>NC_134210.1:105987922-107341137 GCF_965140235.1 Caretta caretta | reverse complement strand
GGGTATAAGATAAAGGGTTTAGACAGAAAGTAACTAAGAGAAGGGCGTGAAAGATGAGGTGATCTATTTTACAGGCTACACTCACCATATAGTTATTCCATGTTGCATCCTTTTCTTCCAGCCCCTGAGAAGTTTCATATGGGTGCATGTCCAAGTGAATATAAATTAATGTAGAGTAGTGGAATTTACTTCTGAGTGGGTAGGAAGAAACTATAAATGACACCAGATTAGACTCCTGAGTTTTACCCATAAAATCATAGAAGTTGGATATAGGAAAAAATCTATGAGATCATCTGGTCCATCTCCCTCCAAGAGTACAATTAGATGTTTCATTGCTGTGCAATGACAGATCTGGCATTTCCTTGAGAACATTCTAAATCCTGAGATACACAAATTTAAAATAACTGAGCAATAAAAATTAGGGAATCACAGAATAGAAATTAGATAGAGGGAGGGGGAAATAAATAAATAAATAAAACCTCTTGGTCATCTAACCCACCCTCTTGCTAGTCCAGGATTGTTTCCTACAGCATATTTTTCTACTGCTTTGTCCTGACTTCTTTTAATAACTCATGCAATGGGGCTTCCTGTCTCTTGGAAGACTATTCCATAATATTCAGCCTAAATTGTCTTTTTTCCCTTCCTCCCATTTCCCCTAAAATTTCTAGTTATACACACCTGAAGTCCCCTAAATAATACCTCTGTCCTGCTTGCATCCTTTAAGCGATTGTAGGTATGTATCCATGTTTTAGGCTGCAGTCCTGCATAATTTACTGCAGTGGGACTTCATGCAGACATAAGGGTCCACTTGCATGGATCTTTTTGCAGAATCAGGGCCTTTAGATGTTCAGTCAACATGGTAGCAACTTAGCTGCATAAAACTCTTCATGGCTGGGACAGTGCCGTCTTTTATGTCTGGAAAATGTCTAACACATAGTGGGCACTCCCAGAAACAAATAATAATAACTGAATACATAATTTAGTAGACAAATACTGCCACTTTAATTGAGCTTTAAATGGATAAATACAGAAAAACACTTCAAAATAAGTACAGCATTTGATTCTTCTAATTTGATTCTTCAGACACTTACATACATTTTACACACGATTGAAGTCGATAGGACTACCCATGTGTGTACATTTAAACATCTGTATAAGTGTTAGCACAATTAGTGCCTAAAGCTATCCCTGTTTTGCTCTGTGCATATAATCTGTTGATCTCAATTTACTTTTTACCCGTAATTTGAATAGGAGAGTGAAAGGATCGTTTAAAAAAAAATCAACCAGAGGAGGAAACAAATGAAAAAAAAAAAGCAATAAAGGTCTTTCCACGAGCCATGGCTTAGGTGGTGTGAAGTTGTTTTGAATTATGCCAGGCTGAATCTGTTGCAGTGCAGTAAACATGAAAACCCCCTTAACAACTAGAAATGCCTACGTGATATTAGATTTCCTAGCAGCAGTGAAGCAAAAGTTTGTTCATCAAAAACCTGAAAAAAAACAGCAGAACATTTTTGAATGAAACATTTCTCATTTTATTCAAAAATTTTCTTAGAAAAATATATGGTATTTTTAACAGCTCTATTGTCTTTTCTGCTCCACAGCTCTACACCGTTATCATGTTAACTAAAGCTGGTGTGTTTGGGTGAGACTTTGAGGAGTTGTGAGTGTTTGTCTTTTGGAATAGGAAGGGAATTTGTGAGTCAGTAAGTGCTTCTGAGTATCGTGACTGGATAGTAAGGTATGTGAGCAGAAATTGGTATGAATGGTCTGTGATTTCCTTGATTTTTAATATGTTGATAGGGTAGTACAAGTACATTTCCTAACAGTTACCACAGGAATAAGAATACTAAATTCTCATGTAAGAGTGTGCTACTGAGCTGCTGTGCTACAGTATCCATTTATTTTTAGTGTTCATTTCACAAAGAAAAAGAGAAAATCAGATTTTCTCCCAACTAATACATAATACAGTATCGACTACAGCTAGTGCTTCATAATGGTTCTCAATGGTCTGGAGACTTCTACCTGGAAGCCTTAGCTGTGCTAAATCAATTAGGTGATTCAGAATAGCCGACAGCAGTCTAGATCAGTAGCTCTCCATCTTTCCAGACTACTGTGCTCCTTTCAGGAGTTCGATTTGTCTTGCATACTCCCAAGTTTCACCTCACTTAAAAACTACTTGCTTAAAAATCAGACATAAAAGTACAAAATACTGGCACAGCATAGTATTACTGAAAAATTATCATTTACCATATAATTATAAAATAAATTGATTGTTATGTACTTATAGTGCAATATAAACAAGTTGTTGTATGTATGAAATTTTAGTTTTTTCTGAGTTCACTAATGCTTTTTATGTAGCCTGACATAAAACTAGGCAAATATCTAGGTGAGTTGATGTACCCTCTGGAAGACCTCTACGTATCCCTAGGGGTAAACGTATCCCTGGTTGAGAACCACTGGTCTACATAACGTGTGTGTTTGTGGTTTTTCCTTTCATTTGCAGGTTGAAGTTTAGAAACTATTTTGAGGGGGGGTTTCCCTAGATTTTGTAACTTAATTTCCCACCTCATACTCCAGTATTTCATTTCCCTCTGATGTTTTGTTTGGTACCAGAAAAACCTTGTAGCGGTGCTTCATGAGAGTTACCTCTACAGCTCCCCACTATTGGACTTACAAACAGTATCAACATGGAATGATTAAAAGCAGTTAGCCTAGTTTGGGGCTTCATTCCTTGCCAGGGAAGTCCTATGGCACAGATAGAAGCCCAAATCCTCTGAGCCAGTATGTTCCCTTCATGTAAGTGGAGCAATGCAAAGGGGTCATAACCCTGCTCTAAATGGGCAGCTGAGGATTCCCCTGGTCAAGGACAACTCTTAGCTGGCAAAGAGCCAGCATACGCAACTCTATCCCAGCCTCTTCTGGTGTAAGGATGTGTCCCAGGGGCACTTGTCTTTGTCATTTGTCAGCAGAGTAATGGCTCTTAAGGGGACATTGCCAGATGGTGCTGTTTAGAACAGCATATAGAGTGCCTTAACTTGGGTTAGAGGGTTGGTTTGGCCCCTGAACAGCCCCAGGATCAAGGTGTGAGAATCTGCAGGACTAGTACCTGGGATCATGGAAGTTCTGGGCTGCTGACACCTCTGCATCACCAGTGGAGGCTTAAGCTGGATATTCAGGCGAGGACACTGTGAACCGAGGCTGAGCAGGAAGTACTGCCCAGCGGGACCTGTGTGGCAGTCTCTCACCACCCACAGACTCGCTGATACTAATATATAAACCAGAAAGCCCTGATGGGAGCTGTCTGAACAGCAAGACAGACTGCCTGCCTGGTTCCTTCTGCTCCAGACCATGCTTGTGATAGACATAGACTCTGACTTCTGACCCTGGTTTGTCCTCAGCATCACTATTTCCTTGTTGTCTGTAACCTGGCACCCGACCCTGCCTTCCTGGTATCCTAACCCAGCTCAACTCTAAGCCTGCTATCTGCCTGCTGTCTGCAATTTGGAAATTTGGTGCCCAACCATGACTTCCTGGCATTCTGACCTGGCTCACTCATGACTCCACCACTCATCTCCCAAGAGCAGCTAAGCAGTTGACTAGGGCACACCCGCCCATGGCCGCACCATGACACAAAAAGGTGGATAAGTGATGCAGAGCCACCTCTGTTTCCCTCTTCAGTGTGAGCTCAGCTGAGTTGAGGATTGAGCCCCAGGCATCTGAAGAAAGAAGCCAAGTATTGGCCAAGCCCCTCATATCCTGTGTTCTGTTTTCTCCTGCTTTTTGTCATACCTGCAAGTGCTGGTGTCTGGGCTCAAATAGTTTTTTTCTCTTTGTTTAGTGTTTTGGTAGTCTAGTAGTTACAAATTAGTTTAGTTGTTGGTGATATTTGTCCCGTGTGTAAAAAGAGGCAGGAATACCATCTTAGAAGCCATCCTATTCATCATTGGCTTTGAAGCGTCTTGTTGTGCAGCATGTGATCAATTTCCACATATCATTATCAGCAGGATATGGTGTCATTGTTAATTATCCAAAAATTCAGTTAACTTTATCACACAAGTTTCAGATTAACAGCCGTGTTAGTCTGTATTCGCAAAAAGAAAAGGAGTACTTGTGGCACATTGTAAGGAGAGTGATCACTTTACATAAGCTATTACCAGCAGGAGAGTGGGATGGGGGGAGAGAAAACCTTTTGTAGTGATAAAACACCCATTTTTTCATGATTTGTGTGTATAAAAACATCTTCTGTATTTTCCACAGTATGCATCTGATGAAGTGAGCTGTAGCTCACGAAAGCTTATGCTCAAATAAATTGGTTAGTCTCTAAGGTGCCACAAGTACTCCTTTTCTTTTATCACACAACTTTGCCTTTGACTCTGGGGGAACTGCTGTGGTATAACACCTCCCCAGTAACTCATGCTAGAATATTAATCTTTCCATTGAAGTGAATTCTTGACTCCAGAAACACACTTAAATCTACAGGACCTAGGAATTTATAATGTGTTTTTAAAAGTTCTCTAAACTATCTCATAGCTTAATGTAACTAATATCTGTCCTGACTATCTCATAAAAAAAATTTTGCTTTACAATTATTTCCCCAGTGTATATCTGAATATGTTTTAATATTTTGCTTCTTAACAATTAGCCCCTCTGCTGCAACATCTATATATACACTAGTGCTTTTAAAATATATTTTAGAATGTATGTTCAGAAAAAAATAAAAATAAGAGCGTGAGAGAGACGAAAGAAATTATCTCCTGTTGTACAATTCTAGCAGCATAGCTGCCATATGATTGACCACTATGTTGTAAGATTGCCTGATGTCTTTATTCCATTTGGATCAGAAAGTTGCCCATACAAATTCCACACCAGAAAGAAAAGTAAAAGTTATACAACTTCTCTTAGAGAATGTCTATTTTGCTATATGAAACTTCCCAAAGCAAATAAGTAAGTACTTTTCCACGGTCCTGGTCAGAGAGCCTCTATATGTAGTGCTATATGATATTTAATTCTATTTTATTTTGTTTCTGTTCTGAATTCTTGTATCCCACCTAACACTGTGATATCTGAATGCCAGGCACTGTCATAAAGTGACTCTGTATTTTCCTCCTTAGTACTGGTAAAAGACAACCACAAAAATTTCCTATTGAGTTGCGTTGGCTGTTATGAGTAATTAGTAACTATTTAAGCCAGAAGGGAAACTTTTAGAAGGAAAGCCACTATTAAAAGTGACAGTGAAAAATCTGAGGATGAGCCAAGAGTGCTGAATCTCTACTATCCACCCAACGATAAACATAACCCAATTGATTTAAAACAACAGAAAAAAAAAACAGATTAGTGGCTGCTTTCTCAGGTGATCAGAAGAGCTTCCAGATGCTGGGCTGCTCAAGAAGTAAAATCTTTTGTTGCCAGTAGATTTCCTTTTGGTTTAAAGAGTTTGTTTACTCACATGTTCAAGTAAGTGACCCATTAAAAGTGAAATACTGCAATGAACTGAGCTAAAAAATCAACCAAAACATGCCTAGAGCAACAAAGAGGATTTCAGATTTTTATAAATTCTTTCTCTCTGATGTCTTTCCATAATGGATTATCTGAGGAAAAAAGTCACACTGAATCCTAAACTGTGAATAATAAACAATGTCAGAAATGTCACTACATTCACATTTTGCTATAGCAGCAGTAGCAGCATTTCCATTTCTCTTTCATTCCCGCCCCGCACTCCATTTTCTTACCAAAACTGTTGCACCAGAGGTTGGTGGAAGCTGCAATACTGTTTAATAGAGCTGAGCAGGAAGCATTTTTCCCAGTGTGCAACTGTTTTTGAGTTCATAATTTTTTACCATCATGAATCTGGACAAAAGGTCAAAATCTCAAAAATATTTGTGAACATCTAGTTTACTCTGACCTCCTGCACAGTGCAGGCCACAGAACTTTACCCACCCACTCCTGTAATAGGCCCATCACCTTCTGGTGAGTCACTGAAGTCCTCAAATCTTGATGCAAAGACTTCAAGTTACAGAGAATGCACTATTTACTCTAGTTCAAACCAGCAAGTGACCCATACCCCACACTGCACAGGAAGACAAAACAACAACAACAGGGTCTCTACCATTTTGACCTGGGGGGAAATTCCTTCCCAACTTCAAATATAATAATCAGTTAGACCTTGAACCTGTGGACAAGACCCACTAATCTTGAAACAAGTTAGGTTTCTTGCCCCCACTACTCCCCTTGGATGGCTGTTTCAGAACTTCAGTTCTCTGATGGTTAGAAACCTTTGTCTAACTTGAAGCCTAAACTTACTGATGGCCAGTTTATATCCATTTGTTCTTGTGTCAACCGTGACCCTTAACTTAAATAACTCTCCTCCCCCCCTGGTGTTTATGCTTCTAATGTTTATAGAGAGCAATCATATCTCCCTTCAGGTGTCGTTTTGTTATGCTAAACAAGCCAAGCTCCTTAAGTCTCCACTCGTAAGGTAGGTTCTCCATTCCTCTGATCATCCTAGTAGCCCTTCTCTGCACTTATTTCAGTTCGAATTCATCTTTCTTAAACATGAGAAACCAGAATTGCACAGAGTATTCCAGATGAAGTCTCACCAGTACCTTGTATAATGGTAATAACACTTCCCTATCTGCACTAGAAATAACACACCTGATGCATCCTAAGAATGCATTAGCCTTTTTCATGGCCACATCACGTTGGCGCCTCTTAGCCATCATGCTAAGCCGTCAAGCATGATGGCTAAGAGGCACCAACGTGATGTGCCTCTTAGCATGATGGCTAAGAGGCACCAACATCACGTTGGTGCCTCTTAGCCATCCTGTGATCAACCAATACACACAAGTCTTTCTCCTCTGATGTTCCCAACTCATACGTCCCCAGTTTATAGCAAAAAAATCTTGATGTTAATCCTAAATTCATGACCTTTCACATTGCACTATTAAATTTCATCCTATTTCTATTACTCCAATTTTCAAGGTCTTCTATATCTCCTTGTCTGATATTCTGGTCTTCCTCTGTGTTGGCAATACCATCCTTAGCGTATTACCATTTTTTTGTGCCAAGGTCATAACGAAAATGTTAAATAAGGTTGGTCCCAAGACCCATCCTTGAGGAAATCCACTAATAACCTCCCTCCAGTCTGCCAGTTCACCTTTCAGCATGACCTGTTGTAGTCTTTCCTTTAAGCTGTTCTTTACCCATCTTTCAGAGCAGCCCCATCTTCTCCTATTTAACTAATCATTTCCCACGTGGAACTGTATCAGATGCTTTACTGAAATCAAGGTAGATTAGATCTACTGCATTTCCTTTGTCTATAAAATCAGTTATTTTCTCAAAGAAAGAGATAAGGTTGGTCTGGCATGATCTACCTTTTGTAAAACCATGTTGTATATTATTTCAATTACTGTTAACCTCTATGTCCTTAACTACTCTCTCTTTCAAAATTTGTTCCAAGACCTTGCATACAATAGAGGTCAAACTAATGACCCTATAGTTTCTTGGGTCACTTATTTCCCCTTTTTTAAATATAGTACCTATATTTGCAATTCTCCAGTCACAGTGTATGTCCCCCAAGTTTATGGATTCATTAAAAATCTTTGCTATTGGTCTTACAATTCCATGTGCCAGTTCCTTTAATATTCTTGGATGGAGATTATCCTGCCTCCCTAATTTGGTCTGTTTGAGTTTGACTTCCATCTCAGATATTGTAATTTCTACTTCCGTATCCTTCTTCCCATTAGCCACCCTGACACTACCCCCGAGATCTGCATTACCCTTCTTAAAAACTGAGGCAAAATATTTGTTTAGGTGATGAGCCATATCTAGATTATCTTTAATCTTCATCCCATCCTCAGTGCTTTGTGATCCCACTTCTTCCTTTCTTGTTTTCTTTTTATTTATATGACTAAAAAAATAAGATTGGGTTTAATTTCCTTTGCAAGGTTCAGCTCTGCTTGTCTTTTGGCAATTCTCACTTTTTCTCTATACTTTCTGATCTCTAAGAGGTAGCTCTCCTAGATGACATATCACTTCTTCTGTTCCTTGTAGGCTTTCTTCTTTCTCTCATCCTGTCTGAGATGCTTGTTCATCCAGTTTGGTCTGCAACTCTTCCCTATGAATTTTTATCCCTTGCTTGGGATACAGGCTTCAGACAATTTCTGCAACTTTGACTTTTAAAGTAATTCCAAGCCTCTTCCACATTCAGATCCTTGAATTTTCTCTTTCTGTTCTTTGGGCACCTTTTAGCTGGTGATATAAATGAAATTGTACCTCTATTCTCCCCACAAATACTGCACACCTTACACGAATCCATATCTTTCAGAACCACTAACTTCACTTAAAAATGAATACGGGATAATTGTTCTAATTTCTTTCATTTCGGATCCGATAATTCTATCAATTGTCCTGTTGACTTTCCTTCAGTAATAGCAAGGTCACCTAAAAAGGTATATGCTAACGCATTGTCTCAATGGATCAAAGCTAGTCGTAGTAGCTTAAATTTCAACTGTCTCACTGTGCCCACAATACTGAGATCAGATGACTCAGGGAAGGGATAATACAGTAGGTGGGTAGTAAAATGACAAACAATGTGGAGATTAAATAAAGGTGAATCATAATACTTTGGCTTGAGCTCATTGAAAGGTTGTGCTAATTTTATTTTTCATCATTCTCAAGATCTTAATCACAGTCAAAGTAGAAGCCTATTGCCTTCACTTATTCTCTCACTGCAGAGTTTCATGTTTTGCTACCTGCTGCTTCGCAACCCTCTGAAATTTCATATCACAGAAACATGAGATCCTCCATCTCTTCTATTCTAAAAAGATGGTAGATCGATACAGTGTAGTACTTTATTACACACTTGGGGCCCCAATTCTGTCTTTTGAAGAAAAATGATGTGGGTTCAATGAGCAATAAAGAGAAGCAGAATTTATGCTGTATTTTGACCTCTAAGCTTCACAGATCTCTGTTTGTAGATCTGGCTATGAGGGAAGATTCTCCTCTCACAACCATTCTATGTTGCTGCTGTTTCACAGACCTTAGGGGAGTTGTTCCTAATGTACAGTGTAGGTGAGTTCAGTGTGAGATCCCTTGTGTTGGTGCTGCTGGCAAATAAGGTCAGTGTTTAATTCATACCAAATGCACAAATTTGTGTCTCCACTGGCAATGGGCCGTACCTAGGCATAAAGTTTGGATGCAGATACAAAGTTCCCCAAAAATCAGGGATCAAACATCTTGAGTTTAGATTATATTCATACCCATCTCTGGTTTATATTCAAGGGGGAATCTTGTGTAAATTGTCATAGATCAATTGACTTCAGAGACAATTTATACCAGCTGAGAATCTTCCCCAAGCATGTTTGTGTCTACTGTGCATCTTATTCTGGTTGTTCAATATGGATGCACTTCTTAGGTGCTTATAGGAATATACTGTTGACCACAATGCAGGTATGACTGTAACTATATAATAAGGGGGGAAATATAGGTGAACTGTTTTTTGCTTTTGTTTTTGTTTTAAATAAGTTTTAACCAATGTGTAGTGCATGGGACTTGAAATCAAAAGTCCTCAGTTCTATTCCTGATACAATAATAACACTCACTTCACAGGGTGTTGTGAAGTTTAATTAATAATTGCACAATCCTATCTGTTGCTTATCAGTACGATATCTAAATGCTGTGAAAGTATTTAAAACACATTGCAAATTGAAGATACTACTCCTGTGGTAGAAATGCACAAAATGCCTAGAGTATCCAGATTCATAAATATCAGATTTTTTTTCTTGTTTTATCCTGGTGAAACTGGGATCTGTGTCCTCCATGTTAACGGAAGATTTATCTATAGAAAATAGCAAAATAGAACTTTTATTTCAATGAATAGCTGTTGCTGTCATTAGTTTTTCAGTCTCCTGGAATATATGTTCCCTGTTATAGATGTGTTACAGATGACAATATCAAATAGTTCATATGTTGCCATCTCTGTCTTATAAATGAAGTGTCTGATAATCCAAAAGGAATAGTTTATCATTATAAGAATAAATGCTTCCAAGCAGTGCAAAGAAACAGGCTTGTTCTTCCAATCATCCAAAAGATTGTCTGTTGCCTACAGGGTCAAAAGATTAAATAATTGTCCCTGCATCCTGTGTAACTTAAGGGAAATTTTTCCATTGAATCTCACTGTGCCTTTGTTCTGGCTGATTTTTTTCCTTCATTTTACTGACAATAAAATGAAACTGTAGTGTCTCCACTTTTGTGATAGCAATGAAGAAGTGCATAGCCTTTATAGAAAATAGAGTCATTTATCCTTCCTTGGTGAATGTTGCTTTGGAGCAATGCACTGAACACTGTTTGGTCTGGGGAAACTGTGGGTAGCATTTTGTATTGGATTTGACTCAATTTTTAATCTGAAGAATTACTTAACCACATTTTTGTTCCCAATCCGTGTTTTACGAATGCAGGTGATTCTAAAAGATTATTGTTCTCTACCGCTTTCTAAATTTTATGAAGGGGACATTTAAGCACTTTTGCTGCTCTGCAGCATATCTGTCTGGAGCAAGATGCGGCACACACAGTCTGATTCTGTTAGTAACCAAGTGGCAATGGAATGCAGCTTTTTTTTTTTTTAATTTCTTTACATGAGATTCATGTTGTTCCTCTGGCTTTCTCAAATGCTGTGCAGATCTTCAGTACCAAACTGCTTGTCATGATCCATGCCAATTTGTGGCAGCCAAATGTACATTGTTGTGTGCTTCTCTTACCTTGAAACAGTTTGAGCCACATTGGCACAAAGGAGACTTAAATTTAGCCTAAGCAATTTTATGAGATTCCTCTAGCACAAGGGGAAAACTCCAGTAATGCAGAGCTGGTGTATCTGGCCCTCTGCCACCACCCCTTGAAGTCCTTAGGATAGCGTGTGTGTTGGGGGACTAGGGTGTGGCTTTAGCAGTCCTGCACTTCAGTGATTCTCAGCTGCTAGAATACTCTTGAGAGAAGTTGCTTGTTACTGTAAATTAGAGCAGCCCTTCCCATCCCGAGTGTACCACCCCCTTTGCCTTCTCCTCACAGTTACAGCAATGAATGTAGCTTAACCAGACCTGAAGAGTTCCATTTTGGCTCTTTCCTTGCCGGCTGCCAATTAGCAATGGTGAGAGACAGAATGAGCAGTTTCTGCTAAAGCTAGTAAGAGAGTGCTACAAGTTGGACAGAGAATCTCTTCTGTTGTGTAAAGACAGTAGTTACACCGAGTCCTGACCTCTTCCAGTGTGGTAAAAGAGAGCACCCATATCTACTATGTGACCTAGTTTCTCCAAATGACAGGCAACTGTGAGGCACCACTTTCAAGAGATTTCCTTGTCTTTAGTTAGAAAAGCTGAGAAAAGGGAAATAAAAGTCTCAGAAAAAATATTATTAATAAAACTGATAGGCATTTTGGCTTTTCCTTTCAGGGTTTGCCCTCCCCCCCTGCTGCTATTGAAATCAAGGCTGACCTCCAAATTAAATATATTTGTGCTTTTCTGCTAAGTCTCCAGTGTGAAATAAAAATGACCTAGCCTCTTCATAAAATTTACCACAGTTAAGTAAAGGTTCAGGCACAGCGAAGAATTCAAACTAAACAGACATGCAGAATGAAGCAACCGTTATTACCAATCTGTGAGTGGTTCAGCATCTATAATAATAAATAATTACCTCTCCCTCTGCCTGCTGTTGCAGAATTATTTAACATGAAACCCTCTCCTACATCATCCATGTGAGATCTATATGTAGAGTTCCCCTCCCCTATGTGAAAACAACAACTGCTTTGATGGCACCATTCTTCCCGTATTCCCCCTCACCTCATCTTGTTTCTGCGATTAGCCCTCTACAGAGCCCAAGATCTGTGAGTGGAAGAAGGGCAAGCCAAACACAGGCAGGAAAAGGTACTGTCCAATTTACAGTTACCCCTTTCTATACATATTTTCATGGAAGGAAGGTGTGATGGGGTAGTCTGCCTGACCCTTAAAGGCAGTAGGGCCTAGTGTTCAGCCCATCCCGCCCCATGGCATGACCCTTTAAATTGTTAAAAAGTCCAGTATGGACCAAAGGGGGATATGGTTAGAAAGGAAGTGGTCTCAGGAATGAATGGTGCTTGGTAGGAAATACTATCACTATTGAGAACCTGGAGCAAGGAGCCTTGCAGAGAGGGCAGCACAAGGTTCACCTCTCACCCAACCCATCAGAAATGGCCTGAGAGATGGGGACTAGCATATATGCTGCCTATTCCCTTGTAACAAGGTAGACAGCAGCAGGTGAGGTCTGCCAAATCATCTGAGCCTGTGGATTCAATGGGGCCAGATGATGGAGAAGCTGGCTAAAGCCCTACAAAAGGCTAAGGGAGGAGATCTAGGGACTCCTGGCTTAAAAAAGGAGATGATAATTGCCTGAATTACCCAGTTCCAGGAGGATGTCTTGGGTCCCTGCCTTGAGAAGAGACAGTGACTTTCTGAAGTATCCTCAGCTCCAAGAGGAGAGCTGAAGATTCTTGGTTTAAGGAGAGATGCAATAATTGCCTGAGTTCCCCAAGCTCCAAGGAAGTCGTTCTGAGACCCAGTGTTCCATAAGAGGACATGTGAATTGAGTCCAGGAGTGATAAAATAGTTTTTTTTTTCTGATAACACAGGGCTAATATTGAAGGAGTGTTTATTCTGGGACTCTGAGTACCCTGGAAGGGGATTGAAATTTTAGGTGAGCTGGCCAGAGGGCTAGCCACAGAAGACCCAGCTAGAGTTGGTGACTGTCAAGGTTCCTTCCCCACTCTGAACTCTACAGTACAGATGTGGGGACCTGCATGAAAGACACCCTAAGCTTATTCTTACCAGCTTAGGTTAAAAACTTCCCCAAGGTACAAACTTTGCCTTGTCCTTGAACCCTGTGCTGCTACTACCAAGCGTGTTAAACAAAGAACAGGGAAAGAGCCCACTTGGAGATGCCTTCCCCCAAAATATCCCCCCAAACCCTACACCTCCTTTCCTGGGGAAGGCTTGATAAAAATCCTCACCAATTTGTACAAGTGAACACAGACCCAAACCCTTGGATCTTAAGAACAATGAAAAATCAATCAGGTCCTTAAAAGAAGAATTTTAATTAAAGAAAAGGTAAAAGAATCACCTCTGTAAAATCAGGATGGTAAATACCTTACAGGGTAATCAGATTCAAAACATAGAGAATCTCTCTAGGCAAAACCTTAAGTTACAAAAAGACACAAAAACAGGAATATACATTCCATTCAGCACAGCTTATTTTACCAGCCATTTAACAAAAGGAAATCTAACGCATTTCTAGCTAGATTACTTACTAACAGAAGTTCTGAGACTGCATTCCTGATCTGTTCCCAGCAGAAGCATCACCCAGACAGAAAGACCCTTTGTTTCCCCCCCCCTTCCCGATTTGAAAGTATCTTGTCTCCTCATTGGTCATTTTGGTCAGGTGCCAGCGAGGTTATCTTAGCTTCTTAACCCTTTACAGGTGAAAGGGTTTTTCCTCTGGCCAGGAGGAATTTTATAGCACTGTATACAGAAAGATGGTTACCCTTCCCTTTATTTTTATGACAGTGACCAAGGGGAAGGCCCAGCAACCCCTCACCCAGATACAAGGGGCACTGGCTAGTGAGTTGCTTCTATACATGGGAGGCTTTCTTTGGGAAGAGACCCCAGGCAAAGCCTGAGAGACCATTATCCTATTGAAATGACTTGGAGTCTTACCTGGCTACTGACTGCAGGATTTTTAAAGCTGAACAGATGGTAGCAAAGCCAACTTCTGAGGTTGTCATAGGCCTTGTCTATACTACTGTGGTAAGTCAGCCTAAGTTACGCTACTCCAGTTACGTAAATAGTAACTGAAGTTGATTTAGTTTAGGTCGACTTACACGGTGTCTATACCATGCTGTGTCGACGGGAGATGCTCTCCTACTGACTTACTTTACTCTTCTCAGGGTGCTGGAGTATCAGAGTAGACGGGAGCACACTCTACCATAGACTTAGCGGGGCTTCATGAGACCCACTAAATCGACACCCCCCACATCAATCGCAGCAGTGCCGATCTACTAGTAAGTGTAGACATGGCCTTAGTGTTCCAAGTTGGGAAGAGGATCATTTTAATTAATTTCCTTAAGAATTCTTTCAGGTAATTCTTACTGAGGTGAAACATCTAATATCCTGAAACAGGAAAAAGAGGCAGAGCTACGCATTCGCTTTGCCATTGCAATTCCAGAGCTGTATATTGTTAAAATATTACTTTGCATTTTCAAGTAATTTAGACAGCAGAACTTTAACTCTTAACCATAACTAGTGTCACTACTTATGCAGTGTAAGAGAATGCTAAATATTTCAATTCTGAAATTATGCATTCACAACTTAATTTAGGTTTAGGTCTCTTAAAGCTACTTTTGGTACTTTAGTCTGAGACAATACATTAATCACATTGGCTGTAGCTGTTGAAAGAGACATTCTTTGATTTATGAATTACATTGTTCTAGCAAAGTATCTCATTTGCCAGTATGACTCTTGCTAGTTTAATCAAGTATAACTTTCGTCTGGCCCAGTGTTTTAGTGACAACACAACTAGTTTCTGTGGTGATCTGAGATATGATTAATTACTAATAACAGGGAACTGAGAGAATAATGACTTACAATACCAACTACCTTTTAAAAGTAACCCTTCCAGATGAATCACACTGGTGGAGCAATTTGGGGAAGCTTGCACGACTGCTGTTTGTGTCCATGCCATACAATACCTGTTAAGTGGTTACCAAAGACGTCAGTCTCCAGGACTTTCATGAATACTAAATTCATATATATGTACATGACTTATATATAAAATAAATCATTATGGGCTATAGCACTTATACAGGCAATATTTTAAACTTCTGAATTTGGTAAAATTGTGTGCATGAGGCTAGTTTAGTGAGAAGAACTATATTTTTTCCCAATATTACTTTCTAATATAGTATAATACCTTTAAAATCATTTATTTTTTCTGGTACTATTGAATATGGGTTTCATTTTCCCCTCAGTATGAGAAGCCAGCAATAAAATAACTTTTAAAACAGCCTAACACATGAAAATGTCCCTGGGTCCAGTTGTAAATCCCAGACCTAGTCCTGAATGGGACACTAATCTGCCAGCACATGCCAAAGACATAGGGTAAAATCCAATGGGAGTTTTGACATTACCTTCATTGGATACAGGATTTCTGCCATTATTTTTAATTTCTTTGCAGTGTTGTAGTTGTGTTGGTCTCAGGATATCAGAGAGACAAGGTGGGTGATATAATATCTTTTATTCAACCAACTTCTGCTGGTGGAAGAGACTAGCTTTTGAGTTTCACAGAACTCTTCTACAGGTCTGGAAGATGTAACCAGAGTTTTACAGCTAAATACAAGGTGGGGACAGATTGTTAAATCTAAAGGGTTAACGTGTTGCAAGAAACCACCTAAAGGAAGTGGGCAATTAACACCTCTGCAGTCACAGGACAAAGGAGGGGGTTAGTGGGTTACAAATTGTGTTGTGATGTCAGGATTCTCTTGTGAGGCAGCATGTCCTAGTGGATAGGCACCTGCTCGGGGAGTTGGAAAACCTGGGTTCTGTTCTGGCTTGGCCATTGATATTTTGGCAAATCACTGCACCTTTCTTTGACTCTTTTCCCTCTCACCCTTTATCTGTCTTGTCTGTTTAAATTGTAAGGTCTTTGCCACGGGGATTGTCTCCTACTACATGTGTGGGGCCTCAATCTCACTTGGTGCCTTTGTGCTATTGTAATTCAAATAATAATTAGTATTATCTACTGAGATCAGCCATTGAGTTCCTGTGTGATCTTGGGCAAATCACTTAAATGCTCTTTGTCTCAATTTACCCAACTGTTTTTTTTTTTTAATCTATCATGTACAGTAGTGTGAGGCTCCCAGTAATTGATTAATAAAGTGGTTTGAAATACTGGAATGGAAGGGCATATACATTCAAAGTGGCAAAGGTATCTTATTAAAATCATCATTCCTTTCACTCTTAATAAACCATTTGGAGTCCAAGCCACCCTGTATAGATAACAAGAATTTGTTGCAATTATGTGTGGTGGCATAATTGAAGCCCCATTAAATTAGAGGCTGTGCATACATGTAGTAGGAGACAATCCCTGCTGCAAAGACCTTTCAATTTAAACAGACAAGACCGGATAGCAAGTGTGAAAAATCGGGACGGGATGGGGGTAATAGGCACCTATATAAGAAAAACCCTCAAATACTGGGACTGTTTCTATTAAATCAGAATATCTGGTCACCCTATGTGGCAGAAGGGGTAATGGTACCACCTGAATTCATTTTATTGCTGCTAAAATATTCCCCAAAATGCTTGTTGTGAAAATAATCTGAACGAGGATGAGTCAGTGGAAAATATGTCAGCAGCACTTCAGGTCTGGGCATTTTTCCTTTTTTGAAAGCGATCAGTAACCGAAAGGATTTGTCTGTTACGTTTGTAAAGTTCCAGTCATTGTATTGCCCATCTACTTCCCTTGCTTCCCTTCCTCTCCATATTTGGAAAACTCCTAAATCATGAGATTGCAGTTGAGCCTCCCAACTAAAATAAAAAAATAAATAAATTAAATGCCTACAGAATATTATGCATACTTATAATCTATCTCATAAAACAGTAAAGGTGGATCATAAATCCAGAAATAGTTTTTCTTTCTGGGATGTGTCAAGTTGCCTGCCTTCTCCATAAGGACTATAAAGCAGTCTAATGATATTAAATAGTCTAAGTGGGTATTAATTCTTCAATCTTAACTGATATTGTCTCTATTATTGGCTTCCAAAGAACAGCATTCACGGAGGACACAGATTAAACAGAAAAGGGGAAGGAGATGAGGAAGGACCTTCTTCTAGGCTTTTAGCAGGTTGTATTGGTTTAAAAATCCAAATGCTGCAGGGGGAGGGATGCTGAAAAAGATTCTACTTAACACCCCCCACACACATACCTCCTGATTTTGACTTGGAACAAAAGTTCCAATTCAGGTAGGACCTCAATCCTTATTTTTTTGGACCGCAGGAGGTCCCAAAACCCAGACTCATTCTTTATATTAAGTGGAGCCAGAACTGGGACTGCTTTGCAAAGCCTCAGCTCTGTTGCTCAGTTATGCCTCCACAGTGAGAATCTGGCTAGCAAAGGCAAGTATATACACAGTGCCTGGAGGTGGTAGACTTTTGTGATGCTTAATGTCTTCAGAGTTACAGGGAAAGCACACTTCTTACACTTATACTTCACACAACTGTACATGGATTTAGCTTTTGCGCCTGTCAACACTGTCGTGTGTGTGAGGGTCACCAACCTTGTCTTACCAAAAAATACCTTTGCTGGGCCAGTCCTAGCTAATACCCTCATTCAAATTATGACTGTGCTCAAAGGATCCTGTGCCCCATCTAGGACACATGCACGAAGGCAGACATAAATTGGCTGTTTGAATCAATTTAATCTAAGAAGTTTGATAAGACATCTGCATTATTTTTTCGCTGCCTGCTTTGATTTGAATTGAAATTAATCTAAACTGGCACAAAGTTTCTGAATGAATAGGTCATCTTTAGCAATTATATTGTTTTTTTACACTTTATAATGTAATATGCATTCTGGCAGTTCACACACTTCTTAAGCCCCCCAGTCAAACTCAAATTTTCATTTACAGATTCAGCACAAATAAGACCTCAGTCAATGTGTAACCACCTGAATTCATGGAATCTGTGTGTAATTTTTTGTCTATCTGAAGGTCACATTTTAGTAGCCAAATTATGGATAACACTATATATTACATCTGTGTCAGTTATGATTCTTAATATTAGAACTGACTGTTAACCCAAAGTCGAAATGTGTTTAAAAACAAACCCCACAACAGTAATGTCTTTACCTCTTTGAATGTTGCTTAAATTTCACCTTGTGCTAATCTAAAGCAAATGAGCTGCTACATTACTCAAATACTCTATTTTTTTCTTTGTAAAGCCATGAAATGCATTACTTAATAAAGCAGAGGTGAGACTTTGTGTTTATATTAAGATAGATTACTTATGTGAAATGAAAATGAAGATCATAAATCAAAATAGCTCATTACAAGTTCCTTGTTTTACAGTAATTTATCAGTTGTATTTTTGTTTTTAATGTTTGGGTATTGAACTTATACCACTTATCCTTTTACTTCATCACTGAATTTGACTGCTAGATATTGCTTACCTTTCTACGAGGGAGAGAATTACTGTTAATTGAATGTATGGCCTTCTTTGATCCAAGGCACCGGGCATGAAGTGGATAAGGTATTCTCTAAGGCTTCTGTTCAGCATACCACCCCTGTTAAGGAAAGCATTTAAGCACATGCTTAATTTTACAAATACTGTAAAAGCATCATATTCTTCAGTCTTAGGAAGGAGTATGATGTGGCTAAGGGGCGCTACCATTGTAGTTAAATCAAGTCAATGGTGGCACTGAAAAGGATCAAGTGGAGAATGGACATTTCCAGGGGAGAAAGGGAACTAAAGTACAGTAGTCCAGTGAAAAACATTGTTTCCAGTTTATTTCACAGACACCATAAATCCTTCAGGTGCTCCATGTTGTAATGTGGATTTAAATTCAAAGCTAAACAGTTTTTTTAACTGTTTAAAACTGCAACAACAAAAATTGGTGAGATGGGTTATACTGCCAACAATTCTTTAATAGCAGTGTTTCTTATAACTAAAATTATTGTGTGAAAATGTTCATCTGCTTCAAAGAAAATTAGAAAGTAAAAGCATTTCTACACACCTATTCTTAAGTCTTTTTTGCCTTTTGTCACACCCTAAACCATCGTATGCTTTAAGTCCATCACAACTGCTTATTTATTGAGCATGAAGTTCATCCTGCACATGGGGTGAAATGCAGAGGGCCAGCCCAAGACTTGTGTATCACTTATGTTCCACATTATCCTGTTTTGAAAATATAAGTGATAAGGATGGGCCTCATGGTGGGCCCCTGCCCAGGACTCAATTTCATCCATATAGTGGCTGAGTAGTCTGGCACTTTGCAAGAGTTAGGGGTGCTGGAGTTCCCACAAACAATGGTTGGAGGATACAGAGCACTTCTGCAGACCCACCTGGTAGGCTTAGGGACCTTGACCCTTCTTCATTCTCTGTGTGGGTGACCAGCCATTTACTCTCTGTATGTATGCACACATGCAGTGGCTCCCACAAAGCACTGCTGAGGATGCTGGCATATTCCGAATCTACACAAAGCCCAAAGCAACAGGCAGGGGGTGCAGAGTCATTTCCATATGTCCCTCACCATGGAGGGTGTTACTGGGGTTCTGGGGCACAGATGCCCCTATGCAGTATCTCTACCAATGTATGATTCCATCTATTGGGACAGAGTGGCAAAAATATTTGCCCATAAAATCTCATCATCTTCTGCCTCCAGTGCAAAACAATTTAACAAAAATAATGGTCCTGCCTATAGGAAATAAGAGTTTCCTATAGCACTTTTTAACTTAAGGTAATGTTTGTAATAAAGAAATAATTCATGAACTAAAATGTAGCTCTTATGTGGTGTTTATACCTGTTTCAGAGACTTCATTTTTGAATCCTTCCTGTTTGTTGTTTTTTTTTTTAGCAGGTTCTGGTAATGATCAGTAACATCTGTACATGTCTCTATGACCTGTAAATACATCTGAAATAATTTAATTGGAAAATATAGAAGTGTATATTCTTAGAATGATTCTCCATGGATCTATGCACAGTATAACAGGGACAGTGACTAATGTTTTTTCTCCCTGTATGATGGGGCTCCTGAAACTTAGACTTACTTTCAGAATGTGCCTGTGTATGGCATCTAACAGTAAGGGGCTGGTTTATACTGGCAAAGATTTCCTTTTGTGGAGTGTATTCTATCTATCATATGGGATTGCAGCCTTTTCCTATGGTGACATCTGTAGCTTCTGAAGCCATGTTAGGATTACCTGTTATTTAGAGGTGGTACTAGATTATAAAATTAAATGTTAATATCTGGGTCAAATCCTGCCCCAAAAGAAGTTCCTACATACAACTGAGCCATTGTTCTGTGCATCCTGTCCCCCATTGTAATGCAGGTCACTGCACGCTTTATAGTGTTACTCCATGGCTGTTCTTTCCATTGCATTATGAAGTGTTTAGAGGGATTTTGTGATTCGCATCTACTGCCCCAAATCCAATGCATAGGAAGGAGTACAAGGGCACAGCCATTATTCCCAACTCCACTGCTGAATCTTTCTGACATCTCCATCAAGGTCACCTCTTTGTGTCTAAGTTTCCCCATCTGTGCAATGGGGACTTGTCTATCTTTGTAAATGAAGTTCTGTGTGAGTTACAGCGGGAAATTGCTATGAACAGGCAAGTGCCTGGTATTATTATAAAGACTCACAAATCTCCATCCACAGAAAAGAGAAGGGAGAAACTCTTGTATCTGCTGCCTAAAATGCAAAAGTGGCTTTCACCCAGGTACATAGCTCCTTTTATGACCTCTCCCCATGACCCAGCTTTCCAGTCATGATGACCATGGGCTTTAAAGTCACCAGTAGTGTGAAGTCAGCCTTGCAGAGAATTCCCCATAACACACTCATACTTTAAAAGGCCATAGGAAAGCTGCAAAGGAGGGAAGATACTGATGTGCCTTTCTCCTTTTCTGCCATGGTGGGCGGATAGGTATGGTGTGACTCACCATTTTCTCAGAATCCACTTCACTTTGGAGTAACTGCAGAAAAGTGATGTATTGATTTTAGGATATTTTCAAATAAACAGAATTCTGTTTAGACCACAGTAGCCATCCTGTTTTTCAAGGAGAATATGACAGTAGAATTATGCCATTGGACTCCAGGGCTTTGGAAGTAATATAACAGGTGACCTGGGTTGTGTCTGGCTGAATACATTTTGGGGAATATGTCTTTGTTTTTTAAGAGTTCTTTTCTTTGGTAGTTTTTTCTTTAGTAGAACAATTTTTTAAAAAAAATCTTACATGCCTTCATCTAGCAAACTTCAGATTACAAAAGAAGATGTTTGAGGTTTTCTTCCCATCTGACTGTTCTATTGAAAAGGTTGTTAATTGCACTTGTGAATTTTGTAATTTATTCTTTTAAAATGTTATTGTCTTCATTATGAATAATGTAAACTCTGATATAAAATGACAGTATTACCACTTTCTTTAAAGCAGGTTAGGTAAGCTCTAATGGAATAAAACATTTCCATCTTAGATCACTTTTTTTATTTGTAAATTTTCCATCATAAAATCTTAGGCTGTGACACTGATGTTGTACTGGATGTATTTTTTTTTTTTTTACCAGTAACGGTCTTATTTGGGGGACTTTAACGGGGCGCAGACTCACCACAGCGATGCCTCCTGCTGGTTGGTTTGGGAATTAGCTCTTTCAGTGGTGCACCTTCACTAGTGGTATCTCGATCACCATTACTATCTCGGTCTCCACTGTCCTCACAGTCGGACCCACGTCACTCCCGGACCATAGCGTCTGCTTCTGGACACTACCCTCTGGCTGTGCACGATCTGCTGGCTCTCTCCCCTTCCGGGGCACCGTCAGCTTCTGGTTCTATCACTCACCTCAGTGGCTCACTGCAGTCCTCAGTTGAGCCCCTTCCTCCAAGGGCAAACTGCAGTCTAGCTTAGCCAGTCTCATCACTGGCAAGTGGGGGGAAAGAAGGGGCCCACGCCCACCCGCAACTCTGAGCCCCGACACAGGGACCCTCTAGCAGCAGCCACTTACTGCCCTCCTCCAGCCCTCCTCTACTGCCTGCTTCCCTGGGACACTTCCCCATAGTCCCAGCACCTTCTCTGCCCCTTTGTGTCAGGGCTCCAGTCTGGCAATCATCAGCCTAGAGCTCTCCCAGCCCTTCTTGACCCTGCCCAGCCCCACTCTGCTCTGTCTTAGGTGTTTCTCTAAGAGCCAGTTCTTCTCCCTTTGCCCTCCAGGGAGAGACTCCGCTCCTCTCTACCCTGCAGCCTTCTTATAGGGTCCAACCTGGCCCTGATAGGCTGCTTTCAAGCCTCCACTTGATTGTTCCCCAATAAACCCTTCCAGGATTGGCAGGGGCTCTGCGCAACCTCTCTATCTTGCTTTAACAACTTTGATGCCAGAGTGAGGTAGTTGCCCCACTACAGAGATGTTGATATTTATGCTTCTGTAAATAAAATTTTACACTGAATTGGGATCCTGAAGCTTGAAGGTATGTCTACACTGCGGTCAGAGCTGTCATTGCAGCATGTGTAGGCATACCTGAGTTATCTTTAATCTGGTTAGTGTACGTACCAACAGCAATAACGCCATGGCAGCAAGGGCAGCAGAGTGAGCTGTACAAACCCAGGTTTCAGAGTAACAGCCGTGTTAGTCTGTATTCGCAAAAAGAAAAGGAGTACTTGTGGCACTTTAGAGACTAACCAATTTATTTGAGCATAAGCTTTCGTGAGCTACAGCTCACTTCATCGGATGCATACTGTGGAAAGTGTAGAAGATCTTTTTATACAGACAAAGCATGAAAAAATACCTCCTCCCACCCCACTCTCCTGCTGGTAATAGCTTATCTAAAGTGACCACTCTCCTTACAATGTGTATGATAATCAAGGTGGGCCATTTCCAGCACAAATCCAGGGTTTAACAAGAACGTCTGAGGGGGGGGTAAAAAACAAGGGAAAAACAGGGTAGGAAAAAACAAGGGGAAATGGGTTACCTTGCATAATGACTTAGCCACTCCCAGTCTCTATTCAAGCCTAAGTTAATTGTATCCAATTTGCAAATGAATTCCAATTCAACAGTTTCTCGCTGGAGTCTGGATTTGAAGTTTTTTTGTTGTAATATCGCAACTTTCATGTCTGTAATCGCATGACCAGAGAGATTGAAGTGTTCTCCGACTGGTTTATGAATGTTATAATTCTTGACATCTGATTTGTGTCCATTTATTCTTTTACGTAGAGACTGTCCAGTTTGACCAATGTACATGGCAGAGGGGCATTGCTGGCACATGATGGCATATATCACATTGGTGGATGTGCAGGTGAATGAGCCTCTGATAGTGTGGCTGATGTTATTAGGCCCTGTGATGGTGTCCCCTGAATAGATATGTGGGCACAGTTGGCAACGGGCTTTGTTGCAAGGATAGGTTTCTGGGTTAGTGGTTCTGTTGTGTGGTATGTGGTTGCTGATGAGTATTTGCTTCAGGTTGGGGGGCTGTCTGTAGGCAAGGACTGGCCTGTCTCCCAAGATTTGTGAGAGTGTTGGGTCATCCTTCAGGATAGGTTGTAGATCCTTAATAATGCGTTGGAGGGGTTTTAGTTGGGGGCTGAAGGTGACGGCTAGTGGCGTTCTGTTATTTTCTTTGTTAGGCCTGTCCTGTAGTAGGTGACTTCTGGGAACTCTTCTGGCTCTATCAATCTGTTTCCTCACTTCCGCAGGTGGGTATTGTAATTGTAAGAATGCTTGATAGAGATCTTGTAGGTGTTAGTCTCTGTCTGAGGGGTTGGAGCAAATGTGGTTGTATCACAGAGCTTGGCTGTAGATGATGGATCGTGTGGTGTGGTCAGGGTGAAAGCTGGAGGCATGTAGGTAGGAAAAGCGGTCAGTAGGTTTCCAGTATAGGGTGGTGTTTATGTGACTATCGTTTATTAGCACTGTAGTGTCCAGGAAGTGGATCTCTTGTGTGGACTGGACCAGGCTGAGGTTGATGGTGGGATGGAAATTGTTGAAATCATGGTGGAATTCCTCAAGGGCTTCTTTTCCATGGGTCCAGATGGTGAAGATGTCATCAATATAGCGCAAGTAGAGTAGGGGCGTTAGGGGACGAGAGCTGAGGAAGCGTTGTTCTAAGTCAGCCATAAAAATGTTGGCATACTGTGGGGCCATGCGGGTACCCATAGCAGTGCCGCTGATCTGAAGGTATACATTGTCCCCAAATGTAAAATAGTTATGGGTAAGGACAAAGTCACAAAGTTCAGCCACCAGGTTAGCCGTGACATTATCGGGGATAGCGTTCTTGATGGCTTGTAGTCCATCTTTGTGTGGAATGTTGGTGTAGAGGGCTTCTACATCCATAGTGGCCAGGATGGTGTTATCAGGAAGATCACCGATGGATTGTAGTTTCCTCAGGAAGTCAGTGGTGTCTCGAAGGTAGCTGGGAGTGCTGGTAGCGTAGGGCCTGAGGAGGGAGTCTACATAGCCAGACAATCCTGCTGTCAGGGTGCCAATGCCTGAGATGATGGGGCGCCCAGGATTTCCAGGTTTATGGATCTTGGGTAGTAGATAGAATATCCCAGGTCGGGGTTCCAGGGGTGTGTCTGTGCTGATTTGATCTTATGCTTTTTCAGGGAGTTTCTTGAGCAAATGCTGTAGTTTCTTTTGGTAACTCTCAGTGGAATCAGAGGGTAATGGCTTGTAGAAAGTGGTGTTGGAGAGCTGCCGAGCAGCCTCTTGTTCATATTCCGACCTATTCATGATGACAACAGCACCTCCTTTGTCAGCCTTTTTGATTATGATGTCACATTGTAAGGAGAGTGATCACTTTAGATAAGCTATTACCAGCAGGAGAGTGGGGTGGGAGGAGGTATTTTTTCATGCTTTGTGTGTATAAAAAGATCTTTTACACTTTCCACAGTATGCATCCGATGAAGTGAGCTGTAGCTCACGAAAGCTTATGCTCAAATAAATTGGTTAGTCTCTAAGGTGCCACAAGTACTCCTTTTCTTTTTGTACAAACCCAGTTACATACTCCGTCGTCTAGATCAGTGGTTCTCAAAGCCGGTCCACCGCTTGTTCAGGAAAAGCCCCTGGCGAGCTGGACCGGTTTGTTTACCTGCTGCGTCCGCAGGTTCGGCTGATTGCAGCTCCCACTAGCCGCGGTTCACCGCTCCAGGCCAATGGGAGCTGCCGGAAGTGGTGCAGGCCAAGGGACGTGCTGGCCGCCCTTCCTGCAGCCCCCATTGGCCTGAAGCAGCAAACCACGGCCAGTGGGAGCTGTGATCGGCTGAACCTGCAGACGCGGCAGGTAAACAAACCGGTCCGGCCCGCCAGGGGCTTTTCCTGAACAAGCGGCAGACCGGCTTTGAGAACCACTGATCTAGACTTCACTGAAATCAGTGTTGCCACAGCTTCACTACTTCTGGTACCTAGCTAGCAAGACTGTGAGCCCCTTATTCTCCCTGGTGAGCAATTACTCATGCGAGTAGTTTCAATGACTTCGTTGGGACCACTCAAGTGAATAATTGCTCACATGTGTAAGATTTACAAAGTGGACTTTTACTAACAAGGAATCATGAACCTGTTTCTTCATTACAATTGCATGTCATTTATCTTGGTGAAAACTAAGTATAAAAAGCTACCATTCTGAAATTGCAGCATTTTACATTCACTTTTCAGAGGAACATGATTATGTGAGATGCAGTTGTAGTAGAGAGTCAGGGCCAAGATCCACAAGGAGACTCAGCTTTGTAACACCTAATTTTTAGCCACCTAGCCACTCAGTGGAATCCACAAATTCTGGGTTAGGTGCCTCAGCTCCTATACAATGCCTGAGGAGAGATAGGTGCTTAAGAATGGGATGCACAAAAGCCAGCACATTAGGCAGGGAGCTACCAAAGCTAGCTTTAGCGCACGAATAGCAGATGCTGCTGACAGGGTTGTATCCTAAGCCCTGCCTCTCTCCACACTGGAGGAAGGCACCTATATCTGGGAATCCATACCTGGGAACCCTCTCTTGGAGTCAGATGCTTAAACCATTTTGTGCAAGAATGGGAGTGGCACACACCTAATTCCATGCAAAACAACTGGGAGAGGAGGAGGCCTCTTATCTTAACCCCAGTGGTTAGCAAATGGGAACCTCACCTAGGATGTAAGAGACTCTGGTTTAATTTCCCCCCAACCTTGTGAGGAGGGATTTGAATAGAGATTTCCCATTTCTCAGAAAAATGCCCTAACCACTGGATTATGGGATATTCTGATGTGGGTTTCTCTCAAACTCTCCTGCTGAAGCTGTTCCACTTTGTATAAATAATTAAATATTAATTAAGCCAGAGATGGGGTGAGTGACTCTGTAATCTAGTGGTTAGGAGGACACCCACCTAAGAGGTGAGAATCCCTTGTTCAAACCACTTTTCCACATCAAGTGGTGGGGGAATTGACCTGGGGTCTCCCACTTACAGGGTGAGTTCACTAACCACTGGGCTAAAGGTTATAAGGGAGGCCTCCTTGCCACTAACTGCTCCCCGCCCTGCCACATCATGTGGCATTGGGCATGCCCTGAGCACATCAACTGGATTAGGCCCTACAGGTGAGATAGACACCTCTTTTCAGGATTGTGCTGGGGCTTAAGCATGAGAGAAGTGTCTGGGTACCTGCCTGAGGCAGCAGTTTTTCAGAAGCACCTATGGGACTCTGAAATGTACAACAGAAATGTAGGCGCCTAGTGAGTCTAGTACCAAGGTTAGGCAGCAGCTGAGTGGCGGTTTTGTGGATTGCAGTGGTAGCTAACCCTGGGCTTTAGGCACCTAAGTTCTTCTGTGGATCTGGGCTTGTGTCAATTCTATGTGGCATATGAACTACCACACTCAAATTGTATTGTTTCCCCCTTATGCAAAATAAAAACATGTAACTTATCGTAGCGAATTGTATTGACTTTTGCCTTTTTGAATGCAAACCTTTACTATTGAGTACTGTTACCCATGAGACACATCTCAGCAGCTAGACAGGTGTAAATGCATATTTACTGTGCTATATAAACTTTATTGACAATATAGATCTTAATAGCATTTATGGATAGGAATATTGTAATGTATTGCTTTTGTTTAACTACAACCTTCTGTAAAATTTTTGTACTTTCAGTTTTGTCATAAATATAAAGGGAAGGGTAAACCCCTTTGAAATCCCTCCTGGCCAGGGGAAAGCTCCTCTCACCTGTAAAGGGTTAAGAAGCTAAAGGTAACCTCGCTGGCACCTGACCAAAATGACCAATGAGGAGACAAGATACTTTCAAAAGCTGGGAGGAGGGAGAGAAACAAAGGGTCTGTGGGTCTATCTATATGCTGGGTCTTTGCCGGGGATAGACCAGGAATGGAGTCTTAGAACTTTTAGTAAGTAATCTAGCTAGGTATGTGTTAGATTATGATTTCTTTAAATGGCTGAGAAAAGAATTGTGCTGAATAGAATAACTATTTCTGTCTGTGTATCTTTTTTGTAACTTAAGGTTTTGCCTAGAGGGGTTCTCTATGTTTTTGAATCTAATTACCCTGTAAGATATCTACCATCCTGATTTTACAGGGGGGATTTCTTTATTTCTATTTACTTCTATTTTTATTAAAAGTCATCTTGTAAGAAACGGAATGCTTTTTCATTGTTCTCAGATCCAAGGGTTTGGGTCTGTGGTCACCTATGCAAATTGGTGAGGCTTTTTATCCAACATTTCCCAGGAAAGGGGGGGTGCAAGTGTTGGGAGGATTGTTCATTGTTCTTAAGATCCAAGGGTCTGGGTCTGTAGTCACCTAGGCAAGTTGGTGAGGCTTTTTACCAAACCTTGTCCAGGAAGTGGGGTGCAGGGTTTTGGGAAGTATTTTGGGGGGAAAGACGCGTCCAAACATCTCTTCCCCAGTAACCAGTATTAGTTTGGTGGTGGTAGCGGCCAGTCCAAGGACAACGGGGGGAATATTTTGTACCTTGGGGAAGTTTTGACCTAAGCTGGTAAAGATAAGCTTAGGAGGTTTTTTCATGCAGGTCCCCACATCTGTACCCTAGAGTTCAGAGTGGGGGAGGAACCTTGACAAGTTTAAAGCATAAACTTCCAACCCAGGGCTCCTCTACTCAATTCCTCATATAATTAAATTTATGTTGATGTAAAATGGATAATCATACATATTTTCAAATTCAGCTAAATACTAATTCTGTTAGCTCAGCACTAAAGAATATGCAACATATGAATGAAGAAGCTATTATGAAATATTATATCCTATGCAATGCTATGTATGTTCACTGAGCAGTACTTGACCTAACATATAGCTCAATATGTTAGATAGATTTACAACTCTATATAAAATGCTCTATGTACCATAAAAAAATGTTCAAGCTGATCCCTGAGAGAAGAAACACCATATACAGTGTGTAAAGTGGAAATGCACAACTTTCAGAGCATGTGGGACAATAAGTAACATATTTCTCCCTTTCATCTGTCCTTAGTTTTTTTTAAGTTACAGAGTCCATTTGATATGATTTTAAAGGCTTTCTGTAGATTCCTAGTAAAGCCTGAGGGTCACTGGATGGTATGCTATACTCTTTAGGGTGAAATTCATAAAAAGCAGGGCTGAAATAGACCAGAGGGCATTATGTGGTGCTCTGGGTGGATTGTTTTGGTAATATCACAGTTTCAGGGTAACTGCACCTATTTCCCCCTCCATAGTTCCTCAAGGGAGCCCACTTGAAGGTTTCCAGCTTTCATCTGTCACCTTTCCTGGCAGGAGACCTACATCCCACTCTCTTCTAACTGATCTCCCCAGCAACCCAGACTGCCTAAAAGGCCAGTGTCTGCTCTTTGCTTTCTCTCCAAGGGCTAAGGCAGCCTACTGCCCTAGTTTTAAGTTACCACACAACTCGTTCTAAGCAAGCCCATTTATTCTTAAAATAAAAGCATTACAGAGGAAACATAGTAAAATATTAAAAGTTCCTATATAAGTGCTAGAAAACTTACTTGAGGTTACCTCCAACCCCAAACATACTAGAGCTCTAGTATGTTTGTCTTTCAAAACCCACAACTGGGTTTTCCCCCTGTTTCCAAGTACCTCTGTCTTAGATACAGAACCAGAACAATGGGTGGGTAGATCAGCTGGTTTTGTATATGGCTTGGGCCTTTCATCTGAGCCTCTGTAACAGGTAATCAGCAGACAACGACCCTCTCCTCAGGGCATAGCTTCAAAGGGCTGGGTTCTTGCATAACTGAAGTTGGGGAATTTGCATTAACTTCTCTAGGGATTTCCCAGGAAATCCACTTAACACTTGTTGTTCCAAAAGTCTATACTTGTCTGGCACATTTTCAGTATAGTCTTTTGAACTCCCAGGTCTTACAGCTGTCAGATCTCTTCCCTTAGAGAGGTTACATACAATCCTGCCCCACAATAATATATAAATTCAGTACAATATGTTTTTTCAAGGATATTTCAGGAAATTGCCATATCTGTCACAAATAGATCTGATTCCATAGAAACTATGCCTGAAGCAGGGAAAGGGGAACAAATGTGTGTGTCAGCTTCCCTGTTTGTCCAGTTTTTCTTAATGTGGAACAGATTCGAATCTTAGCTTAGCTTGGGTGTGAACCTGGAGTAATTTCAGATTTACATTGGAGTAACTGAAGCAGCATCTGATCCTTGTGGGGCACAGGTTAAGGGACTGTTTATTTGTGGTATAGTTGCAAGGGGGGAGGGTCTCCGAACTTGGGCTGCAGCCTGAGCCAGAATGCGTACACCGCAATTAAACAGCCCCTTAGCCTGAGCCCTGTGTGCCCGAGACGGCTGGCACTGGCCAGCTATGGCTGTCTAATTGCAGTGTAGACATATCTTTGGAGTCCTATATAGTTTTATCATCTAAAGTCGTCCTACTAACCTTGACTCCTTTCAGGTTGGATTTGGTACTGTACTAGTGATACTGGTTAATCTCCTAGAGCAGTGGTTCCCAAACTTGTTCGGCCGCTTGTGCAGGGAAAGCCCCTGGCGGGCCGGGCTGGTTTGTTTACCTGCCATGTCCTCAGATTGCGGCTCCCAGTGGCCGCGGTTCGCTGCTCTAGGCCAATGGGAGCTGCTGGAAGCGGTGCAGGCCGAGGGATGTACTGGCTGCTGCTTCCAGCAGCTCCCATTGGCTTTGAGCAGCGAACCGTGGCCACTGGGAGCCATGATCAGCCGAACCTGCGGACGCAGCAGGTAAACAAACCGGCCCAGCCCACCAGGGGCTTTCCCTGCAGAAGTGGCGGAACAAGTTTGGGAGCCACTGTCCCAGAGTGATGGGGTTAACAATGTATGCTTATTCTTTTAGATCAACTTCAGCACAGTGGATAACAACATTTTTTTTAACTCAACAGTGTGGAATCAGTCTGAGGTAGACGGAATCATACTTGAGTGTTTCTGCTTTCAGATTAATCCTGCATAATGGTGAAGGGCAGTTGCTCCTGTTCCTTGAATGCACTCTCAGATGTAACTCTGCAGATTTCTGTTCTATTTGTACCTGAGGTTAGTGGGGGAGGGGATGAGACTCTTAGTGCTGTGATGGCAAATGTGGATAACACACATTTCTATGTAACTCATTGACTTCAGTGAGATTGGGCCCAATATAGTAAATTATCCAAAATTGTCCAAACTCTGCTACACTCTGAATCCACAGACTTTATTCTTTAAAGGCTTTGTGGTCAGGTCACTTATTTAGGAGAAGCTCATATTTAGTAGTTTATTCATTTATTTTTGTTAATAGAAAATATGGCAAATATTCCCCCATTTGAGATTCGTTCTTTTATTGTCTTGTCAAAATAAATCACTTTTGAATTAAAGTTGTTTTGAGTATTTAATAAAATTATACTCACCAATATCATTTGTTTCACATCACTAATTTCCCCGTTACCATAGGCATAACAATGGGGTCTGGAGGAAGAGATGAATGGGACAGGTCCTCTTACCTCTCCAATTTTTAGTCTCCTATTGATATCCCTCTCAATATCAGTGCAGGACTCGTGAAGTCTCACTCATGCTCCCTTATATTATTTCTCAGTATGATTGTGCTTCTGCCTTCCATCATTTGTTCCTTCTAATTTTATGTTTGCCATAGCTCTAAATGTGGGTATGTACTGAAATCATCTTAGACATTTTGATTTTACTAGGTTATGTCTCATGAGTTATTGTCCTATAAGACCCCAGTCCACTGAAGACTTATATATATGCTTAGCTTTATGCCTGTGAGTGGAAGTCAATGGGACTGCACATGTGTAAAGTTAAGAATGCATGCAAGTCTTTGCAGGAGTAGGATCTTAGTCTGTTCAGTTTCCTGGAAGAAGAAACTTTAAGGGATGCATAGCTGTTAAACCTGTATGGGATGATGTTGAAATATATCTTTTCAGAACAAGAAAAACACTGTAACCTAAGATTAAATGAGCAGCTGGTGTAGAGGCTCTGATTTGATCATGTTGCTTTTCTAGACAGAGTAATTGTTCTGATTTATGGTTATCACCTGTATTTCATGGGTGCTTGCTTCCAGCTCTAATTAATGGATAATTTTCAACTGCTGAAACTCTAATTGTCCCTGGGATTTAAAAGAGTGGAAAAATCATGGGTGTTATCAAATTTAGACCCTTCCATGAGGTGGGATTTCACTGGTCAAAAAAAAAGAATTTGAATTATTCACATCTTCTCTCTTTCACCCCAAAGTATCTTTGCAAATGCAGAGAACGGAACAGCAATCACAATTCATTCCTGTCCATGACTTGTTCTTTCATTAAACCCAGCCTGGTCATAACCTTGAGCACAATGTCCCATCATCTACTCTGGGGCTGACCTCTAGGTTGGACTGACTTTTCTTTGCATTACATAAAAGAATGGATAAAACATACTTTGAAAACACATCAGTATAGAGAAGAATAGTTTAATACTTTCTAGTTTGTCTGGGATAGTTAGCTCGTAAGATACAACCACCTTGGAGAAGGAACTGTTATGACTCATTTCAGAGTAGCAGCCGTCTTAGTCTGTATTCGCAAAAAGAAAAGGAGTACTTGTGGCACCTTAGAGACTAACCAATTTATGCCACAAGTGCCACAAGTACTCCTTTTCTTGTTATGACTCAGTCATTGAAGACCGATTTTATCTTTCCCCTCTTTGTTTAATAGATTTATAGTTCTTTGTTGTTTGTGTTTGTTTTTAGGCCAAATAGGACCATTAGATCGTATAGTCTGACTTCTGTATAACACAGGCCATAGAATTTCATTCTGTTACTCCTCTTTTGAGCCCTGTAACTTGTTTTAGTCAACAATATCCTCCAGAAAGGCATCTAGTCTTGATTTGAAGACCTCGGGAGATGGAGAATGTGTCACTTCTCTTGACAGTTAGTTTCAATAGCCTGGGGAACAGTAGGGTGGCCAGCTGTATGTTTCCCCCCCTCCTTTCTTTCTTCTAATAGAAGTTCTATTAGTCACTGCATGAGTGGAGGGGAAAGGATACATACAAACAGAGCACAGAAGGCAGAAATCAATACTGTTACAAGAGTAAATGATCAGAAGAGCCAAGATCAAAATGAGAAGTTGCTTACATAGGATAAGGGGTGGGGAGTAATACCAAAATATATTAATTAGGGGTCAGAAGTCATTAATAAAGATTCTCTTGATGCTTAATGAGGTAAACTGGGTGACTGCTTAAGTGAGAATTGCTAGAAACCAAAAAGATTTGATTGTGTCTGTGTTCACGAGAGGGAGTGAGGAAAATATGCACCAATCATGAATAACCTTTCTGGAGGCTGATGGTGAAAAATTAATGAAACTACTGGTAACAGCAGAAGTAGTTTAAAAAAGCAGCAGAGCAACTAAAATCAGAGAAGGCTCTGGGACTGCATGGTCCACACATGATAATTCTGAAGGTAGTAGACAGAATAAAACATGTTTCAGAGTAGCAGCCGTTTTAGTCTGTATCTGCAAAAAGAACAGGAGTACTTGTGGCACCTTGGAGACTAACCGATTTATTTGAGCATAAGCTTTTGTGGGTTACAGCCCACTTCATCGGATGCATGCAGTGGAAAATAGAATAGGATGATTTTATATTTGTTCTTTTTGAGAAGAAAACATACATATTATATCTAGAGCTATGGGTTTTTTTAACTCTTCACCTCTTCACAAGAAACAGGAGAGACGACAGGAGAAGTTGATATGAAACCTACATTTGAAAAGAAATCAGAAAACACAGACCTATAAGTATCGCTTCCTATGTCTAGAAAGATTCCAAACTCAGGGACAAAACATTAGAATACTTGAACAGGCAGGGCTTAGTCATATATAGTCATGAAAGATATATGCAGGTGAGGTTTTGCTTAACAAACTTAGTTTTTTGAGGTAGTGACAATGGAAACAGCTATGGGTAACACTAGACTTAGTGATATGGGTAACGTGGACTTAGAGAAAGCTATTGATATAGTTACACATGAGTAATTATATAAGTATGAGTGATGGTAAAATAGTTGTAAAAACTATTTCTTGATTATGAAATACTTGGTTATTTTTTAAAAAAAATACTCTTTTATTCCCTCACCTACGCAAAAATCCAACAGTCTTTCCAGCCCACCATCCCTTTAATTCTCAACCCACCATACTTTACACTCTTCTGCTTCTCACAGAAGCTCTTTATTCAACAGTGGTAGGCAGATGTCCTTTTTCCTCTGTCAGCATTGGTGGCATGCATCCAAAACCTTTAGATGTGGGATGCTTGGGAGAGTAAGGAACCGGTCTACCTGAGAAATCTAAAAAATAAGTGTAAATACAGAATCCTCCAATTGAGGTATTTCTAGTGGGGTTCCATAGGAATCTGTTTGAAGCCTAATGTTCAATATATTATTATTTATCTGGAAGAAAATATAAAAAACATTGCCAGTAAAGTTTGCTGATGGCATCAAAATTGGACTGCTTAGTAAGCTGGGTTAATTCAAAACAGGATAAACAAATATTTTGAGGGGTTTTGGGTAAATTAATGATCAGGTCTGAATGCAGTGTAGGTGAAAAGGCTTAGAGGAGTCAGGCAACCTTCCTTCCATCCAAAAATGTTAGTATTGCTATGTTGAAATCCTAAACAGCAGCCTCAGAGGAACGCTATTCAGCCAGCTGCTGCCAAAGAAAATAGCAACAAAGAAATAGCAGGAGATTCAAAGCCTTGGGAAATCTGATTGCATGCCTTAGCTTAAAATCCTGTACTATCACTTGGAACTGGGGAGGAGGAGGGAGAGAGAGAGAGACAGACCACATACCTGTCTTTCTGGAAAACTCTTCTCTGGAGTAATCAAATCTGAGGTTAAACACAATTGCGTGTAATTCATCTTTTACAGGAAATCCATTACTGAAGCTTCTGTGCTTTTTGGTTTACATTACCGTGAGTTAAATAAAGGAGACAATACTTGCCTTTGGCTACATTCATGCAGCTCCTCTGATGCCAGAAAACCAAATTTAGGCCTAACCTAAGCTGATGGAACTCCATTGATGTAAATGGAGTTGTACCTACTTATGCCAGAGCTCTCCTTTGCCCTGCATCTACAGCATAAACCATTCAATTCTAGAATGCACCAAATTGAAGTCAGGGAAGTGACATGGGTGTCACTTGGGACAGAAATTGAACCAGGAACAATAAACATCTCTTCAGTTCTTACCATTAATATAGGTGTGATTTTTATCATAAAAAGACAATGAGTAGAGCTGGTCGAAACAATTTTTTTTCCATCAAACAACATTATTTCTTCAAACAGTGTGTTGTGGAAACATAGCAGTTTTGACAAAAAAAAAAATCACTGAGCTGGGGAGTGAGGGGGATGGGCAGAGACGGGAGACACTCATTCACAGTTCATGGCCTGGTGGTCAGGGCACTGGCCTGAGATGTGAGACACACAGATTTGAGTCCCTGGTCTGCCTGATTCAGAGAAGTTTACATCCTCTGGGACTCTGAATTTCTTTCTTTCTTTTGAAAGGTAGTGGAGGAATTGAACAGATTAGGACACATGTTAATACATGTAAATGAAGCTAAATACATAAAAGCAATATTAGGATTAGATATTTTAAATGGTAAAATTAAGTAAAACATGGGACTCACTAGGGCTTATCTTTCATCCCCCAGGATGCACAAACCAATAGACTGGCTATAAGGAGTCTAGGGCAGAGGTGAACCTGAGTAGCCCTACTGCATCTGTTTAACTTGACTGTTGAAATGGTGAGACTCTTTGTAGTTGGCTCTTTCTCACCACATCTTTATAGGGCAGAGCTATTCTTTCTCTGGTGTAACTTTGTTTTACAGGGAAAGGGTTACCTTCACCCTGACCGGTGAAGAAGTGTGCCCCTGGTCATTCCCTGTATCAACAAATTCAGGAGCTTCGTCCTGAATGAGAGAAGGTGCTGTTTCCACCACACCACCCATTCCCCTGGAGAAGGCAGATTTAATCTCAACCAGGGATTTCAGAGGAGGCTGCAAAAAAAGATTTACTTGAGACCTTCCTACTCCCAGCTGGCCTGACCGTTCCTCTTCTCCAGGCACTGCTGTCCGTTTGGCCTTTGCTTCACTGGCAGAAGGATGGTAGAGAGCACCTTACAATGCCAGTAACCCCCTCCAGGTGGACTTTGTGCTACTGGAGTACACTCTCCACCTATGGCTCCTGACTCAGAATGTGGAAGGCTACATGCAAAGGCTACACAATTGTTGAAAGGATTTCTTAGTTCACTTTAAAGTATCTACTCTACACAATAGCATTTTAAATTATGTACATTTTAGAGCTACCAAAATAGACTATATTTCACCAATTGAGTAACCCACAGGGTTGTTTACAGAGCAAAGTCATGCATTTAAAGGATAAAAAAACCCTGTCCAAATATATTTAAATGCTGAATATTTTAGCTGCCTCTTGGCACAGCAGAATACAGCTTTAGCCTGTCTGACCTTGGTTAAGTCATGCTGCTGCTAGTTGGGTAAACATTGTTCATATGCTGTTTTAGTGAACTTGGCCCTTGCTGATGGGAGGGAGTGGAAAACAGGTCTATTGAGGTCTATTATGTTCTCATTAACCTAAAAAGCAGAGACACTTACTGTCATTTTAAGAGTCTGTATTCTGGGCTCAGCAGCATTAAAGTTGATCACCTCTGCCCTCCCCAACATATGTCATTAGAGTCAGAGAATGACTATAAAACTCAAGTATTCCATCTGTATCTTACAGACCTAGCTTAGCTTGTGTTCATTTGAAATGTATCCTTCTGGTTATAAATATTAATGCTCTAAAATGAGTAATAATTGTACATGTTGTGCCCCTTTCTCTCCTTGCTTCCTTTTGTGCCTACAGCACTTGTTGGCTATTTCATAATTGTGTCTTGTCTTCTATCATTGAAGAGACATGGACATGACCTGTCTGGTCAAGGTTGCAACTAGCTCCTCAACCTATAACTTTGGCTAGGAAAATTGTTTTGGTCTGAAAGTTAATTGAAGGGTGCTTTTAAATATAAATCAAAAGCATAAACAAAGTCCTTGAAGCGACCCTATGAACCCTAAGGATATTTTCATTTTCATCTACCTTCTCTTAACTGTTCATGTGCCTTTTGTGTGTGTGTAAACTTTGACCTTCCCTCATGGGTGAGTGTGTATACACATACACACACACACACACACACACACATATATATATATATATGCTTTGATTTTAAGGTTACCTAGCAACCCTAACTTAAGTGACACTTTTTTTTTTTGGTCTGTTAATACTACCTATTTCTGAAACCTGTCAGAGTATTTACCTTGATTCTTGTTTTTTAAACTTCGCTTTTCTGTTTCTTTTTTATATCCAGTTTCCAGTTGTTATATAATGAATATACCCTACTGATGACATCCAGATAGTCATAAAGTTCTTGCAGTGTCCCTGAATTGTATATTTCTGGTTACCTTACTTTCTTATGGAAAGGATGCTGGTTCTTGCACAGTTGTATGCCATGTTGCACTGATTGAAATGAGAACCCATTGACCGAAATCCTGACTTGGCTCAGTGCTCTGCTTTTAGGGGCAATTGGGAGGCTGTTTAGTCCCTGATGCAAGTTAATAATAAGAGTAAGTTAGAGCAACCTCACTCTGTTTAAGACAGGCTGCTAGAGAAGGAAGGACAAGAGCATCACATGGAAGACCTGATCATCCACTGGATGAAGAGTTCTCTTCTACCTCATTCTGAGGCGCCATACAGTTTGGGGGCTGCATCACAGGGAAATAGTTTAAGGAAATAGCAATGTAAACCTTTGTGGAGTTTCTCAACCCTCAAAGTCCTCCCATGGTTAATTTCACCCAACATTTTACAATTAGGAGCAATACATCAATAATCTGATGCCTTCTTCCACACTTCTTTATCACCACAGTGCATACGGCCCCCTTTCCAAAGTCTTCTGAGACCAGGTACCTAAAATCTGCAAGCTACTTCACTATTCTGCCTATCTTGAAAAATCAGCCAGCATGTTTATTCATGTATGTGTAACATATTTTGTTTGTTTTTACTGCATGCAAGGCAGTGTGCATATATGTATCGGGGACCAGGCCAGCCTGATGGAAGAGAAACTGAAGGCCTGATTCTGACCTCACACTGCTAAGTCAAGAGTAGCTCAAGTGAGGGCACTGTAGTTACAAATTAGTGTAAAGGGGATAAGAATTACCCCCTAGGTATTTCTTGTGCCTGGTTCCATTCTTTCTTTCCATGGCTAATGAAAGACTCTGTTTCAGTGTCAGCAGCTGGCTTATTACAAGTATTTTTCATTAAAATGTCTGCGAGGTTCATGTTATACCACTGCTTTGCTGCTACCCAGGTGCTAGGCAGTAGGATCTTCTGCAAATTATAAATTTGGCAGTTTAACGAGACTGTCAAGCTCATCAATTGTCAGAGAAAACAGGTAATCATCAAGAAGAAAGTTCAAGGTGATGTCTTTGCTAAGCTGCAGAATGCTAATAGCAGCAAACAGACAGGATTACAAGCAAACCCTTCCCCCTCCCCCAAATAAATGTAAACCTTATTGCAGCACCACTGCACTTTACTAACCGCTAACATCTTCTGAGTGGCCTCCCTCTGCTGGTTATCATGTGCCAATTATTTTCTGTGTGTAAATCAACACCACAAGAGGATATCAACCCTCTGGTGATCACCTTTTTAATTAAGGTAACTGCTATATTCGACATGCAGTTTTTTATTATTAAAATGACTTTCTTGCTATACAGGGATAACACAGAAAAGATTAATTTTCTGCAAGGAGACTAAAGATGTCAGAGGAGGAAAAAGTAATCTCTCTCTACCTTATAGAGTGATCGCTTCCTCTCAGGTGGAGTGATTTTAAACAGATACCAAAAAGGTCTCTCTCTCTCCTGGGCAGTCTGTGCTAGAGGAGATGTAATGACACACTGTTATCAGACTTCAGTCTCTTTAGTCTTGTAATTTCAAAAACTTGTTTTTTACTCTTTTTTTTTTTAATTATTATTCTTTGGAAGATAGAGAAACCTACAATGCTTAAATAACCTGAGTCAGAGTGAACAGAGAAAATCCAAAAGAAAAAAAAACCAGTCCTTCTTGGATGCATTTATCCTTAATAGCTGAAATAATTCCACCTGTCAGTTGGTTTAGATTTTACAATCCATACCTACATAGACAAATGGTACAATAAAATATGCCATAGAAAGGCAATGCACTCAAAGGAAACCTGCTAAATATTTACAGGTATCGGAGACCATTGATTTCACACAAGATTCAAATAAAGTCAGCTGTTCTGTCATGTTTTCCTCTACATTTAATGCACAAAGTTAGTTCTAGGTAAGTAGAAAAGTTGTTTTTTTAACTCTTTTACGAGACTTATTCACAACTTGATAAGTCTGTGTTTTGCTGTGTATTATGAACAATCTCCAGTGTTTCCCACTTAATTCAGTGAATGGTCATTCTGATAATTTGTGCTGTCTGAGGAAAACTAGAAGAGGCAAATAACTTGTATTGAAAATAGCAGAATTTCCACCTTTATGCTATGTCAGGCAGTAGTTAATGGATAATTTATTCACTGCTTGTGGAACTCTAATGATGAATCTAGGCCAAAATTGTGAATAAGATTAAAAATAAGCATCTACGGGACATAAATAAATGTTGTATTCTCAGTCAGGTGTTACTGATATCTATCACTAGCACTGTAAGCTGCTGTGAAAACTGATGTGCATTCTGGTGGGCAGAGAGATAAGATTATTATATCAACATGATAGGAAATGGTTTCAATTCATATAAGAGGACGGCATTACAGGCTATAACAAGTTTTCCTTGTTGTTGCCCAGGAGTGCAATGGTTGGAAGCCAAGAAGTCTTTCCCTACTTCATGGCTCTGTACAACAGCAAGTCATCATGGTAGTACCTGCACTGTCCTATTATACCTCAGAAGAGGATCTTAGTAAAGTTTGTAAAGGACTGTAAGATCCTCTGAGCTCAAAGAACTGTAAGGTCATTGGTCTAAATTATCTGCTGGCACAAACTGGCTCCTTTGAAATCAATGGAAATAAACGAATTTGCCCCAGCTCATGACTTTTTGGCTAGGGATAAGGGACTTGGATCAATAGGCACCGACTCTGTGGGTGCTTCGGGGCTGGAGCACCCACAGGAAAAAAAAAGGTGGGTGATCAGCACCCACTGGCCGACCCTTCCAATCTGCTCCTCCCCCAGTGCCTCCCACCTGTCAATAAGTGCCTCCCCCCAACGCCTCCCATCTGCCAGTGATCAGCTGTTCAGCGGCATGCAGGAGGTGCTGGGAGGATGGGGAAGAGTGAGGGCGAGACGTGTTTGGGGGTGGGTTGGGAAAAGGTGGAGTGAGACGAGGTGGGGTGGGACAAGGATGGGTGGGGTGGGGCCTTGGGGAAGGGACGGAGTGGGGGCGGGGCCTTTGGGCAGAGCATGGGTCAAGCACCCCCCTCCAAACACATTAGAAAGTTGGCACGTCTGCTTGGATCACTTTGCTATGAGGATAGGGAAGATCCTCTTTTGGTTCTACTTGCAGGAAGTTTGGCTTTGCTGCTATAAAGAGATGATGACTACTGCTGACGTGAAGGAGACAGAGATCCTGTCAGACATATTAGGGCTGCTCGTTTACACTAGATGCTCAGTGGGCTAATGATAACAGGTTAGAGCTCTAGATCCAAGCCCTTGACTTTCTGTTAACCAGTTTAGGAGTCAAGTGGTGTTAGTCTAGTTATTTTTATGGACAAAATTCTGCCTCCAGCACAGAGCCTGAGAACATGGGGTGTGAATGGTTACATTTTATAAGGCCCTGGAAGAAAAAAATGCTCTGCTCAGGCTTGCCTGTGTCCACTTCGGCATACTCATGGCTGCTGTAGCAGCTCTTCAGTCACTCTCTGCAGAAGCAGTCACAGAGCCAACCCAGGGATATAAAGAGGGTATCAACCATTGAGCAGGCTCCTAGAATCCTGCTCCACACTCTCAAGCATCAGCTCTGTGTTAGTGTGCTGCAGTGAAGTCCTTCTGTGGCCCTGGATTGAGATGCAAGATTTGCTACTATATAATTTCAAATTGCGAAGTTATTTGTATGTTTGTTTGTTTTTTTTTGTGAAAGCTACAGCCAAGCCCTCATGTCTATGATGTGTGATCAGGAGGCTTTACAAAAATTATTAGATAAGACTGAGGCTAGACTGTAACAATTTTTGTGGTTGATCCGTATCTCTCCATTGGCACAGGGAGCGGAATGCTTCTGATCTTTGACTGCCCAAGGCAGCAGGCAGATTTCACATGTCTTATACTATAACAATACTCTGCCGGGCAGCTTTTATCCCTGCAGGGCCCGTGCCTTGGACTATCTCATGGATTATGTTGGCTTTTGCTGACAATCTAACTACTGATGTTTAAAATATTATTTAAATATTATTTTAAAATGTGGAAAGCTGAGAGTTTGAATGAGATGTTGACCTCAGTATTGCTCCTATTAATACTAGCCTGATTCCATCAGAATTGCTCGTGGCTTGTCTGACCCAAAAGTGCACAAAATGGCACAGAAATTTTTATTTACAAACTTGTGCCTCTTACATAAAGAATTCTCAGACTACCTCTTTTGTTTTATGTGTATCGAAAAGAGTCACTGAAAAGGTAATGGGCGTCAGTAAGACGCCTCACTGCTAGTCAATGTGAAAAATGAAAGTATAGTATTCCACTTGAAAGGTCTTTGGGGGTCTCTTGGATATCAAACGTGCAAAATTGTAAATACAACATGACAGGCAAACCACTGCCTCATTTTCTCAAACTATATGATGAAAACAACCTGTTAGCTTTGGTTTCAGCTGCATACCTCTTGTGGTTTTAGTGTATCAAAAAATGTCACTCAAAGGTTATTGGGGTCAGATGGACCTCAAATTCTTTATGCAGGTGTTCCAAAATCAGATTGTTTGGATTGTGAGGCAGCAGTTATTCTATGAATCTTTCAGCATTGTAGAAATATTCATAGATTATGATATGAATAACATAATCATAACATTTGCCCCAGATAACATTTGCCTCATGTATCGTCACAATTGTCCAGAAAATTGAGTCTCTATGGAGATAATACTGTCAAATTAATTTTCTGGGGAGCCTACAGTTGCTAGGAAGAGTTTCTGGGGAAGCCACACTTGTCAGATACATTTTCTACCAAGCCCATACTTGACAGATGCTGTTTCCAGGGCAGAGACTCATTGTTGCACTACACATGCACATTGCATGTCTGAATGCATATATTGTTTGGATTTTGTTGAATTGTACATGGCATAATTACTCTTTGAGTAAGAGACAGATATTTCACAGGGACCTGGATACAGAAATGGTAGAATCACTCGTTCAGGAAAGGAACATTGCAGCCTTGCCTCAAACTTCTAGGGAAGCAGTATCTAATGTTCTGGACACTAATCCGAACCTAAGAAACAGGGAAGATGTTACATCAGTTCCAGAACAGCAACAACAAAAAAAAAAACCCATCAAAAATGGGTGAAGGTGTAAAAAACGTCATGTTCAGAACATGTCAACTGTTTGCTACATTTGTTAAAAGTAGTAGGCTTCTTATATTGTTGCTGTTGCTACCCATATAGTAGGGCGATAAAATTGCAGTATAGAAGTCTGGGCTCAGCCTCTGGGACCCTCCTCTGTTGTGGGGTCCCAGAGCCTGGACATCTACACTGCAATTTTATAGCCCTGCAGACCAAGCCCACGTTAGGTGACACAAGCCAGCTGCAGGAGTCTTACTACAGTGGAGACATACCTGTAGACCTTGACACCTGTATACTGTGCAGCTTTTTTTAAAAAATGTGTTGGTGGTTGTGCTAGTTAGAACCCAGTATAAGTACTGTATTGTGTACTCCTGAAGGTTGGAAAGTTTTAACCTGTTAATAGTTTTATAGTTCACTGGTTACAACAAAGTCAGTTTTAAATGCATCCCAGGTGTTTCCCACCCCACCCCACCCCCCCAAGTTTTGACATACTAGGTGTTTGAAGACCCCAGTACAAAAATAGTTGGGTGATTCTTGATCCAATAAGAGGGATAAAATGAGTTGTCTGTCATGGCTGATAAAACCCTGGGAAATGGAAAACAGGTCTCAGCAATCCACTACTCTTGCTTTAATTACTGTATTATCCTTGCATTGAAAAGTGCCACACTGTAGATAGCAAAAAATTGCATGCAGGGATTTAAATCCAGTTTGACAATGTTTGGGCTGGGATTCAGTTCTTAAATTTAGTCTGAGCTTTAATATCTAACATGACTTTGATGTGCACAAGCCTGAAAAATATATTAGTGAATGAATGTGATTTCCTCCACCCAAACAGATGTGACGATAACAATTAGGAGAGAAATACAATATACTAGAAGTATTGGCATCTCCTCTGGAGACTTGATAAAATAGTTTAGTCATCTTTTCATTTCTGGATTTATTGCAGTGATTATATATGATAGAAGATAGAGGGCCAGATCCTCAGGTGGTAAAAATTGCAGCTTCCTTCATTTCAGGGAAGCTATACTGTTTTATGCCAGTGGAGAATCTGTCCCAGACTGCCTAGTGTATACAAAGGACTAGATTAAAAATAAATTTTTAGATATACAGTAAGTCAAAAGATGATCTGTTCAAAGCTAGATTACTTTGAATCAATGCTTTTTAAAGGTGCTGGTCTTTGGAACCCATAAATTTATTTCTAATTTTGTAGGTCACTGCATGTAGAGGTTTTCTATCATTCTCACTGGAAAAATAATTCTGCTGAAAGATTACTTTGACTCAAAATTTCAGAACTGATTAAAAGAAATAAAAGTAACCCCTGCAAATCACAACTATAATGTTGCAGGTGCCTATCAGAATAAAAGTCTCTTATTTTGCATTATTTTTGAATAGGTTCTGATTTTAAATTTATCTCGAGACAAGTCAAAAGGAAAAAAGTATGTTGATTTGACTCAAGTGATTTACATCACACTCTAGAGTGATTTTGAAGTTAGAATGTTGCATTTCAGAAGTAGCTCTGTGTCTTGTATGTTCTGTACACTGTACTATATTGATTTCCTTATCTGCACAAATTGTCTCATCACTTCTGCTTTGACTCTAAAGAGGTGTGCTTTTCTGCTTTGGCAAATGACATGCTAGCAGAAGCATCAGTTTGCAGAGAATGGGGTGGCAAGTTACTTGACTCTTGAACTATGTTGGAATATCACATTAGAGCAGATTTTGTTAGCGACGAGTTACACGTTGATGAAGACTCACCAGGCTTTGTGTACCTCAGTGTGGTGTAGGGCACAGGAGATCTTAAATTACCACTTGGCTATGTAGTAGAGATACCGCTGATAGGGAAAGGTGGTAGAGCAAAGCACGGTACCTCCCATTCTGTGCTTGTGCTCCGCCAGCATACTCCAGTTACAGGAAGCAAGAGGCTACTAGTTCAGAAGAGGATTTTTGGGGATACCCATATAATGCTTCTCATTAATATACGACAAAGGGAGAAAGTGCTTGTTCACTGGTTTCTAATCAGATTGACATGGACTGCAGGACTCTTTGAAAAGGAGATTCTGCTTGACGAATAACACATTAGCAGTAACCCAGCGATCTGGCCATGCATTAAGGATACAATTTATTCTTTTACTGATCAGTTCTTTTCCCAGTAAAATGGATTGCCTGCCTTTTGATGAAAGTATCCAACAAAGAAGCCTTGTGGATGAAATTGACAGACCTTATAAGACTTGGTTAAGTTTGAATGTATAAATTAGAATCCCTTGTGTTTGAATTAAAATGGAAAGGAACTGATCCAAATGGAATTCCACCCCTCAGACACCCCCCCCCCCCACACACACACACACAAGCATTGGATTCTGGTTTAATCCACTGCTGTAGCTTTTATGCATAATGTTCTTCACTAAATTAAGATTTAACAGATTTGTATGAGGGTTGAGTATATGTGAGGGGAAGAATAAAGTCTCTAAAATCAGATACAGTCTTTCTACTAAGAACATTTGGCAGCTATCACCCACTTATTTCTAGGAAAGCGAGTTCACCTTGCTATAGAATACAGACATCCATTACTAAGTTGTTCCATTCATAAAGAAAAAGGAAAAAAACACAAATGACAATTCAAATATGTGGGGTTTTTTTTTGTGGTGGCAGGGGGGAGGGTGATCAGGGTCTTCTAGAACCCTACTTAAGTATTCTAGTCCCTAGAATGTCATGGAAAGAATTCTGCCAGGAGGGTGTGATTTTGTTTGTTTGTTTAAATAGCATTGTTTCTAATTAGAAACAATGTCTCTGCATGCATATAGTCATGGCTTCATAAATGTTAATATAAACACTGTCTATTTATGTTTGAAAAGTAGTGTACAAAAACTTTTACTAATTAACTCGCCCCGTGTAAAAAAGTGTACGTATACAGGGAATCCAAAATACAGAAAAAATCTGTAAATGATACTGTTTCATTAATTTATTTATTTTACATAATTGTCAGATGTTTCATCTATATATGATTGGTGCAACATCAAGTCCAAATAGAAATATGTGGTTTTGGTGGAGGTTCCAAATAGAATAACATACTTTTCTACTTAGATTTAACAGTGTTGCACCAATTTTTTTAAAAAAATGATATCATAGATACACATATCTACACTGTCCTCTATTGGGGGTACGAGGAGGAAGTCTAACAATGCGGTAACAATAAACAATGAAAACAGTATATTTATATATCTTCACTAAAATATGTATGTATATAGATATAATATATAAAATGTGTGTGTATTGTGGCATTGTTATACAGGTGTACAAAAGCAGATGTTGTGGGAGCTATATAAGGAAAATGTGTTTACTTGGTACGTAGCTTATGGAAGAGTTATTGTGTCGAGATATTGATCTATAGGTTCAGTGCAATGTGGCTTTAGTTCCAGACCATTGCTGGTTTCCCTTGTATGTTGTAAATTATTAGCTTAAGCCCAATGATCCTCATTCACATTTTGGGACTGTAGGATTTGAGCTGTGATTTGTTTCATCTCTTTAATATGTATTTTGTTTACTGTCACATCTCAACAGTTTTCTTTTGTGAGCTTATGTGTAGTGATATGTTTTTTCTTCCTCTGTTGTGAATCTCTTGTGAATATCCCCTAGCACATAACAGCTTGGAGATGTATTTAAAAGTGTGTCAGAGATCTTTCTGTAAGCTTTCAGAAACACGTGACCAGACTGAGTGGACCTATGGGCAGATCCAGGAGATGTGTATATATAGTGGCTGACTTGCCCACATCCTCTCCAGTAGGGCTGTTTTGAGTTAATTTGCTTGGAGATTACTGAGAAGAGGAAACGTGATCATGTCCCAGTGGAGTTTTTTCTATGATGGTGAGGAAATGGTTGAATGGAAATTTTGGAGGATTGTCCAGGTATCATTCCTTGTGGTACTCTGGAAATCTGCTTTCCATCTTTATTGCCTATTCATACATTTTCAAGGCCAGAAGGGATCATTATGATAATCTAGGCTGATTTACTGTTTCACTCATGCATTGCATCCAGTAATTTTTGGTTGACCTAAGCCTGAGCCAGAGCGCACTGCAATCTATAGGAGTGTTCCCATTTACTGTTGTGGACTTTGGAACAGAATCCTAAAGCACATCTTTTAGATAGACATCCAATTTTTGATGTAAGGATTCCAGGTGATGAGGAATGAAACACAGAAATTGCATGTGGGAAGACTAGTGCCCCTATCCTGAAGTTAATATTGAATTCTTTTTTTTTCCCCAGATGAATCTAAAACTGATTCTGTTACATTACAAACACAGACACTTCCGTAACAGTATTTAACAGATTAAAGAAGTTCCATTTAATTTCAGAAGATATTATCTCCTTGCCTGGAAATGGTAATCACTCTGAAATTGTAATAGTTTGAGTGACTTTTTGATGGAAGAATTATTCTTTTAAAAACATCTATAGAGATACATAGGGTAAATTGTGCTATTGGCACATAGCCCAAAGAGTAGCTCCCTACCACCCAAAGGAAACACCAGTGAAATCCTGCTTCAAAGACGCTCATTGCCTCCCTGAGTTTCCCAGTGAGTGGGGGAAGTGTGCAAATTACAGTGCCCTTTAAGGGGTGTACCATGCTCCTTCCACACTTCCCTGTTTGGCCTTCTGGCTCTGTTGGAGTGGTCTCTGCTACTCACTGCCTTCTTTAAAATATCATGCACCTCTGAGTAAGTAGCGAGCTGATCACAGGGACTGCAATTCTGTCCAGACTTTGTGCAAACCGCATATGGGAGAGGGCACAGTCCCTTCCACATACTATGCATTTGCATAAGGTCAGACCAAGGCTAACTCACAGAGAACAGATAAGGATTGATTTGTATCACACAACATTTGATTATAAAACTAGAATGATAGAAAATCAACATGGCCCATATTAAATGGATTAAAAACTGGCTAACTGACAGGTCTCAATGTAAATGTAAATGGAGAATCATCGAGCAAGTGTGTTTGTAGGGGATCATTTCTTGGCCCTATGGTATCTAATATTTTTATCAGTTACCTGGAAAAAGGTATAATATATAAGATATTACCTCTATGTATGATGTGTATCTATCACTTTTAAATTCTGCCCAGATCTTCATTGTAGTGATAGCCACATTAGTGTAAAAGAGAATTTTGTTGGGAAGGGGGAGAAATAGCTCATTTGGCTTTTTATGTTAGAAAAAGTTACGTTATTTTAGGTTAGAAAATAAAAGTATATAATTGAAAGCGTAGATTCTCCTTTAATGTAGATGGAGCTTTAGAAGTTGTTTTTAAAGGATATGGAGTGGGCTTAAAATATCTTGGCCAAATTCTGTCCTTGGGATGTGTGCATGTGTCTCTCGTTGAGTTCAAATGGAATTGTAGATGAGGGCAGAATTTTTGGCTGACTCTTTTCTGTGCTTCAAGAGAGCCACTTATGTACTTCTACTGGAAAAGAATGATAACTGGCAGTCATATAGAAACTGTATTTTCAAAAAGATACCTTTCCTACAGAAGATGAAAAAAAGATGAACACTTCACAACGGATTGCCATAATTCTATAGCAAGAGTAAACCAACCAAAGCTTGGAATAAGTGGATTATCACTTTGTCTTCTAGGAACTTCAGATGCTCACTGTTTATGATACTTATCCATTGTGCAACACAGCAGATGCATATTGAAGTACTGATTGAAAATCTGTATGCATTCCTTTCACTCTGATTATATAACTAAACAGAGCTGGAAAATGCATTCCTTTCATACAACATAATGTAGTAAAAAATACCATAGAGCAGATCAGCTTTAATATCACTGATGATTTGCTTCATTTAATATTGCTTATTAAGAATGTCTTCTGTTAATGGGAAACATTTGCTGTATAAGTTACACAATGCAAACTAAAATTGCTGAGGTAATAACAAACCTCATGGAAATTCTATCATTTAAAATGTTTAAGTATTTTAAAATAGTTTGATAATATTAGTTTGGTTTTAGTAGTTATATTCCAGAATTAGCTTGAATTCCAATGTCATGATGATGAACTTCACTAGATAGATGACTAATACCAATGTATGAATCCTGAGATTATTCTCCTCTGCACCAAAAAAGAAAACTCTTTACTTGGGAGGAAGCTACTCTCACTTATAATATAGCATTTATGGAAAACAAGGTGAAATATAAATTATGAGTTGCTTCAGAACCAAGTCATTCATAGGTTGGTTAATTGTTCTACACTGCGATATGTGTTTCTATATTAACAGTGTAGGGTTTTACTAACATTAGCAATATGGATATTTTCAGGGTCGTGGGATGTCTAGCTTTGTTTAATGATGCAATAGTTTTCAAACTGGACTCTGATCCAATAATGTATTTGGTTTACATACTTACTAGAAAGAAGGGCTGCCTTCCAAGTAGCAGTCCCAGGATCAATTACAAGCCAGTATAAAGCACCTCTTTTCAATCTACAAATCAGAAAGCATTTAAGGGCTGAAATCCCAGTCAACAGAGACAAACAAGTATTTGTGCCTGCATCATGTGAACATTACCCATTTTGGGTGCATAGTGAAGGTGCTTTGTAGGTTCAAATTTTCCTCCCATTAGTACTTCTGTAAAAGGGGAGTAACTTAATGGAGTTTTCTATATTTTCAGTGGAATAACTGAATGAGGAATTTATCAGATAGATATGAAACTGTAGCCCCTATTCTATGGCATGGCTCAAGCCTCTTCTCTGTCGCTTGCTAATCAGGGTGCTTTTCCCCCATCTTTGCATGGGTTGGGTCCTGGATTCTTTATTCTGGCACCTGCTGCCTCCACCCATGGTGACTTTCCTCTGTGCCTGGAACACAAGGGATGTTGTGCCTTTGGAAAATAACTAATACTATTACTTTATTTTAACAATGAGTCTGACCAAGTTCACAAACCAAAATACACCAATACTGACCCCACAAATGAATTACCACCCCCCAAAATAACAACTGAACACAGGGAATTTTATTGGGGGCAGGAAACAAAGGCTCTGGGGAAGGAATGGATTATGATTAGCTAAAATACTAACACATCAACAGTATAGCAAATTTCCCATTGGACACAACTCTCTCCCTTGCACCATTCTAGGAAGGTGGTACACTAAGGATTAGTCTTGCGATGAGTGCTTCAGTGCTGGGAATGTTGGCTATCTTAAACAACAAGAAAGGGGTTCCCTTAAGGTGTCTTCACTCCTGAGTGGGGCAGCATCCTCCCCTGGCTCCCAGGTCTGAAGTCCTGAAGAGGTGTTTGGCTGTAGGCAGGTGGCATGAGGTTGGTTCTCCACCTTCCTGATAGCTGGTCTCAGCAGGGCTGGCACTCACTGATCTCATATTAAATCCCACAATAGTTAAAGTCTCCCTTTGTGCGGGGAGTGGGTGCTGAATAGAGATTCCCCAGGCTGTGCTGATCTTCTCCCAGCTCCAAACTCAAACAGCCCAAAAGTGAAACCAGAATTAATCCTTTGGTGTCTGAGACAGCCTGTCTCCTCCCACTGAGGAACTGAGCAATCCTGCTCCTCATTGGCCCACCAAACTGTCTTTATTAATCACTCCAGCTGAATCATAGTTTCTGGTCTATTCTGTCCCTGCCCTGGGCTCTAAATAGCCTGGGAAATGGTGTATGGCGGCCCTGGAGTGAATGTTGCTGTAGTCCAAATGGTAGGACACCTAGAGGCCCAGTTCAGTATTCCAGGAGCTAGCAGATTCCAAAGAGGGTTACACCCCACTCCCAAAGGTTTTCTACACTTGAGGTAAGAGGCAAATGGGAAGAAATGAGTAGAAATGTAAAAAGTGGTTTATATATATATATATATATATATATATATATATATATATAATATGTGGTTCATATATAATTGTATAATAAGTATATCTGTATATATATATGCCAGTTATGTGGCGATGATTAAGATGGCAAATTTTGCTGATAACACAAAGACCTAGCAAAACTAACTGAGCATGTAGTACATAGTGATAAGCATGGTCAACAATATTTAAACTGTTGTGCACTCATGTTTTGGATTAGATGTGCAGTTCTATATGGTGGTGATCAAAAGACAAATGAGGTGTTACTTTATATTCAAAAGTGAAAATATTAGAGGACTCCATTACTTTGCAGAATTAATCCCTGTGACGGGCCAACATCAATCACCACAGGTGCCACCCAGGGCTCAGGCAGGGCATGGCAGGTTCTCTTCTTTCCTGGCACGCCCCCTCCTCCCATTGACAGTCAATCTGATCATGCGTTGGTCTGGTCTTTTAAGGATTATTAAGAGGCCAGCAATAGGGCAGCCCTCTGGGTTAGATGAAAGGGCTTTGGTTCTGTCTCCTTGGGTTGAAGTCTTGATATCTTGATGCCACTGTACTTAAGGCCTTCTCTTCTCTGTACTCCCCATATAGTTTCTTTCTTTGACATGCTCTAACTGTTGGTGGGGGAACTCAGGCCCACCCTGTCCAACAGGTCCCAGGCTAGGGCCCAGTGTAAGCAGCTAAGTCCTGTACCACCAAAGTGCTATTCTCCTGCCTCCCTGGATCACTTCCTACCAGACCCCTGTTTCCCTTTGGGTAAAGTACCTGGAATCAAACAGAAAATTTCAGACCTTCTGAGATTTACAAGTCTTTTCCTTTGGGTCTGACAACATCACTACAACCAGGAACTCAGAGGGCAGGTAAGTTCATCTCCACTGTCTGCTGCACTCCTGTTCTGGGCTTTTTTGATCTGCTCCTCCAAGCCTTGCATGCTTTGCAGGTGTGGCAGACTGGGGCTGCCTGGGGCCAGAGGAGCTGCTTAAACCCTTCCTTACCAGTGCGGTGTTTGTATACCCAGTCACAATCCCTAATACTGTAATCATTGTGTAACAATAAAAAAGGCAGTTTGGATCCAGTTGATAGGAAACTAAACTGGAATTTATAAGACCCAGCTTCTAACTTTTTAGACCAGTACCCACTGTATGATCTTGAGCTAGCTATTTAGCCTCTCTGTGAGATAATATTGCTTACCCATCTTTGTAAACCACTTTGCAAGAATAAGGCTATTTAATTCTATGTCTGAATTGCTAATTAACGTTAATATTAGATTTATTCAATTTTGGTAACCTCTCATAAAAATCAGAAATACATACATTCAGAGAAGGTTAACAAATATCATTAGATGAACAGATTAAAAAGGCTACAAAATGTTTGTTTGGAAAGGAGGTAATAGAAGAAAAGAAAATTTAATATAAAATATAATGAGTGTCAAGCTATATAGAGTGACTCAGAAAATTGAGTACCATCTTCAGGGCAGACTTTTACAAACCAGGGCGCAGACCCCAAACTGCTTTTGTGTTCTATACTTAGATTTCATCAACCAAGTATCAAGTGTGACCTCCTCAAGCACTGTAGCTGCCTTAACACAGAATCACAGACAGTCCCTGTGATAAACAAAGGGGGTGGGGGAGTAGCTCCCTTTTATGGACACCCAGCCAGCCAGTTAGCTATAAAATCCCTCTTAGTAGCTGTTCTCTATTTGCTGTACCTGTAAAGGGTTAAAAAGTCCATAGGTAAAAGGAAGGGAGTGGGCACCTGACCAAAAGAGCCAACGGAAAGGCTAGAACTTTTTAAAATTGGGAAAAAACTTCCCCTTTGTCTGTCTGTGGTGTTCTCCTGGAGAGCAGAGACAGGGCTGAAACTATGCTGTAAGAGCTTGGGCCAGATATGAAAAATCATCAGATCATACCCAGAAATTACTCATTTGGAACCCCAGATATGTAAGAAGATCAGGAAATGTCTAGGAAGACACGATTAGATTTATCTCTTTTATTTCTTTATGGCTTGTGGACTCCTCTGTGCTAACCCCAGATGCTTTTGTTTTGCTTGTAACCTTTAAGCTGGACCTCAAGAAAACCATTCTTGGTGCTTAATTGTGTATTTGCTTTTTTTTATATCTAGCAATAGTCTGAGTTTCAGATGTATTTTCTTTCTTTTTGTTTTTAATAAAATTTACCTTTTTTTAAAGAACAGGATTGTTTTTTTGTGTCCTAAGAGGTTTGTGCGCATGTTGTTTTATTAGGTGGTGGCAACAGATGATTTCCTTTGTTTTCTTTCTCAGCTCTTCCCCAGATGGGGGGTGAAAGGGCATGAGGGTACCCCACAGGAAGGAATTCCCAAGTGCACCTTCCTGGGTTCTCAAAGGGGTTTTTGCACTTGGGTGGTGGCAGCGTTTACCCATCCAAGGTCAGAGAGAAGCTATAACCTTGGGAGTTTAATACAAGCCTGGAGTGGCCAGTATTAATTTTTAGAATCCTTGTGGGCCCCCACCTTCTGCACTCAAAGTGCCAGAGTGGGGAATCAGCCCTGACAGTCCCCTTGGGTACTCCAGTATATATTGCCACCCAGGCAAGCTTGCTTTTGTGATAGATGGTTCCTTATGCCAAATATCACAACAATATTTAGGTTACTCCTAGTCCCAAAGGACCAGTCACTTACCCCAGGTCAGTTACACCCTGGATCTCTCACCAAAGACATCGCTTGTAGCCAATCTTATAATAAATTATCTAAAGATGTATTAACTAAGAAAAGAAATAAGAGTTATTTCAGGGTTAAAGCAGCTAAACATACATGTATGAGTTATAGTCTTAGGTTCCAAAAATTAATAGAATCTGCTGTAATGTTCAAGCTCTATATGTCCTTTACAGCCAACCACTAGGGAACTCTTGCTTATGCTTAGAAATATTTGCCCCTCAGAGTTCAAGCAGCAGAGAAGTAACAATTTCTTCTTGACAAGGATTTTTATTCCCTTCCCCCCCCCCCCCCAAGCTGATGAGATGAATACTTGCACATCTCCATTTCATGCATGAGGGGGGAGCAATCAACAAAGTCTTTTGTCCACTGATGTTCCATAATGGCTTGTCTAGTGTATATTGACCTTCTTTTTTTGGACAGGCAATAACACCTCTTGTGGTAAACTAGTACTTCACACTTAGGAATTCTTCTCTTCTGACAGTGAGGATTGACAGTATTAGAACAAAAGCTTTTACAGTTACAGAGCAAACACTTAAATATTACCTTATAACATGGGATAAAGATACCATCAGTGAGATTACTACATACAGCAGCTCACAAGCATTTCATAAAGTTTAAACACGTTTTTATAAATCTAATACCTATTTTAACAATACTACCACACAGGTAAGCCAGTCTGGTTTCCCCAGTGCATATGTGCATATGTCTGTGTTCAGTGAGGCGTAGGGGCCTTGGTATGAGGTGGCACGTGGTCTGCCTGATCACAATGAGTAGGATAGTGAAGGCCTGTAATCGGGCCACTGCCCTTTATGGGGAATTAGGATCCAATCTGCTTGTGACTGCCTTATGAACATCCCACATGGGGGTAATTGATTGTCCCAGGTGACTGATTAATGAACACCCAAACCTAACAAATGTTACTCAAGTTCAGTTACAGGGGAACTCCAACGGGAGACAGGAAACTACCGTGGGGAGGAGCTTGAGTCAGAGGGATGAGTGCAGGTAGCCTAGATGGCGAGCTCTGGGGAACCCACCAGAATGCAGAGCCTATAAGAATTGCTTATAGAGAAGGGAGCCTCTTTGTTGGAAGGCTGCAGTCAGCATGCACCCAAGAGAGATTTCCCAGATATTGGCAGGAAACCCAGCCTGGCAAGGATTATCTACTGTCCCTCGTGATGAGTCACAGTGGATAGACCTCCCTGGACTCCAGAGGAGGAACTTACTCAGGGAGGGGCAAGCAGCCTAACACCAGGGGCAGAGACTGGTACTGAGAGAACTCCTAGGAAGAGCATGGACTCAGGTGGAGGACAGATGGATTAAGAATGGCCCAGTTACCCAGCTGAGATGTGGGGGTAAACATTTTTGTTCTTCTTTGGTTTTTCTGTTAATAAATGAGACCCTCCACAAGGAGGTGCTCTTTATCATCTAACAGTCTTTTGTGACTTGCTGATACCCTGAATAAGAGGAAAATCAAATAAGGACCCACCTGCAATACCACACCTGGCTGCAGGAGTGTGTGCTGAATCAGCCTGGAATTATAATCAGGCATATTTATTTATATCCTTTATAACAGTACTGGGAGAAGAGGATGCTCACTTATATTAAAGAGGATGCTCACTTATATTATATGAAAACAGACAAAAGAAATCCATGTTATACAACAAATAATTAACCCGTGGGACTCCTTGCCACAGCATAATGTTGAAATACAGAGTTCATATTAAAAAGAGGATTAGCCATTTACAGTAATAAGAATATCGTCTACAGTTAAATTAACTAGGATTAAATTACAATCTTCTTGTCTCAAGGCACAAGCTAATCAACTGTTGGGGTGAGGAAGAAATTTCCCCCATAATATAGCAATTCAAACGTGGGTGCTTTATGTGGAGTTTATGGCTGCACCTTTCTATGAAATATCTGAAATTGGCCACTGTCAGAAACAAGCACTAAACCATTGGTCAGTTCCTCTGACAATTCTTTTATGTGGAGGTTAATGTGTTTGGTATCTATCTTCTTTTTGCATTGCTTGAAGGTACCACTTGTGCCCAGTTCAGGAGGATCTAAAAGTATAATATTTTTCTGCTGCTGCTGCTGCTTTGCTCTAAGCAAAATTTGTCAAAGTAAAAATACATGAAATCTAATAACTATCTTTACATTGAATTGAACAATGAATAGTGACCTACTTAAAATTACACATGCTGCTGTATACTTCTGCAGCACCATTTTATCTGTAAAATTGGTGAAATTAGAGAAAATAAGGTAATTTAAAAAGTTCAGAATTGGAACCTCCGTGCTTACATGATGATATTACCAAATAATCAGCTATAATGTAGCCTTTGGTTGAATAAAAACCTGTTCCTTCATGAGTGAATTATCAGAACCCTAGTACATTATTTTCAGATGCAGTCTTTGATCCAAGACAGTGGCCTTGAGAGATTTCAATTTTGCATCCCTAACCTTACTTTCGTCATGTTCTAAGTGAGGTCTATAATATTCTGGCTAATCAAAGCTAAAATAAAAAAGTATATATATAATACCAATTAGCTAAACACCATTCAAATAAGCCTTCTATTCAAATTGCTAATAGTTTTCATGGCTTTTGAGAAAGGGGGTAGGAAATGGAGAGTAATTTATCTTTATGCCTACAGTCACCATTCATCCATATTTAATACCCCATCAAAACTAGCACAGACCCTAAGCACAGACCATGCTGAAAGGAAAGAGGTGGGGAGAAGAAGGAGAGAGAAAAAAATCTCTATCTATTAATATCAAAGAGGAACACGTTTGTTTAGATCAAGGTGCAGTTCTATCCCAGAAGAGTAAAATCACTATCTTGGATTTCTCTAAGGTAAATGTTTCAGGGATTAATGCTGGATTGTTAAAATGTAATATTTTGTGCTGGAATCCATCATTTCTCACTTCTGTAGATATTTATAATTGTCTCTGGACACCAAAACTCTGTAACACAAATGTATCATTTACTATAGTAGTTAGATTTGTGCTTAATATTTATATTTATATACATATATATATTTCTATAGTGCCTGTCTCTGCAGTACCTAATACCCTGCACAATTAAAAGATAATTCCGTTACCTCTTGAACAGGGTTGCAAAATTGTCAGGAAAATATAACAACCCAGGCACAAAGAGTAAATGTTTCAAAATTGCCTAAGTCCCATTGTCATTCCATGACACTTAGGTGGTTTTTAAAAATTTGCCTGAAATCTACTTTCCTGCCCTTTGTCGTGGTTATTGATGGGAATTAAATTATATGTTACTTGCCTATCCAAACAAAGTTACTTGCCCAGGACAAAGGGGAAAGTATAATTTTTTCAGGCTGTCCTAATAGAACAGGGGTGGCCAAACCATGGCTCGCAAGCCACATGCAGCTCTTTTACAGTTACAGTGAGGCTCGCCCCTCCTGCCATTCTCCACCTACCAGACTGTGGGAAAGGAGGGAGCTTGGGGCTTCTGCCCTGCAGTGGGGTGGTGGGGCTTCAGCCCCGGCAAATGTTGCCTGCAGGGCTGAAGCCCCAAGACCCCCCTCCCTGCAGGGCTGAAGCTCTGAGACCTGGCAGGCACGCCTGGCTCTTGAACTTCAGTAGATTATCGTATGTGGCTCAGAGTATCAGTAAGTTTGGCCACCTCTGTAATGGAAAGATCTCTTTCCCCCACTCCTTTTTGTAGCTGGTTTCTTCCAGTGATCTGGAGTGGACAAATAACTGTTAATGTCTTTGGTGTCTTACATGGATGTTAGTGGAAATGCCTGTTTAAACAGAGGTATCTTGCAGCATTCTGAAAATGTTGGACTTGGCTTTGAGTTTCATAATTTATTAATAATAGTATCTACTACAGAAAAGTTGGGGATAGGGACCCAGTTGTACTAAGTGCTGTTAGGACATGAGGTAAAAAGACAGTATTTCTCCCAAAGAGTGGGGAATCTTGACTTAAGACACACTCAACAGCTGGAGAAAACAAATGAGTGGCAGGAAGATGATATAGGACAAGGTAACTACAAAAGTTACCTTTGACCAAACACTGACATATAAAAGCCACCTGAGCAAGATAGTAGCAAAGGTCAAGACATGCAACAACCTTCTCAGAAAACTGGCAGGTTCTTTATGGGGAGCGAATGCTCCAACCCTAAGGACCTCAGCCCTTGCCATCTTGTACTCAATAGCAGAGTACTGTGCTCCAGTGTGGAGTCAGTTGGCGCACACCAAACTTCTTGACATGCAACTCAACAATGCGCACCATCACAGGAACTCTCATACTCACTTTCCATGGCTTCCAGTTCTGAGCCACATTGCTCCCCGTTACGTCAGGAGGGATATTGCAGCTGGCAAGCTGCTTGAGAAGGTACATGCCAACTGAAGCTTGCCCTTGTTAAATGACATTTTTAGCCCACCAGTATATGTCTCTCCTCATGGCACCCACTGTGGTTGAGGATGGCATGCCAGGGTGTCACAGTGGAGTCCCTGTGGTGAGAGGACTGGTGCTTAACATCAATTGCCAGTCGGTTCCTCATCATGGACCTGACTGGTTACCTGCCCAGCTTTGACTTGCCACATCGTCAGTGGGCTCTTGTTAATCAGTTCTGGACTGGGCAAGGTGTCTGTGCAGCTAACCAGCACCGTTGGGGTCTTCAAGACAATCCAAGCTACAGTTCCAAGAGTTCCACTTGGCCACTAAGAACGCTATTGCTTGGCTCGGCAAATACACAAACTCCAAATAAATAAATAGCAAACAGAGAGAGAGAGAGTGAGTAAGTGAAATGCTCCCATTTTTCATGGTGAGCAGTTGCCATGAGCCTTCTACTCTCTAATCACTACAAGTTCACACCTGGGCTTCATCAGCCTGCTGAACATAGCAAACATGATGAGGATTGGAGACAGAGGAGGTAGTCACAAAAATAGCTGTACTGTAATACTATAGTCCTATGCTGTGTTACAATGGATTGGACTATTTCCTCTGTAATTAGCTATGTTGTAGCTTTGACTTCTGTTCCGTGATCTACATTTTATTTAGCTGACTGGCCTACATTAGCTTCCAGGTTTTTTTCCAGATACCTATAAAGACTTAAAAAGGATTGGTCACTGAGTATTTCTCTCCCCATATATTACTATAATCATCTTCCAAGGTACTCCAACTAATACCCCTTTTAATGTGGAGACAGAAAACAGAACCTCTGTTACTTTTTTTCTTTCCAGCTAGGAGAAATAGATGCAATAAGAGAGAAGTGACTGCATTCAAGACTTAGACTTTTCCAAAAAATAAAATGAGAACTTAGCTCAAAATATGTACAGAACATAAATGACTCTTTCTGGGTGCTAATACTGTGGAGTATTTGCATTTATGTTCCTTTTCCTTTATAAATTAGTGGATCTGCAAGTGTAACTTTCAGAATTATTTCAGAAAACCGAGGTAGAAAAACAGTGACATTTGAATCTGCTGTATCACACTTCTGGAAAATCTCCAGAACCAAAATAAATATTGTTTAATAAACATTTTCATATTGCAGTTTTATTAACTCAAATATGCAGTGTGATACAATGTGCTTTAATAAAACATTACATTTCCTGCAGGTAAGTGATGCATCTAGAGGGGTATTTTCAAATATGATACATCAGACAATAATAGAGAAAAAACAGGATCCGTATAAATTGCACCTGAATACATTCAAATTCCAATACGCCTGTCAAGTGATTAAAAAATTAATCACACTGTTCTTAATATAATACCATTTATTTAAATATTTTGGATGTTTTCAACATTTTCAAATATATTGATTTCAGTTTCAACACAGAATACAAAGTGTACAGTTCTAGTGCTCACTTTATATTTATTTTTATTACAAATATTTGCACTGTAGAAAACAAAAGAAATAGTATTTTTCAATTCCCCCATTACAAGTACTATAGTGCAATCTCTTTATCATGCAAGATGAATTTACAAATGTAGAATTATATACAAAAAAAACCTGCATTCAAAGATAGTTAAGTCATCATTTTCCTCATATACCATGATTTCCAGTTCATCCTGCTTGTTTCCCATACGTCTTGCTTTTGTCTACAGGCATCAAAGATATTTTGCAGACTGTTACGTTGCTTTTTTTCTTGCCTTTTTTAATGCAGTTGTGGTTTCTAATCCCGTCTCTAGAAACTAGCCCCTTTCCCTTGTCTTCGTAACTTGGGCCTATATGCCTATTGGACAGATTTTTGTCACCATCCTGCATAAGACCTAGCTTAAAGCTCTCCTTATCAGGTTAGCCAGACAATGTTCAAGGATGTATTTGATTGATGGATCCCATCCTGCACAGTAATCCTATTTCCTGGATCAGTTCATTGTTGAAGAAGCTAGAGCTCTCTCACTGACACCAACTGCATAGTCATGCATTTACTTCCACGATTCAATGGCGTGAAAGAATTACTAGGCCTAAGTTAGTTTTTGTCATCAAACTGTGTCATCATCACGTATACTGTCTTCTGCTGTCCCAGTGTCTGACCAAGACAAAGATCTACATGAAAATCCACTGGTTGCAATCACTCTCAGATAAAATGGGTACTGATTTTTGTTGGCAAGGAAAATCTACAGCTGATACAGAATACAGCCCTCTACTTGCTAAGTGAGGCAAAATGCTATGAGCACAGAGAAATGTGCTGAAGTTTCTTCCCTTGTTTGCCAGCTGCTGTATACAGTTATTGGCAATTATCTTTATAGCCCTGCATGATTTGGGCACTGACCTTCTGAGAGACCACCTGTTGGCCTATACTTGATCACTGGAGATAAGGTTATGTGAGTGACTGTTCCTTTTGGTCACTAGAATAAAAGTCTCCAGGGCCGCCAGTAGGACGTTCAGTTGAGGACAAGGTTAAAACAAAAAAATTACAGAAATTTAATAATGATGAAATTGCAATTTTGACAGCCTTGGGGATTTATCTATGGAGTAGGTAGAGAAGTGTCTGTGGAAACTTTGGATACCTTAACCATTATGGTACCTAACGGTAGAGGGGACATTTTCCAGTCCCTGATTTCCATTCAGTTCTTGGACTCTTTGCTGAGAATGCTAACAATGTCGTCAACCAGTTATGTCAAGATGATAAACATAAGATTTTGTGCCTTGGTGAAACAATGCTTGATTTTATTATTTTTAAAAAGGACCCACATACTATAACTGAATGACAAAGATATGCATGGTGTTCAGGGATGGAGAGGCGCTTATACCAGCCAAAATATTATTTCTGTTTTCCATGTATCACATGGTTATTTGGACCCGCTCCTATTCAATCATCTAATCGTAGAGAGAAGGAAGGCCTGACCTGTCAGAATCCATGTTTCTCATTTATACCAGGTCATTTCCTTGGATGAAAAAAGTAACTCACTTTACAGGAGTGAGAATTATTTTATCTTTAGAATATGGATCAGTCTGTTCAGGTGAGAAGGTGTGAAGAGCTGAGAAGGTGTGTGGCACTTCAATGAACCAAAAGACTGATTATGGCAGGATCAGATGCTAATCTCTAATCATCAGAGGAGTGGGATTGTGGATCAGCCTTCCAACAAGAATAAACGGGGGCAAACAGCCTAACCAGTTTTAATATGGAGCTTGATAAATGTATGAAGAGAATTATATGAAGGGTTGCCTGCAATAGCAGGAGGCTGCAGTTGATGACCCAAAAGTTCCCTCCCAGTCTTATTTTCCTGGGGACTTAATTTACAAGTTAATCTTGGTAAATAAATATTTCTTGGGGAGCATAGTAAAGCTATAGATCATTTTAAAATGATGAAATATAAAAGGGGTAGGTTTTTTTAGGTATCTTGATATTTTTGGTCTCTTTTTCCATCAGTGTCTCTGTTCTCACAATTATGCTCACAAGTTTTCATTTTTAAAGTCCACAGTACTATACTGACTTTTTTTTTAAATGCATCCCTCTCATTCCCTCTAGAAAAAGGCACAGAAGGATGTACTTGTACTCACACCAAAGAGAATTGTGCAAGTTCTCACTGAAACAGAAAATAATTTTTGCATTGGGGTTCATGTGTGTATATGTATGTATGTATGTATATATATATATATATATATATATATATATATATATATATATATATATATATATATACTCTAGAGTTCTGCAAAGAGCAGAAGCAAGGAAGCATGCTTGGTGTTGAGATAAGATGGTGGGCCCAAACCTTCTTCCACTGAAGTCAATGATATCCCAAATCTTATTCCAGTAGGCATTTTCACATTAAAGAAATATGTCAGGTGGTACTGAAGAACTATTTCATGTGGCTTATGCTTTTTAAACATAAATGGGTGCACTCTGCATGATGAAGGGAGAGTCAAAAAGAAATGAAATCTAAGTGGAACAAGATAGCCAGTAAATATATACCACCCTCAGTGTTAATTTTATAGCTGCCATGAAAGCAAGTAATTGCCACTAGAAAAAGACTGATTAAAAGAATAAACTAAAAAGGGAGTCTGGTGGAAAATATATATATTACAGAGTCTATTGTAAGGGGCCTATATCTGCCCCCCACTTACCATTTGTCACTTTTTTTTTCCATTTGAGTTACATTGAAGGGCATATTTTCTTGATGTGTGGAGGGAGCCATATGCATGCACCAAGAGAATAAAACCCTTCATTTCAAACTCATCAAGTGAGCAGAGTGACAAGGTAGATACATAAGTGCTGCGCTTGTGTATAATCTTGTGTCCTGTGTAATTACAATACATTATTTCAAGAAGAAAAGCTAGCTTTGCATGCATGTTGGTATTCACGTTTTGAGTTGCATTGGTGTTGCAGACAGGATAGTGTTAGCAAAACAGCTTCTAAAGTATGCTTCCTAGGCGCACATAGAAGTAAGTGGCCATAAATATATATTCCATTTAACTTTAAGGTTGTGTAGTTAAGCACTCAAAAATCAGGAAATACTAAAGTTAAATATGGACACTCATCCATAACTTTAGCAGTCCTGGCTTCTGAGTGCTTAACTGGCACCCTTAAAATGCTGCCATTATTATTATTTTATTTTATTTTTATTAACATTTTGTCTGCAGTAGTGTGTAAAGGCCACAGCATGGATAGGCCCCATTGCTGCTAGGCACTGTACATAACATCATAAATAACAATCTCTGCCCCCAAAGAGCTTACAGTGTAAAAGACAAAACATAACAGATGTATGAGGCAACAAAGTGGGCTAGGGTGGGTGGTGTTAGCAAACAGGGTAACAACTATAATAGGATGTTTACAGTTCTTAGCCAGACAGTAGCAGTGATCACAATTTGCCACCTGCAAGGCCATTATGTGGTTGTAGTTTATTCATAATCTAGGATTTTAAAATAGAATTTACTATATTTATTTTTCACATGCTTAATGTCTCTCCTGAAGAGGACTTTTTCCTTAATCAGGATCCTGGAGAAATAAGTGTGCTGCACTTTTAATAGTACTTCTCCTAGTTTAGATAATGTAGACCATTCTGAAAGGTAAGAACCAATATTACAGCAATCAAAGACATGTTTTGCCTTGACCCCAAGTTACTTTATCAAGCCAGTGATCTAACAAATACTATTCTCTAATGGTGTGAATCTATTCTTCATAAAGAATGTTTCTCATTTCACTAGCCTGAGATCTGGATGTTGATTTTCATCTTTCCTGTAGTCATCTAAAACATCATTAGATTTAATCTTTTATCCTAATCCATATTATCCTTTTGTAATTTTACATGGGAGAAAATTAATAATCATTAGTAATAATAAGAATTGTATGTCACCGAGCGCTTGAGAATGCATAAATACTCTATTGCATTATGAAATATCAACTGTGATTATGAAATGTAACAAAGATAGATGTGCGGGATTAGTTGATCATAAAATGTAATTAATTGTAGCTGAGAATTATTCAATAACTATAAGTTTCTTATTTTTTTCTTTCCCGTAAGAAAAATGGGGAAAATTACGCACAAAATATTAAAATTTTTTGATACACAGAAATGAAACTTGACCATGTCTGTAAAAAGGATGGTTAACATGAATTTTAATAGGACAAAGGCAGTTAACATGATTCTGTTTGTGGTTAGTCAAAGCCATTACATTAATTATGAAGAAATATAGCACTTTTCCACAAGAACGAACATATCAGAATGGAAATTTTAAGTTCCACAAGAAACCAGTCTGGATTGCCTTAAAGACTAGTGTACACATAAAATGGAAACACTGAAGATGACCTACAAAGCTAAAATGGAAATTGAATTAAGCCCAGACAGATCTACTGAATACTGGTGATGGATAAACAAGCCAGCAGTTGTATGCAAATTATTGTTTGATATTCAAATTTAGACACTTCAATATGCCTATTATCCATCCAGAATATCAAAGGATCTACTTCCATCAACATATTTCTACCCTTCCATCCAACTTCCTATATACCTGTCAGATCACTGGCCTCAAAGTTGCTCTCCTATCTTTTGCCTGCTTTACAGGTGTGGTCCCCTACCCCCATGAACCAGACCATAAGCAGGAGTTGAGCAATGAACTATATTTTAACTTACCATTAAAAACTAATAAAAACTGTTTCCCTTTTTGGCCCCATTAAATCCTCTGAGATCCAGCCAGGACATTTCAGTTCAAGTCAACTGTCACCCACTGTCACCCATTCCTGAGCAAGCTTATAGAGAAGGCTGATAGGCCAACTAATTCAAGCTGACATTCTAGACCGGACATAATCTGGATTCAGGCCAGGACATGGAACCAAACCCACCGTAGTGACACTGATAAATTACCACTTCCTGTCAATGGATAGAGAACAAATATCCAGTCTCATGCTCCTGGACCTCTCTCATCTCTGTGGACATGAGATACTGCTTTACCACCAGAAAGAGGTAGCATGGGTCCAAGATAATGCACTAAAATGGCTGTATCCTTCCTGGAGGGATGCACCCAATGAGTAGTGATGGGGAAATGGCACTTCACCATTAGACCCCTCAGCTGTGGAATTCAACAAGGATCAATTCTCTCTCTGGTCCTTTTCAATAGCTACATGCAGTCACTAGGTGAACTAGTCAGATGACATGGGCTCAAGTGCCAGCAATATGCAGATGATACAGTTTTTTCTGTCCATTGTATGTGCAAAAGGGCTTATCTCATCAGCTTGAATCCTGGAAGAAGGAAATAAAAATAGCTGAAAAGAATTTTTTTCATCTCTTTTGCTATTTTGGACTCTCACAAGGCTGGAGCTGTGAAACAGCAGAGATCCCCAGGGTCAACATGAGTTAGCCCTAAAAGACATTCAGAGTTGACAGATTATTACAGCTCTGTCACCTTTTAAAACCACAGGGTCTAACTCATTTGTGTATATATGTTTGCCTGCTTTAACCTTGAAATAACTCTCTCATTTCATTTCTTAGTTAATAAATCCTTAGATTATTTACTATAGGATTGTCTGCAAGTGTTGTCTTTAGTGTGAGATCTAAGATTCAAACGGACATAGGGACTGGGAGCAACCTGAATATTTTGTGATCTTTGGTATATAGCAACCATCACTAAGTCCAACTCGCCTGGGTGGCAAAATGGATTGGAATGCCCAAGGGCACTGTCTGTGATTCTGTGGTAAAACTGATATAGTGCTTTCAGAGTTCACATTTGTTACTGGGTTGGTGAAATCTAATTATAAAACATACAACATGGTTGGGGTTCATGCCCTGCTTCTTGACAGTCTGCCCTGAGGTTGGCACTCATGGTTGTGAGTCACTCCAGACAGCATGGCACTGATGAAGACTGAAGCATCAGATCTAGAAGTAAAAGTAGATAACAGCAAGAGAAAAGGGAAAGAAGGGGGAAATGAAACAGTATTTTTAAATGTATAGGAAGTTTACTTTATACACATTTTAATCTATTTTTAAAATATTTTTAGCAATGTAACCCAACCAACAAATATTTCCAGCCTTGAAAAGAGATGGGTGAGACATTCAGCCCCTACTTGAACTTCTTTGAATATAAGTTAGCAACTTTTGAGGCCAGATGCGCAATTGTTGTAAAGTGTTATAGCTCCATTGCCTTCATTCAGCTACAATGATTTACACATGTTGAGGCCTTCAGTTTTTGAAAGGTTGACAGGTATACTTATTTTACACAGAATAAGCTCTGCTTGGGAAGAATGACATGTAAAAGTGATCCCTCTAGAATCCGGACACCGAAAGTTAGACTGTTTCCTTTAGTTAGGAATTGGGACTTTCAGTCTGCACTTATGTTTAAAATACCGGCGCAATCATTCCACACTGCATTCCCTTTTCGTCAAAGGTCTTTGACACAGAAATTCCCCAGTGTTCCTTAAATAATATCTTTACTCTGACATTTCCAGGGATAAGCAGTGAAATGTGATAGTTAACACAGACTCAAACAAGCCCTCTTGTCCACATTTGATTGTAAAGCAATGAAACAATTAGCACTTGGCTAGTGAGGTGAAGGGTTTCAAAACAGTACTATAAATCTTTCCAAACATACATAGAAATAAAGTGTAATTATCCCTAATGATATTCAGTACCCAGATTGGTAACTTAAAAAGAAATGTCTAAATCTATTCTAGAGGAAGAAAAAAAAATCTTTAAAGGGAAAGCTTTGAAAATCATTTCCTTGTGATATACAAATCTGCCTGTTAAAATTAATGACTTTGGCACAATTACTAAGGAGTTGTTACAGTAGCATTTACACAAAAGTAATAGTTACTTTAGAATACTGAACTGTCTTCTCCTCAGAGACACTTTGTAGCATTGTGTGGTAAAGAAATTGTAAAGAAAAACTCTGCCAAAATAAAAGACCCACTTTAAAAATGTGTATATTTGAAAAGTAATATGTGTAAATATGACTTGGGGATTTAAAAAAAGATCTTGTACAAATAGGCAGGGAGCCATTCCATTGGTGGTGACATTATAAAAAAACCTAAAAAGGGCTTCCTAAGATGACTTAGGAATCTTAGCTCTTCACAGTTGAATAAGAGAGCAACTTTATTGGGCTGCAGGGCTGTTCCCTAAAAGAATACCTACCCAAATATATTGAGGAACAAGAATGATTTTCAGCTTGTGAGAAGAAAGAGTGGGATAGGAAAAGACAGTACATTCTGAATTTATCATCACTTGACATTCTTTACAGCATTTGTTTTTCTCTTCTAAGGAAAATACACTTTCTTCCCTGCTGTAATCCACACAGTCGAAAAGATTATCTCTGGGGCTATTGATACAATATGAAGAGATGTTTTCAGAACAGCACTGGAGTTACCAGTCAAATCTAGTTTAGTAATTAAAACTCTGCCTTTAGATTGAGCACTACATCAAACTAAGAAAAAGCAGCGCTCTGCTTAAACATTTTCCTACAGGTGTACTGTTCCTGTTTTTGAAAAAAATGTAACTGTGTTCTATAAATTCCATTAAAAACAAAAACCCACAGGAACATGACTCCTTCTCAGAACTTCCCATGGTCAGAATTTATTCAGAGTATCATTTTTTTGGTCATGAGGTACAAATATTAATATACATTTTTGGTCAGTGCCAACATAATCTATGGGCCAAATCCTTTCATGTACATGAATGACACATTGACATCTGTTTCTCAAGTCCAGACTGGCCTACAGGGAAATTTCCCAGGAGCAGTATCTCTTAAGTCTTCGAAGCACCAGCAGATTGAACACATATTGCATTGATCTGTGGATCTGAGTCCTGGCTCATTGCTCAATGGCAATCTATTGGAGAGGGGAAATACTGCACTGCTGGAGAAGAGTGGGGCCAGCAGGCAGAGAAGATGAAGAGTTGGGGGAAGTGATAGACATGGCTGCCCTCTGTTACCACCTGTGTTTAAACTTAACATGTCATTGTACTGTGCATTATGAGGTGTGAACTGAAACACCACATTGTGGTTAATAAAGTAGCATGCTAAAATGAAACCTAGGAGGTAGCATGAGGCAGAAGAGCAGCATGGGTAGCAAATCAAACACCAAGGCTGCTATGCCCACAAAAAAGTCACAACATGAAATGGAGCAGTAGTGTTTCCCACCCTCTTAGGTGCTTTTGGTGAGGGTGTTGCCCACCACTTGGAAATAGCAGCCACCACTTTGCAGTCTACCATCACTTTTCTGCTTTCCCTGGAAATCCTTGCCCTCCCAGTTAGATGCCAATTTTACTGACTTTAGTGAACACTGTCCATACTTCCAAGAGCAGAATTTTCTCCTAAGAGGCTCCATATCTTTAGCCATGTCTTCATAGAGCTTTTTAGGTGACTTTGTGTCATACAGATTACATATCGCTTACTGTAGACACTCATGGGGTTAAAAATAAAACCCTCATTCCATCTTTGACTGTCACTCAAGCAGACTAGAGAAAGGTTTCTGGAAACTTAATGGTCTTTTTGCAAAACAGTTGGATAGATTCAAGCCTATCCTGTCACTTAGACAACTAATTACACCATTACATGCCGCAATTACAATTAAAGATTTTCAGCTGATGAAAGGCATGTTCACTGCATTCTCATTACCTGATTTTTCCTTGCCAACACTCAAGAGTATCATGATTCTGATGAAACAAAAACAACTCAGGAAGCTATATTTGTTCAGTAACATCAACAGACTAGTTATGGGAGCACTCTGCAGCTCCCTCTTCCCCATTACTTTTTTCATAAAGCTATTTAAAAACATATCACCCATCCCATGTTTGAAGCCATTTTCTACCTTTAAGCTGGCATCTTCCAACATGTTAATATGTTTTGCTGACATGACAATGCAACCGTAACAAATATTGCAACCACATACTGTATGTTTGGGGACCATATTGTATTATGTTTATGTATCCCTGAGGGTCAGGGATTGTATACATATCTAGTGGTGGGGAAGCTAGGATTGGTTCAAGCTGAATTTTCTGGAAACCAAAGAGTTTTTGGCATAGAAAAGTAGTGATTCTAAACGGACAGGGCCTCCTTTCTGATAAAGCAAACAGACGTGATTTTCTGTTCAAGGCACCTAACCCTTGATGAAAGGTTGGAAAGACTTTAGCCTTTTAGGGCCCCCATAAGACTGAGAGGTTGCCCTGGTAAGCTTTTGGCATGCATATAGGAACATTTATTGTTTGCTATGTTTTCTCTGTAATGCTTTTACTTTAAGAATAAACGTACTTGATTAGAAGGAGCTGTGTGCTAAGTTACAACTGTCGGTAATAAAGTGTTCTTTATGTTGAGAGAGAAAGCAAAGCTCAGGTACTGGCCTTTAGGGAGTCTGGCTTGCTGGGGATATCACACTGTGAGGCAGGGAGCTGTGCAGCCTTAAAAACTACCTGTCAAAAGGGAACGGACAAGGGTCTCTGACCAGAGACAGGTGATGGCTGGAGACCTGAGACCTAATTGGAAACTCCTGGAGTGGAGCTGGGGTGAAGGGAAGATACAGGTCCAGTTACCCTGTAACTGTGAGAGCTACCTTTTACTTCTAATGTGAGCAACTTTCAGGGCACAGACCTGTGCTGATTTCTAGACCTAAGCCAGCTGACTTCTCTCTCAAATTTACTCAGTCCAAATCAATTGAAAAAAGCCCTCTTGTGCTCAAAACTAAATCGTGCCAGAAATAGAATAGTAATTTCAGACATGATAACTGTATTTGCTGTGATGATAAAAACAGAATTAAATAACACCAGGCTAACAAAGTGACAAGAATAGGGCATTCCTCCTTATGAGTGTTTCAACCAACTTGATATGTACCTATGGGCCAGAAGCTGAAGTCCTTACTTATACAGTAGAACCTCAGAGTTACAGACACCTTATGAATGGAGGTTGTTTTTAACTCTGAAATGTTTGTAACTCTGAACAAGATGTTATGGACTTCAGCCACTGAGGAGGGCTGCAGGGGTGTGTGTGTGTGTGTGTTTTGACTGGTTAGTCCGTAACTCTGGTGTTCATATCTTTGAAGTTCTACTGTATGAAACTTTCGAAATTACTTTCAGTGAGTTTTTCCTCAGTAAAAAAAGTATACAGAGATTAGGATTTGGTTCTATTTCTGTAGCAATGTTTAGTAAGGCTGGGATTTTCAAAAGAGCCCAGGGCAGTTAGGCACCTGTCTCCCTTAGGAGCCTTTGAAAATCCCAACTTAATTCTGTATGACTTTTTTTAATACCCAAGAAGTCTTCCACACCCTGTATGTGGAATATAAATCCTGCCTCATCAGCCATAGTAATTTATATTAATTAATAATTAGGAATGGCTTCAGAAAAGTGAAACAGAGACATGTACACCATACATAAAGATGCATGTGGATAAAGTATTTACTATGGTTTTAATATAACCAGGAATTGAAACAAACCTTCTATGTTATAGAAACTACATTTTTTGTTCCTATTTTAAGTTTTTCATAATATGGATTCCTATTTCTGGTAAGTATCAAGGATATTTGTGTTAAAATGTTCTTTGAGTGAAATCATTGTGAAACCAACAATTCATCACAATCTTTTCCATGGCAACAGTGTATAAACTTCACTTTGTGACTCTACTTCAGGTTTGAGTAGAAGCAGATGAGCTGTGAAGCAAAAACTCTTATTCAGTCACTAATACGTTAAAAATAAAAATGGAGACCATCTGTGCTCTGGTATCAATAACTTTTAAGGTGGTGCTGAAAAATCCCATGATCTAACAAAGGAAGTGTGATGGGTTCCCCCCCGGGGTGCAACCTGGAACTGGGGTGCCACTGAGCCCCCTGACCCACCTGCCTGGGCTTCCTCTCACACTACACAGTTGTGACAAGCTGGAAAGCCCTCTAGCCCGTACTTTCATCAGCACTCACATAGGTAGGGATATACTGAGCTGCAATTACACACAGGCTCACTAATCACCAGCTTCCCAACCTAGGGCCCCAAGGCAGTATTGTCCCTGGTCAAATCTGGCCGATATATGGGTGTAATACCCGGTCTATCTCTCCCTCAATGTGAAGAGGACACTTGTGGTAAGTAGAGATTTTTCCCAAGCACTCCAGTCAAAGCTCACTGGTTTAGATTAAAACAAAAACAAGTTTATTCACTAGAAAAGAGAGCATTTAAGTGATTATAAGTGATAGCAAACAGATCAAAGCAGATTACATAGCAAATAAACAAAAATGCAACCTAAGCTTAATATACTAGATAAGTTGGATATGAAGAGCAGATTATCACCCTAACTGATAGCACAGGCAGACTTGTAGATTCTTAAGGCACAAGCTACACTTGCTTTGCAGATTGGCATCTCCAGATGTTTCATACACAGGCTAGAAATCCCTTTAGCCTAGGTCCAGCACTTCACCCAGTTCAGTCTTTGTTCCTCAGGTGTTTTCAGGAGTCTCCTTGTGTGGGGAATGAAGAACCCCATATGATGTCACTTCCCTACCTTATATAGCTTTTGAATATGGTGGGAACCCTTAGTTCCCAAGCTTGGTTCCCAGACCGGTTGTGGAAAATACTGACATTCCAAGATGGTGTCCAGAATGATGTGGTCTGGTCTCATGTCCTTGTAGAATCATAGTCTTAGGCTCTTACTAGAGGCCTCCCTATGGGATGGGGGAGCAGGCAGATACCAGACACAGTGTTGGTATATAATACTCTAAATACTTTTATTGATTACAGTATAAACCCCACTCGCTCTGCATTCACATCCCAAACATACTGCACCAGAGTTCAAAGATTAGAATGAAGTCCCGATGGCCAGTCGAGGTTCACTCCAATCATAATGCATAGGGAGCTGGCACTGCAAACCTTTTCAAAATCAGGGCTCTGGCACGATGTCTGACTCCAAATTTCAGATATGTCAGGCACCTATTTATGGACCAGTCTATCACATCATTAGCTCTTTGTCTGTTTACTAAGCCTTCCCCCCGCAATTCCAGGAAAGCAGTTCCAGGCAGGCCGCCATACTCCAAGACATTCCATTTCCCCCAATTCTTGCATAGCAGCACAGCCAGCGTTATTCCCGTCTCTGCTAATTCTTCATATTCCCCATGGACATAACAAAGTTGTTTTGTACAGACAGTCCTTGACCGCTCTTAACCTTAAATCCTCACTTCAGTTGCCAACACACAACTCACATACTCATGTCAAGCACACTCTATTCATACTAGGCCTCAATGGCCTATAGCATATTACAGTGTGGGTGTATATATCTCCCAACTATAGCAGCCATTACTCACAGGCTGGCTGTAGAGTTCTCAGGAAGGCTCACCAGGTGGGGGATAAGCTTCTCCTACGGCCTATTGTTTTTTCCTAATGGCCCATTGCCCTGAATAGGCCCTTCCCCACCCACTATAGACTGAAAGCATCTTGTCTAATGGGCGTTACTCAGGTGTAACTACATTTGAAGTACAGATACATAGTCAATATTCATAACTTCACATACAAAAATGATACATGCATACACATAGGATAATCTTATTCAGAAAATCATAACTTTTCCCATAACACCTCAAATGACCTATCTTGCATAAAATACATCATCATAATGCTCTAATCTTATCATAATAATATCACTATGATGAATATGGGGTGCAGTGTCACAGGAAGTTTTCATTGGAAGTGATAGATAACAGGCACCATGACCCTGTTTCAGATAATGAGATATGCGGTACTTCTACACACAGGTGAAAAATCTAGCTTTTCCTATGAGTCCAGATCTCTTGTTCTAGCTAAGTGGTGTATGTGGATCTCAAGTTCCCTTGCTGAAAAGTGTGGCTTCTGAGTTTCTAGAGGAGGATGTCTCATAATTGTGAGGTGCTCAAAGCAGTCCTGTTAAAGTCCAGAAAGCATGCCAAGAGGCAATGTTATGGTGCTAAAGTTAAAACAGTTTGAAAAGTTGTCAGAGGCCATGACCTGCTTTCTCGTCGAATTCCAGTTAGCTTGAACTTTTTTCTGTCTCTGATAACAATATAGCTATTCCTGATTGTAGTTGCTTATTTAGTTGCTGTTTCTGCCCACCAAGTCCCTGTGAAAGGGACCATGATACTTGTACATCCCTGGCTGAAACTAATCTTATTAGGCCTTAGAAACTTGTACCTTCCCCCCTACTTATCTTTATGAACTGAATTTGGTGTGAATTAACTTCATGGAAGAGTCCTATGAATGTACTGATCACTGTACCACCTGTCACTTTTAAACCAGTTTCTCAGCCAGAAGTGTTTCTAAAGTTGCAGATGCTGGGGCCAGCAAAATCTGTAATTTATATCCTGAGGCCCATATGATTCTTAAGGCTCAACCAAATTTCTGACACAATGTGTTTGAGGTAAAAACCTATCAGTCCATTTTGATGCCTGTGGTTCCCCATACCCACCCCTTTCCAGAGATGAAATTACATATCATGTATGTTAAGGATAATATTTAATTTAGGTGAAATGACTTCAATAGGAAAGACTGAGAGACCCACATCAGAATATTCCATGGTCCTACGATATAGATCTCCTTCAATCTCTCCTACTGAAGTTGTTCCACTTTAATTAAATATTAATTGGTCCAGTGAAAGAGTTAGAATGAGTCTACAGCAGTACCCAGCGGTACGCAGTGGTTAGGGTACTCACCTAAGAAATGACAAACCTCTTCCCTTACCAGGCAAAGTAGTGACTTGAGTCATGGGTCTCCCACACCTTGGAGGAAAGCGCTAATGACTGGGCTAAAGCTTGTAAGGGAGGTCTCCTGGCAGTTTTGTGTAGCCTTTGAGCATTCCTACTGGATCGGGCCCCACACAGCTTAGGTGTCCCAATGCCTCTTTTTTCCTTGGTTTATGCATTGCCCTAGGGCTTAGGCAAGAGATAGGCATCTAGACGCTTAGAGATAGAAACGTGTGCCTATGGAATTTTTCCTGCAAACATTACATGCAGAGTGAGTTTAGGCACTTACAAAAATAGGCAGCAGCCCAGCAGAAGATTTGTGGATGGCAGTGTTGCCTAAAAACACTACTTAAGCACCTAAGGCCTTGTCTACATGGTAGGGTAATTTGCTTACAAGAGTGTGCAGGGTGCATCACGTGTTGTGCATTAATTGGTCCATGTAAACCCTGCTGGTCACAATACATTAGTGAATTTTAGAAATGGCACCCATGTAGAGCATATAACCTTACAGAGTAGTCAAGCCCCAAGTACCTTTTTGGATCCCACCTCTTGTGTCTGAATGTTTCAGGGCTCACTCACTGGAAGCTGCCAATGTTGTCCCTTCATTTGCTGTTGGGCTGCTAGCTTCACAAGTCTCTATTCTTTTGACACTGTATCAAGCTGATGCTAGTTTCAATAGAGTAATGATTCAGTCAGTGGTCTGCTAGAATGGCTACTTGCTCAGGTCTGTGAAGGTCATATATTCAGAGAACAAGAGTAACTGGCGGCAAGTAAACCTTTTCCCTAGGATATAGGTCCCTCAGGCTATGCTAAAGCCTTTTCATATACTATCTTGCCTGCCGGAATCCTGAATCAATCTACCTGAATCAAACACTATATTAAGAGCTTCAGGTATTTCTTACAGCAAAATTAGTCACAATCTGTTAGTTGCTGTTGAGTGCTTATTGCTGCATCTGTGAGTCTTGAAATTAGGTACAGCTGTGCTGGCCAGTATGCAGGGAAGGGTGTGGCTTTCTGAGGCTCAAGAAAGAAGGAGGAAGCTATTGCAGTTTTATCTTCAAGGTTCATAATGTAAGTAACTTGTATATGTAAGGGTAAAATACAAATGGTTTTCCTTTTTTCTGGGGAAGAGATAGAAAGATAATGCTACAGTGATTTGGAAGAACAAAGAGAGAGAGGAGTGTTAAGTGCCATCAACAATGAATTACATGTATGTACTTCAAACTCCCACAGTGAAAAATAGAATATAAATTATTTTTCTCCCCACCTTCCCAAAGATGGGGTGGGACAGGGCTCCAGCAGAAGTATTAAATAAATAAATTAAAAAGAGAGATATAAAGAAACCCCCTTTTCCCATAAAAGTTACTGCAACATGCTTGATAAATTGTTTTGCTTTGCTTCTTTAAAAAAATCAACTGGTTCTAGGCACACTTTTAATCTGCAACAGCTACTCATATTCACTTTCATGCCAGCTTCTCAACCTAATAGAAATTCAAGTTCTTGCATCATATTTAATTTTTTTTCTGTTTTATGTGCTGCTTTTCTCATAATGATGATGGTATATGTGTTTTGTGTCTCCTTTTTATAAAAGTATCTCCAATAGTTTTACAGTCATTAGGACTCCTAAAACCTTGGTGTGGAGTTGGCTGTTCCAGTCATTTCATGTGTGGATAAACCAAGGCACGAAGAATAAAACGTACATGATTAATGAAATTACTATAGCAAGCAAAGGTTTTATGACTGGGGTCAGGGTATCATTCCTATATATAATTCACAAACACACAGGAGGCTTAATGTTAGACCCAGAGAGCATAAAAATCTAAAGCCGTTATCTTCAAAGGATTGAGCACAAGCTTAATTTTCTACGCTGTGAGTGGCTCTATTGACTTCAGTGAGATTATTCACAAAGTGTAAACCTAGGTGTGTGTACAAGTCTTTGGACCCCCATATTTATACTGAGCCCAATTAACTTATAGGACCATGGTTCCGTTAGACAATCAATATGTAAAGGGTAGGAGAGAGGGATAAAAACAAATATGTACTTTTAAATAAACATTATGCCTTTATTTAATTCACTGTAACTTAAAAAGTACATAGTAACTATACTTGACTATCCTTACTCATTACTCCAGTTCGGAAAGATTTTCAGGTTCCCACTCCTACTAGCTAACTATTGTGAGAGTTGTAAAATATTCTCTTTTTAGCCAAGTTATTCAGGGGACGCTATTCCCGGTTCTAAGTCTGGGTACTCTGAAGAACTGTGATGGAGGGAGGAATTTATTCTACTGTTCTTGATGATAAAAACTGTTGTATTCCTGAATTCACATGAGTTTCTCAGGGGGTTGAAATGAATGTTGTTGTTTTTTTTAAAGGTTACAGTAGTTTTATTTGATAGACTAAATTTAGACGCATTCTAAAATGTACCTTTAAAAAAACCCAAACCTTTAATTGGTTTTAAGTTCCTCTGGATTCCTCTAGTTTAGTATTGTTAGAACTCAAGAACTTGAAACTTGATGCATGTATAGGTATGATGATGTCTCCAGTAACAGGGTATATGTTAAATTTAACATTTAGCTAAAGAAGTCTAAGGGAGTTAGGTGCCCAAATACCATTGAAATCCCATATCACTTACCAGCTCTCTCTGTGTACTCCTATATTTAAGAAAACTTTAATTTTTGCTGTTGTACTTCTAGAATTCACTACATTATTCATCTTCTGAGCAAACAAAGTGCTGCTGCATGGTTCAGTATTTTATTATACTGTTCATGTATTGCTTTGTTGTTCTTTAGCATGATTTTAATCTTAAACACTCAAGAAACCATTGCCTTTTCCCCAGGATACAAGGGGCTCTTCTGAATTAGTTTATTAGCAAATGTATAAATACAGAAGTAAAGATAACTTTGTGTACTAGTAATCAGATAAAGGAACTAATTTTATTGTAACAGTTAACACCTATTGTTGCCATCAGCTTCTCTTTAGTGATTCAGGATCACCTGGTTTTGAAACAATTTTTTGTGTATTTGCTGTGTAATGCTTGGAAAGATAAAAACAGTGAATTAACTCCAGGGAAAGAGGTTAACACTTTGTTCTTTGGGAATGTAAATAGCCAGGAACACAAACTAGTTTTGAGAGTCTGGGGGTACCCTGACTTCACATTGCTATTTTTGAGGGTGTAAATCCAGCATGTAATTCATACAGAAAAAAGTTTGGTTGTTTTTTGTTTTGCAGGGAACAGGGAGTGGGGAAAATAAGAGGATAAAGGGGCCATGTTCTAGAGGGCGTGTAACTGTTGCTGCTAATGAGTTGTGAAGTCTGCCAAGCTGTTATGTACAGCTTTGCTAGTAAAGACTCTTCATGGGGTAAAAGCATGGGGCGGGGGGAGAGGGAGAAGTCAAATGAATATTATTTGCATCCATCATGGGAGCCACCCCATAACTAGATCTATAGTGTTCTGAAGCCAGAGCAGCTGGTTTGGAACTACATTAGTCTCACTGATGACTTTTATAAAGGCCTTTTTGCAATAACAGAATCTCTGATCTCCCTGAGGGCCTTTTTACATGCTGCTAAGTCGAGTGGCCATTAGCGTCTTAACCCCAGTAAGGTATATAGTAAAAAACAGTAGGTATTCAGCCAGCATGCCAGCTATACTTCATTCAGCTGTTCCTCTTCTCCTCCTAAGTTACCTCCCTCATCCTGATTAAATGTTGCAGCATTAAATCAAAGCATAATGCAACACCCCCTGATCTTTCTTGCCACCAAACTGCTGAATACCTCCATGAGCTCTGAAAGATTTTTCTCAGGACACTCCTGTTCCTTTCTAACCCTCTCCCTCCTCACATCATTTGCTTTCCATCCTCATCCCCTCTGTATACGATCATGCACCCTCTGCTCTGTGTTCCTGTGCAGCTTCTCCAGGGAGTACTGGGAGAATGGAAGAGAGGTGGCTGTTAAAGCCCATAAGTTAGTGCAGGGACTGGGTCTGTGTGGGTGCCTTGATTTGTGAGGAAGCCCACTGTCCCTTTCCCAATACATTGGTGCCTACGGGGCTCCCCATGGCACAACAGCTGCTTCCTTGGCCTGGGGAGCCCGGTAAATGCCTATTCTTCAGCACAGGGCAACAGAGAGATGCCCCAGTCAAGCCGTATCCCTGCCAAACCCCCTCTTGTCTCTCCCATGCAACCCCTCATGATTCCCCAAATCCCAGTCTCTGCTTACCTCCTACAGGAGTTCAGAGCAAGAGTGGCTGTGCAGGAACACTAACGCCTTCATTCCTGAATTTGGTCAAGAGCAATAATGCATGGGAAACAAAAACGCTGCCAGCGAAGGGGAGATGTTTGGTGATAGGCAAGGGAGAAGTTGGGAGAGCATCATGGAGGTGGGGTGGGTAGGAAAAGAGGGACGACAGGCTGAGACAGCTGGCAGTCTGGCCCCTCAACCAGGAGGGAATCTGTGGCTATGTTTGAAGTCATTCATTGGAAAGCAGACAGAGCCCCTGTTAGAAGAGGAGGCATAAGAATGGCCATACTGTGTCACACCAAAGGTCCATCTAGCCCAGTATCCTGTCTTCTGACAGTGGCCAATGCCAGGTGCCCCAGAGGGAATGAACAGAACAGGTAATCATCAAGTGATCCATGTCCTGTCGCCCATTCCCAGCTTCTGGCAAACAAAGGCTAGGGACACCACCCCGCCCATCCTGGCTAATACCCATTGATGGACCTATCCTCCATGAATTTATCTAGTTCTTTTTTTAACCCTGTTATAGTCTTGGCCTTCACAACATCCTCTGGCAAGGAATTCCTGTGCGTTGTGTGAAGAAATGCTTCATTTTGTTTGTTTTAAACCTGCTGCCTATTAATGTCATTTGGTGACCCCCTAGTTCCTGTATTATGAGAAGGAGTAAATAACACTTTCTTATTTACTTTCTCCACACCAGTCATGATTTTGTAGACCTCTATCATATCCCCCACCTCCTTAGTCGTCTCTTTTCCAAGCTGAAAAGTCCCTGTCTTATTAATTTCCCCTCATACGGCAGCTGTTACATACCCATAATCATTTTTGTTTCTCTTTTCTGAATCTTTTCCAATTCCAATATATCTTTTTTGAGATGGGGCAACCACATCTGCAAGCAGTATTCAAGATGTGGTTGTGCCATAGATTTAGAAAGAGGCAAAAATGTATTTTCTGTCTTATTATTTATCCCTTTTTTAATGATTTCCAACATTCTGTTCACTTTTTTGACTGCTGCTGCACATTGATTGGATGTTTTCAGAGAACTATCCACAATGTCTTCAAGATTTCTTTCCTGAGTGGTAACAGCTAATTTTTAGATCCCATAATTTTATATGTATAGTTGGGATTATGTTTTCCAATGTGCATTACTTTGCATTTATCAACATTGAATTTTAACTGCCATTTTGTTGCCCAGTCGCCCAGTTTTGAGATCCTTTTATAGTTCTTTGCAGTCTGCCTGGGACTTAATTATCTTGAGTAGTTTTGTATCATCTGCAGATTTTGCCACCTCACTCTTTACTCTTTTTCCCGCTGGAACTGGGAGCAGAGATAGCAGCCAGCTGTGTGGGTTACCTCAGTTTGATCAAAGGGTTTAGACTAAATGGAATGCCCTGAATCCTCTTGCTGAAATTAAAAAGATGGCTGGAAACTATTCATAAAATATTTTTGCAGTCAAACATAGTGTAAGTAATCCTTTGTGTTAGTTCTCACTGAGGATTATTATATGAAACAAAACTGAAGTTCTTACTCATGGTTTTGAAGTTACACGTGAGCAAAAGAGAGTTGGAACTGCTTTAAAAGTGGGAAAAATGCATTGGTTTTCAAGTTTCAGAGTAGCAGCCATGTTAGTCTGTATTCGCAAAAAGAAAAGGAGTACTTGTGGCACCTTGGAGACAAACAAATTTATTTGAGCATAAGCTTTTGTGAGCTACAGCTCACTTCATCAGATGCATTCAATGGAAAATACAGTGGGGAGATTTATATACATACAGAACATGAAACAATGGGTGTTACCATACACACTGTAAGGAGAGGGATCACTTAAGGTGAGCTATTACCAGCAGGAGAGCAGGGGGGTGGGGGAGGAAACTTTTGTAGTGATAATCAAGGTGGGCCATTTCCAGCAGTTGACAAGAACATCTGAGGAACAGTGCGGCGGGGGGGGATAAACATGGGGAAATAGTTTTACTTTGTGTAATGACCCATCCACTCCCAGTCTCTTACAACTAGAATACCCACCTGCTGAAGTGAAGAAACAGATTGACGGAGCCAGAAGAGTACCCAGAAGTCACCTACTACAGGACAGGCCCAACAAAGAAAATAACAGAACAGCACTAGCCATCACCTACAGCCCCCAACTAAAACCTCTCCAACGTATCAAGGATCTACAACCTATCCTGAAGGACGATCCATCACTCTCACAGATCTTGGGAGACTGGCCAGTCCTTGCTTACAGACAGCCCCCCAACCTGAAGCAAATACTCACCAGCAACCACACAACAGAACCACTAACCCAGGAACCTATCCTTGCAACAAAGCCCGTTGCCAACTGTGTCCACATATCTATTCAGGGGACACCATCATAGGGCCTAATCACATCAGCCACACTATCAGAGGCTTGTTCACCTGCACATCTACCCATGTGATATGTGCCAGCAATGCCCCTCTGCCATGTACATTGGTCAAACTGGACAGTCTCTATGTAAAAGAATAAATGGACACAAATCAGACATCAAGAATTATAACATTCAAAAACCAGTTGGAGAACACTTCAATCTCTTTGGTCTCTCCATTACAGACCTAAAAGTTGCAATTCTTCAACAAAAAAAACTTGAAAAACAGACTCTAACAGGAGACGACTGAATTGGAATTAATTTGCAAACTGGATACAATTAATTTAGGCTTGAATAGAGACTGGGAGTGGATGGGTCATTACACAAAATAAAACTATTTCCCCATGTTTATTCCCCCCCACCCCACTGTTCGTCAGACGTTCTTGTCAACTGCTGGAAATGGCCCACCTTGATTATCACTACAAAAGGTTTCCCCGTCCTCCCCACCCCCCTGCTCTCCTGCTGGTAATAGCTCACCTTAAGTGATCCCTCTCCTTACAGTGTGTATGGTAACACCCATTGTTTCATGTTCTCTGTGTATATAAATCTCCCCACTGTATTTTCCACTGAATGCATCCGATGAAGTGAGCTGTAGCTCATGAAAGCTTATGCTCAAATAAATTTGTTAGTCTCTAAGGTGCCACAAGTACTCCTTTTCTTATTGGCTTTCAAGTTTCCTCCAAAGAAAGAGTTCTATAAAATAATAGAAAAATGCTGACTTTCTTGAAGGTGTTTTTTTTTTTTTAAATCCTCCTATAGAATTTAATAGAAAATCCTACTTTTGCTGTATAGGGTGATTTAAAACAAACACACACACACACACAATCTATCCTCTTTTCTATTAAATGATATAAATTTTTATTTTTTTTTGTAGAACCCGTGTTCTCCTTTAAGGGCCTTTATTTAATAGGGGTCATAGTTAAAGATGGACAAATAATGGGAAAATATTTGTGAAAATTAAAAGATTTTGTAACTGTTCAGCAAAACATCTAATCCTGCTAGTTTGCAGCATGGAGACGGCTCTGAATGTTTTCCCATTGTTATTTCCAGCTGGCTATAGGATGATGTTCCCTGCAGCTTTTGGATTGCTCTTTTCCTAAATTATGGTATCCAGTATCTCACTGGGTGCCATGAAGCCACAGTTGTGAAATGCAAATCACAAGTGTCTCCTTTTGAATCTGCATCCCTTCCTGATGCTGTCTCCGCAGCATGGGACAAGTTGTTGTGGTTACATTATCAGCATTAATCCCCTCAATCAGCCTGAAATGGGATTAAATTCAGAGTGGTTGGGTTTTTTGTTCTTTCAAAAAAAAAAAAAGAAAAAAAAGAAGTGATAATGTTTTGGTTAGGAGCTGGAAAAAACAAAAGTGTGTTGCTTTGTGTAAGTGGACACAGGGCCATTTTACGAACAGTCTGCTTTTTAAGGATGAACTGATGCTTCCCTGTCAGAGCACTTATAAAACTGAGATGAAACCACAGTTGTGGGTATATGATTTTCAAAAACATATCAGTGCTTAAAATGCATCTGGGGTAGACTCTAACTATGTCGTATTGCATGAGTGTCCTGGAAGAAGAAAGAAGAGTTCCATTAAAGAAGGACTTGAGCATAAAATTGAGTGTAATAAAGCCACTGAAAACAATAAGGATCCAATCCCGATGGATCAGCTTCCACTTCTCAATTTGACTTCTCCCATGAAGAGGTCATCCCAATTTTAGGATTTTTTGTTTCATGACATACTCAAAATTGCTAAACTACATTTCTAAATAATATCTAACACAGGGATCGGCAACCTTTGGCACGTGGCCTACCGGGGTAAGCCCCCTGGTGGGCCGGGCTGTTTTTTTTTAACTGCCGCATCCGCAGGTTCAGCCGATCGTGGCTCCCACTGGCCGCGGTTCGCCGCTTCAGGCCAGGTAGCTGCAGGAAGCAGTGCGGGCCAAGGGATGTGCTGGCCCCCACTTCCCACAGCCCCCATTGACCTGGAGCGGTGAACCTTGGCCTTGGTCTCGGCAGGTAAACTAACCGGCCTGGCCCAGCCCGCCAAGGGCTTACCCTGGAAGGCCGTGGGCCAAAAGTTGCCTATCCCTGATCTAACATAAGAGTGAACGCTCTGGAGCTCCTGGTAGATGCCTTAGGCTTTGCAAAGCCTGAGGCCAACACCACCAGTAACTCAGGAATTCACACTGCCACCTAAACTGTGGCTCCTTAATTTTTAGTGTTCTCCATTGGCTTTTGGTTGATTCTTACTGTTTGCCATAGACACTCATTGACCTGGGTCCCCTGATAAATTGAGGGATTAGCCCTGGGAGTGGGAGATCACTGATCCCCAAAAGCAAACCTTGAGGAATGGTAAGAGGTAATAACCTATGACTTACAGGGGAAAAAAATCACTAACATACTTTTAACCCTAAGAACTGATTTAAGACTGTGTGCCTGTGTAGGAGAGTGAGGTCTTGTCTACACTACACAGTTTTGTCGACAAAAGTCAGCTTTCGTCAACAAAACAGTCGAGGTATACACACCGCAATGTTCCTCCTGCGAATTTAACTCTCCTGCTATGCTGACATAATAAAACCACCTATATAAGCGGCATAGAGCTTTTTGTGATTAAGTTAAAATGACTCACTGTCCGTGTAGACATTGCTCTTGCTTATGTTTCCCTAAGTAGCCTCCAGGAGGTGTCCTACAATGCCCATCATGATCACTCTGGTCAGCAGTTTCAACGCTGCTGCCCTGCAACCAGGTACACAGGCCTTTAAATCCCTGAGGATTTTTGAAATTCTACTTCCTGTTTGTTCGGCGTGGAAAATTCACAAAACATCTTCCCAGCTGACCTTGCTGGCTTTCTGCCTCAAATATGCTCCCACCTGAAGTCAGGGTTGCCAGGCATCCAGTTTTCAAACAGAACGCCCTGTCGAAAAGGGACCCTGGCAGCTCCGGTTGGCACTGCTGACCAGGCTGTCAAAAGTCTGGTCTGAGGCACAGCAGGGGTCTCAGAGCTAAGGCAGGCTACCTGCCTCCCCTAGTTCCGTGCAACTCCCGGAAGTGGCCGCCAGGTCCTTGCAGCCCCTTGGCACATAGGAGGCTCTGTGCCATGCCCTCGCCCAAAGTGCTGGCTCAGCAGCTCCCATTGGCTGGGTGCAAATGCAACATGTGGCACTTCCCTGGCCACCCATGTGCCTAGGGGCTTCAGGGACCTGGTGGCCGCTTCCCACGATAAGTGCCGCTGGGACCCCCACACCTCGAACCTCCTCCCACACCCCTGCCCCATCCTGGAGTCCCCTCCCACACCCAAACTCCCTACAGGAACCTGCACGCTCCCCCTCCCCCCCGACCCATTGCCCCAGCCTGGAACCCTCTCCTGTACCCAAACCCCTCATCCGCAGCCCCAGAACCCACACCCCCAGCCGGAGCCTGGATCCTCTTCTGCACTCTGAACCCCTTGGCCCCAGCATGGAGCCTCCTCCTGCACCACAAAGCCCTGCAACCCCAGCCAGAATCCGGGTGGAAGGGTCTAGCCAGTCCCAACGCTTTGGCTCTGGAGCACCTGAAGCTGTAGAGGGGAGCTCATTTTGCTTTGATACTGCAGGGAGACATGAGGCAGAGGTGTCCTTTATTTTGTTACATGGTAGAAGAGTGTTAAGGGATAGAAATGAACAACACTCGGGCTGTTTGCATGTGCTTCTCATTCCCATGTGCAGCTTTGCAGTGGGGATCCTGCAGAAAAGTTTGTTAGCGCACACCGGGATCTCCCTGGAATCCTCCATAAAGATTTCTAGGAAACTTTCCTGAAAGTACCCTGCAATTCTCTGCTGAAGGTTCATTGAAAGAACTGCTTTGTTTCTTCCCCTGCTGTAGGAAACTTTGTTGTGCCAATCAGCCTTTACTTCTGCAGGAGCCAAAGCAGCACACAGGCGAGCAGCTTACAGACCCGATCTGAAGCCACACTCATACGGGAGATGCATCCTCAGTTACCCTCAGTAATGAGATATCCGCTTTGATTACCCCTGTCTGTGGAAAACAGTGCCAGTAATTATAATATTGTCCCTAGGCGCTTGTAGCGATCCCCGTCTGAAACCACACAGACTTTTAGTCCCAACTTGCACCTTTTCCCCCCCAAATTCACCCTGTTTAGTGCTCTAGCTGTGTTGTGTGCTTGCCAAGGGAAAGTGAGGAGATGTATGTAACTTTTATGATTCAACGCTGTGAGTGCCCTCACAATACTGACTCTGTTGATGTACTCCATTTCAAGGTCTGGGAATACAATGGGGATATGTGTGCCATCTATCGCTGCAGTTGCATTGCCGCAAAGCCATTTGCCCAGAGTCATGGTCTTTCATAGTAGGTGGCATCATTGCAACCCCCACAGTGGACTTCCCAACTCCACACTGATTCACGACTGACTGCTAGCATTCGGGATTTGCCAGCTTCCATGCACTGATCGCCACACGCTTTTCCATCATGAGGGCAGCTCTCATTTTGGTGTCCTTGCACTGCAGGGCAGTGGCAAGCGCTGCACACCTTTCAAGGAAGGTGGCTTTGTGCCTCTGAAAGCTCTGCAGCCACCGCTGAGGAAAACTGAATTGGAAGTGTCAAAGCCTCTCCCAAAACAGCTTTTTTGGTAAAATTAAACATTAAAGTTTTAAGTACAGTTTAACCTTAAAGGCCGCACAGCGGCTTCTACTATAGTGCTACTGAGATGGGAAGAGATGCAAATTGTCACTTGAAAACCAGTGGTGGCTGAGATTGACAGGAAATGGTCACATCCCTTTCCCAGCCCAGCTGCCAAGCTTTGCTAGCAGCTGCATGAATCTGAACACTTAATTTCAAGTGAAAAGTGAGTGTTGTTTAACCTTTATAAAGTGGAATGAATGGCGAAGAGTGGAGCAGACATGCTGTGGAAGGAGAAGTTTGAGGAGAGTGACAGAGACATTGGAGAGAGATGTGGCAAGCACAAGGTCAGAATCAGGCAATTTGGGACCACAGATATGTCACAACAAGGAGACACCTTTGGTTCTGGCATTGGGACCCCATGCCATAGCTCTGCCTCCCACTTGGAATTGAAGAGGCAGAGGGGGGAGGGGGACACTCCCTTCCCAGAGCAAGGAAGTACCACAAAGCTTCCCGGGAGTGGCATTAATAACAGGGCCCCCACTTTCTCCTGAGGATCAGCAGGGGTAGAGGTCCCTTCTTTTCCCCAGTGAAGCAGGGAAGGCAGAAGGATGGGTGGGGAGGGGTGTCTAATACCTATATAGTCCCTGGTTGCTGGAGTGTTTAAGGTGGGATGGCCAGTCCTGCTGCGTCCTCCCTCTGCACCCTTCACATCCACTTATTCTGAGGTGCCCTATCAATATCAGCAGAAGACTCTGGCTTGGACTGTAATAGCTTAGCTGGCATAGCCATATCAATTACAAGTGTGGAGGAGGGGTGGGAATCATACCCTTAACCAATATAGCCGTGTTGGCAAAAGATCTAGTGTAGATGAGCTAAACAAACTGGGGTGTGTGCTCTTCCCATTCTTCTGTCTCAGCTTACCTATTGTGTGAGTGTCCAGTGGATAAGAGCTGGACCCTTCCGGGAACGTTGCGAGCACTCAGGTGTTGGTGTGTGCCTATCACTAGTCTGCACAGAGAAGGTGAGATCTGCAGAGACCTGGAAGACAGTGCTTGTGTGGCGAGAGGCTGTTACTTTCAGGGAGCTGAATTACACTGGCACAGACAAGACTGCCTTGTGCTAAGAGCAGATAGTTGTGAGGTGCCTCACAACCACAGCACTAGGGCATGTCACAGTAGTCCTTAGAGTTAACACCCTATTGAGATGTATAGGACAGTTCACATCTCTCAGAGCTGTTTCATACAGACTCACACAGGCATTTCTGCATAAGCTACAGTCAAGTCAAGTATTTAAGTCTTTTTCACAATCATGAGGGATAGAAACTTTTTTTTTATGAGGTAAGATGCTGATGTAATCACATGACTCCGGGTCCTTACGAGTGGGCCAGTAGTGCCTATGTCTTAACCCAACTCTGAATGGGCATAAAGAGTGAGTGGTATAGCTTAGGGTGAATATTTTAGGTCACTGGCAAAAGGAGCAGACAACTTGCCATGTCCCTAGAATAGTAAATATTCAAGTGAATGTTAGATAAATTGTGCAAAAATAAATACATGGATGTCATGACTAGATACTAATTACAAGCCTCCGCTACCATAAGAATTTAATTATATTGCAACTTGGTAAACTTAACATTCACTGGCTCTTTTAGACACATATTTTATACCAGAATATTACTGAAAACTATTTGGGGCTGATTTGTAGGTTTTTTAGCATAAACTGCCATCTTCAGAAGGGGCAGTGACATTTAGCAATTCTCACTCTTCCCCCTCATACACTGGATGCATATAAACAGTCATCTCTGGTTTTACAGGTTCTAGTATGCCAACTGTACCTCCAGTCATTCTTCTACAGTGCTCCATCTCCCCACTCTAAACCCCCACATGCCCTATCACTCACTGAGACTTTCTTTCACACCTACTCACTCTTGACTGTATGCTATTCCATTTGTTCTGCACTCTGTCATCCTCTCTACACACCGTACAGTACATTAGAGTTAGATTAGGAACTAATTCGTTGCACTGGCAGTGGTGTTCTCGATCCTATCAAGTCTGTCTGTATCAATAGATGCACTTTTCACCACTTGCTGTAGAGAGACCAGGAATTTTTTTCTCTTCTCATAACCCTCCCTAAAAGCCAAGGTGCATGAAGAGGGGCTTACACTTCTCTCGTACTCTCTACAGGCATGAGCAGGGACATTAGCATCTTCCCTCTGCTGCATCCAGAAGCTACAAATGTGTATCATACTCTGGATATGATTAGAGAGAGAATATTTAGATGAAGCCACAAAAATGGACATCCATCCATTTATAATGCAGAACAGGCACCCTAAAGTTTAGCCCATGCAACACTCAGCTTAGAATTTCAAATGCTGATCATCAGTGACAGCATGTTTGTAAATTGTCAAATATATTCTACCACACCCTGTTAGCTGTAAACAGCCCACTCTTTTTGGCACGTTGTTCTTAAATTCGAAGGAGGGTATTGCTACTTGTACACCTTCTGTGGAGATCAGCTCTGAGTGAATCATAGCTTTACACTCCTCCTTTATGAACTCCACTGTATCAACACAATCTGCAGTGCCAGCAGCACTTTTGGGACCAAATCATTGAACATCAAACCGGCATTGGGAAAATCCATTATCATGGAAAGTCAATGATAAATCACTTTCATTTCTTTTTAAGAAACATACACTTAAAATATTTCTTGAGATACAAGCAATGTTTTTTACCTTTTGAGTAGTTTCCTTGATGAAAAAACAATGTGAGTAATAGTGAGATCTTTAATCTTTTATATATTAATAAGGAACTAGTCTAGACTACGCTAGTGTAGATATAGGCAGGCTGACATTCCACACAAAAATACTAGTTCATACACAATCAAATAATAATTTATCTTGTGACAAAATATGAAGAGCAGAAAATAAACTGATTTATCTTGGCAGGCAGCACCTTGAATGATGGGTTTAATGAGTACTAAACAGGTGGAATTAAACTTGAGTACAGCAGACATAACAGCAATAACTCAAATATCAGTCTCTTCCTGGTTTTGGAGAGTCATATGGTTTTTTGCTTCTACATTCAAAACAGTGATCCTATGTGCATGTAATAGACGCATCTAAAAATTTTTAGAAGCCTCAATTTAATAATGCCCTCAAGAGAAACAAGTGTTTTTTGTTTGTTTTTTTTTAAAGTGCTCTCCAGAAACCTCTTGGCAACACACACAGGATTTCCATCATATCATGACAAGCCACCCTGAGCTGTCAATATCATCTGCCATATAAAAAATTGCATCACATCTTAGACACATTTCACTTTACACTTTTTAAAGAATATATTTTCTTAAATGTACAGTTACTCACTCACCTTGTTCTTTCCTGTATTATGTTTTAAAAGTATGGATAAAGAATACTGTACATCGCATTTTTCTGGTAACTAAAAATAATAAGACTTTGGTGTATTGTAAATATTGAGTCTGCTTCTCCTATCAGTTTAACAGCATATAACTCCTCTGACATTATCATAGCCCATTCCTAATTTATACTAGTTAGTGATATGAATCAGGCCTGTTGTTTTGCCAGTAATGTGTTAGGCAATATTCCATTTTGGATTGTGTAGATTTGGATTCCATTGTGTAGATATTGAGATGATACTTATTTATGTCAGTTATCAAGTTCATTTTTCAGATGGAAATCTTAGATCTTCACCTGATCATTAATAGTAATCCGTGATTCCTATTAAGGAAATATGTAGGTGGCATTGGATCTCACTCACAGATTTTTAACATGATCACTTCTGAGTCTTTTTTTTTTTTTAATTTGTGAGTGAATTAGCGGTGGACAATGGTCTTTGGTAGTTTTTGATACCATATAAGGGACTGTCAAAGAAAGGGGGTTTTTTATCTAAAAAAATTTTACAGCTAAAAGGGATGATAACATGGGATGCTGTTAAAATGAAAGCCTTATTTAATACTTTACATTTCAAATGCTTTGACTGTTTCCCTTTCTGTATCTTTAATAAAAGGTTACAAAGATTTTTAATGGTGTTTTTGCGATGGTACTAAGCAGGCTGAGGTCTCCGTATACTGAACACCAAACCTTGTCTAACACTGTTGAATGTTCAACAATGACTGGGTTATATTAACATCTTTGGGCCCCTATTTTCCAACTAAATGAATACAACAGTATCCTTTCCAGAACAGGGATGAACTGCATTAGTGGGTTAGTGCAATAAAGCTTACATTGTTACTGTTCATAAATCTTAGCACAGTGGATGAATAATGGTTATTAAGCTTATATATTCCATGAGCACATTACAAAAATAATTAAAAAGAGGATTGTGGATCATGGGTAGAGTTACTGAGATGCTCACCTGGTGCCCAATATGTCCAGCTTTAGTGTTGTTAGTTCCTCGTTCTGATGAACACCTAAGGCCAAATTCTCTGCTTGCACAAAAGGATGCAGTTCTATTTGAAGTCAGTAGAACTGCATCCATTTATACTGTCAGGTTTCAGAGTAACAGCCGTGTTAGTCTGTATTCGCAAAAAGAAAAGGAGTACTTGTGGCACCTTAGAGACTAACCAATTTATTTGAGCATAAGCTTTCGTGAGCTACAGCTCACTTCATCGGATGCATACTGTGGAAAGTGTAGAAGATCTTGTTATATACACACAAAGCATGAAAAAATACCTCCTCCCACCCCACTCTCCTGCTGGTAATAGCTTATCTAAAGTGATCACTCTCCTAACAATGTGACATCATAATCAAAAAGGCTGACAAAGGAGGTGCTGTTGTCATCATGAATAGGTCGGAATATGAACAAGAGGCTGCTCGGCAGCTCTCCAACACCACTTTCTACCCTCTGATCCCACTGAGAGTTACCAAAAGAAACTACAGCATTTGCTCAAGAAACTCCCTGAAAAAGCACAAGATCAAATCCGCACAGACACACCCCTGGAACCCCGACCTGGGATATTCTATCTACTACCCAAGATCCATAAACCTGGAAATCCTGGGCGCCCCATCATCTCAGGCATTGGCACCCTGACAGGAGGATTGTCTGGCTATGTAGACTCCCTCCTCAGGCCCTACGCTACCAGCACTCCCAGCTACCTTTGAGACACCACTGACTTCCTGAGGAAACTACTAATCCATTGGTGATCTTCCTGATAACACCATCCTGGCCACTATGGATGTAGAAGCCCTCTACACCAACATTCCACACAAAGATGGACTACAAGCCGTCAAGAACACTATCCCCGATAATGTCACGGCTAACCTGGTGGCTGAACTTTGTGACTTTGTCCTTACCCATAACTATTTTACATTTGGGGACAATGCATACCTTCAGATCAGCGGCACTGCTATGGGTACCCGCATGGCCCCACAGTATGCCAACATTTTTATGGCTGACTTAGAACAACGCTTCCTCGGCTCTCGTCCCCTAACGCCCCTACTCTGCTTGCGCTATATTGATGACATCTTCATCATCTGGACCCATGGAAAAGAAGCCCTTGAGGAATTCCATCATGATTTCAACAATTTCCGTCCCACCATCAACCTCAGCCTGGTCCAGTCCACACAAGAGATCCACTTCCTGGACACTACAGTGCTAATAAACAATGGTCACATAAACACCACCCTATACCGGAAACCTACTGACCACTATTCCTACCTACATGCCTCCAGCTTTCACCCTGACCACACCACACGATCCATTGTCTACAGCCAAGCTCTGTGATAAAACCGCATTTGCTCCAACCCCGCAGACAGAGACAAACACCTACAAGATCTCTATGAAGCATTCTTACAACTACAGTACCCACCTATGGAAGTGAAGAAACAGATTGATAGAGCCAGAAGAGTTCCCAGAAGTCACCTACTACAGGACAGGCCTAACAAAGAAAATAACAGAACGCCACTAGCCGTCACCTTCAGCCCCCAACTAAAACCCCTCCAACGCATTATCAAGGATCTACAATGTATCCTGAAGGATGACCCAACACTCTTACAAATCTTGGGAGACAGGCCAGTCCTTGCCTACAGACAGCCCCCCAACCTGAAGCAAATACTCACCAGCAACCACATACCACACAACAGAACCACTAACCCAGGAACCTATCCTTGCAACAAAGCCCGTTGCCAACTGTGCCCACATATCTATTCAGGGGACACTATCACAGGGCCTAATAACATCAGCCACACTATCAGAGGCTCGTTCACCTGCACATCCGCCAATGTGATATATGCCATCATGTGCCAGCAATGCCCCTCTGCCATGTACATTGGTCAAACTGGACAGTCTCTACGTAAAAGAATAAATGGACACAAATCAGATGTCAAGAATTATAACACTCATAAACCAGTCGGAGAACACTTCAATCTCTCTGGTCACGCGATTACAGATATGAAAGTTGCGATATTACAACAAAAAAACTTCAAATCCAGACTCCAGCGAGAAACTGCTGAATTGGAATTCATTTGCAAATTGGATACAATTAACTTAGGCTTGAATAGAGACTGGGAGTGGCTAAGTCATTATGCAAGGTAACCTATTTCCCCTTGTTTTTTCCTCCCCCCAGACGTTCTTGTTAAACCCTGGATTTGTGCTGGAAATGGCCCAACTTGATTATCATACACATTGTAAGGAGAGTGATCACTTTAGATAAGCTATTACCAGCAGGAGAGTGGGGTGGGAGGAGGTATTTTTTTGTGCTTTGTGTGTATATAACAAGATCTTCTACACTTTCCACAATATGCATCCGATGAAGTGAGCTGTAGCTCACGAAAGCTTATGCTCAAATAAATTGGTTAGTCTCTAAGGTGCCACAAGTACTCCTTTTCATTTATACTGTAAAGAATTTGGCCTTGAGTTTGTAGGGAAAGTCTAAAAGGGGGGAAATAAAATAATTTGTAAATGAAGAGATTTTTTGTCTCAAAACACCCCATGGCAATATATTTAATTATTAAATGACACTTTCATTTTATAAATTGTGGTTTTGAAAGAACCACTGTATCCTGCTGACAAAAATTTAAACTAACTGAGGTAATAAATACCATGGACCAGATCCTCAAATGTATTTAGGTGCCTAATTCCCATTCATTTAAATGGGACTTAAGGTGCCTAAACACCTTTGATCTGGGCCAAGTGACTACGATTCCAGAAGACGGATGATACAAAAGAGTTCATTTCCATAGCAAATTAATTTTGTCTTTGAAATCTTCTGTAGGTCTAAAACACGAGAGAAATCAGGGAAAGATGTGTGGGAGGGAAATGCCATAGTTGGGTACAAGTAGAAATAGAAATAGAAGATGGAGGGGGAAAGAGAGAACAGAGCAGCTATGAAAAGACCCCCTTGTCAAATTTACATATTTGTTATATGACTCTAATTTAGCAGTAAGCTGTATGGTCCTGCCAAACATTAAAAACAGGTTATCTCTCTAGTCTTTAATCCTGTTCTTTGCACATTTTTTTTCCTTTAAGCATGCTTATATTGAAAAATAGCATATTTAGGTAATTGTCATACCATCCAAAAGTCATCGTAGAGAATGGACCACCCTTCTGAGTAGACAGTCTTTATAAGGTAGAGTTTTCAAATGCAACTGTCCGTTGCTCGAAAGCATACTTACAACTATACTTTTTGGATACTACTAATGTAGTGGTTTCTCCCCTTAATTATAGCTATGGCTGTAGAAGTTCAGGGCGTCCCAAATGATTAATTATTAACCCCCTATTTATTGTATGGTGTAAGTTTTATTCAGGGATTAAACTTGACACCTAAAGGGCCACTTTGACCTAAAGGGTCACTTCCATATTGAAGTCAGATCCTTCATAAATGAGTAGAGTGGAAAGGAGAAGGGTGAGGGAGAGGAATTGTCAAACCATCCAAAAGTCATCGTAGAGAATGGACCGCTCTTCTGAGCAGACAGTCTTTATACGGTAGAGTTTTTTCAAATGCAACTGCCCATTGCTCTAAAGCATACTTACAACTATACTTTTTGGATACTACTAAAGTAGTGGTTTCTCCCCTTAATTATAGCTTAAGGTCAGGCTTGATAAAGCCCTGGCTGGGATGATTTAGTTGGGGATTGGTCCTGCTTTGAGCAAGGGGTTGGACTAGATGACCTCCTGAATACCAACCCTGATATTCTGTGATTCTAATTGTAACATTCTGTACTTCTGTGCTGTAAAAATGAACTATTGCATATGCAAAATAACTTTTTCAGTGTAATGGGACTGATATTGCAAAGTGCTGAATACCCTCAATACTTCACAAGATTGAGCTCAGTATGCATATCTGTTAGCATTATAATGGCTTCACTGTACAGAAAAATGTGATGCATTAAATTGTCATATCAAGGATCCTTTAAGTGAAGTATACTATGAAAAATGACTGTTAAAATGACACATTCTTACTTAACTGATCTGTTCCAATTGTGTATTTGGAGCTGCTGACTTTAATGATAAATCAGTTTTTATCACTGTTCATAAAATGCCTATGCAACCTCACTGAAGAAAGTAGGGTTCCACAGATGTGACTTGGTCTCTAATTTGCTTTGGTGATGGAATCTGAAGCCTGACTCTCAAAGATCAGGGTTTCCAGAGATGAATGCTAGGAAAAAGCATCTTTTCATTTGTAAACTGAGCACTTTTGACACAGAAATTCATGAGACACAATAAATGTGGAGCCCTATGTTACCATTTTTACAGTCACTTTTCAGAGCAGAGCTTTGACTTAGTGCTTGTCTACACTTGAAATGCTATAGCTGTAGAGCTACTGCTTTGCCACTGTAGTGCTTCAGTGTAGACACTATGTATGCCAACAGAAGGGGTTCTCCCATTTGCATAGGTAATCCACTTCAATAGGTAGCTAGGTCAATGGAAAACACAATGGGTGAGGGCGAAGGAGGAACGGGGGGGGGGGGTAGGGGGAGATGTTCACATCCTTATCCATTTGCATTTGTTTTTGAGAGTAAGCCAGCAGCAACCAGGTAGCGATTACTGGTTTAGATTTCCAGATTGAGGGGTTTTTTTTTATATTTTAGGTCAACTAGCCCAGATTTGTTGCCATATTCTCCTTTCTTTCTTCCCTCTTGATGTCACTGCTTTTTCTTCATTTCTCCAGAATGTCTCTCTCTTGTCTTTTGCTGCTGAATGGTGTGTGAGGAGTGTGTTTGTTTTTTTAAAAAAAAAACAAACAAACAAACTAGAGCCAAGCAAAAAAGGCCAGATTCCATAACACTTTGTATGTAGCTGTGATAGTATACAAGCTGTGTTTCTTATCTCTGGTAGGCTGTGATCCTTTAACAGTTTTAGTGTTACTGAAGACAAGGTATGTTCTCTTTGGAAAATGCTGTCACAGCTTTTCTTAGATTGGTTTTCAGCAATGAAACCTTTTGAATGTGTAGAAGAGCACTTATATATTACAGAAATGGGGTCTTTAGGAAATCCTAAGATTGATGTATGTTGTGGGATTTTTTTAAGTACAAATAGTGTGGTTGCTGAAACAAGAAATGTGTCATAGAAATGCAGCGTGGATTGAGACAGGGTAAGAAGCAGGAACTGCTGAATTCTAATCCTGGCTTTGCGACTGACTTGCTTAATGGCATAACACCAGTCATTTAAAATGTCTCTGCTTCATCATCTATAAAGTGATGGGAATGGGCGACAGGACATGGATCACTTGGTGGTTACCTGTTCTGTTCATTCCCTCTGGGGCACCTGGCATTGGCCACTGTCAGAAGACAGGATACTGGGCTAGATGGACCTTTCATCTGACCCAGTATGGCTGTTCTTGTGTTCTTAAAATAGACATTGCAAAGGAGTTGAGCTAGATAAACATAAAGTGCAGTATGTTTCCTGAGTAGTATTAGTCTTATTCTGAGAGCTTCTCTTTTCCTCTCCTTTTCTTTTATCATCTATTCAGATCAGGAATATGGAGGTCTGGGTTATGTGGTTAAGGAACTGAGCTGGGTCTCAGAAGACTTGAGTTCAATTTTTGACTGCCATTTTGGGAAGGACATTTAATCTTCCTTTGCCTCAGTTTTTATCTGTAAAATAAGAATAAATAGAAACTGCCTAGCTCAATATTGTGATGATATATAATTGTTTGAGAGGTGTTCATATGCTACGATAAGGCAACAAATGGGGATGGTCTTAGGTTCAACAGGTGAAAGAAGACACGTAAGCTGTGTTTAATCCACTTTCACTCCTGAGTAGTTATTAGTAATAGCTGAAGCTCAAACAGTAACCAAAAGTTAGGAGTGGTTTAGATAGGCATCAGGAAGTTAGTATGCTTTTCTAGAGCTATCTGATACATTCTGAGTCTGAGTAACTGATCAGGAAAGTTCACAAAATAGGCATTCGTAAGATTCTTGACATTTCTACTTCCACTCTTGGCGGGAGATACTGCCAAAACAGATGTTTGTGCATTTTGGCAATTCTGATCCCATCCGAGCCCCAGAAATGAGTGGGAAAAATGTATTCATACACTTCAGAACATTTACGAAGAATTAGAACTAGGGCTGTCAATGAATCACAATTAATTCACGTGATTAACTAAAAAAAAATCATTATTAAAAAAATTAATTGTGATTAATTGCAGTTTTAATCACAGTTAAACAATAGAATAACACTTAAAATTTATTACATGTTTTGGATGTTTTTCTATATTTTCATATATATTGTATTCTGTGTTGTAATTGAAATCATTTGCACTGCAGTATTTTTCAATTCACCTCATACAAGTACTGTAGTCGCAAAAGTGCAACTTACAAAAGTAGATTTTTTTTGTTACATAACTGCACTCAAAAACAAAACAATGTAAAACTTCAGAGCCTACAAGTCCACTCATTCCTAATTCTTGTTCAGCCAATCACTAAGACAAACAAGTTTGTTTACATTTACAGGAGCTAATGCTGCCCTCTTCTCATTTGCAATGTCACCAGAAAGTGAGAACAAGCATTCACATGGCACTTTTGTTGCCGGCATTGCAAGGTATTTACATGCCACATATGCTAAACATTCATATGCCTATTCATGAATGCCCAACATTCATGCTTTGGCCACCATTCCAGAGAACACATTTCCGAGCTGATGACACTTGTTAAAAAAAAAATGTGTTAATTATATTTGCGACTGAACTCCTTAGAGGAGAATTGTATGTCCCCTGCTCTGTTTTACCCACATTCTGCCATATATTTCATGTTATAGCTGTCTCAAATGATGATCCAGCACATGTTGTTCATTTTAAGAACACTTTCACTATGGATTTGACAAAATGCAAAGGAGGTACCAATGTGAGATTTCTTAATATAGCTACAGCACTCAACCCAAGGTTTAAGAATCTGAATTATCTTCTAAAATCTGAGAGGGATGAGATGTGGAGCATTCTTTCAGAAGTCTTAAAAAAGCAGCACTCCAGTGCGGAAACTACAGAACCCAAGCCACCAAAAAAGAAAATCAACCTTCTGCTTTTGGCATCTGACTCAGGTAATGAAAATTAACATGCATCGTTCTGCACCACTTTGGATTGTTGTTGAGCAGAACCTGTCATCAGCATGGACGCATGTCCTCTGGAAGGGTGGTTGAAGCATGAATGGACATATGAATAATTAGCGAATCTGGCACATAAATACCTTGCCGCCAGCTACAACAGTGCCATGAGAACGCCTGTTTTCACTTTCAGGTGACATTGTAAACAAGAAGTGGGCAGCAGTATCTCCTGCAAAAGTAAACAAAGTTGTTTGTCTGAGCAATTGGCTGAAGAAGAAGTAGGACTGAAAGGACTTGCAGGCTCTAAAATTTTACATTGTTTTATTTTGGAATGCAGGTCTTTTGTACATAATTCTACATTTGTAAGTTCAACTTTCATGATAAAGAGATTGCACTACAGTACTTCTATTAGGTGAATTGAAAAATACTATTTCTTTTGTTTTTTTTTCAGTGCAAATACTTGTAATCAAAAATAAATATAAAGTGAGCACTGTATACTTCGTATTCTGTGTTGTAACTGAAAGCAATATATTTTAAAATGTAGGAAACATCCAAAAATATTTAAATAAATGGTATTCTATTATTTTTTAACAGTGTGATTAATCATGATTATTTTTTTAATTGCTTGACAGCCATAGTTATAACTAAAACATTTGCCCATTTTTAGTACTAAAAGTGAGAGAAGTCGAGAGTGAGAGGGGTTTACAACTTAATTTGAGGTTAACAACTGTTTCTTCTTTTCCTCACTGTTTGTTCTTGATTTTGGAGAAGCCTAATTTCTTTTTAAAATGTCACTATATCTTTAGCACTGAATCAATCTCAAAATCTGTCTTCTTGCCTCTTCGATGATGTGATAGTAATATAGTCTTGAAACCTAAAAGATGCCATTATTGGGTTATAATAGCTTGGCCTGATTTGTTTTCTGTTTGAATATGAGTTTTGAGATTTCCTTCTCTGACAGGGTCAATGGGAGGAAGCAGTAGATGTCATCATCTTGATTTTAGTAAGGTTTTTGACCAAGCTCCACATGACATTCTCACAAGCAAACTAGGAAAATGTGGTATAGCTGAAATTACTACAAGTAGATGCAAAACTGGTTGTAAGACCATATTCAAAGTATTTATCAATGGGTTGCCTTCAAACTGGGGGGAGACATATGTAATGGGGCCCCACAAGGGTATGTCCTAGGTCCAGTACTGTTGAATATTTTAATTAATGACTTGGATAATGGAGTAGAGAACATGCTTATAATAATTGTACATAATAGTAAGGTGGGAGGGGTTGCTCGCACTTGAGAGGACAGGATTATAATTCAAAATGATCTTGATGAATTGGAGTATTGGTCTGAAATCAATAAGGTGAAATTCAATACAGACAAGTGCAAAGTACTAAATTGAGGAAGGGAAAAATCAGTGTACAACTACAAAATGGGGGATAAATGACTAGGCAGTAGTTCTTCCTAAAAGTATCGGGGTGTTATAGTGGATCACAAATGGGTATTAGTCAACAATGTGATGCAGGTGTGAAGAAGGCGAATATCATTCTGGGGTATATTAACAAGAGTGTTGTATATAAGATACAGGAGGTAATTGTCCTGCTCTGATCAGCATTGGTGAAGCCTCAGCTGGAGTATGATGTCTAATTCTGGGCACCATGCTTTAGGAAAGATGTGAATAAATTGGAGAGTCCAGGGGAGAGCAACAAAAATGATAAAAGATTTAGAAAATCTGACCTATCAGGAAGGGTTAATAAAATGGGCATGTTTAGTGTTGAAAAAAGAAGACCGAGGGGGGACCTAATAAGTCTTCAGATCTGTTCAGGGCTGTTATAAAGAGGACTGTGATCACTTGTTCTCCATGTCCTTTGAAGGTAAGACCAGATATTAAAAAAATATTTGTAACTGTAAAGGATAGCTGGGATCTAGAATAGGCTTCTGAGGGAGGTTGTGGAATCCCAGTCATGAGAGGTCTTTAAGAAAAAGTTGGACAAATGCTGGGCAGGGATGGTCTAGATTTAATTGGTCCCCCCTCAAAGCAGGGGGTTGGCCTAGATGACCTTTCAAGGTCCCTTTCAGCCTTGATTCTGAGTCATACAATGCTGTATCATAGAAAGTGGGGCTAAAATGTTTTACCTTTGAGTTGTTTATTCATAGAAATGTTTAGTTTTTTAATTTGATTCTTTTTAAGTGCATATTTACTTACAAACATTTTTTTTTTCTGTCTGACTGATCAATAAACAAAACATGTTAGTTATTGACTAAGAATGGCAGCGGTATCTTTTGAGATGCAAGGAAATTGCTGCATGCAGACACTCAAATATCCAATTCCCATTCTGAATGCATAGTAATGTTATAGTCCTAGATCTGTAATCTAATTCCTAGAGCAAATAGAATGCATAATAAACAAACACTGGAATCTGAAATACTGTGCATGAACAACTTCCTCCCTGTCTGTTTGAAATATTCATTAGCTTCATACAAGAAGTGGGGGAAGAGTAGAGAAAGATACCCGTAAAGGAGAACAATTTTCCCAAATCAGGAGTACCCAATAAACAAATGCTAGTCATTTTCAAGACAAGACAATAAACCATCGAAGAGTAATTCAGAGAGAGTAATGTATGGAAAAGCTTACTGAGGCACAAAGAAGAAACTACTAAATATAATAAATCTGAGAATCTTAATAGAGCTCAGGGCAACAAATCATAGAGCAGGTTAAGTACTGTCAGATAAAAAGTACCACAGCTGTCAGTAGGGAACACCATCAGAATTTTGAACGAGTGCACAGGACAAAACCCAAAGAAGTAGAAAAATCCAGATCTGTAGCAGTTTCAAGAAGCAATGTTTAAATAGATCTATTGGCAAAGAACTAGTGGGTCCAGTCTCCTGTCAGTACCTACATGTAACTCTGCTTAGTGACCAGGGGAGATGTGTATGCATAATGAGAGGTTGAGTAGAATCTTTTTCAAACATGTAAAGAATTATCTGCAAATTATACAGAGATGGATGTATAATCTATTTAAAAACATAGGTCCAGATCCTGAAAACATTTATATGCTTAACTTTTCTATTGTGAGTAGTCTCACTGAAGTCAATAGAATTATTCCTGTGGGTAATGTCCAGCATGTGTGTAACTGTTGGTAGAATAGAAATACACGTGCTATAATTAGATCAAGTACTAGTTTTACACTAAATACTATCAAACTGTAAAACACATCAAGCTTTAAAGACCTTAAGGCAATATTCCAAGGAAACTAATTATCATCAGATAAAATCACACTTGGAGGATGATAATGAGCTCAGAATCCCAGAATGAAATTTGTAAAGCTGCTCCCGCAACGGTTTTTAATGGCAACTATTGTTAGAAGGTTGCAACGTTTTCCAGATTTATTAGTGAATCATTTATTAAAAAATAAAATGAAGAATACTTTAGTGTTTCTTCCAGTTAGGATGGTTCTCAGATATGTGACCCTGAGGTATTCCATGTAACGTACGTTTAAACCAAAGATCTAACTATGGCGTTTTGTTTTGAGCTGCAAAGTAGCAATTGTTACCATAAAACAGTTGGATCCTAAACATGATACTGGGCATTTATGGCATTTTATAGAGTCACTGTTGTTACCAAAGATTTTTAGTCAAAAAACTCACTTTATTGAGCAGAGCAACTGCTTTGAGAATAAGCTGACATCCCTGTCTTTTGATTAGCTGGAACACTCCACTTTTAGTATAACTCCACACACGATGTAATACATTAGCATACATTACAAAACTGTATGCTGCAGTCTAAAACATGTTTTTTCTAACAATACTTTTTCTGCCCAGAAGGATAAGTGGCCATCAGTGATGGCCATTACTTTGTACAGTATCACAAAGTAACACTTGATCAGCTTAAAAAGTGCCCTTCAAGAATGCTGAAATACTCCATTTACTCCCACAGAAAACTTAAAGCTAAGTTTATTGGTTCACTTGGACATTGAAATTGGAATTGGAATTCAGGTGAAAGGCAAAGGTATTCAGCTGTATCAATACAAAACTATGCTACTGTGTTATATTAGCATGGCAGAGTTTAGAATAATTCTAATGATACTATCATTTCTGAAACGGAATTTTTATCACATTCTTTCTTTTATATAGCAATAAATAAATTTAACAATAATACTACATTCTCCCTAATATTTCACGGTGGCATATTTATGCCACACTAATACCTGCTACTACTTAAGTGCTAGATTCTTCTACCTTTTATGTTGAGTAGAACCTTACTTCATAAGTAGTCCCATTAATTTCAGTGAGGATAAGTCATAGAAATTCAATGTGAGTTAAAGTGACAGAATCTAGACATTTTATAAAAACTTGTTTTGCAAGTCATGAGCAAGATGAATTATATCAGTGAGGCTATCTGCAGTGTAAAGTGCTACTCAGCCCGAGTAAAGTGGAAAAATTGGGCTTAATGTTTGTACTGTAGAAATCTGTATATAGATCATTGCAACAAATAAAGCAATACTATTTTTTTTTCTCCCAGATCATTCCTTAACAGGAATGCTGCATGAATTTTATTGTGTGATACCTGAAAGTTTAAATATTTTAATTATTATTGTAGGTAGCTGTAAGTGATATGTACTGTTCCTCAGTTGGATTCATATGATTTTTACTTTATAATAAATATCCCACCACAGCTATGTATGTTTGTTTATAGTGTAATGTAAATATGGATTTTGAAGGTTGAAACCTCTCATAGGTACTTGAAGGAGTTAAATTATTATGGGACAGATTGTCTCTGGGCTTACACAGCCATGAAGGATATAAGGGTGATCAAAACACTCCTTCACTCCTTTGGATGACTTTCTGGCCTTTCGACTACATGTATGGGGATGACAGTAGGGGCTACACATGCAGTATCATCTCTGACTTCCATGGAGGTTGGTGGCAAATGGACAAGGGGAATTCTTGGGTGGTGTGAGTGCAACTGTAATCACGCCTACATCACCACCCTGCCTGATGTCCACTGTATGGGAGGTGGCTGGGAAACACAAGACAAGAGACATAGCCAGGGTGTTACTGCACCCTTTTGTGGGCAGCTGCAACAAATAAGGAAATGTTCAAGCTTCTGTAACTCTCACCAAGTGGCTAGCTCGGGGAACAGTGGCTTCAGGTCAGTGAGGCCCAAATGATGGGTACTATGACACTGATGCCTCTGTGCTGAGGGCTTCTTTGCCATAACTGAGGATTGACAGCAATATGTTGTCTTTATGGTCACATTCTTCACTTGCAATGTTTTGAGGACTTCAACTTAGCACAGTTATGTTAAGTGGACTTTGATCTCATTTTGCCTTTCTTTGTGATTCTTTTTAGTTTGTGATAAATCAGTAGTTATTTATGAAATATCTTCAAAAGTGTAAAATGTAAAAATAGATTTCTTTGGAACATGATGACAAGTCTGTGGAATACATCCTGACCATGTAGCACTAAGTGGCTAAGGTAATAAATGGGAGCCTACTTGCTCTTTTACATATCCTCAAAGAAGAACTACTCTGTACATGTAAGATGCACTTGATAGAATGTGCATATTTTAATGTTCAAGGTTCTTCACAATATGATTTCTAAATGTTTGATCATATTTAATAAGTGTAGACTTTAGTGAGGAAAGGAGAGAGGATTTAAAAGCGCTCATGGACTGGGAGAAAAAATGTTAATGTGTTTTGTCCATGAAGGTGTTTTTCCTAAATGTCCTTCTGTAATCCTATTACCTTAATTTAGTGAGAGCAAGAGTACCTTAAGAGTAAGCAGTGTTTTGCATAAGCTACACTATGTGTGAGGGGAAAACAGAAGTCAGAGAATAAATTTGATGCTTGAACTATGTAAAGAGGATGACTGGGGAGCTTATGCTTCCTACTTGTAAGGCTTTGTTAGGAATTCTGTTGAGTATTTTAACCCCTCTGGCTGTTGCCCGGGTTCACTGTAGATGTAAGCAACATGTTCTGAGCAGCATTGCCTTCCAGAGCGAACCTTTCAATGTACAAACAGGAGTCAAACAAGGCTGTATCATCACTCCAACCATGTTTGCGGTTTTTATCGCCATCATTCTTTACCTAATTGCTGGATAGTTTGTAGGTGGCGTTGAAATCATTTACAGAATGGACGGAAAGCTGTTCAGGCTTAGCAGGCTGAAAGCCAAGAGTAAGATCTCTACAACATCTATTGTGGAACTTGAGTATACTGATGACAACGTAATCTTTGCCCACTCTCAAGATAGTTTGAAGATCTTTCTCAATGTGTTTGCCGATGCTTACGCATGCCTTGGTCTCGCTCTTAATATCAAGAAGACTAAAGTGCTCTATCAGTCCTCTCCAAATGAGGTATTACATGCCCCATCATCAAAATCAATGGAGTGGCACTGGAGAATGTCTATCATTTCCTCTACTTTGGAAGTCATCTTTCACCCAAGGCAGATATTGATGCAGAAATTCAACTTTGCCTGAGCTGTGCCAGTGTAGCTTTTTCACGTTTATGGTACGGGGTTTTTGAAGATCATGACGTTCAAACAGACACCAAGCTTCTTGTTTATCAAGGCATTATTCTCCCAACACTGTTGTATGGGTCTGAAATTTGGACAATCTGTAGACACCACTTGAAAGTCCTTGAGAGATTCCACCAACACTGCCTTCATAAGATTCTGAAGATCAAATGGGAAGACAAGCGCCCTAATATTTGTGTCTTGGAAGAGGCAAAGACCACCAGTATCGAAACAATGATCATCCGTCAGCAATTCCCCTGGACTGGTCAAGTTGTCTGGATGCCAGACCATCCCCTCCCAAAACAGGTCCTGGTCTCTCAGCTGAAAGAAGGATACTGCAACATGGGTGGACAACGGAAGCATTATAAGGGCTTGCTGAAGGACAACCTAGAAAAGTGAAATACTGACTTTGACACTTGGGAGACACTTGCCCAGGATCACTTAAAATGGAGTGAAGTCCTACGTGATGGTCCCCTGTATTTTGAACTTGCTCGCCGACAAGCTGAAGAGGACAAGAGGCACAGGAGGAAGGAGAGACTGGCTCCCAGTCATGGTCAACAGCCTCCTGCTGAGCCTGAAAACATCTGCCCTCATTGCAAAAGAACTTGTGGTTCAAGGATTGGCCTTATTAGCCACCTGAGGACCAATAATTCCCATGGAAGATGATCATACTTGGTAACGAGTGTTCACCCATCATCATCATTATCCTAGAGAGAGATCTAAGAATTTAATCACAACCAAATATAGAGAGAGTTTGTTGTGTCACTGAAAGGTGTGAATTACCTGTCTTCATTCCTATGAGATAGTAACCTTGAAGCCTAATTAACAGTATGCTCCTGAAAGTAAATTTGTGACCATGGTTTTTCAAGGAGAATTACACAGAGCTCCTAAAATATTATGATCTGAATGTGGACCTCACACATCAAGATTTAGTTTGCAAAACTAATGTGTTTATCTTTTAAATAGAAAAGTTTAAAAAAATATACAAAATTCACTATTGAATAATTTATAACAAACATTTAATTATAGCTTAAGCCACTATATATCCACTTAGAATATCCCTGTGATGGGCTCCTTCGGGCACATGGTGGTTGAATTAAAGAAGAGAATGTGAACAATGTTTACAATTATTTTTTACTACTGGAGATTGGCATATCAAAATTATACATAAACAAAAAATGTAATTTAAAAATGTAGAGTTAAATCTAATCCTTCAGTTTAGTGTGGTACAAGTTTTTATGTATATGAGTAACATTTTTCTGTGCTCTTGGTCTCTTAACAAGGGTGAACTTGGGAGAGCCTCTTTAAATGAAAGCTATACCTTTTTATCAGCTGATCCCATACAAAATAATTGTGGTTAATTGATGTTTGTGAAATTTGCCATATAAATAGCAGTATGAAGTTAAATCTAGTCAGCAGTTGCAGCACAGAAGGGTCTACTAACTTACAGGTTATCTTGTTGCATATGGAATCAGCCTTCTGAGTAAAGAGTGAGGTGCATTTCCACAGACATTCCAGCCATTGGGTCTCTGAGACTCCCAGCACGTGTGCCAGTTGTGGTAGGGGTGTTTTGTCTGTTGCTAGATGCCTGCAATTGGGACAGTCCAGCACCATCTCATTTCAGCTAGGATATGGTAGCTTTTTTGTTTACTGATTTCTTTGGGCTTTTTATTCTGGTCTTGGTTTTTTGTTACAGTCTTTACTGGAATGTTACTCAGGAGTATGCACTGAGACTCATCAGAAAACTAACTTAGATGAATAACTTATACAGAGTGTGTTTGTTTTGTATGTGTGTGTGGTTTTTTTAAAGGCAGTTTTCTGATTGGCAGAAAGGAGAAGCTTCTAAAATTGTGCAAAGGCACTAACTGACATATTTTTATCACTCTAGCTACAGCCAGACTGCGCTTTTGTGAAGTCGGGGAGGGCATAGCGCAGATGTTTTGATAGGAGGTGTGGCAGTACTTGCTTTTGTATGCTATATTTTATTATGGAAGGAATTTTTACAGCTAACAACCAATAAATATCTACTAGAGTAAATAACACTATTCTATTCACAAAGTATTAAAAGGGAAAGTAGGACGCAAAACACATTGAAAACAGTAAGTACCTTTTTAAGTGCTGTGGACTTCTCTTAGCAGAGGTTTCTCGGGAGTGACATCCAGCTACAAGGATATCACATCTAAAGCATTTTCATACATGAACAGTAGTGAACGTTGGAACTGCAGTATGGGAGATTAGCCTACTATACACTTGGATGAATAGGGAATTTTTATTTTTTGATTGCTGAACTGCATGCAATTTGATGCACTCATAGTGTTCATATGAACCTTGTTGCCTAGATAAATTAGGTATTACTTGGGAGGAAGCAGATTGGTTCTCTTACAGATTAAATCTGTTGATATTTAACCGGCACCCCAGACTAAACTGCTTTGGCTTCTTTTCTGTCATTGTATCCTCTGAAAAAAAATTGGAAATCAATCATCTCTTGTGCATTTTTCTACTCCCAGAAAAACGAACCAAAAGTCACAAGTGATATATGAGGTGACATTGGTGGAGCAGGGAGAGCAACTATTTCTGTGTATTAACTGTAACCCTTGACCCCGTTCAGGCAAAAAAGTTAACTTTGTATGGTATTACTCTTTATATAAACAGAACACGGTGTATATAAAAGGATTCAAGAAATGTGAGGCACTTTACAAAGTAATACGTTAAATGTGAATATTGTTCACACCAAATACTAAATGGAGGACTGTATTAGTGAAACCATGGACTGTAGTGTTAAAGGAACATTGCCAGCTTGAGATCCTAATTAGGCTCTTTTAAAAATGAGTTAAATATAGTGTCATCTTATGCATGTTCCTAAATTCTCCCTACCAATGTATATGTTTACAGCTGCACTTGGCTATTAAAAAAAATCCTCTCTCATATATAAAATGCACAAACAGGAGAACTGATGAATTATATGGGGCTAGCAATATAATTGACTATAAATGAAATGCTGTCAAATGGACTAAGTAAATTGAGAGAAAAAATGAGAAAAACATTTTTACCTCAATATCTCCATTATATTAATCTTAGGTGATATTGCAACACTAATGGGCAAATAATTTTCAGGTAGGGGGTGATATTTTTAGATGTCTTTGATCATCTGCATATCTTGTCATTCCCTAGTATAACATCACACCCAGAAGTACAAATATTGAGCTATTGAATTCACAGCTGTGGCATTACACACATTCAGAGTTCTTTGGCCATTGGGGTGCTTTCCAAAGAGTAGTGAAGAAAGGAAAGAGGAAACATTTGTGCAGCTGACAAAAAGAAGTATAAGGGAGGAGACTCAGAAGTAGACACCTTCCTGGAGGGAAGCGAGGGAGTAGGGCTGCAACCGAAGTGGGGGGAGGGGAATGGGTCAGGGAATGATGGGCTATGCAGGGCATAGAATCAATTAAAGGAATCTGAGAATCCACATTGTGCTCACACTCCATAATCCTGCCTTTCTTTGTGATCTGAAGAGAAAAATTAGATGAAAAAGAAAAAGATTGGTGCTCTCTTTAGAGAATTTAATTGTTGCATAGAAACCTATGAGAGAGAAACTTAGGTCACTGAATGATTTACTGAGATCAGAATTATAGTCTTGTACCTCAAATATACAAAAAAGAAGGAATAATTCTCTTTCCTGTAACCTATCAGTGTTATCTAAGCCCCATGCAAGAATTAAGATAATGAGCATTAGATTAATTCTTCATCCAGCTATAAATTTAATCATTGGCTGTTACTTTGAAAAAATCCAAAAACTTTTTATTGACACAAAGTTACAATAAAATTTTAACATATATAATTTATTATTTATTCAGGTTAATATTCAAGGAACCCGGCTAAAGATTCTGGCTTGTGGGCTAGGGAGCCCTCTTTGAGTACACTAAAAAGAGTGACCAAACTTCTTAAATATCTATCCTCTTTTTGATGCTTCTCTTGTTTATGTACTTGGAGAGAAATTGGCTGTTACTTTTGAGCACACCATCAGATTTTCTTCCATTCTCCTTCTGATGTCAAAGTCTGTAAGCTCCTTAAGGACATGATCACTTTTTCAAAGGTTCATTTTGTAGAAGATCGTTGTAAAAATTAAGCACTCAGCCATCCCCAAAATACTAAAAGACACTAGTTCTGAAAAAGAACAATAAATAACAATAAAAATATTGGAGTTTTTACACTGGGTTGTTACTTGGACTACAATATCCCTCACTGAAAGTTTGTAAGACTTCACAAAATTGGAGCCTTGGTATTTCAGAGTCTCTTCTCTTAGGGATCTAAGCCAATTAGCTTCTAACAAAATATCACGGGTCCATTCTAACTAATGAGGCTTTATGAGAAATATCAGGTGCAAAAAATTAAAAAAAAACAGTTAATTTGGGGGGATAAACACATGGGGGTGTAATAGAAAGCTATTGTCAGCCTCAACTATAGGGTCACTACAGTGTCACTATAATGAAAAGAAGAAAATAGAAAAGAGCAGCAGAGTTGAAATATCTATGAAGGCTATGCAAAGTATAGCAGTAAGTGAAAGAACCCAAAAAACACAATTTCTCAACAAATAAGGGAATTAGGCAATTCCTCTGTGATTCTGGCTTAGAGTTATAGGAAATTACTGGACATTAGATTAGCAGGTTTCTTAGTGAAGGGAATAAAATGAACAGATCCAAATCTCTCCAATATAGGGGGCAGAGCCCCTCTTCTGTGTGAGTAACAGAGAGGAAATTGGACCAGTGAGTGGCGTTGTGACCAGGTGCATCATCTCCTGGACCCATTCCCAGGCTCCACTCTGTACCCCCTGCACACTCCTCCACACTGAGCACTGTGCCTGGTGCTCAGATTTGGGTGAGACTGGGTAGAAATTGGATGGGCCATGTCCCACCTGTTCAGTGCTATCCCTGATTTTCTACATCCATGTGTAGGTGAGCCAAATAAATGGTCTGACGACCTGGATGTGCCACCTGAGCCACTAGTTGCCCATCCTTAGTGTGTACTTACAAAGCTCCTGCACCCGCCTGCTGAGAGAATCATTCTCAACTCATCTAATCATGTGCTGCCAGAGCTGGGACTGAGCTTGTTAGCAATTTTAAAAGCTTTCCCCTTTTCTTCACGTAGACTCTCATCAAGACTGTTTTCCCATGTTTCTTACTGTAAGCCCAAGTTTTGACTATCTGCTATACAGCGTTCCCTTTTCTAAAACTATGCCACTGGACTCCTTTCTTTTTAAATTGAGATTCATGGATAGGTGAGCCTCAATCATGTAGCCTTGTACTGGGAACAAGCAATCTTTGTATTCTGTTTGATTTCAATGAAATTATCCAACAACCTCATTGGATGGTTTCAAAAAGGGTTGACTGAAATCCTTCAAACTTTGAGACAAATCATTTGTATTTATACATAGGAATCAATGTGTGTAAGACTGTTTTCTTTTAGTCTTCATTAACTGGAGAAAGGTCCCAAAGGAAGTGTAATAGAACTAATATCCGTCCTGTATACAGTGGAATAAATGTGCCAACCCCCTTGAATGCTGTACAACATTAAAAGAACTGCTGTATCTGAAGATCAGGTCTATTAATCAGATATTCAAAATCAGCATGGGATAGAGAGAGGACACTTAAATAAAAAAGTTCCAAAAAGGGGACTGAGTGAGGAGAATGAACAGAATTAAGGTTTCAGAGAAAATTCAGGGGGAACTCCTGAACAGAGTAAATAGCAGGACCATCCAGGACAAATAGGATTCAAGCTGTCATACATATAAGGAAGGGTAAACACCTTTAAAATCCCTCCTGGCCAGAGGAAAAACCCTTTCACCTGTAAAGGGTTAAGAAGCTAGGATAACCTCGCTGGCACCTGACCAAAATGACCAATGAGGAGACAAGATACCTTCAAAGCTGGGGGGGGGGGGAAACAAAGGTTCTCTCTGTCTGTGTGATGCTTTTGCTGGGAACAGAAAAGGCATGGAGTCTTAGAACTTAGTAAGTAATCTAGCTAGATATGCATTAGATTCTGTTTTGTTTAAATGGCTGATAAAATAAGCTGTGCTGAATGGAATGTACATTCCTGTTCGTGTGTCTTTTTGTAACTTAATCCTTAATCCTAGAGGGATTTTCTATGTTTTGAATCTGATTACCCTGTAAGGCATGTACCATCCTGATTTTACAGAGGTGATTCTTTTACTTTTTTCTTCAATTAAAATTCTTCTTTTAAGAACCTGATTGCTTTTTCATTGTTCTTAAGATCCAAGGGTTTGGGTCTGTGTTCACCTATGCAAATTGGTGAGGATTTTTAACAAGCATTCCCCAGGAAAGGGGATGTAGGGTTTGGGGAGGATTTTGAGGGGAAAGACGTTTCCAAGCAAGCTCTTTCCCTGTTATATATTTGTTAGACGCTTGGTGGTGGCAGCAATAAAGTCCAAGGGCAAAAGGTAAAATAGTTTGTACTTTGGGGAAGGTTTAACCTAAGCTGGTAAAAATAAGCTTAGGAGGTTTTCATGCAGGTCCCCACATCTGTACCCTAGAGTTCAGAGTGGGGAAGGAACCTTGATAGCATGTTTAGACACTTATTACTGACATTAATTATTCCACTACAAATATTAGATTTAATTTAAGTGGACTCTTCCATACTAATAAAATACCTTATACTAAATAGTAATCCTACTCAACACTCTTTCATTCCTTCATCAACCAGGATCCAGGACAGTCATTCAAGATGACGATCCTGGGATGCATACACTTGTTAGAAAAGCATAGAGATGTAACTGAGTTGCTAAAAGTCACACAGTAAGTCAGTGTCAGAGTCAGGAATAGAACATGACTCCTACCTCATAATAGCCTATTTTTAATAAACAAATGGAAAGATGGCATGACCTGTAAAGTAAGAAGGGTGTAGCCAAAGAAAGGACTTGCCACCTCCCCAAACTTTTTCTGAAACTACACTTTGAATGGTGTCTGTTTATCATGAGTGATTTACCTGTGTAAAGATAAAATTTCTACTTTTGTGAATGAAAAGTCAAAAGTAGTCCGTTCTCCTGCTTTCTCTCTTTCACCTATGGATTCTGAATTCATTATTTAGTTTGTAACTTGGTGGATATAATCTAATATTTCTCATTTGTGGAGTCTTGATAGAAAACATTTTGTGTCAGTTTACAATGAACTGTTAAGCTGTTTTGTATTGTTTTTTTTTTCCCTTTGTAAGAGCTTCCCTGTCATCTGCTTCCTGAATAGCTACATCAGAACTTGTGGATTGATGGTAGAAAACCCTTCTTAGCCATCTGTTGTTGATCTGTAGTGCTGGGCAGGGTATTATTAAATCACACAAGTGAAGTGTACAGACATTTATTTCATCAGTTTGGTTGTGTGTTTGGTGTTATACATCTAAAGCCCAATATTCTCTTCTTGTTCTTTCAATCTGCAAATGTGTGAATACTCCCCCCTCCCTCAAAAGGGTCTGGATTTATTTATTAAATCAAGCAAACACTTTTAATGAGGTGATCCTTTGAATCTAGTTCTGTGACATATATTGTACACTTGACTAAAAGAAAGAACATGGGTACAGACTGATATACACTGGAACGTGGAAAAAACTTGTATTTAAATGTGCAAATTATATACATTATAAAGGTCCAATATGGCACCACTCACACAGACAATAAGTGTGAGTAGGAGATGATGGTGCAAGCCCTGCATACTGTTCTGTGCTCTTTTATACATTCACCTCATGAAAGGATCAGTGCAGTTTTTAGAAATGTACATAGTGCAACAGAAGATGGTAGTACAGAACCAACCATAATTTTAAAATTAAAATTTTGTTCGTTTGCTGTGCAATATCTCACATGCTGTAAAATATGTGGAGAACTCCTCTAAGGATGTAAATATAGTCCTAATGCCTGGGTCATGGCTAGAATCGAACAGGGATGTAGTCATTAAATTACTCTTTACTAAAGAAATAATCATGTATTGAGCATTGGGTTGATTTTCTGCTGGGAGAGGTGTGATGGGCAGGGGGAAAAGTAGTAATTTGTCTTTTGTCAAATACCCTCTCCTTGTTCTCAGGTTCAGGAACTAGGATGATCTTCCAACTGATTGTGTATGTTTAATTCCTCTTATTATTTCAGTATGGAAAACTTTTTCTCCTAGGGAACAATCTAGGAAAGATATGTACAGTAAACTATCAGATACACAGCTAGGCATCTAATACATTTTCCAAGGGCGGATATTTTCTTTCCGGCATTTGAAACTTCAGTTAAAATGGTACAGACTTATTTTAGAGTAACTCCCAATGGTACCTGTGCTTCAGCTGTCCCACGGGGAAGCAATAATGCATTCCCGGTGGAAAAAGGGGTTAATGAGTGCATTATGGCTTACCTGTAATAGCTCTGAAGCAGAAGTACCATTGGGAATTACTCTAAAAAAGTCTGAACTTGGAAGTGGAGAATACTGAGCAGCAGTTACTGATGAGTTGTGTGGTTCTTTCTCTTGTACAAAAATGTTCTGTTTGCTAATCAAATTCTTCCACAACCCGAGTATTTTCATGATGTGATTTCATAATATTGTTTGGCACACGTTTTAGCAAGTTAAATAAATAGAGCCTATCTCCAAAATAGATGTTTAATATGTCTAGTAATGATTTCAGTATTTTACATGCCACCCATCAAAATGATGTAACCTAAGTAGACTGGTCATTTTAATAGCTTCTCTGGGTGTCATAGGAAAGACTCTCCCACAGAATATTTAATATAATTTCACTGTTGCTTAATGTAGGCTGTATGTTTGTGAGTTTTGATTTGAATGTTTGGATTGCATTGCATAAAAAGGCTTCTTTTAGCTGTGGCTTCTAATATCTTCGGCTGGTTGTGGTGTGGGTAGACAGTTAAAGTAAATGAAATAATACACTTGTTTTTGATTGTCTGGATCAAATCCGAATATAGTGCCAAATGAGATTATGCCATGCATAAATTGAAGGAGACCGGAACCACACTGTAACATGATTTTTTTTAGTTCTTTTACTGCAAAAATGAACACACATTTTATTTGAGTTTTAATTCTGTTTTTTGGGCGGGGGGACTTAAATATGTAAAAATGAAAACCTTTAAGCAGAAAACTGTGCTGTAAAGTCTGCTTGAGTCGTCTGATCACTATTGTTTTGGAGCACTTCAAATGTGGACTGCTCCATTCATCTGACTGGTAACTCTGTAACAGAGACACAACATAAACGTCACCATACAATATTCCAGAGTCAGCCACTTTAGCAGAAGCATCCAGTAAATGTGGAATCCAGCAGTTTGTGCTGAGAACTCTGCATAGTTACCAGGAATGCACAACTTTGCAAGAGACAATTATAGTAAATTGTGGATCCCAGGGTTGCTAGATTTTTCCAGCCATTGGAAGGTTGTGAGCAAATTTTTGTTCTTTTTTTGTTTGTTTTTTCCTTCGCATATGTACTGCTTAGCAAACATCAGCTACATAATCATCGTAATCCCCAAATAAAGTAGTTGCTATTGTCTCCACTTTACGAACTTGAGGTGATTATAGCAGAAAGGTTGAGTGGCTTGACTGTGGCCACAGGGAAAATCCAGGATTCAAGTAGTCAGAACTGGGACTGGAGAGCTTAGGAGTCCTGTGCTCAGTTCACTGGACAATTCGGCCCCTTCTTTTGACCAGAAATCACATACCTCTGCTATAGAGTGGTGGGTTCAGCTGCAGCCAGCCAGCTGGGAAGGAGCTTGCTAACAGTAATATATGTAATAGCTCCTTGCAATCACTAACTTTTCTAGTGGGTTCAGATTCATCTATATAAGATGAACATTTCAGTCACTGAAAGATAGTAAACTTTTACCTATTCCAAGATGGGTAGTTATTTTTAGATGGCATTGAGGTTAGTTACCATGGGTAGCACATAGGAGAAACTGTCAAAACCAGATATGTATTTCATAGTGACTTAGTGCTCATGTGAATCAAATGAAAATTCTTTAGGACTGATAAAAGCATTCACATTTCTTCACATAGAACTTTATGAAAATCTGGACATTAGAGCAGCACTTAATTCAAGCAGGTTTCAGAGTGGTAGTTTGAAAGGGGATCTGATTTTGGAATTCACCAAGTTGGTCCAATAAAAGACCAGTTACTTGTCTTGGAAGAATCTTTGCTTCTGGAGCTGAGTGAGGAAAGTTTGAAGGAGATCACAGGCCCCTTACCTTAAACCAATTACTTCCTTGGCCTTCTACATGTGAAAAGGCTAAATGGGATGTGGCTGTTGTAAAATTCGTCCATCACAGCTATTAACAGTCATGATTTTAGCTCAGGTTAACTAGGTTTAATCTTGGTTAAAAACAAAACAAAACACAGTTAGTTCAAGGTAGGAAATTTGGAATTGGACAACACCACTTTCTTAAACTTTCTGGTCCAGCAAAGTATCTCTATCATCTTTGAGTTCTGGGTACAGCAGGACAGATTACTTCACTGTCTTCAGCTCCACTATTCACATTCTGGTTTCTGGATTGGAATGCATTGTTAACTCCACAGCCTGGGAATAATTATGTGTCTTACAATGTTTTATCCTGTGCTGCAGATTTTTTTTTCTCTCTCTCTCTCCCCATGCTGGGCCAAAAAAGCCCCCAAACAACAAAAAGTCATCCAGTTGTGTAACTTACATTGAACAATTCTTCAGAATTTAGGTGTGGTTCTTCGAAGTGTAGTGATTTTAAGTTGCACAAAAAGGCCACTTACTAGTCAGTCACTCCAATTTGAATTACATTTGTATGTGTTCAGAGTCCTGTGGTAAGTGCTTTTCCTACAGAGCTCATAAACCCTGCAAGAGGTAGGGTCTTGCTCTGATGGGCTTTGAGAGCACATACTACAGAGCTAGAAGAGACATGAAAGTCTGTGCAAACTCGCACAGGTTTAGTTAAAGTGCTGCAAACCCTTGTCTGGACACAGGGCACAAGCAAACAATATACATTTTAATAAAGCTAAATGTCAATGTATTCATCTAGGAAGAAAGAATGTAGAAGAGGGACTCCATCATGGGAAGCAGCAATTGTGGAAAAAGAAGTGGGGGTCATGTTAGATAACCATTTGAACATGAACTCCCAGTGTGACGCTGTGGCCAAAAGAGCTAATATGATCCTGGGATGCATAAATGAGAATTTTGAGAGTAGAGAGGTTATTTTACCTCTGTACTGGGCAATGGGTGACCACAGCTGGAATAGCGTTTCCAGTTCTGGTGCCCACAATTCAAGGAGGACGTTGATAAATTGGAGAGTGTTCAGAGAGGAGCCATGAGAATGGTTAAAGGATTAGAAAACATGCCTTAGAGTGATAGACTCAAGAGGCTTAGTCTATTTAGCTTAACAAAGAGAAGATTAAGGGGTGATTTGATTACAGTCTACAAGATCTACATGCAGACAGATACTTAATAATGGGCTCTTCAATCTAGCAGAGAAAGGTGTTACATGATCCACTGGCTGGAAGTTGATGCTAGACAAGATCAGACTGAAAATAAGGCATACATTTTTAACAATGAGAATAATTAACCACTAGAACAATTTACCAAGGGTTGAGGTGGATCCATCACTGGCAAATTTTAAATCAAGATAGGATGTTTGTTTTTAAAAGATATGCTCCAGATATTATTTTAAGGAAGTTCTACCTGTGTTATATAGGAAGTCAGACTAGATGATGATAATGGTCCTATTTTGAATCAGAATCTATAAATCTGTATCAGTTTGAGTGGTTTATTTAGGTTTAGCGGAAGTCAGAGACAGGTTTAAGTTAAACCAAAATGTCACTCTTCCGTTGAAAGTAAAATTCACATCTTTGATTAAACCAGTGAGGTTTGGAGTAGACAAGCTGTAAGTGTGTGTGCACGAATGTACCATGAAGAAGAGGTAGCCTGTCCATAATTAGGTTGCAAGATCCCCCTGCCACTTTGATTTCAAAAATTGTGTTGACTTGAAAATTACCAATTTACTCTGAACACAAAGGTTCATGTTTATTGCAGTTTGAGGAAAATTCAAACTGTTTTAAAATTATAACTCAATTAAAGAATTTGACCAATCTGACTTTTGTCTAAAATAATTTTGTCTCATTTAGTCTCCAAAAAGGCTTATCACTTCCATGTGGTAAAATTATTGCACCAGCTGTATTTGAAGAAAAATGTGGGGTCTAATTCTGCTCCTACTGTTTTTTTTTTTTTCTTCCCCATTGACTTCGGTGGGAGAGGAAGCAGCACTATGGGCCTGATTTAAAGCCCAAGGATGTCAGTGGAGGAGCAACTGTTGATCTCAGTGGGCTCTGAATCTATGTGTGCGTGCGTGAGCATGTTGCACTCTATTGCCTGGTTACAGCTGCTTGTCCTGCTACAGCTGGCAGCTTCCTTTATTTTAACTGGCAGAGATCTGTGCCTTGGGGAGTTGTAGAAACAGTTCCAATGATACCCCAGCAGTGCTCACCAGACATAGGTACTGAACCTGAGACTGCTGGATCTACTGCTTCAACTAGAAGCCCCAAGTCTGTTAGTGCAAAGATTGTAGCAGACTCAGAAGTCTCCGGGGTCCAGTCATTTGTGAGGGAGAAAGAACCATACGCTGTGTGGGAGCATGGATTACCCAGGGTAGAAAGTCTGTGAGGTATATTGTGGAGAAGGGGTAGCATCTCCATATTTGGGATGTTTTGCAGCCGCCTTTTAACACTAATACTTTGAAATGTTTAGGGTTTAGTCACATTGATAGCCAGAATGTTCTCTCAGTTGAATTGGTTAAGTAGTTTTTGAGATTGATTTAAATGTGTCCTTCTGACAATTTTTTATATGTATGTTATATTTCTTTGTGTCCTTCTGTCTCACCAGCAAAATCACATGACATCACAAAATATTGCACTGGCTTATAGGAGGGACTGTTTTCCAAGGAATAGAAAATATTTCACAAATTGTCATGTGAAAACTAGAAATGATTAGACATGAAACCAGTGGATAAAAAATACCTGGTGATGGGGAATATTTTCTTTGTGTACCACTTACCAGCGCAGGGCTATTTTTTCAAGAGCGAAAGGAAACTTCGTTATCCACATTCTTTGTCAAAATACACCTTTGGCCAAGGCTGTTTCTGATTCCATTTGCCAGACAGGGATGGGGAGGTGGAGATATAGGAGAGTAAATGAGTGTAAATGGCCTGTGAATGATAACATCGTAAGTTTGTGTCAGAGCTCTGACCCATGGCATGAGTATATCTATAAAAATCTATTTGCACAGCTGTCATTTAGCATTGTAGTTATAATCTGTGATTTTACTCTGCTTATGTTGTAAAAATATGCCTTAAAAATACCAACAGTATGTCTTTAAGCATTTGTTATACTTAAAGTTGAAAAGGACTTGGACAAAGTAGAGACAAAATATATGAACATAGAAATTGCAGCCTAGGGCAGAGGTTCATTTAGTCCTGTATTGTGTCACCAACAGTGAAGCAAGTCACATGCTTTACAGAAAGGCATAACCCGCACTTTTAACGTGTCCACATAGCTATATTTTATGGTGTCCATTAATATAAACAATACCTGAAATTTCACCATGAAAACAAATAGAAAACACCACAAATGCACACCACCACTCCTTACTCTTAGATACGGAACCCTTCATGCTGACTCTGTACTCCTGTTTCAATAGTTGAGCTTGTAAGCTTCTGTTAGCTCAGAACTGTACAGTTATCTGCCTGCACTCGCACTAGATCCATGTTTAGGTGTACCGCTAAGAACTTGGCAGAATTTTCTATTGCATTTCCTTGGTCCTACAGTTTCATTAATTTTGAATGAGTTTCATTCAAACTTACGGATTGTCTATAAGGTAGATGAAAATAAAATCTGCTGTAATTCAAATCTTTAGTTATTTATTGCACGTCTGGAAGGAGACGCTCTTATTTCAAACATAAATGGATTTATTATTGACTTACTTTCTAAATATATTATATAATTTAAACCCTCCCCCTCCCCAGATTTACACTGAAATAGATAAAGATGAGAATTTGAACTGATTTTAGTTATCTTGGTTCCAGTTACCACATAGACGAGCCCCTAGCAAAGTGTATATGCTGCTGAAAGGACTAATTATATTAGTAAGCACTGTGCCTGGTACTGTTTGCAAGGTTGGGTGCCAAGGTTGAAGTTTTCAGGAAAGATCCTCAGCTGGGATAAAGATATGCTATTTTTACATGACATGAGTGGCCCTTGCATTTCAGTAGTATTTCAGTTTTCTATACTAATAATGGTGGTGGTAATATTTTCTTGATGTGGATTGGATTGTTGTTGTTGTTTTTTAAAGGTGGGGGACATGTGGTTGTTTTAATCCTTTTATAAGAAGTAAGCAGCAGAAAGGGACTTTGTTCTAACTTGTTCTCCTCTCCCCATAAACAAACCAAAAACTTCAACCCCCTCCTTCTTTCTGTCCTCCCCCCCCACACACCATTTTCATGAAGGGACCCAAATGGAGAATCAGCCCAAACATGAATATGTTAGAAAATTATCTTTTGACAACGGTAATTTAGAATGAAAAAATATTTTGCAACCTTAGCCAGAGCAGTTGTCACCAGCATGACTGATGCAGCTTTCCCTGGAGCGAAGTGGCACTGACGCTTTTTGTGGGTACGCAAGGTTATGCAGCACCTTGTTGCCACTTGCCCTTAGTGTGAGGAACCCTTGTTTGAGCCTTCTGTGCCTCCCTTAGCCTCTGGTAACAAAAACATGTCTTTTGGGTCTCCGCAGGCCCCTTTCTTTCTTTACAGTTTAACAATAGGCACACTCCAACCTCTGAGCATCCTCCTGGAGTGTCCAGCCCTTGTTCCAATGGACACTCACAGAATTCCCAGATCTGCTACTCCCAAGGGAAAATTATACACCACCTTACCATTTTCACCTCAGGATCATCACTCCACCCAACACACAGCATTTAGATGTGTCTATAGTAAAAAAACAAGAATAAGTTTATTTAACAATGAATGGAGACTCAAGTAATAGCAAATAGATGAAAATATTGGAAACTAAGGGTTACATATAAAATAAAATAATGAAATGCACTCTAGAACCTAGTATTGCTCATGAGTGTTTTTCAGCCAGGTGGGCTGTGATCCCTTTTTCATGAAAAAGCTTGCTCTCCGCTTTCTCCCTCAGTAAAGGATGTAGAGTGTAGCTCTCTATGTACAGTTATAGTCCAAAATTCCATTGTCTTCACTTGTAAACAGGACCCCCTCCCGCTGGTTTATTTCTTTCTGTAAAATTCACCCTCTGGAAGATTTCACAATCCCTTCATTTGCATTTAGCTTGGACTGTAAATGGGCATCTATTGTGGACCCTACAATACTCTATTTACATGTAGCCAGACAGATAAACATCCCTTGCCTGAAGGAAACCTGTTTCTCACCTTTTGGTGACCAGCTGCAAGTCTTTAGGATTATATAAAGTGAAAATTAAGTTCTTAACTTCTTACATAGTTTCTGTACTTACATTCCACAACAATTGTGATGACCAATGTGACACAGGCTTTCAGCAGAGACCTTACACTTGGCAAACTAATATGTAGAGACCAGAGGCAAGGGATCACTGTAATCCTTAGGCACCAAGAGGTCCCTGGGTCACACCCCCAATTTTGACCCCTTGTGTCCTTTATGCTCCAACCTGTCCCAATCCTCTTTTTTTCCCCTTTCCCCCACATATCATCATCCCAGTCCCATTCTCCTCACTCTATCCAGTTCCAGGTTTCTACTCCCTGTCCATCTTCCATCAGGCTCCTCATCCAATCTGTCTTTCCTCTGCCACTTGTTTTGCTCCCTGGCTCATAGTCCCAGTCTCCATGCCCAGCTGGTCCCAGTCTTCCTTCACCTCAACTCCCAGTCACAGTTTCCCTCTCCTGCCCCTACCAGCATCCGGTTCCAGTCACCTCCCCTTATTCTACAGGCTCCTTCTGCTTATCTACTCCCCCAAAATCCTCTCAGGTCTGTCTTTTGTCCCATTTGCATTTGAATCAGGCAGCAACCTCCTGTTGCCTGAGTTTCAGTAGTAGGAACACTGAGAAAACAGAAGACACAGGCTCCCTGTTTTCACTTTTGGTACTCGGATCCAGGGTTCAGACCCAGCCCAGCCTTGACTAGAACATACTCATTGCAAGTGAAATCTTTAGAGAATTTAGCTGCAAAACTGTAGCATGTCTCTACTGAGCATGTGTGAACTACAATTTTCCAAGGCTTATAAATTGGCCAAATTTGGACAGATTTTCTTAAGGATGGAAAAAGGTACACTCAAAGGCCACCAATTTTCAAGTCCCTACTCTAAATCATGGATGCACTACTGTTTTTTTCAAGAAAAGGTAACCATTTTTTTAAAATATGGGTGAAACAATTTATTTCCCCCGAACATTGGTTTCAGAAACGGCTGAAACTGTTTTGGCTGAAATTTCCCTCCTCCTTTCCCCCCACACTCCCCCAGATCAGCTTGTGGCAAGACCCCTGACATGGAACATTTCAGCCTTAATGATTACTGTTTGGCAAAGGTATAAACAACTGAAAACAGGGACTTTTAATGGGAAGTATCAGGCAACTTTATTAGTAGGCAGTGCTACCACCGTGCCTATTAATGAGGAACACAATATTAATTACAGAATCACAAGTGGCACTTCGAAAGTGTCTGTGTGTGTTTGCATACACACACAGGGAATTAATTGATATATAATAATTCAATATTAAGGCTTCAATTCAGCAAGGTGCTTAAAGAACAACAAGGGAATTCTTCATGTGTTTGAAGTTATGGATATGTTTAAGTACTTTGCTGAATCAGGGCCAGCATTTTCATCTTTCTCTTATACCTGTTATCATTAAATAAAATTAATATGATGCTAAAGTAAATATAGTATTGGTATATGGGGATATGCTAGAATAGTGTTTTTGGCTTATAACATGTGCAGCTCCCTTTTGTGCTCTTAATCTGAATGTAAGCACTAATATATAATAGTATGTTTAGACTTTGTGCATTTTCTAATATTTCTTTGCCAGATTATAAATCTGAAGAATTAATCTTCATTCATGTTATAATGAAAAGAAAAAAAATGCTGGAGACAAAAAGGTGGAAACTCATTTTGTTGTAGAAAAATCACTTTTTTGATTGCCCTTATTAAACTAAAGGGTAACTTCAAGCCTTGGTAATGGGATAACCATTGATATATTACTGATAAGTTTAACAAATGTTAGTATTTATAGAGAAATGCATCCAGTTCAGTTAAATGAACGTTAATTCAGTTGTGAATCAATTTTATTTGTTCATGAAAGATATTTATACACTCAACTGATTTCTCTTCCTGGTCTTTATAGAAGACATTTTATTTGAGTCCCTCCACGTTTACAGATATCCACCTCCAGTCATTTATCTTGCGCTCCTACCCCTACTGCTCCTTTGTCAGCTGTTGCAGGGCATTCTGATTCCCTCCAACCGCAAATGTGTATCATTTATAATTAGCTCAGTTTTCTCTAGCCTTCAAACCAAAGCTTTGGAGTGTAGCCTGAACTCGTGTTGCCTGTTCTTTATACCTCACAGAGAACTAATTAATTTGCTTACCCCCTGCAAAAAAGCCATTGGTTTCTAGATAAATCTAGCCAAGAATATTGTTTGAACTGCAGCAATATATAACTTGAACACTTTTATACCTAGCTACCCTGGGAGTTTAGTGTTCACTGTGGAAATGCATAAACTCAATTGTAGGGAAGTTTGAAAATGAATTTGCCTCAGAACATCGAAAAAAGAATTATTACACTTAAATTTTAAAGGTTTTATTGAGCTTCTTTTCTAATAAATAATGTTCCATTCAAAGTATGCTAGTCAAGGATTTAAGTCAATTGATTTTTCCATAATGTATTAATTACACATAGCATTGAACCATCATTTACCTTGTTTACAATATTTCTAATGTCTCACCAATTATTGTCAGTGCTGATAGAGAGATTTTCTTTCTTGTATTTTCCCAGGTCTCAGGGTGGAGAATTTTTGATTGAATTCAGAACCTGCAAGCTCAGGGTAAGAAGTGATTTTTGTTATTTCTTTAGCTTCAACTTGTATATTAATGCAAGAAATCACATTCCAGGATGGGGCTGCGGTATTCGGAGAATGAGAAGAAAAACGTCTGTGCTAAATTTATTGTGAGTCACCTGGTCTTTTTGGCAGATTGTTGGTATACAGGTCTGTTGCCTCACTGTTTAAACTGGCAATAAAATGGTTTGTTTTTCTCTCTGGAATAGTTTGAAGAAGAATATATTTTGTAGTGAAGCTTTTACTCCTTTGAGGTTACATTCATGTAACCTGGCCACATTCCATTATGGGACTAATATTAATATAGTCATCAAATATTGGAGCTAATGTGATTTCAAAAAGGATTAGATAAAAATGATTCAGAGAAGCAATGATTTATAAAACTGACAGAAGTCCTGCAGATGTGAATGGCAATTTTGTACATTAAAACCTTTGTGGAAAAGCTTCTTTGATGAGAATGAATAGCGGCAACCAGCAATAGAAAGTAAAACTTGTTTTATTACCTGTCAAGCTTTATCAAAATGGGTTCCCTCAACAAATGTTTAATGTCACAGCTTCAGTGAACTGAATCCAAGACAGGTACCTATTACAATGAAAATAAAAATTACTGGAAAATTGCGGTGACTACAATTTGAGCTTTTTTCTGTCTTGGGTACTACTCTGTATTTCTTGAGAAAACTACAATACTAAACACATTTGGACCAAGGATATAGATGTTTACCATGTAGTTGGTATCATTTAAGAGCCTGTGAAGTAAAAGCTGTTAGAGTTAAAAGCTTAGCATTACCGCAAAAATATTCTCTCGTGTTTTAAGGCTGTTTCATAGTATTAAATATAATAAAGTCAAATGCTTGTTTATAACGAGACAATATGGTTAGCATTCAATTGGGAGCAAACTCATGAGGTAACCTCATTTGTATAACACAAAATAGCTGTCATAATATGCATATTTGGGCAAAAGATAAAACTCCCTGAAGAGTAGAAACCCAAGAACAGACCTGTCAGTTCTGTTTTGTGAGTCTGTTGCTTCTGTGAAGGCAGCAGTTTAAAATGTAGCCCAGCAAAAGCAGCGATATATTTTATTTTACTGCTTCTCTATAATGAGCTACATCCTTTTAGCCCTAAGTTATATTTGTGTTTCAGAAGCTTTATCTGTGAAAACCTGAACTGAAATTTAGGTTTCTGTACTAAAGACATACACGGCATCTAAGAAAATAATAATTTACTTTGTGGGCTAAAATGGATGGATATAATAAAAACAAACAACCCTGCATCCTTTATTGCCTGTGAAAGTTCTCTTTCTCCATCAACTGTGGAGTAGAAACTATTATTTCTAGATTACTGCATTGCATAACGATAGTTGAACAAAGTCTTCACTGCTGATCTGAAGGTGATTTATAGGTGTACAGTATAACTATTTAACTGGTACTTTTATAGTAATCTGAATAAACTGTTTGTCCTTGTGTTTGTGCTCAGATTTACTCTTTTGAATTGCTATATTTTGGGGATTTAGAAGGTAATAGTTCGGTGCTTTATTGAATTATTTTAGAATTAGAGTTTGCAGGACTTGGGTTGGTAGCAAATTTTAAACATATTAACTTTTGCATAACTGTCTCTTTTATGTCTCTTAAGGACTGGCAATAAGTGATTCAGACACAGCTGAGGACATTTAATGCAGAGCCTGTTCTTAATGAACATACAGAGAAGTGATTTGTAAGGCCGTCTCACTATTATAAGGCCTCTGTTTCATTAAATGTAAATATTGTACATAGTGTTTGGGTTCTCTCTTCCCCTGGGCAGCTGCTGCTTTACACTAATAATCCTTTATCTATTAGGGAAGGAACATGGAAAACTAATGATGGTCCATTTTGAGGTTCCAATGTTCCAACAGGTTTATAGATATGAATGTTCCATGTCTATTTAAGGAATGTATTTTATTTCGCCAAAGTTACCATATGAATAGAGCCAACTATCTGGGCATGAGTATTGTGAATAAGAAGAAATGAATATACAAACTAACTGCTAAATAGCATAGAATCATTTAAAAGTACAACTTCACAAAAATAAGAAACAAATACTTACCCATATTTCCCAATGGTCAGGGAGGAATACAGACAGTTTCTGCTGGCAATAGAGGATGTTTTGTTAAATAAGTTTATAAAAGTTTCTTGGAGTTATTTTTCTTAAACACATTTTACATTTATAATTGGCAAAATAAAAGTGGGGACAGGTTAGAAGTTCTAGCCACTGTGGATTTATTAGGGGGATAACCTTATGTACAACTACAGCATCTTTCTAGGTGATTCAAGGTACAATGAAAAGATAAAGGATCTAATTCTTCCTTGATGTACATCTATTGACTTCAAATTAATTAAATCAGGAATGAATTTGTCCCCAGATAAACAGAGTTATAAACTTGTCAGGAAGATGAAAAGAAGGTGCAAGAGTCTTAGGGTATGTCTACATTACAAGCTAGGTGTGTGATTTCCCTGCTTGTGTACACATACTCATACTAGCTCTCATGGACCAAACACAAGTACAAATAGCTGTGTAGATGCAGTAGCATGGGTCGTGGAGGTGGAGGCAGAGCTAAGCTGTGCTGAGTATGTACCCTCCAGTTTCAAATGGGAATATACTCAACACGGCTCAGCCATGAAGCCGCTACCCATTCCACCCTGTCTACGCCACTATTTCTACTCATGCTAGTTTGATGAGAATGAGTACATGTACCTAAGCAGGTGAATCACACTCCTGGCTTGTAGCGTAGATGTAGCCTGAGTCAGAACATAGGACTGTGCCAAGATCTAGCTGAAGCATTAGGATCTCTGTGAAACCTGGTGGAGCAAGTTCCAATACTTCCTTACATGAATTATAGTGTGGTATGACCTCACTTAACCTCAGTTTTTATTAAATCACCAGAAGAGTCAAATCAATCGAGCTTAATTCAGGTATGAAGTTTTTCTCTGAACTTAATCCACATCTGTAGGCATGCATATCACCTGCACTGTCATGGAGATCTCAGAGCTGACTAGCTCTGTGACCTGTGCTTGTAGTAAAACAACCATGCAGTCTGGTCACCTAGGGTTGGCATCCATGCTGGAGATCTGGCCTACCTGCTCATTTCTCAGCAACGTATAGATTTGAGATCATTCTCTCCCTACATCTGGGAGTCTGGTATGCTGCTCTCGACTTACAGAATGCCTATTTCCATGTGGCATCCATCCTGGCTACAGGATGTTCTTTAGATTCGTTGTAGGAGATGGCCATTACCAGTTCTCCATCCTGCCCTTTGGTAAAGACCCTCAGTGCTGATGACAAGCCAAGTGCATGGTTGTTATGGCATCCTACCTCCACAAAAGTGACATCCACTTGTATCCTTACCTGGATGATTGGTTCATGGTCACTCCAGATCCCAAGAACAGGCTGCTGTCCATCAAACTGTGTCTGTTCAACATCCTGGGCCTGAAATTGAACAAAGAAAAATCAACATTATCCCCTCTATAAGGGATAGAATTCACTGGGGCAGTCCTGGATTTGACCTTTGCCAGAGTATTTTGACCTCTTTCCAGATTTCAGATTATATTGAGCCTGTGTCCCCCTGGACGTCCCTCAGACCACTGTAAGGAATTACCTCAGGTTCTTAGGTTGTATGGCTGCATGTACGTATGTGAGCCACTCACACCAGACTGAAACTCAGAGCATTACAGGCATGCTCAGGTTGGTCTGTTGTCCTCAGATTTACCATCTAGACAAGTTGCTATGCATCCCAGACAGGATGTTGACATCTCTAACCTGGTGTATGACCAAAGATAATACGTGCAGAGAACTTCCCTTCTCTCTTCCTTTTCTACCTGTCAGGGACCTAGCTCCTTCTTGGGATCTGAATTTAGTGTTAGCTGCTCTGAGGGATCTTCCTTTCAAGTCTTTAGCATTGTGCTTGCTCCCACACAGGTCAGTGAATATAGCTTCCTGCATGGCCATTGCCTCCACTAGGAGAGTGAGAGAGCTGAATATCTTGGTCACTGATCCACCATACAAAGTTTTCTACAAAGACAAACTTCATTCCATTCACTACTTTTTTTTCTCAAAAGCGATACCTGATTTCCACCTGAATCAGTCTATATAGCTGCCAGTTTTCTTCCCAAAGCTGCATAATCACAAAGATGAAATCTACAACCTCCCCTCCCCCCTCCCAACTTTTGTTGAGCTCTGGCTTTTTACCTGGATAAGACAAAGCCCTTTCAGATTTCTTCCCAGCTGTTTCTTACACAGAGTGCATGAGAGGTCATCCAATCACAACTCCAAGACTCTAGAAATACAACAGCAGCTGCATCACACTGAGTTATGCTGCCAAAGAGGTAACACATCCTGACAAACTCACAGCATGCTCAACCAGAGCACATTCAGCCTCAGCAGCACTTGTGGCACACATCCCAGTTATGGACATCTGTCGGGTGATGACATGATCTTCCATTCATATCCATACCAGAGATTGTGTTCTCTGCTGCCTCAAGGGAAGATGCAAATGTAGGGAAAATGGCCCTACAGTCCTCCTTCTAATGAGACTCCAAGTCTCACCATCTGGTATAACAGCTTGTCGCCTACAGTTTAATGGATATATGCAAGTACTCAAAGAAGGCAAAATGGTTACTCACCTTCTTGTAACTATTATTCTTTGAAATATGTTGGATGGGACCATTACCTAATCCTTTCCTGAAACATCAGAGTCCACCATAAGCTTCTGGCATAAAGGAACTGAAGAAGGGGCAGAGCAGCTTCCCCCATGTATCCTCACTTTGAAGCACGGGGCACTTGTGGGACACATGAGGGAGCCCTGCTCACCCCCTAGGGAAAACTCTCCACAACCAGTGCACTGGATGCACACTTGCCTACAGTGTAATGGACATATGCAACACGTCTTGGAGAACAACACGTATGAGAAGGTGAATAATCTTTAAAACAACAACAACAAAAACACCTCTGGCAAGGATCAGATGTTTACTATTTGGGATCAACAGAGAAATTAGTTTCCTAGGCTTTCCCAGACCCTAAGTAGTCTATTTATCCTGTTGGTTCAGGGTGTAAATCAATAGACTTCTGTCCTCAATGGGCTTGACTGTTTCTTTGCCCTCCCTGGCATCAACCAGTCATCCTTTTTTCCTTACTAGGGCGAACTAATTACCCTGGTGATGTGTTGGGATGGGGACCAGGGACAGGAGAACTTCTATCCCTCCATACTATAAGAGATGGCTGGGTTTTTATTCCCAGTTCCTCTCCCAGCAGACCATTCTCTCTGAGTGTACACGTCAACTGATGTCTAGGAACTATAAGTCTCATAGGAGGCTGTGTTACCACAGTCTGGGTGATGCAGGACAGGAGGCCAGAAAAACTGTCAGGAGAGGGTGGAGTATTCAGCCCAATCACAACTACTGTATGGTGTGTTTAAAATGTGTAGTGACGTAAATATTTTTCTGTAATATTGGAGAGACTGTGTATGTATCTTGCTCAAATAACTTGTGCTATTTCATTATTTCAGTGCTTGGAGTTCTCTGTGTAAAAGGGACATGGGATGACTGTAATAGGTTATTCTCTGGATTATAGAATATGTTGATGAGGAAAGGTTTCAGAATCTTAATTTTATGTAGTTTAAGAAGAAAAGGGTGTTCAAAGGGAACAAATGTAATTGGGTTATGAAAATCTTAAATGGAGGTAGATAATGTCAGATTAGTTCATTTGAGCACAGCACAGATGATAGGTTTGTGGAGCCTTCAAAGAAATCAAATTTAAAATTGGCATAAAGAAGCAGTTTGTAAACTAAATAAGAAATAAAGTGTGGGACAGTCTAATAGACACCATTGTTGAAACATAGGCCGTTATGTAATAAAATATTACCCTAGGGAAACAGTATAGTAAAAGTAAAGAAATTTGATATAAACTACATACTTACCTTTATGATTTGACAAATTGTTGTGCATTAACCATGCCTGTAATCATTTTGTTTTAAGATTTGAGGGCAAGGGAATAATAGGGTGAAAGGAACTCTCCAATTTGTATCATTAGTGTTTGTGAGATAACTTAAAATTGAATATATACGCACATATTAAACAATTGGAATATCACTTATTTAATTCATATTTTGAAGATGAAAAATGTTATATATCTGCTAAGCATCATTTAAGCAATAAGACATGATGTCATATGAGTTCTACTGGGATATGGGTACATGTTAATTTAATTCTTCGAGGGGGAGCTACTTCCTGTAGAGAAACTTTCCTCCTGTTTCCTCTACTGATTGTCTTATGGAATATTTAGGAAAACCTGGTATCAGCTCTTCCATCTTCTGTTTAGACGAAGTGTGACCATTGCTTCCTCACCCCACTAGCCCTACTCCCACCTGGAAAGGGTTTCTTGCAGAGGGTTGGGGACTTCCTATCATCATTTGGATAGCACCAGAGATGCAACACACCTTTTTACCTGGTGATGGTGGTGGCGGTGCTGCTGCTGTATGCTGAATCATTCTAAAATCTCTTGCACATTTCCTCTTACATAGTTTTCCGGAGCTGTGGTGCAAAGGATAGCGGACCAACCCTCAGACTGACTTATTCACCTTTTCTGCCCCCTGTTGTACAAAAGAAGGGTTGATGGCAGCCTCATTCCCATCAAGAAGATCTGTGGTAGGAGTTGTGTGACACAGCAGGTCTGAGACCCTTTTCCCCTTTACCTCCCACAAAAGACTAATGATGGGGGAGTCAGAAGAATTGGTGGGTGTGTAGCCCAGCAGCTGACTCCTCCTCAAAGACATTGGAGATCTAAAAGGGGAGACTGAAGGGATGGGGTTTTCAGTGAAATGAGACCAAACTCAGAAAATATTTTGTTTGACTTTTGGGGGTTAATTTTAGGTTTCTAATGAAAGTCCTATTTCCAGATTATGCCTGATTCCTCATTCATTAGGAAAGTTGCATAAAGCCCAAGTAATAAACTGCTTGTGTAGGTAGGTATGTCCTCTGCCTCTTTAAATAGAGAGGTGGGAAATGACTAAGGGGAGCTGTTTGTATAAGTCTGCACCTGTATTGAGCATTTTCTGAAATTCTCTCATTGCTGGCTTTGCACCGATGCTAACAATGATGGAAATGCTAGTGGAGTGCAGGAGTTGGTTCGATGATACAGAAGTGAAACCATCTGCACCCAACTTTCCCTTGTGCTTACACCATTACTAACACAGGTGGAGCTGTATTGGTGCTAGGTCAACAATGGGGAAGTTTTGGAGAACATTAATTGTAGGCAAGGCCCTAGTCCTATAGAAGTGGTTACTTCTGCTCTCCAAGCTGTTCTGTTTTCTTTGAAGCTACTCTGAGCATTGCTTCAGTTATTGGAAAGAAAGGATATGTCTTAGTAGGTTCAGTCTTGTGCCAATGCAAAGTGGAATTATGGGGTCACTTCTGGGGTCCCATCAATTACTAGCAAGTCACCAGTCTTATCTCCTAGTTCTAGAGGACACAGACACTAAGGCTATTGAGGAAAAAGTGCTGCGCACTTAGGGGCCATGTGGTAGCTTAGGGCCTTGCAAACGGTTAGCCTAGCCCTGGATTGCTGGCGGATTTTCCAGCATAGTTAATGATGTTATTTAGAAGAAATCAATCAAAAACAGTACTCTAAATGGGGAAAAGTAACCAGCACCTTCCCACTATGAGTGAAACTGTTCTTAGTTGTTAAAGCTGTGGGCAGCAGTCTTTCCTTTGTCCAAACAGCTCTTTTTCTGCTTTCAAAATGTTGCCTGTGGCTCTGTGTGGTGCTGCACTCCTGGTGGGGACTGATGCTCCTCCTTGTTTTTTTATTAGAAAGCATTCTGAACCAGCTCCTCTAATCTCACACAAAAGTTAATAGATCCTTTAGATTTCCCAAATACTGAAAAAGTTTTGGAGCGAGAGATGGAATTGGGGAGCTAGGATGCTGGATACTAGTGGGAAAAATGTGGTGGAGAAGTGGGTCCCTGTTAGTGGCTGTCTAAAGAAAGCATATAATAGCGGTACTCACCAACATTTAAGAGGAGGCACAATTTCAGCCTTGGAAAGCATTAACTGGCAAATCATAGAAATACCCGAACGTATCATACTAGGATGTCTGATATTTAGTCAGGTGTAATATTGAATTAAAACTTGGGGCTCAGGTAGAGGATTATTTTAATCTATATTCTTCTCCTTTTTTTAAAAAAAAATATAAAATAATAAAAAGTAAGGTTTGAAAAATACAGCTTGGACAGTATATAACAAAAATTAAACCTTACCTCACCTCTGTCGGCTCAGTATTACAGGTGAAAAGATATCTGATGATACTGGTATATCTATATATTTAACAGCCAGACTCTACTATTGGTGGCTAGACGTAATGTTGGGTTTGGAAACATTTGTAGCTATATGAAATATATATTTAATTTATGACAAAACTGTACAAATAAGCTTGCTTGATCTTTATGGATTCTCACTATTTTTGTTTTCAGCCCCTACAAGAAAAAAAATATATATATGCACATACACGTCTAGATATTTATATCTTTTCCTTGAACCGACTCATATTTCCTTAAAAGCACCATGAAAGTGCTTAGCCAGTTGTTCTTTTAATGTCCATTTCAAGCATGACAGTTAAAATATTATAGAAAAAGCTTAGAAAGCAAAATACCTTTTCTTGCTAGTACATTCACCAGTGCATGAACTACTATGTGACTACAATTTTTCAGGTCACACCACAATGTAAGTAAAAGGTTGTATGTAAATTAAACTTGAAATCAAATAGTGGGAGGGGGGACTTTTTTTTCTCATATGGTGCCCCATACGAGTATTTGGTTTTATTAAAAATCATGCAGCATGTTGTTTCAGTCTACAGGATATTTACCTCTGACAGATTAAAATGTATCATATAAAAAAAAATTCTGTCTTTTTACCTTTATGTATCAAGCAAAGCCCTATGTTTTTCCAAGATTAATTTATGATTAAAGAGTAATATGAATGGAAAATTAACTGCGTTACTTAGTATGTCTGTGAAGCAGAAAAATACTTTTATAATGAGGGTAACTATTTCTGTTGACTCTGTATACCCTACTGTATGTTCAGATTTAGTTCTATTAAGGCCCTATGATGAATTAAATTGAATAATCAGAATAAAAATCAGTTTGCTTGCCAATTATTTCCCACTTTTGCTACCCCATGGTTAACAATGCCAATATCTCATCTACACCACCTGTTGTCTAGTCTTGCTCTGAAAAGAATGATGCAGGTCAGTTAAAACCAGCAGCAGCCCTGGGGGCAAAGTGTGCAGTAGCGCTGCCATTATCATTACCATGTGGTTACAACAGTCTGAAAATATTGATAAATAGCCTGAGTGTCGACCAAGGACAAATTATCATTAGAATAATGCTCTATAATCTTGATGATATTCTATCTTTTGTACCTGTAGGAATGTCATTGCATCTCTTGGGAGTCTGATTATTTCTAAGCTTAAAACGAGTTCTGAAAGGCAAGGCAACAGGCATATTTGGTACTTAGGTGGATGGAATTAAAGGCACAAAGAATGTTATCTTACACATGCTACTGTTCTGTATTAGGAGCCTTAGGTGTTTACACTTATGGTTCTGTTCTGTCACATAAAACAGCAATTTAATTGTCTTGAACTAGCAATAATTGCACTTTACAACCAGGCTACAGAGCTTGTTGCACACGTTAGACAGGGCTAACATGTCCTGTTACAAGTTCTAGCAGACAAGGGTCCGTTAGAAACTATATACTAAAAACAATTAAGAAGATGACAAAGGCATAACACTTCCAAGAAGGCAGTAATTTTGTGTTCACTTTCTCTAGTTGTATCATTTAAACTATTCAGTGGAGAGAGGCAAGCTTTTCCCGATGCACAAAAATCACGAGTAATGGTCATGCTGGTAGCTATCAGTGCCAATGGATTATTTGCAATTGTTCTCAGACTGATTTTTCTGACAAGTCTTTGACCTTCCTCAGCAATTCACAGTCATCCCACTAAATACAATCATTGTTAGTTGCTTTCAAATTATAGGAAAGGGGAAAAAAATTCTATTAAGCAATTACTTTATATTCAAAGGCCATGTCAATATCTACTTATCATAAGCCCAGAGTGACTCACATTTACAAAGGATGTGGAATTGGAAATGTAAATTATACGTTAAAGGTAAAATTATTTCTTTCATCCGGCCTTCAATGTTCTTATTAAATCTCTGAAACATAAATTATTTAAAATGCAACCTAGCAAAAAGTTTTCCATTTGCTTTTGTACAGATCTGCTAGCTCCCTAAAGAAAAGAGTTGTCCCTGAAGACCAAAAGGATATTGTAATAACATGCTATAAAGATACAGGGAAAAAATCATGCCTCGTGTAAGACTGATCAAGTAAATGACAGAATTACACCAAAGATAAATTTGACGTATTTTTCATATTGGAACTAACTATTTCTTTTCTATTTAAAGTCCCCTTGAAACTATTTTACAGTTTTTAAAATAGTTGCAGAATATTCTTTTAGTGGCTGATCCGAAGCCCAGTGAGATCAATGAAAAGACCCACATTGATTTTAATGTACTTTGTATTAGACCCTTATTCGATACAGCAGTTCTAATATAGGGCCTGATCCTAAACACATCAAAGTCCGAGGGGTCAGACCCATATACTATATAGAGCTGGTGATTTTTTTTAGTTAATTTATCCAAAACCTAGAAGAGCACAAAACAGTGAGATACCCTTATCCAAAACAGGACAACTGCGAAAATGTTTCTCTTATACCTCAGTATGTTTGTAACATTCATTTATAGCACTCACAGGCAAGGCTGTAAGAAAATTGCAGGCTGCAATTTTGTTGTAGAAACTGCAACTTTTAACACACCGCAACTTTTTAAAGTTGCCACAAATTTGAGTGGTGTTGCAACTCTGTGCGCTCGGTCACCACAACACTCACTCAAATTTGGTCCTGGCCACCTCTCCCTTGTGACAGAGTGGCAGCTGGGCCAAATTTGAATGAGAGGCGATGTGGCCTGGCACATGTGGTCATAACGCCACTGAAATGTGGCCTGGCTGCCCCTGCCTCATGCTTATCTTTGAGAGCCAACCAGTCCATGCTCTCTTTTCTGTGTTGCTACCCTGCTTTGGAAGCTGGGCACCATGCTTTGGAAGAAGGTGTTGGAGGTTGTGTGTGGCTGCATGCCCATAGTTGGTGCTCCTTTTGGGAGTACTTGGGGCGTGGAGGGATGTCATCATTCCTAAGGAAATAGATTGAGGGGAAGCATGAAATGAAACTAGACTCCCAGGGGTGTATCTGCCTAGTGCTTTGTTGACATGCTGAGGTGTGACATCCGTTCCTAATTTTTTATCTATGTGTTTGGCTTTTTATGGTGTTTGTACTGACTACACTAAAACCACAGCTTTAACAAAATGTAGCTGCAACTTTTGAACCAAAAAAAATACAACATTTTTACAGGTTTACTCATTGCTTAAGATATTAGGAATTGGTGTTAAAGCATTGCCTCTTTCACCTTCTGTATTTTACCTTTTCATTACGTTTACATTCTATATGAAGATGTAGAAATTGCTAATGAAGACTAACCTTTTTTTTCTGGGAAGGAAAAAAGTGTTAATCAGATTTAAGTTTATTAGACTCGTGGTGGTGGTGGTAATTTAAAAAAAAAAGTACAGAGAAATTGGATTACTGATCTAGACAAGTATTTAGGCTGTTACTGGCTACCAATTGAATGCTTTGATGGATAAAGCACTAACTTTTCATCTATTTCCAACTTAAGGTCCTAAGTGAAATAAATTTTGTCTCAGAAGTTAACACCATAAAATAACCACATGTAGCTGGCCACACTTGGCTGTCTTTTGAGAGGTCTGTTCAAAGTCAGTACTGTAAATACTCTGATTAATTCTGTTTTCCCAGAATAGGATGGTACACAAGGGTTAGATTCAGTCATGAGTGGTCTCCCTTCAGGAACCGTGGTAAAAATCTGACTTTGGGTTTGTCTGTGTGAAAATAACAGGACAAATGTAAGCATGTTGTAATATTTTATAAACTTTCCCCAATAATTGAAGTGCATTAACAGTAATATTTATAACTGGGCCAAACGGTATCTAGAAGTAGTCTAAGTTTTAAATGGAAAAACAAATGTAGAACATTTTGAAATAAACTGAACAGATTTTTTTGGTGAGAAAGAGAGAGAGAGATTGAATTACGAGTGACATTTGTCCTGTGGGAAAGGTAGATGATCTGTTGTTTAAGGTACAGGGTTGGAATTCAGAATATGTCATGGATTCTCATCCCAGTTTTGTCTCTGAGTTTGTCACCTTGGAAAAGTCATTTAATTTTTCTATACCTTAGTTTTCCTTTGTAAAATGTGGATATCACTGTCCTTCAAGGATGTTGCATGATCTAACTAAATAATCTGCATAGTGATTTGAAATTCTCAGCTGCTATGGAAGATCCAAACCCCGAGGCAGCTGTTTGTGGCCAGATTGTCCTTGGGCCCTGTGCTGGGTGAACAATGGTACAGGGATGGTGCAAAGAGCCTTCACCATTTAGAACCAGCCAATTGAGAGCAGAGCTTGCTCCTTCTGTGTACCCTTAACAGTACAAATCCTCCCAGTGTGGGAGGGAATGGTGTGGTGTACTGAAAAGTGTTAAATTGTGATCTATCACTTTACATTCTCAAGGGGTTTCCTGGTTATGTTTGCAGGTAGGAGGCTCTGTAGGGAAGCTTGTGATCAGAGTCAGTTTGCAGATAGCCAGCTTCAAGTAAGGTATAATGAGTTGTGCCTCTCTGTTTTAGGGAGCAACCTGCTTTGTGTCTCTCTGTTATGGGGTTCCTGTGTGCTATCCTTCTCAGTTCTAAAAACATAAAAGAAGTTTTAATTGCAACCTTCCAGCAAGACTATTTTAAGGTTTTATCTGAGTTCTCTGTATATATGCCATGAACATAACAAAAGTCTAGAAAAGGGGTGGGACTATTTTCTAGGATGAGGCAGCTTACACACTACCTTGTGTGGAGAACAGGGAGAGATTGTGCATAATTTCTTCTGTTCTTCCCCAGACTGAAGGATGTGGCTAAACACCCCAGTTTAGTCTGTTTTTTCTCTATAAGCTTCCCGTGGAGGTCAGTTGGAGTCATCAAAGTCAATAGGAGGTGGTTCGATTTATGTCATATAGGCTTATATAAGTAGAGATGAACAACAACAACAAACCAAGTGATAAATAAGTCCTAAAAAGAGGATTGTAGAATCACCTAAATTCAGAACTGGCCTAATGTATTTTCAAAGAGCAAAGAAGTTATAACCTTTCTCTGAACACAGCTACATTGACATTAGGACTGGGCAAAGTGTATCCAGTGAAACCTAAAACCACCGAAGCTCACTTAGAGCTTGTCTTCACTAAGGGGGTAAGTTGACCTAAGTTATGCAACTCCAGCTACGTGAATAACTTAGCAGGAGTCGACGTAGCTTAGGTAGACTTATTTCAGTATCTATATTGCACTGGGTCGATGGGAGAAACTCTCCTGTCAACTTAATTTATGCTTCTCATTCTGGTGGAGTGCCGGAGTCGACAGGAGAGCAATCTCTGGTCGATTTAGCGGGTCTTCACTAGACTTGCTAAATCAAGCTCCGGTGGATCTATCATTACAGCATCGATCCACGGAAAGTGTAGACATACCCTCGGAGACCAGGAGTACATGGGTCGACTGGAGAGTGCTCTGCCATTGATTTAGCAGGTCTTCACTAGACCCACTAAATCGATCCTTGCTGCATCGATTGCAGTAGCATTGATCTCCCCATACTGGAGATTAGCCCTTAGTTTTAGGTTTCTTTACAAACTAAGCTGAGATTCATCCAAGCATTTTTATGTAGAAATCATGTAGAACTCAGAAACTTTTATTTAAATTTACGTTGAGATTTTGAGTTTAAATATATAACTAAAAGCATTAGGGGTGATGGGGAAACCCTCACAGTTAAAACCAGAAGAAAATGTTTGCCTGAACCCCTGAAAATAGAAATCAGATGGTTTGCACAGCTCTTGTTTCTATGCCTTTTACAGAGAAGCCCTGTTAGAGAGAATCTCTCTTTATTTTTCTCTAGCTTATTCATATTTGCAACTAGATAAATTATCAAGTGAGGACATAAGGTATAGTAATACATGCAGACAGACAATTTGGAAACATAGTGCATGCATGTGCATTATTTTTAAAGTGTATTTTTTCCTCCTCTTGGCATGTCAGGAGCAAGTAATTTAGATACTAAGACTTTTCCATTTGTCTGGCTGTAACCTTATCAGCCCTTATCAAAATTTGTATCTGAACTGAAACTTGCTACCTATTCAATGGACTATGGATATACTGGCAGGTCAAAATTAGACTTTTGTCGATTTGTCTTGTTGATAATGAGGAGTTGTGGGGGAGAAGCAGTAAATTGTATTGAGAAAAGAGCTTTAAAGCATATTTAAGCCTGTAACAGCTTTTCAACTGAATGTAGGTAATTCTGGCAGTAATAAAATGGATGAGATTTCATTGTGTAACTGAGCAGAATTCAGCACCCAATATGTCCGCTTTACACGACAGATTATCAGTAGGTACCAATCCGTGGTGACTGCCATTTTTGAACCTAAGACTATATTTTTTAAAAGTATTTTTGCTTTCTCAACCAGTTCCTTCCTTTCAATACAAATTATTTTCTGTGATACACAGAACAGCACACACAGTTTTTGTGCCATATAATTAATGACCTTCACTTCATTACATTAACATACTTCTGAACACCAGTTGAGTATGAACTGAGAAACAAATCAACTTTGTTATATTGAGGGACAAGATAGGGTTTGCAGGACACAAATGTTTCTAGGTACAGAGAAATCCCAAAAATTCAAAGGACAATTCCAATGTTTGTATAGTTCAAACTGCTTAGCCTAAACAGACCCTTGGTATATTCAGTACAAGAGGAGATACTGTCTTTCATAATTTGAGGCAAATTCCTCTTGCCTCAAAAGACACTTCAAAATCCCTTACTTGATCATGCTGACATTCCCACAAACCTGAATGTATGAAAAAGACCTCATCATGTTTGCATTATCCATTGGGGTTGGTGTAAATCTCAGACCTGAGACAAACAGTAGTATAATACAAGAAACGTGTATCTATAGCTGCTCTGGGCAGAGAACTCCCATTGAAGTCAAGGTTGGAGCAATTTATAGCATCAGGCTCAAGGTGGTTTTAATTTAGATATAATAATTGTAGTAATGGCTGGAAATCTTTTTGGGTGCATATTTTTACATTTGAGGAAAGGTCTCACTTTGTCTGTCTTTTCTCTCTCAACCTGAGAGCCATATTGTGTGGCAGACCCATAGCTTTATGGAATAGGCAGCACCCACCCTAGAATGAGCGCTGGGGGAGAGTGCGCCTCGAAGGCAATGGCACAATCTTTCCTGCAACTTGTTCCTCAAGTTTTAATAGCTAGTTACTTTGGAGAGCATCTGAAATTTTAATAAAAAGAAAGGGGGCAAAATAACAAATGTTTAACCATTATTTTTTCTTGTTTGCAGTCTTGTACTTAGAAATTTTTGGCTGAATATCATGGAACTGTGGGTCATCAGCTAACAAGCTTGGCCATTAATTGGACATTATTAGAGCCTCTGTTCCTTCATTTGTACACTGAGAATGTGTGTTTATTTCATATCTCATTCACAAAGACAACTTGTATCAACTCCACTGTGTCATATTGATACATAAGGAGGAGGTAGGTTGCAGTTTTCTCCCAATCCCTTTTTGGAAAGTTCAGGGTTTAAAAATATTACACTTTTTGCTTTGATTGACCTCACTGCCAGCTACCCCCATGGGGATGCACCCCATGGAAAGGGCAGTAGGGTTTGCCGGGGAGATCCACAGCACTATGAGACTCTGGTCGAACCAAGAACACTGCTAATAGAGGCTTCCTCAGGGCTGCACTAAAACAGTGCATCCTTTGGGCAATCTGTCTATACACCTCACTCATCAGGGTGGACCCCTTTTAGGTTTGCATAGTGGCCCCTTATGGAGCAAGAATTGCCAGCAGCTGACAGCATTGCAACACTTTCTCCTCTTTTAGGGTTGTTTTACTACCTTGGAGAATACAGCCTGGCTTTCCGTAGTCAGAATACCAGAATGAATACAGGGCAAAGTGTGTAGTTTTCATTTCAGTAGAACATTAAAAGTTAGACTACAGTACCCTCAGGGGAATGTTCTATAGAATAAGCCCATTTGAAAATTCTACAGAATTCTGAAGCAGGGATGTAATTCTCTCTCAACTTCTTCCATATGATTTTAAAACTGTTTAGATATGATCTCATTCACTGTTAAATTTTCTAAATTCTTAGAGTAAGTTTTGTTAAACCCTGTTTAATTTTTTGTCAAGCCCCTTCTGTTATTCCAGTTAAATTCTTTAGAAGTTCTCCATAATCTTGCATCTACCTCCAGTTCCACCATGTATCTGCATACATAATTTGTTCCTCGAAAGCAGCTGATTGGAAAATAAAAAGCATTTTACTCAGCTTATATGGCTGAGTCTCACTCTGGATTCAGCAAGTGTGTATCTTCAGCACTGTCTATGATGACCCGTGCCTAGACAATTTAGGCATGCCAAGTATATTACTACATTTTTCAAGCACCAACACCACTTTGTTTTAGTTGTGTTCTTTGTTGTTTTGTTACAACTACAGAATTTTATAATCTTCCCCATTGTTCTGGAGGGGAGGGAGAGGAAGATGTTTCCTCCAGACATGATGAAACACACACTTTATTGTCTGCACCAGACTAATACACTGCTATGTGTCATGTTGAGATAATCTCAGTCATTTACTTTGGTGATACACATAAGGAATAGAATAAAACTTGCTAGCATTTAACAAGATTTCCTAATTTTTGATGCTTTTTTTTAAATGAATCTTGTCATAATGTTGAATGTACTTTTCTCTTTTGTGATGCCATCTATGACTATTTGGTGGCTCTGTGCAATTTATGAATTCTGATTGATATTACAAGGTTATTAGGAAGTGTTACTCTGGTATTATGAATGCCTCTCTGTGTGTGTATCCACCATGTCTTACCAACCTGAAAATTGTTTCCCTCAGATTGAGGACAGTGGGAAAGTACTTAATTTCAATAACAGCACAAAAAATACAGTGCTGTAACCACACGAAGGTTATGTGAAACAGTAGCTGCATCCCAAGGGAAAAGATACGTCTTCCTGAGGGGAAGAATTTTTGAAGCAGCAAAAAGTTACCAAGAGACAGACCAAAGAGAGACCGGTTTTGGAAGGGGAACAAATACACTAGAAAGAGAGAGACAGGAATAGAAGCCCTGGGAAGGAGAAAGGAAGGTCACCCCAAGCCAGGGAAGGAAACCCCAGGAGGGAGAATCCACTCAACACATAACAGCCTCAAGGATTGCCAAGGGAAGGGTGAGCTACTGAGGGGCATTATGTGTGGGATGTTATGTTCTGTCTGATCTGAACTGTCTGTGCTTCATATGGTTTAGTAGAAGAGCCACGTGTTAGACTTGTGCAAACTGTCTTGGCTGTCTTCTATGCTTCACGACTACCATGAGCTTTGGAAGAAGTGTAAATGAGAAGTTAGTACCTTTTGGGTGGAGTTCTGAGAGATGGTATGTTTCAGAACACATCTATACTGGCAAAGGTACAGCACCAGCAGTTACAGCGCCACTCAGAGAGCGCAGAAGGGAAACGGCTGTTGTGTGTTCACACTGACAACTGCCTACACAATAGCGTGTTCACACTTGTGGCACTTCCAGCAGTATTCGGAGTGGTGCACTCTGGGCAGCTATCCCACAGAGCACCTCTTTCTCTTTTGCTGCTTAGACTTGTGGGAAGGTGGACGGGGGGGGGGATTTGCAGGGCATCCTGGGTCCTGTCCCAATGTCCCGTGATGCATTGCTTCTCAGGCCAGCAATCCCTGTGTTTCCATCCACATTTGGCGCCATCTTTCAGTGGTTTGTGTACTGCGCGCCCTGCCTCTTTCAGGCAACAGGAATGGATCCTGAACTGCTGACCAGTATGCTGCTCGCTCTGACCAACACATCACAAGTGGCAGTGGAGTTATTCCTTAAACTACAAAGGCAAGAGGAGTGCGACATTGATTTCGCCACGCGTAGTAACTACAACAAGAGATTGCTTGTGGCATTCACGGAGGTGCTGACCACAGTGGAACTCCGCATTTGGGCTTGGGAAACAAGCAGTGAGTGGCAGGATCACATCGTGATGCACGTCTGGATGATGAGCAGTGGCTGCAGAACTTCCGCATGAGGAAAGCCACATTCATGGGACTGTGTGATAAGCTCACCCCAGCCCTGAGGCACAAGGACAAAAGAATGAGAGCTGCCCTGTCACTGGAGAAGCATGTGGTGATTGCACTGTAGAAGCTGGCTACTCCAGACTGCTACAGATCGGTCGCTAACCAGTTCGGAGTAGGAAAGTCGACCGTTGGAGTCGTGTTGATGGAAGTGTGCAGGGCCATTAAACACATCCTGCTCCGAAAGACAGTGACTCTGGGCAACTTGCGTGACATTGTGGATGGCTTTGCACAAATGGGCTTCCCTAACTACAGAGGGGCGACAGATGGCACACACACTCCAATTCTGGCACCAGACCACCTAGCCACCGAGTATATTAATCGCAAGGGGTATTTCTCTATAGTTCTCCAGGTGCTTGTGGATCACCATGGACATTTCACAGAAACCATACCATAACCATGGGACCACAATCTTGACAAAGGCATATCCCCTAAAAATTCTATGTGAGAGCCCAGGACCAGTAGCCACTGGATTTTACGGCCTTCAACTGACCATGAAACATTGGATTCTGTCAAAATTGTGGCAGTTGGGGAGGGGGTTGAAAGTTGAGGAGTGAATCAGGAAAGCTTACACACCAGAGATGGTGCTGGGGAGCAGGTATGGAAGCATGTGGATCTCAGCTGCTGACTGAGATCCTTCTGCTCCCAGCCCATATTCTAGCTAGCAGAGTAAGCATTTGTCCATGATTCCCCTTCTTATTGTGTTTAAACAGGTAGAAAGAAAAGGAGTACTTGTGGCACCTTAGAGACTAACCAATTTATTTGAGCATAAGCTTTCGTGAGCTACAGCTCACTTCATCGGATGCATACTGTGGAAAGTGTAGAAGATCTTTTTATATACACACAAAGCATGAAAAAATACCTCCTCCCACCCCACTCTCCTGCTGGTAATAGCTTATCTAAAGTGATCACTTTCCTTACAATGTGTATGATAATCAAGTTGAGCCATTTCCAGCACAAATCCAGGTTTTCTCACCCCACCCCACCCCCCGACACACACACAAACCCACTCTCCTGCTGGTAATAGCTTATCTAAAGTGACCACTCTCCTTACAATGTGTATGATAATCAAGGTGGGCCATTTCCAGGACAAATCCAGGGTTTAACAACAACATCTGAGGAGGGGGAGGGGGTAGGAAAAAACAAGGGGAAATAGGTTACCTTGCATAATGACTTAGCTACTCCCAGTCTCTATTCAAGCCTAAGTTAATTGTATCCAATTTGCAAATGAATTCCAATTCAACAGTTTCTTGCTGGAGTCTGGATTTGAAGTTTTTTTTGTTGTAATATAGCAACTTTCATGTCTGTAATCGTGTGACCAGAGAGATTGAAGTGTTCTCCGACTGGTTTATGAATGTTATAATTCTTGACATCTGATTTGTGTCCATTTATTCTTTTACGTAGAGATTGTCCAGTTTGACCAATGTACATGGCAGAGGGGCATTGCTGGCACATGATGGCATATATCACATTGGTGTATGTGCAGGTGAACGAGCCTCTGATAGTGTGGCTGATGTTATTAGGCCCTGTGATGATGTCCCCTGAATAGATATGTGGGCACAGTTGGCAACGGGCTTTGTTGCAAGGATAGATTCCTGGGTTAGTGGTTCTGTTGTGTGGTATGTGGTTGCTGGTGAGTAGTTGCTTCTTGTTAAACCCTGGATTTGTGCTGGAAATGGCCCAACTTGATTATCATACACATTGTAAGGAGAGTGATCACTTTAGATAAGCTATTACCAGCAGGAGAGTGGGGTGGGAGGAGGTATTTTTTCATGCTTTGTGTGTATATAAAAAGATCTTCTATGCTTTCCACAGTATGCATCTGATAAAGTGAGCTGTAGCTCAAGAAAGCTTATGCTCAAATAAATTGGTTAGTCTCTAAGGTGCCACAAGTACTCCTTTTCTTTTTGCGAATACAGACTAACACGGCTGTTTCTCTGAAACCTCAGCAGGTAGAGTCTCTTTAGCTAGTTCTGAGGCTATTAGGAATGAAATACCTAAACCTAATATATTAGGCAACTTATGACAAATATATAAACAATGTTACCTAAGGTATTTCTAAAGCACCTTTGTCCATGCCATCACAAAATAGAGGACTATTGTCACCCACATTACATCCATATGGCACATATCTTTCCCCTGTATACTACAGCAAATTTCTTTCCCCATCCCTTGGCTTATTTGCATTGTCATTGGCCCACTATCACTTTCTCTATTTCCTGCCAACAAAGACAAGTAAGAAATATTTTAGGGAAAAGATTAATAGATCTAAATCAGGTCATACCTTATCCTCTGTCCCTTTTCAACCCAAGCAATTTGCTGTCCAGTTGGGGGAACAGGACAGAGTCTAATAATAACTTTGAGTTGCTTAAGTGACCTGGCCTATTATAGAAGATTACAGTATGACTGCTATCAGGCAATCCTCTTTTCTCGTGAACAAACTGACACCAATGAGATGTCATGATAAGTGGAGTAGAAATAGCAAACTAGTTGGAATGTATATGGTCTCCTTTCCCTTAGCTTATTTTCAGGCTGGCAAGCTTAAGCAAATAGAAATGAATGCCAGATATACAGTATACCGCTGTATTACTGTTCAGATCCATCTGTACTATATTGTCTATGCCAGTTGCTGTACTGAGGATGGATTTGGAAGGGAATCCATTGGAGAGTCCATAGCATAAACAATTTTTATTAATTAGCCCATCAACAAGTTTAGGCTTGAAAATAGAGGAATTCTAGCCATGAGAGGAGTGAAGTTCTGGAACAGCTTTCCAAGGGAAGCAGTGGGAGGCAAAAAAACCCCTAACTGGCCTCAAGACTGATCTTGATAAGTTTATGGAGGGGATGGTATGATAAGACTGCCTAAAATGCTGATCTGCAACTGCTAGCAGCAAAATTATCCAACAGCCGGTGATAGGACACTAGATGGGGAGGGCTCTGACTTACTACAGAGAATGCTTTCCCATGTGTCTGGCTGGTGGGTCTTGCCCACATGCTCAGGGTCTAATTGATTGCCATATTTGGGGTTGGGAAGGAATCTTCCCCTGGGTCAGATTGGCAGAGACCTTGGGAGTTTTTCACTGTCCTCTACAGCATGGGACAGGGGTCATTTGCAGGTTTAAACTAGTGTAAGTGGTGGATTCTCTGTAACTTGAAGTCTGTAAACCATGATTTGAGGACTTTAGCAACTCAGCCAGAGGTTAGAGATCTATTACAGGAATGGGCAGATGAGGTTCTGTGGCTTGCAATGTGCAGGAGGTCAAACTAGATGATCATGATGCTCCATTCTGACCAAGTGTGTATGAGTTTTACAGTACTGTTTAACTCCAGAGTAACAGATCTGCCACAGGACTGCAGTTATATATCAGGGGAATTACAAAGTAGCATAACTGGTAGAGTGGTGGGAGTCTGAGGACCACTTCTGTGAAGAAAAATGTTTTGCTCAGGAGCACTCAGGTGTAAAGAAGGTTTGGGGGCAGTGGGTCATATAACAGCAGCTAGGTGTTTAATTAACTTTATCATAGATTAGGTGGTCAGTGCCCAAAAGTTCGAATCATCACAGCATATTTGGAATTCTTCCAGTCTATCATCTCTTTTCTGAAAAATGCACATCAGAAAACACTGGTTGATTAAAGCAATAGGATATTCTTATTACTAAGTTTTCTAGGCCAGGTGACAGTCCGCATCTACTTCCTCTTCAGTTCCCATATGCACGTCAAGTAAACATGGTGAAACAACAGCAGTATTTCTTATTTTTCTTTGAATTAAAGAGTAAGGCTGTTGCCATTTCATGCTGGAAGGAAACCATCAGGGTTAATGTCCAGAGATAGTTCAGAAAACAAACAGTCAAACAGCAGCAGCAAAAGAAAATGATAATGTGGTTCTTTGCCATTCTGAATGGTATTAAATGTATGGATAGCATGGGTATTTATCATACTTCAGCCCAAAATGGGGCAGCGGTATGCGGGCAATTTGGACTATACTTATACCACTGAAAGGTTATCATTAGTGAAGATGCACATTAGTCAGACTCACTATCTACTGTAATTTGGAGTTACTGGTATGTAGCCTAAATGAGTGAATGTCTGGGACTAAAGCAAGTTTCAGGAAATGGAAAATATCACACAGTGTACAGAGACATGGACAGCCCTCAACAGTCAATGTTTGGCACATTTGAGCTATACTGAGGAATTCTGCCTAGTGCTGTATGTGTTGTAATTAGACCTTTCTTTCATTTTATGTAAAATTTGCCAAATTATACAACTCTCAGTCTAATTTACAATTAGCATAATGTTGAAATGGGAAAGCAGTGACATGAACTAGTGGACTTGCCGAGAGCTTTGGATAACCCCAGATACCCCATTCTGCTACTTGCTGGGAATGCAGAGCTTGGATGGTGAATATGTTATCTAATTTATTTTTATACGTATTTAACAAAATAAATAGCCTTTCCCCTGCAGTTCTCCCTCAGTTCCAAGTCCTGCATTCCTGTACCCCTCCTGACCCTCAACACGGCATGGGCCCCGAGAGCTGCTATAGATAGGGCATGTTCAAAGCAATTCCATTAAAGGGAAAAGTCATGGTGCAGTAAGTCAGCATTGTTTTCCTCTGTGTTCTCCTTTTATCTTTCCTCCTCCTGTTTCTGAGGGGGCTTTCTTCATTCCATGCAGTGCTGCTGAATGTTAATGAGATACATCCTGGTCAACAACTTTTTGAGTACCACACATTCTTTCAAATAGAAGGTTGGGTCTGGTGGTTCAGTTTTTCATGGGTGGTGCCTAACCAATACTTAGGCAAGATAAATATTAAACAAAAGAAACTCCACTTAGTTTGAAAGATTTAACTCTTTGAAATGTTGTTTGATGTTCACTATGGTTTGTTACCAAGACCATACTCTTAAAGTAGCTACTAGTGTGATCTAGAAAGCAATTGACTGTAGTCAGAGAAAAAACTTGACTACAGAGCAGAGTCATTTGTCACAGTGAACTACTAAATAAATACTGGTTCTCTGTAACAGCTGGGCAGGAGGTGATGTTAGTCACTATCCATTAGTCACATATTCATCCATACAATTTACAGTTCTCATATGAATGGGTGCTTTGTGGGTTGTATTAAAAGGAGCCCAATCCCCTGTTGGCACAATAATATACACCAATTCTTGTTTTATTTTCTTTATCAGAGCAATTACTAGGAACTTGCCCCTCCCCCATCTAGTTACCCAAAAAATTAACAAACATAAAACATTTCAGTATCTTACAAGAAAGCTCTAGCAGAAAGTCAAACCAAAATTTTGATTGCTCCCTTAAGCCTTCAAAATGTCACAAAAACACCTAGATTACAGCATTGCAGTCTTTTGCACCAAGGTCACTTGATAGTGTTTTTCTTTTTTCTTTGTCCTTTTTTGTTTTGTTTTTTGTTTAATTGTCTGAATCTCATGTAGTCATGTCTCTAACATTTTTCCTGTATCTATGTTTCTTTACACGTCACCTGATTCTCCATCTTCTCCAGTCACTTACACCAGCATAAAGTTTATACAGACTGGATGTAAAACACTCTCAGATCAGAATGTTAGAGTTCTGTACACTTTGTACTGTTGTAAATGCATACAGGAGATGCAGGGCAGTGGATAGTTAGTCCCCGAGGGTCAAATTCTGCCACCTTACTCATGATGATTATTACATTACTCAACAAGTAGCATCAGTATTACTATCTCTTGAAAACATTATGGGAATACTACTTAAATTATAACCGCATCAATTATCTTTTATTCCTTAAAACACACAGTCCATCATATGCTGGGTAAAGAACACAGTTGTTTGCTTTCAAATACTAGGACTCCAAGCCCAGAGCAGGCAATTTAGGGAAAAAAAAGCAGGAGGTATTAATGGTCAGGACCATCTTTTTGTTATACTACCAAGCTCGATGGATGGAGTATATAAACAAGAATTTAATTTCTCTGTGTGTGTGTTATTTGTGTGTGTGTGTGTAATCAGTATGTATAAATTCCAAGGCCAGAAGGGACCACTGTGATCCTCTAGTCTGACCTGCGGTATAATACAGGCCACAGAAGTTCCCCAAAATAATTTCCAGAGCAACTTTTAGAAAAACATCCAATCCTGATTTGCCCCAGGTCTGTTCTGTTGCCCTAAGTTTGGGGCACATAATATTTACCAGTTGTTTAGCACTTTAGGTGCACTATGCAGACATAAATTAATAAGTCCTTTGTGAGGTAGGTGGGCAAGTTTTATTTTTACCATTTAGCAGATGGAAGCAAGTGAAGTGACTTGCCCACGGTCATAGAGTGAGTTAGTGGAAAAGCCAGAATTGGAAATTAAGAGCTCCTGTTTCCCAACCCCTGTGCTCATTCACCTGGATCACACCTCCCTTCATAAACTATGAGATTCAAAAGTGCTGGTACACAAGGAATTTACTTTGAAATGCTGTAGCTAATCAGCATACAGGGTCCTGAGACATATTTTTTCTGACTCCAATGACTTTAGCTACTTTTGTCTCAGTAAAAAACAAACTACTTACAGCAGTATGGGATAATCAACATAGCTAAAATGGAAACAGGAGTAGCTTTAAAAAAACTTGGAAGGCGGAAGATAGAAGTGGGTTGGTGAGGAGGAAAAAAATGTGGGAATCCAAGGGCCGGAGCAGGTGAAGGGACTTACTACTCATCTGTCTTCATTTGTAAAATAATATGCATATTAAATATATCAGTTGGGCTCTTCAGTTTACAGGAAAAGCCAATACCTTAATGTGATCTTCATTTTGCAGCAATACCCGCAGCCTGCAGTTTGGGGGATTATATTTCATTGTCGGTCATTTTTTAAATCTACAGCGTGATAGCATAGCTTTACAGTGTAACTTTCAACTTCAGTCGATGTGCACAGAGTAACCTAAAATATTTCCATTACTTTGACTTCAAAGTTTGTGAGCTAGATCTCTGAGTTAGCTTTGAAAAGTTATGTTTAGAAAGGGTAAATAATGTGTGCGGAGGAAGTACATGCAACATATTAATATTGTTTATACAATGTCTTAAAAGAAGTTTTTTCTTCTTCTTTCTAACTGCATTAGCACTTTTATCCTTGGGTTAAAGGTGCTAAATCAAAGCACTTAAATGTTTTATTTAAATCTCTGTGTTATCAGTTACTACTTACCTCAGAATAATATGAATAATAATAATAATTATCTTCATGTTACAGATGGGTAAAATTAGGCCGAGAGAGACTGAGTGACTTGCCCAAGGTTTCACAACAAGTCGGGGCAGAGCCAGGAAAAGAACCACAACACCTGATTATTCCCCTGCCTGTATTCTAACCACTAATCTAGGCTCCCTACTGTATTCTTGAATATACACTGTTAGATGGGCACAACTTTTGGCACCATTTCAGCTTTGGGTATAGTTGACATATAATAAATCTAACTTTATTCTAATAGGTTGGTATCAATAGCATACCACATATTTATTTTAAAAAATCAGCTGATACAAACTGGCCCATTACATGTGAAACTTTGTTTTTAAAAAAGCAAGGTTTAGCTGAGGGGTTTATTTTAATGTGACCATCATGGAATTAGTTCTAAAAGCCATTGCCATAGAACAGATTAGCAGCCGTGTTAGTCTATATTTGCAAAAAGAAAGAGAGTACTTGTGGCACCTTAGAGACTCAAATAAATTGGTTAGTCTCTAAGGTGCCACAAGTACTCCTTTTCTTATTGTCGTAGAAGCAATCCATGTGATTAATAAAGTGCATCCTTTGGGTGAGAGCTTCAGCTGGTGTAAATCAGCACAGCTCCAGTGTACAGTAGCTCAGAATCTGGTCCTGTGACTTACTGATAATGAAGTGTTCAGATTCAAGATTGTCAAACGCTGTCTGTCTCACCACAATAACTATGTTAAAATATGGAGCCTCAATGCCACACTTGAAGTCCTGGCTAGACTCATCTGGCAATTCTTAGAACTTGCTTTTTCGAAGTCAGCCATCGTGTTCTGGGACTCAGATCCCCAAGTGTCCGTCACTGCTCAAGTATGGTGAGCTGCAGATCATGCAGCATGACTTATTTTTCAGCTGGCCTTTTAGCTGAACTTCTTATTTTTTTGGTCCTATGATGATGGTTTTTTTTTTTTTTTTTGTATATCTACCATTGCAATAGCACCCAGCAGCCCAGTCAGGATTCAGGCTCTATTTTTCTAGGCACTGTTCAGAAACCTAGCAGGAGACAGTCCCTGCTCTGAAGAATTTGCAGTTGGTTGGATGTCTCAGTTTAGGTGAAATTTCCAAAGGGCAGGACATTTGCGTTTTGAGGTCTGTATATTTTTAATAGTTATCTTATTGAACCTAGTTGCTTTTGTTATGGGCATTATATGGCAATAAATAAACTACTTTTACTTCAGCGGTTTCTTGCATGCAGAAATTCTTATGAAATTGTGACGCTTTTAGTAACTATCAATATATTAATGTAGAAAATGTGATTCTTAAAATTATTTGCTTTTATCATAATGCTAACTCTGCACCATAGTTCTTATTTTATTTTATGAAATGGGAAAAGACAACCTATTTAAATTAGCTTTTGAAATCTGACCAAATGTTCCAGATGTTCCAGCTCTACCAGTAGAGTTTCTCTGTGATCCATGTCAGAAATGCAGCTGTCAACACTAAAGCACACCTGTCACTAGTTTGCTGTCAGCAAATGATTTTTCATTTGCATTATGAAGTGTAGTAAACTGCCAGGATGAATCTTTGGCTTTGTAATGAAACGTATGTCATGTTCCAAATTCATGGCATATAAATGCAGGATGTCTACAAATGTTTCCAAAGAGGTAACCTTGAGTTCAGGGAGGCATTTGCTAAAAAGCTTTTTTGCAAAATAGTTGTAAATATCTTCAGAATATTAGTCAGTTTCACAAACGAATATGTTATGAATTGTGCACTGTCCATCTGTCAGCTAAGCATATAGAACGAAATTTGTGAAAGGAAAGGCAGGTGCTGTGCCTAACAACAAGATGCCCCAAGATAAGATGAATGGTAGGCACAAGAAAACTACAAGCTTATGAAGTTTTGCTTATTGGAAAAGAAAGAGTTTGTTTATCATTTACATTGAGAAAGAAATATTTGCTGGAGTGAAGAAAGACAGAATGAGGGTATGTTTACATTGCAATTAAAAACCCATGGCTGACCCCTGCTACCTGACTTGGACTCAGACAAAGAGATTGTTTAATTGCAGTGTAGACCTTTGGGCTTGGGCTGCAGCCCAAGCTCTGGGACTCTCACACCTCACAGGGCCCTAAAGCTCAGACTTCAGCCCAAGCCTGAATATCTACACTGCAATTAAACAGCCCATTCACCTGACCTTGACCCAGATGGCATGGACCAGCCACGGGTTTTTAATTGCAGTGTAGACATACCCTGAGATTCTGCAGATAGATGTAAATGTAGGTACCCCAAACTGCTTTCAGTAACTAAACCTTGACTTTACAGATGTGTGTGTCCACTTGTAAAAAATTAAAAAATCAAGACTCCCTGCTGCTTGTCCCTTGTCTTCTTCCAACTATAAAGGCTCTAGTCTTAAAACTGTGTAGCACAGTTTTATGTTGCATGGGATTCTGAGAAGGAGCTGAGGTGTAAAACATTTTATATAGGATCACATGTTCAAAGGGGTTGTGGCTGGAGGACAAGGAGCAAAGTCAGGATAAGCTTACAAGTTATAAGACTCGAACTGTTGTCTGCCCAATGAATGATTAGACATTTATCATAGAATCAAAAGACTGGAAGGGACCTCGAGAGGTCATTTAGTCAAGTCCCCTGCACTCATGGCAGGACTAAGTACTATCTAGACCATCCCTGACAGGTGTTTGTCTAACCTCCAATGGTAGAGATTCCACAACCTCATTCTGCAATTTATTCCAGTGCTTAACTACCCTGACAGAAAGTTTTTCTCATGTCCAGCCTAAACCACCTGTGGTGCAACTGAAGCCCGTTGCTTCTTGTCCTTTTCTCAGAGGTTAAGGAGAACATATCTTCTCCCTCCTCCTTGTAACAACTTGTTATATACTTGAAACTGCTAGCATGTCCCCTCTCAGACCTCTCTTCTCCAGACTAATCAAACCCAGTTTTTCCAATCTTCCCTCAGAGGTCATGTTTTCTAGGCCTTTAATAATTTTTGTTGCTCTTCTGTAGAATTTCTCCACATTTTTCTTGAAATGTGCTCAGAGCTGGGCACACTACTCCAGTTGAGGCCTAATTAGGGCAGAGTATCTACTATGCCATCTTACTGGAGACACTATGGTTTTGAACTCCATTTGTCAAGTACATAAGATTACACAATCAACTCTCTTGTGCCTTAAAGTAAAGAGCAGTTTTCCAATTTCCTTTATTGGCATGAACTTTCTTTACGAAATAGCATTTAAAAGTATGTTAGAAATTTCCTATTTCCAAATTGCACTACATTCTGTTTGAGTCTTACCAGCTTCCACTGCATAGTTGCCCTAAAGCTTAAAGAGACCTTTTCTATGTTGGCCCCTGTTGCTTAGGTGTGTATTCTTTTAATACATCCATTGGCTTGTCTTATGCACAACAAATGCCCCCAACCCAGTGCCTGCATGTGCACAATGATCCATACTCTTCATAGCCAAACTAATCAGAACACATAGTGATGTTAAGAATAGTTACACCCATGCACTGTTGAGGTAATTCAAAGGCTGAGACACTATACTACTGAGGCCTTCAGACTTAGTTACTTTACATATAAATTAGTCTACAAATTCAGGCAATTTTTCAGTGTGTGAGGATAGTTACTCCATATCCTCTTGTGTTGTCTGGCTATGGATGTGTTCTATATTCATACCCTCAGCTAAGTTCCACACAACCAGTTTATGGGGCCCAGGTTAACTATGAGTAAAATTATCTTTGACATTTATTGTATGAAAATCCTATCTTTGTGAAGTCTCCTGTCACTGGACGTTTGTCTGTTTCTCAGGATTTTAGGCTGTTTGTTTTTGACCACAAAAACCCTTGGCTGGTGTGATTGTCTGCAAAGCCACAGACACTTGCCATTCCCTTGAATTAAAAGAAATAGGCAAAAAAGCACCCGTGCAGTAGCTAAATTGGTGTTTGATACTGTCCAGCATCCTTCCACTGGCATTCCTGTCCTCCTCTCTACGATATTCTGTTTTGGTGCTTATGTGCAAAGAGGCATGATTGTCCAATCAAGAGGCATGTTTCAGAAGTATGGCATTCTTGTTACTGAGGAGATAGTTCTTTCGGAACTGACGACACCCACATATAAACCCTTGCTAGGTTGGCACCACTATCTTATGCAAAATGGCACTTTACAAGCATCAGTTGTGCCATACTAGCAGATGGAATGAGTTTACGGGCTACATAACAATAAAATATTTGCCATTCTAGATGTTAATTGCTGAATTTCAGGCCAGGATCATTGAGATGACATATGTCCTCCACTAATTTGAGGTTAGCTATTAAACGTTACTATCAGTAAGAGTTTATTTCACTTACAAATGCCTTCCCTTGCTAATGTATACTAGCCTGTGTTCAGTGTGTTTGTGTCTTTGTTCAAGGCACTGTCGTCTAGTGGACAGTGCTGGGGTCCGGAGGCCTGGAGTCCAGTCCCAGCTCTGGATATGACTTGCTGTGTAACTGCGGGCAAGTTGCAACTTTTCTGTGCTTCAATTCCCCATGTGTAAACTGGGGATACTTACAAAATGGCTTGAGATTCCCTAGATGAAATGCATTGTAAGAGAGAATGCAAGGAAGAGGTGGGGAGAGAGAGAGAATAAAAATAAATAGCTAAATATGGGGACAAGACCTAGATTTTGTTTAAAATCTTAAACAGTGTACCTAGAAATTCAAGTTAGACTAGTGCTTTCCTTCTCTCTCCCCACCCCCCGCCCTTTTTAACCTGGCCAACATCTGAGGCATTATTGTATCCCCAAAGATCCTTCTGACCTTTTCCACATCTAATGCCCCATTTCTTGAATAACCGTTAAATAAGTTGACTCATCTCTACTTGGGGAAGGCTGGACGCACTGCTCCTGGATCTCATCAGCATGCCTCTTGGATGGTGCCTAGAAGCAGGCAATCAAAACAGTGAGATGATGGAGAATAAATGGGAGCCACAAATTCAACACAGGTTAGAAAAATAATTCTTTAAAAACAAAAACATATTTTTTACTTATATGCTTTATTGTCATTATCTCTAATGACTAACACAGACTCTAACTTCCTTGGTATTAGTCATAATTCTATCCTACGGCTGGTCTAGGAAAGAAGGTTCCAAACTTAAATTATTACAAGACAGAATCCAATAATCTCAAAAGACCTGAAGAAAAGTATGTAGGTAGGCTGGGAACTTTTTGGTGCTAATGGACACCATTCTAAAAAAGGCTGGAAATTGGGTACTGAGTCACACTGCCGCACACTGCGGAGGAAGAAGCGGGTCCATTCATGTCTGGGGAAGACCACCCATGTGATCACAAGATCATGGGACCACAAGAAGGATATAAGACCAATGGGCCTAATCCTCTGATGCAGGGTGGCCACTTCAGCTCACGGATTTTAGTGTGAGCTTATCCTAACACTAGCTGAATTGGCCCAAGGAAGATCATGCCAGTGTAAGGGTGATTCATCTGTGATCTGGAACCACAGTCCTGTTCCATGTAAGTTCCCTGTTGCTGGTGTAGCAAAGGACAAAGGGTTGTGGCTGGAGGACAAGGAACAAGGTCAGGATAAGCTTACCTTCATCTGCATTTTGGGCCTCATATACTGATGTAGCTTGTTTACAGAATCACAGAAATGTAGGGCTGGAAGGGACCTCTTGAGGTCATCAAGCCCAGCCCCCTCCGTTGAGGCGGAACCAAGTAAAGCTAAACCATACATGATGGATGTTTATCCAACCTCCTCCAGAGATGGGAATTCTACAACTTCCCTTGGAAGCATATTTCAGAGTTTAACTACCCCTCTAGTTAGACCTTTCTTCCTTCATGTCTAACCTAAATCTCCCTTGCTGCAGATTAAGCCTGTTATGTCTTGTCCGACCTTAAGTGGACATGGAGAACAATAGCTCACAGTCTTCTTTATAACGGTCCTTAACATATTTGAAGATTGTTATTGGGTCCCCCACCTCAGTCTTCTTTTCTCAAGACTAAACATGCCTTGGTGTTTACCCTTTCCTTAAAAGGTTTAGAAACCTGACCTATATCATTTTTGTGGCTCTTTGAACTATCTCCATTTTATCCACATCTTTCCTAAAGAATAGAGCCCAAAATTTGACACACTACCCTGTTTCAGGCAGAGAAGGAAGTAATTAAGTGTACTCTGAGAACTTATTTGGAAATTATGGTAAATTGGAGCAGCCCTCAGACTTTTCTAACATACTGCAGAGCAGCTGGCCTAGCACAGAGCAGCAACAGGATTGGGGGAATACAAATGTTGGCTTTAAGTCACCTTTGCACACTACACTCCCCCAGAGGTACACGCTGTGCAGTTTAGGATATATGCCAGGATCTGGCCCAATATTCTTGAACTGATTGTGGAAAATAACCATAGGCATACAATATGTTTTAATTAAATCATGTTTTTTGATATAAATATTCTTAAGATATTCATATCTTAATTCTTGGTATAAATACAGAATAATGTATGCTCTGGTTTCTACCATGGGTGCTAAATAAATACACAGTAGCATTCCAAGGTGAATCAATAGTGTACTATAATTGGCAGGGGGTGTAAATAGGTGGCAGTCACAGAGCAAAAATTCCACAGGGCACATGAAGGTTTTAGAAAAATCCACAGTTCTGACTTAATCCTGTCCAAAGAACATTATACTGTCATGTAGATATGGCATATAGCAAAGATGCATTTCCTTCTAGAGAACAGATTTTCTCTGATTTAATAAATTTGGAACAGCTTACAGAGCTGAGCACAGATGAACCAGAATATGACAATTGTCTGATAAAAGTTGCCCTGAAACCAAAGGTTTATAATGAAAATGTTCAGTAAGAAGGGACAGTCCCCGTTTAATTTAATAAAACAGCTATGTTTCAAAATCTGGGACCACATAATTTATTGATGAATAATATAAAACTTTAGTGTAGTTTATTACTAGTAATGAATTTATGTAAAATCATTGACAGACATTTAAGGAAGGAAGGTATACTATTAGGCGTATCATAAATCATTTGAAACTTAACACCAAATCATTTGTCTGTGGTTGATTATGTCAGTTTTATTTTGGTTTTTAAATTCAGTGTAATGAGGCATGTTTTAAGGAAGAATGATGTACAGTATGTACATTATTTAATACTCTATGAAAGACATGCAGCTCTTTTAAGAGCATCAGTTATTTTGCATGAAAAATACTTGATCAGTACAGCAAAAATATTAATTTTTATCCATTTGATTGCTTTACACGTGTGTACATATAAAAGCTGAAGGAACTATGAGGGTAGTTTATTAGAAGCAGAGATAGTACCTAAAGCTGCATCAGTACTAAAGCTAAAAATATTTGCATTTTTATCTGCATTGCAGTAATTCAAGTTTAATGATTTCCCCCTTTTCTTGGTGGTGGTTAATTTTAAATATTACATTTTCCCACATAGTTTTGTTGGGATATGTGCCATATGTTGTACATTTTTTGGTCCAAGTTTTGATCGATCAAGCAGCGGTAGATTGACTCATGCCATTAGACAGAGGACAGTATTTTGATATGTAGCCAATCCACTGAAACAGTTTCTTGAAGAAAAATGTGTTTGAAGCAACCAGAGGAAACAGAAGCTACTTAGAAAAAGGAAAAAAAAATCACTCTTTAGTACTTAATGGTTGTCTGAGAGACAAATTGCCAGAAAACTTGCTGTCTGCCTGAAGGGAAAGGCAGTTTCCAAAATTTTAAACAGCATTGTCTGGATGTTACTATAAATGTTCCCTAAAACAGCAATATGAGCTTTTATCCCCTTAAGTTTAGTAGACCATTCTTTTGCAAATAACAATCTAAAAACCTAATGTTGCAGGTTAGTGATCTGAGAAACCACTGAAAGTATGCAGAAATATTTAAAAGGATTTCTTGCCAGCATAGCATTAGAAAAATTTACTGAGATATCTGCTTTCACTCACCAAAGGACTAAATTCATTTGGATTTGTCCTAAAATCCTTTCTAAGTCCTCTGTTAAAAATGGTAGAGTTGGTTACTAAATTAAAAAGGAATAAGACATTTTCACAAGAGCATGTATGTTCTACATTGTATGCATTACCTCATGTTAATTTCCATTTTGATAGCAAGCCTTCCAGTCACTCTGCTAGAAATAGCTTCAAAAGGTGTAAGTGCATACTGGGGTGACTCCATTCTGACAAATATACAGCTGACATTTAGCAGTGCTGAAAAATATACCTGTCTCTTCTTTATCCCTTCAGCTGCTTCCTGCTTTAACTGAAAAAAGAAAAGGAGTACTTGTGGCACCTTAGAGACTAACCAATTTATTTGAGCATAAGCTTTCGTGAGCTACAGCTCACTTCATCAGATGCATGCAGTTTCCACAGTATGCATCCGATGAAGTGAGCTGTAGCTCACGAAAGCTTATGCTCAAATAAATTGGTTAGTCTCTAAGGTGCCACAAGTACTCCTTTTCTTTTTGCGAATACAGACTAACACGGCTGTTACTCTGAAACCTGCTTTAACTGCTAACGAAAAAGGCTAGGGCACACACCAAACTTTTTCTCTTGTTACAAGAAAGTTTTATTTAAAAACAAGAGTGCCAGACTGAATGTAACTTCAGCAGATTAGCAGTTAAATTAGAAGGGGCTTTTCGTTTAAGTTCCGGTGTTGATATGTCACTGCGCTCTGTCACTTCGAAAAGCGATAGTGCTTTGTTATCAGTGCTGAGCTCAGACAGCCTCCTGATGTAGAGTTAGACTGAAATAGAATGCCAGAGTGATGAAGGTACTGGTTGCATCCTCTTAGCTACTGGACGTGGAGGAGAGATGCTGACACACTGTTCTGTTTAGACAAACAGGTTGATCATTTTCCAAGGTCTGTTTTCCTGATAGTAAAACATATTTTAAAAATGAACTGATAGCCAAAAAAACAAAGGTTCACCCCAGGTCAGCTGAAGAAATGCAAAAGGATTTGGAGACGAATGTAAGCACTTCTCATTAAAAAATGTTTCCTTTTATGTTTGTTTATAATCCCTTTTTTGGCAGGAATATGTTTTGCGAGATTTAAATGCTTTGTGGCACTGATGTTATTGGGAATTCTGCGTGTGCAGGATTGGGTGGGCCCTACATTGTTATTTTTTTTTTTTAGATGCAAAGTGGGGGTCTATGCATGTGTTTCTCAGCTTCAATAAATGTGTGCTGACCCCACTTTATTATGTAAAGCCACATTCCATATACTTCAGTTTGTATTGTTCTGGAAGGAAATGGTTCTCTTTTTTGCCTGTGTTGTGACTCAAGATCAGTGCCTCCTGAAATGGCCATCTTAGGTCACTTGACTTAGCAACTAGGCTGAATCAGGCAAGTGTAGGGGGGCCCTGCAAAGCCATTCTATTGGAGTATGAGGTTCAGTTTGCAAATTTCAACCATACCACCCCTTTGTTGTGTGCCTTCTTTAGTGTTCTCCAGCTGTGTGCTCCCCATTAGTTTCCTTACTAAGAGGAGAGATGTAATATGCTCCATTAACCACCACTGAGGGAAATCGTTTCCCTTACTCCATGCACTGTAACCCCTTATTTTCCTCCCATTTCTCTCTAACTATCCCCCTTCCTGCTCAATATACCTTACAATGGTAAATTTAATGTTTTAAATTGATGAAACCCAGTTCTATTTTTTTCTTCAAAAATTTTTTAGCCAACTCCCCCAATTCCCTTTAAGCCACTTTTTCTCAGATTTTATTTTATGTATTAGAGTTAGGATAATTCATAAAAGCAATAGCATTTGGAGAAAGAAAGAAACTCTAGTATGAAGAGGCAGAGAATATTCAGACATCCCACAGGCCAGGATCATGAGCATTTATTGTTATAAAAGTTATTACAATATGATTACCATCATACCCGCAGAACTGGTATGATGATAATCATGCGTCCTTCTTTGGCTGGCTTCATTTTGCCATTGTTGGCTTAATAAATACCTATATAGTAACACAGCCTAATAATAATTTTTAGCACTCTCATTCATGGAGCTCAATGCTTTTACAAAAGTGGAAGAGTATCATTATCCCTGTTTTACAGATAGAGAAACTGAGGCACGGGTGAAGTGACTTATTCAAAATCACCCAACAGGCCAGTGGGATATGGACAATGAGCCTAGGGTTTCCTGAGTACCAGTCCCTTACCTTTGATGGATTTTGTTGCCTCTTTCCCCATAAAAATGGATTTTTACTCGGCTTTATTAAAAAAAATGATACTGAGTGTGTGAAGGGTTATTGATAACTTTAAATCTTATCCTTTTTAAAAAAAAATCATACTGAGGGCTACAAATTAAAATGCAAAGTAAGCTATTAAATTTTAAAAAAAGTTCCCAAAGTATACACCAGTGTCATTGAAATTTGATTCCTTACCACTGCAGCAAGTGTTGTTTAGTAACCCAGCTAGTCCAGCAAACCTAGTGTGAAAAGGCATGGAAGGTGAAGTTACCACAATGTCCTTTGTGGGTGGTAAATGCAGAGTAATCATCTCTCACTAGGAAAAGCTGCCAGAAGATACTTATGTTGGTACTGGAAGAACTCACCCTAGGAACGTGAGTGACCTGATTGCTGGATATAGCTATATTGAAGGTCAATAGTGTTGTGGCCTCTGAAGTAATATAAGTTGTTGATGTGTTTAATACTTGCATATTTTAACAGTTGGTTAATTATTGTACCTTAATAAAACTGCAGCCTTTTCCCATAAATCTGTAGAGTTGTGATTCCATTATGAAAATGCAAATGGCTTCCATCTGAGAAATGTATAAATCTTTTCCTTATAAAGAATCTTTTTTCTTAATTATTAGGCATATGAACAATAAAAATAGATATCCAGTAACCTGACAATTGTTTAATAATGCTCTGAAGTTATAAAGCAGCTTTCCTTCGAAGATCTCAAAATGCTTCAATGACATTAATGAGTTAAGTCCCACAACAGCCCTGTGAGGTATCAGTTTTATTATTTTAAAGTGCTGTGCTCCCCTTTGTGATGCATGAAAGTCTTCATTATCTCATGTCTTGCAAAAGGAGCTGAGGTAGATTGTTTTACCCGCAAATATCAGACCTGATCCAGATTATTTTGCTGCATTTAGGAAGAAAAGAAATTACAAGATTTCATTCATTACTTTGTACCTCATAACTTGTAGGGATCGACTTCATAGTTGGGACTGTCATAATAGTATTTACTCCTAGTTAAATCTATAAAGAGCAACTAAGATGTATGGTTAAATTAACCGTTTACATGAGCAATATTTCTATTTTCAATTTCAGTGCTGGCTAAAACTATGGCTAAGGCTTATAGTGGTGTATTTCAGATTCAGTTTTAAATGTCCTTCATTTATTTGTACATTTATGTATCACTATAAAATAAAATAGGATACAGGAAACACAGGATATTATTTTATGGACATGATTTAATTTCACTTCTTTGCCAAATTAACAGAAGTATACTTCACATTTTTCACAGACACAACAATTTCACAGAACCCTTAGAATGAATCTTTTTTGAAACACACACACACACACCCCTCCAAAACAGAAATATTTTTTGCCATGCCATGAATACCATCCAAACAGGTCCACAATGTATAGGTCTGGGATACAGACGCTCACATTGTCAGTGAATGCAAGAAGACAGATAATGTCATTAATATTACAATGGGTTTACAAGTATTAGTGAACTACAGGAAATTGAAACAGGTGTGACAAATTGTATTGAATTAAATCTAGTTTTATAAAAGTAATACTTCTTTTGGCGGTCATTCCACACACTGTCAGTCATACAAAACATTTTTGAAATAGCTACTGGATGAAAAATAAAAACAAGAGTTAGAGATGTTGCAACACAACACAATTATAAACTGCATACAAGTTAATGTTTAACACAAACACAGTATGAGGAGAAGCAAAAATATGCATCTGCAATAAAGAACAACCATTTCATGTCATTGTTTGTTTGCAATCTGATTGAAAAAAAAAGATTATGAAGGATGCCAAAGGCTGTAACTGGAAAACTGTTGCTTCTGTAGGGCTGATGTAGGAGAGAACTGCAAAAGAAAAAGAATACTTCATTTTTTAAGGTTTCAGAGTAGCATCCGTGTTAGTCTGTATTCGCAAAAAGAAAAGGAGTACTTGAGGCACCTTAGAGACTAACCAATTTATTTGAGCATAAGCTTTCGTGAGCTACAGCTCACTTCATCAGATGCATAAAAGTGGAAAATGCTTATGCTCGCAAAAGCTTATGCTCAAATAAATACCAGAGAGGGAGAGGAATTATTTAAGCTTAGTACCAATGTGGACAGAAGAACAAATGGATGTAAGCTGGCCACTAGGAAATTTAGACTAGAAATTAGACAAAAGTTTTTAACCATCAGAGGAGTGAAGTTTTGGAATAGCCTTCCAAGAGAAGCAGTGGGGGCAAAAAATCTATCTGGCTTTAAGATTAAACTCGATAAGTTTATGGAGGAGATGGTATGATGGGATAACGTGGTTTTGGTAATTAAATATTCATGGTAAATAGGCCAAGTGGCCTGTGATGGGCTATTAGATGGGGTGAGATCAGAGTTACCCAGGAAAGAATTTTCTGTAGTATCTGGCTGATGAATCTTGCCCATATGCTCAGGGTTTAGCTGATCGCCATATTTAGGGTTGGGAAGGAATTTTCCTCCAGGGCAGATTGGAAGAGGCCCTGGAGGTTTTTCGCCTTCCTCTGTAGCATGGGGCATGGGTCACTTGCTGGAGGATTCTCTGCTCCTTAGAGTCTTTAAACTACGATTTGAGGACTTCAATAGCACAGATATAGGTGTGAGGTTTTTTTTGTAGGAGTGGTGGGTGAAATTCTGTGGCCTGCGTTGTGCAGGAGGTCAGACTAAATGATCACAATGGTCCCTTCTGACCTAAATATCTATGAATCTATGAATCTATGAAATTGGTTAGTATCTAAGATGCCACAAGTACTCCTTTTCTTTTCATTTTTTAAAAAAAAATTCTTTTTAAAATGTTCCTCTCTGTGACTCCAGGTCCCTCAATACATTCTTTGTGAAACTTTAAACCATGAAATTACAAAGAAAATAATATTTTCATCCACTCATGTATACCTGTTGTACAAAATACACAAAACGTGCCTGGCTCCCAAAGTTTCTAAATTATTCATATTGTTTTAATAAGTCACTGTAAAAATGAGGTATGTATTTGAGAAGTAAAGAATGATTGTGGAATCGGAGATACATAAATCTCTTATAGTTGGAGCTTGGCAGGCAAACCCTTATGCCCATGCTGAGTCAGTGGGCCTAAGCAGAGGTGAAAAGTTCTGTACACATGGATCTGATCAGAGCATTAGTTTGGAGAAGTCCCTCATTTAATTTCCCTATGTCCTGTTTTTGAAATAGTTAATATAAGTACAATAATAATGTGTGATGCAACATTTCTGATTATCTTTTTAAGTGGCTCTACAAAATATCTGATTCAAGAATGTAAATAAAAGTGCATCTCTAGAATTTTCAGACTGATCCAGAAATAGAACACATCTTTAGGACATTGAGACCATATGTATAAGAAGCAGTGTATCTTTCAAATATTTGTGGTTGTACACTGTCAGGTTGTGGAGGAGAGCTCTTGGCTGGAAGTGGCTGAGGTCAGGTGCCTCTTCATTCCTCATTACCTCCCAAACCTCTCTTACCACTGACAGGTGGCTGCCGCTTTACTCTTCTCCCATTTCCTCATTCTGCATGGCACGAGGGGTAGAAAAATTACATACTGCATCTATATTGCAAGCTCTTGTTCTTCCCACCCTGCAACTATTGGGAAGCCAGGTGATTAGCTTCCATTTGATGGTAGTGTGGAGCAGGACAGGGTGGTGCTATCAAATCAATTTCCAAAACCATAGTGGATTTCCGAGGTGCTGCGTATTCATTGCTACCACTAAAGTCAAAGGGGCTACTTTTGTGTTCAAATTTTAGCACCTGTTTAAATATTGTGCTGGATTGGGGCCAGAGGGCTCAGCATCTTGCATGAACAAGCCCAAAGTGAATGGAAATTGGAAGTACTCAGCACCTACTGAAAATCAGGCCATATGGCTTAGAATGCACTATGCTACAAGGATGCTCATGGCTCACATGGACAAAGCTTTCCTAGGCTTCATAGAAACTCACAAACAGGTGATGCTGAATTCTAAAGGATTCTAAAACACCATGAGTTACTTATTTTTATAACTTACAGCATAATTAGTAGTTTAATAAAATTAGTCCAGTAAGATTGCTATGAATTTAATATATATGTACACCTAAGCCTCTTTGCAAGAATGGTATTGTAACTTAATTACAGTAAGATTTTTAAATACTGGAAATAGTCCATTAGATCTTCCTTTTTTTGGAGCAATAGTACAAGGAGAATACCATCAGATCTATATTCATTTATCATTCCCAATGTCCTGGCATACACCAAGAATTTTAAAATACATTTCTGAGGGTAATCCATCAATTCCTGAACTACTTATTAGATCATTGTAAAACTGCTACAGAAACTTTATGAAAAGATTAGCTTTTATATTTAAATATTCCTTTATCTGAGTTACAAGGTCCCGTTAGATTTCAAAGTAGATTTTTTTTTGGTTAGAAAACCTAGTAATGTTCAGAAATAAATTGTCTACAAAATCTGCTAATTCATTTCCTTTAGTCAGCAGGCACAGTGTTGCAGTCATAGCTCTATTTCCTAAAATAAACATTTCAAAACATTAGAGCAATATCATTGCAATCAGATTATTCAGCACTAAAATCATATCTTGTCCACATCTGAAACACCTTTCAATTTTTTTCAAAGAAATTGCTCAGATGAGGGAATAGCAGCTATTTGCTGCTGTTACTGAAAGTTGGTTGGACTGTAATCTGAGCACAAGTAAATGGGGAGACTCTGATTCTCATCCCTTGTTTCTTTGGGCTTCTGTCTAATTGTGTGGTTGGCATCTGATAGCATTTCTACTTTTCTCCCATTCCCACAGTTAGTTTACGTTAGGAAACATGTATTTCTATAAATGTGTCTCTTGCACTTCTGCGGTGCCAAATACCAGCATAACACACAATTAAGTTTTCCACAAATTATTATGATCCTCTGAAAAACCACAGAAATTAGCTGCGTTTCTGATACTAAAAATGTAGCAAAAGTTTATCCATGCTGTGACTGGAAATCAGTGCTGGAAAGCCATTCCCTCATTGAATAAAATACCTAAAGGCATATGTATGATAGATTCGAGCTAGTGCAGTGAATTAGTAATTCTCTTTGCCCATGTGAATTGCTGTGTTAGAGGATTAAAGGACTCCCAACCTCAAATAAACTAAAACTTTTTGATAAAAGTGCTAGTAAATTATTAGCAAATGATGAGATTCGCTTTTTTTAGTTCTCTCATTATCTGTCTTTGCAGTAAAGATGTTAGCAGATAGAGTGCTATCTGTAGAATTTAATTTAAATATTTTGTAAACTCTTTAAAGAAAATATTTCTTCTCCATTCCATAAACAGGAAGCGCTTACATATTCAATAAATTAATCCTGCAGTATAGTTATATCTAGTACTTCTCCAAGCAGCAACAATATACTCACCTCAGCAACAGGATGATGAAAACCAGGAGAAAGTAAAGTGGCTACACCTGAAGTAGAATTTAAATGATGGTTAAAAACAAAACCATAAGCCCACATTGGATATCTACTTGTTATTGTGGAACCTTCTCAAAGAAAATGTACTATTTTGCTTTAGAAGAAAAACTCTGCATTGTGAGATCTTTTCAAATCATTGGACAACAGTAATTTTAAAAGTGGCCAAAGCTGAATGCCACAGTTATCACAAATATCCAAATTCTAGTTAATTTTTGAGGGCAACATCTCAGTTCTTGCAAACCATTAGTATTGGGAAATATTAGTCTTGCTAAGTTAGTCTTACTTTTGCTGCCAAGTCAGGAAAGGATAAGGTGTTACCCATGTCTGAGCTACCTGATTGAAAATAATATTAATATTTTCTTTAGTCTGCAGCTATTTGCTATAAATGAAAGCATTTTTATCTGTTGTGAAATAATCCAAGCCCAAAAGTAACTCCTCTTCTCACTGGGGGGAGGGGGAGAAGGCTGAAGGTGGAGATTTATACACACAATTCCCCACCCAGAGAGATGAGAACTCAACTTCACTGTATTATTTGTTTGAAAACTTGCCTGAGGTTCACAGGAAATGTAGCGATCCTGAAGATAAAATTCCCTTCCGCAACTCTCAAGCAGCTCTTTCCAGACACCACCAAAATCCAAACCGCTTTTGTACTGTATCCCTAATTGTCACTGTCTTTGATGCTGGAAATTTCCAACACGTTTGGATGCCGTTGTGATTTTAGAATCCTGAGCTGTCCTGCTGGAAAGGAGGGCAAGTATCACAGAAGATGGTTCACCAACACAAAGGGTTCATTTTCGGTTAGCTTTTACTCTTCCTCATTCCCCAGTAACTAACACTGAACCCAGGGTTTTTTGTTTTCAAAATACTTTTCTCTGCTGAATCTGGTGTTACTTGATACTGAGATTCAGAGCCTGACAGTGGTTGCTTAGCAACATAATCAGCAGTGTTCACACTAGCACCTCTGGATGCTGAACTTATCTGCATTCCCTATGTTCAGCTAACTTATAGATTTTTTTATTGTTGTGGGTACGCAGTATTTGCTGAGATTTCTATTTCTTTTTTATTTTCATTCATCCCTGTTAACAGATGATTTGTATCAGACTCTAGCTTCTGATATTTCACTTTCAAAGCACTTCCGTATTTTCAACCTTTCATTTCAGGACTTTGTCAAAAGTTGGCTGTTTCTTACCCCCTCCCCCTTGAAATAAAAATACAGTTTTCCCTAGTGTGGCCCAAATTACCAACGTAGACATCAAAGAAAAGAAACATGCTCTCTCTTGTGTATTTAGCAAAAGAGTAAAGGTGTATGTATACCTTTAATATTATCCAAGATGATGGATGATCTTAGTGTGGATTGGAATCCCATATTCTTATCTGGTGATGGTCATAACTTTAGATTAATTCAATTTTTCATATGGATTGATATAAGGCTAAAAAATGAGTCTGTTTTTATGGTCTCCTCCTGGAAGTTCCATTTTAAGCATCACTGGTGTTATTCGATTGGGCCCCCTGATATCAAAGACTAATAGTCTACTCTTCCCACCTGCCTCAATCTCTGTCATGCCCACTTGGGATGCTTGGCTCCCATGAAAGGCACAGGGTGGAGAGTAATGTGTGCTGAACTCTCTCTCTCTCTCTCTCTCTCTCTCTCTGTGTGTATGTATGCATGTATGTAGGAGAATTGGTGGTTCAAGGGAAAATTCTGATTCCTCAGGGATCTTGCTTATTTTCACCACTGACCTCTGTCAGCAGAAGAGTCTGACACCACCTGGCACAGAGCTCAAAGCACTAAACACCAAACTAGCATTTCAAACTGTCCTTCGAGAGTGGGGCTGTTATGACATGGGTGACCCTTGCAACTTCAGGTTTGACATTGTTGTCTGCACTGGCCCTGCCTCCCACTGTTCGGAACTCTTTGTTGACGCGATTCAGTCTACACTTCGACCATGTACAAAGTTCACCCCAAAGAAGTCAGTGCCAACCCACATTTAATCAGAATGGTAGATGAGGTACAGCCACTTTATCCCTGCTTTTAGAAAAGGAAGTAATTGTGGTATCTCAGATAGCACTAAGTGGTAACTATAGATCAGCGCTGAATACTCTTCAGTGACCTCCTTGTTACTTACTCCCGCAGCTCTCATTCTGCTTTTGTAACCTTGGTCTTCTCTATTCCACACACTTGAGACCTCTCTTTTAATGTCGGTGTATCATCTATCTGGTACTCCCTCTATTCTCTGCCCCCCTTTTGCAATAGAATGTCTTTTGTTCCTTACATCTAATCTGAAATCATTCTTTATCTTATGACTGACTCTGTCATTTTGTACAGTATACGTGAAGAATGCTTCTTGATATAGTCCTGAACCAAAAATGGTGGATCAAAGCCCAGATCTGGATCTGAATATTTAAAATTCCCCTATCTAAAGATCCAAAAACCACTGATCTGAGCAAGCTTAATGTTTGGATGTTCAAAGTTAAACCCATTTGTATGAGCTACATGTTCAGGTAGCATGTGACATCTGTGCTTCATGGCTTCCATTGGCAATTAAGGATGTTTGTTTCACTAGAGCTAAATGAATACAGCAAAATATTTTCGTTGAATTGAAAAATAAAATCACTTTTCGCCAATCATTTAATTTGTGTAACTTATTTTTTTGGCACAAATGTTTAAGAAATCAAATTTTAAAGTTGTATGTTTGAGTACTCATGGAAATGTGATCTTTCTTTATGCAAGTATTTGTGCTGGAAGTGCTTGCACTTTTGTCTGGTTTGAGAAGAATTAAAAACACCATGTGACTGATTGTATCTGACCAATTAGAGCTAACCAGCAAAGCTGGAATACTGAAAAGATCTATTCACGGTCAATTCATAGAGACTTTTTTTGCAAAGATATATATTGTGTTATTAATAATGCAAGACTTCAAAGAAATCATGATCTGTTTCCAAGACATACAATGAAAAAGAGGCAAAATTTGTCTCAAAAATGATTTGATGCAAATAGTTTTGACCTTTAAATGTGTCATTTTATTTAATGGTCCTCTTTCTCCTTTTACTCTGTCCCAGTAGTTGAAAACACCTGAGGCTTTCAAACTAACAGCCCCCGAATATATACATCTGATGATTCAAAACAGAGCATTTTCAGTGAAGGGTCCTTGACTGTGGAATTCACTCCACCCCACCACTGGTCAGACAAAGTCCAAGTGCACTAGCCTTCTGCACACATTACAACAGATCTCTTTATTCAAGATTTTGTCTGAGTGAGTGCTTGGAGGGGTTGAGATTCTTTGCCTTAGAGGTTTTGATTGTTGAGTCCATTTTCATTAATGCATGTATGTAACAATGTCTTCATTTTATATATGTGTTTAGAGAGATTCAGTGAGCACATTTTATAAAACCAGATATAGATACATACATTGTATTGTAACATATGGCAGCCAGCAGATTTTAATGATTGGCGGACCGTTGGATATGGGTTACAATATAGTTGCCTTTCAAGAGAGGAAGAAAGAAGAACAGCAGGGAGGCATAAGCACTAGTGATTATGCTGTATTCAGTTGCAATATTTCCATCTCAATTGCGCACACACAAAATGCTTCACTTTAGTTTTTCTTGATAGCAGCGACGTCATTTTTAGCTGCAATTAGTTTCTCTGCTGCATATGCAGTATCTTCCTCCGAGTAATCTTTAGTTTCAGTAAATACAAAACAAGAGGGAGCAAATTATGTCCTAGGATGTCCAGGCATAACTCCCACTGAAATCATGAGAAGCCCTGGATAACAAGCAGCCCAGGGCAGCATTTCACCCTAATCATTTTTCACGAAATGCTATCTTTTGAAACATAAACAGTTAAAGTCATTTATCTTGCTTATCCCAGGCACCCAAATTCCCACTGACTTTCATGGAAATGAAGGTGTGCAATGCATGCAGGTTGAAAGGACATTTTGCCCTTTGAGTGATTTGGAGATAAGTGGATCAATCTGAGTTAGAGGAGCCAGAGTTTAGTCTGTGAGTTTCCTACCCATGGGCCATTTATTTTTTTTGTTTTGTTTTTGAGGGGGAAATGACGAAAGAATGTCTGGGGTATATGCAGCACACTAGCTGCCAGCTCCTTGAGCTATTTATCCAGCCTTGTCCCCTTGGAGCCCTCTCACACACAACAGGAAAGAGGAAGGAGAAACAAAGGTGGAGCCTGGAAGGGGGGAAGGGAGTTGGGAGGCTTGCTTGATCTTCCTGCTTTTAGCTCAGTAAGTTATTGGTGTCTGGGTTTCCTTTCCCCAGCTGGCCACACATTCCCTGCCATTTTCACTCAAGCTGTGGTTCTGTGTCTGATTGTGGAATGGAAGTGTGCAGGGAAAGAAAAGAAGCTGTGAGCATGCAGGTTGCTGGGGAGATAGAATTCGGCGAACTGTACAGCAACAGCCGTGCTTCATCTACATCTGAAAGGGCAGGAGAGAAATTTGGGGGAACATAATTTGTTGGGGGTCGGAGGAGAGAGAGACAAAGCAGAGCCACAGTGGCATGGAGGGAGGTGGAAATGTGGGGAGAGCCTTAAGGGAGACAGAAGAAAATGTGGAGCAAGAGAGACTGAGAGAAGCACAACATATGTGGGACTTGAAGCACTGACCGAAGACTGCTTCTGGGAGAAGGGTAGGAGAATTATGACTACCAGTCTTTGGGCAGCTATCTGGAGGAGGACTTAGCAAGTGCTGGGGACCTCTTCCTTGGAGAAAGGAAAGTGTTGCTTCTGAGGAGAAACTTGTCTTCTCACAATATTTTTATGTAGTAATTTTGTTTTTTCAAATGTGGGGAGTTGATTATATTCCGGGAAACCTCCCAGAATCCTGCTGATCCTCTCCAGAATTGTAAGACCAGCACTGAGAAGGAGGCCTGTGGGGGACCAAGGGAGAGACCTAGTCAAGAGGAGTCCAGGGGTGGCCTTTTAAATTGGGAAAGATTGAGATGAGGAACTGTGGGCACAGGGGGCATAGTGTGGGGAGGGGTGGATAGGAAGAAGAATGGAGAAGAGTGACTGGGGACTTTTGAGTAAAAGGAGGAGAAAATGAGGGGCGTGAAGAGTGAGAAAGTGAACATAGGAAAAGAGGGAGAAAACAAGAAAAGAGAGGAGTTCAGGTGGTATGTATACTGGGGAAAGAAAGGATTGCAAAGATGAAGGAAAAGAGACCCAGAAACTGACTATAAAGAGAGTGTTTAGGAAGGTAAAACTAGCATTGATACTAGGATAATTGTGGAATACAGTGGTACCCAGACAACAAGCCAGTTGCTTTCTCATTTTGAACATCCCACCCATTAGGGCTGAGAGGAGTTGGGGGCCATGAGATGGACAATTAAATTGAGCTGCAGAAGTGGGTTGTTTCATTCTTTCCAAAGCTAGTGGTGGTGGGTTGGTTATTTGGCTTTGGATTTTAGATCAGGCCAATCTCTAGCCTTTTGTTTGTTAATGAAGATTGTTTGTACCACTAAATTTCTGTTCTTTTATTGCTTGGTAAAATCCACTGCAATTTGTTTCCGCTCTCAGCATTTTTTCTGATTGCAATTATCTCTTTATTCTTATCTCTGACTACAGATCTCCACAGCAGTTGTGATTAGGAGATGGAGTCTGCAGCTCATTGATTCTGTTGATATGTGCATTGCAAGTTATTTGTATACTTTATTTAAATTAAGTTAATTTAATATGTGGGGTTGAAACAGCTGTTGTAACATTATGGTTGTTTTTGTTTTTTCCTACAGGTTTTTTGAATGTGGTGTCACTTGTACCAGGCTTTCATCAGAGGCTTTAGCTTTCTTTTTTTCTTTTCTCCTAAAGTGTGCTCATTTGTGTACTGTTTGGATCTGTGGGTTCTTGATCAGTATTGCATGAGGGATGACCTTCATAACTAACACGAGTATACCTTATGAGAATTATGGATCATTCCCTCCCTAGTGGAAATAAACCATATTCTGTTACTAAGCACATGATTAAAAATCTTTCTGGCTCTGTCAGTGTGTATACATTTTACATAGTGATTGTGTGCAGTGCCCTAGAATTACTTAAAGTACCCACAGGGTATGTAGATACAATGTACGCACCCACATGATTAACAGCACTGAGGTATCAATGTTCGTAGAACCATTCCACAATGTGGCACAGAGGTGAGTATATTCCTCTAAATGGACCCACATCTCTGCACACGCACCCCTGTGCTTTGCCTCCTCGCCAAATGAGACACCTCTTATTCCCCACTGAGCACTGGAACAATCCATCTACCCCCTTCAATAGGCCAAGTGTCTCCTGCTGTTTAACCACCCATCTCTGGCTACTGTCCCCATGTCACTTCAGTTAGTTTCTCTGTGCACTCTGTCCTCCAGCTTTATTTTTTTGCTTCCCAGAGCCCCCTTCTCAGTCCTAACTTGTGAGAATAGTGAGAGACTGGCAGCAGAGCTCTGGGAGCATAGGCCATGGGAAGAAGCATATAGGGAGTGTGTATTTTTTTTTTCCTTAGAGATGCTATTCTCAGAGCCCTGGTAACTCTCCGTCTTCTCTCCAAGTGGTCTTTCAGGCCCCTTCACTTGAAATTATCTAGTTTGGAAATATCAGTAACTTTATTGTTCAATGTTAAATTTTCTGGGTACAGCTCAGTGACCAGATTTGTTTTCTATAAAGTTGCTCAGTAGTTATGGAAGAATCTGGGGGGTTTACTTTATATATCAAACAAAGGTGCTAGAAGATTGTTTTCCCTTCTAAGTTCTACTCAGCGATGGGCAAAAAGTTCTAGTATTTTGTTTATAATTGTAATATATTTCAGACAAAGGAATATATTTTAGAAGATGGTATCTCTTAGCCTTGTGAAGGAGCTTTAAAGTGTTAAAGGAGCATATACGTTAAATTTATTATACCACATAAGACACTTCAGCACTTACATTTATCAGTATGTCACCCACTTTGTTTTATAGTTTGAGTGCCTTGTTGAATTTTATGTTTGGCTGTATATCTTGGAGACTTTAGCCATTTACTGTATTGTTATGGACTGGGAAATAAATCGGACACATAGTATCTTGTTTTTAGTAATTGGTTGGGTCATGTGGTCTTCTACGAGTTATGTGATTGCTAAATAGAGGCCATCGTGAGATTTACTCTAGAGTAACAAATCTTTATCAGCAAGGAAAGGTTTTGTTTTTTTTTATTGTTTTGTTTCTGTTTTTTAAATATAAATGTTTGTATCACCATTAAAAATGAGGATATGCTAAGCCTGAATGAATGAAAACATATTATTTCTGATCTCTAAAGGCTGCTTCTGATAGTAACTGATAAAATAACATAGTTCCTACTCTTTGTTTAGACATTGTAAACTAATCATATTCCTAGAAAGGTTTGTAATTAGTAAACCAGAAAACAATTGTACCCTTTCCAATGTTTTGAGGTCAAAGTAAAATTCCATTGCTAACAGAATGTGCTTACGCTAGTATTGATCTTGAGCAAGAGTAAAAACCGTGAACGAGGCTGTTTTGATTAAATATGCAAAATGTGCAGGGAAAGTGATTTATTTATTAGTGTTCATTTTTGAAGAGGATGCAAATTTCACTTGTTAGTCTAAAAGAAAACAAATTTAATGTTTTGTTTTTTAAAAAAAACTCTGGGCACATGAACCAGAGAACAGTTTGTTCAGATGTGTTACAAACTAATAAAAAGTTGGTACAGTGTGAATGGTAAAATGCTCACTGGCCCTCAAGCTGAGGGTTTCCCCCTGTCAATCCACACCCTCAGGAAAAGCCTGGGTAAACAGCTGGGTTTGGCAATATGTCTTGAAAGCCAGTCTATGCTGAGACTCTCTTAAATTAAGATGTGTTGCTATGTTTCATGGTACTTATGTTTTTTTTTTTCAATGCACATACACAGAAAAATAGAAATCACCAACTTTTCAATCATCTTTGATTTCTGCATTTACTCTGCATTTCTGCATTTACGTATCCTTTAGCATAAGAAAACTTGCAGGTTAATTCTGAAAGGATGTCTTTTGTATATTCAGCAGCTAATCATGTAATCCTTTTTTCCACTAGATAGTACCACACCATGGGCTCTATTTGGTGTGGGAGTGGGTTTGGATGGGAGAGTGGCTATTTTAAGTTATCACCATGAAACTTACATTTGTTATATGGTTGACGTGAAACCTCTACTTTTTTAAATGAGGAAAAAATTGTAAAGATGGAGAATTTAAAAAGAAAATATGTGCCTGGTAGGCTTTCATGTGATTACATGTCAGTAGGACTTGTTAGGTCTCATATGTAGCCCTGCAGGGATGGGAAATAGCCCTCTTTACAGCTGAAATATTGGCATGTATAGAAAGGACCTTAATGGTATATGTGATAAATGAAAGAGGTGGGGTTGCTCCCTTTTATGGACACCCAGCCAGCCAGTTAGCTGTAAACTCCCTCTTAGTAGATGTTCTCTACTTGTAAAGGGTTAAAAAGTCTCCCTGCAATTCACATGTAAAAGGAAGGGAGTCGGCACCTGACCAAAAGAGCCAATGGGAAGGTGAGAATTTTTTAAAATTGGGAAAAAACTTCCCATTTGTCTGTCTGTCTGTTTGTTGTCGGAGAGAGGCAGACAGGGAGTAACTATGCTGTAAGAAGCTTGGGGTCAGGTATGAAAAATCATCAGTATCGTACTGAGAAACAACTCATTTAAAATCCCAGATGTGAAAGTAGATCAGGAAATATCTAGGAAGACGTGATTCAGTTTATCTCTTCTTATTTTTTTATGGCTTGTGGACTCCTCTGTGTGAACCCCAGGTGCTTTTGTTTTGCTTGTAACCTTTAAGATGAACCTCAAGAAAGTTATTCATGATGCTTAATCCGTGTAAGTGCTTTTTTTTTTTTAATCTAGCAATAGCCTGAGTTTCCAAATGTATTTTCTTTCTTTTTTTTTTTTTAATAAAATTTACTTTTTTTTAAGAACAGGATTGGATTTTTGTGTCCTAAGAGGTTTGTGCACATTGTTTAATTAGCTGGTGGCAACAGCTGATTTTCTTTGTTTTTCTTTCTCAGCTCTTCCCCGGAGGGGGCGGGGGTGAAAGGGCATGAGGGTAACCCACAGGAAGGAATTCCCAAGTGCGCCTTCCTGGGTTCTCAAAGGGGTTTTGCACTTGCGTGATGGCAGCATCTACCCATCCAAGGTCAGAAAAAAAGCTGTAACCTTGGGAGTTTAATACAAGCCTGAAGTGGCCAGTATTAATTTTTAAAATCCTTGAGGGCCCCCACCTTCTGCATTCAAAGTGCCAGAGTAGGGAATCAGCCTTGACAGCCTGGGACTAAAGTTTGCTCATTCTGGACTTCAGATGGGTAATTTTGGGGATGCATAGGAAGGGGAAGTAAAAGGGGGCTCCAAAGTAGGGGAAGAGAGAGTGGAAATATTTGTTAATTAAAACAAGTTTCAGCTGTTGGAAGCTGCACAGGTGGCTTTGGAATGTTAGGATAAATTCTGGGAAGATGAATTCGTGGACAGGATACAGGTAAGGCCATCAAAGGTTCACGACAGATAAATCTATCATTTGGCTCTGCATTTTATCGTGTGGATTTAGTTTCCATAACTATGGTGTATGTGTGTGGTTCCCTTCCCCCTCCCAACCCAATCCTTCCCCTGCCAATACTGTCAACTGTGGACAATACAAATAAGATAGCAAATATACAGCTATTGTGCCTGGAACAAAAAGAGTAAGTCCGAAAGCTGATCTGTTACTACTTATGTAGTGGAGCCTTGGAAAATGTCTTAAAAGGCTTAGACAAAGCTGTGCACAGCAATCATACTTATCTTTGTACTGCCAGAGGATTCTTAGGTCACATGCTGCCATGTTCCCATTTATTCTAATACTGTAATTACCATAGAAGTTGGATCATCTCTGGTAATTATGTGTGTGTGAAGCATGCTTCAACAGCTCAGATAATAGGATTCACTACACAGGGTCTACTCTGTACGGCTGCAGAAATTATGCTATTTTATGGAATGTCTAATACCAATATCACTACAATTACTTTGCTTAAATGGAGAAATAACCTTCTGAGAACAATACATATGAAGGGAAAAGATAGTTTGTCAAAAAGTCAATGCACTATATTTAAAAAAAAATAACTGTCATGGTACACTTTTCGAATTTTATAACAATATATATAATTTTAACTTTTATTCTTTGAATTCATTTTGAGAGAGAGGTGCTTTATCATGACAAATCAGGAATGATTTGAACATAGGAGGAATGGAGGAAAAGTGAGTTGTTGACAGGCTTATTTGTTGTAAGCTGTTAAAGAAATATTTTCTTGTTGCTTTCTAGCCAAAAGCTATACAAATAATTAATATTCAAAGAGCAGCACAACAATTGTTGTTAATGTACAGTGCCTTCCTCGATATTTATTGCTGCAGTATCACTTGTGGTTTGTATGAATCTGTTTTCATTGCAGTTTATTAGCAATCAACAATTATTATTTGGCTCTAGTGTTTACAAACTATAATTCATTATCCTCTTATCTTTTATTTATGAGACAATGTCAAATGAAAGAAGCAAAATATTCATTTTTGGTTGGAGGAGTTCTACAGTAAATTAACATTGCCACTGAGCTGCATTCCTCAGTGGTCTGGTGTGACTGCTGTGTGTATCTGATCTCTCTCTATCCCACAGGAGATGAGAAGGTAGAGTCTTTACTACAGCAGTGGTACCTGTCACTCTGGCAACTGCGATTTGAAAACCTGATCTAATTGAAGTCAATTGGGGTTTTGCTATTCATGTCAACGGAGGCAGGGTTTCACCCGCAATGTTCACTGTGTTGACATTTTTGGGAGACACCTGAGCAGTGAGTCAACAGGTGACACAGGGAACATAATTCCTATTAATAGGTCTCGTCATGAATGAATTAGTAATGTAAGTATATTAAAATATTTGTATCTGAATGCGCTGTGAAATGAGCTTGTGTAAGTCCAAGTTCCTCCAATTGCAATGACTGTGATCTTAAACTAAAGCATGTTACTGAAAGGAAAATATTATATTCTACTTCTAGTGTCATTACAGATGTCACTGAAGAATGGCAATAATTACTCGAAAAATTAGCCAATTTACTCTTGATCTTGTTAAATCAGTACCTCCAACTTCAAACTTAACCATACCAAGCTCTTAATCTTGTGCGTACAAAGATGTCATACATTTACCCTGAAAAGACTGACTTTTTAGAACAGAAAAGACATTTTATGGCAATGCACTTTTAAGCAATAGATGCTAAATTGAAATCGATTTTTTTCAGATGATTCCTATTAATTTCAGTAGGACAAACACATTATTGAAAAGAAAGCAATGGGTCTATTGGAATACTGTTTCTATTGGCTCCTGGGGTACTGGTCCTCCAGTTCAAAGCAGAATAGAGCAGTAAGAACTCTGCTGAAGGATTCCAAAACAACTCCATTGGCAGTTGCACTACTATTAAACTATCTAAGTAGTTATCAGGAAGTCAGTGGTAAACTGCAGTGTCACAATTCAAAAAACATTCTTCTCTAAAAAGTCCTCTGCTGTGTTTACACTAGTTTATTGTGCGAAGATAGTCTATGCTATGTTATGTTGTAAATGAGGCTGAGCCAGATTTTTCAGACCCAGGCAAAGAGAATTGCATTCATTTGCATTTCTTATTTGTGAATGCAGATATAGCAATTGTAGGCACAATGTTGTTGATTGCATGTGTATTTCCGCATATGACGTGAATATCCTCTCCACTTATTTTTAAATACCATTTTGTAAGGTAATTTAATTAAGAATAAATAGCTCAGTGTGGATAAAGTTCCCTGAGCCAAGATCATATCTGTTTGAGATTTACCTAAGAGCCAAATCTTGTGATAGGCAAGAAACAACATAGGCAATGAAACTGGTGCATTTTCACTGCATGAGGGCTCCAGCCACAGAAGTGGCAGGCAGGGTGCAGGAGCAGATAGCTTGTGCAGGGCTCTGGCCAGTGGTTCTATGACTACAAGGACTTGGTGGCTAAAATCCGCCATAGGAGGGCAAAGCAGGTATTGGAGAGTGGCTTTGCTGGACCTCTGTTGCCTGTGGCTTAATTCTGCAGGATGCTGAGCACTCCTGCCCATATCCAGCAAAACTAGGCACAAGCTTAACTTTAAGTATATGAATGGTCCTGTTGTTTCTTAAGAGCTTTGCTGGATCTAGGACCAGAGTTCTCAGCACCTTGCAAGATCCATAGTCTAGTAGGGAGGATTTGTCTATCTTCCTCTAAATCCCCTGAAGAGAACAGCCATGTAATGCTCATTTATTTGAGCTTTGCACAAAGTTCAGGCATTGGACCTAAGTGCCAGGTAAAGTTTAGATTTATAACCTGGTTTGGAATTACAGGCTAGCTTTAGTTTATCTACCCTGATCTTTACAAATCATAGTCACTGATGCCTCCATTTGTTCACTTGGTCACTTATGTTAACACTAACTCTTGGCTCATTTGGGTATATGCTACAATGAAAAATCTTACTTGGCCTCTTCTCTTTTGTTGCTCTTATGTGGCAGCTCCCTTTCCTTTTGAATGACAGTTTCTTCCGGAGCTGCTTTAAAAATACTGTTCTTTATATTACTGCTAACGTTCTTCATGGGAGGACATGATTGCAGAGACTATAAGCAAAACAAGCTAATTTACTTAGAATTCCTATCAATGTGCATTTAAATATGAAAGTCTAGCCTGCTTTTGTAGAGATGCTGAGTTTTTCTTACACACATTGTGATTTGAAATGAATATTGAAAGCACCACATGAAAGTCTATCATTGTTTTTCATTTACTGAGGCACTGTGTGTTACACCAGCTTCATTCATTTGCAGATTCTGTCAATAGGGTGAGGGCTTAGGCTCATGGTTTGTGCATTATTAAGCTTTACTCATAATATTTGGTTTCAAAAGTTTGATAAATATTTTGGTGGTTGCATGAGTGCTGTTAATAAAAAGGAATAAATGACAACTCTGTGACATACTTAAACATTCCTTGTACTCTTGAAAGCCGCTGTACATAAAATGATCATACCAAATATACTTTGGTGGAGGGAGGGAATGTGATACTTACACATGAAAGTATTATACATACGGATATGCATATGTATGATTCATCAGCTGAATAACATTTAAAGCTCAGGAACCCAGTGGCTTTGATTACTCTAATATTTTTGCTTTCAGTGATCATTGCTTTGATGGCTCTTATAACTGGTTTGTCTCCTCACAATACAGTTGTTATTCTGTACTCAATGATGCCTCTTCTTGCAGCATACCAAAATTGTATCTAACTGAACTACGGTGTTTCAAGGTTGTTGGAACAAATATATGGCATACTATGGACCGTTCTCAATTTTTAACGAGAGGTGCTGGGGCTGAAGCAGTTTTTTACTTTCATGACTGACGTGGCAAGCCCAAAGGTGCCTGGGCTGTGAACTGCCAATTCTAGAGGTGCTGGGTCTCATCCTTGGCAAGCCCGAGCACAAATTAAGCACTGGCTATGGAACATATTCAATCAAGTTTTCTCAGGTTTTAAGAATACAGAATGTGGGAGCTGGGTAGTGTAGTGGATAAGATTATTCTTTCCAATTTCCAGTTTAATCCTGTGGTACTGTGTGATTGTGATGGTTCTTGGGTTACCCAGGACTGTGAATCACCTTGTGCCCAAAGGAGGGGGAGACTTGCTTGTGCTTATCTGGTTGTCAGCACACTGACACCACCAGCCTGTTAGCCATCCAAACACTCTCCTCTGGGCTGTGCCAGCCCTTTCTTACCATGCAAGTTAACAATTGGTGTACCCCAGTCCCTGAATCCTTTTGAAGAGTAGTGTCCAACCCGTTCTCTTATGAATATTCACAGAAATATCAAGTCTGCTATCCCCAGAAGAACAGAGTACATACCAGCTTGTATGATTCAACTTGGGATCAGCTGCTTGCTTAGTACCACCACACTGAGATATATTTATAGTGAAAACACCAACAATAGGTTTACTATCAAAGATTCAAGATGTGAGTAAGGATAGTGGAAACAAAAGGGTCACATATAAAACAAAATCATAACATGCTTTCTAGAGACTTAACTATTAGGTTAACCTCCTGTCTAATGAAATTTCTCAACCAAAGCCTTTAGCATCTTCAACCAAGCCTGGTTGTGATCCCATTTTCATGAATGTAAATGCTCTCTCTATATACGTCCTGGGTGTAGGTTGATGGGGTATGTTCTTTGTTCCCAGCTACAGTCCAGCAAACCTTTTGAAGTTTATCTCGAGAACTTTATCTTCCCTTTGTTTCTCCTTATAACTGTTTGTTTCTTTTAAAATTCTTACCATTTTTCATGTGTACTAAGGTGACAGGAAACCCATTCTGAATGTGGCAATACTTAATTAATGTTTCAACAAAGGGAAACAGACATCTTTTGTTTGACAGGAACCTGGTTTCTCCACCTATGCTGAGATACAAAATCTAAGAACATATTTTCAGTATACATACGTAATTCCTTACATTAATTTCACAAGAATAAAAATGGTCTATGTGACCCTGGCTTTCATTTAAGAAAGCAAATGACATTTTGTGGTGAACCAGAATGTACATCCCAGAATTGTAGCACAGCTGGCATTGAGGGGTTCTTGGGTAACAGTGATCTGAGTTCTTTAGATTCAAATCAGTCCCTACTGAATATACAACTACAACTCATAATGAGCACAGAGAATTTGCCATCTGCCTTTTAGCAGTCTTCCTTTACAGGATTTCCTAACTGAGCCAGAATCGAACAAGGTTTCTGATAGAAGAAGGGAAGCAGCAACGGTCTTGGGAATTTGACTACTGGATTCTATGCCTGATTATGCTACGAACTTGTTGGTTGATCTTGTGAAAGTCACTTCACATCCCAATGCCTTATTTTACTTCTCTATAAAATGAATGTAGTACTGCTTACAAACCACAGCATTAAGAGGTGTAATGTTGCAATGCACTTTGTGCCTATCAATGGGTTCAGTCAAAGTACAAAGCCAGAATCATAATCAAGTGTTGTAAGTGGAAGTTGTAGACATCAGTATGGTTGTTTAGATAAGTGAGTCTTTTGGTCTTGGAGAATGAACGATAGTACAGAAGCAATGTATAATGGTCCCAAATGGCCAATGTGTCTGTTGAAGTAGTCTATTAAATATTCAACCTCAGATTATTTGTAGTCATGAAGTTGGATATGTGAATTCACGCACAGCATTGTAATCTCCTGTATTCGTATTTTATTTATGTGTATTATAATGGTGCCCAAAAATCCCAACCAAGCCTAAGGCCTTATGCTAGGTGCTGTACAAACACATGAGAGAAAGTCACTATCACAAAATGTGGGAGGAGAAACAGGCACAGAAGTGAAATGACTCAACCAAAGTCAATCATCAAGTCAGTGTTAGAATCAGGATTAGAACCCATATCTCATAAATTGCAGCGCAGTGCCTGTCCACTGGTCCACTCTGCCTCTCAGTTTATGGCGTTAACCCGCAAGGCATTGTTTCTTTGCTAATATGCAAGTGTAAGAGTCTCAAAATGCAGTTATGTCCATTATGTTAGTCGTACTTTGCATAAAACACATCCCTGCTACAGTATATCACTGACATGAGTGACATATAATTTTCTAAATCCATTGACTTTCCTGAGTTTTGCTCTTCCAATAGACAGGTATACTTGTAAATCAGCAAGCATTCTAAATAACTCTGGATTGTGTTTGTAATGTCGTAAGGGCAACATGCTTGTCATACGAAATTACTAGTGACAGCCGATGGGGAACATAATGGGGTAAAATGATTAAAAGCTCACTTGTGATCATGTTATCAATAAAATTTAAAATGGGCTGTCTCAACTGACTTTTTATGCTATCATGGTCTGTGCACAATTTCTATGGTAATGAGGCATTTATGCAGCTTACTCTAGTTTTAGTTTTCCTGCTCCCATATATCTATGTAAAATATAAAAATACCATACTTTTTTTAATAAATGCTGAAGTTGTGGATGATTGCATATGTGGCATGATTCTTGGTTCTTAAAAAAAAGTGCACGTGTTGATTTTTTAAAATATTTATATGTATAGATATATTATGAAGCCCATTGCAAACCGTTCATTGCAAATTAGGCAGATTAACTATTTTGGGAGAGGAAACCTAAACATCCTATCTGATGTCAACCATTTATCCCTTAACATGATGAGAAAACCCTTCTCTACCATGAATTTTGAAAAGTTCACGTAACGTAAACTTTTTCCCTTCCAGTAATTGTGGTGAATTAGCACCAGAAAAAAGTGACTCTGAAATATCAAACATTAAAAAAAAAAAAGTTTCCTTTTTCATTTTTATGTGCACATTGGCATTTTTTTTCTCGTTTTTCAAATTGGTTCCATCTTGGTTCATTTGATGTCTTCCCTCCTCCCACACCAATTCCCAAGTCAGTGAGGTTTGGAATATGTGCCATTTAAAAAAAAATCTTTGTTCTAAGGCATGCAGTCCTGTAGCCTTTAAAATGAGATTTTTTTTGCCCTGCCAAGTGAATTCCATTGAATAAAATGGAGTTCCTATAAGTAGATACTCTTCCTTCAGGACAGGTGGAATATTAAGGCACGAGGACTGTGTTATAGAGCATTAGAGACAGTGTGGTTAAGTATTGAAGAGACAGGACTGAGAATCAGAACTTCAGCGTTCTCTCCTTGGCTCTGCCACTGATTGACTATTTGGCCTTTGGCATGTCAGTTCAGCATTCAGTGCCTCAGTTTACTTTGCATACAGTAATACTCATCTACTTCAAAGGCTGTTGTGAAGATGAATTAGTACTTGTAAAGTGCTTTAGGATGCTCTTTAAAAGAATGATGCTCTGTGAGTGCAAAGTATTGTATTACCGTGTCCCAGTCCTTTCTAGATACCACCCAATCCCTTTATTAGACTGCCCTTTTTAGATTCTTCCAGTTAACTTTTCTCTATGCTTTTACAAATATTAAATAGTACTGTGGGGAAATGTGATGGCCTCTGAATTTCTCAGTTTCATAAGAATGCAAAGGCCATCTGACTATAAAAATAAATTATTTAACTTTAGACGCTTTATCTGTGCCAGCAGTCATTTGCTTGAACTGTGTATATAATCTCTAACACAGTAAAATTTAATAATATATGGCAGTTAGCAATATACAAACTTTTTAAGGTTGAAGTGCACCTGTCATAATGGCAGTTAAGAGCAATGAATGAAGCCTTATTTACCACCAACCTCCATTCCCCCATATTAAACCACTGATGTAAATATGAAAGGAAAGTTATTGGCTAGAAAATCACAAAATGTAATAATACTTTGCAAAATGATCCTTAAAGCTATATTAAATCACACTTCTCACAATTACTTTTTATTAAAACTCTTCAAGAACCTGGAATCATGGGTACTATATTCTGAACTAAACTGCACTCATCAATTTTAGTAAAAAAAAACTTATTAAACTTGTTTTACTGATGAAAATCTGCTCACTGTTGTTCATAGTCAAAAATCCATCAATTTTCCCCAGTATATCTGGCTTAGCTTTAAGCGTCAAAGTTTTTGACTCCTTTGCCTGGTTGATGTGAGGAGTATCTGTACATTTTCCACTACAAAATGTTGCCTTTTTAATGGAAACCGCTGTGCTACTATAGACCTCACAATTATAAAGACCCTAAGCCAGTACATACATATATATATATAAGCAGTCTTGTGTTATATGGAATATCAGTTATATTCAAGTTCCAATCCAGCAAACCATTTACACAAGTTCATTGCTTCTTGTATGTGAATAGTCCAGTTTACTTCACTGGTACTAATATACTTAAAATTATGAATGTGCTTAAGTTTTTTGGAGGATTGGAGCCAAAATTTGGGTGGATGTGGGTAAAGGAGAAGATCAAATGAAAATCATCTTTAATATTCAGAAGCTAGTTCAGCCCACTTAAACAAAGTTATTTAACTCTTTTTTGTCTCTCAAAATATCTTAACAAAGATACGCACTATTGATTGTTTTAAACATCTGTTTTCACAGCCAATAAAGGGGTAGCTTTTATTTTTCTGGAGAGCATCTATCATATTCCTCCTACTGTACTTAACTGTGGTTGAGCTCACCTAGCGGGTAAGAAGAAAGTGGTGCTTTTTCTGTTTAAATGTGTTGCCATCTTTAGCAAACAAAGATTTTTTTTTGTGTGTAACTTAAACAGTTAAAATTCAGTGATCCCTAATAACCTATCCATAAAATTTTATATTATAGCATGCTACAAATCCTCTGCTCAAATATCAGACTGCTCTGGCCTCAGTAGAATAATCGACTCTTCTGCCAGGAAAGTGCTTTTTTTTTTACCAGTTGGCTGAGGGGTTTGATTCATGAAACACACTTACAGACTGTATATCAAAATTTCTCTGAGAAATGCAGTAAACTTTACAGGCAACTTGTCTGAAATGTTTTGTGACAGAAAATTCCTAAAGCAGAACACTATTGCAGAATTATTTAAAAGACAAGCTTTATCAAGGATCCTTGCTCTTGCAATAAAATAATTTGCTGTATTTACTTTATATACATATGTATATATATATGTTTTTTATTTTAATTTTTGCCCGAAACTAGAGAGCTACCAGGCTGATTATTTTTACTTCAGAATAGATTATAGGTATCAGCCAATTGATTCATAGCTCACATGTGCCTAACTTGATGTTGTTTGGCAGTAAGTCTAGAATTATGTTGTAATACTGACTGTAAATTTTCCCCTTTGGTAAAAGATGGTTTATGTACTGTTGCTCAGCTAATCATTTCATCCTTTTTTGAGCGGGAGAATGTAAACACGCACTCTTGAGATGTTTCTTTGATGGCACTTTGTCTTAGTCCGACTACAGGTAAAAATGGATAGAGGCTGCGGTGGTGGTTTCTGTTCAATTTTTAACCTTCCACAATCTAGATTTCATCTTGTTCATTCAGTAAAAATCAGTAACTGCTTCTTCCAGGCCAACTCTAACTGCTTTTCTCTGTCTTCATTCGCACTGAATTGTCCCATACTTTTCTGCACTATGGATCATTCTTTCCGCCTTCAACCCTATTCTCTCAGGGCTTCTAAAATTACTCTCCTGGTTCCCACTTTCCTATATAAAGGAATATTCCATCAGTTTATTTTTGGAGATGCCTTTTCTGCTTCTACCCTTTGTTAGAGTCCCCCAGGACTTTCTCCTTGGTGTACACTGCTTCTCTCTCTGCACTCTCCCCCTGACCTGTCTTAGTCAGTCCTAAACCTTGAGTTGTTATTTTTATGCTGGTGACTCCCAAATATACCTTTGCACCCTTGACTTCTTACTAGCCACACATCAGCATCATTTCTGTGGTATCTCCTCCTTGAACTTTCACTGTTCCTCAAGTTACTGTAAGCTAGATATACCTCAAACTGAGCTATTTTAATTCTCTGATCTCCCTTTCCTATTACTGTTGACAATTCCCCCATTCTACCACAAACATGAGATCACAACTTTGGAGTCACTTTTTACTCTCCCCTCACTTTCTATCCCCACATCCAGGTTCCTGCTAAATCCAGTACATTCTTTTCTATTCACCACCCACTCCCAAAACACTGAACCATGCTTTGGTTATCTCTCCCTTCACTTATTTATATAAACTCCTCATCTCTGTCCTCCCCACATTTTACCTTTTCCCCCTCAGTCTATCCCAAATGAAGAAGCTAAGGTTAACTTCCTTTCTTACCAAAAAGAAAAGGAGTACTTGTGGCACCTTAGAGACTAACCAATTTATTTGAGCATAAGCTTTCGTGAGCTACAGTTCACTTCATCGGATGCACACTGTGGAAAGTGTAGAAGATCTTTTTATATACACACAAAGCATGAAAAAATACCTCCTCCCACCCCACTCTCCTGCTGGTAATAGCTTATCTAAAGTGACCACTCTCCTTACAATGTGTATGATAATCAAGGTGGGCCATTTCCAGCACAAATCCAGGGTTTAACAAGAACGTCTGGGGGAGGGGGTGGGGGGTAGGAAAAAACAAGGGGAAATAGATTACCTTGCGTAATGACTTAGCCACCCCCAGTCTCTATTCAAGCCTAAGTTAATTGTATCCAATTTGCAAATGAATTCCAATTCAACAGTTTCTCGCTGGAGTCTGGATTTGAAGTTTTTCTGTTGTAATATCGCAACTTTCATATCTGTAATCACGTGACCAGAGAGATTGAAGTGTTCTCCGACTGGTTTATGAATGTTATAATTCTTGACATCTGATTTGTGTCCATTTATTCTTTTACGTAGAGACTGTCCAGTTTGACCAATGTACATGGCAGAGGGGCATTGCTGGCACATGATGGCATATATCACATTGGTGGATGTGCAGGTGAACGAGCCTCTGATAGTGTGGCTGATGTTATTAGGCCCTGTGATGCTGTCCCCTGAATAGATATGTGGGCACAGTTGGCAATGGGCTTTGTTGCAAGGATAGGTTCCTGGGTTAGTGGTTCTGTTGTGTGATATGTGGTTGCTGGTGAGTATTTGCTTCAGGTTGGGGGGCTGTCTGTAGGCAAGTACTGGCCTGTCTCCCAAGATTTGTGAGAGTGTTGGGTCGTCCTTCAGGATAGGTTGTAGATCCTTAATAATGTGTTGGAGGGGTTTTAGTTGGGGGCTGAAGGTGACGGCTAGTGGCGTTCTGTTATTTTCTTTGTTAGGCCTGTCCTGTAGTAGGTGACTTCTGGGAACTCTTCTGGCTCTATCAATCTGTTTCTTCACTTCCACAGGTGGGTATTGTAGTTGTAAGAATGCTTGATAGAGATCTTGTAGGTGTGATCACTTTACATAAGCTATTACCAGCAGGAGAGTGGGGTGGGAGGAGGTATTTTTTCATGCTTTATGTGTATATAAAAAGATCTTCTACACTTTCCACAGTATGCATCCGATGAAGTGAGCTGTAGCTCATGAAAGCTTATGCTCAAATAAATTGGTTAGTCTCTAAGGTGCCACAAGTACTCCTTTTCTTTTTGCGAATACAGACTAACACGGCTGTTACTCTGAAACCTTCCTTTCTTACCACTATGCCCATGTCTGTCTTTCTTCTTAAATTCCTGCACAAAGTTCAAAATAGTCACCCTCAAATGTAAAGCTTTGAGAAAACATTGCCCCAGGCTACATCTCTTTCCCCATCTTCTGCTGACTGCTCCTTTTGTCTCTGTTGCCCTGGTCTTGTTTCATGTCTTTTCTTATGCTTGGAGTAGCCTTCTAGTTAATGTGCACTAATCGCCCCCTCTCCAACCCTTTCTTCAATAAACTTGTGGTCTGTGAAACATTTCATCTATAGATACCTGATTTCACTCTGCATTTTGCTGAGGTTGTTCTGTATTGTATAGATTATTTTTTTTCCAAGCATAAGCTTTGGGAATAGGGACTCAATTCTTCATTGGGCATATTTTCAGAGCATTTTGTATATTTATGGCTTTATATGATTTATAATACGTCCTTTTGTTTAAATCCTTAGAATGTACAGACTTAAACTACTATAGTAATAATATTAAGATTGTGACAAATGGGCAAACCTACAGTAATCCAATAGGAAATTCCAAATTTTGGCTTGAAATAAAGGGAGAAAATAAGCTTATAACTAGAACATTTGCCGTTCTCTTCCTAATATTTCCTTACATGCAATATCTCTTATGCACAGTTTCATTTACTTACATTGCCACAGCCAGGTTCCTGAAACTGAGTTTCCTTTCTTGTTTTTCTTTGAATTATACCTGCCCAAGTAGTTGTGAGAGAATCTATGTATCAGCCGGGGGAAATGGAGCAAAAGCAGTACTGCATGAATAGGCTCCAGGTAGCATCTGCCTCAGTTTTATCTCAGGCAGTCAGGATAATTCAGAAAGTTTTTAAATGTAAGAAGTCTTGTTTGCCTATCAGTCTTGGTAGCAAGGTGAGAGTCAAGTAGGTATGGTGTCAAATTCTGCAAAGGACCTGTTGTGGGCAGTGACCAAAAGAAGCAATGCACTGTCCATGTCTCCTGGAGCCCATCATGGTTTGCAGGTTTTGCCTAAACCTATTTTAGGACTCAGGCAAACATCTATACCATTCATTGCCTATTTTATACTGCATCTTCCTACCATTGAAAGCAGCTCCCAACCAAGATGTATATATTTGCAATAACTGCTAAAGATCATGCAAATCTCGGATTGGACTATTCAGTCACATGAGACATTGCAAACCATCTACATCACAGGCTGCAATTCCCACCGTCTCTTGCAGATGAAAGGATGCCAACAACAAGGAGAATCAATTACATGTCCTTCCATCTGCTAGTTTAAAGAGGGTAAAGTTCTAATGTTCTAAGCTACAACATACAGCAGCTACCAGCACTGTAGGGACATTTAAACTCCACATTTCTGCTTTATAAAGTTTTATGAAAATCCCTTGTAAGGAAAAAGGCAACAGTGTTGTGTCTGTTCATTTCTCTCATCAGTCTCCAAACTGGAAGAAAATATAGATGATACCTGAGACAGAGAAGTTTTGCTTGGTTTTTAAGGGGATACATCGTGGTTGCCTCTTTATTTTTATTGTTTTGCAGTGCCAGGACCTGTAGCACTTATCAGCCACTAATGATATCACTTCAGTAACTGTTTTGTTAAACATAAATATTGTTAAGCAATAGCAGTTGCTGGAAATTGTATCATACTGCATATCTCCTTCGTTTCAGACAAAACACTGTCAATAAGATGCCATCTGTGTTTCCCTCTTAGTCCATCAAGGAGTCAGGGATTTACACATGGGACAAAGTAGGTGGCATGGGGTGCTTTAGAGGTGGTGATGATACGATTTCAGCCCCAGTCAATATGCAAAGGGCATTGGCCCCCAAACTGCCATCACTGCTTTTGTAAAATTTTATGAAGAACCACCACTGTCTCTTATTAATCCTTGCTCAAAAACTGGAATAGAAGGAAATGGTTCACCAGGTATGAGGTTTTTTTTAAAAAAAAATCTGTGGGAGGCACACAAGCACTTTTGGATTTATGGACTTACTATGAACAATTTGTGAAAGTGGAGGTGCCTCTTCAGTCATTCATGTAAGTAGTCATTCTGTGTCACATGCGGTGGTTTTTGCTCTCTGATTGTATGACTTAACTTTTGTGAGCAGGACTCGTGCCCATAGAAACCGGTTGGGAAACTGGCTCACTCAGGGAGAGGGAAGGGAAGATATTAAGCAGAAACAAGAGCTGAACGGGGTCAGAGAACGTCAGGGCATTTTAAATCTTTTCTTGTCCTGTTTTGCACAACAAAGTTATTTTTGGCTGTGTATTTGGACCACAGTTTTAAACTTAATTGGATTAATTTCTGAATGAGTAGAATTGGAAAACATGACAAATGTATTTGCTATGGGACTTTATATTCAATTTTATCTTGTCATATTTTCATTAAGTAATTGAGTGTATCCATCCATAGGGTGGTTCTGGAAGCACTTCCGGCATGAATATGCTCATTCAGATACAAATTGGTGATTATTGCATAAATATTTGCGTGAACAAAATTCCCCCCAAAACTTTTGTGCAAACAAAATCAGTTTCACAATGACCATGGAAAAGGGAATAAATACGAAGAAACTTGGTTGGCCTGAAGTACAGGCTGGATTTAGTAAACATATTGGCAGACCTATTTTCCTTCTGTTCGGTCAGCTCTTTTGTGTGTATATATGTTTATGCATACACAGTGTGTATGAAAAGTGATATTTAATTTTCAATCAATGCAATCCCTTAAATGTATAGAATAACACAGAATAGTCACCTTGCTACATATTTACCAGCAGTTACCTTTCCTATCTAATAAAGTAGGTATTCACCCCAAAGTTCACTCTGTTGCAGAGCTGGCTGACTTCACAGGAATCAGGATCCAATAATTCATGGAAAAACACCTGCACTTAATAAGAGGTCTCTTCAGTGAATGGATCCAAAGTGCCTCTCCCTGCCCTGTTATACTGAAGCATTCTTTTGTCTTTATTCATAGATAGGGCATTCCCCCGTCAATTATAATGTTACTTTATCTCCATGTGGTTGAATTGTTTGCAGTTGTCCTTATGGTTTTCCATTGACTGTTTTGTGGTGGGACAATGGTAGACAACTGAGCCTTGCATTACCTAGCTGGCTGACTAGGGATAGGTTGCAACTCCCTCCTGAATGAATAGACCATCAATGAATAATATTACTCCCCGGTGACTCTTTTTTAACCTTAATACCAGAAGGATATAAACGTCACTATTGTTGTATTATTCCTTAAATATCATCCCTATGCACATCAAGCCATGATTATGCACGTTGATAAGTTGCACTCTTTCAACAGAGACCTTACATGTTACCCTTTATGGACAAATACCCTGTAAGCAATGTATTTGATATAGTTAGTTTGTCAGATCTGAGTTCTTCGCCAAAAAAAGGGTCCGTTGTGTCACATGTACCCAAACTCTATTGCAGATAGGTAGGAAATTATGAGATTGGCATGCTATTGAAGCTGAATATGGTGCTCCTCATACCTTTTAAAAATGCTCACCTGTAGCATGTCAATTCCAAATCTCAGGAGTTCTATACTTTGCTTGTTGAAACAGAGAAACTCCATTACTTTATTTAAACTCTGTGTATATTTTATGCACACTGTAACTCTACTTGTATAAAAGGGACCCTTTTTTTAATGAATTGTGCATATGGAACCTGCAGTCTTATTGTGCAGAAAAATTTAGTGGAGATGGGGGGACGGAGGAGTGAATCAATTGCACTGGCCTGTTAAGGATAAATAGTTCCCAAAGGTACTTTTTTTATATTTGTCCCCTAAATAAATTACAGTAACTTAAATTCATGACATTTAAAAAAAAAATCTACCTGAGGTCAGAGAAACTGGATATACAACGATAGGGAATAGCAAAGAGAAGAAATAATAGGTATGCAATTTTTGGCTTGTAGTTTCTTTTTCTATTTTAATGCAATAGTTTTCTCATGGAAAGGATATACATGCTTAAATATAGGATATAAGTGCTTAAATTTCCTCTTTTTACAGGTATTATTTTCAAAGAATTAAAAGGAAAAAAACAGGGTAAGATGTTCAGTGCCTGTACATTAAAGACTCTCGCAGTTATTTTAAATAATATGTAGTCTCACGTTAGAGATTAAAAAGAGGGATGGAAATTGCAAAAAAAAAATTATCTGCTTTCCATCCAAATTTTCTAAATTAATGCTGGTCAAATTATTGGAATCAAATTCTATGAAAAATGTTGCTAATTGTTTCTATCCATCTTAGAATCATATAATTGTAGGGTTGGAAGAGACCTTAGGAGGTCATCTAGTCCAACCCCCTGCTCAAAACAGGACCCACACCAACTAAATCATCCCAGCCAGGGCTTTGTCAAGCCAGGCCTTAAAAACCTCTGAGGATGGAGATTTTGTGTTTCCATACATCATAAAAATGTAGGGCTGGAAGGGACCTCGAGAGCCCCCTGCACTAAGGCAGAACCAAATATAGCTAAACCATCCTTGACAGGTATTTTGTCTAACCAGTTCTTAAAATCCTCCGATGACAGGGATTCCATGACCATCTTTAGAAGCCTGTTCCAGTGCTTAACTATCCTTAGAATTAGAAAGTTTTTCCCAGTCTCTAAGCTAAATCTCCCTTGTGGCAGAAGCTGATCTTTTGATGGACATAGTGAAACAATTCATCAACAGATTGGACATATTGGAAGATTGTCATCAGGGTCCCCCTTGGTGGTCTTTTCTCAAGACTAAACATGCCCAGTTTTTTTAACCTTTCCTCATAGGTCAGGTTTGCAAAGACATTTATTCTTTTTATTGCTGTTCTCTGGACTTTCTCCAATTTGTTCACATCTTTCTGAATGTTTGGTGTCCAAAACTGGACACCGCTGAGACCTCTCACAGTGCCAAGGAGAGCAGGACAATTACCTATTGTGTCTTGAGTACGTCACTCCCACTAATATACCCTAGAATGATTGCCTTTTTCACAGCTGTTGACTAATTCTCAATTTGTGATACACTATAACTCCCAGAACTGTTTCAGCAGTACAATAGGTGCCAACTTACTCAGGGGTGCTTGACCACCACTCTGCCCAGACCCTGTCCTCACTCTATCTCAGGCCCTGCCCCTGCCCCACCTCTTCAGGTCCACACTCCATTTTGCCCCCGCTCCTGCCTCCCCCTCCCCCCGTGCCTCCTGCATGCCCTGCTGAACAGCGGATGGCAATGGGCGGAAGGCACTGGGAGGTAGGAGGAGGCGCTGATCCATGAGGCTGCCAGTGCATGCTAAACACCCACTATTTTTTCCCATGGGTGCCCCAGCCCGCAGAGCATCCACGGAGTCCATGCCTCTGAACAGTACTACAGCCAAGCCAGTTATTCACAATTGGTAGTTTGCATTTGATTTTTCCTTCCTAAGTGAAGTACTTTGCACTTGTCTTTATGGAATTTCATCTTGCTGAATTCAGACCAATTCTCCAATTTTTCAGTTTTTGAATTCTAATCCTATTCTCCAAAGTGCTAGACTATAACAGGGTTCAAAAAAGAACAAGATAAATTCATGGAGAATAGGTCCATCAATCGCTATTAGCCAGGATGGGCTGGGATGGTATCCCTAGCCTCTGTTTGCCAGAAGCTGGGAATTGGCGACAGGGGATGGATCACTTGATGATTACCTGTTCAGTTCATTTCTTCTGGGGCACCTGGCATTGGCCACTGTCTGAAGATAGGGTACTGGGCAGATGGACCTTTGGTCTGACCAAGTATGGCCGTTCTTATGTTTATAAGCATGCTCTCTACTCCATTATCCATGTCATTAATGAAAATATCGCATAGTACCACACCCACAATAGACCCTTGTAGGACCCCATGAGATAAATCCCCTCAATGTGACAGCAAACCATTGATAACTATTCTTGGAGTATGGCTTTTCAACCAATTGTGGAACTACTTTACTGTGGTGGTCAGCTTTCAACCAGTGGAGTTAGTGATCTGATCTGGGTCCCTCTCTGGTCAGATCTGGTCAGTATATCTCTCAGGATTAGGAAGACCAAGTCCCAGGAGACAGTAGGGGTAACAGCTGTATTGGTGAAGCTTGCTGTGGTAGCCAATATTTCTCCCCTAAGTTCTTCTTTAAGGATCCACAAACAGAGTGGTGGGGAGAAAAGCCCATCCCCTCATTATTTTTTGTAATAGTTAGGCCTAGTTTCTGGCACACCAATTTGGGTTCACTAACTTCTGCCTCCACTCTTTTTACTTGGTTGCCAGCATGATCTTAACACAATCCTTGCGTTACATCAGTAGGCCTCTTTGGTTGGACTAATTCAGTCTTTATCTTCCTTTTGTACCTTTTCCCATCATGTTATAGATTATTGTGACATCTTATGAACTTACACTCACTTTTTACAGTTGAACTCACAAATATGGTAAGTTTTTAGGCCCAATTATAACAAGAAGTCCTAGCTCATTACTTCTCTACAGAAAGAATATAATTGGCACCCTCTAGTAGGGCTTGTCGTCTTGCACACCAGCTCAGACACACTCTTTGGGATGGGTTTCCATTCCTTTCCATCACTTCAGGTAGGAGTTAAATCCTCTTAGTACCAGGACATATGCAAAACACCCCTGACTCACAAGACATTGTCCATTCACACTTTTATACTTCATCCCTGTTATCTTCCCAACATTGCATTTTGGTATAAAACTTGTGAAACATCTCATATAGGAATACCAAGTGTCATGGTTTTATTTTATACCTACTTTGGTAATCTTTTCTTTAAAGCAGATCTGCTAAAATCATGTGTCTATCAATACTAGAGAGCTTTTAGTTGACACCATGAAGACCACCTGCTGGAAAAGCCCTAGTTCTCTTTGCAGCTCAGTTGAATCTGAAACTATGCTTTAAGCAAAACTATGGAAAGCATGAGGATTTGCCAAGGGGCAGCAAAAGTATATGATGGATAACAGCATCTTGTAAAAATAAGTAAATAAAAAAAAACCACAATGTCACTCCAGCCTTTTAGTCTGTAAATAATCATGAGATTAAGCATGTTCGATAGTATTGTGATCTCAACATTTTGCACCCAATCCCTAACCTAATTCTGAGAGTATAATATACAGAGCCTGAAGTACATAAACCAGAGAGACTAAGTTAGATGTAACAGGTCAAGATTTACAATCTAACCTCTGCACAAACAAAACCAAACCAAACTCTGAATGCCACTGTTATGCTGTTGTATACAACAGAAGCTATAAACAGTCCTTTTCCCAGGCATCGTTATAGGAAGTTGTAATAAGGTTACTGTAATGAGGTGTGGTCCCCACACTGGCCCTGAAGGGATTAAAGTAGGCCAGAAGGACCAATTGGTTTTAGACTGAAAACCAGGTGAAATTTAGGCTGAGAGGAAAGCCCTAATTAAGGGAAGCTCACCTTTGCAGGAACAGGCAGAGCATCTATAAAACCAAGGAGCAGTGACTCTCCCTGGGACAAGGGAGAAAAAGGGATTTGGAAGTGTTCTCCAACTGGTTTTTGAATGTTATAATTCTTGACATCTGATTTGTGTCCATTTATTCTTTTACGTAGAGACTGTCTGGTTTGGCCAATGTACATGGCAGAGGGGCATTGCTGGCAAATATCACATGGGTAGATGTGCAGGTGAACGAGCCTCTGATAGTGTGGCTGATGTGATTAGGCCCTATGATGGTGTCCTCTGAATAGATATGTGGACACAGTTGGCAACGGGCTTTGTTGCAAGGATAGGTATAAAAGAATAAATGGACACAAATCAGACGTCAGGAATTATAGAATTCAAAAACCAGTTGAAGAACACTTCAATCTCTCTGGTCACTCAGTTACAGACCTAAAAGTTGCAATTCTTCAACAAAAAAAACTTCAAAAACAGACTCCAAAAAGAGACTGCTGAATTGGAATTAATTTGCAAACTGGACACCATTACTTTAGGCTTGAATAAAGACTGGAAGTGGATGTGTCATTACACAAAGTAAAACTATTTACCCATGTTTATTTCCCCCCCCCCCCCACACACACACACGCTCTTCCTCGCAAGTTCTTGTCAACTGCTGGAAATGGCCCACCTTGATTATCACTACAAAAGGTTTTTTTGTTTTTTTTTCCTCCCTCCTGCTGGTAATAGCTCACCTTACCTGTTCACTCTCGTTACAGTGTGTATGGTAACACCCATTGTTTCATGTTCTCTGTGTATATAAAATCTCCCCACTGTATTTTCCACTGCATGCATCCGATGAAGTGAGCTGTAAATCACGGAAGCTTATGCTCAGATAAATTTGTTAGTCTCTAAGGTGCCACAAGTACTCCTTTTATTTGAAGTATGTCATTTTTAAGGCAAACACTGAAATACTGTATAAATGAAGTCCATCAAAATCCCCACCCATGGAACTATAGTATCATATTGCTTATGCAGAATTTGAGAAAAGCACATGCAGAAGATGGTGTATATAAAATGAGAAGATAGAGATTCATATAAACACTTCCAGAAAGGCAGATTGCTTCCCTGAGTGGCATGTGTAAAATTAATTGTTACCTCATATGCTGTAGCTTATTGATCTGTGGAGCTTCAGTGTGTTGTCTTAACCAACATGGCGGGAGGGAGGGGTAAGTCAGTGTATATGTAGGCAAGGGAAATGATAGCTACTGGCCTTTACTGAAATTGGATGTTAGGATAAAAAAAGATAAATCGAGATCAAACATTTTTTTTCCCCCCATTTAGTCTTTTAGGTATTGTAGCATAAAGACTTACATGTACATGAATATGAATGCCCAAATGTAAGACAAATCAGTGCTGTACTTTCATATTCAAAATTAATATGCTGTGCTGGACTCCTCTCTGTGCAGTATGACATTGTTGGAGTACTTACAAATGTGCTAGGGACCGAACAGTTACTGAGATAAAGCAAGACAAGTGTGATCTAAAACCATACATCAATTGCTCTCTCTTCCATTGTGTCTCATACTCTCACTGCCTCACATGCTCCTTTTCCTCCCTTTCTTCAGAAATATGTATTCCCTTGGTAATTATTCTTGTGGATTATGATCCAGGCAGAGAACTGAAGCTCATATACACTTGCATAAGGAATGAAAGAGAACTGAGAAAAACAGACTTTCACGCTGTCCTGGAGCTGGGATAGGGACTACAGGAGAAGAGATCCAGTGCGGGAGGGACATGGGGGCTCAGCCTGAATAGTGGTAGCTTCCATGGATCTCTAGAGATGTCTTTTTTTATTTTATTTTGTTTTGTTTTGTTTTGTTTTTTTACAAGGACCCAATCTCCTTGCTCCTTTCTTTCAGTGAGAGCAAATGCTGAACTTGACCGCTGACTCCCGAGAGAATGTTGCTAAGGAAACTCTGGGGAGGAACCTCACAGTTTTCTAACAGAGGACCAAAAAAAAAATTAATGTTAATTAAATTACAAACATAGACCTAGGTTAAAAGAACATGAAGGTTGCACAGTCGATCGCAAGAGTTAAGGAATGCTAGGCGTAAGGTTCTATAATAAGAAGTTATCTCGAATGCCTTGCAAGAAAATGTTAGGTCATCTGTTTCCTGCTGTATAACGTTTCCAGCAGATGCCTGGGCGGTTGTAGTCCCCCATCATCACCAAGATCTGTATTTTGATGATTTTATTAGTTTTTTAAAAAGAAGCTTTATCCACTTCTTCTTCCTGGTTAGGCGGTCTATAGCAGACACCTCTCTGTAACAGCACCCTTGTTTTTTACCCTTTTATCCTTACTTAGAGGCTTTCAGCAGGTTTGCCTCCTACTTCTATCTCAGCCGAGGGTTGGCAACTCTGACTGAAGCTATTCCGGGAGACTTTTTTCTCCCCAACATGACGTAATGTTGTTTTCCTTAAATATCCCCTTTAAAATCTCCCGGATTGCTTTCTATAGTCACTGGGAGATTGATGCCAAATCTGGTAACACTCCCGGCCAATCCGTGAGGGTTGGTAACCCTATCTCAACCTCAGTGCAAGTGTATACATCTTTGATATCCCAGGCAACACCTCCTCCCTTTTTGTTCCTACCTGTCCTTCCTGAACAAGCCGTATCCTTCTTTACTGATATTCCAGTCATGTGAATTATCCTACCAAGTTTCTATGATGCCAATTATGTTGTAAATGTGATTATTCGCTAGTATATTTAGTTTTTCCTGTTTATTCACGTGCGGTCTGGTCAGCACTAGAAGCTGTGACAGGTTTAAGCAGGCTCACTGAAGATGGACTCCTCAGAGTTTTCACCTACTGAAACAGAAGAAGTCTCTACTCAGGATGTGCAAAAGGCAATTTTTTCAGAGGTGAATAATTTAGCCAAATATGGGCAGATTTTCAGTGAGACAACAATAGGCACATTCATGGTACACTGGCCATCTTCCTGCCAAATTTCAAGTCTCTGCTCCAAAGCATGGGGGCACCTAGAGCTTTTCAAAGACAAAAAAAGGTTGCCAGACGTTGTTAGTCAAAATAACACACTTTTCCTTATTCTCTCTTTCAGAAATAGCCAAACTGTTTGGGCTGAAATTTTCCAAAACATTTCAACTGGAGACAAAAACCCAGTGTGTAAAATTTCATCCAGAATGATAAAGCTTGTCCAAGTTTTATAAGACTCTCTGTCTGGGGAAACTCAGTCCTTGAAGGCACAGTCCTTAATACCAGAGAGTCTTTCTGATCATCTTAAATCCCTTTATGCATACTAGCCTTAGGGCAGTGTTTTAACGTGACTTGTGTGGTCGTGGCAGAGCGCTGGGAGAGAGCTTTCCCAGTGCTCTAAAAAAACCATCTTGTGGCTCCCGGTGCTGCTGCACTGTCTACACTGGTGCTTTACAGCGCTGAAACTTACTGCGCTCAGGGGTGTGATTTTTCGAGAAAGTTGCAGCGCTTTAAATTGCCAGTGTAGACAAGCCCGCATCTTCACTTCACTAATCTTCACTATGCCCCTGTGAGGTTGGTAGGTAGGTTAGGGCTACAGATAGTCCAAAGCTACATTCTGATTGGCGGCTTGGTCCTTTTACATGATATGCTGCCAATGGTGCATGGCTGAGAACTTAACATTTTTAATATTGTTTAAAAGTTGAATGCAGAACCCAGTGCAGCTCAAAGCCTCCTGGTTTTCTTGAAATGTTGATTGAGAGCCAGAGCCAGTGTGGAAGGGGAAGTGGCAGTTTTCCTTTGAAGTGCTACCTGGAAGTGTGCTAGTTAGAGACGGCGCCATGTGAACAGCTGTTCTCACTCTCAGGTGACATTGAAAACAAGCTGGTAGCATTGTCTCCTGCAAATGTAAACAAACTTGTTTGTCTGAGCAATTGGCTGAACAAAAAGTAGGACTGAGTGGACTTGTAGGCTCTAAAGTTTGACATTTTGATTTTTGAATGCAGTTATTTTTTATGCATAATTCTACATTTGTAAGTTCAACTTTCATGATAGAGATTGCACTACAGTACTTCTATTAGGTGAATTGAAAAATACTATTTTTACAGTGAAAATATTTATTTTCTGTACACTTTGTATTCTGTGTTGAAATTGAAATCAATATATTTGAAAATGTGGAAAACATCCAAAAAATGTAAATAAATGGTATTCTATCAATGTTTAACAGTGTGATTAATCAGTAATTAATATTTTAATCACGTGATTAATCACAATTATTTTTTAAGCGCTTGACATACCTAATATTTGCTCTTATCTAAATTTATACAATAACTTGGTTTTGTCCTAGTTTTGTTCTTCAGTGATTTGAACATCAAATTCCACTAAAGACCTCAAAGTTAGCACAGCGATTCCCCCAAATATATGTAAATAAACTCCACTGTCCTTAACGAAACATAAATAAAAATAATTAAATGAAAAATAATCTGAATGAAAAAGCAGGGACAAGTGCGCTACCCAACACCTTTAGAGAAAAAAAATAGAAAGAAAGCAAGCAAAAGGGCTGTAGCAGTAACTAGAACAAAAGTATCACATCCATGCACATGGAACCTTCTTCAGGGTTAAAGGAATGCTACTGTCACGCTAGAGCTGAGTGAGATACAGGGAGGCGGAGAGAGAGAGTGTGTCTGTATGTACAAAAGCCTTTTTAGAGACCGCTTATACAGAAATGTTTTTGCAATACAGCAAACACTGAAATCCTTACAGTAAAGTTTAAGAAGACTGTTGATTTAAAAAAAAAACAAACATCTAAATGTGTGCAGATAGCAAATACCCCGAGGTTCAGAAATGTTTAATTTACTATTCTTTATGGGCTCAGAATGAGATGTATCTTATTTCCATACCACAAAATTATTTTTCTGTCAATATAAGCCTTTCAGTTCAATGAATTGTAATATTGAACTAAACGGAAGTCAGTGTTGTGCCTAAAATACACTTTGACAAGACTTTCTGTTAAATTGCTGAACTGAGTTAATTGGGACAGATACATAGGCCAAAATGAACTTGTCAATTATTTAAATGTTTCAATGAAAAAAAGCTACATGTGGCTAGGGATTTCTATAAAATAGCTCGCCAATTTGAAAGCAGTCAAGGTTAAAGTCATGTTGCAATTTATTATTTATGCTATAGGTTGAGCTACAGTTGTTCATTTTACTGAATAAGAGTTCCTTTCTTTGGCTGGGTTTTTTTTAAAGGAATGTGAGGTTTACCCAAAAAACTGACAGACCCCTTCAGGAAAGCCAGCCTTGTTAACAGAGGTCACATATATTTAAGAAAATATGAAATTCTGAAAATGAAGCATTCATAAAGAATTGTCATGGCAGCTTCTGTTTCATAATTTTCCAGCATAATTGTTATCTTAGTTCCATTTCAGGGCTGTAGAAGCCTTAGATGTGAACAAAAGCTTCTTATCTTTAATTTTAAAAACATTATATATGGTGCTTTGTACATTTGTTCTATATTATTCCATATACTCGTCATAAACATTCAGCAACATTTCCAATTTTGAGGGAAGGAGTGTTTTCCCTTATTTTTCAATGTTAACAATCTTCAGAAGAATCCACTTTAGGCTACTCAGTTTATTTCCTCACTGAATTAAGATGATGCTTCAAGGAAAGTAGTGAGCAAAATTTATACCAGTAAAATGTTAGTTGCAATTAAAATATTTGACATGTCACAGCTATTTGGTGAGGAGTCAGTTTACTCTAATCAACTACAATATAGCAGTATTTTTGTTGTTTAGTCTGACTTTAAGCATTTGCATTCATGAAAACTCTGAGCTAGTAAATATAGTAGTGTCATAATTACAAATACTGCTATAACTAAGAAAAGCAGTTTCCTTTGAATTCACTGCCATCCTTCAGAACATGCTAAATTTGTTTGGTTTGCTCATTTCTTTTAAATGTGTTTTGTTCTCTTTTCCTTAATACATTTTAATATGATTTTCAAAGGGTCTCACTTATAAGTATTGGTCTCTTTACTTTTATCTTATACCCTTAATATGGTAGATCAGCCAAGGTAATTTAATCATTTCTTCTACACAGACTGATTAGATTGTAAAAGATCAAAAACCCATAAGATCTGAGTGCTATCAGGGTACATGCAATCACTGACCATGTACAAGTAAAAGTAGGGCCACATTTAGGGTAACTCCAAACAATTAGCCATTTGGGGACTCCAAATAAGCCAATATGCCCTGGGTTTATTTATGTCCTTCAGAAAAGGTCATACATAATGCTTAACCATTCCAAAGATGGGAAGGTGTTTAGGCCTTGTTTACACTACATTTGTTCTGTTTAACGTTTTCCACCCAGCAGACCAACTTTAGCTGGTATTTAAAACATCAAGCTGCCAAGCTCCTGCTTCTCTGCATCAGCCATGTGAAGATATGATATGACTGAATCCATTGTTCTGCTCTTTCATTAGTCCGTCTCTCCAGCCCCTGGCCAGGTCTCCATCACTTTTTTCCTAGCCCTCAAATTAGGTTGTGTTATGTATGTTTATAGTTTAGGCATCATGGTTGGAAATAAGTAGTGGATGGAATATATTTGTCTTGAAATGTCCTTTTTAATCTTTGTGTTGCTGTAGGGAAATACTCTTGAGCAATCCTACCTTTAACTTAACCAAGTTTCCATATGGGAACGCACATATGTGCGTGTATGAGAGAGATATAGAATAAATGACAATGTGATTTGAAGGGTCTCAGCCTAAATTTGGGATGGCCATGTTGCATGAGTGTCAAAGCAACAAGTGAATGTATGCCCTTCCTCTTAAATTAGTGTCAATAAAACCTTTAATACCAGACACCTCCCCAAGCTGCATAATGTATTGTGTAATACAGTATGAGGGGGGAGAAGGGAGTAATGTTTTAGTCCTGATACAAGATTAAAAGCTATAATATCTCTCCACCAGTTGTGCTTTCGTTACAATGATCCTAATTCAGTGGTAACTGAAGTTAAGGGGAAGCCTGCCATTTAATTCAGTTTTGCAGATTTGGAGTCCATGGTACCAGCTGGATAGGGCTCTAGGGTGATCAGACATCCCAATATTAGGAGTTTTTTCTTATATAGGCAACTATTACCCCCCATGCTGATTTTTTTTTACATTTTTTACACTTGCTTTCTGGTCACCTTATAGAACTCTGAATGAGCTATAAGAATTTCTAAGAGAATCTGTATAGCTTTATATACATAAAAATGACCACTTTAAATCTGTTCTCGCAGAACCTTGCTGGGTTACCTGGGATAGCTTGAGAATCTCCTATCCCTAGTATGAAAAAGCTCCCATTTCTCGCCCTGCAGATATTAGGCTTAAAAGTCAAGACACACACACACACACACTCTACATCTTGAAAAAATTGCTACTGAGTCGGGGCTGAATCTTAACCATTTTGGATGTTAGGAGTCATTTTGGAAGATGAGGAAATGTTGCTGATAGGTTGATTTTTAAAATATGGTGGCTTTTTAAAGCTGATGAAATGTTTTTGTTTCCAAAGGGCAGAGATGTGCTGAATAAAGCGCAGGTGAGGCAGGCACAAATGTGTGAAAAATTTCATTTATCACATGGTTCAAAAATTAATCATAAAGTTACTACCTTTGTGTGTGTGGGTGTGTGTGTGACATTCAAAAAATGGATTAAAAAGAACATTATTAGGGTTGTAAAGTTAAGCAAGCAATCAAAAGTTAGAAAATGACTGCATTAAAATTTTCTGGACAACCTTAATTTGACCCTGTTGTACTTATGCATTATGATGCAGTCTTTAATTACATGATCACATATTACTTTTTGTCACTCCTGCTTCATTCAGAGCACAGGACACACTCTGCTCTCGGAATAAATCAGGGTTGTATAGTAAAGAAAGCCACGCTTGATGATTGGATTTTATCCCTGCCTCTGTCACAGAGTTCTCATGTATTGCTGGGCAACTTGCTTAAACCATACTTTTCACAGATGGTCACTAATCGTGTGTTCCTCCCTTGTGAGGCACCCAACCTGAGACACCTGGGGTCTGATTTGCAGAATTACTGATCACTCCCTGCTGTGACAAAGTTCAATGGGATCTCCGCTCTGAATCTATAAAGTGCTATAAAATGCCAAGTAGTCTGAAAATTCAAACCCTACATTTCTCAAAAAATGGCACAATTTTGGCTTTGCTTTCTGTGCCTCAGTTACCTATGTATAAAATTGGAATAATATATCACCTGAGAGGGGTTTTTCTGAAGATCAGTTCATTGTTTGTTGAGTCATGAGCACATCACAGAAAATCACATGGGTAGATTAATAATTCTATATTTGTTACAGGGTTTGGATGATGTGCAGTAAACATCTGGGGCTACACTGAATGATGCAGATAAAAAGAAATATTGAATAGCTGCTTATTCAGTGAGCAGAGTTTATCTTGTGCATTGAAGCAGGGGTCCTGTTGAAAAATAGTATGGGGTCATGTAATGAAGACTGTTTCATAATGCATACACAGAGGTAACGTTAAATTGGGTATTTCCAAACTGTTGAGTGTTTAATTTTGTGATGTTAACGTTCTTTTAATGTAGTTTTTATGCATAAAATTGGTAATGTGTATATATAATAAAAAAGAATGAGAGATAATAGTAGCTGGAGGCTCAGATCTCTTTCTGTGGTTAAAAACTTTTTAAAAAGCAAGGTAGTTATCCTGGCCTAATGGATTTACTTTAATGGGGCAGGATTTCACCCCAGGTGTCTACTTCTCTTCTTTTGATACACGGGTATAACTACCATTAACGTAAGAGTACCACTGAGAAGTGGCATATACATCATCCTAAGCATTCATTCAGCTGCCAATGTGACAAATTCCAGTGTTCTAAGGATTAAATTTAAACAATTCACCTCCCTCTGGCACTGCCTGAGATCTCTATGCTCGTTTCCATGTGTGTGCATAAATTCCTTTCAAGTTAATGTGAGTTTCACATGCTTGTTAAGGAGAGAAGACAGACTCTTTGGTGTTGATTTTTAATCCCAGAGGCTGAGATCTCAGCTACCAGGTTATATGTGAAATATCAGTGACATTAATAATAGTGTTGCCTATCAGTGAGACAAAAAAGATGTTTCCATTGGCATCTTTTCTTTAAAGGAAAGTAAAATCCTAAAGCATTCACTTTATTATTGATAATCTGCTGAAATCTCTCCCAAATCTGATAGCATGTGAAGTATAACAACACAGACATTGAGGACACCAACAATTTTAAAGATGGCCCTGATCTGAAACAATGTAATTACACGCACAATACTATTCTGTATATTCATCACACTGTATTAATAATATATTGCAAAACAGCAACCTATTGCTAAGGCTGCTTAAGAGTTATTTACAGCAATAGCTTGGGAACTGGAAAGGGTTCATTAAAGACCTACAAGAATGATTCAAGATCTGGATAACCTGTAGGACAGTGACAGGTTTCAGAGGAACAGCCGTGTTAGTCTGTATTCGCAAAAAGAAAAGGAGTACTTGTGGCACCTTAGAGACTAACCAATTTATTTGAGCATGAGCTTTCGTGAGCTACAGCTCACTTCATCAGATGTATACTGTGGAAACTGCAGCAGACTTTATATACACACAGAGAATATGAAACAATACCTCCTCCCACCCCACTGTCCTGCTGGTAATAGCTTATCTAAAGTGATCAACAGGTGGGCCATTTCCAGCACAAATCCAGGTTTTCTCACCCTCCACCCCCCCACACAAATTCACTCTCTTGCTGGTGCTAGCCCATCCAAAGTGACAACTCTTTACATAATCAAGTCGGGCTATTTCCTGCATATATCAAGGTTTTCTCACATCTTCTCACATCCCCCCCACCCCCATACACACACAAACTCACTCTCCTGCTGGTAATAGCTCATCTAAACTGACCACTCTCCAAGTTTAAATCCAAGTTAAACCAGAACATCTGGGGGGGGGGTAGGAAAAAACAAGAGGAAACAGGCTACCTTGCATAATGACTTAGCCACTCCCAGTCTCTATTTAAGCCTAAATTAATAGTATCCAATTTGCAAATGAATTCCAATTCAGCAGTTTCTCGCTGGAGTCTGGATTTGAAGTTTTTTTGTTTTAAGATAGCGACCTTCATGTCTGTGATTGCGTGACCAGAGAGATTGAAGTGTTCTCCGACTGGTTTATGAATGTTATAATTCTTGACATCTGATTTGTGTCCATTTATTCTTTTACGTAGAGACTGTCCAGTTTGACCAATGTACATGGCAGAGGGGCATTGCTGGCACATGATGGCATATATCACATTGGTGGATGTGCAGGTGAACGAGCCTCTGATAGTGTGGCTGATGTTATTAGGCCCTGTGATGGTGTCCCCTGAATAGATATGTGGGCACAATTGGCAACGGGCTTTGTTGCAAGGATAAGTTCCTGGGTTAGTGGTTCTGTTGTGTGGTATGTGGTTGTTGGTGAGTATTTGCTTCAGGTTGCGGGGCTGTCTGTAGGCAAGGACTGGCCTGTCTCCCAAGACTTGTGAGAGTGTTGGGTCATCCTTTAGGATAGGTTGTAGATCCTTAATAATGCGTTGGAGGGGTTTTAGTTGGGGGCTGAAGGTGACCGCTAGTGGCGTTCTGTTATTTTCTTTGTTAGGCCTGTCCTGTAGTAGGTAACTTCTGGGAACTCTTCTGGCTCTATCAATCTGTTTCTTTACTTCTGCAGGTGGGTATTGTAGTTGTAAGAAAGCTTGACAGAGATCTTGTAGGTGTTTGTCTCTGTCTGAGGGATTGGAGCAAATGCGGTTGTATCGCAGAGCTTGGCTGTAGACGATGAATCGTGTGGTATGGTCAGGGTGAAAGCTGGAGGCATGCAGGTAGGAATAGCGGTCAGTAGGTTTCCGGTATAGGGTGGTGTTTATGTGGCCATTGTTTATTAGCACTGTAGTGTAGTGTAGGACAGTGAGTGACTTAAGATCAGCCTATTTAGCTTTTCAAGAGAACAGTGAAGGTAATTAACCACTGGAGCAGTTAACCGTGGATGCAGTAGATTCTCCATCACTTGAATTTTCTCAATGAAGACTGGATGTTTTTTTCTAAAATAAATTCTCTAGCTCAACCAGAAGTTATGGTCTGATGCAGGAATTTCTGCATGAAATTGTATGATATGTAGGAAGTCAGAGTAGATTACAATAATGGTATATTCTTGATTTAAAATTTGTCAATTCATTTTTCATTACACGGGGTGTTTGATTTGCCATGTGTGCTCTAGGGAACTAAATCTCTTAAGATGGTGTATGATGAATTTTCAAAAGTGATTAGCAATGGCCTACCTTTTTTCCCGTTGAAGTCTCTGGTAAAACTCTGACTTCAATGGGAACACCGTTAAGACAACACTGAGTGCTTCTGAAATCCTACCATGATGATGTAATGTACCTTTTAAGGATGGTTTAAAACAAGAACCTAGTTGACAATATGTTATTTTTATGCTGGTATAACTTTATAGCTATGTTGGTTTTAAATGAATAAGATTAATTTGTTTGATCACCTTCTAGCAGCTAAAAGAAGTTTGCATGTTGAAAAATCTTTTTTCTTATTAGATCAGTAAGATGTTTTATATTACCACTAGAGATGGCTGATTAGTAATACGGGGGAAAATCATCATAATGTAACTCTACTAAAGTTTAATTAGGGTTTTTCTTTCAAGGCATAATAACTCAGCCTTTTTAGACCAAAGCAATCCCCTTGGAATGATTGGGAGAGGGAATTGTTCAGACTACAGAATAAATCATGATTTGGTATCAGAAACATTTATTAAAAAGATGATGAAGGAACATATATAGTTAAATTATGCTATATGCTTAGAACACTCAGGCCTTGTTGTTCTTTATTCGACATTGGTGAGGCCTCATCTGGAGTACTGTGTCCAGTTTTGGGCCCCACACTACAAGAAGGATGTGGATAAATTGGAGAGAGTCCAATTGGATGTGGATAAATTGGAGAGAGTCCAGCGAAGGGCAACAAAAATGATTAGGGGTCTGGAACACATGACTTATGAGGAGAGGCTGAGGGAGCTGGGATTGTTTAGCCTGCAGAAGAGAAGAATGAGGGGGGATTTGATAGCTGCTTTCAACTACCTGAAAGGGGGTTCCAAAGAGGATGGCTCTAGACTGTTCTCAATGGTAACAGATGACAGAACGAGGAGTAATGGTCTCAAGTTGCAGTGGGGGAGGTTTAGATTGGATATTAGGAAAAACTTTTTCACTAAGAGGGTGGTGAAACACTGGAATGCGTTACCTAGGGAGGTGGTAGAATCTCCTTCCTTAGAGGTTTTTAAGGTCAGGCTTGACAAAGCCCTGGCTGGGATGATTTAACTGGGAATTGGTCCTGCTTCGAGCAGGGGGTTGGACTAGATGACCTTCTGGGGTCCCTTCCAACCCTGATATTCTATGATTCTATGATTCTATGATTTGATTTGATAATTGTCCCTGGTAACTGTGGGTCTGTTTCCATCAACAGTAAAGTTTTGACTAACCATAGGATAAATTTAAAGTAAGTATGTTGGTTTCAACTGAACTTGTAAAAAGAAAAGGGGCATGGAAGGACTACATATTTTATAGACTATTTGTGTGTGTGTTTATTTCCCGCTGCAGCAAGTCTTTCATATTGCTAGATATCTAGCAATATACTGAGGACTAAGGCCTGATCTACACTAAAAGGTTAGGTCGCCCCAGCTACATCACTGAGAAATGTGAAAAATCTACACCCGGAGTGACGTAGTTAAGCTGACCGAAATGCCAGTATAGATAACACCAGGTCAATGGAAGAATTTTTCCATTGACCTAACTATCACCTCTCGGAAGGTGGATTACTTATGTAGACAGGTGAACTCCTCCAATTGGTGTAGATAGTGCTTCAGGGTAGACACTAGCAGTGCTGCTGTAACGTTTCAAGTATAGACAAGGTTGCACATTGTATACTTCTCTTCCTAGGTTTCTTTTAAAAGTTTCTTTTAAATTCTTGATACAGACTTTGTTAGGGAAGATGGCTAAAAGAGATCTATACCTCTTGTTTCCTGAGGGGCAAATGTACAGGCTGCAGATGTGCTGGTATCTTACAGCATTTTACATTTTAACGTGATCAGACAACATACAACAGAATTGGTTACTTCTCTGAAACTATTTGTTTAGTTCTGAATGGAAGTCATGTTTTAGCAATTGAATTATTTAGTCCTTGAGCTACCTTGTTTGGGCCAGGTAGGTGGTTTTTTGTTTTTATTTTAAGCAGTGTTCAGAATGTATTTTATTGAAGATAGAATAAAAACATAAGCTGAAAACATCTTCATTTTTTTTTCCTGTTAAGCCTTAATTCAAGTGAGTGTGAAGGGAAAAATATTGAGGAAGGGTCTAGCTGTGGCCAGGTCTGAGATTGTTGTTGTTGTTGTTTGTTGTTTTTTTAAGTCCATTGCAGTTCATCTTTAATATTGTTTCACTGCAGATGCTATCTATTACTATGACTGTAGAATGCTGAATTCATAATTGCATACTGTGAAATAATTATGATGACATTTGTCATGGTTACAGGAATGTTGTTCTTTAGACCCCTTTTAGTCCCTCTCAAGCGCAGCTCTTTGGGGCCATTTCCCTACCTTTACCCCTTGCTAGGTGGAAGCAGATGGTGCGACCCCTCTTAGACTGGATTCCTGTGCTACAGTCTCCCCATTTTACCTATCCTGTTGACCGGACAGGTTCAACTGTGTTTGGCATCTCCTAAGCCCTTTTTCTCCAGGAGCCTGTGACAGTGGCTGATTTAAAGTGACTCAGATACAGCCTCCTGAAAACAAAACATTATTTATTCATTCACTCTACTGCAATCAGAGATGCAGATTAAAACAATAAAATGCATATTTTCCCCTTACCCATACCTTAATTTTTCCTTGCAAGCTTTTGTAAATTCAGTTCAGTTACTTCATCTCTGAGTTGGGTCAGAGAGCCTGTTTGCTGCAGTTTCTCTCTAGGTATGTCTAAACTGCAACAACATTCCTGCTGCTGGCCCAAGTCAGCTGACTTGGCCTTGTAGGGTTCAGGCTCTGGTGCTATAAAATTGCAGTGTAGACATTTGGGCTCTGGCTGGAATACAATACAATACAAGTAATTGACCTATTTGGTCTTGTCTTTACAGTGATGCCCATATCAGTCACTAATGTGAGTGGGAGTTGCACTTGGAGATACAAAGTACTGTTACGTGATCTTTCAGTCTGCTTTGTGGTGGCTTTGCATGAGTAGGCGGAGTCCCTGAAATGATGAGACAGACATGGGCTCAGTAAACAAAAGAACGTGTGTTTATTATCGTCAGCGGGTACAGAGGCAGCTTTGCTGCTGCTGTTTCTAAAACCCTTTCACTTTTCCTGGGGAGGAAGCATGCCCCTATGTCAAGGTTCCTCCCCCACTCTGAACTCTAGGGTACAGATGTGGGGACCTGCATGAAAAACCTCCTGAGCTTATCTTTACCAGCTTAGGTCAAAACTTCCCCAAGGTACAAAATATTCCACCCGTTGTCCTTGGACTGGCCGCTACCACCACCAAACTAATACTGGTTACTGGGGAAGAGCTGTTTGGACGCGTCCTTCCCCCCAAAATACTTGCACCCCACTTCCTGGACAAGGTTTGGTAAAAAGCCTCACCAATTTGCCTAGGTGACTACAGACCCAGACCCTTGGATCTTAAGAACAATGAATAATCCTCCCAACACTTGCACCCCCCCTTTCCTGGGAAATGTTGGATAAAAAGCCTCACCAATTTGCATAGGTGACCACAGACCCAAACCCTTGGATCTGAGAACAATGAAAAAGCATTCAGTTTCTTACAAGAAGACTTTTAATAAAAATAGAAGTAAATAGAAATGAAGAAATTCCCCCTGTAAAATCAGGATGGTAGATATCTTACAGGGTAATTAGATTCAAAAACATAGAGAACCCCTCTAGGCAAAACCTTAAGTTAAAAAAAGATACACAGACAGAAATAGTTATTCTATTCAGCACAATTCTTTTCTCAGCCATTTAAAGAAATCATAATCTAACACATACCTAGCTAGAAGAAAAGGAGTACTTGTGGCACCTTAGAGACTAACCAATTTATTTGAGCATGAGCTTTCGTGAGTGAGCTGTAGCTCACGAAAGCTCATGCTCAAATAAATTGGTTAGTCTCTAAGGTGCCACAAGTACTCCTTTTCTTTTTGCGAATACAGACTAACACGGCTGTTCCTCTGATACCTAGCTAGATTACTTACTAAAAGTTCTAAGACTCCATTCCTGGTCTATCCCCGACAAAGACAGACTATAGACAGACACAGACCCTTTGTTTCTCTCCCTCCTCCCAGCTTTTGAAAGTATCTCGTCTCCTCATTGGTCATTTTGGTCAGGTGCCAGCGAGGTTACCTTTAGCTTCTTAACCCTTTACAGGTGAGAGGAGCTTTCCCCTGGCCAGGAGGGATTTCAAAGAGGTTTACCCTTCCCTTTATATTTATGACACCCTATTTCTGAGATTCCTCTCAAGGTTTCTTCCTGAGTCAGGGATCCTTGTCCTCTGGGAGGAGTCATACCCATTAGGAGCTGTTAGTGATGCAAGACACGGACACAAACAGACAGCCATTTGGATACAGTACTGATATGGGGTGAGTATTAGTCAGGACACCAGGACATTGGACTCTGCACTGAATGTCATTTTGGTTAAAACTAAAAGCAAAGCTGAAACCCTTGGGATTCAACTGCCCTTCCACTTTCTTTTCCAGATAAGCAGTTGTGTATGTATCATGAAAAACACCATTTGTTAACCTACAGCCTTATGCAAAAAGTCTTATCCATATTTGTACTCTGCTGCACATTCCTCACAGTCTCAATTCTGCTTCAGCCCTTTGAAATGATACATCCTAGGCAACTGTATTTCTGTATTAAAGTGTACAAAACACCATGGTCGTTATGAGCAAAGTTTAAGAATCTTCTTTTCTCAATGCTAATCTTTGTATTGTGATATGCTTGCAGTGGTTACAGAACCATATTTCTTTGAAGGGTTCATAATTTTTTTAATTTAAATATCTTTTTTTCCCTTTTTAGCAATAACAATATCGGTCACTGTGCAAAGTTATGATCACAATAGCTAGAAAAGATTATTTTTTCAGAAAGACTGACATTCGAAAATCACCTATTGCTTTGAATTTGGGGGGGAGGGGAATCCAACTACCAGGGTTAAAGAGTTTAAAAGATGGACATCCCTTAAGTACCTAGTTATCCATTTTTCCATTAGCTGTAACATACTCTGTTGTTGCAGTTTTTGATTTACAGCCTCAAATAGGCTTTGAAAAAATATAATAGAACATCTTTAATTAAATCCCAAAAACTCACATTCAGGGATAAATAATAATCCATCAGCTATTTCATTCTCTAACGGTACCCAAGAGAACTTGATAGTCTTAATCACTTCAGCCATTTATAACTTCATTTTAGCTTTATTTCCGTCAAGCCATTTAGTGGAGTTTATCTAAATTACAGTATCTTTTTTTTATCACACATCTGGAGCTGTAACACAGAAACTAATTTCTGGTGCAAAATGGAATATCTCAGAAGCACAGACATCAGTGGCACAGGCGCATTAGAATGAAAAGTTACCTGTCACTAACTGATATTTGTCTCTGTAATGAGCTGAAGCAGTCAGGAACTGTGGCTATAATAAAATTAGGGGTGACCAGCAGCACAGCAGAATTCTAAATATATTAGGGAAAATGCCATTGTCTGTACTTTATTTAGTGTTCAAAAGAGCTCTGGTGGATAAAGGACTGCCTTACTAGTCTAAAGAATGCTCTGAACCATGTCACTACACCACTATAGAGCTACAGAAAACTATACTACTTGCTCTTAACACTGCAAATTATGCATGCTAATGCTATGCCAATATCTGTTTCCTTTCTTAAAGATCTAATGGCCTTTAGTGATTATATTATTTTTAGGCTTGCAAATGTACCTGGTTCTCTTAGAATGTTTATTACCTATGAAATAAAGGAATATGGTCTTGTATTGCCAACCCCCCTCCTCCCATGGTCTAGACTGACCGTGCCAGAGTAACGGAGAGAAAGGACAATAATACAAGATGTATACTTCATAGTACATTATGAAGAAACACATTAAAGCAATGTCTAGCACCCTGAATTATTTTTGACTTATCTTCCATGTATAAATCTACTCTCCCCCCCCCCCCAAAAAAAAAAAATCTTACAAGGACTGTCATAGCCTCTCTGAGGCTGCAAGTGCCCATTGACAATAGGGTATGCATCTAGTACTAGTAGAATCATTGATTCTAATCATATTAATATCATGTACCCCTTATGTCAGAAAACTACAGATCGTTTTTTCACAGTCTGCCAACCAGCTGCCTCAGTTCACTTCTCTGTGCAACAATCTGTCTTCTGAACATGAGCCAAAATTTGGCCATATACAAGGATGGATTTTTTTTAAATTAATCTAGCTCACTAACAGATTAGCAATGGTCCATGCATGTGATCATAGGAAATACTTTTTCGATGTTCGTGGCTTGGAATTTAGCCTTTAGTGAGCAAGTTTAATGCATATTTATACCTTAGTGCCTACATACACTGAAACATCCATATAGGTGGGTATGTAAATTGGTAAAGTTATCCAGAACTTTGTCCTTAAATATAGGTTAAACTACATTGTTTGGATGGCCATTTCTGTATCCTAATTTTAGAACAATGAACACTAGGAGAGAGAGACATGGTTGGTTTGTTTTATGTATGGTACAAATAAGTGGCTTTTGAAAATTTTACCCTAAGTGCATTGATTTTTTCAGTGGTGCCTTTGGTGACACACTGTAGGTGATACACATGCTTTAGGAGATAGTGTTGTGTCAAGGGATGAGCACAGTGTTGGGTGACTTCTGTCTCCCTTTCTGCAAATAGGTATAAACCGGTGTTGCAAGGATTACTTAGTTCCTTTGTACAATGCTTTGAACATGCAAAACACTGTATAAATGCCAAGCCGTAGTAGTGGTGGTATCTCATCAAAATAAAGAGTCCCAATTCTCAGCTCACTTACACAGCTGTAAATCAGATGTATCTCTAGTATTGTCAATGAAATTGCACTGGTGTAAAATGACTGTAACCAAAGTCCATGTTGCCTGTTCCAATAAATGTACAGTCTAAAGCCCTGATCTTGCACATATCCCATTGCACGTCTCACTGAAGGTTCTGCTGACATGTACCCCAGTGTAGGATTAGGGACTAAATTAGAGACAAAAAATGACAAAAATGATAACACTGTGTGTAATGTGTGGAAAAGGTAACAGTAGTGCATAATAGTGTTCTTCAGAGAGGAAGACATTTTCCTGGAACATTCCATAAATGATCTGGAAGAATATTTTTCCACCTAGGGAAAAGATTATATAAATCATCCTACTTATTTGTTAGTTATCTGTTTCATCATAAACATTTTTCCCATTTTTTTATTTTGTGGATTATCAGTGGAGAGGATGTGTTAGTATTTAAATAATATTCCTTAAACAGGTTGGTTATCCATAAATTGTCGTCATTTTTTGCCTTCTTCCTTATTGCCCTGATTCAAAGCCCACTGAAGTCAATGAAAGTCTTATTCTTCTGATAAGGCTCTATATGAGAATGTTTGAAACTTGTAATTCTGTGTGATTCAAAGCAAGTGCTGCCAAAGTCACTGTTCTGCAATGTGTGCGAATGGTGCAGGACATGCTGGTTGTCTTGAATTAGGAATAAATTCTACAGCAGTTGAGTCTGGTGGAAGTCCAGAATCACTTGTCAGCCAAAAACTGAACTTTATCTTAAAATGGACTTGTCGCACAAAAACAAGACTTAAAATAATTGAGTTGGTTGTAATTCACACCTCTAGATATTTTAGTGCAGGGGTGTGTGGGTGTGGGTGGGTATGTGTTGACACTTTGGAGTAAGCGTTCCATAATTCGATATGCTGTCACTTCTAAAAATACATTTGCTGTGTTCCATATTTTGATATTGTTAATCTTTTTAAAAAAAACAAACAGATGTTTGCTGAGCCTCAAAATCATAACTTTTAAACATAATGAGTGTGATTCTGCTTTCACAACTGTGTAAATCAGGAGTAATTGCACTGAAGTCAGTGGAATTACTCTTGTTTAATACTGATGTATGTGATAGCGGAATCACGGTTTCAGATGCTCAAATGAAGAGTATTCAATTTTATTTTCTGCTTAATAGAAGAGTTAAAATCTTCTTTAGGAAACACAAGAATTGCAAAATGCAGGGCTTGAAACACTTTTCAGATGGAGGCAGGTGTTGGAGTATTTTGCTAACATTTAAATATTTAGCACAGTCATTAAATTTTACATATTGCACATATTCGTACAGTTCCAGTGAAGCAAATCCAAGCAATAGAAATTTCAGCACTTATCCTACTTATTCTGTTTTGGTGAATCTGCCCCTCATCGGTTGTATAGCAAGTGAATGAGCAAAAAGCAGCATAAGCATGGCTGCTGCATATAAATCAAGTCAGCTCCAGGAGAAAATAAACAGAGATGTAAAGGTTGCCATCCCCCGATGACTTTTTAAATTTTCTCAACCTTTTGGAACACACAAGATTTCATAATGTTAACAGATTATCAGATGGTTTTTCTTTTCCCAAAATAGTCTTTTAAACTTCGAGGTATTTTTTTAAAAAATGGATGGAAAATTAGTGCAGAATTATGAATAAGAATTCAACAATCTAATATTTGAGTTGTCAGTGTATTAATATTGGATTCTGAAAAAAGGATGAATTAAAGCTATGGTAGTTAAAACCATGTCTTTATTAATGTGACTTAGCAGCAAATTCAGCTTGTTAACTTCTCAGTTTGCTAGGAGTCTTCAGCCACACAACTCCCAATCAGGGGCAGATACCAAAGCAGTTTCCCTGTCACCAGTACATAATGCATCATCCTCTGCATGCTAAACCAGGCCTCTTCCCATCAGAGGGCTCATATTTCCCTTTTTACTGCCTCTTTCCCCACCTTACTACCCGCAAACACAGCTGATTTTATTTTTCCCCCACACCCAGGCAGATATCCTCATTTCACTCTGACCAAGTCATCCAACCAGGCAAACTTCCATATTTATTTGCCTGCCTTACCACTCACCCTGAGATTGGGTTGAGGTCTGTCAGAGCCGGACTGCGCTGATGTGCTGTGGTCTTGAGTCTGGAAAGAAGCTGCCTATCTGGATTTAGGAATAGAGCTGATAAGAAAATGTATACATTTTTTCACAAAAGCATTGAAAAATTATATTCTAGTTTTTGTTGACAAATTAAAAAATTCAAAAATGCTTGACCAGGTCTATAGCACGCTGAAAAAAAGACTTTTTCCTCAATGTTTTTTTAATTTTGGTCAACAAATGTGTACACTTCAATTTTTAAGTCAGTTCTAGAATGGAACCCTTTTGGCTCAAAAGGTAGATTTCTTTCTGGTGAGCAATGAGGGTCCAGGAGGACGGGTTTAATAGTAATTTCTGTGGATGCTTGAGAATGACATTCAAGGGTTTCACTGACCGTTCTAGAGGAGATTCCTGAGTCACCCTAAGATGGAGGTGAGGGTTCTAGCTCAGCTGACTAAGCATGTGTTATCCAGGAAGAACTGTACAATGGGCATCCTCGACCCTAAGACATTGACCCTCTGTTCCAGATGTTAGACAGCCATTTATGACAGCCATTTAATACCACCTCCTTTAGTATTAAGGGCATGGAAAAGGACAGTGGAATAAATACCTCTTTTATTACTGACTGCAGGAACACAGCTTTCAGCCAGAGAAGAGCAAGAAAGAGGCCAGGCCTGGCCCAAATATTTCTGAGGAAATTAAATGTGCTCCAAGAGTTCCTGGCGACATTTTAAGTATGTTTTCAAATGAAATCTGAGGACTACCAAATGAATCAATCCTCTCCCCCCAGTGGTTGCTTAGAAGCATTTGCAGAACTGACCCTTGCAGGTAGTGTTTTCAAGGGGAATGATGGCTGTGTTCCAGTGCAACAGGGGTTTTTCACGGACTCTGTGACTTAAAACAGCAAAGCTATGAGTTGCTTGTTTGCTTGTTTTGAGGGGAATTTGTTCAGATTTTGGTCTTTTTGTGGGGGAGGGAGGAGGTCCACACCAGACCTAGATGCTTCTGAATAACTCAGTCCATCTCCTTGCTAGGATCCAAAATATTCTAGGTCTTTCAAATCCTAAAATACTTTGAACAGGATATTTTCTGCATATGACTATTACAGCATGTAGTTTCAGTCTTCTACTCTCACTTCCAGCAGGTCAAGTCTTCATTTGAGATTTAAACTGATAATGTGTTTGAAATCTCAGTTGCCTTGACTGTAGGATGTTACTTATGAGACTAGTTTATCTTCTGTCAGAGACAAACAGAATTTGGTGTCTTTTTGACGCTGCTGACTTTGTGCTTGACTTTAGAACAGGAGTGAACACTACGTAGGCCTATGGCTATGAGAGATTCAGGTTCCCAGTAAATGACAGTTTAGTTGTGAGATAACTTAGAGGCACTAAAATTCAGGTGGGGATTCTGAGAGAAACGATAAAAAGAGAAATTTGGTCATGAAGAGAAAATCAAAATGATTTTTCTGGTTTTGCTGATGGTATTTTTCACCTACAGCTATTGTATCAGAATTTTCCAACTATTTTTACTCGAGTTGTTAGTTGACTTTTGGTATTCAAGGACATTGTTAATGAAGTTATGAAAGCAAACCACCTCCTCTGATTCCAAAATGAATAGTAATAATTTAGTCAGTCAAAAATGAAAGTTGGTCTGTGTAATTTTGGTTGTAATCCTTTCATTGTGATGCCACAGGAAATATAACAGATCAAGTTATATTGATCCTTTGAAATGTATTTGAAGACTGTTTTTTCACAGAGTATTAAAGCAACTTTGTTATTCATTAGGGCGCACAGTAGAAATTCCACATGACACCTACCATTGCAAACCTGTAAACATATTTAATTTTTTTACCCTTAAGCAAAGCCATGAGGTTGTAGTCTGGGGTTTTATTTTAATGTCATTCAATAGAATGAAAGCTCCTTAGTGAGAGCTGCAAAGGAGATTTAAAAAAAAGCCCTTCAGCAAATCTTGAAATTATGCTACTCATTTCAGGATCAATAAGGCCTTCTACAAAGTGAAGTGTCAAGCTCCAAGTTGTAATATATTCAGCACAATACTAGGGAAATCTTACCACAGTGTTGTAAGAGAGCTTTCTCCTCAGTCTCAGTGGGTTCTTTCATACGATCAAGATAAATGAGTTAGATTTAACGCTTCTCAGATACATAATTCTACTAAAAATACAGTTTTTCATCTTCAAGGCAATTTACAAATATTACATAATTAATCTTCACAATAGCCCTGCGTTAGTATCCCATTTTACCGATGGGAAAACAAAGGCAGAGAGTTTCAGGTTAAGAGGTTTGCCTAAATCAGTCAGAGGCAGGATTAGAACTCAAAATCCTGGCTCCTCATCCTATATATGAGCCATATTCTGCAATTGGTTTTAAGCAGAAGTTCTTATTGGACCGAATTCTCTTCTCATACGTATGGCTGTAGTAACTCCACTGAAACAGAGCTGCCAAGTGTCAGGCAACTCATAATGACAGTTATGCATTTGACAGCCATATCCAGATTATTACCGCTGTGCCTAGATGTTACAGAGTTCACCTACAGCCAGTGGAAGCTGCTGTGGAGCCCCTTGCCTTCAGGCAACTTGGCCCCATGTCTGCCTCCCCTCTGGCAGTTGCTCCGTTGGATCCAAGCAGAGAAGTAGCAAGGGTTGGTGGCAGCTGTGGGAGAAGGAAAGTGATGGTTGCAGTAGCAGAGAGGACAGAGACTGAGGAGGCTTAAATGCTAGTGCAAGGTTCCTTCACTCAGCACGCAGACCTTGTTATGACCCCAGGTAGCCTCTTGACCCCAAAAGAGAAACCAACCAAATTCTGCTTCCAAAAGACTCCAGATTCCCAGACAGCCCTGTACCCCAGCACCCATCTAACTGGGCAGTATTGCCAACCCCATACATTAATCACAATAGTGCTGGAAAGGCATGAGTGGGGTCCAGCAGGAATCCGTTCTGGGCCTGGTTCTGTTCAATATCTTCATCAATGATTTAGATAATGGCATAGAGAGTATAATTATAAAGTTTGTGGACCAAGCTGGGAGGGGCTGCAAGTGCTTTGGACAAACTGGAGAAATGATCTGAAATAAATAGGATGAAATTCAATAAGGACAAATGCAAAGTACTCCATTCACGAAGGAACAATCAATTGCACACACAAAATGGGAAATGACTGCCTAGGAAGGAATACTACGGAAAGGAATCTGGAGGTCATAGTGGACCACAAGCTAAATATGAGTCAACAGTGTAAAGCTTTTGCAAAAAAAAAAAAAAAAGGCAAACATCCTTCTGGGATGTATTAGCAGGAGTGTTGTAAGCAAGACACGAGAAGTAATTCTTCCACTCTACTCTGCGTTATTAGGCCTCAACTGGAGTATTGTGCCTGGCTGGGCGCCACATTTCAGAAAGGATGTCAACAAATTGGAGAGAGTCCAGAGAAGAGCAACAAAAATTATTGAAGGTCTAGAAAACATGACGTATGAGGGAAGATGGAAAAGGTTGGATTTGTTTAGTCTGGAAAAGAGAAGACTGAGAGGGTACATGATAACAGTTTTCAAGTATGTAAAAGGTTGTTACAAGGAGGAGGAATTAAAAATGTGTTTTTTAACCTCTGAGGATAAGACAAGAAGCAACAGGCTCAAATTGCAGCAAGGGAGGTTTAGGCTGGATATTAGAAAAAACTTCCGAACTGTCAGGCTGGTTAAGCACTGGAATAAATTGCCTAGGGAAGTTGTGGAATCTTCATCATTGGAGATTTTTAAGAGCAGGTTAGACAAAACCTGTTGGGGATGGTCTAGATAATTCTTAGTCCTGACATGAGTGCAGGGGACTGGGCTAGATGACCTCTTGAGGTCCTTTCCGGTTCTATGATTCTATTATTAAAAAATGAGGTGTTTTTAAAAGGGCTTTTTTTTTTATTTATCTTCTGATTTCCAGGCCTTCAGGGTGCACTAAGATCATGCTTTCAAGCTTCTGTCTGCAACCATGAAAGGTAGAAACTTTACATTTTTAAATTAAAGATAAAAAGAAAAGGAGTACTTGTGGTACCTTAGAGACTAACAAATTTATTTGAGCATAAGCTTTTGTGAGCAGCTGTAGCTCACAAAAGCTTATGCTCAAATAAATTTGTTAGTTTCTAAAGTGCCACAAGTACTCCTTTTCTTTTTGCGAATACAGACTAACACGGCTGCTACTCTGAAACCTGTCATTAAATTAAAGATGAAATTCTTAAGCATTCACATGATTTTGGGTGCTGGGGCTGAAAGAAAGTCACCAAATATCATGAGACTCATGATAGAATTGTGGGAGTTGGCAATACTGCCCAACACTTACTCGCCAAAACAGTATCCCCTAGACAGACACCAACCTCCCCTCTAGCACTCACATTCCAGAAACTCCAGCAATCGCAGATAGTCTCCATCCCCCATACTCTTGCCTACCACAATACTCAGACATCATCCAACCTACCCATCCCCATTCCTGCCTCAGCCTTATAGGTGCCTTGACTTGTGCAGCACTTGAGCCTACCCATTGCCGCTGGATGTATGAAGTTTCTGGTGTCATGTAAATTAAATGTGAATATGCAAAGTAGGTAATTGAATATTTTATGTAAAAATTATGTAAAAGATGGCAGCCATGGATTTACACAAATGTAAGGGAGTGTAAGGTCAAGTGTATGTATCCTTGGTATTGAGTCCCTTAGCACGCCGAGTACTAGGGTTGACAACATTCTAATCACACAAAATGGAACTCCACTGCCCCACCCCTGCCCTGCCTCTTCTCTGAGGCCCTGTCTGTGTCCCACCATTTCTTCAGGGCTCTGCCCCTGCTCTCTCCCTTCCCCTTCCTCTATCGCTCACTCTTCCTCACCCTCACTCATTTTCACCAGGCTGGGGCAGGTGCTTGGGGTGTGATTGGGGGCATGGGCTTTGGGCTGGGCATGAAGGCTCTGGGATGGGACTGGGGATGAGGGGTTTGGGGTGCAGAATGTGGCTGAAGGATGGGGCAGAGGGTTGGGGTGTGGTAGGGGCTCTGGGCTGGGGCTCAGGTGTTTGGGGTGCAGGAGGGGGCTTTGGGCTTGGCCAGGGGTTTGGGGTGTGGTAGGTGGCTTTGGGCTGGGCCAGAGAGTTGTGGTGCGGGATCCCGGGAGCGCTTCCTGCAGCACTGAGGAAGTGGCCACCAGCTCCCTGCAGCCTTTAGGCACATGGGCAGCCAGGCAGCTCTGTGCCGTGCACATGGCCTTTGCGCCTGCAAGCACTCCCACATTGGTCGCAGTTTCCATCCAATGGGAACTGCGGAGCCGGTACTCGGGGCGAGGGCAGTGTGCTGAGCTTCCCCGGCCACCTAAGGGTCGCAGGGACCTGATGGCTGCTTCCGGGAGCCACACGGAACTAGGCCAGGTAAGGAGCCTGCCTGAGCCCCAGATCCCTGCTGCACTACCAACCGGACTTCTAATGGCCTGGTCAGCACCATTAACCGGAACTGCCAGGGTCCCTTTTCGACCAGGCATTCCGGTTAAAAACTGGAATGGCTGGCAACCCTAACTGTTACAGAATCACAAAAGAGGATGTCCATTTTGCTTTCATTTATAGACTCTACTGTTGGATTATTTAGGGTCCTGCAAGGATTCATATACTCCAGCGGAAGTTTTGACTAATATTACTCTGTCAAAAATTGTGAACTGTGATCAGGGAGGGGTCCCAGTCCAGTAAGGGTTGGTCATGACCTGACTTGGACCCATACAGAAACTACTAGGAGGAAAAATCTACAACAAACACTATCACTTTACATTTGCCTCCTGTTCTATGAGTGGGAGTTGTGTGAGATGGGAGAAGAGACCCAAAGTTTGTGACCAAACATTTTTTTTTAAAAGACAAGGAGGTATAAATGTGAGTCTGGTCACGAATTCTTAATTTTTGTGACTTTTTTCTGAATTCATTTTCATGTGTAGAGTAACAACCCCACACTACATGAAATGTAGTCAATACTTCTTCACAGTATCACCCTTTAGAGATAAATTCTTTATTCCACCTCCTTCTTAGCGTGCTCGTAACTCCCACAAGTGTATCCATGAATCTTTTTTATTTTCAAAACACCGTATATGTACTGGAATGTATCTCAGGCTAATGATTTGACATCTAATGTAAAAAATAAAATTGGAATTGAGAATGCAACAAAGCCAACAAAACAAGAAATTGTCAAATATTCATATTATTTTTAATATTCATATTCCAGCAACATTCAGAGATCCTGATTTGTATCGGGGCCCTATTGTGCTGGAGACCTGGACCCTGCCCTGAAGAGATTACAATCTATGAATGTTAAAAGTTAAGTAAATTTAGAATGACCTAACAACAAATGTTTAAAATATAATATACTTGATTTTTCACCTGTGTGTTTTGATAGCATTCCCCAGTTTGAGCTACCTTTTGATGGTGCAAGAGTGAAAGTTTTGGTGAAAATTTGATGTGTAGGCTATTGGAGAATTACGCTTACATAACCATTTTTCCCCACAGTGGCAATTTGCATGAGCCACTAAAATAAATATTCTTAACAGTATAAGAAAGTCTCTAGTTTTTATGCAAATCTGCTGTTGTCTTGGAAAATTGATATTGATTTTAACATAATGGAAAAGTATTGATGTTTACTGAATCAATCCATATCAATCTGAGTTCCCAAAGAACCAGATGTTAAGATGAAAGCCTGTGATTTTTACAAAACTATTAACATTGCATTGAAATCTCTTTTCGAGACTATTTTGAGAAAAAGAGACACCACAGTTTCTTTGACTGCCATTAGGTTAGTGATTGGAGTATAAAGCAGCAATCCTTTTAAAAAGCATATTTCACCCCCAAATCACCCCACTCCAGAAAGAGAAGTAAGCCCATTGCTACTGTTACAAGACCTAAAACCAACATTTGTGTGTCAACCTCACGTACCATTTATCAGTGTAATATGATAGCAGGCTGTCAAAGGATGAGCAGTGTTTTATATTAACTCTGTTTTATGGATACATGAAATGAATTCATTGTTTCAGTCCAGTTCACAGTGACAAACATCACTACAAAAACCTCACCATAGTAGGTAAGGATCTGATTTTCAAACAATTATTTCTGAAAATATCTTCAGTACTGTGTTTAGTCCTATTGACATCAGTGGTATTATATATGGAAATAAGCTAACTGTTTGAAAGATGGGTCTAAGCCTGGATAGTTAACATAGGGGTCACGGATTTTCATGGTTTTGGTGTAAATAAAATTAAGGGCCAAGATTTTCAAAAGTGGTGCTTGTAATGTCTCCAGTTTGGTATTGGGCAAGGAGGCAGCTAAAACAGAGGTCCCTTCAGAACCAAATGATGGTACCTAAGCATGGGCATGAGTGGAACTTTACCTGCTGCCACGTGTGTTTTTTATCTTCTTTGTGGATAGGGGTTTTAATTTGTTCTTGCTGTCAGTCTGATATATTCTGCAAGCACATCATTTACTTTTAAAAGGGGAGAGGGGAACCCCTGCCTCATGCCCATGAGAGGTTAATTTACTCTCTTGTTTCTGTGGCACACAGAGGTTCCTTGAAGTGTGATAGCTTCTTCAGACAGAATTCAGAACATTTGGGAAGAATTATGTCTTTTTGGACAAGTAAAAGCTTTCCCCCACCCCCCTTTTTGTTTCTTTTTAAAAAAGCAATTTAAGAGCTCAGGTTGTTCTTTGAGAAGACTTCGTGAAGCTTTGTAGATATGTTCATGTATTTCAAAGGAGAGGGAGAGTCTCCCCTACTGCTGTGTGAAGCTATCAATTATCCCGTCAAAAATAAATGTACAGGGCAAAATGCTAATTTTCAACCTGGGAAAAGTAGCTTTCCTTTTTCTTTTTTTTAAGGCATTTTTAGAAACACTCAAAAATGTGTTGTTTTTCTGGTTTTGTATGAGACCAACATTTTATTAATGGTCCTAGTCATTCAAAGTGCTTCAAATCCAGTGGTGTTGATAACAGAGGAAAATAGATGGCAACAATCAATTTCCTTATGTGTTCTTAAGCCACAAGAACTATTATACATAGCATCCCTCAATAAATCAGAAATTTTGGTTCCACTAAATATCTGAAATTTAGGTTTCATTCTAAAGCTTTCTCCAAGGTATGGTCTACGCTTAAATGTTGAGCCAGCATTGCTGTGTTGGTTAGACGTGTGAAAATTTCACACTCCTAACCAACACAGGTCTGCCATAAACTCCTGGGGCCAAAAGGTCCATTTGTAATTATAGCTTACTTTGTTTGGGACAATGATATAAACTATACCAGCAAATGAAAAAGGAGAATGTATTCATTCTTGGGGAAGAGGGAGAAAATTTTGTTTGTATTCTGTGGGTTTATCCCTGCAATAATATAAAGTTTTCTATTTGATCAGTCCAGATTGGTATTGTTTTAATTCCCTGTATGCAAGCATTTCTGGCAGATTACTCAGGTATATGAATGTAAAATTCAGTTTCCATGAACATTTGCATATGCCACTGTGGAATTTAGCTGTTTGTGAGCATTCATGCCAGTGAAATTTGATTGCTCTGAAGTTTGTATAAAGTTAACACAATAAGAGCACAAACATAGCCAAAGTGAATCTTCATAAAAATTAATATAAATATTTGTGGATCATTTTTTCACTATTTACCTAGTCCTATTCTTTATTAATTATTTTAGCTTTAATATATGATGGAAAATCCCGAAAAGTGTTTCAATTGCTTTAATTTATAATCTAGAAAAAAACTAAAATCTGGATGCTCTACCACTATTTGCATATACAAGACTATTACTAATAAGATCTTATGGATTCAGATCATGCCTTAACATGTTTTTAACACACTTTCTGTCCATGGTTTATTTTTTAAAAAAAAGTCTGTTCCCTGATTTACAAATATTGTATTACTGACATAAACTGAAATCATATTTCAGTGTATTGATTTATGCCAGTAACCTCTGCTTCAGAAGCATTCTTCATTTATCTAAGCAACTAATTGCTTCTTCAGATACGTAGTATTTATTGAATTTGGATGAAGAACCTTACTGAGCCTGGTTATTTTTTCTCCAGCATAGCATCACTTCGCTTCATGAAGTTCCTTGACAGCAAGCCATGAAAAAAAAAAAATTGCTTGGTGTGTGCATGCAAGGGGGAGGGGGAGGAGAAGACATACCTGTATTTGTAGTTTAATTGAAATCTCATTTTATACTGACATGAATTTGAGTTAGAAGCTGGAAGATGGGCATTTCTCCTCTTCCTTAATGGCATCTCTGTTGGACAGATTGTAACTTAAGTACCTGATAAATATGCTCTAGGGGAACAGCTCCCAGAGGCATTTAGACCTTTGAAAGATATGCTGTTCTTCACACTACAAGCAACTTTATATTTATTAAAAAAAGAAAAGGAGTGCTTGTGGCACCTTAGAGACTAACCAATTTATTTGAGCATGAGCTTTCGTGAGCTACAGCTCACTCACGAAAGCTCATGCTCAAATAAATTGGTTAGTCTCTAAGGTGCCACAAGTACTCCTTTTCTTTTTGCAAATACAGACTAACACGGCTGTTCCTCTGAAACCTGTCTTTATATTTATTGACAATCACTTACTTACCTTTTGTCTTGGTGAGATGATGCTGACAGTAATGCTCCATATCCAAATGTGAAGGACGGGTATAAGCTACTGGCCACTTCACTATCTATATATGAGGAGAAAGCAGTTACTGCTGCTGTACAGCTGTTATGGAAAACACTTATCTATTGTATGTTCATACATTATCAATTTGTTTTCATTAATAGTAACACTTTAAGCCCTGATGTTTCTCTGGTTTCGGTTATATTTACATATGAATAATCATCCTATTCGTTTAGATGCTGTGAACACTTAGCTTGTTCACAGATATGGATGATCTTGAATTAATCAATTGATCATTTTATTAACTTAAATACAGTAGTTAAGGAGAACCAAACGACGAAAGTAGCAAGAAACAAAATTATAACTGTTTGGGTCTTACTATTCAAGCTGAGTGTAATTCAAAAAAAGTAAACAATTATCATCCATGGTGAAAATTTAATAAGATTTTTTTAATTAAGTAGTTTTTAAACTAAACTCACAGCAATTTAGTTTAGTCAGTTGACTTTTGCTAGATGACTGTTCTCCGTGGAATGAGTTCCATGGTAGCAAGGATATCAGTCTTGTATCAGCAATAGGCGGATATAAATGTGGCAAGGATATCGGTTTTGTATCAGCAACAGGCTGATTTTGTGTCTTGTGTTATATTAAATTATTTACTCTAATAGATAGTAGACCAATTTTAAGAAGCAGATGGGCCAGTTTCTTTTCTCACGTTTGGGGGACTTTATGATTATTGTACATAATTTTTGTAGCTTCAGTGCAAAAATAAGCAGTTTTAAGCACGCATTTCCCCAGGCATTCTAATACTGTATGCAATTGCTTAGTTCATTCCAGGTCTTTGGTAGGTGGAAAAATTGAATGCTGAGATTAGGGGCTACTTTTAATAGTAACTGTTTACTTTTAATAGTAACTTACTCTTTGAGATGGTTCTACTGAAATCAGAGGGGCAACTCAGGGAGTAAAGTCATATTCAATAGGAGTAAGGTGTTCAGACAGTAGTCCTATGTGCGTAACAATGTTTTTTTTAATTCCTTTTATATCAGGTTTATTTCCTAAATAGAACATGTGAAGTGTTTTGCTTGCTGTTCTGACTCAACTAAATGTAACTTAGCTATTCTGAAACTAAATTTGGGTTCCTGAGTTGTCACTTCATTCTGTAACAAGTTAGAGGAGATGCTGCATTTTTGTAAATTGTACTCAATTAGTATTGCTGTTAGATCACAAGGACTGGACACTGCTGACTGACATTCACACAGATTGGGTTTTCGTTTAGCTTGGTTTGAGGAAAACCTCACAAAACATGACAGTTAGTTATTTCTATCGGCATTAGCACAGTAGAGAGCAGAAAACAAGAAAATGGCAACGTCTGCATTCCACTGGCAAATTATAAATCAGCTCAAGAAATTAATAAGCCACAGGACAAACATCATAACCCGTATGAAAGCCTACCCAAAATGTTGTCCCTAGTGAAAATATGTTCAGAGGCTGAGACAATGATGAAAATAGAAAAGTATTCTCTCTATCTCCCCAACCACATGTAGATATGAGGATAAAAATTTAGTTTTACTCCGCCATATTCAAAGTTTTCCCCAGAGCACACAGGGTTTGTATAAGTTGCAAGGGTGCGCAAAATATTTTCCTAAAATAATTTCTTCTGTTGCACTTTTTTACGATTGTTATGAATAATTACTCTAAAGTAATTAATTGCAAAAAGAAGTGCTTGTGCTCCATCAAACTAATATAAAGCATATCTTGAGAATACCTTGGGTCCTTGGGAAAACATTTGCTTTGTTGTTTATCTCCAGTCTTCCTTGAGGATCACATGAGCTCTGGTAGTAATATTGACTTTTTTCTTAATGGGGTTAAAATTTTACATGTATGACCATAATCAAATATCAGCTGGCAGGTTTTAGTAACTGAATTTCACTACAATATTTAATGTCCATTGGGTGAGTGGCATGTCCTAGAGAAGAGCTGAGATGTGTTTATTATGGAAAATAATGGCCACAGCTTGTTCTAAAAACTAAAAAATGACCAAATAAACCCCAGACAGCTTTTTGTAAAGTGAATTCATTATTCCATTAAAATATCGGCGTTGATATCAGCGTGTAATGGAGCAGCTCACTAGTGAAACAGGAAATCTCCCAATAAATACATTGCAAGTGCTCCTGGATCTGCACTGGGTGCCCATAGGGTTCCTGGTGAATTTTAAGGTGTTAGTGTAGACCTGTATAGTCCTAAATGGCTTTGGGATTTGCCTGACTGAGTGACTGGCTCGGTGTTTGTGTGATGCATCTACAATAGCAGTCAGTGCAGACGTCTGAACTAGAGAGGGGGCTGCTGATATTGTTTTCCCTTAGGCCACTTTGACCTCAGAATTCACTCTCCACTTAATCCAAAGTAGAATCTGTTGACCTTAAGAGTCCACTGTAAAGCCCATTTATTTGTCAGGCTTTTGAGGAAGGATTAGTGTGGTGGGGGGTCTCTGGGAACAGGTTGGGATATTCTTCATAGTTACGGGCTTTTTAGGTGAGTGGTGTGTTGACTAATGGAGTTCTTAATGTTAGAGAGCTCAGAGCCTGTGATAGTTTTTGTTTTTATAAAACAAAATAAATGAGGAAGCATAATCTCCCCCACTCCTTGAATTATGACTTGTCTGTTGAGGCTCCAAGACCTTATCCATGGGCTCTGGGCAACTGTGTTTCATCCGTCAGCTGATAAGTAACTGGTTCCCATCTGTCAGTGCTTTCCTTCAATAGCAGGCCAACTGTTCCCCTGCTGTAGCTGATACAGTTTTCCATCTGTTCTGAATAGTGATATCTTATTCAATGGCACCTCTTTGACTGGAGCTTGTATTACCTGAGCTAAGTAAATACTTTACTGAGTCCCACTTTTTCATCAAGGGATACTTTTCATAGGTGTCAGTCACCTGTGGCCTTGGCTTTATCTTATGTCTTTCAGGCCTGACATAATTGACATCAGAGTTTTGGAAGGCAAATGCACTGGTGGAGGACTGTTTGACGTATTCTGCCTCAGGAAAGTCACCAAGTCCAGCTTGTGGGGAAAAAAGATTGCTGACTTGTGTCCAAAGCTCCAGAGGTTCTAGAACACAAGCTCCAATGCGTCCCATTCCCCATCCCAGCCATTCAGACAATGAGGCTGACCTGGAATCATCCAACACTTAGGTGTCTTACATCCATGGTGATGGGTCAGAACACAAGAAAGTAGTGGACCTCAAAAACATCTAGTCAGGTGTCGGGATAAATGAGGTCCCTCTTACAAACTCAGTGTTAAGTAAGGAGGGTGTGTTAACTCGTTGATTTTTATCCCTAAATGTTATGTTGGAACTTATATAAGATGTGAAGTTGTTTAAAGAAAATGTACATGTTCCTACTGGCATCCACCCCTCTCTTGAAATTCAGATTTTACTTTGCCTACAAGAACACAGGACCTGATATACTGGATCAGGCTGGTGATCCACCTAGTTCAGTATCCTGCTTCTGTTGGTGGCCAATAGAAGGTGCTCCAGAAGAAGATACAAAAAACCCTACAGCAGATAATTGTGTAATAACCTGCCCACAGGAAAGTTTTCCCTTAATTCCCATTAGTTCAGGATTGGCTTTTCCCCTGAATGTTGGGGCAGCAGAGAAACATTTGAAGAAAGGAGTGGGGCTTTTCCAGTTGTGTATGTTTTTGTTCCTTGCCTAAGTGTTTTAAGAGTAAAATACCCAGCAGTCTGGGAACATTTTCATGCAGGTTTGTTTGTGTTACTATAACTGATTGCTTTAAATTCATCTGTAGCCTTTTTAAAAAATGTTATTTTAAACAAAAAATCCCAGGGCTTGTTCAGACCGTGATGTGAAGCCTGCAACCTCAAAGGCCCCAGCCCACTGAGGACAGATTGAAATGCTATGGTTAGGTTTAATGCTCAGGCTCTAGCGCTGAACAGTGTGGAGTAGTATGTGCTATGTGTGAATAATAACTGGAGCTCCTTGGGGAACTCCCTAAGTCATTTGCCATAGTCACACCTGTAGAACATTAGATTTCCCAAGCAAATGTCTTTGCATTTGGGGCTGCATGGGGCAGTTCTGCTTGGACCAACCCTGAAATTCCAAACTTAGAGACATAACTTCAGAAGCAGTTGGTCAAAATCATAACACAGTTTGCTCAACTGGTGATGACAGATGAAATGACCTTGAGGTCAGAAATTAGTAGCTACAGTCATATAATCCTCCCATGACTTCCCTGCTAGTCAAGATGCTGTCAGAAATACTGTCATCATTCTTGTCCCCTAAGGAGATGAAATGTCCCACAACTCTGTCAGTAATTTGTGTATAAATTCTGGTACTTTTCAATAAAAATTATAATCTTGGTGGCTTTTTCTCCAGACAAACAGAGTTCTGAATTGTGACTCTGGCCTTGTCTACACTACCGCGGTAAATCAACCTAAGTTACACTACTCCAGCTACATGAATAATGTCGACTTACCTTAATCTTTTCTTTCTGGAGGAGTACCAGAGTCTACTGGAGAGTACTCTGTGGTTGATTTAGTGGGTCTAGTGAAGACCCGCTAAATCGACACCTGCTGCATCGATCACAGCAGCATTGATTCCCAGTAAATGTAGACATGGCCTCTGTGTGCGTCACAGTTTCTTTACAGAAATCAGTTATAGAATGGATATGGATGTTATCTGTAAGACCCCTCTAAACAAATATTCACACGAAGAATACAGCCACATTCATTAAAAAGAATATACTAGGCTACGACAAACCATCATTGGTCCTCAATGATAAATCTGCAAGTATAATGTTCTCAAGGCATGTTCCTTTTAAGGGAAAATTCACAAAAGGACTGGTGCATTTTATCCTTGGCAGATGACAGGCAGTTACTCTTAAATGTTTGCTTACAAGTCCCCAGCAGACACACATACCACACTTGTACTCTCGCTGTCCTTTTCCAAACACTTTTAGTTTAACTTCCCTAGCAGAATTTCTACTAAAACATATAGACATCCACTGATTTGAATATTGCCACTAGTGAGCACTCAGGGAGAGCAATACATCTGGGAAACCACTCACCCAAACACATTTGTATTATGGTAACATTCTGTCACCAAAGGGAAAATCAAAAGTATTTTTAAAGTGCTTTCTTTTGGGAGTTTTACATTTTCCTTGCATGAGCGTGAACACTCCTATAACTCAACTGAGGAAGCAAGTTTCATTAATTAAAAAAACAAGTAAAATTGGCTTACAATATCCATTATATATTAACCAGACCTTCCAGGATAACATCCTGTTTTTATTTTCCCCATTGTTGTTTTTTTTAATGCAATAGAAAACTCTTACTGTTATTAAGTTTCTTACCATCCGAAAAAGATTTTCTTATCCTAATTCAGTAAATTATTGTGCAACTGCAGTAATATCACTAACTTAATGTTGGAATTCTCACTATATCTGATATGTGATAGAGAGCTTGCTCCCTGCAGCTACTGTTGTGACTCCCTGGGTCAGAACTTCGTGGCCCAGTGCTATTTAAGGCCTTACATTCGTGGATGAATGGGCATAGCAGAGCTCCATTCCACCATGCCTCCTTTTCTCCTCTACCCTTTCCTCTATCATGCCTTCCCCCCGCCAAACACACACCCCAAAAAAGAAGTTTCTCTTTACTAAAGATAGGATGGCAGGTATAGGAGGCAGGAGAACCCGCTCCTCCAGCTGTACACCATTGGGGAGAGTTCCCTGCTTGGGGGAATTCTTCATTGGTTATCTCTGGTCACTTTTAAGGACACCGCATCATGTAAATAGCGCAAATCGGCCTCAGCAGACCACAGAATCTAGCCCTGTGTGTGTGTGTGTATATACACATACACACGTGTGCACGTGTACATGCACACACATACATACATATATGTACGTATACAACAAGAACTGTTTGTGCAAAAATAGTTTGAAGATTTGAAGTGACTTCCTTCTGATATTACTGTGGTGTTAAGAGTACTGCTAGTCCAGAGAAAAGTATTGCCCAATGAAGCCTATTTGGTCATGTCTTAAAGATGTATCGCTATAGTCTCAGAAGCAGGAATTTATTTATTTAAAAGAAATGAGTGAGAGATTTTTATTACTTTTCTTCCATTTCTGTTTAAAATTTCCAGGAATCCTAAAAGAAAAAAGTTGGTTTAAAAATTCAGAGAGGGGTAGAGAAAAGGTGTGTATAGCTCTTTCCAAAACTGAACTTCTCAAATATCTTTGCTTTTTCAATATAAAATGGATGTGCCATGCATGCAAATAGCAATAAGCAATGCCAAGGTATGCATTTGTTTGTAAACTATTGGTACAGTTCTGAGGTGACAGTTGGCACAAAGCTGCAAGTTAAAGCCTAATATAATCAAGATATGCAACAGTAGTCCACCGCACACCCTGTTGTGGTTTAACTTTTCTTGCCGCATTTGCAGTACAATATGTATGCAGTAAAAACACATATGTTACTTGGGAACATACTTGTGTACACATCCTATATACTTCTTGCAAACATTCAGAAACCTAATCATAGGTCTCTTCCAGTCCACATGACAAGGAGATAGTTAGTTATTGGTTAGAGCCAGACAGTAGGATAAAATTTGACAAAAAAAATAATAGATCCTTCACAAAGCTCTTGTGGAAAGTAGCTTATTGCATTTTTCCCCTTTCATCAGTGCTGGAAAAGGCTTATGATGTCAGTGGCTGATGTCACAATGTAGATGTAACTTTCCTATCAAGATGCCATATACCAGGATCCTTCTAATGTTTAATTTTTGAAGCACTCACTAGCAGAGGCAGGTTAGTTCAGCAATGAAAGTGCAACTTGCTCTGTTGAGTTACAGCTGTGTCTGCAAAAATAAGCCTTTGCATAGGAACCAATAAATATCTCTGGCTACTGAATAACACCTACTATCCTTGGCATTTTTCTTGAGAACTCATTATTAGCTATCCCTTCCTCTGCATCAAAAGCTGGCAGATTGATTATAACACTGAATACTCTAAACAAATTCGCCATGCAGGTTGTTTGGCAACAAAAATCTTGTAGGTCAGAATTAGTTTACTTACAGTGTGAGGGAAAAGATCACTCTTTCTTGTGTGTCTTCAAAGAATACATGGTCTTTTTAAAATTTTATTCAAAGAACTCTGAAGGAACTTTGTATTTTTCTATGATGTTAATTTTACGCAGGACTTCCTGCCAGCAAGATGACCCCTTTATCCTGTCTGCTTTCTTTGATTTTGAAAGTACCTTGTTTTGTCCCATGCATGGAAGCCAGAGTCATAGTTTGTATTAGCAGTCAGATATCATGCATTGTAAAATTCCGCATCCAGTATTTTGCTTTTGTTATTCTGTGGATCCAAATATGGCTATAAGTTTCATTAAGTCTCACAGAAGTTCTTAATACAGAATCATTGGTAAGGCTTATTTTCAGTTTTCACTTTTCAGGGCAGGTGTTGAATTGATCATTTTCTATGAAAAGCACATTATTTCTATTCAAAAAGTGCAACAAAATGTGGGAGATATGATGTGGTCAACTGAGGGAACTCATTGATAACTGGAGACAACTGCCCCATTCTTAAGCTCTCTAAGGCTCTGGCTGCATCTGCAGCAGAATTTGACCCATAATGTCTTTTTTTTTACGTTTATTAACTACTGGTTGAACATGGAATCCTAGGAATGAGTGAAAGATTCTTACGGAGTAGGACTGTGTATTTAAAAGCAGTGTCAGATTTGTGTGTAAAAGAGTAATTGCACATAAATAGAGATATTTACATGTGCTGTGCCAACCTGTGTGCATGAAAATCCATATTTTCAGGCTCCTTTCTAAACCTTCATGTGAAGTCAATTTCTTTCACATGTTTCAAAACCATTATCACTTCAATATCCCATAATTCGTGGAAAATAGGTCAATCAGTGGCTATTAGCCAGGATGGGCAAGGATGGTGTCCCTAGCCTCTTTTTGCCAGAAGCTGGGAATGGGCAATAGGGCATGGATCACTTCATTATTACCTGTTCTGTTCATTCCCTCTGGGGCACCTGGCATTGGCCACTGTCAGAAGACAGGATACTGGGCAAGATGGATCTTTGGTCTGACCCAGTATGGCTGTTCTTATGTTCATCCCTCTTTTGATACCCTTAATGAAAGTGGTAAATTAAATCCATCACAAATTCTTCTGAATCATATTATTTTTGTGCTATGACACTGTTCTTGGTAGGAAGTTGTTTTACATGAGCAGCACCGCCCATGTCTATAAACATATGGCCTATGTATTCAATTTCTTTAAGAGCACCATTGTGGTTTTCTCACATGTTGACCGATACAAATGCTGCACACTTGGCCAGGCTAGGCTTTGCTGCTTTTAAAGATTTGTCCACTGCAATGACAGTATTGGTAGTATTACCATGATTTACAGGCAGCATATTAAAATAAATGCTGTTTTAATTAGCCTGGAGTGTGAGGTTAGAAAAGAAATTACCACTGGGACATGCTTATCAATATAACATCTCACATGCACCACTAGAGAGAACCACATTTGGATTTATTTTGTCGGGGGGGAGGGGGTTGCGGGGTTTTTTTGTTTGTTTGTTTTTGCAACCTGATTTTTTATTATTATTATTTATTTATTATTCAAGAAGTTATAAGTAACTGTGAAGTTTTAGCTGGCCTTTTCAGACACGACTTCAAATCATGTTTCATAGGAATTCTTTTCTCTGAAATTCTATGCTAAGACCGTTTTAAGAGCGAAGGCTCATGATAACTGTCCAAAGTGCGTTTTTTCATTTTTTCTCACACTAAAAATATGTGATAGAATATGCTGGCAGGTGTTGTCCTCCCCTTTCCTCATTATTTGAAAACTTCTGTGAGATTAAATTTTCCTATTTTGTGTACATTAATCAAAAACAAAAATTTACTTCATTAAGGTAAATTACATATCATTAATTAGTTTGCTGTGGTGTCTTGCTGGAAAGAGGGGTCTTTCCTTATAGGGGGAGTTGGTAGGGACCCCTCCCCCCATATTTATGTTGTCCACTACTTCCCATGATAAGATTTTTGCTAGCTTTTCATTGAGAATCACTCATACCTGCACTGTTAGAAGCTGTCCTTTTATGTTTGTCAGGGAAAACCCTCACGTTACCATAAGTGCTTTGTCTCTTAAAATTCCATTAGCTTTTGCTGAGATATAAACTGTTAAAAATCACCACTTCCCGTCTCTCGATTATGTTCCTCAAGAAAAACTTGGCAGCAGGCCAAAATAACTAAACACACAATTTTTTCAATGCCTGAGCATTGTTTCAGTTTCAGGATTGAGGGAAATTCTTGTTTGCCTTTTTGTATATGGGGTCTTCAGCTTTCTTTGTTGCTGCTAAACACCTTGCACCAATATCTCCTTTCAATTATACTTGAATAAAGCTAAAATATACCCCATCACTTCTGAAGAATTGCTTCATATTTACACTGGGGTAACAGACACCAGAGTGTTGCCCTCTCTCTGTATTTCTCATGAGGAAACGTGGAAAATGAATGTTTTCTTCATTTCTTAATCAGTATACAAAACTATGTACAATAATGTTATTTTGCATAGGTTATGGTGTATCTTTTGGAGTTCCCAACTGATTTTGAGCCTGAGTAATCCAGTTTGTAACAGAAAAACCACCACCACAGCAAAATGAAGTCCCAGCCATGTGGTTCCAATCAACCACACTGACACAGTTAAAATTCCAACCCAGCTTCCCCCCCACCCCCCCCGCTCTTCCTCCTTCTTTGGTCATAAAAAACGACAAAAATAGGAGATCGTTAGCTTATACAGCTTGCTTTAAAATGAGAACTGGTGCTGAGTTGAAAACAAGCAGCAGCAATGCTTAGCATAAAGACTTTTGGGTTCCACCAGCCAGCTGTTGCTGCTGAAGGAGAAGTAGAAGGCCTTTGAGGCTTCCCTACGTCCTCTCATATCCCCATCAAGAGCTGCTTCCAATGTCTGGGGTTGGAAAATTATTTTCCTGCATCCATACAATAAAATAACAGCCTGCTCTTAGATAAGAGAGACTGGAGAATTACTGGAGTTGAGCAGTGCCCTCACAAGTTTTGGAGCTGTGAAGAGGGTTCTGGATGTCTCTCAGAGCTGGAAATATTCCCCGTCGTTTCTTTTTTTCTGACCATGCTAATTTGAAAAATCTACCAAGATAAGTCTTTTTAAAAGTGGCACTTAAAATTAAGATTTACAGGCTCCGAGCTCCCAAATTTAGGAGCTTTCCCCACAAAGGTGCCTAGGATTAGTGGTGAGAACGGTGTTTGCTGGTAGCTTAGCAGCATGTCTTGTCTTCTTGAACATGACTGGCTTGGGGTGGCTGTGAATATTTGTGCTGCTGCTGCCTAGTGACAGTTATCTTTGTCCTGTTACACTGCAGAGATTGGCTGACTATGCAAAATAAGTGTGTGTGGCCAGCCTCAATTTTGAAGATGTGTTGTATTACGGTGCTGTAATTTGCTGTTATATTGCTATCTATAGTTCCCTCTGAGGCTCGTCCAGCATTTTTCTCCATTCTGATTAAATTAATCTCTTCTCTACTGACGCTGACACCCTCTCCCTGCCTCCATCCCAAAATGGGTCTCATTTAATGGCTTTGGTCAGTGGGAGGCATAACCTACTTAAGGCCAGATCCAAAGCCCTTTTCATCGGAAAGATTTCTATTGCCTTTAATAGTCTTTGGACTGCCCACATCACATGTACTCTTAATGTAAATTGTATGGTCAATCGTTACACAGCGTTTGCACAGTTATAGCATGATTTGTGCTTTGTAAAATAAGGCATTAATTAGAATTGCATCCATTTCTTCAAAAATAATTCCTCCTCTGATGTGTGTTCCCAGGTAAGGAATGTAATAGGGAATAGAAATAATAAACACTAATTCAGTCAACTCTCATAATTTCCTGTATAAAATAAACTACTTTTCCAATATTTGTTTTGCTGGAACTCAATTTGGCACAAATCCATCATACTGTACAAGATTGATGACTGCCTCTTCAGAAGCTGTTTACTTCAGGAAAAGTATAGCTCAGTGAACTAGGAAACTGCTGCAGGCAGTCTGTGTGTGATTGTTTTGCTGCTGTTTTTTTTTTGTTTGCTTGTGCATTTTGCCATTGTGTATTTCAGTAATTATGTGCCTATTTCAGAAGGATTCTTTGTATTGTAGTCTTTGCCTCGCCATGTCACGTTTTCCATGATAACCCTTAGTTTTTATATGCTCACAGCTTTATAAAAAAATCTCCTTTGGGAATGAAATTCCCCATAATGAATTTCAGCCCAAACTTTGCTTTTCTTTTTTGTCAGGGGGTGGGTGGGGAGGTAGAAGGGATGGGAGACGAAAGATGGGGAGTGGAGGTAAAGTTAGTGGTGAGGGAACGCAGAAAGTCCTTTATTTTTAAGTTTGAAGGTGTAAAACATAATTTTCCCATTTAAACTGAAACTTTATTTAATTGGAATTGTTCCTACTTTAAATCAATATAGAGCAAGATCAGAATTACTTTCTCAGAGTTGGGGGTTGGTTCAGCTAAGCATCCAAAAATTTGGATGTCCAGCCAAACTATTTAAACTTCTTATGTCTATACTGTTGGACCCCAATCTGCCTGTTCAGAGCTCAATACGGAATCAGGGTTTTGGTGAGGAAATCTATCTTTTTGGGAATTTTGGTTTGGAATCCAGTTGGAACAACTTTAACCGTGGCCAGTTTGGTGTTTCTGGTTATCACCTTGAACAGAAACTGAATTTTAAACATTTATCTGGCCATTTTGAAGCCTCAGAAAAGTTTCAATTAAAGTTGACTTCCCAAAATAGATAGGGGCTCAATGGGGAAAATGTTCTTACTTGTTCTGAATGGGTTTGGCCATTAATTTAAGACCTTGTTTTATTTAGTAACATTTGAAAATTATGTACACCTAACTGCATGATTTATGAGTAACAAAAAAGACGACTGTGGTTTATTGGAAAATAAAGGAGATACTCTATAAATAATAAAAAAAGAAATAAATCCATACTTATTTAATCTGCAGTAGAGTTGGCTTAATTCCAAGCATGGTTACAAGTGCCAGGCAATGAAAAGGAATGCACAATTTACAAGTCTAGTGATTTTTTTTTTAACTCAAATGGTTTCCTGTTAATAGAAATAGTACTGAAGCAAAGGGAAAGATTTTTTTAATTACATTTAGCAAATTAATAATTTGCCCTGGTGATTATTCTGGTTTCATTCTGTGCCAACAACAAGTAGATAGGTCTTTTCAGTTGTAGTGATGTTTCAGATTGTCTTGATCCTAATATTAGCCCTTTAATTTAAAAACAAGACCCATAAGTTACCAGTCATATATTATTTTCTCCAGCGTCTTTTCCCCAAGTAACTTTCTCCTTTATCCTATTCTTGATAATTATTCTAGCTAGAAGTCAGCCAGACCAAAAGGAAAAAGAAAGTCAACAATTTTGGAGCTACATTTCTTTTATCTAGGAAAGTCGTTTACTTAGAGCTTAAAATGTGTTTATATCAGAAATGTGGTAAAACTATGCTAATAAAAGTGTGCATGCGTCATCCTGAAATTATTTTTAACTGTTTTATATTCCCATACAAAATCTTTAATAAAAAGAGATTATTTGTCAGTGGAAATAGTTTGTGGTTTCTTGTTAGATAAAAGTAGTAAATTCCTTTGGTATTCCTTATGTAATTACTCCCCTAAAAATATTAGTCACTTGTCATTATTTTCCAGATCTCCTCCTCCTGAAAACTTTAGACCTATGAGAGCTAAGTGATTTTTATGTAATGTAAATATAGCAAAATTTAAGTATAATTACCCTTGTTCTCGTGTTGGGAAGAAGTTTAAGAATATTCAGCATGTTGGAGAAGTGAGATGGCAATTAATATATTACTTTCTACCTGCTGCCTAATGACTCTACTCATAATTTCTTTGATCTACAGAATGGCTTCTCCGAGGGTTTGAAACTGTTATCAGATGTGTAAAGTACTAGCCACTGAAGGGAGAGGGGAAAAACAAGGTTCAGGGACAGAGTCCTAATGAAAAGGCCTGTGTGCTCCACAGACTGCATTGGGCTACTCAAAGGAGGTAATAAAGCACTGAGTTTCCCTCATAGGTGGCATCCCTGGACCTCGGTTGCAGGGATAGTGGAAGTTGTTCATTTTTTGAAACAGCCTTGCATAGTAGGCATCTGATATTATATAGCTCTCCACCCCCAGCTTCCTTGTTTTTAGGAACAGTAGTGCCAAGTGGGAGGGTTGGGGGTGAATGCCCCCCACCAAGCATTTTGTACCTGGTCAAAGTTCCACAAATTCAAGGGGTAGGGACACGGCCTGACCTCTCTTAAACAGGGGTCCCGTACTAAATCAATGCGGCTGCTGTTAGAGCAGTCTGGAGCATTGCTCCAGCTGCACAGTCACAATGCCACTGAAATAAGATCTGTCTGCCCCACTGTGCAGACTGAGGGGAAGCCAAGTCATAGTCTATTCCCGTACAGCAGAGCGTAAGGGAGTCTGCCGAGAACCTGACTCTTGGCAGCACTGCCTCATGCACTGTGCAAGTGAGAAAGGGGAGACTTTCCAACCCTCAAGGAGACCCAGAGTCCCTGTGGAAGAAAACTGGCAGATGAGTCCTGCTGGGGAAGAGGGGAGAACTGGAATTTTTCCACGTCTCTCCACAACAAATATCAAATCTGGTACCATGGGTTAGGAATTAAGAGAATGCCCCTCTCCACTACCTGGCTGTGTGGAGAAGGAGAAACAGAGAAGATGAGCTTTGCACCCTCTTCCAGTGTTCAGAGAAAGAGCTGCTCTACTTCTCCCACATCTCCTCATGCTCTCACTGATATTTTGGGGGTCCTCCAATATCTTGGTGAAGCTACTACTACTAAGTTTCTACTGTCGTAACTTTATTGAGCAGTGTTAGTGTGAAACTTACACAAACCTGCTCGGGTTCACTCCTGCAGCCAATAGGATTCTGAGGCAAGATTTGAAACTAAGGTACAGCTAAATCAATTGCACTCTGACTGCTCATAATACTGCCATCAAATTTCTCTCGTTCAAGTCTTAGAACCATTGTGATCTGGCTTTCACCTGCTGCATTCCAAAGGGGAATGTGTTTATGAAGTCCCCGATGGCCACTTATTAGCAAAGTTTATTGGCCTTCTCTTTTTTCATTTTTCTCAATCTGTTCCCTGTTTTTGATACTGTTGATTCCTCCCTTCTTCACTCAACTCCCTGGGCTTTCATAACTTGGTGCTTTTCTGAGTCTCTTTACCTCATTGACTGCTCTTTCAGTTTCTAATTGACAGCTCCAGTTCTTCCCAGTCTGGATTTCTGTAGAGTTGCATTTCATTCTTTGGTGGTCTCATTTACTCTCATAGCTTCAACTACAATCTCGACACTGTTGACTGACACATCTATACTCCTGACTTCTCGCCATTGGTCCAGTTATACATTTGTCTTCCTTTCCAAAATTTCATCCTGGGTGTCTCAGTGCCACGACAAATTCAACATATAAACACTCAGTTGCTTATATTCCTTCTAAATCTACCACCTTTTTGTATACTGTCAGTTATATCAGTAAATTTCCATTTTGCAACCTCAGCATCCTATTCAATCTCTATCAGTGCTTCTAATTTCACAGCCATGTTCCTGCCAAATTCTGTTACTTTTCACTCTGTTATTTCTAAAATGTCCTCCCCAATGCAGCCACAAAAACACTACCCTCTTTATCTGCCATCTTGACTTCTGCTTCCAAGTCTCTATAGCCTCATATTGGCGAGAACTAGTTTATGTGCCCCTGATGTGTGCAGTGGTCTGTGTGTGCATTTGCAGATGGATGGACAACTTTGTCGGTGGACAGAAGTGTGCTTCCTTTTTGCTTCTATTACTGTGTAAAATGGCATATCTAAGTAGTTTCCCAAATCTGTCATGTCTATAATATGCTTTAAACATGCTGCTGATATTTTCTGATCTTATATGTGTAATTTTTTTTAGTTTCATTTTTAGTTTATACCTTTTTTAATACAGCTTTTTTTTAAAAAAGTTTCTCTTTGCCAAATGTCTGCTTCTGACAAATGTGGGTCATTTTATTTATATATATATATGACAGTGTGCGTGTGTGTGTGTAAATATATGTATATACTGTGACAGAGTCAGGCCAGATGGCTACAGGAGAGTGATAGAAGGCAGACATATTAGCCCCAGGTTAAGCAGGTCCCTTTCCCCTGGGTAAGATAATGGGCAGTTCCAGAACAATCAGGAACTTGCTGGAACCAATTAAGGCAGAGAGGCTAATTAGGACACCTGGAGCCAATTAAGAAGCTTCTAGAATCAATTAGGACAGGTAGGGTAATCAGGGCACCTGGTTTAAAAAGGACCTCATTTCAGTCAGTGGGAGGCACACAAGGAGCTGAGAGTGAGAGGGTGTGCTGCTGGAGGACTGAGGAGTACAAACACTATCTGGCATCAGGAGGAAGGTCCTGTGGTGAGGATAAAGAAGGTCTTGGGAGGAGGCCATGAGGAAGTAGCTCAGGGAGTTGTAGCTTTCACACAGGTGTTACACGAAACACTGTGGACAGCTGTGATCCACAGGGCCCTGGGCTGGAACCCGGAGTAGAGGGTGGGCCCGGGTTCTCCCCCTCCCCCCAACTCCCTATTGGATACAGGAGTTGACCTGGACTGTGGGTCCCACCAGAGGGGAATGTCCCAGGCCTGTTCTCCGACCCACTAGGTGGACCAGCAGAGACTGCAGAGTTTGTTTTCCTTCCTTTTCCCCATGCTGGCCAGTGATGAGGTTAGCTGAGTGAATGGCAGGTTTAGCTACTAGCAAAAGTGGCCAAACGGAGGGCTGCCGTGAATCTCTGAGGCGAGTAAATCCACCAATAAGCACAGGACCCACCAAGGCAGAGGAGGAACTTTGTCACAATACATACATACACACGCCAGAAGGGACCATTGTGATCAACTAATGTGACTGCCTATATAACATAGGCCATACAACTTCACTGTACTAAAGTCCGTTTTAAAGGCTGACTTAATTAGAGCAATCAAACAGAGATTAATTTCGTTCATAGCCCTAAACAATATTCAAGAAAGAATATTTCAATAGGTAACAGTACAAATACTCTCAGCTAGAGCTGACTATAGCTATAGGTGAATTGTATGGTTGAGTAAAGCTGAAGCTGAAAAGAAAAAATCCCAGCATGTTATTTACTCTGAACAAGTTCTTCAGCTGCTGTTTCACAGCTGTTTTCCCAGTGCAGCATGTGATTTCTGATTATTATGAGAAACAGAAGATTTCATATATTTCACAATGCATATTGCCTCAAGACTAGCTGGATGTGCACTGGCATTTCAGAAAGTCCCCAAACTGAGCTGCTTAGAGTTCCTCTTAGAGTACCTGTTGTCAGCATCAAGTAGAGACAAAAGACTGTGAGCCCAGTATTAGGCAGCATATTGGCCTTTTTTATACCACTCTTCTGGTGTAAAGCAGCCTTACATTTACAACATCTGGCCCCAAGAGGATTTTCCCTGCCCAGAGGGATCTTCAGGTGGTTCCTGCACTACCTCCATTGCAGCTCCTGTCACAGTGGGTATGTTCAGTAGAAGGGTTGTGGCCCACTGCACCCTTGTGGTCCCTGGCTGCTGTACAAGCCCCTTGATGCCCTTGGCAGGTGGTAAAGGTTAGAACAGACTTCAAACTGCTCTGCTTTGTGCTGGGCAAGCAGACCCAGTGCAGAGCACTTTTGTGATTGGGTGAACACAAAGGGAATCTTCTGAACACACCCCCCCTCAGCTGCACAGAATCCTCTTCAGCTGCAGACAGAGATCTGATCCAAGATTATAATAATTTTTCTTATTTCTGATTATATTGTAATCTTTGTCATGAAATGTTGCCGAGTGCAATCCTTGGGCCTGATTCTGATCTCTCACTTCCATAAATCAGGACTATTTCCATTGAAGTCCATGGAGTTAAACTGGTGAAGTGTAAAACTAAGTGATTCAGGCCCTTTTGATTACAATCTGTATAGCAAGATGAAATATAATGTAGGCTGCTTCTCATACCTATAAGGGCTCTTCTGATTGTCTCTCTTGAATCTTTATAAAGAGCTATTGGGGCCATACCAAGTATCATGAACTGTAGAGAAGTGGTTTTAAGAATTGCACAGTGTGTGAAAGAACTTTTTAATACACAGAAGACAAAAGTGGATGGCAGAGCATCCATAAATACCCTAGTGGTTACTTTTGCATATATGATATAATTTATATTTTACTTTTGGGTTTATAGATTAAGATTAATATAGAATTTGAATGTTTATTTTGTCTGATTTTAATTTTAAAAATTAATAAGAATTTTATTAACATAAGAATAAGAATGGCCCTACCGGGTCAGACCAAAGGTCCATCTAGCCCAGTATCCTCTCTTCCAACTGTGGCCAGTGCCAGGTGCCCCAGAGGGAATGAACAGGTAATCATCAAGTGATCCATCCCCTGTCACTCATTCCCAGCTTCTGGCAAACAGAAGCTAGGGACACCATCCCTGCCCATCCTGGCTAATAGCCATTGATGGATCTATCCTCCTTGAATTTATCTAGTTCTTTTTTCAACCCTGTTATGGTCTTGGCCTTCACAACATCCTCTGGCAAGGAGTTCCACAGGTTGACTGTGCATTGTGTGAAAAAAATACTTCCTTTTGTTTGTTTTAAACCTGCTGCCTATTAATTTCATTTGGTGACCCCTAGTTCTTGTGTTATGAGGAGGAGTAAATAACACTTCCTTATCTACTTTCTCTACACCAGTCATGATTTTATAGACCTCAATCATATCTCCCCTTAGCCGTCTCTTTTTCAAGCTGAAAAGTCCCAGTTTTATTAATCTCTCCTCATATGGAAGCTGTTCCATACCCCTAATCATTTTTGTTGCCCTTTTCTGAACCTTTTCCAATTCCAGTATATCTTTTTTGAGATGGGGCAACCACATCTTCACACAAAGAAAAGGAGTACTTGTGGCACCTTAGAGACTAACCAATTTATTTGAGCATAAGCTTTCGTGAGCTACAGCTCACTTCATCGGATGCATACCATGGAAAATACAGAAGATGTTTTTATACACACAGACCATGAAAAAATGGGTGTTTATCACTACAAAAGGTTTTCTCTCCCCCAACCCCTCTCTCCTGATAGTAATAGCTTATCTAAAGTGATCACTCTCCTTACAGTATGTATGATAATCAAGGTGGGCCATTTCCAGCACAAATCCAGGGTTTAACAAGAACGTCTGAGGAACAGTGGCCGGGGGGAAAGAATAAACAAGGGGAAATAGGTTACTTTTTATAATGAATCAACCATTCCCAGTCTCTATTCAAGCCTAAGTTGATTGTATCCAATTTGCAAATTAATTCCAATTCAGCAATCTCTCTTAGTAGTCTGTTTCTGAAGTTTTTCTGCTGTAATATCGCAACTTTCATGTCTGTAATTGCGTGACCAGAGAGATTGAAGTGTTCTCCAACTGGTTTATGAACGTTATAATTCTTGACATCTGATTTGTGTCCATTTATTCTTTTACGTAGAGACTGTCCAGTTTGACCAATGTACATGGCAGAGGGGCATTGCTGGCACATGATGGCATATATCACATTGGCGGATGTGCAGGTGAACGAGCCTCTGATAGTGTGGCTGACGTTATTAGGCCTGTGATGGCGTCCCCTGAATAGATATGTGGGCACAGTTGGCAACGGGCTTTGTTGCAAGGATAGGTTCCTGGGTTAGTGGTTCTGTTGTGTGATATGTGGTTGCTGGTGAGTATTTGCTTCAGGTTGGGGGGCTGTCTGTAGGCAAGGACTGGCCTGTCTCCCAAGATTTGAGAGAGTGTTGCGTCATCCTTCGGGATAGGTTGTAAGATCCTTTTCTTTTTGCGAATACAGACTAACACGGCTGTTACTCTAAAACATCTTCACACAGTATTCAAGATGTGAGCGTACAATGGATTTATATAGAGGCAGCATGATATTTTCTATCCTATTATCTATCCCTTTCTTAATTATTCCCAGGATTCTGTTCACTTTTTTGACTGCCACTGTACATTGAGTGGATGTTTTCAGAGAACTATCCACAGTGACTCCAAGATCTCTTTCTTGAATGGTAACAGCTAATTTAGACCCCATCATTTTATATGTATAGTTGGGATTATGCTTTCCAATGTGCATTACTTTGCATTTATCAACATTAAATTACATAAAATTCTTAATGGGGGTTTATTGCAAGTGAGAAAAAGAGGGCAAATAAAGACAAATAGAAACTAGAGGAAAACAAAAATGCCTGGTGTCCCCCCATTCTATTCATCATAATTCATGGAAATGTGCACATTTAGTGAGCAGGATGTGGCCCATCCCTTTTCCATAGGTCTGGTAATTGCTTCTCAAATACAAGCCAGGTTGTCTGTTTTAGTATTTTGAGAGATAAGGTGATCTTTTTAATATGTAGCCATGTTCAGAATTGCAGAGTGCCATAACAATACATGGAGTAGGTTTGTTCTTCAGCGCTTTTCACAGGAGCCATCTGCCTCCCCATTTGTTTGTTAGGAAATACCAGTTCACATTGCAACACTGAAACTCTATCATCCTAGTCTGAGCTGGGTTCTAAACTTAGTTCCGTTCTCAGAGTAGTGCAGCCAAGAAAGATTTTCAAATCATAATATTGATTTTTTTCCATGTTGAAAGCCCTATTCCAACATTAACTATATGATCACATGCATGATGTTAATCAGAATTGCATTTGCAGCCTTTGACATTTATTATTATACCAACATGGTGTAATTTATTTACAGTACCTACAGACACTCTGGATCAGCTTATTCTTACATCGGTTTGGATTTTTGTGCGTGTGTGTGTGAATATGAGTTTCATGATCTGACGAATGTAGTGGTATGCATCAAATGCAGATTTACGGCTTCCCGACAAGTATTTGAGCCACACCCCTTTCACAAGTATGGAAGGTCAGTGTTTGCAATAGAAGGCTGCTATCAAGCAATACCAAATAAAATGGTCTTCCCACTGGTGGGAGCACCGGAGTTTTCACTCCTTGCTACCTTAGCAGCCTTTTGAGCATTGTTTCTAATACATATGAATACCAAAAAACAAGCCACAGTCCAAAGTCTGGCCTGTGACTATTGTGGGAAACTGACCTATAAAGGTGTTTGTCAGGAAGGCTGAAATACTGGTCTTTGTAATATACAGAATTGCTCTCTAGACCAGCACACTAATACCTATATCTGGGTTTTTGCCATTTATTAGTGTGTAAATCCTAAATGCCCAAGTACACAGGGAGTTGGGAGAGTTCAATGGCTGGGGAGGAGGGAGCGGAATTATGTCTCCCTAGGCTCCTCAGTTTCTCAACAGCTACTCTATGGAAGCTATGACTGGAATAGCCTGCTAAGGATCTCTGTAGAGAAGAATAGGATCAGCAGTATCATTTTGGCACCCTAGTTGTCATGCCCCTTCTATTCCCTGCACAGTGCCATTTGCTATCTTGATATTTGGGACCCAATACATCAGAATGTTCACTTGAAACAATATATCACCTTAAGAAAAGAAATTGGACAGTATCTTTTGAGTTCATAAGCATCAGAATAATGTGGAAATGTTGCATTTATGACAGAATAACTTTTTTTCTCCTTATTTGGTGGAGTCATATTTTGGAATTCTAAAGGAAACAAGATTAGAATCACAAATAGTGCAAGGAGACTTGTATGAACTTGCTGCTAATGTATATTCATTATACGAAGATGACCTCTCGTACTTCCAAAACATAAAATAAAGTTCAGTGATAACCTGATCACAGTTGTTAATGACTGGAAAATGGAGAATACTGTGAGTTTATTTATAGGAAAAATAGCTTTTTTCTCTTAGTTACAGCAATAACTCACCCTCATGAGGCACCACCCATTTGTAAACAAAGAGTCGTTATCTTGATGTTAATGATGTACAAATCAATGGCAACTAGCCAACAAAAGCTCCTATGTACATGACAGGCTCAAAATAATATGCAAGGCGTCTTATAGAAAATATAAGTAATTGATAGAGATGAGTGGGAGAATTAAGATACAATGTCCAGGTGAAAAGCCAACCCTTTGTCCCCAACTGCTGGGAAATGGAAGGGTGTTGACCCTGGACTATGCTTGGGAGTGTTCATCTTTTGAATCTACCTTTGGCTAGTGGGGCAAGAAAAATGTGAAGCCTTACTGAAGCCTTACCACTCCATTGCAGGAACTCAAAGGAGCATTTTCACACTCACTCACTCATATGCACACACACACATAGATACACGCACCCTTCCAAGCTTCCTGGTTGCTGAGAGAGGGAGGGAATTGACAGGATGGGAATGGAATTTTGCTGTTGTATTCTTTCCATGGCTTTCTGGCTTCTGCATTGGGAAGGAGGTAGGAGGCATCTACTATTTGACACTTCACACAGCCTTCATTTTTTTTGGTCTTGATTCCTATAAATAGCTCCAATGCTTTCCTCCACTGCTCTCTCAACTTCCCAAGAAGCCACAGAGCATGAAACTGTATTGATTCTCAAGAGTTTTGCTGCTGTCTACAAGGTTCAGAATAGCAACTGTCAGTGTTATCACTCTGTTGCAATTTGAGTGGGCTTGGAGCAGTATCAGAGGCACTGGAGCGAGCTATTTGAAGACTAAGGAACACTCTATTGGTTGACCATTGCAGGATCTTCTAAACTGCAAAAGCTAGACATATGTCTTTATTTGGGTGGACTGGAGTCCACCAATGAAAGCATAGCTTCTGTAGGAAGTGAAAGTATCTGCCCAGGGAGAGTTTCCTATTTTCAACCCCTGTCAGTATAACAGTTCTTTATCACAGTGCTCCTCATCCCTAGGGTGACACTGTGAGGTGTTTTTTTTTTCTTTTCTTCACCCTTTCAGGGACTCTTTTACAACATCCTTGGAGTGGCTACATTCTTTCATAAAATGTTACTAATTAGGAACTTTGGAGCGCCTACACTGAATCTTTTGATGAGATTATCTGACCCTTTTATTACATAATTAATAGACCTGATACAACATAAGGAAGAAAGCTGTCTATTAGCTAAGGAACAGGAGTAGGAATAAGGTGATTTGGGTAATAATCCTTTTGCTGCCACTAAAATTGGTGAAAATCTGTGAATGTCTAAAGTACCTCCATTTTCCCATCTACGAAATAGAGATACTTTTCTGTAAACTACTAGAGGCACAATAATAAGGGTCCATGAATCCCGCTGTGTCTTCACTTGCGTATAATGAGGGGGAGGTACAAAAGCAGAGCATGCCATCTCTTACAAATGAATCATCTTCTTCTCCCTTTGGAACTATGTCTGTAGATTAGGAGGTAGGTGTAGCAGATGGAGTACCAGTGCCTTTTGCAGCGTTCTTCTCCTCTCCACTCAAGAGAGAAAGTAGAGATTGTTACTGCAAATGAATCTATAGTAACAGGAATGGTTTATCCTTCTGTGTTGTGAAATCCCCTTTCGAAGGCAGAATGATTCCAGTGGTAACAGGAATGGGAAACCATGTTGTAAAGGGACTACAGGGAACTGGGGGTCCTGGACATGGAGGCACAGTGCCTCTACATGGTTGACCCACAATCCCCCAAAAGGGGGAGGTTGAGTTCCTGACATCTTCCATGAAGGTCTGCAACCTGCTTCTCTCAGCAGAGTAATTCCAGGGAGAACTGGTAGTTGAAGCGCAGAGTTGGTTTAACTTTTCCTTCATGGGAATATGTCTAGAAAACCATGAACAATTTAATTTGTTAAAGCACTTTGAGACCATCAGATGAAAGGTTATATATGAATTCAAAGTACAATTTCAATGAATGTGTTATACCCATTTTGCACGGGTTCTAAGTGACTGTGCAAGGCAAAGAATAAGATAATGTTTGTAAGGCTTAAGCTGGCTACATAATGTTTTTCAGAAACGGTTACTGAGATTAAGAGTGGCATGCCCGCCTGGTTAGCAGATAATGTCTGAAATGCATGACTACTTTAGGAAAATGGTTATCTTAGTGTTACTATCTGCTTGCAGACAGTATTTCTGTGAAGACTAGCACTGAGATGAAAAAAGAGAGGTAGTCAGAAATCTTCAAATCATTTTGTCAAGGGCCATTTTACAAAGATTGAATTTGAAGTCATGAGTACCATTAAATCAATTTCTTTGTAGTTCTAAAAGCGTTCTTTCTTTCTTTCATTCTTTCTTTCGTTCTTTCTTTTAAACCAGAATTCATGAACAGCCTAACTAATAGAAATAGCCCAAAGCCACATTTAGATGGATGCAGCCTAAATGAGATTTTAACCCTGAACCTTTCTTGAAAGAAAAAAAAAACATCTAAATTGATTGTGCCTTTCCTATATAGTTAAAGGATGTAATGTTGATTAGGTTCCATGTCACTGAGTGAAAATTTGCCACTACGAGGTCAACATCTGTTGATTTAGAAAATGATAGGCAGCATTCACCATCTGAAATAGTGGCTGCTTCTAATAGGGTTAATTATGTACCGACTCATAATTTCCTGAAAATTCAAAATAAAGCAAAAGCTGAAGCAGATTGGATTTTCCCCACTCCTGCTAGGAATTGTGTAGGTCCAGCCCATGCTGCATGTAAGGTGCAATATGAATGCTGGACTCAGTCAAATTTGATTGTGGGCTTCTCTGGGTTAGTTCAGTTTTGCCTTGAGAACTCTATACTAAAATGCAATTAAGAAACAAGAAGCTTAATGACATTAATGAGCCATTCAGTCAAATGGTACTCAACCTAAAGGTGCTGGATTAATCAGACAGTCTGATTCTGATTTCAAGTACAAACCCTTCTCACTATGTTCTTCTCATTCCCTCCCCGCAACCCCCCCCCATCCCCCACCTCGGACCCTACAGTGACTCTCTAGCTAGAGCACAGAGTGACTTCCGATCAATCACTTTTCCAGAGCATGGAAGCCAATCAGTTGCTTTGTGAATGTTGGTGCTATAGCAAGTACATTTCAGATGGGCTTACCAGAAAAGTGCAGGGAAGGGTCAGACAGGCTGATCCTTATTTTTATTGTTTAGTTTTATGACATATGTAATTAGACTTGTGAAAGCTGGTTTTGGCCAGACCCAAACCTATATAGATACGCTTAATTATGATGAACTTTATACTAGTGGAAGTTCCCTGTATTCAACTTATAGTATGGAAATGTCTTTCATATGTCCTAAAATTATTTCTGTCTTTGAAACAGAGTCTTGTGGTGTAGATGAATGAGTATGCAAGTGAGAGTCAGGAGACATTAAATCTGTTCTTAGCTCTGTCCCTGTCTGGCTGTGTGGCCTTGGTTATTCATTTCCCTTCTCTGCCTCATTAACCCCATTTTACAGATAGGTTCTTACATGTTAATTTTCCTACTTTACAGTGAAGTTGAGAGGATTATGTATATGTTAACTTTTATAACTTACCATTTATAAAATGTATCTTTACTAAACAGAAATATGCCCTGTTACATTACCTTAATAAAAAACAAAGTGAGAGCACAGTTTTCTTTAGTCCTGTTAATTTTTTATCTAACAACTATCATTACTTGGAAAAAAATGTATTTAGTCAAAATTAGGAGTCCTGAAATATAATGGTACTGCATTCATGCCTAATTAGATGTTGGATCAAAATGGTCTTTGACCTAAAATAGACTGCAGAACACTAAGGGTGAAACCAAATTTTTAAAGGATGTATTACCATATGTTGAAAATATCAAATTATAGGAAACTATAGTGTCCCAGAGGCTGAAAAAAGTGGTCTGCAATTGCCTGTGATTTGAGAAGTCCTCTCCTATTGTCATTCATTTATTCAAACCCTAGATCAATACCTTTCTTTGGCAAAGAGTGATTCCTATAAATAACTCCAGTTGTGGACCAAATCCTTCAGCTGGTGTAAATCCACCTAGCTCCATTGAAGTTACACCAATTTACACCAGCTTATGATCTGGCCCTGTGTATTCTGTGCAAGTGGGTGCATACAGAATAGCTGCAGGCTGGGATTTTCAAAAGTGCTCAGCATTGGCCAAAATCTGTTTCCACAGAAGTCAATAGTTTTCCTTTTGACTTCTGTGGTAGCAGAGTTAAGTTAAAATCCCACCTTGGGGCATCTTTCACAGGCTCAGCACTTTCTAAAACCAGGCCCCTTTAAGGTACCTCAAGTTGGGCAGAAATGGAACCATCCCAAATCACTAGTAACTTTTGAAAAGCGTAGTCATATATGGAGAGAAGGTTTGCGTGTGAATATATATTTGAGAGGATGGTCTTGCAGCTCAAGCACAGGACTAGAAGATAGTAGATAAGGGTTCAGTTCTCAGCTCTCACACCCAGTTTCTGTCTGACCTTGGGGGAGTCATGTAAGGCTCTTTGCTAGAAGGTGTTTTGCTGATCTGGGCTCGAGTGATAAGAAATTTGCCGTTTTGAGCCCTTAACCTCCGTACACCTCAGTTTCCCATTTGTAAAATAGGGATAACCAGGAATTAAGCCTCACAGGAAGAATTAATGTGTGTAAACCCATTTTCTATCCTAAGAGGTGCTATATACATTTAAAATAAAGGAGTACTTGTGGCACCTTAGAGACTAACGAAAGCTTATGCTCAAATGAATTTGTTAGTCTCTAGGGTGCCACAAGTAGTCCTTTTCTTTTTGCGAATACAGACTACTGCTACTCTGAAACCTATATACATTTAAAGCATTTAATATTTACTGTCGTTGTTATATATCAAGCCATTCTTTACAGAGAAGTACATAAATACGATCTACAGGGGTTGAGGACTGAGTGGCTTGAAGCACTGACCCTCCACTTCTGGAACCCTACATTTGAACCTAACTCAAGTAACAAGCAAAGGCACATTAGGAAGTTTTTGAGTTATTAGGGAAAACATCAATATGTTTAGTTTCTCAGTCTCCCTACATCTTTGTAAATCACTCATCTGATTCAATACATGTGAAAAACAAGAGAAAAAGAACAATATAAAAAGAAGTGTTAGTTACAAAACCGGATATATGAGGAAATTGTTAGGAGTTTAGTTTGATGAAGTCTGCCTACCAGTGCTTAGCTATATGAGAAGCAGCACTTCAAGAAGCTGTGGCTATGCTTCTTCCCAATTCCTACTGCTATACACTAGCCAGCAACTCTCCCCCAACCATTATGCTACCTCTGCTTGAGCCAGAGAACTCTTCTATGACAGGGGTGTACCCTCAAGGGCTCTTTATGTCCAATGTATGCCATATTAACAGTGTAGTAGGGCCACATCATAATACAGAGTGAAGGGTCACTTACCCTGCCTTAAAGAGCTGATGTGCATTGATTCTTCAACAGAAAATTTAATATTCTTTTATTAGATGCAAATTAGTATTGGGCTATGGAGTGTTGAAAATATAGTAAAATATCTGACCAAGACAAATAAATGAAATGTTAATAAGAGTACAACCATAACAGGATTGGCACTTTGTTTGGCATATAATGCAAACAGATTATCAGTTTATCTGGGTTACAGAATATTTGGGTGATACTCGTGTGTATTTGCATGGTATAAAAGAGCCACTTGAGAACTCCCATGTTTGAGAGTCTAAATGATTTGCTATGTTGACAAACTGACTCTGTCAGTAAGAGATACTGGAACAGAACCAGGTCCTCTGGATAAAATGAACTGTATTCTGGGTACCAAGTATCAGAGGGGTAGCCGTGATAATCTGTATCCACAAAATCAACGAGGAGTCCAGTGGCACCTTAAAGACTAACCGATTTGAGCATAAGCTTTCGTGGGTAAAAAAAACACTTCTTCAGATGCATGGTGATGCACTCTTGGTCACAAGTCATAACCATGTTGCAAAGAAGTCTCTCTGAAAAGCCCACAAAGCACAGGACCACTTTCCAAGTGTACTTCTGTAGCTTCTACTATGTCTGTTGACTATTTGCTTTGTGTGTGTAGTGTGGTGTTTCTACTTCACTGAGCCTCGCGTCGCTCTGCTTTTCCCAGCTGTTTATAATTGTACGGAGAGAATAGAAAAGTGCAGCCCATTACTTTTACGACATGGGGTCAATTTTTTGTGGAAAATATAGTGGTAAACCTTCAGTAGCTTTGGTTGTCCACTGTTGTCTTCTTTCCTTCGGCAGTACAACTGAAATGTGGCTATGGACAGAAAATATAAAATATTAATGGAATATCAAATCAGAGCTTTCTCCTCAAAAACCATGTTCAGTGCACCTCTAGAACTCTGTTTAAAAAAATCATCCAGAAGCAAACTAAGAAAAACACCAAATAATAACACTGCTGTTAAAACAAATTGAAAAGAGTACAGGAGGTCTGAGCCTTGAAATTCCACCTATCCTCAAGGGTAGATTTCCTACACTACAGAGTAAATACCATTTAATAACACTGAGCTGTTGTAACAAAGGACTTTCTTTTCTTTGAAGACAGACAGAAGCTTCAGGAGGGTGCACTTCAGCTGAACTAAAAGAGGTTGGAAGAATTACTGCTGTGTTCCTTTTTTAAATGCCTTTCATTATTATTATTATTACTTTTCAAAACAAGAATGTAAGGCTTAACGAAGAAATAGAATATATTTTTTGTTTTCACATCAAATGATGATCAAGAAGGTGAATTCAATCTACTGTATTTGTTCATGTACCTCACATACAAAAGCATTCTTTCAATAAGCAAGGCCTTTATTCTTGCTGCTACTATTTTACTTGAGATAATGTCAAAAGGAATTGAACGTTGTGACTGGATAATGGTCTCCCACTGCAAGATAAATGCCAAGGTATTTATAGGAAATAAACGCTGAAGTGAAGCGTAGACAATTATTTTCAAAGCAGGAAGCCATTTTCCAGTCACAACTTTCAGTGCCATTCACATTATTCCTGTTGTACCAAACAATTCATTTTTAAAAAGTGGAAATAAAGGCGAGCCACCATGTAGATCGTCAGAATCCCTAATTCACTTTCATTTTTATAGAGAAGTTGCATTTTGGATTGTCATGTGAAAGAATCACTGAAAGAATCATGCCCCCTACATCTGAACAAGAAAGTTTATCAGAATAAGGAAAATAATATTTTTCCTAAAGCTGCACTATCTCACTTGCTCCCCACTTTACTACAGAGCTTCTGCTCAAAAAATCTTCACCACCCTCCTCTCTTTCTTGGCTTCCAATATTTGTGTAGAAACCAAGTTTCAACTATCTGATTATCTGAGGATTTTGGGTGACTGCTAAGACATTTGGATATTTGGGGTTTTGTTGTCTATGTGTTTATACTGATCAGGACTAGAAATGGAAGATTTCATGAGGGTAAGATTATATATATAGATAGGTAGATTTTATCGGCTGTTATTCTGGATGTCTTGGATAACTACCTGATGGCTTCACCACATACGAGCAATATGGTCAGCTCAAATAAACATACTGTTAGAACCTGGATACCATGGCACAGCATCATGTGTGCTCGCTGTCACGGCTTAAAGTCCATGAGGTTCAGGAGATTTGATTTATACTCTTGGGCAAGTCACTCAGAATGTGCCTGGTCAGTCTCTCTCTCTCTCTCTCTGTTTGTGAAGGGGGAGAGGGGTTATTTTGTTGTTTTTTTAATGTACAAGTTTAGAATGAGTCAATAACCATGGTGTGTTTTATCTTTATTTATACCTCTCTCTGTGTGTGTATATATAATACAGTGAAGTCTTGCCCCATTGAAATCAATAGTTTTGCCATTGACTTCATTGGGTCCAAAATTTCCCCCATAGTATTTTGTGGTCCAGAATAAGTACTACAATAAATTTGGAATCATTACTACAAGTGTGACATTATTTTACTTTCACCTAATTATAGAAAACAGGTGAACACACAGCTGGAACTAGAGTGTACTTGAAAACCTGTACTTCACCTATTTTATCATATTGCCATAATTCTTTGTTGTATGTAAGCATCTGAGCTGTATGTTTTGAGATTAACCAGATATTCGTTCAAAAACTGTGGAGATATGTTCCAGGGCAATTGTCATTGAATTTTTTCCTTATTTTGATCTTGCATTTGAAGTGTAAGGAGAAGTTTTCTAGTATTTTGACATTCACTTCCACTGTATTTCAACAGCTGTTTCAAGTTACTAGATCTTTTCTCTGATTGCCCTCTACAGTAGTCAATAATGATTAGAGTGAAACAAAAATTTACCAGACATTACAGCTGTCTCACTTGTTCCCAGTTAAGGGGTGTTTCCTGATTGTGATTTTGTCTCAGTGATTCTACTTCCTGATCTCAACATAATGAGTAGAACAAGCCATTAGTAAACCAGATTAAAATGATGCAAAGACATTGTTGAATACTGAAGTAAATAAACATACAAAAAAATCAATGTAAGACAGCTATGTTTGTCTGATTAGCATGCTACCACTCTAGCTACTGCCAAAGACTGATTTGCTTATCCTCTTTTTAGAAGAAAGAAGAATTCTTCTTTGTAGGACATTGAAAAATCCCTATGTAATATCCATGCCCTCTTCATTGCATTGGCCATAATTAGTGTTTTTCATGTGAGTTTTTCTTTTTCCTTCTACTGTATGAGAAGAAGGCATCACTAATTCATGGGACCTGATAATCATGTTACAGGTTGGTTTAATGAGATTAGTGCTTTTGTAATTATTATGGTAATACATTGCCTATGATTTGTACACAATCCTCTTCTATTAATTAGTTTGTGATTGCTTTACTATAATTTATTTCTTCTTGAGGCCCAAGTTTATTATACTAAGTCATATAGCTATTGACTTTTAATACATAGTTTAGTTAATTATGAGTTTTTTTCTGGTTTGGAATTCATCTTTTCCAATGAGTGCACAAATATGGCCTGCCCCCATGTTCTTGGGATTTATTCCATTGAAATACAGATAAATAAATAATTACTCTGTTCATATAACAGTCCTACTCAGATCCTGAGACTCAGCAATATTTTAAGATGCTACTTAGTCTAAAATATTATCATAAGTCATTAGGAAGTCACTGTAGTACCAGATCTGTTTAGTCAGAAACAGTGTGTAACACCATCGGCACCCACCTCTTGTGAACCATGGCCAATGCATTCCTGCAATCACTCAGTCTTTTTCATGGGTGGCACCCGTCCCTTGTGAGCACCCCACCGGCTAGTGATTCTTGTAGTGGGTCTTCAGTGACTCAGCCCTCTGGCCGAGTCACACACACACTTTTCTCCCTTCTGTGGTATACAGTCTTTAGTTCTTGCTCACAGTCCTGGTATGGGGCTATAGCATGAAGGGTTCCTTCTTGGAGATGCTGCCTTCTTTAACAGCCCAACAGGGGCTCATCTTGGTACCCTCAGTTGGTGTCCTTTTAAGACTCCCTGGGCTCAGTCTTCAACCAAACCATCAATACTTTTGCCAGGTCTGGTTAGGTCCTGGACTTGGTTCTGCTGCTCTTCCAGCCAGCCAGGCACCTGGTATCCCCTCCTTGAGCTCTAGGCAGCAACTGACTGCTCTGTCTCTGCTGCTTCCTTTTATATGGCCCTTCTGGACCCTGATTGGTCATTCCAACAGTCCTTCTGATTGGCTGCTCCCCTCCAGCCATGTTAGGATGCCTGGAGGACTTCTCCACTGCTCTTTTTCTGGGATGGGGTGAGGCAGAGCCACGAGGCCTCCGACAGAGGTCTTCCGGACCTAGTCCACCTTGTCACACAGTGACTCTGACAGTGGCTGATACCTGATGTTTCAAATCAAGGAAAACATGAGAATGCAATGAGTCAGTTTTGCAATGCTATACAGTCCTGGGATGAGATCCTAATCCCTGCACCAGCCTCTTTACATAATGTGAAAGGGCAGGAGAAGGGGCTCTAAAATCCTTTTATCCAGTTTGCGTAGGATTAGCAAAGCACAGGCACTGCAGGTGACAGCTATAAAGCTGCATCCTGAGGACCTTTTTGTAAATACTGCTGTGGAGGCATGCCAGAAACGGGTCTGTCACACATAACCTAGCAGAATAGGAAGGCAGTAACTTAGACTGTGCCCCTGCCCCTGAGCTGTTTGTTTTGTTCTGTTTTTTGTTTTTTGTTTTGTTTTAAATGCTTGGGGCTTCTCCAGCTCCCAGAGCAAACTAGGATTAGAGGGCACAAATGTTCCTCAGTTACCTTAGCCTTTCAGCCCCCTACGTTATGAGTTCTGTGCTGTACCTCTAAGAAACATGGCAGTATTAAACTTAAACTTCCACCTGTCATACATGTAGGAGAGTGACTTTTTTTTTAACAAGAACTTGGTGGTGTTCGATGGAATTTACCCTATATAGAATCCCATTTAGAACAAGGTGAAATGTTCAGATTCCGTAACCCTGCAGCGAGAAATCCTTCACTGACTCCTCCAGTTATCAATTTACACCATGATGTATGAGTTTATATTATATGTACGTAATCCATAGAACTGCTGAAGTAAACATACATTTTATGCAAAAACATTCATGAAAATTGTGACCCTTTTCCATAGAAATTCAAAATGCTTACGAACCTCTTGGAAATGATTGAAAATTTTTGCTCAGCTCTACTAAGCAACTAGTAACTGCTTTTCTTATTGGTTATACGGTTATGAAATTATTCAATCTAACTAAAGTACAGCATAAGGATTCAAAGTCTGTGGATTGATGTCTTCTATGACGTTATCGATTTAGGACCAACCTTAATACTGTAATGGAATACTGTAGGGCTGTTGCACTTTGAAGTGTCTATTTTCCAGTAAGATATTAAACCAATAAAACTGCCAAGTTGAGGTTAAATATAGCACTTTTCAAAAACAATATAGGCAAACGGTTACCATTCTCTTTTTCCAGAAAAACAGTCCCAGTTCCAAAATCTCTAGGTGAACTCTAGCTTGAGTTTCCAATGACAGCCTCTAACTGCTTATCATTTTAGTATGTTGAGATGCCTTGATTATGAAAGGTGATACATACAATTAAAATCTGTTCCATACAGGTGCAACATATTTACTCTGAATCTATTAACGTTATGTGTATAAATAAAACTGACTTGAGTTTTTTTTAAATTGAAATCACGCTATATCTTTTTCACCACTGTGCATAGCATCGGGGGACAATCAGAATTTACTGGTGCCACAGAGAGTTATCCACACAGCTGACTGTTTAACTTTCTCAAGGAGGGAAGAGGGACAGCTGAAGAATTAACCCACATTTTTTAAAAACATAAAGAAATAAAAGACTGTAATAGTCCATGGATGGGATGACATGATTTTGGCAATTAATTGATCTTTAACTCTTCCTGGTAAATAGGCCCAATGGCCTGTGATGGAATGTTAGATGGGGTGGGATCTGAGTTACTACAGAGAATTCTTTCCTTGGTATCTGGCTGGTGAATCTTGCCCACATGCTCAGGGTTCAGCTGATAGCCATATTTGGGGTCGGGAAGGAATTTTCCTCCAGGGCAGATTGGAAGAGACCCTGGGGGTTTTTCGCCTTCCTCTGCAGCATGGGGCATGGGTCACTTGCTGGAGGATTCTCTGCACCTTGAAGTCTTTAAACCATGATTTGAGAAGGGTGGTGTTTTTTTGTTTCTGTTTTGTTTTTTTAATTGTAAATCCGAAATCGAGAATTTGTTGTGTTGACTCTTGTCCCTCCTAACATAACCCCAACAGAGTTTTGGTACTGAAATACCTGATTTCACTTTAGGTCCATCTCTTAGTGTCACCAGTGTGGATATGATTCTAAACGGAATGCTGAACTCTGAAATGCAGTGGAATTGCCAAGTTTGTATGATTTAAAAAAACAACACACAAACCCACAATTATATAGCAATGTTCCCAGGAGTGAGTTTCTTAAAGAAAATCAACCAAACTTTCAGTTCACCAGAGCTGGAGTAACAAATGGACCTAGGCTTCTCTCCAAAAAAGAAATACTGAGAAGTGAACATTGATCCTGACTCTCACAAAAGTGAATTATTTAAATGAAAACAGGTGTATGGGGGGGTTGGAGGGGAAGAATACCCACATTTTAAGATTTAACTGGAGTGAAGAGAAATTCCCTTAGAGTAACTGACATAAATGCAGCACTTTAACATGAAGTAAGTCTCTGTCAAACATATTCTGTTGTCTTTCAAAAGTCCCTGGAGACTATTTTTATGACCCACACTCCAGATCAGACAGCTAACAGCTGTGTCTGGTCCTAGCATATTGCCAGTTCTTTTCAGAATCCTAGCACATAGGTCCTGTAACATGATTCTCTGCCATATGTCAGCATTTTGAAGTTATGTGAAGTCTTTTTTTCCAACTTCTTATTAATGGTGAGGCAGAAATTTCTAATACACTCCCTATCTAACTGACTCTCTCATTAAAGGCATCAGTTCTTAGTTCAAAGATATTGACTCATATTTAAACCACAATAGCTTTACTTGATTAGTTTTGTGCCACATATTGAGGTATTTTTATATGATGCTGTGAAGCTACATTTTCTTCACATTTTTTAGGACATTTACTAGCATCACTCCTAATCCTTTTGCCTCTGCTGACAGCCCAGCTCTGTTCCTAAGTATGATATTGACAAGAAGTTTGGGCCTGACAGCTGTAAGATGTAAAGATCAGAAGTTGTGTAAAACTAATTTCTGTGGAGGTTCTTAAGACCTGTATCAACTTGTAAGTTTGAAACTTTATTTTGATGGGATTTTACCAGAAAGTATAGGTTTAAACAGAAAACCAAAACCTTAATTACCTAGTGGAAAATTGAAATAGTAAGTAAAGCAAATGCTTCAGAAGATAAGCTGACTGTCTTCAAGGTTTAGTAATGAAACCTCTATCCACCAATATGCAATGTAAAGCAATGCACATCTGGTTGGGTTTAGTTAAAAGATATTTCTTTTGTGGGGCAGTGGGAAGGGTTGCTTTAGCATCAGATATTGCCCATAGCTGTGGCCTCTCTGCAGCTAATGAGCATATTCCAAAAGAACATAATGTGCCAGATCTAGCCCAGTGTATCATCATATTCAAGTCCTCCACATGGCCATGTCCAGTGATAGCCCCAGGCCATCTGCTTGTGCTAAACAAGTGTTGTGAGTTAGAATATAATGAGAACAGGAGACGGTGCTGTAAAACCAGACAGACAAATTTTCAGTGCTATCTTTAAATAGTAAACTTTCTCTTTCCTCTATGATTTCGAGAAGTTTCCCACTTTCTCCTGTGACAGTTGCTCACTCTCATTCTCTGTGACTTTTGCCTCAGATAGATGTTCCTTCTCTCTCTCTTTTGCCTTGTAGCTCTTGATCAGTTTCCCCACCTCATAACCCTTCTTTTGACCTGTAATTGCCCTTTGAGCTCTCTCACTAAATTCCCTTTCTCTGATCATCTCCTTCAGTATTGTTTACTTCTCACTGGCTATGTCTACACTACCGCGGTAATTCAACCTAAGTTACGCTTAGGTTGACGTAGCTTAGTTCGACTTACTGCAGTGTCTACACCGTGCTGGGTTCACAGGAGAGTGTCTCCTGTCGACTTACCTTAGGCTATGTCTACACTACCACGGTAAATCAACCTATGCTATGCAACTCCAGCTACGTGAATAACCTAGCTGGAGTCGACGTAGCTTAGGTCGACTTACTGCAGTGTCTACACCGTGCTGGGTCAACAGGAGAGTGTCTCCTGTCAACTTACCATGGTAGTGTAGACATAGCCTAAGGTAAGTCAGCCGATGCTATGCAACTCCAGCTACATAAATAATGTAGCTGGAGTTGACGTACCTTAGGTCGAGTTACTGTGGGGGGTTGAGGGAGAAACTCTCCTGTCAACTTACCTTTTTCTTCTCATTGTGGGTAGAGTAGAGGGGTTGACTGGAGAGCGATCTGCAATCGATCTGGTGGGTCTTTATTAGACCTGCTAAATCAACCGCCGGTGGATTGATCTCAGAGCATCGATCCCGGCTGTAGTGTAGACCTGCCCTTACTCTTCTCATTCGGGGTGTAGAACCAGGGTGGACCGGAGAGTGATCTGTGGTCAATTTGACAGGTCTTCACCCGCTAAATCGATCTCCGGTGCATTGATCACTGGAGCGTCTATCTGGCGGTAGTGTAGACATAGCCACTCTCTCTGATGTGTCTTTCATTCCTTCTAAGACCTTCAAAGCATCATTGCAGAAAACTCCAAGGCATTCCACCACTTACTAATTCCTCCCATGCACTCTACTCCTTCTCCCCCTCTCTAATATTTCTCTTTGTGTCTTTTCTTGTGGTTACTACCTACTGTCACGCTGTCTGAAGTGGCTCACAAACATAGGTGCCAATGTCAGGGCAGACTGTCCAGGAACACTGCACAAACCCCAAACTGGCTGCATGTTCTACCATTAGATTTCATCAACCAAGGAAAAAGTGTGAAATCCTAAAACACTATAACAGGCTTAACAGGAGTAACAGGGTATATCTACACTGCAATTAAAAACCATGCCAGCTGATTCAGGCCAGCGGAACTTGGACTAAGGAGCTGTTTAATTGTGGTGTAGCCATTCAGGCTCTCGCTGCATCCCAAGATCTGGGACCCTTCCACCTCACAGGATCCTAGAGCCCAGGCTCGAGCCTGAGGCCAAATGTCTATGCTATTAAACAGCCCCTTAGCCCGGGTTCTGGGAGCCCAAATCAGTTGGCATGGGCCACCCAGAGGTATCTAATTGCAGTGTAGACATAACCACAGACAGTCCCCTTGTGCTCTCCAGTCTATCTTGCCACGCAGGTACGCTTGCCTCTTTGATAGATGGTCCCTTACACCAAAATCACAATAATATTCAGGTTACTTCCAGTCACAAAGGACCAGTCGCTTATCCCAGGTCAACTGTACTTCAGATTTCAAACCAAAGACCACGCTTGTAGCCATTCCTCTAATGAACCATCTAAAGTTTTATTAAGTAGGAAAAAGAAATAAGCATTATTTACAAGGTTAAAGCAGATAAACACACACACACAAATGAGTTACAGTTTTAGGTTATGAAAGATAACAGAAACCTCTGTAATAAGCAAACTCTGAGTGTCCTTTATGGCTAACCCAAGCTAAGTGGCTGCGGACCTCTTGCTTATGCTTAAAAATCTTCACCCTTGGAGTTTAGGAGAAATGGTTATCTCTGTGCTGCTTAAACAGGCATTTTTATTCATTTCCTCCAGCATTCAAGCACTGATGGAATGAGGTCTTGCACAGATATTCTCTTCAGGGGTGTGGGGGAAGCAATCAACAAAGTCTTTTGTCCACAAAGGCTTGTCTTATGTCTGTAGACCTTTTGTTGGGGAGGAGATAACTGGTTCTGGTAAACTAGCATTTCACTCTTGGTAATGCTTCTCCCCTGACTGGGGCAGGAGTTGCAATCTTAGTAAACTTTTATATAGTTACATAGTAAATATTTAAACATTACAGTATAATGTGGGGTACAGATGATATAAGCAGAGTTAATACGTGCAGCATCCTACAAGCATTCCATGATGTCTAAACACATTTTTATGACTCTAATATTTATTTTGACAATATGAACACACAGGGAAGGAAGCCAGCATGGTTTCTGGCTATGCATTTGTCAGTGTTCAGCAATGCCTGGAGCTGTGGCACGAGCTGGCACCAGGTCTTCCAGCATCACACCTACAACTCCAACCTCTCTCCACGCTTGATTTCTTTGTTCCCTTCTTCCATTTGCCCTCCTGACACCTAGCCTTTGTTCACACATCAGTTCTACTTCCTCTGCTTCAGCTTCATACTGCTGAATGGTTCAGGAAAACTCCCAGGGCCCACATGCGTTTCCTTGCTACAAATTTATTCTTGCCTCTTTCTTTAACACTATCCTCTGCTTCTGCATTATCACCTTTGTACTTTGTTCCATGTGCTCTCCCTGACCTAGCCTAGTCTACTGTGCCTGTACCCTTTGCTCCATCAAGTCCTGCCTCGAACATACTTCTTCCAGTAGTCCTAAAACCCTAGTCCTCCACACATTTAAAACAAAACTGTGGAAGTAGAAAGTCATGCTGAACTTCTTGGTCTGTCACACTTCTTTTCATGTCATCTATAGTCTATAGGATGGTTTAAGTTTAGAAACAAGTAGAAGTTAGGTTTGGGGCCTAAATTAGCCTAAATGTAAAGAAGTATGGGGAACTGAAGTAAGCTAGTGTAAGGAAGTCAAAAATAAACTGCAAACAAAGTGTTATGGAAAAGTAAGAGTTAGCAAAGACGTAACCCTGGGTACCATTATGTTTTGGTTTTAACTGATTTAAGAAAGTTTTTCGAGTGATTTTAAGAATTGTAAATGATTCTTTAAAATGCTATTGATATTGATAGTATGAGAAGGACATCAGTGCAAATATTAATTTAAATAATGGGTAATGTAAAGATCCAGTAAGAAGGTGGTGGAAAAATAATTATGGGCAGGTAATTTAATGTTAATTCTTATTATAATCAATTATAAAAAGTAGTTTGCTAAATTTTGGGAAAGCTCCAATTAACTTCAAAAGGGTGCCATTAGGTTCCAGGATTATATAGCTGTACTTTGCTCTGTTGTCAGTGGACTGATTACCTATTAATACACCATATCATTTCTGAGTATGAGTATAATAGCACTTGTGTCAGTAGTAACTGAATGCCTGTTTATTGAAATGATGATTCTTTTTAATAAAGTTCAGTTGTATCAGTCAAAGTGTCACCGAGTGGCCCTCTGCTAAACACATTTTCTGTAACCAACCTGGAGGCTCGAACCTGAAAACTAAATTGAATTTTATTGTACTCTTCTATTTACCAACTTAATTTAAAACATTTCAACATAAAATTGCAAAAGATGACACATCCCAGTCCCCACTTTTTTATTTTGTGTAAGCTCTTTAGGGGCAGAGATCTTGTCTTTCTATATATCCTTAAATTGTGTAGCACACTGTTGACTATATATTATAATAATCTTACTATATGGTGAGATTGGTCCATAATTTTTCAAAGAACCATAACCTTTGGCATAACGAGTACTATACAGTGTCTCAATTAAGTAATAAAATAAAAGCAACAACTTCTCCAAGAAATACCATTTAAAACAGATTATTGTGTTATTTTCATGAAATATATGAAAAAACTTTTCACATTCAGGGAAAATAATATTTTTTTTCAAGCAGTTAAAAGAAATGTAATATCACTGACAATAAAATGAAAACAAAAGAGCTCTCCTCCCCAGGTGGAAAACCAGCTGAGTAGTTAAAATCATTAAGTCAGTTTTAACGGGCAATTTATAAGGAGCACAAGTGAGGCACAAAATGGCTTCAGATTTATTAATATTAACTTCACATGTTGGTAATCTGCCATATTGACCATCTAGAAAAGATAAGTAAAAACCAAATTATCACGTGTTTGTGTTCTTGATTTCCTTCCAGCTCCTCCAACAACCCTCTTTTTTTTTTCTGAAAACACCTAGTCAGATCACATTTTTGTAAAATTTGACGAATTAAATAGTTATTAAAAGTGACCTAGGGCCTGATCCTACAACCAGTGAAGATTTTTCTTTAATGGATCAGGCTCCTAGGCAGTATTTGTTTGAGGAACTAAAATACTGCCTGTTCCTCTGTGGCAAAATGACTAACCAGCCAGGGTGCCCCCTCCTGGCTCGGTGTGGTATTGCAGGGTTTTTCTCCACTACTGTTCTGCTGACCTGTCCAGGCCCACTAGGTGTCCCCTTTGCCTTGTGACTTGGCCCTCTGGCCAGGTCACTCTCGAAATTCACTTTTTTCAGGATAATTCAGAGTCCAGTCCACAATACAGGAAATACCCAAAGTCTAGTAGCCCTTACACTAGGCCTTCAGCCCCCATCTGGGGCTTGTCATTCTTGACTTCTTTCAGCCTGCCTTTCTCCCTTTAGTCTGGGGAAGAGGTAGGGGAACCCAGGTCCACGCTCTCTTCTGGGTTCCAGCCCAGGGTCCCAGTTGAGACAGCTAAAAAGGCAGGAGCAAGCCCCTTGTGACACCAGTAGCACGGGGTTCCTCTCCCCTCACTGGATTATTCTTTGCTCACCAAATAAAAATGCAGAGATATATTTGGTAGAGCCAATAGTACAACATCGCTCTCAGATGGAGGAGAGCCCCCCTGCTGTCCCCAAATGGTGCCCCAGACTGTAGGGCCTCAGCTTACTGCTCTTCAACCAGCTCATTTTCCCCAGTTAGTGCCCTGGTTCAGTGGATTCAGCAAGCCAGGCTCCTCTTACTGATGTCACCTTCCTGTTAGCTAGTGGGAAGAGATCTGTTCACCTCCTAGGGCTGGGGCTTTCCTTAACCCCCTCTGGCCTGGTGCTGGGTTTGTACACCCCATCCCACTCTCTTATTTGTGCTGTTTTGGAAATTCAACACATTAGTTCATAAAAATATGTCAGAGGCACTATTATATTCTGCCAGTCTGATCCTTACGTCTAATCAACTATTTTCATTTCTGTTTAGCCCTCGCTCACCAGTTAGTTTTTTTTTCCAGTACATTCCGTAGATCTCTTCTATAGATACACAGATGTGATATGGGTTGGTTTCACGCCGACTGAGGTAGTGCAGTGGGTCATTGCACCACAACATTTTCTTTTCTTTCTTGAAACAATCACTTGTAGCCATTTATGCAGCAATTTGCAGTAATGCCTGAAATATTCTTGGGGAGATCTCATGAGAAATGTAAAATTAGCCCTAAGTCACCAGTGCGTGTTAGATTAGCTTCGCTAATGGCCTGTAGTCACACTACCTTGGGCTCTGATCTCATTAAATCTAAGAAGCTAAACAGCTTCAGACTGATTACTTGGTTCGGTGACCTCCAAGGGACATAAAGTGCCACAGGGAGATATTAGTAGTTTATTAGGAGCCGCTCTTACCCCTGAGTCAGCATGGAGCTATGGTCTCAGCATGGGGTTAGGACAGCTATATGCTGTTGGAGCTCTATGCATTCTGGAGATGAGACGATCCAGTTTCTGACTACTCTGGAAATGAAAGTTTTCATGATGTTATTTAAATTGTTCTATTGAGTGTCTTGTTTCAACTAAAATTCCAGTACTGGACACCTATTCTGTTCCTACCTATATTTTCCTCATTTTTTTTAATTTGATAAGAAATAAAACTCTATAATCTTTGTTTCTTTATTCCTTTCCTTCCCTCCACTGTCTGAACTTTACCTTTGTACCATGATTCTTTTGATCTCAGAAGCCAATGTGCTCCAGTAGAGGAGAAGAGATTCTCCTGATCTGTGTTTGTAAAACCACATGAAATCCTATGTGAATGGAAACATACACACTAAAACTCTCTCAAGTGTCTTGCACTCTCCCCTTGTCTCCAAGGGGATGAAAAGGAATGGAATGTTCTTGGTCCAAACATGCCTAAACTTTGATGTAGTTTGAGTCACAATAGGACAATGGATGGGATAGGACAGTGGTCTGAGGTGGGATCAAGCATTCACTCTCTCACATGCTCAGTTGGCTGGTTCTTGCTCAAATGCTCAGGGTCTAACTGATCACCATATTATGGGGTTAAGAAGGAATTTCCCCTGGTCAGATTGGCACTGACCTTGGGAGACAAGAGAAGTGGGATTCATCTTCGTCTGCAGCATGGAGTGCAGGTCTCTTGCCAGGATTATCTGGGTATCTCTCATTTAATCAATACCCTGCCATGCCTGGGGTCTCAGGCATTGGTGTACCTCAGATCCCTATATTCTCTACCTGTAATACTTTGGTCTTATTTTGGCTGCTGCATTTAGTGTATGGTGCTGGGTTGTGTTGATGGCCTCTGATATGCAAAATATCAGATTAGATGATCTGGTTGTCCCTTCTGACCTTAAAATCTGACTTTAAATGTGCATCTCAGAATGTTCTCAAGTTTTTAAATATATTGTAATGATCAAGTTGCAGTGGGGGAGGTTTAGGTTGGATATTAGGAAAAACCTTTTCACTAGGAGGGTGGTGAAACACTGGAATGCGTTGCCTAGGGAGGTGGTGGAATCTCCTTCCTTAGAAGTTTTTAAGGTCAGGCTTGACAAAGCCCTGGCTGGGATGATTTAATTGGGGATTGGTCCTGCTTTTGAGCAGGGGGTTGGACTAGATGACCTCCTGAGGTCCCTTCCAACCCTGATATTCTATGATTCTATGATTCTATGATCAGCGTACACAGAACCTGCACCAGTAAATTATGACATATTTTACCTTAGTGTTAAGTTACTGTGTTTTATGTCAGGTTATTTTATCTGATTGGGGATTTAATTAGGAAGTTAAGTCTTGCCTGTACTGCTAAAGTTGTCACTTGCAGTGTTCCAATAAATCTTTGTGACTTCCTATAATCAAGAGTTACTTCACCTGATGTTACATTATATTATACCCTCTAATTCTTTTGCTAATCCCTTCAGAATTCAGGAGGATGTTCTCCTGAAACTTCTCACTCTTCTGGTTCTCAATGACTCAGTGAGAACACAAACTGAATGATCAAGGGGACTTGCAACTCTCAACACTGTTTTTTTTTTTTACTGTACTGCCTCAGGAGCAGCACAGGGTGATGGTAATTTAGTTTCCTCTTAGTGTGGTGGGATGAACCTTGTGCCAGCCAAATACCAGGCACATCATATTGTCCCCTGACATGTCACTACAGCTGTGCTGCCCAGCAAACTGGCAGGCAGAGCCAGAGTTCTTCCCACACCCCACTCCCATCCATCTGTACAAGAGTGGGAGGGAAAGTCTCTGAAAAGTCTGCTTGCTCCCCTCATTATGCTCTTACCTGTGATGTGGATAGCTTGTTCAGGGGAATTAGACCTCAGATTTTTTAATCTCCTTCATGGACATGCAAAGACGATCTGGCGCTCTAAGTATTACTATATGTCACAAAGGAAGTTGCGGTATAGGTTACTGACAACACAGTAGCAGACCTTCTAGAGGCCCTTATTTTTATTAACTAGATGTGGTCTGATTTCTGTTAATATCTGAACAAGGTTAAGAGGTTTGATTCAAACCCATAACTGAACTGTTCAAATCCAAAAGTGGATTGGAAATGGTAGCAGAACAGACTCAAAATGGGTTCCAGGAAAAGTGGAGGATGAGGCCGAATGCAGAGGAAAGTGACACAGAAATCCATTACAGCCAACTAAGAGGGCTGAAATTAGAACATGGATCTAGGAGGAACAGCTTTCCTATTGTTATTAAAACCTGCCAGAAGCAAATAAGCAGATTACATATGTGAAAAGATTAATAATATGTAGAGGGCAAAATCCAGATTGACTAATATCAGAAGTCTGGCTTCCACCAACATAAGAAATAGCTTCCTTTCAAGAGCTGATTTAGGCTGTGGCTACACGACAGAGCTTACAGCTGCAATGCTGCTAGTGCAGATACTCTAAGCCCGTGGACATAATATAATAGAATAAAGAAAAGGAGTTCTAGTGGCACCTTAGAGACTAACCAATTTATTTGAGCATGAGCTTTCGTGAGCTACAGGTGCAAGTGCATCCGATGAAGTGAGCTGTAGCTCACGAAAGCTTATGCTCAAATAAATTGGTTAGTCTCTAAGGTGCCACAAGTACTCCTTTTCTTTTTGCGAATACAGACTAGCACGGCTGCTACTCTGAAACCTATAATAGAATAGTGACTCCAGCCCCCGCAAGCGGCAGTAGCTTTGTCAGTGAGAGAAACTATCCACACTGGTGCTTAGATTGGTGTAACTTACATCGTTCAAGGGCGTGGCTTATTCACTCCTGAGTGACATAAATTATACTGACCTAAGTGGTAGTGTGTAGCCTTAGGCTGATTGAATGATGCTTGTCAAAGATTTAGGAGAAAGGGAAGTATTTTTTGGAATTAAAACTGATTTACACAAGAAAGAAAAATGAAATATTGCCCATTATTGTTTAGAAGGGCTGTAGATTCCAGGCATGCCTTTGGCTTGGTTTTCTTGTTTTTCACCTTTTTTCTCTCCAATATGTCACATTATTTGTTGTTCTGTAATCCTTTTAGTTTCAAGGCGTTTCCTTGATCTATTTTTATTTTTTCCATTGTGGTGTTTGTTCTGATCTTTGTACATTTTTGTCTGTCTAGTTAGCTTCAAAAAACACATTACAAAACAAACATCATAACTCACCCAAAACTCTCCCTAAATATAAGAAATGAAAAAGCTAAAATGAGTTATAATGAAAAATAACAATGGAAAATATGAAGAAATCTTACAACTAATAACAAAAATTGACAATATCGTTCTGGGGTGGTATTATGCCTATTTTACAAGTGGAGGAATTAGCATAGGCCCCAATGTAGCAAAGCATGAAAGTACGTTAATAACTTTCAGCACGGGTTTAGATTCATTGACTTGCTCAAAAACACAGATGGAGTCAGTTTTACAGGGAGGATTAGAACTCCTGTAATCACATCATCAGTGTTGTCAGCTCTCACTTTTATCATGAGATTTGTGATGATTGGTCTTTGGTGTTTGGGTTTTTTTGTACAGCCCTAGCTGCTGAAATCAGCTTATTATCTGAGAGCCTCAGCTTTCATCTTAAAAACTAAACATAAGTTTCTAGCCCTTATGGCTATGAAGAAAAGCTTTAAAACATGAACCCTAAATATTCCAGTGTCAGATGTCAAATAAAAGAATGCCAACATGTATTTTCTTATAAGATTATCTTAAATCATAAGATATTTTGATTTTTGGGTATGACGTATTATTTTTAAATGCTTGGGGTTAGCCATGCTGGCAGTAGACCACCTTTCTTATGTAATTAGTTTCTTGTTTAGGTGAGATCTAGTATAATTAGTTCCTAATGTTTTACATGCCATGCAATAATCAACAGCAGCTGAAACCAGTTCTGATAACATTTATTAGGCATTTGTTTATTATGATTTTTGGTTTTGTGCATTGTTTAGCAAGATCTCAGAATCATAATGCAGGAATAAACATTTTCTTAGAGACACAGTATAGGAGTTTCTTTCTTAATTAAGGTACAAATAAAACTAATACAAAATTGGCATGAGCATACATAAGAGCTATAGTTTAATACACCCCAAGCTACGTATGCATCTGTTCATAGATATTCCCAGTGCTGCTCTATAATGGCATGATCTAAAGCCTATTGAAGTTAATGTGCACCTTCCCACTGATGTCAATGGACTATAGATCTGGCCTTTAATCCTTCACTCTCACACCTCCTGTTAAGGTTCCTTCCCTATTCTGAACTCTAGGGTACAGATGTGGGGACCTGCATGAAAGACCCCCTAAGCTTATTTTTACCAGCTTAGGTTAAAAACTTCCTCAAGCTACAAACTTGCCTTCTCCTTGAACCCTATGCTGCCACCACCAAGCGTGTTAAACAAAGAACAGGGAAAGAGCCCACTTGGAGACGTCTTCCCCCCAAAATATCTCCCCAAGCCCTACACCCCCTTTCCTGGGGAAGGCTTGATAAAAATCCTCACCAGTTTTCACGGGTGAACACAGACCTAAACCCTTGGATCTTAAGAACAATGAAAAAGCAATCAGGTTCTTAAAAGAAGAATTTTAATTAAAGAAAAAAGTAAAAGAATCACCTCTGTAAAATCAGGATGGTAAATACCTTACAGGGTAATCAGATTCAAAACATAGAGAATCCCTCTAGGCAAAACCTTAAGTTACAAAACGACACAAAAACAGGAATATACATTCCATTCAGCACAGCTATTTTACCAGCATTAAACAAAAGGAAATCTAACGCATTTCTAGCTAGATTACTTACTAACTTAAGGAGTTATGAAGAGCATTCCTGACCTGTTCCCAGCAAAAGCATCACACAGACAGACAGACCCTTTGTGTCCCCCCCCCCCCAGCTTTGAAAGTATCTTGTCTCCTCATTGGTCATTTTGGTCAGGTGCCAGCGAGGTTGTCTTAGCTTTTTAACCTTTACAGGTAAAAAGGGTTTTGCCTCTGGCCAGGAGGGGTTTTATAGTTCTGTATACAGAAAGGTGGTTACCCTTCCCTTTATATTTATGACACCTCCATACTTCTATTTTAGGTGAAGTGGTGTAGACCTTTTTCCCCAATGTTCTTTGATGATATCTCATTATTTCATTGAAACATCTTATTATTACGTGTATATGTGCCTTTTTTCCCTTTAGTTGGTCACATCCTTATTTGAAGGTTTTGTATTTAGACCATTGACCATTTAGACCATTGACCACTTTTCTTTTCAACACTAAAAACAGCCCTGGATAGTTTCAGTTTAGTCTATTCAGTTGTTCGTTCTTTATTTCTCTGTGTTTCCTGTGGCAAAAGACACTCTTTAACTAGAGTTCCTAGGCTAAGATCAGACCTATTATGTTCTACTTGATCCTGAAGTGTCATTTATCTGTCTTTGTACTGAGATTCTGTATTGCTAAAGACTTCTAGCCATTCCCCCTTCCTGAAAACAATTTACACACAACCATATCCGTTTAAATATGTTTCAGAATGATAAGAGAGCTTCCAATATATATTAGCAGATTTATTTTCCTTTCCTTCATTTTTCAATAACATTCTAGTAAGTTTTCTCAGGAAAACATTCTGGCAGGGGCAGATGTGATTTTCCTATATGATGGAACCTTTTATATAAGTTAAAAAATAAATGTCCAAATAATCTTCACATAAAACCTGCTAGTGGAATAGGGGATAATAATTTTCTTTAGTAAGTTTTTAGCTTTCCTTTCAGCAGTATTGAGACTCCATTGTTATGTTGCCTTTAATGAGAATTATAGATGCTCAGTATCACCTATGAAAATCAAGCCATATTGTTTTAGTCCAGTGGTTCTGAAACTGTGGGGTGGAACCCCAAAGTGGGCTGGCTTAGACTTGTTGGGGCTTGGACCCAAGCCAAAGCCCGAGGGATTCAGCCCTGGGCGGCGTGGCTCAGATTACAGGCCCCCTGCATGGGGCTGGAGCCATTAGGCTTTGGTTTTGACCCTTTCGCCACCAAGGTGGTGGGGCTCAGGCGGGCTCAGGCTTCAGTCCCTCTTCCCCCCCACCCTGGGTTGTGTAGTAATTTTTGTTGTCAGAAGGGGGTCATAGTGCAATGAAGATTGAGAACCTCCTATAATGAAGTCTTAAATTATAAACCTTTCTAAGATCTTTTAAATTTTGAATATCTGTGACACCAATTAAACATTTTCCCTATTGAATTTCAGTTCTTGAGGCACTTTCTTTGTTAGCTAAACAAAAATATTTAAGTGATATGATAATGTCAGGAGGAAAATTCTGCAAATCAGTAAGTGAAACAACTCTAGATGTAGATGGAAATTATTAACTGTAATGAATATTGTGTTTTGTACTCTGAAACGATGGTTGCTATGAAGTTGGAATAAACAGGGGCAAGGTTCAAGGGCTCTTTCTGAAACAGAACTTCCAAAAAAAAGCACACAATATCTCTCTAATTACTTTAGCAGCGAATCATTGACCCATTTTTTCCCCTCACTTCATCTCTGCTTTATTATGTGCAGTCGTTACCTCTTGCAGCTCTGTGCAGAAAAACCTATTGTTTCTGTTCATTCTTGAACATTCCTGTTTCCCATTTTTAAATAAAGGTGCAGAGTGCTGAGGATTTGGTGGTTGAAAATTCTAAACTGAACACCGTTAAATTCATTATTTTATTAGACTTGATTTAGGTATGTGTTAGCCTTAAGTTACCCAAGATCTGCTGTAGAGGAGAAATTTCCCGGTTATGCATCGGAAGACAGCAGAAATTCTGACTCAAATTTGTCCAATCCCATTAGAAACCCTTGTTTACACTCTTATATCATAATTCCATAATATCTTGTAATAGTATGCCTGGAGAAACTCCATTGAGAATATCTACAGATCACTGAAAATAAAAAGTAATTCTTATTCTGTAAATGCACCTGGCCCTACAAGTGGGGGATATTCTGCAAACCATTTAGATTTTTTGGTGGAAAAATTGCAATTGACTAAATTACTTTGCTAGAAACTATATAATGGGCCCCATCCTCAATTTATGTAAATCTTCACAGCTGCACTGAAATCAATCAAACTATGCCAATTTACATCATCAGAGATCAGGCATGAGGGGAAAATCTCAAAAGGCTTGGAGATGTGGTTCTGATAACCACCCCAAGTTTTAGATGCTTATCTATATTAGCCAAACTTCGTGGGCCTGGAAAACTGAGCTGGAAACTAATTTTGAACAGGATTACTCATGAGGTTTCTAGTATTTCCTGTTTCATGTTAGGAGAGAAATCTGAGTTCTGCAGGTAAGTTCAGATCTGTTCTTTGTTTATCGAAATGTTTGCCCATTTCTAGTTTCTTTAATAGTTAACTGCTGAGTGTTATTATGATTTGGAGTAGCATTGTGTTAGTAAGGGAAGAAAGAAATTTTATACATTTTAAATTGGCACCATCTATTCAAACAGCTCTCACTTGATTCTCATATATAAAGAAGAGATGCATGGGCAATTTTACCACTATGGTAATACCCACTGCATTAGTTTTTAGGCTTGCTGTGTAGCAGGGGTAGGCAATACTTTCCACAGGGGGGCCACTCCATGAATGTTGGTAAGTTGTCATGGGCCACACATTTCTACTTTATAAATGGAGAGGGTGTGGGGTCTGGAAGGGTGTTTGGGTGAGGAGGGAGCTCCAGGCTGGTGCAGAGTGGTTGGGGTGTGGGAGAGGGTGAGGCCTGTGGGCTCTGGGAGGGAGTTTGGTGCAGGAGGGGGCTCTGGGCTGAGGCAGGGGATTGGGATGCAGGAGGGGTGCAGGCTCTGGCTGGGAGGTGCTTTCCACAGGCAGCGCCCAGAGGGCAGTGCAGCAGGGCTCTCAGGCAGGCTGCTTACATGCCATGGCCCTACACCGCTCCCAGAAGTGGCTGGCTGCTGCCACCGTGGCATGTCTCTGCGCGCCCTTGTGGGGAGGGAGACAGCGGGTCTCCGTGCACTGCCTGCACCAGCAAGCACTGCCCCCACAGGTTCCATTGGCCACCTCCTCCCACTCCCACCAGGGGCATGCAGAGACATGCCAGCAGCAGTTGGCCACTTCCAGGAGTGGCGTGGGGCCACGGCAGGTAGGCTGCCTGCCTGAGAGACCCGCTGCGCTGCGGGACTTTTAGCAGGCCGGAGATCATGAGGAGGCAGGCAAAGAGCCTGGTGGGCCAGACAGAAATGTTAGACGGGCCGGATCTGGCCTGCCGGCTGTATTTGACCCACCCTTGCTGTAGAGACAGTGCTGAGCACTTAATAGATAGAACATAAAAAGTTTGTCCTGGATGCATTCCTTGTTAGTTTAATAGCAGCATATTCCTATTTTGTAACTCTTTGTCTGTATGGAGTTATGTCTATTGAAATTTAAACAGTCTTCTGAATTAATATAATTTAATACAGTATTCAGTTCAAAGGATGGTAACTATTATGTTACTGTACCTACTGTAGATTCTTAGTTTTTCAGTACTGGAAATAATATGGTGAATAAGAAGGCCAAAACTAGACTCTGTATGTTCCTAAATTTATGGAATTATAGGCTGTGCAAGTAGTGATGCCTGTAGTTATGGGTGCCAACCCTTTGAATTATAAGATCCTGTTTTCATTGCATATGAGTTTGCCAAACTTTAATCATCCAGGATGGAATTTTCCAAAATCTTACAATGCTTTTGTTGAGAAGGTCTAGCACCTCCATGCTTTGGAGCAGGGACTCAAAGTAGGTGTGTGTATGTGTGATGGAAAGGGGATTGGAGGTTGCCCTTGTATCAGGGATGTGTCCTTCACAGTCCCCAGGAAAATTCACCCAAATATGGCCAAGTTATATGCTTTTGAAAAATCTCAGTTTGTTCATGCTCAGTAGAGGCTTGTTAATTTACCATCTAAATTACCTGAATTTTCCACCTAAACTGGGCATGCTTGGTCACCTCACAGCTTCTATGTGCTAACTGAGTTCATGTGTGTCATCCTTACAGAACGATTGAGCAAGCTGCATCCTAGGGCTGCAGGGGTTGAGCAGGATTCTCCTGCAGGTTCTCTTCCTCACTGCCATGGTCCACTGTGGAATGGAGAGCAGGGAGACTCCCTCTCCTGGGCTCTTAATGCCTGCACTGCTGGTGCCCAGGCAGCATGGAGGGGAAGGAGGAAACAGCCTGTCTAGAATATAGAGGAGTAGGGAACAGATGAATGGTGAGGTGACCAGCAGGATCTCAAAGGGAAGGGGATAGGAAAGTGTGGGAAGAGGGTTTAGGAGCAGGAGCTGGGTAGGGGCAAGAAGATAGTGGTGGGGATAGGCTCCATGAATAGGAGAATATAGGAGCAGGGGGGAGAAATGGAAGGGACGTGGGCAGCAGCTGAGGAAATCTAGGAGCTGGGGGTTCAGGGACAGTAGTCAGGCGTGGGAGTGACAGGGTCAGGAGCTGGGAAGGAGGCGGAAAGGAGCAAGGGAGGGATGTGGGGGGGACAGAGGCAGAAGGGTCTGTAATCATAGCAAATTTTTCTACAGAATCTGGAAATGAAACAATGATTCCTGATTCTCAGAATTCCTTTGCTGTCCATTAACTAGCTGTCTGACCCACTGGCAAAATGTGTGCCTCTATTCTCCTGAAGTGGCTGGTCTACAGAGAAGTTAACAGCTTACTACTGCTGCCAGTTACTCTGTTGGGTCAAGTGGCTGAGATCTGTGCTGCGGAGCTAAAACACTCAACCCTGCTGGTGGCCCTGTCGGGAGGGCAAATGTTAAGCTTTTAAAGAACTCCGATTTTGTGTATGCATGCTTTCCTATCTTAAAAGAATGTCAAGATGGCAAAGTCAAGTGCCTAAGTTTGCCTGTGCAATCTCATTTGGCCTTCTTGTGCATGTGCGTTATCATGCAGTCTTTAATTATATTATCACATATTATTTTTACATAGGACCCCTGCCTCATTCCTTGCACAGGAAATACTCTTTCTTCTGTAGATTAACATAGATGCTTGGAATAAAAAGCTCTAACATGTAGACATTAAAGATCTGTGGAGGCAATAGTTTACAATATAAGATTTCTATCACAACTGGTTTTAAATCAGTCTATCAGTTAGCAATGTTTGTATTCTTAATTACTTTCAGAATACAGAGCTAGTTTATGGAAGAAGTGCACTTAAAATATAACTGCGGATTGCCCAAATATTTCATCTCTTATCAGATAATGACATTTTGTCCTTTTTCCGTTTTTATTTTAATCTTCTCCTTTTATTATCTGTGATTTCAAATGGAGAAAATGCAAGATGAGCGGAGAAATTTGGCAAGCCAGTCTAAATGTCTCTTGTGTAATGATAATGAATTTAAGCAAAACAATTCTCAGTTTGAATTTCAATTGTCCCACTTTGGTGCACAGCATTCGTTAGAAAGCACTTACAGAGCATAGCTGGATCACTTGATTGGCTGAGTTATTGGTAACCTTACTCGAAAGAGCCTGTTTTGTGCCTTCTATAACAGGCTATCCAGTCTAACTACTGGGGAGACAGATTACTATGACACTTAAAAATATGTATGTATTGTGCTTTACATTAAGGGCTTGATTGTAGGGACTGTCCTGTAGTGGGGTGGGGTGGGGTGGAGCCTAAGGCAGTGTTCTTTAGGGAAGCAGAATGCCGCTCAGAGCTCCTGAACACAGAGGCAAGCATGCCTGTTGCTTCACCTCTTCATCAAACAAAGCTTTGTACCATTTGTACAGCTCGCTAGCTCCACTGAATGATATGTAGGGGGTCAGAGTCATGGAGGACCCAACTTTTTCTTGCTCCTTTGGGCATACCATACCCTGTCAGTGGGAGCAGAGGTGGAGCAGTCCCTGTATTCCCTCAATCTAGGGACACCAATTCTCATTGGGCCTGAAGGGGCTATGAGCCCTTTAATTCAGGACAGCACTCAAGCATGGTGTTAAATAATCCATCTCTAGTCCGCACATAACTCAAACGTGCTCAGTTCCCATTGACTTCAGCAGTCTCCTAAATAGGGAAGCCAGGAGACTTCCCCACATCTCTTTCAGGGTTTCACTTGATTTTGTTTGTCACCTTGGCTCTTTTTTGAGCATCTTTTTTTTTTTAAAATGTAAATGTCAACCCAAGTCTGGCCATCAAGTGGAGAGAGTCCACCCAAAGGGGAAACATTAGGGGAAGTCTTCACTGGGCACTGTGGTGAGGGGAGAGGGCGTAGAAGGCTGGAGATTTCCGTTCATATGCAGTTTACCATTTAGGCTGCAGCTCCTGTAGGCACAAAGTCATGAAGCCTATTGATGTAAATTAATCCAAGTGTTATATTGTTGTCATTCTTCATGAGCAGTCCAGTTACAGTGGAATAATCAGAACACTACTAGTAATCTGACTGGCTCAGAGTTCCCACTTCTAGTACTATGCAAAAGACAATCTGGTGATTTAACAGTAATTTGCATCCATTTGGAACTGCATAAATATTGTGGAATGTAAGGCTATGTCTTCACTACACACCACTAGGGGCAGCACATAGTGTGCATGTAACTACACACTGCAGTGAAAAGCAGACTGCAACCACACTGCAATGTGCAGCTACGCCTCTGACCTCCCTAGCTTGTGGTCTTCTCTCGGGTGTCCGTTAAAATCTCAGGCTTGTAACTGTCCCCACTCTCTGGAAAGTGCATTCCTCTCCCTGCTGAGTGGGGTTTTAGGCTGCAGCCCACTTAGATTGTACTGTGTTTTATTACAGTAGTGTACCTACCACCCAGCACCTGTGCTTTGCCACCAGCACCATGACCAGTGCATGCCAGGAGTTACAAATAATGATTGCTCTTTCAAAACAGAATACATTTATTTGAGGATTAAAAACAATCCATATTCAGTTCTATGCTGACACATGGTTAGCAGATCTTGATAAGTCCTGCCACTGAGAGAGTAACATACTGGAAGAACAACAATGTAAGGATGCATTAATTTTCTCTGTACCCACTCTCCATCCTCCCCCAGAGGGATGACCCAGTTTCCAGGCACATCCGCATTTACTAATTACTGTGCTTGTCTAATCTGATTGATGGCACTCCTGTGCATTCTTTTGCCAGCTGAGTCTCTGCACCAACTTAAATAAATAATAAAGTAAGTTTGGGAGCAATTTCAGCTAGAGAAGGTGGTGGGTAAACTCCTGAATCAGAAGGATGAAGTTGTCCCCAGGCAGTTCTATTTGATTCCTCCTTCAGCTCTCAGAAAGGCTCTTTACTAATTCCAGAATCAAAGTACAATCGTGACTCCTCTCATAAGTACTGCTTGATTTTTCAGTCATTGTGTTCGTGTACTATGTCTAAAATGTGTCCACAGCTTTTAGCTCTAGTCTGGCACCTTAAGTCACAGTTGTATATTATTAAATATATTACAAACATATATATTAAGGAAATGTTAAAGTTGCACATACATGTAATGTGAAGTTTGGACGTACCAACAGTCAGGGAGGAAAAATCAAGTTTAGGAAAGTTGTGAGTGGGTTGAGTGTGGTGGTTGAGAATGGGGATGTTCAGACAAACGTACTGATCGGGATCAGTGTATTCCCTTATTACGTTTCTGGATTTCTTCTTTTCCTTCTCACTGCTTTTCCTTCACAGCCCCCTTTTCTTGGGGAATGGTTAGTCAATACTTTTCTGTACTAAATAATCTAGATAGCTCATTCTCTTCACCCCTTCCAAATATAAGACATATGATTTTTTCTCTGTTATCAAAACAGTGCCACATTTTACTATAAATAATATTATTTGCTTGAGTTTATTTGTTATGCCACACAAAAAAACCAGTCAGACATTTAAAAAAAGGATTGATCAATTGTATTACCTTTTCACTAAAGTGGGAAGTTCCATTTACATATATATAGTATATCTTGTCATACTATCAATTGCAGCATGTGTATATTATATCAGAAGAATTGTGACTTCATTGATTTGCTGTAGAGAAACTCATTGAAAACACTTATTTTGGCCTTCATCAGGAAGAAATAGTATGTGTTGTGTTCATGACCAGCTGTACTGAAGAGTAATATCTGTATTCGTGGGTGGGCTGAGTAATTAAGTAACCAGTTCAAAAGTGGTGTTTTCTAGAGTTGAAAGAGGTGGCATTTTTTCTTGTTTTAATAAAGTTTACAAGCTGTGAACTAGATTATAAAATCAGATTTGCAGTTGGATATATTTTTAAAAAAAATGAAAAATCTGGTATAAAGTTTGCACATGCAATTGCAATAAAATATTTTTCAAGACTACGTGTGACATATATCCAAGCTGAATCTCACTTTTAGTTTAATATCTCAGATATTCAATCATTTTAAATAATGATTCAATGGGAAGAGCTTAAAAGGTCCTCAAAGTGTGCTAAAATAACCAGAGCAAGATCCAGATATGCTGAGTGGCAAATATAAGGAATCACAATTTTACTCCTAGTATGCATAACCATACAATACTGTAAAGGTATTCAGCCTTTTGGTTGCTTTTGTAATAATGCAGGTTTGAAGGAATTAAAGGATTTGCTGTTTTGGGTAATGATGCAGCCAAACCAATTGTTGGCATAATTAAATAAATCACTTAACTAATATTTATTTGTATGTCAGTGTACAGTCTAATAATTATGTCAGCAGTATATACAGACCAAATACAAAGTTTCACCCATCATTTTCTAAAGAATCTATTAACCAGCGAGAAGGGAGGTGGATATGTTATGTGAGAGTTGCTTAAAAAAAGTGTGTGTACTTCATACACATTGAAGTGAAGGGCTCAAAACACATGACTGGAACCGGCTATCATGCTTACAGATATTGGCAAGTTTTCCCCATAGTTCCACTAATTCACCTCAATTCTGACCTCCTTCATTTTTGCCTCTGTCCTGAGCAAATACTGTGTGTTAGGTTGAGTTGTGTTTTAATGTGTGATCAATGTAATATTTCAGCTATATTCACTCTATATCAGTCAATCCCTTTAAAATAACCAAAAGAGAGACTACACCCCAAATCAATTCCAGATTTTACGCTTCTGAGACAAGACTTTGGAAGTTTAGTCAATGTAATGCAGATAACTAGGTAGTGAAGATGTAATAATTATAGTTCAGATTTCCATAGCATAATGTTAGTTTTCAGTATGTTCATTTAAGCAGCTCCTGATGAGCTTGGAACAACAACAGATGAGCACTAGGATTTAATCACAGAACTCACTTTCACTTACACTTTAAGATTTTAATCCAAGATTCCAGAAATGAAAGGCTAAATTGCATCATCAATTCTTGTAATATAATCTGGTCACATTTATTTTATGGCTAATCACTGTACACAAGATTTTCATAGCATTTTCATTAAAACACTATTAAGTAATTAATTTTGCAGTCCAGCATACCTTCCATTCCCGGTAGAATATAAACTCCCTGCTCTTTCTGTTCACGAGGGAAATGCAAACCTAAAACGATGCAGTGTCAAATTGCTTCAGAAAAACATGTCTGGAGTTTTACCATTTTGATTATATTTTTTAAAGTTATAAAGGACAAAAATAGAACATATTCCAAACGAGCATCAGAATAAAGTAAGGTTGCTGCAGGCAGATTCCATTTGCATTTTTGCTAGTTACATGTTGAGTTGTTTGTATCTTTGCACTTCTGTTCATTACAAATGAATATTTTTGCCAAGAGTTTAGTAACTTCCCAAGTATTCAGCAAACTCTGTATATTATTTTTGCCTGAAGTTGTATGTGCAAAACATCACCAGCTAAATTGTGAAACCTTTTTTTTTAATGAATTGACCTTTTAAGTAAACACAAGCAAAGTTTTGACTTCATTAGTTTACTCCTAAATCCTGTTCTCCAATTGCCTCCACAACCCAGGATGATAACAGAAAATCTTTCTCCTGCCTCTGCATTGACGAAACACTGTCACATCTGGTTCCTATGGCCTGGGATTCTGATGGCTGTGACTGAATCCCTATTATCTAGTGACAGACCTCTGACAAAAAAGCAATTAGATTTTCATACAATAGAAATGGACAATTTAATTACTATTAGACATAGAGATCAGGACAAACAACAATTGATAGGTGAATTCTTACAGGACTTGAATAATTCTCTAAAAATCTGCCATTTAATTTTTTTTTTTTAAAAACTAGTCTTCATTTTTTCCCCTCTTCATGAACATTTCAGACTCCCCTTTAAAATTTTATTTTCCCTTTTTTCACATTTAGGGATGCCATTTTTTCACTGTTTCATTGATTTAACACTTTTCCCTGTTATTTTTTAAAACTGCTTGTTCAGTACTTTTGTGACACAGTTATCCTAATTAAATCTTTGCCTATCATTTTCTTTTTTCTGACATGCAGCTTTAGTCTAGACTATAGTACAGTCTGAGTCAGAGGGAGACCCTCTATGCTGACAATTCAGGGCCTGCCTTTGTCCAACTTCCTCAATGAAGATTCCTTCGATATTTATTACATCCAGTCTTCTTGGTTTGCAAGATCTTGTCTACACGGGGGGCTTGATTCGCACTGAGTTGATGCACATTACTTGGTGCACAATATGTAAGCTGCTTTCACAGCATGCAGACGGGGCAGCTGTGCCCTCTTTCAGTTTGCCTCGTGTATTCACAGTGGGGCATAGTATGCACTAAGTATATGGCATATCAGACAGGTATCCCATGTCCTTTCCTTTGATGCTGAACTGTGTGCATTCTGGGATTGTTCTTGCTGTGCATTGTGGGATGCATAGTGAAAGCCAGTGGAATTCTGGGGCTTCAGGGTTAAACTCCCAAAATCCCATGATTACACTCCCTTCATCCCATTCTTCCTTTCCTTCTGGGTGGGATAGTGCAATTTCTGAATTGCTGTTCACTAGCATGGATGAAAGAATGCTCCATGTGGCTGTGCTGGCAGCTGCAAATCTGCAGAGGCTGTTTGTGCTTTATATGAGATCTTGGCACCTGGTGGCTTCGTTTTGGACTTCAACTGTCACATCACCAAGCAGATGATGTAGCTACAGCAGCAGTTCCTTCAGCTGCCGTGTGAGGAGGGGAATGACACTGAGGAACTACTAGCATACATAGTGTTCCTGGAACAGCTTCACACAGTGCAGTCTCATTTCTGGTCTCGGGAAACCAGCATTGATTGGTGGGAGAGGATCGTCCTGCGGACCCCTGGTATAACCAGTGTCAACAGAGTTCCAAGATGGCGTAGGCAGCTTTCTTTGAGGTCTGCGCAGAAATGACCCTGGAGCTGCAGCAGCAGTGTACCAAAGTGTGCTGTGTTGTACCCATTGAGAAACAGGTTGTCATTGCCATCTGGAAGCTGGCCAGCCCTAGCTGTTACCAATCCTTGCCAAGCAATTCGGCACGGGGAGATTGACTGTTGCAGCCATTGTCATGCTGGTGCTTGCTGCCATGCAGAAGGTACTGTTGAACTGGATTATAAAGCTTGGAAATGCTCAGGACATTATTGATGACTTGCACACTTTGGGTTTCCGCACTGTATTGGTGTAATTAATGGGACTTGCCCACTGCATGAGGCCTCAGAGTTTTTAAACAGAAAGGGGTATTTCTTCATGGTGCTCCAAGGCCTGTTCCATAACCATGGCAGATTTATAGACATAAATATAGGGTAGTTTGAAAAGGTCCATGATGCTAGGATCTTTCGGAACTCATGCCGATTTGCCTTAATGAATAATGGAAAATTTGCCTCCAGGATCATTATGGATATTAATGGTGTGGAAATTGGACCAGTTATTCAAGGAGACCCAGTTTATCCTGTTTGCCTGGCTAATGAAGCCATTTACTGGTCAGTTGGACAGAAGAAGAAAGGAACTGTTTAAGTATCACCTGAGGGCTTGTCTATACAGCAGCAATGCACACTATGGGGGGTTGATTTCTAAAGCACATGAACATGTTGCATGCTACAAGGACCATGTAGACCCTGCAGGCATGAGCTAAAAGTTTCCTAGTTTGCCATAATGTAGTACAGTACTGCTTCAGCTTTGGGAGGCTTAAATTAGTGAAGGTTTGAAAATTACTTTGAGATCCCTTAGTGGAAGGCACCATGGAAGGGCAAAGTATAACTGAATGTGTTTTATGTTACAGCATCAGGTTGGGAACTATAAAAAGAAGAGTAACTTACAAATACACATAAATTGTAAGTTTATATTTTGTTTGCTTTCATTTGGTCATTACATACTACAGGAGTTCATTTTAATAGTAATGAAGGTAGGAAAATTTTTTTTCATTTATATTAAATCTGAAGTATCAGGAATTTCATAATCATAAGCTTTGCAAATGTCAGGCAATGGAAAATCGTAGCAGATTTCATAGGGAATGAGGAAAAAAAGCAAGAAAGACTGCATTAGTTCACTCTGCTCACAAGATTGGGTCACTTGCCCTGTATCACCGCTGAGAGAAACATTTGTATTGATTCACAGATTAAGAATCTATTAAAATAGTGATAAAATAATCCTCCCTTTCACCATTTTCCAGCATGTACAGGAGCTTAAAAGTAATCACTGCTGCTTGAGAATGGTTTATTTGACTTGTATTTCACTTAATAAGACAGAAACTTGGGTAGATAATGAAAGTTCTGCAGATTTTTAACTTCTTGATGAAAATTCAGAGAATTTCAGTTGACACAAATCAAGACGTGAATCCAAGAAGCTGCAGGTGGGATGAAGTGTACAGAGTTTATCAAAGATGATTCTCATGGCATTTGAAAGTCAGTATTCCCCGGTCATGAGACTCCAAATAAGCTGGGTTTTTCATTTCCCTCCCCCATCCACCCACCCACACTTTATTCATGTGTTTGCCTCAGACTGTGTTGCCTTCAGTGATGAAGAGTTGTGTAGAAGGAAACCCATCAGAAGCAGGTTGACTGTGTTTTGTACACCAGTGTGAGTACAATCATATTCATAGTATTATCTTATGGTTTGTTTGAACAATATCTAGCTACACACCACCTTCTCCCTGTTATTTCCCCAATAATCTATTTAAGAAGGCTAGTCATGTAGAGCTGGCTAGAAATTAAACCAGACTGGAAGATTTTTGCCAAGATGATTGCGTTTATTTGGTAGTTATAAGATGAGCAATACTCTGGTGAGTTTTAAAAGGTGATTAATGCAGACCTTTGGGAAGATGAAGTGTCCCTAGAAAACACTGAGAATACTAGAATTTATTTTATTGGAAAAGAATACAATAATTGCTTTTATGTCCTTTATATTTTCTAATTGAAAGTTTTAGTTGTCTAGATCCCAGACATCTGCTCAAAGTAAATACAAAGGTAACTGATTTCTGATCCCTAAACTCTTGCACTCAGTTATTAGAGTGTGTTCTCATAATGTTGGAAATTCTCAGAGAGGAAAGGCTTCTCATTCATAGAAATGTCCACCATCTGAATGGCTGCCATTTTCATTGTTGATGGTATTGATAGGCTTTTTGGATACAGTATTTTGAGGTGTGGTTGTAGAAGGGCTGACACTTTGCTAAATTCTTTAGTGGAGTTGCCTTTGATTGGTACTGGTGGAGGACCTATACCACTCAGCCTGCAAGGGATTTCCCTCTGGCAGACAGCCTAGGCTAATTCTCTTTTTCATAGCTAAAGCACCATCTGGGGATTTCCTTGTCTCAGTGACTTAGAGCTAACTACCCTGGTTTTGTCACCCACTCCATGTCACTCCATTTTGGAGCCATTCTGGAGCAGGCCTGGGAACAAGGGGCCATGGCTGCTGGAGTAGGCTGCAATATAGCAATCCTGGATCAGTGAAACAATCCCTAGGGTGCTGCTCCAGATGGCATAAAACAGTAGCTCTGTGGTTTCTTGAATTACTATCAAGAAATCTGGTCCCCAAGCTCCCATAGACCCCAGGATCAAGGACTCGGAAATGTGGCTTAAAACCCTTTATCTCTTGTCAGTTGAGGATTACACCCAGCTTCCCAAGTAGATGCAAAGTTCAAATATGCATCAAAATTACCGGTTACCATTGCATGGTCCCTATGTGTGGTTGACTTTGTTTCAACCATTGATGAGAAGAGTTGAAGTTCCGTTGTCCTGATAGCCAAGTGGTAGTTCTCAACACTGACACGCAAGAGACCAGAGCTCAACTTGCAGACCCCTTCTGTACCCACTAGACCATCTGATGAAAGGTATACTGAATGGACAATTCACTCAGCCTTCTTGAGAAATGATGTTAATGGGTTTCTAAGGGGATCCTATCTGATTTCTGGAAGAAGGATTGTGACAGTTATACAGGTATTGGAAGGAATTTTAAAGTTAGCAGATATGGGAAATTTCTCATGGTTATAAAAGAACCCAAACCCTAAAAAAACCCTCCTAATCTGACATAAAAAAGGGTTAAATGGAAGCCAAAGAAAAATAAAGATAAAATTGTTCTGTCAACTCATTTTGATTCCTATCTGTTAAGTAAACACAGTGCACTGATGAACATCATAGATCATAAACTTTAATGGAAATGTCCATGTCAGGGATAGTACATAACTTCCTTCCCTCAAACCATATCTCTGTTGTGAAAATTATAGAAAAAATGCATACATTCCCTTTAAATTTAATACTTCATTGTGATTTCACATCAGAAGATGCATGTGTTTCTAGTTAGCAGCTCTTCTTTATAGGGAATTGCGGGAATGGATTTTTTTTTTCCCCTGCAGTTTTGATCATTCCAAAGAGAGATGTATGTGTCTCTTGTTCATTAGATCAATAGCATTGTATATACTAAATGTGTTGCTTAAATGTATAAGCACCTTGGAGATTCTCTGATGAATAGCACTATAATCAAAGATCTTGTAACGTAAATGTCCTTAAATCTTTTGTTACTGAGACATTTGAAATAAGGCTAGTGGGGCGGGGGGGAAGCCTTTAACAAATAGCATAGTGCATGCCATATATAGCACAATTATGATGCATCATAACAAAAATAAAAGATACCGAAAATTAACCTTAGCTGAAATATGAGCCAAAATGAAATAGATGGGATGAGCTGAGCTGTAAAAAGCTGTCTCGCTGGTAACTTTCTGAAAGGGTATGTGTGAGAAAAAGAAGTGATACAGCTCTGAGTTTTTGTAGCTGGTCTGTTAGAATAAATGTATTTACTGCCCTGTAAAGTAGTAGCACAACGAGGGAACCAATTGTAGACTCTCATTTCTCTTTTAGTTGATGGCATTGCATCAGTTTTATTTATAAAATGGACACACACACACACACACACACACACACAAATGATGGGGACTGGAGATCTTTTGTAGGAACCATGAGTACAAAATATAAACACTTTGGCCAATAAATGTGCAGGCTTTATTTCTGAGACCTGGCTTCTTTAATAATAATAATTAAAAAAAAAAGTCTCTGAAGAATATTACTGTATATCTACTATCAGAAAGTACAACAGGCATCCAGCACAGACAAAGCTGCTACACTGGAATGTGTTTTCCTTTTACATTTTAGTTGACACATTTCATAGTGTGTTAAGTTTTGGGTCATGCTGACATGTAATATCAGTCTCATTACAGAATAATGACATGGTTTGAATAAAAAGGATAGGAGAAGAACATAATCTCACATTGGTTATGAATTTTCAGATTAAGCAGTCCATCTGTATTTTTCATACCATGTCACTTTATTTTTGAGCCATTTAATGAGTAATGTAAGGACAAACTTGCTCCTCCAGGTTCCTCAGAACACTAACAAATTCAGAATACCAATTCAATGCCATTAAAAATAATGGAATCTCACTATTTTGCAGCCATTTAAATATGTTGGAATATTGTAGTCCTGTTTTTATTTCAGGAGAGAAGTATATAATAAATCTCATTGTAGAAATTACCATATTCAGACTATCTTAACGCTGCACATGCTAATATCTCCACAACCCTCTAAACAACTAATGATAGTGAAAGTGGAGCTAATGCTTACAACAGCCAGGAAATAGTACAAAGAAATAAATTATTTCACTCTTTTTGAAGAAAAATATTCTTCTCACTTTCCCCTGCTTGAATTTATTTAAACACATGAAACCCCAATTTTTTTATGCTGTTTGGACAGACTGATGAATTGCAAGGTATTTTTTCCCCACACAGCTACTAATACCCAGATCTCTGCTTCTTTCTGAACACACATAACTTGATCACATTCTGATAAGTTTTCGTATTCTATGTTCTTTGAATAAATTCAAAGACTAAGTAAAACACATTGCATACAGTTGCGATGCTAAGGTGTTTTTGTTTGTTTGTTTTTTACATTATTTGAAACCTCTTAAGTCTTAGGGAATAGTTCTCTACCTTCTTGCATCTCCTATGGTCATTTGCACCTGTGAAAAGAGCGAGTAAAATAACACCAACTCAGAATGGCAATGCTTTACACCTGCTTTATATACTATCTTTGTACAGGTGTAAATGACTACTGTGAGCAATGGAAAATCAGGGGCTCTGTTTTCCATGATTCCTCCATTTATTCCTGTCAAGGGTCTTAGTCTGAGAAAGAGCTGGGGAGAAGAATAAACATGAGATAGAGTAATGTGTTTGCCACTAGAGAAGGGAACAGGAGTAGTCATACAGAGGAAGGTAAAAGAAACTTATGCCACAGGGAGGGACCAAATGAGACTGGAGATTCCTCAAACATCCCTTTAACCTGTGATGGCTCCTTAGGCAGTGGAGGAAAAAAAAAGTAGCCATAACTTAGATATAATGGAGAGGAGCAGTGCTTCTATTTGTCTTCTAGATCACATTTAGAAACAGTATTTGTCCAAAGACAAACTTCAGAATTTTGCCTAGAGTTCATCTGAATGCCTATTGGAAACCAGATTTCAGCTCATTGCTAAAGCAAATGTTTGGAACTATGTGCTCTTTTTACAGAGAGATTTTCAAATTATAAGTTACCATTACAATCTATTTTGATACTATGATTTATATTGTATTTTGGAGTGCATTATGCACAAAGGTATTGTACCATACAAAGTATTGTAGGAATATGTTGAGTTATTTTTTACTTTATGTGTAGGCGTTTAATGGCATTCATCACCATAGGATCTGAGCACATCATAAAAAGTAATTAATATGTCCTCCCAACAGCCCTGTTAGGCTGACCAGTATTACAAACCCCATTTTACGGTAGGACTACTGAGGCACAGAAAAATGAAGTGACCAGCTTAGGGTCTGTAGCAGAATTGAAACAGAACCCACTTCTCCCAACTCAAAGCCCTGTCCCCAAATAACAAGATCATCCTTCTTGCTTACTGTGAGCTGATAACATATATTTGCTTAATTAATTTCAATCCAACAGTGCATTATAATGAACTCCTGATATAATATGGTTCATGTTGTTGCAGTGATATTTTAATCTAGTGAATTCAAATTGAGACTGTATGTTCAGTTCAAGGAGGAACATTTGGATTTAATGTATATAGAATTTACTATGTAGAAGCTTGTTGACTGAGTTTAAGTGGATTCATGCCAGTTGTTTCTGTTGGCTAGCTATGAAGCAAATGGTTATTCAGTAAAATAGTGGAATCCAATGCTTCCCCCTCAGTAGCACTAGCATTTATGTTTCAGTATAGTTTCATTTTGTAAGAAAAAGGGTAAAAGAAAATGTATTGTGTTGTACTTAAACAGCAAAACTAGAGGGAATAAAATGTAAGTTGCTGGCCTACAGCCATATCACCCTATGCTGTGATCCCACGGTCAGGCCAGGTCAGATGTCCAGGAAACACCTGCAGTTGCCATGGCAGGTGTTGGTAATTCAATAGGTATCCCTCTGAACCAGTACTGAACAAATCCCACATCTTCGTGTAAGGAACTGGTCATCTTCTGCAGGTGCTGCCTCTCAGCTGATCTACACCACCCATCTCACTATCCATTTTTCAAAGAACAGAGGGGTGAGCTTTAGTATTCTGGCTAAATTCTATTTAGGATAATTACATTCTGCATACCTAAATTACCTTTTAGTTTCAGTTAGACAAAATAGTCTTCACTTCCTTGTTCTAAACTATTGGGTAGTGCTGCTAAACACTGTCTAACAATTGTCAAACTTCACCACAGAATTGGCTGCATTTCAGTGATGGATAAAATGATCCTGGTAAATAGAGTATATAGAGAGAGTGTATAAATAAAAATAACATCAGTTATTAGAGATTGTAAAGTGCTTTGGGAATTGTTCTGGATAAAATGATTTATTATCATTATAGTATTCCTTCCCCCAAGAAGTGTCTCAAGCTTCTTCTCTGGTGCTTGCTGGTTGGAGTGGCCTCTTCTCATGTAGATTGGGTCCATTGATTTTGTGATGCCTGGTGCCTCCACTCAAGGTGATTGCTCACTCTGCCCGAGAACCAAGAAGTGCAGTCCTTTGGGGAAAGTGAATACCATGGAGTATAATACTCAATACACAAATAATCAAGTACATCAACACAAAACCCAGCAAAGAAATGACACCCCCCCCCAAATAATAATATAACAAAGATGGACTTTACTGGGAACAGGAAAACAGGATCTGAACAAGGAAAGGGTTAGGGTTAACTAATAAGCAAGAACACATCAACAAATCAATACATTTTCCATCTCCCAGTATTCACAACTATGCCTAACCCTTCCCCCCCCCCCCCCCACACACTTCCCTTTCTGGCACCTTCCCAGGCAGATGGTATGCTGGGGATGAGTCCAGAGACAAATGTTGCAGCACTGTGAATGTTGGCTGGCTTACTAAAAAAAAAAAAAAAAAGTTGTATGCCGGGGGAGAGTCTTCATAGATACTAGTCTTTGTCTCTGTGTCAGGCTGTCCCTTCCTGCTGAGGGGCTGAACAGCCCTGACTCATCATTGACCCAGCAAATTGCTTGTCCGTATTGCCCCATGCAGAAACCTCTGTATTGACCTCAACATTTTCTAATCCATTCTGTCCCCAGCCATTTTTGTTGTAGTCCATAGTGTAGGACCCACTTAGAGGCTCAGTGCAGAGTTCCAGCAGCTGGAAAACTCGAAGTGGGGATTACATTAACATTAATGCTACAGGAGGAAATCAGAACTGCTGGCAAAACCAAACAAAAATCATACTTTTGTCTGATTCCTGAGGGGAAATAAATTCTGAATATAAACACTATATTTTCTCAATTCTGTTTATGATGTAAAAATAAGAGTTTCAAGGATTTCGCTCAGAACCCCTTTCTCCCAAAAACGTGCTTATTTTTTAACTTTAGCAAGTTTGGAATGTCAAGACTGTCATTTTGCTGAAGGTCTTTCTTGGATGGCTCAGAGATGTGGCTTGGTAGCTCTCCTTACACCTAAATGAAAGGGTTCATTGTTGAAATCAAATAGGAGTTAATAGAAAACATACCTGAAGACAAAAACAAGATGTCTTTAATATACTCTTTTTAAAGAGTACTTAAAGTAACTGGACACTCTTTAAAATTATATCTTGCAAATGTTTAGCTTATCACAATTATTATGTTCAAGACACACTCCTAATCTTAAGAAAGGAAAATTCTGAAAGTAAAAGCACATCTGAAGCAAATATACAGCAGTATCCCTCAGGCAGCAAGTGTTTTTAAGACCACAACACAATAACTGAGTCCCAAATGCAGTCAGAGGCATATTGTATCTTTTCAGATAAATTCTTAAAATGCTAAGGAAATGGTGAGCATTGGTGATAACACTAGAGAGATCATGCACGAAATTCTGATCCTATTAGTCAATGGCAAAACTCCCATAAACTTAACTAGAGCCAGGATTTCACCCAAAGTTTGTTTCAAAATTGTTAGCAATTTTGAATGCTGTCCAGGCCACATAACTCATATCACATGCAGTACCTGAGCTACATCTTGCACAAAGAAATGTCCAAATTTTCTGAATCTGTTAAAACGCCCTTAAATTAAACACTCATAATCTTCTCTTTCCATCCTTTCCCATAACAAACAGAAACTAGAGGGGCATTGAATTCAAGTAGTTAGCTTAAAACAAAGGTGAGGTGGCCTGGTGTAGGGATCTGCTCAGTTGGTTCCTCACCGTCAGTTTTTCCATTCTCAGAGACGGAGAATTTTAGGCCTTTCTCTGAGGCAGATACTGTATTCATTTGGCCTTATAACAGTGGAAGATAAAATCTGAGATACATTTATGATGGTTTTGTGCTTAAGGTACTGTATAGGGACATATGAAAACTAGGTTTTGTTTTTAGCTCTACCTCAGACTTTCTGTGTGACCGTGGGCAAGTCGCTTAGGCCCAGATTTTTAAAGATATTTAGGCACTGCGCTGCTGAGAATTGCAGGGCCAAAGTCTTGTTTTTAAAGGTGACTTAGGCACTGAGGAGCCTAAATCTCATTGAAAGTCAATAGGATTTAGGCTTCTGGCTCCTTGGTCACTTAGATGCTTTTGAAAATATTACTACAGATCTCACCATCATCTCAAGTTCCTTGGTCCATCAAAGTTTCTTTGTCTTTGTTTTCTAATTTCGGGACTGCAGTTCACCAATGACTATTCCTGGACACGAGGAGAGTTAATAAAACAGCTCTAGGCAGCTTACATAGCTTTTACTCACACAAAACTCAGGTAGGCTTAGCCAGGATGCATCTTTTATAAAGCCATCTTCAAATTTTTGGATGCATGATGGAAAGTGAGGGAGTCCATCTTTCCAGTTGGTCTGACCTAGTTAGGGGCTATGTAACAAGCTAAAAGTATGCAAAAGGGGAGGTATAACTTACACAAATGTTGTTTCATGATTGCAGTTTCCAATCCTTTTATAGGTAGGTTCAAAATCTTGGGTGAAGTCCTTTTAGGATGAGTAATATTTTCTCTTCAATAACATCTCCTAATATTAAAGATTTGAAGCATGACCGTTTTCTGATCTTTTAATTTTTCTGCATAGAAGGTCTTCTGTACAAAATGGTTGAAATTTATATGCTCTTATTCCTATTGTTTTGGCTTAGAAAGCACAAAACAGAAGTTGATCTGACCAAGTAAAGCTGTGTTACTGAAAGTGAAAAGCAGTGCTGAGTTGTCTCCCAGTTTGGGCTTGTTAGCCAGAGGGTTTGTTCAGAAGCCATGATAAGTGATTGTAACAAAGTTGCAGTGGGGGAGGTTTAGATTGGATATTAGGAAAAACTTTTTCACTAAGAGGGTGGTGAAACACTGGAATGCGTTACCTAGGGAGGTGGTAGAATCTCCTTCCTTAGAGGTTTTTAAGGTCAGGCTTGACAAAGCCCTGGCTGGGATGATTTAACTGGGATTTGGTCCTGCTTCGAGCAGGGGGTTGGACTAGATGACCTTCTGGGGTCCCTTCCAACCCTTATATTCTATGATTCTATGATTCAAAGCTTTATAAATCTGCTTGAAACACATGAAACAGACCATATTCAGATAGGTTAAAAGGGCAATAGACAGACCTGACAAGAATTAAAGGGGATGAGTGCATGTGTATAGTAAGTAGTAACCCTTTTAGTCCTCTTTTTCTGAATTATTCTCCCAAAATCTTTATGGTATTAGTAAAGAGTATGTTTGAATTCTAAGGCCCTGAGTGTTGGTTCTTAATCTGTGAGTGACCCGTATACAGGAATTTAATATGACTGAGTATTGGACTGTGTTCTCAGCATCTTCAGGTCTGTGGGAATCCAGGTATCCAGAGAAAAGACCCCCTCAAACTACTAAAAGTGTCTACAGAAATATGTTATAAACAAAACTGGGTGGTCAATAAGGAATAATTGTTATTACAGATGAGTTCTGTAATGGATGAAATAATGATCCATTGAAAAGTTTTTTAACTCATTTAAAACTGTTGGTTTTCACAACTGTTAGTAATAATGACCAGATTAGAGATTACTTTTTATTCGTCTATCAGGTAAAGTTCACACTGTACGAGACATTCCATCAGTAATTAGGAGAACAAACCACATGGTAAATTTAACCATGGGAAAATGTTTTTCCCTCCAGAAAGGGTTCTTTTTTCTCATACCCTAAAAAGACGGGGGGGAAGGGGGTTGGAAGTTAGGTTGGGGAAAAAAACTGCCAGCATCCCACCAGAGACAGGAGAAAGAAACAGAGACCAGCTCTTTACATTACACCAAAGGTGGGAATGTATCTATTCTTTCTGTATGCTGCATTAATTTCTGAGTGATAATCTTTGATTAAATAATTTCAATTGAGCCTGTTGTTTCAGTCTTGAATACTTAACAGACATCCAACACACACACACATGAAACATACAATACTTGTTAATACACAGCATAATTTGTTGCTGGTCTAAGGCTTCAGAAATATAATCATAGAATCCTTGTTCCTTTTTTGTTTTTGACAATATTTTCTATTTTATTTACATATTTTTACAGATTTTCTGTATTTGTTTTCATCTAGGTATTTCTCTTTTTTGGTCAATTTCACCTCTTTTGGAATTGAGATTAGGTCTGTATGCTCAGAAGGCAGCCATTCATAAGCAGTCCACTAGGGAAAAATATAATAGTGAACCCTCTAAAAAACAAACAAACAAAGAAACAAAAAAACAACCCGTACTATTTGCTCAAAGAAGTGACCTACACACGTTTCTCACATGACAATCAAGAAGAAATGGCCCACACAGTGTATTATAAATTGAGTCCTTAGAAAAATAATATTGCTATTTTAAAAATATTTTGACGTTCCTTAAAAGCACTGCATTATCTTCAGACACAGCTAACATCCACCTGCAAAATACATTTTCAAAGAAGCTGGCATCTTCTCCTGTGCTCTATTTGTCAAAGGATCATGTTGTATTTGGGTTTTTGAGTCTCAACAAAGCTGTCTTTTGAGAATAATACTTAAAACCCTGTGATAAAGTGTTACAGCTACAGTTATCAAGTAATAAAGCTCATTCTCTCAGCCAAGTTACTTTTAAAAAATACCAACGACAAGAATTATCACCTTCCAAATTCAAAAGAGTATTTACAAATAATGCCATTTATATAAGACCTCCTATCTAGGCATTTCTTTCCAAATACTTTGCAAACATTAATTAACTAAGCCTCACAGTACGGTAAATTGGTCAGATCCTGCAACCTTTGAAGTAAATGTTAAAATTTTTATGAAGTTTATTGAGAGCAAGAGCGCAGGTCCAGTATTATTATCCCCATCTCACATATAGGGAAACTCAGTCCAAATTTTGCACTGATGTAAGCAAACACAAATAGAGTTATTATTAATGAGGAATTTTGATGCTCCATGTAGATACTTGAGGATCCCCCCTCAGAGCAATTTTATAGAAACCCTAGGCTGATGGATAAAACAAACAAACAAATAAATAAATAAATAAAAGGAAACTAGGCCAACAGCCAGACAAGTTTTATCTCTTTGCTATATTCTAATATTGCTTTGCACCGTCCCACTTAGAGGCCAGTATGCAGTTTCTTATGGCAGCCCAAGCCAAAGTAGATGTAGAAGAGTTTGGAATCCCTGGATTCCCTAGAACTACACCTTGAAATTTCATGGGATTGACTAGACCTTCATCCTTCAGAGGCTATGAAACATAATCCAGTTTATTATATGTGGTGTTTGATGAGACCTTCTAAACCAAGGTCCTGCCTGCTCTGCATGGCTCGAAAGATCAAATGGCATTTTCTGTAACAGCAGGGGCAACAATTTCCCATGTTTGCTCCCAGCTGTTCTGTAGAGTGCTATACATGTTGACATCTTAATGGTATGTACACAAGACCAAATTCAGCCAGGGTGCAAATCCATTTATACTTGCTTCCTTGACAGCAAAGTTCGGTCTATAGTTTTCAAAGCATGTCCTTAGAATGAAATGTTATATAAATATAAAATCTGCAAATGGCAAATCTGTATTACTGATTTAGGAAGAAAGGTAAAAATGGAGCCCTTAAAGCGCAACTGTGTAGAAAGCATGAGACGTTATTTAAAATTAGGATCTGTCTTCGGAATTATCCTCACCCTTTTTGTAGATTAATGTTTATTACACTGTGTCTTCTGCTTAAAGATTAAGATTACATTCAGGATACATTTATTTTTTTATATTCTTATGGCATGAAGTATTATAGAATGTTTCATAAAAGCTCTGGTAGTACATAAATCCCACCGAAAATACAGTTTTAAAGAATTATACATTAAACAGTATAAATTGCTCTTTTTTTCTCCCTAAGTAATGCTAATTAACACAGCATGTTTCATAGCCTACAAAAATGTTGTAGTTCAAATAAATTCAAATGATAAAAAAATCAGGATGAAAAACAATTCTTTCATCTGTAGAATATATTATGTTCAAATTCACATTAAAAATCCATTTTAATAACGCTTTAATCTGTAGAAATAAACTTTTAATTAGATGATTATTTTCATCTCTCAGAGGTAAATACAAGATAATGCTATTCAGAATCCATTAGCTATACCCTTTTCAGTGATAAAACAAATAAGTATCAAACACAATGCTGTTCCATATGTAAGATGCAATACAGCTACTGTTACTATGGGAGGAAAAAGTAATCTAAGATCAATCTTGTTAGTGTTTTGCCAGTGGACATTAATGCAAATGTTTCAATATTCAGGCAGACAATTAGGTTATCAAATGTCAATGGCTGTTAGACCTTTCCCATATTTTACTAACTTGGGGATTACTCATTTTTGAATATATTGTTTCACTTCATACTGAACATCTCACGGAGGGTTCCTGCCTTTGACTCTCACCAAACATGTAAAGATCAGGGAACTCTTTTGATGCTAGTGAAAATGCTGGTCTTTGGACTGGTGGTAGTGAGGGTTTGCAAAACCAGTGCATTCTCTTAACTTCTCTTGCTGGAACATCTATCTAGAAATTCAGGTTTATTCCTGGAAGTGAGTATTACTCTAGACTGATATATCTGATCCTGATGGGATCAAGAGAAATGTGTTGAAAGGAACATCAATATTTGTGCCTCTATTCAGCAAAGAACTTAAATGCAGTTGAAATGTTAAGCTGCTTACCTGCTCGTAGTTATGCATATGCTTAAGTGTTCTGATGTATTGGGCCTTCAGTCTGCTCGATAAAGGGGGCCTACCACATCAGCTCTCCGTTGCTGGGGCCACTGCTGATTTCTGTGTTATAAATAATAAATGCAAACTGGTTTACTCTCACTGATCTTGATGCTGCAAGATCCAGCAAAATACTTAAGTTTTTAACTTTGAGTAGATAATAGTCCGATTCAACTTCATGCTTAAAGTTGAGCAAATGTTTAAATGCTTTCTGGATCAGGGTCAGAGTGCTTAGTGCGCCTTGCAGGATTAAGCCCATGACTAATTATGTTTGAGGAAAAAGTTATGTGCCCCAGGAACATCACTGAGTGATGCCTGCATTCTGGGCATTATGTGTGCAGATGTGTGTACACACTTATTCATGTGTTGACCTGTCTGTGAAACATTCGTTTCTCATTTCCTGCTGTTTTATTGACAAAGCCCTTTATTATTGTTTTATTTATCTTTAGTTCCTTCAGTTAAGTCTACAGGTGATCTACAGTTAGGTGGTTTTCCTCAGTAAATGTATGCAAGTAGGGTTTGGGGTAAGGTTGGACACTTTCACTATGGGTCTGTTCAGTGCCCACTGAAGTCGATGAGGGTTTTTCGGGTAATTTCAGTGGGCATGAGATCAGGCCCCAAAGAAAAATCTCCAGGTTCTCCTGATAAGAGAAACTCCATAACACTGTGGAATGTGTTGCCTTTACTAACTGAGTGTCAGCATCTTCAAAAAGAAAAGGAGTACTTGTGGCACCTTAGAGACTAACCAATTTATTTGAGCATAAGCTTTGGATTTGTGCTGGAAATGGCCCAACTTGATTATCATACACATTGTAAGGAGAGTGATCACTTTAGATAAGCTATTAGCAGCAGGAGAGTGGGGTGGGAGGAGGTATTTTTTCATGCTTTGTGTGTATACAAAAAGATCTTCCACACCTTCCACAGTATGCATCCGATGAAGTGAGCTGTAGCTCACGAAAGCTTATGCTCAAATAAATTAGTTGGTCTCTAAGGTGCCACAAGTACTCCTTTTCTTTTTGCGAATACAGACTAACACGGCTGTTACTCTGAAACCTAGCATCTTCAAACAAGACCTTCCCACAGCTCCCATTGGCCGGGAATGGTGAACCGTGGCCACTGGGAGCTGCAGGGCGCCGTGCCTGCAGATGGTCAATGTAAACAAAATGTCTCACAACCTGCCTGTGGATTACCCTGATGGGCTGTGTGCCTAAGGTTGCTGATTCCTGTTGTAGACCATGTGAATGAGCCTTGGTATAGATTCCTAGATGGAAAGATCAATCTTTTTCTAAAGTTCAGAGGGTTAGCTGGTCTCCTATCTATGTGCTTCCCTTTTCATAACACAGCCATTTGCCTTTCCCTTTCCTAACTTGTTTCCTGTTTTCAATTTCTGTAATCCCCTGCTTTTTCATCCTAATCCCCAGAACGCCTTGTGTTTGACTCTTTCTTTGGACTTGCATCCATGCTCATTGAAGACAATAGCAAAGCTCCCATTAACTAGAATGGTAAGGATCAGGGACTCTGATAGATTCTTTCTAGGGTTTCTCCCATCCACCTCCCTTCTTGGAGATCAGAATTACTTCCAAATACACTAGCCTCACAACTCCTAAAACTGGAGAACTGTAACTGCTGTAGCAGAAATTGTCTCTCTGATATGAGACCAGAAGTGAATGTCAGCAAAGATAGGAAGCTTGTGGCACACTGGGATGGGGGGAGGTGAGGGAGACTAGTCTGAAATATTTATATTAGAAAAAAAAATCTTTGGTTGGGTTTGAGATTTGATCTTGGGTTTGACTCTAGACCTTACATTTTTTTATGAACTAATTTACAAGACTCTCTGGACACTCAATGTGTTCAAACATTTATTTTACAATGGGAATCGCCAGGATGCAGATGCCATTAAAAAAAAAAAGTCTAGTGAGTAGCTTATTACTTGAATTTTGCTGCGGTGGGACAAAGCTTTTGAAGACTGATCCATGTTTCAAAGATAATTAATAAAATTACTCTTCACAAGCAGCTTTATTTCATTCATATTCCATTTGAACAAGAGTCTTTTCCTGAAGTGTTTTTTTCTGTAATCAGACTAACCAAGCTATGGGTTATCTTGTCCAGTCTTCTCTGTCTGAATGGTTCCCTGTTCCAGGGATTTCTGACTACTGTCTTAGTTGGTCTAGTAGTTAAAGGGTCTATTTCAAACCTCACATCAGTTGTTTGTTTTTTTTTAAAAAAACCTACCTTCCTTTGTAATTAAGTAAGAGCTGGCCAAGATACAGTACTCAGTAAGTGCTGGAAATTCCACCAAATTTTTAAGTAATGATGTTAATATCTGATATTTAAGATATTGAAAAAGCAGGATGATGCTACAAAACTGCTGAGATATTAACTTGATACACATTATTTTCATAAAATTCATATGAATGTCTATTTTTGTTCAAAGGAATGCAACAATTTTTTTTGTGAGAGATCAAAACTTCTTAGTTACTGCATTTACTTATGAGGACAATTATGACACTAGTTCATAAAAACAAATGCACTCTGAGGACCAATGTTTCAGACCTTTAGAAATACTGTTCATTAGCTTTGCTAATCTTTAGTTACGTGCCAGATCCGAGAAATAGTCCCACTTAGAGCACTTACTGAATCTTATTTATGATCTTGAGACACCTTCTTGGATACTTACAATTCCAATTAATATTAATCCCTCTGTTACTTTGTTATCCTGTTCATGTGTTAACACTTGTAACTCAGTGCAAATTGGTATTTAAAAACCAGATATGGTCTCTGGCAACACACTCAGGTACAATAAGTATCTTTCGTAGTAATCAAAGTGGTAAAAATAGGGTATCCTCCAACCTGATGTTCCAGCTTCTTGCAAGGTTGCCCTGGCAGATGTTTCTCACTATAATGCAGCATTTTTTTTTTTTTTTGTAAATGAAATGCGGTGGCTGACTGCAGTTGTGTGTGTAGCCCATTCACAATTATGCAATGTCAATTAGACTATACTACCATACATGCCGTTATAACAGCCGTAAATTACAGGGTGTGCAGTTTTTAAATAATTGACAGTTACCATGTAATAACAAAAGGTCTATTGTAATTACTATGTTATAACATATTTTGTTTATTTTCCCTACATAGATGGCTCTCACTACAGCCAGCACTCTGTTATATACTTTATTTCTTATTGAAATAACTAATTAAATTGCCATTAGTTTTTAATGCAATGTAGTTACACATAATGTGCATTTCAGTAATCAGTTAGAAATCTAAATGGCCTTGTTTCTTTATGATTACATTATTCACACATAATAAAAATGATCATGATCTTTATCACAACTAACATGAGCACATACTGTATAAGTGGAAACATGAAACAATGTAAACAGCTTCTAAATAGATTAACTGTATCTTCAATCCTTTTATAGTTTACCTTTTGAGCTTCTTGGTCTGATGTTCTTACTCTGAAAGGGAGTGATTTTTTTTTTTTAAATCTCTAATACATGCAAGCAAAGTATCAACTAAAATGAACTGAAGTTATTTTATACTGGTTTAGATACAAAATATAAAATCATCCATTTCTGAAAATTCCCTAATACATTATCTTTGATTTCCAACCCTTTTAACCATACAATATATGTTCATTCTGTCACCACTAGAGCTGATCCGCTTGGTCAGCATTTTTTGTTCAACTCTGTTTTATTTGCTTATGTTAATAGGTTCTTTTTTGTGCTTGGAAGGTAAAACTTGTAAGCAGTGGCCAAGTTCTAGACAGGAAATGATATTAAGCAATTATTTTTTATCACAATGAAGTGAAACAAAAACATAGACTGTTTTTTCCAAGCAACCCTTTCAGTGACATTGTTTAAAAAACTGAATAGCAAGAATGCCTTATAAAATACATGACAAACTGTTCAATTACATTTAAAGGATGAGCTATCATGCCAGTCCTATGCAGGGAGTTGACCTGCAGCCACCTACGTACAGGGTCGCAGTACCTACTCCTCTGAACAGTCCAATTGAAATCATTGAGACAAATCGAGGCAGTAAGCACAATGCCCAGTAATAACTGTTTTAAAGATAAAGCAGCAGTTTGTAATTAACAGTCTCGAGTGAGAGACTATCAGCCTCCTGAGGTAGAGGAACAATAGACTGGCAATTTAGGCAGCTTTGTGCAGGTTAGCAGATATACCATCAACATTATGATCGAGGAGGAGGAGTCATTTGGACACCTGCTATATTGCACTTCTCTGAGGACCTGGTGCTGAGAGGCCAATGGCAAGAAAGAGATGCCATCAAAGTTGAAGTGAAAGGATAATGCTTAATTAAAAATCTTGATGTACACCTACTGTATCTTACCTGCTAAAACAAATCACTGCATCACTGATTTTTCACTATATCCTAAAGTCTTCCAATCCATCCCACATCCTTCATTCCATCAGCTGCTTTATGACTCCCACTTGGACAATAAAAGACCATATAAAACTTTATTTAAATTCACTATGCAGTATCATCTTGATTCATCTTCATGAACACTGGGGAGCAGCTGGATAACACGCAAAACCTCTTCATTATTTAATGTCAGAACTACATTGAAAACCTGTAGTCCACTCCATTCCCTCGTCACTGACATGCACAAACACCAGGAGTTGAAGTCTAAATAGTTCAATTACAGAGACTATAGAATTGACCTAAATAAGCAGGAAAATCCCTATGTAGTGTAGGGTGTTTTATTTTTAATGGGAAAAAGTCACATTAGCTGCATAGAATTTGAATATATGGTCACCTCAGTTATAGGGGGGAAAGTGATAAAGAGAAATAATAATGGAGCAATTACCCAAGAGAATTTATTTTAATAAGATGGCTACTGATGTCCATTTCTGAAATTTCACTCTGATTATAATAATTAAAGGTCATGAGAGAACATTTGTTCCAAGGAGATATAAAGTTGAGGTGGTAAACTGGGACTATAAACCTGGAGTCTGATAGAAATACAAGTTCATGGTGCAGAACTAGCAGTTCTATGATTTTTATAGCCCCTGTTTTAATCACAGGACTTATTCTGTTTCATAACTCTAAACTCCATTAACCAGCCAAGATTGGTGGTTTCATAATCTAGGTATTGAACTGAAGTCAGGAAATGTGCAAAATGAGATCATCCAAGTTATCATTATCTAAAAAACGGAAGCTCCTTATAATTTTAAACTGCTTTTTTTTATTCCATTTTCAAAATCTTAATCCGACCTTACAGGCAATGGAACTGTGGTAGTCAATATGCTAATAACAGAGACAAACAGCATTAAAATTGTGCCAGGGAATGCCTAGAAAAGCAACTTTTCTTCTGAAGTTACTGCAGTGTCCTAATGAACCAGAACAAAAGTTGTTGTGAATATCTAGAATGATATAGGATTTGAAAATTGGAAATTCACATGCTGTGGGGGAAACATCAAGAAATAAGTTCACTTGAAACAAAGCATGACTTTTGTGCTTTTCCAGCTCTATTATCATGGCTGGTCTGATGATACATGGGATAACACAGTGGGCCTGATTCTACTGTTGTTTGCATCAGGGTAAATCAAGAGTAATTCCATTGAAATCACATGGGGGTAAAATACATATAAAAGAGCCAACTATGGCTCAATAGGAAGATATTCCCTCCCTCCCTCTCCCCCCATCCCCCTCCCCGAGGTGCCTATGGCTAGAAAATGTCTCTAATTGCTGTGCCATTGCAACTGTAATCATTATACACATGCAAGGTTGTATAGATAGTTGTCCTGGACCACCAGAGTAAGACGGACAGGACATGAGCAATGTGGTTTAACTAGGCTGCAACTTTTTTTTACTTAACACATCTAGGAAGTATCAAGCAATGACTCATCCAGTGGAGGCCATCCTTCCTTTGTAAACAGTTCAACATGGGGAGGGCTGCTGTCAGATCCCCACCCATCTATTCCACCTGTTCCCAGAACTGTAGCTGGGACTTAACCACCCTCCCCTGGTTATCAGGGTTGAGGGGGTGTGAAAGAGGGTGTTGTCACCTCACTGTACCAGATGTTAGGAGCGCTAACCCCATTCCCCTCTTCTTCTAGGAGCACCAATCTCATTGCCTTCCATCTCCTAATCTGTTTCCAATCCCAATGTATTAGCGACCTGGAGCCCTTATTGACCTGCACTGACACCTGTCAAGTTGCAGCAAAAATGAATCTTACAATCTAATCTACCCACCATGTCTTTGGGAAGGGAAAGTGGAGAAAACCCACATGGCCAGGACAATATGGTAGTGATGGAAAAATTCCTTCCCAGCCCCCAAAAGGTGACTAGCATGATGCTCACAGCATGGTCCAGAGGCTTGGGCCAATTCTAATCCCAGGGTGGGTTTCTTCTCAGCACAGAATGGCACCTTTGGGCCAGCGAAAGGACTTACAAATCTTCCCCTTGGGTACACAGGAGCCAATAGTCTTATCCTGGACCTTTCTACCCAACCAAGCAGTCATCAAGTCTCTGCTACTCCAGGCCACAAGGGTTGGGAAAAGTACATTCCTTAAAGGGGCCACAGGTTTTCTTCCCCTTCCGGCTGGCTCTGACCATGCCTCCCCACTTCTGAGGCTGCTGGGTGACATTTCCTGGATACGACTGAAGCCATAGAATATAATGTATAGTATCCTTTAAGGGTTCATAGCGCTCAGTTAAATACTCTGAGCAGCCCTTATTCAAGCTAAACTTGTTGAATCAAGGCAATGTTTTGTCTGAGTAGAGACTGCAAGATGAAATTTTAAGGACAACAAGATTAGCTCTTTCTAGAAGTGATATCAGTTGCATGGAAACCCACTTCTGCACACTTGTGGTTTCTCTCAATTTATTTTTCTCGAGCTGCAGTCAATTTTTCTGACATGATTTTCCCTCAAGTTTAATTGAGTCAGTGAATAGATACAAAGAAGAGAGATTTTTATTTGTCTCCTGCAGAGGTGCTAATAGGAAAGAAGACAATTTTCACTTGATTTATATATATGTAAATATAAAGCGAGATTTCTGCAGAAAGCTCAACCTTATGTAGAGTACTTCTGTGAGGGACACAGGTCTTATTAAAACAGAAACTTTCATTGTAAATTACAGTGCAAAGGTTGGATCTGAAGAAGTGATCAGCATAATTTCTTCAAGTGATTTCACATGTTCATTCCACTGTAGGTGTGTGCATCCCTCAGGCACAGTTGTCAGAGATTTTTCCCTCAGCAATACCCAGTCAGGTGGTGTGAGGGCCCTCTTTTTCTTCATGCCAATGCACGCAAGCATAAAAGGAAGAGCCATCCTGACCCCTCCCCCCAGTTCCTTCCTTCCACCTCTGATGGTTGTTGGAGCTGCTATGCTTGTGTTTGCAAGTCCTACACTCTTTAGTGTAAAGAGTACCTTTTGTGCCAGTTTGAGGTTAGTTTAGAGATTTTGTACATAGTTTAGATATGAGTAACTTTAGATTAGTATTTGGTAGTGTGGATTCCCTGGTTACCATTTGGGTGTCGGTACCAGCAGCAGAATCATGCTTCGTTCTCCTGACTTCAAGTTCTATCACTCATGTAACAAGTCTATGCCAGTAAATGACTATCACCCCAGGTGCCTTAAGTGTCTGGGGGAAGAACATGTGAGTGATAACTGTCACATTTGTAGGGGGTTCAAACCCCACCCAAAGAAAGAAAGGGCAGCCAGACTCAAATATCTGCTCATGGAGTCTGTTTTGCCCATTGGATCCTTCCCACTCAGAGTGGGTACCAAGTATGTGCACATTTGTTAGGAGTGCACCCTCTGATCTGAATGAGCCAAGAGCCAGATCTCTGTTGTTCTAAGGGAGTGCAGGAAGTTCTTCTTCATAGTAGAAAGCCTTTAACTCGGACTATTTAGCATGCTAAATGGAAAAGATTCCATTTGGTCCATACCGAAAGGCATTTACCTGTCTTGAGCTCCTAGTCCAATATATAGTGTTTATAAAACAACGAGCATTAACTATTAGTTTCATCAGAGACCACCTGGTGGCTATCTCAGCTTTCCACCTGGCCATGGATAAATGCTGTTTTTCCCCCACAAATCCTATGTCCATCAGGGTTCTGAAAGTGGACAGCTATCTAGAGGTACGCAGCCCTCTTCCCCCATTAAACTTACATTTAGTTCTAGCATAGTTGATGAGTTCCTCATTTGAGCCTGTTCTCTGTAATACCTTTCTGTGAAGGTGGTTTTCTTGGTTGCTGTTGCTTTGGCCAGAAGAGCAGGGGAATTGCTAGTCTTAGTATCAGAACCTCCTTGTATGATCTTCTTTAGAGATAAGGTTTAACTTCAGCTTCACCCAAACTTCCTGCCTAAAGTGGTTTCCATTTCCACATTAACTAAGCAATTTGCTTGCTTTCTTCTTTGCAAAGCCTCATTCAGTTAAAAGAAAAGTAAAGTTTCAGTCTCTCAATGTTAGAAGAGCTTTAAGCTTTTTACCTGGATTAGGTTAGGTCATTTAAGTCTCTCAGAACTGTTTATTGCGGTTTCAGACAGAATTAAGGGTCATCCAGACTCCACCCAAAGGATCTGTTCCTGGATTTCTAGCTGTATTTCTATGTTACCAATTGGCTGGTAATGCTCCCCAAATAGAGTGTTGCCTCATTCGACCAGATCACAGGCAGCTTCCACAATCCTTCTGACTCATATACCCAGCTTGGACATTTGTAAGACAGCACCCTGGTCATGGATCCATATGCTTCCCTCTCACTATGCTGCCTCTCATCAATCTAGAGATGATGCCAGATTTAAGTAAACTCCAAGCCCTCCTCCAGTTCGAACTGCTTGAGGACATGTGCAATCGCTTGAAGAAGAAACCATTACTAACCCTCCCTTCTTTCCTTCTGTATTGGAGTCTTTCTGGTAGGAAGGAACTGAGGAGGTCTGGGGACAGTTCCACCCTTTATACTTGGGTGCAGCTATGGGAGACATCAAAGGGTTCTCTCACTGCCCTGCCAGGTACTGCTGAGGGAAAAATCTCCGACAACTCTGCACAAGGTGCTCACATTCCTAGAGTGGAATGGACATGTGCAGCACATCTTGGAGAACAACAGTTACAGAAGAAGTTTAGTAACCTTTTCCGACAGATTCATGATGGAATTATAAAACAAAAATAATTGTAACCCAGATGCCATATTGTTTGCCTGCTTAGGGATTTTAGCTAGCTACTTACTAACAGCTGCAAACACACATTAGGCAATTCACTTTCACTACACTCCCAAATCTCTCTTAAAATGTGCCAAATTAAATGTTCCACATGTTGAGGTTTCATCCTGTAGAAATTCACATTTTATATGTAGGAAAATTAACCATGTCCGAGCACTAGGAAACTGCCCACATCCCAGGGGAACATAATCTTATGGACTAGCTAATTTACAAGGTTTTGAAAGTACCATTGGGCACTGATGCTGTGCAAGAGGGTGGTGTCTGTGGACACAGGGAAGAAGAGCTGGGTTAGAACTCCTTCCTGCTGTGAGCCTCATCTTGCTGTCCTAAAACTGGTCAGACTATCTTACAATGAGAGCCACTACCCTTGCTCCCAGCTTTGCCTCCTCCCTCTGCCCAGAAAATTGCAAGGAAAGGAGGATTAGCATGTGACTGCAATAAAAGCAAAGTGGACAGGATCTTATTGGCATATTTAGTCCGTATGTGTGGCATGACCCCCTTTTCCTGAGCTCATCCAAAAGGCCCCCACACTGTCTACATTTGTCCCACTTCTGCCATGCTGCCTGCAGTGAATCAAGTTCACTTGTATATAAATGGACTGTTGTTATTCCCCTTTCTCTGACTTCTACTCGTTTGTCATAGATTGTGAGCTTCTCAGAACAAGGACCATTTTGAAGCTTTTGGAAAGTGTCTAGTACCTAGCGGATGCTCGTACAAATACAGAACAGTGTTATGGGATCACTTAAACCTTGCTATTATGCATCAAGCATAACCATAATCTTTCATTCAGGATAAATGTAAAGAAGACATTGTAAAGAAAAAGCTGAAGCAAAGTAGTAGCACCCAAAGCAAAAGAGCATGTAAAAGCTTGAGTAGAAACTGAATCATATGGCCCATGAGGTTTCAAATGGAGAGTCTAGGGTTTGGATTGATGGGAGTGTCTGTGTTGGGGAAGCTACACCTGTGGGAATTCTGTGGAAAAAAAATTAAAATTCTGCATAAAATATTTTAAAATGCTGCAAAATTCTGCATGTTTTACTTGTCAAAATAACACAATATAATCATACCAGTTTCAATTATTTTTGGTCATTTATTTCAAAATACTTGTCAGCAAGTATGTCTGTAACAATACAGATAACAAAAAAGATTCAGGAAATGTTTTTTGACAAAAAGATTCTTTACTAGGCATATTAATACAGAGATCTGGGTAATAATTCATTTAAACTACAGTACAAAACCGTATTTCCCACACCCCTCAGAAGCATTACAAAAGTTTGGGGGAGTCAGACGTAACAGAGGAGCTGAGGGAGAGGGAAGTAAATTACTGGGAAGGAGCCTGGGTGTGAACTTGGAGGGTTGTTGGGTATGCATGGGAAAAGTATGGAACAGGTTATTTTGGGGGCAGGGAGGATTGTTAGGGAGCTTCCCCCATACAGACCCAGGCTGACCCCTAGCCTCTCCCATTCAGTCAGGCACATCTGCTCCTTTCCCCAAGAATGTCTCCAGCCCTATGTGTCCTTGCACCACCTGGCCACGTGTCCCTCCACCCCCACTCAGACACCTACTCTCACCATCCCCATGTAGCCCTGCACCTCCTTCCCCTGTCCCCATGTGTCTCTGTGACCTCCACTTAGCCACCCTCTATTCTTTTGTAGCTCTGAACCCCCTCCCTCATCACCATGTGGCCCTGTGCCTCCACTCCCCCTGTGTCCCTGTGCCTCCATTCCCATTCAGTCCCTGCACAGTCTGTCCTTCCTCCACTAGCCCTCATGAGCCCCTGTCTGACCCATGCCCCCAGCATCCCACACTGTCTGTCTCTCCATAGCCCCTGTCTCCTGACCTGGCCTGACAGGCTCTGCAGAAGTCAGGCTCTTTCTCTTCCTAGTTGGCTGGGAGCTGCTGCTGTGTTTTATTGCCACAGTGCCCTCCGGTGGACAAAAGGTGGAACTGCAGCAACATTTTGGCAGAAGCTTTTTCTGTGAAAAAAATTAAAAATATGGATGGCTCATTAAGTATGCATGCACGCAGTAGTGCAGAATTCCCCCAGGAGTAGGGAATGGGAGGCATCCAGAAAGCCAAGCAGATAGTAACAGAAGTGATAGTGCTGTGGCCCTGAGAGAAAGCTGGATGGAAAGGCAGCTTTTGGCACAGTGAGCAAATAAACTGTCTCTTGCTGTTTGATTCCTACTATGTTCAGGGAAACAGAACTTTATGTAAAATCTTTGTAAATAAAGAAAATTGCATCAAAAATACCTTACTCTAAATTTCTCCTCCCAGTTGGAACAACCTACAAGTCTCTGAATTTTCAGATAGCTGCTCCGGTCAAAAAGAGCAGCAAAAATTATGGAATTCAAAGCATCTCTGAAGTTGAGAGCAGGATGGCTGCTGAAAAAGAAAGCTACGTATTTAAATATTAAAAAACTTTGATTTATGATTTGTACTGCTTCAACTCTAGGGATAAAATTGCAGGCAGCCAACCTTTCCCCAAAGGAGTAATTAACTTGAATTAGCATTTGGATAAATCTTGTATTTAAGTCATCATTTGCAAGCTAGGGTCACAGATCCTCCCCACTTCTGTCCTGCCCCTGCACTCCATCTCCCTGGTAAAATAAAGATACTTGACTTTACATATTGGAGAGTCACCAAAACAGAAAAACAATGAAGAGTCCGGTGGCACCTTAAAGACTAACCAAATTATTTGGGCATAAGCTTTCATGTGTAAAAAAAACTCTCTGAAGAAGTGGGTTTTTTAGTCATGAAAGCTTATGCTCAAATAAATCTGTTAGTCTTTAAGATGCCACCAGTCTCCTCATTGTTTTTGTGGATACAGACGAACATGGCTACCCCTCTGATACTTGGTACCAAAACAGAAATGCTCTCCCCTCTTCATAAGCTGTTCCACACAACTTTTAGTGTTGGATACTTGCGTGCCAAAACAATCTTGTAACTTAACTTCAGAATTAATTCAAATGCTTTCTTCACATTCTTCAGTTATTACAGGGTGAACTATTTCTTAGTTGGTTTTGTGCAATATCCAAGCAGTTTTCTTTCCAGGAACTACCAATGAATGCACCCAAATTTCCACTTTATGCCCCTTTTGCTGAAAATATCTCTCTCTCTCTCTCAACAGGAGCTCCAGTTCACAAGGTTGAGGTAAAACACCAATTTCATTACTAGATTAACACTAAGTAGAAGAAAACAAAATAGCATCACACACTTTCCAGGGATATGGTATTTGTTGTTGTTAAGTTACTGATGAAAATGAGAATTGTTTTCTTTGAAACTGGACAGGAATTTTGATTTTTTATCTGTTTATGAATTCTGCAAGAGTGCTGTCTAAGGATTAGCAGGCCTTCCTTGTATCTCTGCCACTGACTCAGCATGTGATATTGGAAAGGATTTCAAAAGTGGTTTCCAGTTTTGGGTCGCTCTGTTTTGATTGCCCACCTTCAGACACTGTGATCCTGATTTTCCAGTCGTACTGAACACCTACAACTTCAAGTAAAGCCAAAGGGCTCTGCATCCCTTAGTACCTGTGAAAATCAAGCCAAAGGTATATAAAATATAGCACCAGGAAACAGAGAGGAACAAAATTGTTACGCCACTTTAAAAAATGTGACCCTTAGCTTCTTTTTGTCTTGTTCACTGCAGATAATAACACTTTCCCTACCTCACAAATGTGTTATGTGGATTAATAAATTTAATGCTTTTAAATTGCTTCAAGATCTTTGAATGGAAGGTGCTCTTATAAATACAAAGTATTAATCTAATTTATGGTATCATGCTGGGTCTAATAATAGCACTAGTAATATTATGTGCTATTTTGCCTATTATTCAAGTATCTCAAAGAGTTTTACAAATTTGATTTTGGCAATCCTCACAACACCTCTGTGAGGTAGGGAAATAATATTATGCCCATTTTATATTTGTACAGCTTTATCTTATATTTGTACAATTTTATGTTTGTACAATTGACTCAGTTCTACCAGAAGAAGTGAGGAATGTACAATATACTTAACCTTGTGTTCTGCATTTAGTTGCAGCTGCAGGTGTCTTTGTGAATTCTAAAGCCCATAAAAGATTGACTGTGCTAGCAGAAAGAATAACCTTATTATTAGTGGTGGTGGTGGTATTGTTGTAGTGTCTAGCGGCTGTGATCCTGTCTCAGAGCCCCACTGTGCTAGGTGCTGTTCAGACACGTAACAGAGATGTTTTCTGCCCTGCAGAGCTTACAGTAGCAGTTCTTTCCTATTACTGTCTTTACACTGTGTAAGTGTACAGAACGGGAAAATCTGAGGTACTCAAAGTAATTCAATATGTGACCAGCTGTCATTCAGATCCATGTGGATCTAGTGTGTAGTTCTCTATGAATAAGGCTGCCCAGTTATCAATATGTATAGCTGACTTAGCCCCTCCTTCCATGATGGCAAGAATTAATTTCTTTCAGACTCACGCTATCAACAGTTTAATTGAACAAAACTTCCTTAAAGAATAAACAATAGGATTTTAAGTATGCCTTTAATTATGAAACATTATAATATGGCAATATATTTATTTGCCTTTTATAGTAAACTTGGGCCTAATCCAAAGCCCATTGAAGTCAATGGGAGTCTCTTTGACTTCACTGGGCTTTGGACCCAACTCTTTGTCTTCAGTAAGAAAAATAAAGTGAGACTATATAGGCCCAGGTGAAGAAAAAGAAAACGAAATACAATAAGTGAAGCTTAGAGAGGCAGTTTAAGTATAAGGAAATAAGGGGCCTCACAGCAGTACAATTAATATTCTGATTCATGGTAATTATTTCTGAATCCGGATTATCTACTGTATTACTCACTTCAGAAGATTAGTGGTATAACTGAATTATCAGGGCCTATGAAGTAATATTAATATTTTGTGAGTTAGAGTGGTATTTTTGTACCTCATCTTCCATGCTGGAAACTTACAGCAACTTGTTCTACCATATTCAGTGGCAAGAAGCCCAATTGTTGGTATGAAATGGAGTGCAGAAGGGGGTAGCTTTGCAATGTATCCTTCCATGTGTAACTTTCACCCTCAGGTTTTTGGTGATCATGAGGGATCATGGAAATATGTTTGCCACGAAAAAATGCGGAAAAACACAGGATTTGCATTTTTACACAATATCTTCAGTTTTTACATTTTGTGCAAAAATAAAAATGTATATAGGAGAACCCCATTCATCCATTATCTGGCTATCCTTATTAACCAAACCAGGGTTGACAGCCTGAGCTTTGAGCAGTGGGGTTCCCCTGGACAGCCCTGGGCGGCAGGGCTCAGACTTCAGCTGAAGCTGCCCGGCGCTGACAATGAAAGACTTTGAACAAATGTGGTTTCAGAGGAACAGCCGTGTTAGTCTGTATTCGCAAAAAGAAAAGGAGTACTTGTGGCACCTTAGAGACTAACCAATTTATTTGAGCATGAGCTTTCGTGAGCTACAGCTCACTTCATCAGATGTTTACCGTGGAAACTGCAGCAGACTTTATATACACACAGAAATCATGAAACAAATGTGGGGTTCTTTTCTGTGATCAGCGCCAATGTCTGAAAGATGAAAATCTGGCTGAGATGCTGCATCACTATTTTAACAACCACGGCTAACTTAGAAAGTGAGTAATATTACTATAAAAGCAATTTTAGCTCTATTTTATGTGCGTTCAAAAAAAATTGGACAATATAGACAGAAGTATTTGTATAGGTAAGAAATAAAAATTGCAGTTCTAACAATTTTATTTTATTATAATGATTCATGGCATTCGTAGGCTTCAAACTTGCTTTAAAATGGTTATATATCAATAAAACATTGTGTTCAACTGATACCTATGTATATTGTAGCTAGGGAAACTAAAGTTCAGCATTTAATTTTAATTGTGGAAAACCATTGAGTTTTATGGTATTTTTTTTATTGGAGAACTTTGGCATTTTTATGATAGAAAACTAGGATCCTGGTGGTCATGCTGTGTCGTGTAGCTGAATGCAATAAACATTATCGTATCAACACATCATCTAATAAAATAGTAGAGAATTGGTTATATATTAACATTTGGCTATTGGTAGCATTAAGAGGCCTTTAGGATGTGTTTGTATGGGTGTGAATCTCTTCTGTCAAAATGCAATTTAAATTACCTCCTATAATAAGATTAATGTTTAAGATAGACCTAATCCACTGAAAAGACTCCATTTAGTTGTAAACGTTAAGAAGGGTATAACCAAATTATCAGAGAACATAGAGTATCCATAATTCAGTGCCCCTGGTGGGCAAAGATAACTTCCCAGGGAACTTTTTTGTATTAAATATATTTTGGGTCTCTTTCTTCCCACAGTTCTCCCAACCTTTCTTTTTATTGGAACATAAAGTATGTGCAGTTTACACACCCCATCTACTCACAGCCTGGGGATATCCTTGTCTACTAGATGAATCATTCTCTTGCAGAAACCCAGTGTGTACTGCCACTTTGATTGATGTTGACAGGACTGAGTCCCTCTAGATGAGAGAAATGAATCCCTAAAATACTCCCTACCTCTATTTTAATAGATCCTTCTATTTACCAAAGAAATATAGAACCTATAGTATTTTTTTCTAACTAATTAAAATTTCCATTTGGTATCCACTTATACCATGAATTAAAAAGTAGGATAATCGATACATCCTCATCACAGTGATTCCCAAATATCCATCCAGAATCTTTACAAATACATCAGAGAAAATGTGAATGCTTGAATTGTATACGCCAGTTCTGCAGCCGCTTCCAGACACACCATGTGAGAAAATCCTGAGCCACAGATATTGTGACCAACAGTTATAATGATGATATTTAGGCCAAGGCCCTGAGTGAAGAAACAAACGGTGATAGAATCAGGAAGGAAAAAACACACATGTTTTCTGTTATGGTAGGACAGGTTATTTGAGTAGATAAATTTAATTATAAAGTGAGGCCACACTGCTCAACTTACCAAAGCTTCCATGAAGGAAACAATATGGAACAAAGATTCAGTTGCAAGGAGCTAGAGATGCACAAATGCAGGAAGATTTATGCAATGTAGAGTTATGTTCTTAAGGCCAAAACTCCTTTACCCCTCCCCTCAAGGGGGAGAATGTGCTGTCTCTGGTGAATTACAGGAAAGTGTCTCCTTCTTTCATTTCTCCATACCCAACATCCTCTGCATCATGCTGCTATCTCTTTTTAAAACAGTCAATGATAATACGTTTATTTAAAACCCATGGTGCATTAAGGACATTGATAAGCCGCGGTCTGTGCCCTGAAGACCTTGCAGTCCATTATATATGAGTAATATGAATTTATTCCACCCAGTTAATCAATTGCAATTTTTGCATTTTATTTTGTAAATAGGAATTTAAATCCATCTAATTTCCAATCAAATATTTCATCATATCTCTGTGTGTATACACACAGGTGTAAAAGGATACGAATGTCCACCGTGAATAGTGTATATCTAATGGAGGACAAACGTAGGTTTCAGTGGAGCTTAAACCTAGGCTTTACCTGTGCATGTGTAGCTTACACACATGTGCATATTCACAGGTGTAGAAACCTCACCGAAGTTCCTGATGGACATGCCTCTAGCATGGTGAAGTCCCCAGTATGTGTAGGGACAGTGGAGTTTGTGGTGATCATTGAGTGATCACAGAGCACCACAGAGTTGGCTCTTATGCTTCCTTTCGTGCAGTCCCTGAAGGAAAGGGTCATGTCATGGACAATGAAAGTTGAAGTGTATAGTAGAACTCGCTGGACAATAGAAATCTCTTCCAGCCAAAATAAAGAAATAAAAATCACATTTTTAGAAAAAAAAAATCATCCTGAATTGAGACACAGGTAAAATGGTGATTTTCCTCCCCACTCCTCCCAAAGGGATTTCGGGAAAAAAAAATTGGTTTTGGGAGAACCAAAATTGAATTTTCTAGCTGGCTGCTGCCCCTTGTCAATTTTATTTTTTAAAGTGAAATTGACAATAGCTTTGCATGTTGGCATCTGGGGAGCTGTCATTTAATTTATCTCAATAGAAAACTGAAAATTCTGGGTAATCGTTCTGACTGAAAATTCCTCACCAGCTCTTGTGAAAATCATTCCAGCAATGCCCACCTACATATGATCCTTACAGGACTGTAGCCAGCTGGCACCACTAAGAACAGCGGTTCTCAACCTTTCCAGACTACTGTGCCCCTTTCAGGAGTCTAATTTGTCTTGTGTACCCCAAGTTTCACCTCACTTAAAAACTACTTGCTTACAAAATCCTGCATAAGAATACAAAAGTGTCAAAGCACAGTATTATTGGAAATTGCTTACTTTCTCCTTTTTACCATATAATCATAAAATAAAGAAATTAGAATATAAATATTGTGCGTATATTTCAGTGTATAGTCTATAGAGCACTATAAACCAGTCATTGTATGAAATTTTAGTTTGAACTAACTTCACTAGTGCATTTTATGTAGCCTGTTGTAAAACTAGGCAAATATCTAGATGAGTTGATGTACCCCCAGGCATACACATAGCCCTGTTTGAGAACCACTGACTGAGAACAGCCCTCAGATGGCTTTAAACTGCATCAAGGCTGAAGCAGAGAATTTGGGTATAGTAACCACTTCCCTGACAGCCCACTCTCTGCCATACCCAGTGTAAGCTGATTGCAGAAGAAACTCTGCCATGCAAATTCTAGCATGCATATAGGCAAGGCATTATCTGGGTTGGTGTCCATGAAAAAGTGAAAGCTGCCTAATGACACCAGGTATATTGAACAAACAGCCTCATGTCTAATATCTAAGAGAGCCAATTACTGTTGCTTAAGACCTTTACAGCTTACCATATTTAACTCACAGCCTTATGCACGGAGGGCCGGCAGGATCAGGCCCTTTATTTGTGATGGAAATGAATCCTTTACAACTGACAAGACATCACCATATAAATAACTTAAAAAAAAAAAGCAGGCATATGAAATCATTACCCCCAATCAAATTGCTGATTTTCATTTTTATTCACCAAGTACATTTAATAATATTCTCCAAAACACATTTGTAGACAGTCTGGGTAGGTGTATGCCTGAAAAAGGTCAAGGCAAAATACAAGCATACTTAACAAATATATTTTTGCACAGTGTTCATAGAAATCTTTTTTCGTTGCATAGCAACCATCTTTTTAATTACTATGTGCAATCTAGATTTTAATAATTTAATTCGTATTTTTCCCTTCCATTAAATTGTTATATCCAATAGATTTAATGAATTCAATTCTTTGCCTGTTTTAAAGTTGTTCCTCACCTTCCCACCCCCATTTCAGTATTACACTCACATTCATCTCTTCTCAAAAACAGAAGTGATAAAGATTTAGCATTGCCTAGAGAATGGATGACTTACATTTCTAGGCCCCAACTTGCAAGTTACTCCTTGTGGCTGAACCCTTGCACTTGCATGGAGTGCCAGTGAAGTCAATGGAGCGTCATGCAACCTCAAGGATGAAACTACAAGGAGGAGTTTGCAAAAGTGGGATTGAAGCCAGCATTTTCAGAAGTATCAGTAATTTTGGGTGCTTAATACGCTTTTAAGATGCCTGATTTCAGAGGCTGAGTGTTGATCACTGTCTCCAAAACAGGGCCCTCTTAGGGTTGTCTCATCTTAGTTACCCAAAGTCAACATAGACTTTTGAAAAATATTGACCCTCTGCTACTTCTTATGCATCAAGCTGTTAGTGAGAACCTAAGACCTAGCAAGAAGTTAAATATTCAGTGGAATCATGAAGGATCTCCAAAAGCATTTCACAAATATAAGCAGGTGATATACAGGCCATGAACAGGAATTACTTAAATGGCTGAGGAAATGCCACTGTGTCTGGGGTGAAATGAAACTGTTGTTTCACAGTACAGTGCAAAGCTACCTGTAATTTTAGGGTGGAAGAAAGGAAGAAATTACAGAATGTAGGCAAAATGTAGTTACTTAGTCTGGAATGTGCTTACTAGGTTGGGAAAAATGAGCGCCAAAACAAAAAACAAAACAAAAAAACAAAACCCACCACCAATCCCCTGAGATTTGAGGAAGAATGAAAGGATTTTATTCTCATAATAGCTTGTAAACATAAACTAGTGTCCGCTGTTCAGTAATATTGATGTTTCTGTTGCCAGGCAGTGAGTGTTTCTCCCCAGCAGGATCATCCATTTTGTGTTTGAGAAAGTATGTTGGCTGGATTCTCTGTGCGCATTTACTCTGCTCACTACTCTTCAAATTTTTAAGTCTTACAAAATGTGTCTCAGTCCCTTAAACTTTCAATGTGTAGGCATCATTTTGGGCAATACAGCATATATTTAAGGGATTCCCCCCCCCCCCCCCATCCATTTTTACCAATTTTGAACTTGAAGAGCATCTCAAATTTATATTCTTACTGAATTAAGTATTTGGTAATCGGAATAAAGCAACACACAAAGGGCATATTGCAGTGTCCTGCTATTTTTAGCCTTGAAAATTGTTTTGCATAATGGAATATTATGGCGTGGCATGGTGTGATAGATTGGGGAGGAGGATGGTTCATATTTCTGTTTCCAAAAAAGAAATTTAGCATTTTTTTTTAAATAAACTGATAAGATTTCATATAACATTATATTTTCTTTATCTTTCTTACATATGATCCAAATGTTCTTTGAAATTATCAAAGCTGTATAAAATTCTTAGAAAGTTCATCTCTTCCCCCATACGTATTCCATCCCCCACATCCACACATATAAACCTCTCACAACCCTAACAAACACAGAAATTATCAGACTAGTTATTAATTTATTTTAAAAAACACCCCTTTCATGAAATTTTCACATGTGGGATGTTAAAGCAGAAAATGTATAGCCTTCTGGCCAGAAGCAGCTTACCTCCTAGTATGAAGATAAACGTTTCACTTCAATATCTCTTTCATTATAGCATGTTTAGCTAAATGGAATTAATAAAGTACCTACTGCAGGTTTCCTGCACTGATTGCATGTGAATTTGTGGATGTTAATATTCAAGGGCATTAAAACAAAAATAAAAGAAATGAGATCCTTTCAAATAAGAAATACTTTAACGTTTGGTCTCATAAAATAAAATAAACATTATAAAAAATGAAGCCTATAAACATCAGGGAGATGGATAAGTTGACACATCATTCTGCATATCTCTGTTTAATAATATTATATTTCATTTCCCATGGTAAGACAACAGTCATTACCCAAAGCAGCCATTCGTAAACAGCCATTGTGAACAGATTGCATCCTTGTTGGTGGTATGATAATTGAAATAAGTTTACCAGTCTTTTATGAGAAAATACCAGATGTATAAAATACCTATTAATCAACTCACTCGCTTTTACAAACATCAGTTTCAGTACCGATGGCTATTAAAGAATAAATGGAATAAGAGGGGGGAAAAAAATCAGAGCATTAGTACCGTGATTCAAGTGTGCAGTGTGTTGCTTGCAGTAAATGTGGCATTGTGTTCACTGATAGACTTCTTTGGGCCAAGCTTATGGCTATTGTTTCCCACCATTCATCATTTTTTGGGTTTGGTAACTGAAGGGAATGCATTAAAATTTCCTTTATGGACAATGATCTAAAAAGCCAACTGCCAGTCAAACCCCTTCTACGTTTTTTAAATCACATTTTTTGGTGACAATTTCTGCCTCTGTGTGACGGGCTGTGGGGGCACTACTGTGGTCCACAGTATACAAGGCTAATCCAGTTGCACTTTCCCCTTTTCTCGATGTTGGTGTTTGATTGGTGCGGGTGGGGCAATGCGGCTGGATTTAATGCCTTGAGTACTGGCTGCTGGAGATACAGAAGGGGCAGAAATAATAGCCAGGTGTGGAGGGCTGGGCGAATCAGTTTTGGAAATCTTTTCCTTGTTTGTTTTGCTTCTGGTTCATTTGGCTTTTGATTTTTGGCTGATTAAAGATTTGCTCTTTCTGATTCCTGTAGTGTTTGTTGCCTCTGAGTCATCCCATCAGTTTACATAAAATGTCAAGGAGTTGTGGGATTTCATACATATGTAGAAACCAAATAAGCTGGTGAAATGAGTGATGAAACAGCAGAAGAAATGTGCTACAATGATTTATACAATGATGCCAGCAGCAACATCAGTAACAGTAGGACACTGGAGGACAGGATAAGATAAACTGTCCCTGTGCTTGAGCAAGATGCCCCATGCTGGGGGTGGGAGGTACAGGGACAGCAAGGAAGTAGACAAAGGTATAGATCTTGAAACTAGGGGTGCTGAAGGTGAAGCCCCACACACTGGCTTGAAGTTGTTTCCGTCATATACAGGGTTTACAATTTGGTTCAGTGGCTCTGAGCACCCCCACTATAAAGTTTGTTCCAGCACCCCTGGACAAAGGGGGCCAGAAGATAACTGATGCAATTCTTGAGACAAGAGCACACCAGTAGATACAAGGTCAGTGATCCTTCGGATTGTGTCATGCCTGACAGAGGAGCCTTAAATGGCCTAACAGGCAGGATGTAATGTCTTTCACTCACTTCTCAAAGCAGCCATTTTGGATTGTTGGGGTTCTCTGAGGTGGGCCATTGCCTGTGGTTCAGAGCAGACAGGTTCATTCCAAGCTATCTAACTCAGGTAGGGCACTGCAGCTCCAGGATATCTGCACAAGCAGTTGAAAGCAGATTTTCTTTAATCCTTTTGGCTGGACGTAAAGAGTGGATATTTTCCTTTGGGGAGGTAGCTACTAGCCATTAATACTGGTGGAGAACTTCAAAAGTTCCATATGTGCAGGACTGTAATCCTGTCTGGGAAACTGAGGGTCAGGACATTCAAGCCAGATGGTAAAGGGATTGCAAAACAAACAAACAAAAACACCTCACAGTTGTTCTCTCCTGAAGTTTTAGGCAGGATGGGGGGCAGGCTGACCTGTGGCTATAGGAACCATCCTAGTGGACAAAGGGCAATGCTAGATTGGGTTTGATGGGAAGCTCCATGAGTTTTTCTGTCCTATCTCTTTGGCCCAAAAGATGTGAAGAAGTGTTGCTTAAGTAAGAAAGGCATATAATGGTTGCAAAGAAGGAACCACAGAAAAATTGTGCAGCTAGTATTAGTCTGCTCTCTTGAGATGACCTTAGGAGATTCGCAGTGGAAGGTCCAGTGTGTATATTTTCCTTGGTATTCAATTTCTGAACTGTGATGGACATTAACAAGTAAAATATCTTAGGATGGAATTTCCAAAAACACCTGTGGGAGTTAGGCACCCCACTTCCATTGAATTTCAATGAGTTGGTCTTAGATACTTTTGGAAAACTCCATCCTTACAAATTAGAGATGGAAAAGGCCTGTTAGGTCCCCTAGACACCAATTCTGCAAATTCTTACTTGCAGGCTCAAATTTACTCATATGGGCAGTTCCCTTGAAGTCAACAGGACTACTCAAATGTTTGAAGTTAAGTATGTGTGTAAACGTTTGCAGAATTGAGGTCTGAATCAATTTCCCTGTCACTGCAGGACTGTCACATATCTAGGGTTATGTCCAACCTGTTTTTAAATTACTCAAGTTCCAGAGCTTCCCTTATGATATCTTCATACAAGTCTCACCATCAATCAGTTTGTTTTTTTCTTGAACTGTGTCCTACATTTTTATTTGTTTAGTTTCATGCCCCTTACTCCATTTTTGTATCCCCTTATACCACTGTAAACTATTCCAATCTCTTGTGTGTGTTTTGCACCTTTTAAATACATTTGGGTTTGACTAAACATCAAAGCAACTTTGAAACCACATGTTGGCAAACCAGTTAATGATGCTAAAGAAAAAGGATATTTTGGCTAAGAAAAGCCAGTGTAGAGTCTATTACGTATGTAACACAGAGTGGCCTAACCTGTTATGATATTAAATCATTAAACCACAATATATCATTTCTCTTCCTGCTGCGTGACATCATTTTGGATCTGTGATCCACAACCACAGCGACTGATGACAAGTGCGGTCACTGGAAAGAAAACACAATCCCTGCAATGAATTAAATGAAAAACTAACCAGAACAGCAGTACATATTGCACTTTCAAGCCAGCTATTATGGTTTGAATCCTGGGGTGTCAGATGATGTAATAACCTGCTACAAAAAATGTAGCAGTATTGTTGCCTGACAGCTAAGACACTATACAATGTTTAATTGTATAGTGTCTTGGAAGTAAAGTACATAGTTCAATATGCATAGTATTGGCTACTGCCATTTTAGATTCTAGTTCTTGCAGCTGTCAGGAAACGTAAACTTTATGGGTGTTTTGTTTAGGTAGGAATCCTGAGCATTTACAGATCTCTTTTCAAATTATTTTATCGTGATCTTTTTTGCCTTTCCTCTACTTCTTCTCAGCAGTCACCTCTTTTCCAGTGATAATGTCAGAATCCTAGGCTGACTTTTTCGGTTATATCAATGGAAATTTGAACCCAGAAGAAGTGAGATGCAATATTAAATATACACTAAAAGCCTACCTGAGTCACTTCTGCCTTTTGTAAGCATTTAAGCCAAAAATAAACTCTAATGTGGTCACAAAATGGTCACTTTGGGTGCTTAAATTCCACCTTCTGTGATGCCCTCTAAAGCTTTTTTAGAGATTTCAGAAAGGCACATACTGCTTTCTTACATCAACAGTAACTTTTAAAAGGGAGAACAATATAAATTCCATTTCTTTCTTGTTAAACACTCTTTACTACTTGTGGTGGTATTTGAAATTACAGACTGCAGTCAAATATTCTATATTACATTATGCAGACCAGAATATATGTGCCTATTTCAGATATTACATAATATTTCCCACCAATAAAATCCATCAGACTAATGTTTTAACATCTTACCGTGAAATCTTGAAAGCATATGGAACCATCCATTCACCATAATATGTGGATTGAGATTGCACAGCCAACACAATACTCAGGTATTTTCTTCTTCTTGCTCTGGCTCCTCTACAGTTTTCCTTTTATGCCTTCATCTCTGGGTGACACTTGTGTTCATCCACATCACATGTGAAATCTGTGCTATGGACTCTGTAGCTGAGTAATAGACTCTCATATGAATAAGTGATGAATTAGGGGTGGCTTCAGATCAGCTTCTAAGAGCAGGTGTAACCTACCAAGAGGTGATGCACAGTAGATGTATCTTTGGGATGACTGAAAATACATTTGGCATCAGTTATGATTAATTTAAAACTCCCACAATTAAAAACAAAGTAAAGTCCAACTTTAGTCTTGAAAACATAAAAGCAAAAATTTGTGTTCCTGTGGCTACAGAAATCCAATAATTTTAAAATATTCATTGCTGTTAACAGGTTTCAGAGTAGCAGCCGTGTTAGTCTGTATTCGCAAAAAGAAAAGGCGTACTTGTGGCACCTTAGAGACTAACTAATTTATTTGAGCATAATCTTTCGTGAGCTACAGCTCACTTCATTAAGTGACTCCTTGCACTTAGCAAAGGCCTTATACATTTTATTTACTTACCATTGTTACTCTAGTGAACTGACTTGCATTTTATTCCTGATAGAGCAGGTATGGCTTAGCAGCCATTCAGTGCCCGTGTGAGAGAAGGAGGTCTTTTGTCAGCATTTTGTAACCTTTGTTTGAGTAATATTTTAGCCAGAAATAAAACTGCTGTACATCAAAGAGAGATTCTGAAAACAACTATAGAAAATGTTGAAATTATCTTGAGGTATATAAAGGGGCATGGGATCTTTGTCACATATATGAGAGCAACCAATAAAAGCAGGAAAGCTACTAGAGTTTTCTGTGTAGTATAAAATGTTTTATTAGTTGGTGGTGTTTCTAAAAAAGTTTGAGGTAAAACAATTCTTTATATATATCTTTTTTTAAACTGAGACTACTCCCAAAAAACTTCATTCTGATTCTCTTCCACCCTCTCTCTCCCCACTCTCCTCTCTCTCTCTCTCTCTATATATATAGATAGATAGGTCTTGAGTTGTAAAGCTGTGAGTAATAATCCATAGTGGAAGGGATCCTGAATCTTGGTCTCCTGTAGAATTCACTTGCTTCACTGTTAAATGGCCAACATACTGTGATACAGCATGGCCAGAAGGCAGCAGGAGAGTGATATAGGAGAGATATGTAAGTCCCAGGATGAGGAGAAGCCTTATTCCCTGTAAAGAGAAGAAAGGTTTCTATAGATTAATTAAAAGCACCTGAAGCCAGTTAGAGCACCTGAAGCTAGTCACCTGATAAACCCCCCCCTGCTTCAATCAGGAGTTGGAGCAGAGAGCAGTTTGGAGAAGTGCCATGGCTGGCTAGAAGACCAAGACCCTAGGTAAAGAGGGACATGGCTTGTGCAGAGAGAGAGGGCAGGAAGCCCCAGAAGCTGATGAGCAGGAGAGGGAAGTACCCCAGGGGAAGGAAGCACTAGTTCAAGTGGTTTACCACTATCCCTAGGGCCCCTGGGCTGGGACCCTGAGTAGAGGGTGGGCCCGGGTCCCTCCCTCTCCAGGGTCCCTCCCTCTCCAGTATCCTTTTCTGGGTTACTAGTGGGACAGTAGATACCCTAGTTCAGGGGCAGGAAACCTGAACCACCACCACCACCACACTCCCCCCCCCCCCCCCCGCCCAAGAAGAGGAGGCGCGGGACCCATCATAATCATACAGGCAATTTGCCACAGTACCAATATTTAATTTGTGGAAGACTTGAATGGGAGAATGTTATCCAGGCCATTGTTCTCATTCCTCTGCTATGCAGAAAGATCAGCTCACAACCAGTACAAAAGAGAGCACAAGCCCGTTCCAAATGAGATTAAATGTGCATGTAAAATAGCTAATGAAGGAAATAGTTTCAGCCATAAAGTTCTCCACTGTAGGTACAACTCATAAAAGTGCTATGGCCAAAATCATTTCTACAGCTCCTGGCACAAGTAACTCAGCCAGGCACTAAGAACCTGCACAGGGAAAAGCTAAAGGAATACACCTGTCAGGATGCAGAGCAATGACACAGTAGAAATCTGACCTGCACACTCTTCCTCTCTTCATGGAGGAGACACACGGATAGAGAACCAGAGTACCTGATCCTACATCTACACCCACCTTGGCCCTCTCACTGCCCAATATTAACCAATTTTAAACAGGGTTTGGTATACAGAGACCTCAGCCTGCTTAGTACCATGGCAAACACACCATTAACCATCTTTTTAATCTTTTTACTAACGATACAAAAAAGGAAGGAAAAATAGTTAAACTGCTTGAAATGTAAAGAATTAAATAAGTGTGTGTGTTGTTTTTTTTTTTTTTATTTTAACATACCTTGTTCCCATTCCCTTGGCTGTAAGTAGTCTTTAGAAGAAAAGCCCTCCTTCTTTTACAGTCTCTTGTGTAGTAACTGTCCTTTTATGGGAAAAGATAAGTTGGTTGAAAGGGGCTGAAGCAGTTGTTGAAGTCTGATCCTGTTTCCTTAATGACACACACACACACAGAGTAGAGACAGAACTGCATTTTCAATCGTAGTTGTTGACTCTCACTCACAACCTCACTGCTGGAAAAACATAGGCATGGCACCACTGAGAGACCTGGCAAAGTTGTTAGGCACTGAGAGACCTGGCAAAGTTGTACCAACATTGAGTTGTTTAGGGAAGTGGTTTTCAAACTTTTTCTGGTGACTCAGTTGAAGAAAATTGTTGACGCTCACAACCCAACGGAGCTGGGGATGAGAGGTTTGGGGTGTGGGAGGGGCTCAGGGCTGGGGCAGAGGGTTGGAGTGTGGGGCTCAGGGCTGTGGGGTGGGGCCAGGAATGAGGGGTTCAGGGTGGGGAGTGGGCTCTGGTCTGGGGCAGGGGGTGGAGGCTCTGGGGTGGGACTCAGGGCTGGGGCAGGAGATTGGGGCATGGGTTACCTGAGGCGGCTCCCAGTCAGCAGCGCAGCGGGGGTGCTAAGGCAGGCTTCCTGCCTGTCCTGGCACTGCGGACCACATGGCGCCCTGGAAGTGGCCAGCAGCAGATCTGGCTCCTTGGTGGAGGCATGCAAGCGGCTCTCGCCCACAGGCAACCTCCCCCCCCTGCCCAGCTCCCATTGGTCAGTTCCCAGCCAATGGGAGTGCAGAGGTAGTGCTCGGGGTGGGGATAGTGCGTGGAGCCCCATCTTCCCTCTTCCTCCCCCCTCGCAGGAGCCGGACCTACTGCTCACCGCTTCTGGGGCTCAGAGCGGTGTCAGAACAGGTAGAATCTAGCCTGCCTTAACCAGGCAGCACCGCCGACGGGACTTTTAACAGCTCGGTTGGTGGTGCTGACCAGAGCTGCAGCGACCCAGAGCCTTACGTTCCGAGACCCCATACTGGGTCACGACCTGCAGTTTTAAAACCACTGTTTAGGGCATTGTTTTTATCTGCCTTTCTGGTAGCGGACTTATGGCAGTGTTGCATAAGTGTTGTAGTCTTGGCTTGGCAAGCCAGACTCTTATTAGACAAAAGGAGACCTGTAGGTAAGAGAATAAATAAGGTGGGGAAGGAAAGGGAGACACAAAGGCAGTGGGGTGACAAAGTCACACATCCCGGGTGGTGCTTGGGATCGAGCTGGAGGAGGTGAAGGTTCCAGCTGGGACCCTGTCTCCTGCTGGTCTGGCCAGGACATTTCTCAGGATTAGGATGGCAAAGGCCCAGAGTTGGTATGGTAGGTCCCAGGAGATGGTGAGGGTAGCAGTCATGATGGGGAAACTCACTCGTTCCTGTTTTCTCATCTTTCAGTCAGCCAGCTTTCACATTCATCCATCTGAATTTTCACCCCAAAGTCTCTTGTTTTTGAGACACCCAAAAAGAGAGTGATGGGTGATATAGCCCATTCTCTCATTATTTTGTGTACCAATAAGGCCTGATTTCTGACTTACCAATTTTGGTCCATTGATTTCTGGTTCCACGTTTCTCTTGTTTACCAGGCATAATCCTAACACAGTTCTTGAATTATATCAGAAGGCCTTTTTGTTTAGACCAATTCAATCTTTGTCTCCCTTTTGCAACATTTATTGTTGCGTAGTTAAAATATTTCATGAACTTCTATCCACTTTCCCACAGTTGAGCTCAGTTAGGGTAAATTTCTTGGCCCAATTATTACAACATGGTGTTGGGGACATGCTTTTATTTGTTGCCACTTAGAAAATGATTAATAAAGCATGACTAATGGAAGCTCAAGTGAGTTCTTTAGCCTTCCTATAAGGAGTGATCATATGAGTATTAACCCCCCACAATCACTATCCATTCTGTTTGTTTTCCACCTTTAAATGTCACCCTCTTACCCCTTTTAAGTGTTTGAAAAGGTTTTGTAATTTTTTTTAGACTATTAAGATCAAATTTCACTCCCCCTGTCAACATGCCCCATTTTCCCATAATGTTTTATTCATCCTTATAAATCTATCTAAATGTAGTGATTTATTGAGATGATTAAATCCACAGTTACCCAACAATTTGTTTATTTTGTTTTAGATTCATCTCTATGGTTCTCATCATCCTAATTACTAACCCAACACTATTTTTTATGACTAGCTTTTTTTTTTAAAGAAAGTTTTTGTTTCCAATATAAAAGCTCCATACATTTTTTTGTGAAAATAAGTCAGAAAAAAATCTAATTCTTTGGTCCTACTGATTTATACCTCCCAATGGGATATGTCTCAGCAAGACTGACTCTTGCCTGGTTAATTTTTTTTCCATAAGGAATATATTAACAACTTTCCAATCCTATTATCCAATCTGCTAACTCATTCAAGACACACATGCTACTAATAAAATCAGATATTCACTATGGTCCAAAACAGGTCTTACTGAAGTCTAAGGAAAGATTCCCACTGATTTCCATGGGAGCTCAATCCATCCCTAACATGTGACAATATGGAGTAGTTGACATAATATTAATGCAATAATATGCATGAATTGATAATTGTGCTATACAATATTAATATCAATGGGCAAACTGGTTCAGAAAAAAAAAATTCTCATCCATAGTTTCACCTAATTCTAGAAGCAAACAGTACTCAAATTTTGTTCACGGTTTTTGCATGTTATGAATCATTTCTCTCCTTTCCATTTTTTGATCAAAATACTGTGAGAGCGAAACTATTCTTGTAAGGTATCCATCTAGTGGTGCAGACATGAAGAGTTTTGGATAGAATACACAATTACTTATTCCCTTACTGGCTTTCACCACTTTTCCTGGAATATTTCAAGCTCCCCATGACCTTGGGAGTCACAAAATTAAAATAAGTGAGGGGAAAATGCCCCAAATCATGGGAAGGGAAGTGTGACAAGGAATCCCAAATGGGAATGTATGTTAAACTTTGAGAAAAAGGACAGACACAAGGGAAAAAATTTGTATGAAAGGCTAAAATCTATGCTATCAAAAGGAGAAAAAAGGGATTGGTCTCTAGTGTGCTGTATTTCATCTCTTCAACCAGCATTACCACGATATATTGGTATGACTTAAAGTGGTACATACTACTCCTGCCTTTAATAAAAGAAAAATATAGTATGTGAGCACACAAGTAACATTTTTTTAAGATCCTTCACTTCAGTGTGACATTTGTTCACAGATTGCTCCCACTGGAGAAAGCAATTCCCAAAACTGTTCATGCAACAGGGTATATCAGCATAACTTAGCATAGATGTGACATAACTATGTTGCAGGCCAAAAGCAATGATTCTGACACATCTGCTGTAGACTCAGAGCTTTTCAGTGTGGGGGCTGTGTCTTTTTAGCATGCTGCACCTAGCAGAATTTGGGTCCTAAAAATAATAGATGATAATTTAGGTTCATATGGTCAGGATGACAAATTTCTAAAATACTAGGTGCAAGCATTATTTACACACTTTAGATCTGAACTCCCTTTGGTGTGCTGTGGAGATGGAGCATGGAAATGTTCTGTCACCTACAGCCGGGTCAAAATTTTCAAAAATAGGGATCTAAAGTTAACTCCCTAAGTCCATTTTTAGACACCTACCTGATTTTCAGTAGTTCTGAGCACCAGATATTGGGTGGTGCCTAATATTGAATTAGGAGCCTGACTCTTGGGTCTCCTTTTCACGAAAATCTCTCTCTAGGCATTCAGCTTTAGTGCCAACAATTAGTAGGAGCATTTAGCACCCCCTTGCAGAAGTCACACATTAGCTTAGGAATTTCCTGAGCAGGAGAATAACATGACCTCAGATTCCATTTAATCTTCAATGGGCTTTGGATGAGATGCAGAATTGAAAGGAGTTAGGTGGTATTCAACATAAATAGCTTGCTACTCCTAAAATCACCATAATGTATAGCTTACTCATGTGAGTAATCCTTATATTAGACCAACTGACTATGCAGCAATCTCTCCCACCCCACTCATTTACACCTAAAACCACAGCTCTATCCTTTTATGTAACCAGGGCTCCCATCCTCATGAACAGCAAATTGTTTCTGATTAGAGCGTCGTAGTTAATGCATATAAATCCCTACACTCATGTACAGTTTGTTTTTCTCTTCATGCTATATTTTCTCCTGGAGCTTGGATAGTGGCCCTGTAAATCAGCAATCATTAGTTCCTGGAAATCCTAAATCCTGTACATTAATGGGAAATAATAAATCTAGTAAATTTTCTACAGCAATAATGTTTAACTTCTCTTCGTGCATTTGACTTACATGACTGTTGTGAGGCCCACAAACACACAGGACACAAAAATCACCCAAAGGAATTAAAACAAAACAAACAAAAAACATAACTTTAATTTTTTTAAAGATTTCTATAGTCTTTCCTATTAATCCTTTAAATGGGTTAGGGTTAGGGTTCCTATTCATTTTTCTGATGACTCATTCATCACTCTGACAGCCAGATTCCAAATCATCCAGATGTGCTGAACACGAACATAAGTGAAGAATTTGTTTCCCTGGAAACCAGATGAAAGCCTTCAGAACAACTCCATCCCCTGCTTGGCTTTCCTTTCTCTCTGAAGAAATAACAAGAAAGGAAGTTCAGAAATAACAGAACCAGACAGGTGAATCCAGATTATCTCCTCCATTTACGTGAGCAGAGGGTAACCAGCTTGGAAAGAATGCCCTTAAAGGATCTGGAAGGGAGAGTTTTACAGCTCTATGGTTTTGGCCCTTTCCTTTTTTGATTCTGCAGAAAAGGACCTAGGGGTTACAGTGTATGACAAGCTGGATATGAGTCAACAGCGTGCCCTTGTTGCCAAGAAGGCTAATGGCATTTTGGGCTGTATAAGTAGGAGCATTGTCAGCAAATCGAGAGACGTGATCATTTCCCTCTATTCGGCATTGGTGAGGCCTCATCTGAAGTACTGTGTCCAGTTTTGGGCCCCATGCTACAAGAAGGATGTGGAAAAATTGGAAAGCGTCCAACGAAGGGCAACAAAAATGATTAGGGGACTGGAGCACATGACTTATGAGGAGAGGTTGAGGGAACTGGGATTGTTTAATCTGCAGAAGAGAAGAATGAGGGGGGATTTGATAGCTGCTTTCAACTACCTGAAAGGGGGTTCCAAAGAGGATGGATCTAGACTGTTCTCAATGGTAGCAGATGACAGAACGAGGAGTAATGGTCTCAAGTTGCAGTGGGGGAGGTTTAGGCTGGATATTAGGAAACACTATTTCACTAGGTAGGTGGTGAAACATTGGAATGCATTACCTAGGGAGGTGGTGGAATCTCCTTCCTTAGAGTTTTTTAATGTCAGGCTTGACAAAGCCCTGGCTGGGATGATTTAATGGGGGATTGGTCCTGCTTTGAGCAGGGGGTTGGACTAGATGACCTCCTGAGGTCCCTTCCAATCCTGATATTCTATGATTCTGTGATTCTCCATAAAGTGTAAGCCCTTCTACAGGAGAATCATGGGGAATGTATTCTGTTCGTTAGGGTGGGAGTGGATGGAGTCTGGCAATAGCTGCCTTTCGTATCATCCCTAGGCAGCACCCAGGATTACTGTGTTGATGTCATCCAGTATTCATTCCTCTGGAGTCCCTTCCAAGACTGGAGGTGGATGATGTTGCTGCTGCACAGCCTTTTGAAATTCATCCTCTGGTTCCACCCACAACCCAGTTCCCATGGTACTCCAGTTGTCCATCTGATGCTCCATGCTGCCAGAGAGGAAGAAGCAGCAGAGAAAAGCAGCCCTTCCATCAGCCATCTCCTGATTCTTTGTATGGATCCTGGTGATTCACGTGATTGGGAAGCTGGCCCTGCCCCACACCTAAAATCTTTGTCATTCAAAGTGGTAATTTCCTGGAAACATCATGACTCTCTTGGCCCTTCAGTCTTCCTTCTGTGGCATCTCTGTGAGATTGGCTGTTACACATTTTTAGAACACTCTGTAGTCAATATTCCTTTCCTTAAGTTAATGGTTCTCCAGCTATTCCATTCTGTGGAACCTTGATTCCTTACTTCTCGATTCTCAAAATCTTTCATTTTGGAGACCATCCGCAAGTGCTCTGCAGCTCACCGGGGGGCTATGGACTACAGTTGGAGAATCACTGCCATAAAAGTAAAGCTTAGCTAGGAGTTTCCAAACAGGCTTGTGCAACAATCACCATTTAATATGAATACCAGGAAAGGGTGTCCTTGCATATAGTTCTTTTGTTTACATTGTTCACATATTTGGGGTTAGGGGGAAAGAAATAAAAACCCAAACTGGATGATGTGGGCAGAAAAGGGAGCAGAATGAATTATACTTTTCCAAAATTGTCTGTCAAAATGAATGCAGAGCAACAGAGGTATCTTGCCCAGTTAATGAGCAGCAGCTATCTGGATTAGCATGTATTTGCTGGATTTCTAATTAGCTTTTTATTGTGTTAACATGGTAATATTAATATGATACATTACTTTTAGTCATGCAGGCATAAAGCCAATTTTAGGGAACTGGACTTTGAGAACAAAAGTAGAGAACTAATGAATAAGTAATTTACAAAACTACTCAGCCTAACTCTACACCAGAGAGCCAGAGTTTATAATCTCCATTTTTTCAGCACACAATTATAATTAAAGAATGTTCATTTGATTTGCACTAGCAATGGTCTTCTCTGGAAACTGGTACTTGATTAATATTTTGGCATTTCTAATAGAAGCAAAGTTTATATTAGACTGTTTCAACAGAAGTATGTTCTTTGTATAACAGGATCCAGAATAATTTGAATGAAACATTGAACCCCTGTTCATCTCTCCCTCTTAAAAACAGATAAATTAAAAATAAAAGCTTTTGTAAGGGATAAGTTAGACTGCCTTTCATCAGAATATATAGTACCTAGGTTATTTGAATGGTAAAATTGCTTGGATTTAAGGAACATTCTTATTGATTCATGAATATTCCAAAGGGGTAAATTAATCTTTTGTGAACCCCACAGCTCTGATGAAAACTGCTGTTTAACATTCTAAAGTGCCAAATTCATCTTCTGCCAGCATAAAAGGACTTACTATAATAAAGACTTTTTATAACAGCAATAAGGCAGCTCAGTGGGGTGTGGTTATCATGAAGTAATCACACTTTGAAGGATTAGACATTTTGTCTTGTGTCATACAACTCCCTAAAGGCAAGAATACATGGTGATATCCAATATCCTCCATTCAACTTTATTGCTTAATTATTATATGGGACATTCTAGCTATATATTTGTCTGAGTTTATATATGAAAGGTGGTTCTTGAACTTCATAATCTGCCACACGTTCTCTATAAAGTTTTGCACTGTCTGTCAAAGAATATAAAAATCAGTTAAGGATTACAACATCTGTAAAAGGTACAAAACTTACAGATAGAGAAACTGAAGCATCAGGATGTCAGAATGAGTTGTGCAAGGAAGTCTGTTGCATAGATTGGAAAAGAACCCCTGTCTCCTCAATGGTAGTGCTATGCTTTAATCACAGGACTGTTTTTTCTCTTTGCTTAGTCTCTGAGTTATCCTACGGCATATGCAATCTTGAGCCCTTAATATTTCACCTCTCCTACAGGGGATTGCCTGCCCTTCTAGGTGAATTCTGTTGGCGTGGAACACAACCTTAACTATGGTATCATGACCTTAACTATGGCATCTCAATAATAACACTTTGTGGGCCTGTGAACCAGGCATGTCCTTCCTCCAGGATAAATGGAATTTTGAGGCTCCAGTATTGTAAGTGCACACAATTGTATATGGCTTAGATGAAGGGTAAACACAGCTAAATGGAGAATAATCTCTATTTAAATGCCCTGGCCTCTAGGTCTCGATGGAATTTCCCCTATATCAGTGCTAACCATACTGTTATTAATCTGTAAAGCTTTATTAGTGAACTGTTCATTAAGCATACAGGCATACATTTGAATATTGCACTGTGAAATGAAACATGTATGCATGCTTGTTCCAAAAATAAATGCTCCCAAATGCTTCTAGCATAGCAGAAAGAAAAATATCTTCCTGCTTTTCCAATTTATTTCACACTTTGAGAACAAATTTTACTTCTTTATTTAAAAAAAAAACTTTATCATGGTTTGTTTGAAATTCAAGTTTTTGGTCTCTTATCTCTTTTACCTTTGGTAGCATTATGCTGAAATTTGTATATCCCATAAATATTTCATGTGATGTTTATACATCATATTCAGGAAACACAAGGCACGTATCTATAAATGTCACTAACCAGAAAGAGCTTAATTTATTTAAAAATATATATTTTCACGGCTGTCCCAAAGTATTAGTAGATGGGTATAAGTCTTATATTCATGATGCTACATTTTTGACATTATGAAATTAAGTTGTTTTGCAATTAAATAATAACACACTCATACATAGTACAAAATGTTTGCCCACTGATCACCAAAAACTATGCAATCTTAGTGGAGTTAGACCATATTAAAGCAAAAGAGTATTAATGCTGCAGACAGGTTGCATGCAAGCTACTCCACATTCTGATTGGAAGCACCTTCACCCTGACATGCAGCCTGCTGATCGACCTCTGGATTTCACTTGAGTAAAGATGAAGGTGGCACTGAGCTATCATGTTGCATAGTAGTGTTATGATGACTCCACCTGCATTTATAGCTCCTCCTCCCCAATTTGCATGTTCTCTATGTTCTTTCCAAAGCGTTCTAATAACTCTTTGCTTTGTCTTCTCATGTATTTGTGTTTTTGTATTTCAAGACACACCACGTGCTTGGAGCATCTTTTCACTTCACATATACCAAGTTACATGGCTAATATAGCTAACCACCTTAGCAAAAAAAGGTTTCATTGAATGCTGACAATTACAGCAGATATTGCAAGCTACGTATTAATGGATCTCATTCTTCTCTAGACCTCTTATTGCCTCTTCTTGTGGCTTTCAGACATTCCCCTCCTCATGCCTGTGCACACTTTGAAAATGCCTGTGGAGACGTGTATATTTTACAAAGCTTACCTCACCTAGATGTCTGAATACCACATGCACCAAACTGATATCTATATTATATACACGTACAAAGAAGTGTGTATGGAGTATACTTTTGAAAAGATACATGCATTTAAACTTCAGAATATACATACATATACAATACACTTGTTTTAAAGTGATTATGAATCTGTGTTTGTATTCTTGTGATTATAGATATCTTCGTCATGCCTATAACCCTCATCCTCCCCTCCCCCAACCTATTCAGTGCACTACGCCTCCTTGAGGACTTTTGGATAAATTATATAGAGAATTATGTTTGAGTCTGATTAGGGGATACTGTGTGATAAGTCAAAAAAGTGTTAGGAAAGCACTAAAAACCAAACAATAGGGAAACAGTTATAACTCCGTATCTGCAAAAACATCCATGTATGATTTAGTCCAAACTTTCCAGAAAATTCTTTGCTAAAATGACATGTGGCACCTGCAATTTCAGTTTCTTTGGTATAGTTTTGGTGAGAGGAAGGGAGAATTTTGGAAAGCTGGCTTCAGCTTTAACTGTGTGTACTAGCCAGCTCTCTGTAGTAATGTGTAAATATGGGAAGTAAGATTCGGGCACCAAATTCATTTTTGCTCATCTCTTAAGTCAAATTTTGAGTCTAAGGATCTGAATCTTAGAACAGCTAGTCCTGGAACCCAGAGCGGGAGAGGCAGTCTTGATTTGGTCCTAAATGGAACACGGGATCTGGTCCAAGAGGTGATTATATCTGAACTGCTCAGAAGTAGCAACCATAACATAATTAAATTGAACATCCCTGACAGGGAGGAAATACCAAAGAAACCAACTAAAGTAGCATTTAACTTCAAAAAGAGAAACTACACAAATATGAGGATGTGAGTTAAATGGAAATTAACAGCAACTGTCACAAGACTGAAATGTCTTGAAGCTGCATGGAAACTATTTAAAAACACCATAATAGAAGCTCAAACTAAATGTATACCGCAAATGAAAAAAATAAAACATAAGACAATCAAAAAATGCCGCCATGGCTAAACAGAGTGAAAGAGGCAGTTAGAAGCAAAAATGTTTACAAATTGGATGCCAGATCCTACTGAGGAAAATAGAAAGGAGTATAAACTCCGGTAAGCCAAGTGTAAGAGCATAATTAGGCCAAACAAGAATTTGAAGAGTAACTAGTGACATACACAAAAACTAAGAGCAAAAATGTTAAATACATCTGAAGCAGAAAGTCTGCCAAACAAATAGTGGAGCCACTGGAAAGTCAACAAGCTAAAGGAGCACACAAAGACAAAACCATTGCAGAGAAGCTAACTGAATTCTTTGCATCAATCTTCCCTGCATAGGATGTGAGGGAATTTCTGACACCTGAGCCTTTCTTTTTAGGTGACAAAGCTGAGGAACTGTCCCAGATTGAGGTGTCAATAAAAGAGGTTTGGGAACAAATTGGTAAATTAAACAATAATAAGTCACCAAGACCAGATTGTATTTACCCAGGAGTTCTGAAGGAACTCGGATATGAAATTGTATAATGTGGTATGTAACATCACTTAAATCAGCCTATGTACCAGATGACTGCAGGATAGCTAACACCACTCTGCTTCTCTCACCCTTCCCTCCCCCCGCCCGCAAATAAAATGATTTTGCAGGTGATCCTGGCAATTCAGGCTGGTACCAGGCAAATTGTTTGAAACTATAGTAAAGAATAGTATTGTCAGACACATAGAGGAACACGATATGGTGGGGAAGAGTCAACGTAGCTTTTGTAATGGGCAATCATCTTTGAGGGTGTCAACAAGCATGTGGACAAGGGTGAGCTAGTTGATACAGTGTACTTGGATGTTCAGAAAGTCTCTACAAGTCCCATATCAGAGGCTCTTGAGCAAAATCATGGGATAAAAGGGAAGGTCCTCTCATGAATGAGAAACTGGTTAAAAATAGGAAACAAAGGGTAGGAATAAATGGTCAGTTTTCATAATAGAGAGAGGTAAATAGCAGGGTCCCCCATGGATCTGTACTGTGACCTGTGCTGTTCAACAGATTTGTAAATGATCTATAAAAGGGGGTGGACAGTGAAGTGGCAAAATTTGCAGATGGTACAACATTACTCAAGATAGTCAAGTCGAAAACTGACTGCGAAGAGTTACAAAATGATCTCACTAAACTGGGAGACTGGGTAAAAAAATGGTAGATGAAATTCAGTGTTGATAAGTGCAAAGTAATGTATGTTGGAAAACCTAATCCCAATTACACAAACAAAATGTCTGGAGCTAAATTAGCTGTCAGCCCTCAAGAAAGAGATCTTGGAGTCACTGTGGATAGTTCTCTGAAAACATCTGCTCACTGTGCAGTGGCAGTCAAAACCACTTACAGAATGTTAGGAACCATTAGGAAAAGGATGTACAAAAAGACAGAAAATATCATAATGCCAAGATATAAATCCTTTGGACGCCCACACCTTGAATGACGTATACAGTTTTGCATATCTCAAAAAAGATATAAAAATGTTATTAAAGTTTAATGTTCAAAAATTATCTAATACACAGATTAAGAAAAGTGTCTCAACTCCCGAAGTCCTGATACAACATGTGTTAGACACAGGGTTAGTCTACACTGGCAACGCTGAAGCGCTGCCCCAGCTGCACTTTAACGTGGCTTGTGTGGGTGCGGCGCAGCGCTGGGAGAGAGCTCTAAAAAGCCCCCCTCCACAAGGGGCGTGGCTACCAGCGCTGGGGCACTGTCTACGCTGGCGCTTCACAGCGCTGAAACGTGCTGCGCTCAGGGGGTTGTTTTTTTCACTCCCCTGAGCGCGAAAGTTGCAGCGCTGCAAATTGCCAGTGTAGACAAGCCCTTAATGTAAATCCTAGCTGAGTTGTCTTACCAGTTAAATCCATAGCTGATAAGGGGCCTAGACACACCCACACACAAGATCCCTGGGGATCCAATTTAACAGTGTGGCCTCATCTCCTATTGGGGTTAGTGGTAGTAGGAGCCATCCACAAAAGAGCCACCTGTTGGGGTTGTGGCTAAGCCGCTGGTGTGCTTCCATCCCAACCCATTACTCCCTGTTCAGCACCACCTTGCTACCCCAACAGAGGGCACTGTGTGCCAGTGGAGGGCAGGGCGGTTAGGGCATAAGAAAATATGGTACAAATTTGCACATGGTTTTTACATGTACAGTTGTACTTAGTTTTAGAAAATAAGTCTCTATGCAGACAGGATAACACACATGTATCAAATAAAATAACATGGATGTATGTTTAGAATCCCATCATCACAGGTGTGAAAGAGCATCAAATAAAACTTTTCATTTCCTAGTACATGTAAAATAAAGTGAATTTCAACTCTTACAGTTTTCTGAATGGCTTTATCCTTTTTTTTCTGTTGCTGCCTCATCCCAGATACCCTTTGAGGTTTTCCTTTGTTCTACCCAGGAAATCCATGTAGTTGTGCATGCAGTTAACATTGCAGTCTACTCTTAAAAAGAAAGGAAGATTGACCTTTGGAGACCCACTGTGTCATCTCTTGGGCCTTGGAATTTTAAATGTATTCCTGAATGGGGGCCCCTTATAGGCCAGCTATCTTACATGCTGCATAGCCTTTTGTCCCATGTACAAATTGACCCTTCAGTTCATTTGGACATCAGTGGTATATAGCCAGCTGTTTCCAGGGATGATACAACTCTCAGAAGCCTCTAGTGTCACAGCCAGAAGCCAACTTTAATCTGGAATTTTTGAGAACTAAGTCCAAGTCCATGATGATATCCCAGGAACAGAAATAGCATTAAAAAAAGGAGACTTTTGAAAACCTCAAAGGCCCTTTTATCAGGTGGGTGTTACCCTTATCTGAAAAGGGTATTTTGAAGCCTCAAAAGACACGTTTCTATTAGCTCGATAAAAGGATTCTCTTTTAAAGAAACAATAATTGTTGCAGTTAGTTTTCTTTCACTGGGTTAAATGAGGATCTTTTAGAAGAAATGATTACATCCAATCAGCACTAGTGTAATCAGATTTGTAAGCCATCAGTGAGTATTTTTAAAAAGGGAAGAAAAAGGAGGAATACACTGTATTTGATATTTTGTTGTTGTTAAGAGCTCATTTTAAGGTGAATAATCATACCAAATTAAACTCTGAATGCTCAGAAATGAGAAACTAATCTTTATTTTCTTTCTCCTGAAGAATGATTGCATTGTAGTAGTTCAGTTTCAGTAATGTTTAAAATGTTTTTAGGGGTGAGGAGATTCTGCTGACTTCTGAACAGTCATTTTAAACTCGGAGGGTCTGATTTTGAATTCACTAATGCTAGCCTGCAGAAGGAGTACTTGCATTAAGTCACTGGGTCAAATCCGGAGTACATTTATGTGGTTCCACTGACTGTAGTGGAGTCAATGGACATACGCTGATTTACACCATCCAAGGATCTGGTCCTGTAGAGTTAGAACACCTCAAATCCAGTCTTTCACTAAGTCAGGCAACAGTAGTTTGATGGAGTGAGAAGGTCCCTCGCTTGCCCCTACATATTCTCTGTAAATATAAATAATTTTCATTTAAATTAAAATTTGTGTTTAGAGAATATATTTCTACTGGAGAAGCCTGGGTAACCTTCTCTTAAGTTATATATATTCATTTGCACTAAATATTCAGTAACTGTCCAGGCACGGAATATATAGTTCCCTGCTGTGGTGGTTTTGTGTTGGGTTTTTGTTTGTGGTGTGGGTTTTCTTTGTGTGTTTTTTGGGTTTGTGTTGTTCTTAAATGTACTATGACAAGCTAGATAGCTATTTCCCGAGGTTCAGACTGCAAGACTGTTGCATGGCATTCTCCCTCTACGAATTTTACAAATTAATCTGTTTGTCTACACTATCTAATGAAGTAGATATACGTGTATGTGTATGTATAAAATGTGTGTGTGTGTATGTATATGAATGCAATATATTTTACAGGAGGACTAGGGAAAAGGACAGGAGTTTTCAGAGTTTGGAAAGAAAGCATAGGAATCACATTGTAAAGAATTTTTTTATCAACAATCTTTTTTCTTCGCTACTGGTGCAATCAGATCCAGACCATATGTCTTTTAAAATAGAGCTTGTGAGCCAAAAATGTGGCACTTAAGAGCTAATTCTCTCATTTTAGGCAGTGTTAATGAATTACAGAGAGTAATATCTGCCTGTCATAGACTTTTTTTCTAACAGAGAACAAACTCTCCCCAAAACTGCTTTAACAGTCATCAAGAGAAACTGTTCCTTTGTCATTTCTTCCCCGTTAGTGTACTAAAACAAATTCAGCCCATTTAATCGTATGACATCAGGCAGCAGTGAAAATGCAATTTGTTGTGAAATTTGGTTTTGCATTTGCTATTAGAAGCCAAATGTTCAGCTCTTTTGCAGCTCTCCAGTGGACCTTATCAAAGAACACGCTAGCTGGAGGGCATCTGCAGCACTGATCACTCAGAAGGAAATAGAACAGCTGTGTTCCTGACAACTGGAGTAGGCATGACGTCCATCAACAAATATCGGGGATATCTAAAACTGTTCACCTTAGCAGGGTGCCCCCCAAAAAACCTGTTAAGTTGTAAATGAGAGTTCTCACTGATTGCCAGTTCCAACCATTATTTTTCCAGTAAAAAATAAACATTTTTACATTCATATATTCGTTTGCCATGCTGTCATTCATCACCCACAAAGTAGCTCTAGGTAAGAATTATAAGAGGATAAGCTGTTTCAGGAAAGCTAGACTCCTAAGAATCCTGTGATCTGGGTACACCGGTTCACTGTGCAAGCACATGAAAAATTTCATAGTGAAAAGAAATGTCTCAGTTTCTCTTTTGTTTTTAGGCATAGGAGTCAGTTAGTAAGGAAGTGTAGTAACAACACATGTTATCGTCTTGAATCCTGTCTTTCTCAGTTTAATTTTCTTGATCCACTCTAATACTGACTCCCATGTTCTGAGACATTTTTTGTCGTCTTTATCTGTCACTTACCTTATATTCATGTTATGTTTGACTTTCACTGGACTCGTATCAATTCACAGAGATTAACATGTAACTAAATTTGGTTCTCTTTGCCCAGAATGCATTGGCCCAGCATTCCTTATGCTGTTGAGCTGAAAGTTATCTGAATTGCAGAATCTTGTTTTGGTCTGTTCACTGATTGCCCCCTGCAGAGAGAGAAAATGAAGTGAAGAATTTTTCTGAGAGAGAAGTAATGCAGTTAAATATACGACATTCATTGAGGCACTGATACCATAGGCTGAATTCTGTCAGTTAGAATGCTATAAATCTGGAGTGACTCATTGGACTTGGGCAGAGTTCGTCCAAATTTGCAATGGTGTAAATGACCTTAGACACTAGTCCATGTCTGCCAATCTATAATTATGCTGGCTCCAGCCATATGCTGATCTAAATAGTCCATATATTATTTTGAAGTAATTTGTATTGTTTGGATCATGACTATATTCTTCTGCATCGGTATATTAGTATCAAAGACAGATCTTATGCATTGCCCTCAGATTGCCTGCCTCCCCAATGGACATTTCACTTGCTTACCTTTCCATGGATAATGATACCTGAAATCGTTTGCAGCTCTGCTAGAGTTCAGGTGCACAGATGAAGGTACTTCTTTGTAATAGCATGTTCTCTTATGGGTCCTATCTTAAAGTATACAAGTCACTTGGGTGCTAGTAGTCCATATTTAAGTACCTATATGGACATGATTCACAATTTACACTTCTCCCTACCACTGTGTCCTTACCTTGTTCTAATGTATTTAGTTATTAGAGGGATATTGACTTAGTGCGTGGGATCATATTATGCATACTTCAGGCTGAAGTCTGTAGGCACAGTCTGGCGAGTTAAGGGCAGAAGGCCAATGGGGTTGCATAGGGCATTAAGTCAGGGCAGAACTTACCTTTATTTTTGAATCTCCATGACATATATACAATTGTAAAACATATAGCACACTATGTTAACTGACTTAATGTTACATTGTACAGGATTTGTTCCAGTTGTATACAATGTAAAATTAAGAAAGATACAGATTTAATATTATATAATCTCTCACCACACCCAACTCCTGTTGCACAAATGGGGTGAATACACCCTTGTGTTAAGAGTGATCTCTTCTGTATTCATCTAGACAGGGGGGTGGCAGGCTTGTAGACATTTTGGTGGTGCCCAGAACCTGCGCCCTAAACTCCGCCCCCCACCTGCCTAAGGCTCTGGGAGGGAGTTTGGGTGGCGGGAGGAGGTCTGGGGTGCAGGCCCTGGGCTGGGGAAGGGGATTGGAGTGCAGTCTCTGGGAGGGAGTTTGGATGCAGAAAGGGTGATAGGTTGGGCTCTGGGAGGGAGTTTGGGTGGGAGAGGGAGTCTGGGATGCAGGCTCTGGGATGGAGTTTGGGTGCAGAGGGGGATCCTGGCACACAGTTTAGGGATGGGAGGAGGTCCAGGCTCTGGGAGGGAGTTTGAGGGTGGGAGGGGGTGCAAGGGTGAGGGCTGTGGGGTGGGGCTGGGGATGAGGGGTCTATGATGCAGGAGGGGGCTTAGGGCTAGGGCAGAGGGTTAGGGTGCGGGGGGATAAGGGCTCTGGCTGGGGCGTTTGGGGTGTTGGAGGGGCTCAGGGCTAGGGCAGAGGGTAGGGGTGCAGGAGATGAGGGCTCTGGCTGAGGGTGCAGGCTCTGGGGTAGGGCAGGGCTGGGGAGGAGTTTGGGGTGCAGGCAGGCTTCCCCGGGGCTGTGGTCAGAGAGGAGGACTCCCCTCAGCCCTCTCCCCTCAGCAGTGTCTCAGGGGGTGCTCCTAGGGCCCCTCTCAGGTCCAGGAAGCCCTCTCACCTCCCCTGTGGTGGGTGCGGGTGGTGGGGGGAGGCTGCCATCATGTGTGTGCCTCCTCGCCTGCTGCTGCTGCCCTTCACTGTAGCCTCACTGAGGGATGGGGCTGCCCCTTGCCCAGCATGGGGCAGGAGTGGTAACTGCGGGTGGGGGGGCCTGTGCTGGTGAAGGGTCCCACCAGAAAAAGGAAGGGTTGGAGGCAGAAGAGCAGGGGCAGTCTGCCCTGCCGCTAGTGGATGGTGGGCACTAGAACCCTGTGGAGGCAGTTGAAGCCAGGAGCCAGAAAAGCGGAGTCAGCAGTGCCATCCTGCAGAGGAGCTGCAGGGGGGAGGCAGGGACGCTCCGGGGGGCCTGGGGGAGGTGCGTGGGGGCAGCAAGTGGGGGCCGGGGGAGGTGCGGGGTGTGGCAGGCAAGTCTGGGGGAAGAGACCCGGCCCCTGAATATTGCTGGAGCCCGGGCACCACGGGCCATACAACTTGCTGCCCCTGCATCTAGAGATAGGCTGTGCCATGTCTCACCAGCTATGTGAACACTCTGTAGTGGGAGGTAGTATAGAGCCTCTCCCTCGCCCTGCTGCTGGATGGCATGCCACCCAGAGGAAGCAATTCAATTTCCCCCAGGGAAAAAATGCAAGAAAGGGGGCCACCCAAATACTCAGAAGAACTTGTTTCAATTCAGAAATAAAACTCTTTCTGACTGCACACCCCTAGTTGTCACCTACCACCCCACACTGGACCCCATATGGGATATTATCAAACAATAACAACCCATATTTAGTGGGGTCCCCATCCTGAAATAAATCTTTCCTGAACCCCCTCTTATAGGCTTAACACAACTCCCAATCTCTCCAAGCTCATCATCAGAAGCAAGCTCCCCACAGACCAAGACACACCAACTCAAAGCAGCACCAGACCCTGCCACAACAGATGCAAAACCTGCAAACATATTTCCACTGCTACAATGATCAACACCCTCCACAACATACATTTCATGGGTCCTTCAACATGTGCTGTACTACCTCATCCAGTGTACTAAATGCCCCAACAACAGCAAAGTGGGTGAAACAAGACAATCACTATGCTCTCATATAAACTCACCCAGGAAAATGATAAAAAACAAAAAGACTCCATCACCTGTGAGCGAACATTTTTCACAAAGCAATTGCTTTATATCTGACCTATCAGTCCTCATCCTCAAAGGAAAAGTGCCCAACACTTTCAAAAGATGACCCTGGGAGCTTAAATTCAGAACTTTGCTAGACACAAAAAATCATGGTCTGTATAAAGACCCTGGATTTATGGCTTATTACAACAATCTGTAACCCACAAGCTCTCCCCATTGTGTCCTATGACTACAGGGGTGTTAACAGGCCACTTCACCTTGAATAGTCCCTTAGAATATGTGCTAACTACTTATGCTAAACTATCTGTTCGATCATGTATGTATCTGTGTCACTCTTAGTACAACTGCCATATCTGAAGCAGAGCTTTGTGTAGCTGGAATGTTTGTCTCTCACCAAGGGAAGTTGGTCATATAACTGGCCGCTCTCATTATAGTGGGTATGGCAACGCCCATTTTTCATGGTGTGTGTATGTGTGTATATATATATAATCTCCCTACTGTATTTTCCACTGCATGCATCCAATGAAGTAGGTTTTAACCCATGAAAGCTTAAATTTGTTAGTCTCTAAGGTGCCACAAGTACTCCTCATTCTTTTCACCCACCTTGTCTCTCTAATAATCTAGCCTTTGGCTTTTACAGCTGCTACACAAGAGAGAGTAGGGCAAGATGTCTTAATTAAATGTGTTTACTTGTATATCGCCATGAAAACAAAAATTGATTGACACTCATTTGGAAGCAACAAGGCTTCTTCCTACCTGCTGTTAGTAAGTTAAGAGGGCTATTCAGTATAATTCAAGAAGATTTTTCTTCTCTTCCTTTTTAAATAAATGATTTTTAATATCACTGGTTCCAATTTACTGTAAGCAAAACATCAGATTACTTATGTGTTTAATATGAGTTATTAAGTTCTCATTAGACTAAATTACCACCCTTAGAGAGCTACAAAACTACTCTGAAGTCATATGAATATTTCCATAACTATGTACATCACCTGTTCTTAAATACCATTGATACTTTTAAGATTTGCACTACAACTGTTTTCTCCCAGAAATTTAGGTCAGATTACACCACATCGTTTACCATATGGATCAATATGCTTTCACAAAAATTGTTTTCCCTTTTAAGTGTCTCTCTCATGTTGCATTACAGTATTAATTAGATTCCGTATGATTAGTGATGGATGAACCTCATAAGGTTGAGAGATTGAGTTCTGTGTTTCTTAGCCCTTGGAGCGTATCCAAGTTTATTTTGAGCACTGTTAGACTTGATATCAGGCTTGAAGTCTCAAAGAATCAGATACTTTTAAAAAAGAGATTTCCACAGTTTCCTAATTTCAACATGTCCAGAAATGCTTCAGGAACACCCTTTCTTGCCATATTTCAGTAGTTCTATTCCTGGGCCGTCCCAAGTGCAGAACTGATATATAATATAAAGTAAACCAAACTTCTCTGCACCTTAGATCAGAGAGTTTGATTTGAGTTTTGAGCAATGGTTCTTGTCAGTACTTGTGACAGGTTTGCCTATCCCTAACAGGGATGTGTAGTTGCTTCCCTGCTCTCAGTGATGGTTACTAACTGTTCAGGAGTAAATTTTGTCTGCCTTGTCCTTTCATTTCTCATTCCATATTGAGAGATCTCTGAAGTCCTATATACTTGAATCTTTTTGTAAATACCATCTTCCAAGCTAGGAGGAGTGTAGAATGGTGGCACAATGAGCTAGTTTTACAGTGAGTTACTGCCTGGTAACAAAAACAGGAGTACTTGTGGCATCTTAGAGACTAACAAATTTATTTGAGCATAAGCTTTCATGGGCTACAGCCCACTTCATCAGATGCATAGAATGGAACATATAGTAAGAAGATATATATACATACAGAGAACATGAAAAGGTGGTGTAAGAGGCTAATTAATTAAGATGACTATTATCAGCAGGAGAAAAAAACTTTTGTAGTGATAATCAAGATGGCCCATTTAGACAGTTGACAAGAAGGTGTGAAGTATCAGAGGGGTAGTCCTGTTACACTTCCTTGGATGCAAGAAGGTGTGAGGATACTTAACATGGGGAAATAGATTCAATATGTGTAATTGAATCTATTTCCCCATGTTAAGTATCCTCACACCTTCTTGTCAACTGTCTAAATGGGCCATCTTGATTATCACTACAAAAGTTTTTTTTCTCCTGCTGATAATAGCTCATCTTAATTAATGTGGGTTTTTTTTGTTTGTTTGTTTGGTTTTTTTTTGCGGATACAGATGAACAGGGCTGCTACTCTGTAACAATTGTTTCCTGGGGAGCTATTGCAAGATACTTTTTGGTAACTCCTTTTATGCTTTTATTTTACAGTAATACATATTTAATACAGACAAAACTTACCACTGCCCTATTGTGTGTGTGTCTTCTCTTTGGGAATTATAGTTGGAACACTTTGTTCTTTTCTGCAGAGGAGCTAGCCTGCCTATGTTAGTTGTAAACACCTTAGGATTCTTGGAATAAAATGGAATATAAAAATCAATACAAAGTCTAGTCTTAGTCTGAACTAGTTTCCTGTTATTTGTCAAACCTGATAATATGTTGCTAGCTTGTGGGGGCCTTGTATGTGTTAATATTTTTATTTCCTTTTTTAGAAAGCAAAGGGGAAAAGGACATGCAGAAAGTTAGCTGTATTATCCTGTTCTTTGTTGCATTAGGACAGCTGTTAGACTGGATATTGGGCATCTTGATGGAAAAGTCCTAGAATATTTCACGGAAAATTAGACTTTTCTAAAGTTGCCATCCTATAGAGCCTAGTAGAAAATTATATCTCTGCTGTAGAATTACGTAAGTTTGTTCAAAATAACCTCTAGAATGGATAGAACAGCATATTAAATTCTATTACTTTTTAGACTAATTTCTATAGAAGTCCACTAACATTATCTAGAACCATATTGCTTTCAGCACTGTTAATTTCATAAGGATTGTTTTGTAACCTAAAAATAAAACATAGGCTAAAACATAGAATCATAGAATCATAGAATCTCAGGGTTGGAAGGGACCCCTGAAGTCCAACCCCCTGCTCGAAGCAGGACCAATTCCCAGTTAAATCATCCCAGCCAGGGCTTTGTCAAGCCTGACCTTAAAAACCTCTAAGGAAGGAGATTCTACCACCTCCCTAGGTAACGCATTCCAGTGTTTCACCACCCTCTTAGTGAAAAAGTTTTTCCTAATATCCAATCTAAACCTCCCCCACTGCAACTTGAGACCATTACTCCTCGTTCTGTCATCTGCTAAGGACATCTTGAGGATAGATAGCATAGCAAACCCCAAGATCAGTGACCTAATTTTTCTTATTCTCTTTACTCTCCACAGCACCAGATTACCCCTACACAATAGCAGCATAGTTAATTGCATATATTTGGCCAATTTACTGTGTTCTGCAAACTGCATATATTGACTTCAGATGGACTCAGGCAACTGCTTAAAGTTGAGTACAAACTTAAGGACTTCGCTGAAACAGGTTCTTTGTGCAGTGTATATACTGAAGGGAGTATGCATTTTAGGCAATTTTCTCCATGTAGGTGACTCACTGTCTTGTTGAATAGTATCTTCCTATCTTCTTGGTGTATACCTGGCTTGACATGGGTAATTAGGCATGGATGAGGACTCATTTTTGGGGAGACAGGATTAGGGAGGTAAATGGACCAGCAGGCTGGAAACAGAATGTCTGCACTAGCTCAGATAATTGAGAACACTCAGGAAACAATTTACAATGGACAGGACAACAATGGATAAGATAAGTCAGGAATGTAAAGATGAGGTAAAAAGTAAGATTTATTGACACTAGCACTTTTGTCGGCAAAACATTGGTCGGTCAGGGGCTTGGAAAAAAAAACCCACTCCAGACTGACAGAAGTTTCTCCAGCAAAAGCGCTGGTGTGGACAGTGCTATGTCAGAGGGAGACGTAGCTACTGCCGCTTGCTGGCAGGCGATCTCTCTCCTGTCAGTATACAACAGCTACACACGGGACCTTACATTGGCACAGCTGCAGCAGTACATAGTGTAGACGTAGCCTGAGTTGTACATAGAAAGAGTATGGACAGAACATGCTGGACAGAGGTTGGTTCTACAAAGTAACCAAGCCAATTCCAGAATGTGTAATGCAATGTAATGTTTATAAAGGAAGAGATATGTTGTGAAACTTTGGATGTGTGGTGTGCCCTGTAGACACTGCCCTACAATTGAGCCTAATCAACTCAAGAGTAGTTTGATGATATGCCAATGAAGAAATCCCAGTGATTAATTCAGAGTCAAGCTGAGTTCTTGGGAGCCAAATGGATGAGGTGTCAGAAGCTACTGAGTTGATAAGGTCTCCGAAGCCACCCCACCATGGGGATGCATAAATGATGATTCAGTATGCCAAGCTCACCCCTTTCTCTGTCACCAAAATACATATTCTCAAATGTGTTTACCGTCTTATGAATGGAAACAAGCTACAGACAATGAATGATTTCATATATATTCATCTTCTGTAGCTCATTTCCACTGAGAAAGAGGTAAACAGAAAATTATAAAAAGCACAGTTGCTATTGTATACAGTGTTGTTGTAGCTGTGTTGGTTCCAGAATATTAGAGAAATTAGGTGAGTGAGGTAATATCTTTTATTGGACCTACTTCCGTTTGTGTAGTCTCTCCCCCAACAGAAGTTGGTCCAATAGAAGATGTTAACTGTTGATATTGATTTTTTTTTTTGGCATTATCAAGCAAACCTTAGTTAACAAATGGTTTTTATTTTGGAGTTTATTTTGTGATATTTAAGGGTAAAACCAATCTTATATACAGCCACCAGGTTCTTTATAAAATCATTTCTATTTCCTATCTTTCTTGACCACATTTGGTCTCCACTATTGCTTGTTTCTGCAATCATTCTTCTCTCTCCCCCCCTTCCCCCGCCCCAATCTTTCTGCTACTGCTAAATGCATGGCAGACTGTGACAGCATGGCACATTTTCGTACAAGAATGATTCTTTAATGCTGGCAGTGGTCTTAGTAGGATAAGCCATTTCAATGATAATATCATCCTCCATTCATTATGTATTTTCCCTCCCCTCCTCTAATGAACTGTTGCCACTTCAGAGAGTTCTACTCTTCCAAATGTCTTGCATGAATTTGCATATGGTATAAGATTTGTGATTATAGAATATTCTTTACTGAAAAATAGGATGCTATTAAACTATGGAACCTTTTAATCACTGTATAATCTGTTAAACTACTATGTGTGAATGAGATAAATTGAGGTCTGAACTTATTCCATTCTGTATACCATAACAATTTATCTCTTGTAGTGATACAAGCACTGAAAATGAAAGATGAACAGATATACAAATATCTATTCTCCAGTTGTACAGTACATGTGAGGTGCTTTCAGACAATCTACATACCAGTAGGGAGTGCAATGGGGAACGTATGTGCAGACCCCCTGGGCTTTGTCATTCAAGAAATACTGTCTCAGAGAGGAGAAGATATTTTAGGAAACAGTAACAATACCCAAGTCATCCAGTATCTCTGGAACTGAGAATTATTCTGGGATGTATAATTTTTAAGGTAATATTTGTAGGAATGCTACAGTAAATGCAGAGTAGCCAGAGGTGCTGGAACTAGGCGTGCTGGGGTTGCTGCCACACCCCTTGGCTTGAAGTTGTTTACAGTTTGGTTCAATGGCTCTCAGCACCCTCACTGTACAAAATTGTTCCAGCATCCTTGATAGTAGCACTCTCTACAAATAGATAGCGTGGTCATAACTGTTCTGCCAGGTTGGAAGTTTATTATTTGTATTTCAATAGCATCTGGGAGCCCCAGCTATGGACCAGAGGACAGATTTCTTGAGGTATTTAGCAAAAAGAAAAGGAGTACTTGTGGCACCTTAGAGACTAACCAATTTATTTGAGCATGAGCTTTCGTGAGCTACAGCTCACTTCATCAGATGCATACCGCGGAAACTGCAGCAGACTTTATATATACACAGAGAATATGAAACAATACCTCCTCCCACCCCACTGTCCTGCTGGTAATAGCTTATCTAAAGTGATCATCAGGTGGGCCATTTCCAGCACAAATCCAGGTTTTCTCACCCTCCACCCCCCCACACAAATTCACTCTCCTGCTGGTGCTAGCCCATCCAAAGTGACAACTCTTTACATAATCAAGTCGGGCTATTTCCTGCATAAATCCAGGTTTTCTCACATCCCCCCCACCCCCATACACACACAAACTGCTGGAGAGTGAGTTTGTGGCCAGGAGGGATTTCAAAGGGGTTTACCCTTCCCTTTATATTTATGACAGTGGGATTTACAGAAGTGTCTAAACAGGTTAAGTACCTAGACTGCTAAGGGATTTTGCAATTCCTACTCAGTGCCTATCTGAGTGTTTAGGCACCTAAATACCTTTGAAAAGCTAGTCCCAGGACCCCATTATACTAAATGCAAACACAGAACAAAAACACAATTCCTCTATGTTAATACTGTCCCCTAAGTAGTGTAAGGGACAAGAGTTATTAATAGAAATCCTGAAAGTTCCAATCGGAATGCTAAAAGCTTTGAGTCAGGTTAATAAAAACACATACAGTAGTTGTTCACTGCTGCTCATTTATATTTGGGGAGTTTTGTGTCATTAGTTTTGTCACTCAGCAGCTGGGACCTCACAGCCTAGAAAATGCCCTCAGATTTGGAAAAACTACTCAACCATGTTGTACCTTAAAAGACTGAAGACTGGCATTGTGCATGTTTAATCAGATTGTTTACACATCTGTGCTCTGCAATACAGCTTATTTGGGGAAAGTATGCACCCTGTCACTTCCTATTGATCAGGAGATAAATAGAAATAGGACAAGTCCACTGGATCACTGAGTCTAAGCATCAGACTAAAGAAAGGAATAAAGCCCTGAAACATTTAATTTCCTCATACAATATTTCTTCACCTGTTGTCAATTTATTCTTAATTAAAAAATTTATAAGCAAATATATTTACCACTTTGAATTAGACCATTATTTCATATGTGGTCTCTTGTAAAAACAAAGCTCTCAGTCATGTTATATTGTCTCCCCTTTAACCATTCTGGTCTCAAAGGCCCCTACCCTGATTAACTTTCCTAATTTAAAACCAGTCAATAAATTCCTCGGCTGTCTTAGAGTCGAGTAATCCCAAGGTAGTTTTACTGCATCCACATTTCTCCCAGCCTCTAGTGTCTTGATGTACAAGAGCACTGGGAAACAAAGCAGGTTCTCCAGCAACACAATACAGACAGTTAAACTCGTCTCGTTGGTCTGGAACACTGGCAAGGTTTTGTTAGTCAGGTGTTAAGACTATGTTTTTTTAGACCTATGATTAGGTTCACTTCCAATTTTTCAAGGTGAGTACATAATGAGTTCATATGCCATATTGCTTTGAATCTGCAAAATTTATTTTCTGGTGCTGTAGATGCAGTTAGAGCTAGAGGCATCCTTTTGCAGCTTAACAAGATTGGTAGAGCTAATTCAAAACTCTGAGTTCAGTCAACGGCACCCTACAGCACTGTCATTTAGAATGGTTCCGCTTGCTTCCTTCTCTTTGACAGGCAGGTATGTGGGAGAAACCCGTAGTCCTACCACCTCTTGCCATCTTGGGAGAAATTTGCACCACCAGAATAGACAAAGAGAGCAGTCCCTAGGCTAACCAGAGTGCCAGAATTGTGATTGTCCTTGGCTCTTGTGTGTGAGATGTAGGAGGCAAGAGGAAAAAACCTTTTTTTGGACCCTTCTTTCCACCCCTGTACATGTGGAAGGGCCAGGTGAATCTAGCCTTAAATAGGCTGAGGCACAGACAGCTAATAGATAGCAGGGTTCTTTTGCTAACCCACTCTGTCAGCCGTGTTGGAATCCTGCAGGTAATTGCTGATGGACTCCTCCTGAATCAGTATAACTGGTGGGTCTTGTTAACTCCACCCTGTATATAAAGAAAGTGTCCTAGACTCTGGATGGATAGGGTCTACACTGGACAGTCCTCCATGAGGAAGTCAAGGTAAAGGAGAAAAATTTGATCTGGAGCATATTATATTGTTGTTATTTTCGTTGTAAATAAACCTAAGCCCAGAAAGAATCTGTTTTTTGTTACCCAATCTGGACAGTGTTTTCAAAGAGGATGGAAAAGGTATATCTGCTCTCAGAGCATCTTGTCTGTACCTTCCCTCTGCCTTACTCCTCACCTGATGTTCAGCTCTTCGTTAGTTCTGAGTAGTTCATAGGGCAAGAATTTCAAGCATGGCTCCCTAAAAATGCTGAGCACCCACAGTTCCTAATGAAGTCTGTAAGAGCGGCAGGTGTTGAGCCCCTCTGAGAATTTGGTATCTAACTGTGGATTAAGGTACCCAACTTTAGGCTCCCACGTTTGAAAATGTGTACATTTAAAATTTATGTAATAGTGGAAGAGTAGAAGCAAATTTACATAAAATGTCTCTCCTTGTGATTGTCAGCTGGCTGTTCTAGAGTTCTTTGGGCCTCCTGTCATGCTGGAAGGAGCTTCTTGCTTTATTTGTTGTTGTTGATTGTCTTGTGCATTTCATCTTTAGGCTCTTTTCAGGATGATCTATAATCGGACTAGTGTCATTTAATAGAGGATGTGAATCAACTGACTAAGCTCCCTTAGTTATGTCAGAGTTGGTTGTTTCTTACGCATGGACATTAGATGTGGGGAAAGGTAGGATTAAAACCTGTCTGACCATGGCATAAGGGGCCTGGATGTTTTATGAATAGAGCACTAATACAAGTCTATATTAGTGAGATGAAATTCCCTTGAAATCCCCTTTAGTGCTTGTGTCTTCCAGAAGAATTATAATAATGACTTCCCTATTCAATTAACCTCTTTTAAAGTATTGTATTAGTGATTGTGGGTCATCTCAGTGAGGATGAAATTGGCGCACGCAGAGCAGAGGGAAGATATGAAATCAAAATAGCACAAGTTGCAAATTCAATCAGAAAATCACTGATAAAAGTACTTCAAAGTCTCTGTGTCAAGAAAGAAGGCATCTATTAGCATAATTATGAATTTCGTTTCAAGATGTGAAAGTCAGACTAATAATGATGGGAATGATTTAGGGAATGGTCATATTACTGACTTCTGTGGATTTTTAACCAACTTTAAAGAATCAAATGGCTGATCCTAAGAGTCCTGTGTCTCTCCCGCTCTGCCCAGTGGGGTAAGGAGCTACGTAAGTGTCATTAATGACACTTTGGTGATCACAACCAGATAACTGTCCAGGAATTTTCTGACAATTAACATTCCATAAATTCATGCCTTACCAAAGCATATGTTTATCTTCTTAACTTTAAGTCCCGACTGGCACCCCGGTATGTTAATGTTTAAATATACTTAGCATTAATGACACTTACCTCGCACCTTTTATCTAAAGATCTCATAGTACTTTGCAAGGATGGCGAAGCATTATCAATCTCCATGTTTATCTAGTATATAAATGGTAAATGCAGTCAGTTTTTAAAGAGAGCTTTTACAGTTGAGCAAAGGGCTTTTGTTTTTCTGAGTACCTTCCTTATAGTGCCCTGGAGTCAGTGTCCGTGAAAGAATTGGCAGCAGCTGTGAAAATTGTGCCCTGTGCCAGTAAATTTGAACACAGAATGGTTGGTAATTCTTATTTCACGTAGCTTTCCTGTTCAGGACTCCGCATAGAGAAGTAGATGCCATGTAACTACCTAACAAGTATGTTACTTCAGAGTTCAACAGGTCATTTTTGATGGCTTTAATTTTCACATAATAAAACTGTTGTGTGCTTTCTTCCTCCAAAAGTTCAGTTTATCTCAGGATTTTCCCACCCCATTGTCTGGAAACAGCTGAGAGTTCACTCCTACAATTGCTACTGTCCTGTTCAGCTTGGTCTGGTTCTCTGGCTTTAATGTGAATATTTTAGACTCCCTGTTTTGTTCCTACACTGAGGGGAAATGAATCATACATTTGAAAAAGACTAGTGACCTCAGATCCATCATGATACGGATTCATAAGAGTTATTAGCTTTTTATATATTTATTTAAATGCTAAAAAATTAGAGAGATTAGAGAGACTATTAAAATAAAAAAACCTCAATAATAATAATAATAATGGGAGATTTCAATTATCTCCATATTGACTGGGTACATGTCACCTCAGGACGGGATGCAGAGATAAAGTTTCTTGACACCGTAAATGACTGCCTCTTGGAGCAGCTGGTCCTGGAACCCACCAGAGGAGAGGCAATTCTTGATTTAGTCCTAAGTGGAGCACAGGATCTGGTACAAGAGGTGAATATAGCTGGACCGCTTGGTAATAGTGAACGTGATATAATTAAAGTTAATATCCCTGTGGCAGGAAAAACACCACAGCAACCCAACACTGTAGTATTTAATTTCAGAAAACAGAACCTCACAAAAATGAGGAGGTTAGTTCAACAGATACAGTGCCAAAAGTGAAATCTCTGCAAGCTGCATGGAAACTTTTTAAAGACACCATAATAGAGGCTCAATTTAAATGTATACCCCAAATTAAAAAACATAGTAAGAGAACCAAAAAAGAGTCACCGTGGCGAGCCCACAAAGTAAAAGAAGCAGTGAGAAGCAAAAAGGCATCCTTTAAAAAGTGGAAGTTAAATCTTAGTGAGGAAAATAGAAAGGAGCATAAACACTAGCAAATGAAATGTAAAAATACAATTAGGAAGGCCAAAAAAGAATTTGAAGAACAGTTAGCCAAAGACTCAACAATTAAGAGCAATTTTTTTTTTTTAATGACAGGTTTCAGAGTAGCAGCCATGTTAGTCTGTATCCGCAAAAAGAAAAAGAGGACTTGTGGCACCTTAGAGACTAACAAATTTATTTGAGAATAGTGATGAAGTGAGCTGTAGCTCACGAAAGCTTATGCTCAAATAAATTTGTTAGTCTCTAAGGTGCCACAAGTCTGCCTTTTCTCTTTTTTTTTTTTTAAGTACATCAGAAGCAGGAAGCCTGCTAAACAACCAGTGGTTGTTTTGAGGTGCTAAAGGAGCACTCAAGGACCATATGGCCATTGCGGAGAAACAAAATGAATTCTTTGCATTGGTCTTCATGGCTGAGGACATGAGGGAGATTCCCAAACCTGAGCCATTCTTTTTAGGTGACAGATATGAGGAGCTGTCCCAGATTGAGGTATCATTAGAGAAGGTTTTGGAACAAATTGTTAAATTAAACAGCAATAAGTCACCAGATGGTATTCACCCAAGAGTTCTGAAAGAAATCAAATGTGAAATTGCAGACCTACTAAGTGTAGCCTGTAACCTATTATTTAAATCAGCTTCTGTACCAGATGACTGGAGGTTAGCTAATGTGACGCCAATATTTAAAAAGGGCTCCAGAAGTGATGCTGGCAATTACAGGCCTGTAAGCCTGACTTCAGTACCAAGCAAACTGGTTGAAACTATAAGAACAATATTGTCAGACATATAGATGAACATAATTTGTTGAGGAAGAGGCAACATGGTTTTAATAAGGGGAAATCATGCCTCCCCAATCTACTAGAATTCTTTGAGGGGGTCAACAAGCATGTGGACCAAGGGGATCCAGTGGATATAGTGTACTTAGATTTTCAAAAAGCCTTTGACAAGGTCCCTCACCAAAAGCTCTTAAGCAAAGTAAGCTGTCATGGGATAAGAGGGAAGGTGCTCTCATGGATTGGCAACTGGTTAAAAGATAGGAAACAAAGGGTAGGTACAAATGGTCAGTTTTCAGAATGGAGAGAGGTAAATAATGGTGCCCCCAGGGGTCTGTTCTGGGACCAGTCCTTATCAACATATTCATAAATGATCTGGGAAAAGGGGTAAACAGGCAGAAAAAAATGCAGATGATACAAAATTACTAAAGATAGTTAAGACCCAGGCAGACTGCAAAGAGCTACAAAAGGATCTCTCAAAACTGGCTGACTGGGCAATAAAATGGCAGATGAAATTTAATGTTGATAAATGCAAAGTAATGCACATTGGAAAGCATAATCCCAGCTATACATATAAAATGATGGGGGTCTAAATTAGCTGTTACACTCAAGAAAGAGATTTTGGAGTCATTGTGGATAGTTCTCTGAAAAACAGAGCAGTGAAAAAAGCAAACAGAATGCTGGGAATAATTGAGAAGGGAATAGAAAATAGGACAGGAAATATGTTGCCTCTACATAAATCCAGGGTACACCCACATCTTGAATACTATGTGCAGATGTGGTCGCCCCATCTCAAAAAAGTTATACTGGAATTGGAAAAGGTTCAGAAAAGGGCAACAAAAATTATTAGGGGTATGGAACGTCTTCCGTACGAGGAAAGATTAATAAGACTGGGAGTTTTCAGCTTGGTAAAGAGACAGCTAACGGGAGATATGATTGAAGTCTATAAAATCATGACTGGTATAGAGAAAGTAGATAAGGAGGTATGTTCACAACTTCTCATAATGCAAGAACTAGGGGTCACCAAATGAAATTAATAGGCAGAAGGTTTAAAACAAATAAAAGGAAGTATTTCTTCACACAACACACAGTCAACCTGTGGAACTCCTTGCCAGAGGATGTCGTGAAGGCCAAGACCATAACAGGGTTCAAAAAAGAACTAGATAAATTCATGGAAGATTGGTCCATCAGTGGCTGTTAGCCAGGACGGGCAGGAATGGTGTCCCTAGCCTCTGTGTGCCAGAAGCTGGGAATGAGTGAAAAGGGATGGATCACTTGAGGAGTACCTGTTCTCTTCATTCCCTATGAGGACCTGGCATTGACCACCGTCGGAAGACAAGATACTGAGCTAGGTGGACCTTTGGTCTGACCTAGTAGGGCCATTCTTATGTTCCTATTTAATCTCTGATGCCCATCATGACTTTTCTGAGTATCTTGCAAAGTCAGCTCCTGGCTCACAGCAGGAAGGAGTGGCATCAGCTTGTACATACAACAGAAATTGCACCATTGCTGAATAGTTTTTAAGATGAAATCCTGACTCTGCTGCTGCTGTGTGTTGGGGTAGGTTGTGGAGAGCTTGTGTAGGGTAACTCTGCAATGCTCTGCAACAGCTCTCTGAGGTTACATCGGTATGGGAGATGGAAAACAGTTTTGACACTATGCAGGCCACCACTGCCTCTGCAGCTGTACAGATTCACTGCCTCTTGTGGACAAGATAGCACAGGGGGCATGGCTGATACTGCAGCCTTCACTAGTGCACCACAGCTGAGGAGAGAGGAGTTCCCTCTGGAAAACTCCTATAAAGCCCATTCACTTAGGTTTAGCATAGGGATCGAGGATTTGGCCCTTTGTAAAACTGCTTCATCTGGTGCCTGCTGCTCTCTCTTCACTGAAAGCATCCCATTTTAAAAGAGAAAATGTTTTTCCACGTCTCATTCATATACCTTAGTCATCAGTCTGATCCATATCAATCTTCTCTCCCACATATAAATAAACTGAACCCAAATCTCTTTATTTGTTTTGCAGTCTGTCTCTCCCTGTTTGTTTCAGCTCATGGTGAGAGGCGGTGGTATCAGAGCATCATGCCTCTTTAAAGATGCTCTAGGAAATATTGTCAGAACATCAACATTCCACAAACCTATAAACTGCTAATCAGATTCCAGTTCCAAGCTTTCTGCTTAATAAAAAGGAGATTAGAATACTAATCTGTTGGTAATGAAATCTGGATGCCCAATTAATGCTTTACTCTCTATCCTTCCACACTTACTCTCCCCCAGCACAGATTATCTACAGGCCCTTCTATACTAACTTTGTGTAGATGATCATAGAACATATGTGGAATATTTATTTTCCTTTTAAATCTAGACTTCAAATAGCATATGATTTTCACATGCTGCCTTCCCCTCTGGGTGTGATTTTTAAGGTATTTTATCTGACCTTGCCAAGAGCAGCATACCCCAGCTTTATCCATTTCTGGAACCCCCTGCCACAACACACATTCACACACATTTAATAGTCTGGTTTTAATTTAGTGTAATTTGAAAAAGGGCAAAGGCAAAGCAACATTTGTGGTCATAAATCATTATCCGTTTACATCTCACTAAAGGTTTCTCCTTAATTTTCTCTGGTTGGGTCATATGCCTTTAAGCATGCAGGCAAAATAGAGGAATTGAAAATTCTGTTGACAGGTAAATGTGAATCATCTTGTATCATTCAAAGAAAAATAATCAAGCTCTTTTCAAATAATATAAAATGTAAAATGATTGCCTGTTGGGGAGGAGGGAAGCTTATCAGCATCTCTTCTATAGAAAATGATTCCCATTTTGTAACTGGAGGAACATATGCTTCAGTTTATCTTGTCACTTGACTTGCAGTCTCTGATATTTATTAACAGTTGATTTTCTGTAGATGCTATTCTTTCCTGTTTTTCTCCTCCCACCCCACCAATCCATTATTTCCCTGAAAACTACATCTGTCCTTCTTTTCATTATCATTTCCTTAAAGATTATTATTATTTCATTGTTGGTTTTGAAGAGGCTTTGGTAATGAGTGGTGCAGCCCTGGTTCCATGCAAATACAACAATCAATGTTTGAGGCTTCCCCCCTCCTTCCTTAATCATTTTATCAAAGCCTGTGAGATTGAACTTTTGTAGTCACTGCAAGAAAATACAGAAATTATGAATTCAACAGAAGATTTGGTATTCACTAGAGGCTCACATGAAATAGAGGCAGGGCTGGCTTCAAAGACGTGGACAATTGTGTACATCTACAAGACATCTTTTACAAAGCTAGAGCTCTGTGGGTGAGCAGTACATTGGCTTAATATCTTAGCAGCATATACCCCTATATCTAAGACTTTGGCACTATCAAGAGAGTCCTGTAGGCTGTTGTTCTCATGCCGTATATCTCAGTAGTTGAGCTTTTAATAATTTTAAAAGATGTTTTTTTTTCCCTTTCAGATACTTCCACTTGTAGCTTTCTCAATCTCTCACATCTTTTTCTACTTAATCCTAGTATCTGATATCTTTTTATTTTGTATTGATCATTGTCCTTGATGCCTGTCTCAGAGAATTAGAGGGTACGGCTGGTACTGAATCCCCATTTTTGAATTAAGACCATTTTAAATAGCAGAAAAGCTTCAGTGACACAATGAGCCTGTTCTGCTTTGATCACAATTTGATAAAGCTTTACAAAGACTTGGTGAGTTATTTAAACAGATATCAGCTTACACCCAGGAAAGACAAAAATGGTATTATATAAAACCCTGTGTTTCTCCATTTCCTGCAGATTGCACTAGATTTCAGATTATTTGCTGCTATGAGAATTGATTAGATGAAAATACTTGTGTTTACCTGAGCTCTAAGAGTTTTCAAGCATCCACCCCACTGTTAAATTGCTTCTGTGTAGCTGCATAATATTCCTGTTGTGAAATTCTTGCTTATATCAGTACATCTGTGAAACAATTAGTAACCCATCAAAAAATGTAAATTCATTTATTGCAAGGCTGTAGGAACCCTTTACTCTCTGTTAAATTGCACCTATATAGCCACGCAGCGTGAAAAATTGTTAAATTTATTGACGTGAATGGCAAACAAATAGCTAGGATATGATTTGATATTAAATGGACTTAAATCATGGGTTCACCCCTGCCCCCTCCCCCCCCCCCCAAAAAAAAGCACTATGAAGCCGCTATGATTGAGTTCCGGTGTTCCCAGTCCCTGTCTCGCTTCCTGATTGAAGGAGGACCATGTGAGGGTGGATATGAGGAGAGCTTTAATGGGCCTTGTTCCAGGAAATCAGAGCAACTTCCAAAGACATGACCAGCAGAGTCTGAGGTGAATTTGCAGAATTCCAAAGCTCTGCTGTGAGGGGCTAGGACTAGAGCTGGGTGAAACTTTTCAACTGAAACAATTTTTGGTGAAAAATGCAGATTCTGCAACACTAAAATACTTAGCATATTTTTGCCACAGATTTGGGGGCAGTGGGGGGGGGGAGAGGAGTTTTTAAAAAAAAATGAAAAAAATCTTTTTTTTTCAGCATTTTCAAAACAAAAGGTTTGAATTTTTTTCCAGTTCAAACAACCTTTTGTTTAAATATTTCTTTTAATTTTATTTTAAAAATTAAACAATATTAAAATGCTCAACATTGAAAATGAGGCATTTCATTTTGGTTGAATTAAACATTTCATTTCCTCAGAAACAATTTTTAAAAAAAGAATTTGACATGCAGAATATTTTGAAAATATTAATTTTGGGTTCAGCATACGATGATGATTGTTTTGGAATTGCCAGTGAACCGAAAAATCTGTGATTTGTCTAGCTCTAGATAGGTCCTAACTTGAAGAGGAGCCACTGACAGCCAGCTCAGGCTGCTGGGTTCTATAAAGAGCCAAGAGAATGGGCCTTTCTTCTCTCCAGTAGTGAAAAGGGCCCTGGAGAAACAGCAACACTAGAAATTGAAAGTAAACACTGCAGGAGCTGCCAGGAAGCAGAAGAAGAAGCTGGTGCTATTCAGGATTTAGTCTCCTTCCTTGCTTTTCTGTAGGTTTTAGTCCCTCCCTGTCCTCTTCCCTAAACCCTCAAGCCTCATCTCTGCCTCTTTAAAGCAGTTGCCAGAGCCAGAAATTAGCAGCTTCCTCTTCCTTTTCTTGTTTTCATGTGGCATGCCTGCCCTTCCCTTGCTGCTTTTGCATTTGGTATGCACATACATATGTACCCGAGTATGCGCACTCACACACTAACCCATTACACATGTGCTGGAAACTTGCTTCCCCTCTTGAGGCAATCACGCAGCATTTTGCCTTTCAACTCCTTGAAAAGAATCTCTGGCCTAGGTGATCTGTTTTCGTGCAGCACAGGAGTGGTCAGGGAGCAGGCAAAGATAGTAGTATGCCCTTACATGAGTCGTTCCAATCAGGTCAGTGGAAGAACTTGTGTAAGTGCTACTCATCATCAATAAGAGTTGCAGAACTGGATCAAGTAACAAGTTTTGCCTACACATCTGTATACAGTGCAGTTCAAATGTTTAACTCTTATAAAGCAATCCATTAATATTATGCCACGTATACAGTATTGACATTTTATCATAGTAATTAGGTTGAAAAAAATACTGACATGAGTCTCAGCACTTTCTCATGTGATAATTTTCATACTTACCACAGTCCAGTAGTCCATCTTTACTAAAATATCTAGAACTCAGTGATAAACATTGACAATTCTCCAATCAAGATTTTGATTTGAAAACATGCATCACATAAATATTTTGTAGTTCACTTGCATTTTCTTAAATAGGTCCTTTAATTAGTAATGTGTTTCCATAATAGAGCCTAGCCTGTTTATTACAATTTGGCTTTTAGAAAATTGCCACAGTGAGAGCTTTGCAGGCAATTCAATGGTTATGAATATCTACTGCCCCGACACCAGTTCAGAAAGGTCTCTATAGAGAAGTTAAGTATCGGGGATAGCTGTGTTAGTCTGTATCCACAAAAACAACAAGGAGTCTGGTGGCACCTTAAAGACTAACAGATTTATTTGAGCATAAGCTTTCGTGGGTAAAAACCCCACTTCTTCAGATGCATGGAGTGAAGATTACAGATGCAGACATAAATATACTGACACATGAAGAGAAGGGAGTTAACTCACAAGTGGAGAACCAGTGTTGACAGGGTCAATTTGATCAGGGTCGATGTAGTCCACTCCCAATAATCGATGAGGTGAACCACCCTGATATTATACATTTCTACTGATTTGTGAGGTCCTGAAAAAAGGCGCTTATCTAATATGGCTATCCGTAATTACCTAATATGTATAGTGAGTTGACAAACTCCCTGTTGCTACTTGTAGAATTTCCTTTCTCCTTACCATAGGTGAAAAGTATCATTGCAATGTGTTTGCCATCATGGTGCTTTGGAAATGTTGGCATTGTATAAGACACCAAGAAATGTGATGGTTAAACTATTCTTTTTTTTTTACAAAGATTTTTTTAGGAAAATTCTTAAAAAGAAAATTCCACCAAAGCAGAGATCAAAGTTGGCAGATCTTAATGGAATGCACTGCTGCACAACAAACTAAGAGGGTATGTTTGCACACAGAGGTGTGACTGCAGCTTGGGTAGGCATACCTGCACTAAATTTAATTGAGCTAGCTTGGTTCCCAATAGCAGTGAAGAAATGGCAAAGACCCTAGCACAGGCTAGGAGCCTGAGTACATACCCAGGGTTCTGGGCAGGCTTGTGAAGCCTGTGCCAAAGCCCCGGGCACCACATCTTCACTGCTTTTTTAACAGCACTACTAGATATAAGTTAATGTGGGTATGCCAATGTGAGCAGCAATCACACCTCATATTGCAGCGTGCATACTCGCTGACTCTAATTCTTAGAGCAGAGACACTCCCATTCTTAATTTTTTCTCAGGAGTAGTGCAATAGGAATCAATGAAACTACTCCCATGTTTAAAGTTAAGAACGCGCTTAAGTGTTCTCAGGATCAGGGGGAAACACCAGCACCGTATCAAATCTTGTTCCTTCAGGCAGAAAAATCTCTACAACACCATTGTTCAGTAAAAGTATTGTGGCATGGAGACAAGCAGGGGAAGGATGAAGTCCTGCTGCTGTGCCACTATGCTGCCAAAACATAACCCTTGAATGCATTTGGCTAAATCACCAAAGTGCTAGCAAGATGGTTATTCATATGAACACAGGTCTTTCAGATACTAGTTCCTTACACAAGTGCAGGAATAAAACATAGTTTGCTTTAATTCACCATATTCTAACTGAAGTGAACTAGGTGGAGAATTATTGACCAACGTTTTAAAAGAAAAAAAATATCCCTCTATAGATTATCAAAAAGGGAAATCATTTCATATTTCAGGTTTCTATTCACCCCTCTCCAGCTCTCCATCAAGAAAAGTAACATAAATTTTGCTAAAAGAAAAGGAGTACTTGTGGCACCTTAGAGACTAACCAATTTATATGCTCAAATAAATTGGTTAGTCTCTAAGGTGCCACAAGTACTCCTTTTCTTTTTGCGAATACAGACTAACACGGCTGTTACTCTGAAACCTGTCATAAATTTTTCTGGTTTGTAACTGGATTAAATTGAAACCTTCAAAATTTCCTGCCTTTTCCCCATAGAAATACCACACAGAGTATCAGGCCAAATTATACTTCATCTATGGGCAGTTCTATGTTGGAACTATATCACTGTTCTGTAGCATTTCATTTTTCTCAGCCACAACTGTTATGCTGGTTCTTGGCAGAAAACAAAGAAATTAAATAATCCACACCACAAAATCCTCCTCTTTCTCGTTTGTTTCTTTCCATTACCTGCATTTGGCCTGGGCCATTTGCTGGCATGGCATTCCTTGGCAAAGATGTCTCAACAAATCCATCTTCCCACTTCTCTGGTTCTGAGGAATTATTCCACTTTATAAGATCATCAAAAATGTTTGTTAAAAAAATAAAATAAAATAATCACCTCCAATATCTGTATACTTTGGTCTTGCCTGCCACAGCTAAAGCAAGAATTGGCCATGTTTCTTTTTTTTTTTTGGGCGGGGGTGGGGGGAATTGGCTGTAATATCCTTTCTTGTTTCTATTTCAGGACTTAAATTATCTTGTATATTTCCATAGAAAACAGGTAAAATATATACTTTTCTGCACAGTTCATAATGTAGCTCTAGCTTAGTATAGAAAAGATTCATGCAGGCTCTCAGATTTTATGGTGATGGGGGCCATCTCACTACTTAAGCAGATTATGTTGATTTATTCACATGACTTTTTTGTATAGATATTTGTATCGTTAATGATAAACTGCTTTTATTAATGTGTCTGAGGACATCCTATATTTTTGGATAATCAGAGGTCTAGATAAATTAACTCAGTTTCTCTTCAAATTTCAGATCTGGGGAGAAAAATGAATTTTAGAAATTTGGATAATGAGGTTTACCTGTATTATCTGTACAGTGATGATGTGGTTAGCATTGTGCAAGATACAGATATGCACAGGCAAGTAAAATTCTGGAATTTCCTAACTTATGACCTTTCACTTTGAAAGCTTACCATATTTTTAATTTAGTTATTGTATGAAATCTACCAGCTTTTAAAAAAGCAAACTGAAATAACAAAGATTCTACCATGTGGAATCATACTGAAATCCCCATGGTTCTTCAGCTGGGTTGGAACCTTAGATCCAAAATACAGATCTCTGCCCCTTGAGCTAAGGGAGGAACTGATAGCTCTAGTAGGACCAGCCACTAGAGGAGGATGAGGCACATGCCTTGCCAATAGGTTTCACAGATGTTTGCTTAGAGCCAAGGAATGCTGAAACTTAAGAAACCTGGATTCTATTCCAGGTGGTGGAGGGGAGTGTAATCTAGTGGTCACAGACCCTTTTGCCCTAGTCCCCACTGCTGAGTCTTACCCTTCTGCACCATCCCCTCCAGCCTGTTCATGTCCCACTTCTGTCTCTTTCTCCCTCCACCCACAGCTCATCATCTCAGTCCCAGTTCCTCCTCTTGGCTCAGTCCAAGTCTCATTTCAAAACTCCTATTCTCTCTTCTTAGGTACCTCATCTCAATCTCCCCCCAGGCTTTTTGTCCCATCTCCTGGCCTAGCCTGGCCCAATCTTTCACACACATGCCAAATTCCTTGCTTGATCTGAGTCTCCCCTCCCACAGCTCCCATTCTGTTGCCTCATCTCACCCCTTCCAGCTCCCAGTCAAGTCTCCCCGCCCCCCTACATACAACAGACTTCTTGACCCAGTCTGCTTCTTTCCCCTCCCACCAAATTTAAAGAAGAGAGAGTCTCCTTGCCCTCAGTTCCCATACCTGGAAAGCAGCAAGGAGCAGCAATGTCAGGAAAATCCTTCTCAGCACCTAAATCCTTAGGCGGTAGCATGTTCATTGATGATTGAATCTTTGGAGAATTTAGCTTTCAAACCCTGAACTGAGATTTTTCAAAGGCTTATAACTTGGCCCAGTGTGGGAACTTTTTCATGGGAGCAGCAAATGGTACATCTCTGACACTTAGGCAAGGCTCATAGCAAATTAGAAGTCCCTACTCCTAGCCATGCATGATTTAGAGCTTCTCAATGAAATGTTTGTAAGAGGTTTTTTTAACATGGGCAAAAAGATGATTATTTCCCCTAACATCGTTCTGAAAAATGGCTGAGCAGCTTTTGCTGAAATTTCAAACAGAATAATAATAATAATTAATAATAATTCAGCCTGAAGCAGGCACTTGGAATGGAAAATTTCAGCACAAACAATTAAAGTTTGGCAAAGTTATAAGCAACTTCCGATTTGAAAACCCTGTTTTCAGTATCAGGAAATCTTAACTATAGGCAGTGCCATCAGCTCTCTGTGTAATACAATGTAATTGTACAAACAATGGCACATTGGCACATCCCAAGCCCACTCTGAGTAGCCCTCACCTCTCCTTTACAGTGTAGTTAAGGGGACAGCTAGTGAAGGAGGTGACTGTGCAGCATAAAGTGAACCTGGCAGACCCAAGAAACTAACTTGTAAACTTTTTCTCCTTATTGGATCTATTACTCAAATGTTGTCAATCCAATGCACCTTTGAAAACCACAAGAAATACATGTACAATAACCTTTCAAGCCTGTAGACAGTGGAGAAGAAATTTCATCTCCAAATGAACCAAACTGAAGAGTTTCTGTGATCAGGTTTGAGATCCCAAACAAAATCAGATGATTCTGATGTCCCAGTTTGGATTTGTGGGTATGGTATTTTCTGATAACTTATCAAATTTGGCACTTTGATTCCTAAACAAGTGCCAGGTTTACTTAGATTACACTAAGCGACTGCCTCTGAAATTTCATGTGCACCCAAGGGCATACTATTATAAATTTAAGCACCCCTAGGAATACCTTCCTAATGCAGAAGTTGTCGACTGAAAAATGATCTGGCCTTCTTTGAGAGAAATATTAAAGCTTATAAGTCCTATATTGAGCTTCCCACCTTCTCAATGAAAAATGCATTTTCCTTGTGAAGTCCCTCATGATTAATGTACTACTGTAAATGTGTGCCATCAGAAGCTGAGTAGATAGTATTATGCTTACACACTACAGTTTGAGTGTATCTAACAGTCTCTGTTCTGTACTCTAAATGTGGTTTTGTGTGCTTTCCACATATTATGGAAAATATTACTATATTTGGACTTTGCACTCATGATTCATGCCTTCAAATGAGTTATTTACATTCATCAGTGTTTACTATTTCTTCTGCATTGTGTGAATGACATTTATTGTGTGATTTTTTTTTTTAATTCTTTATGGGTGGAACCGTGCAATTCAGTGCAGATAGCAAAGAAACATTCAGAGACTGCCAGTGTCAAGATGCTGGTGGTCTTACAGTTTATCCAGCATCTCAGAGCCGTTGGGATGATCTCAGTGGAAGGGCTTTGGGGTTGCCTCAGCTGTGATTGGAATATAAAGGAACATTGCAGTTTTAGCTTTGAACATTGTCAGTCCCTTTGTTTTCAACAGCACAACACTGATAGAAAATGTGATGAAAAGTACATACATTCTGTAACATAAAAAGATTCAAGGATGATCTATGAAAGACTTTTAGGATTTGTAATTGAAATAGATCTTCACCTTGGGACAAGTCAAGTCTTTGATTTTAGTCTCCTAATACTTATCCCATTATATCATATGGTTGGTGAAAGGACTTGAAGTAGTTTCCTTTCTTTTCCCAAGTGTTCGCAATTATTTCTCCTCTAATAAATAAAATACTATTATGGGATCACCCACACAATGAAAGAGCGAAGTTCTTAACACTGAAGAAAGACAACCTTTGGAATTAAACCAACTGAAAGCAAACGGAAGAACTAAAGAGTTAAAGTTTTGCAATGAAGCAGCAGATGCCTATAGATCTCAAGGTTGATTGAATTTAGCGGCTCCTGTTATGAAATTTATTAGCCCTGGGCAGCAGTTTCAACTATATCCTTTATTTTGTGCTTCTGGAAGCAACAACACTGTTGGTAATGAATAAAATAAAGCAAGAGAAGAAATCAGAGCATGAATTAGATGATTTTGCAAATGTAGTAAACACTCTTAACTCACAATAAGTTATTCATATAATGCATGAATCATTTCTTTGTCCCTGGACCTGAATTTTAAGTTAATACTGTTTTTCCCCTTAAATGTAATCCACACCAAATAATATTTCATCATTTACAATACTGTTTCTAAAACAGGCTAAAATTGTTGAGCTTTTCACTCAGAGTACAACAGTTAATCTTGTGCATATAAACGGTAAATGCTGTCAGTTTTTAAAGAAAACTTTTACAGTTTAGTAAAGGTCTTCTGCAAACTGTTCCCAGAAAAAAAAAAGTAATTAATATTGAGCTGTGTATTACTAATTCAGGAGGAAAATTCTTGATTAAATCACCACACACAAACACTCACTATGACATTCAGAGTTAAGGTTAAACTTAAACCTTTGAAAGCATGGCAATAGTTAATTTAGGTCACACAAGCAGCCTTAACTTGGCCTCTGTGTGCTGAAAACAAGCAAACAGTTTAATCTCACAGATGACCAATAGCTGTAACATCTTACTTTTAATCATACTCTGGCAGCACCAAATACAGTGCTCTCTACAACCATATACAATCTGCAAAATAAGATGTAATTTATGAATTCCTGAGTAGACACCATCCCATAATTAAGGTGGTAGTTCACCATTTTTTATTAGTCATGTGCCACTAATTTGACAAGTATTAATAGAACTAGTGTTTTTGCCGATAACTAACAAATCTCTTAAACCCAGATACTGAAAATTAAGGCAAAAACATAGAAAATCAAACATATGGTGACAAAAAATCACACTTCATAGCTGAGACGTGTATGTATGAAACTAATGATCGGTGCTTAACGATTTCAAAATGCAACTCCAAAACTGTACAAACACAATGTAATATCCAAACTTAGGATGTCTGGAAAGACAAAGTTGCAGAAGAATGGTCAATTAGCCAATACAATTACTTTTCCTGGCTTAAGATGTTAGTAACCTGTAGATGTCAACTTCCTAAAGCACTTAGAAAAAGTTTCTGTCATAGAGAGGGAAAGAGTTAAAATTGTTTAGGTGGCCTATGCTATCAGAAGTTTGAGTTTCTTTAAGTTTAACTTTAACTGAAATTCTTCGCTTTCAAAAGTTTGTCTTTTTGTTTATAGCTGCAATATTCATCTTAGTTTTATTTTTACCCTTATTTATTGATATATACTATTCTTAACTTGAACTTCAAGTGTTTTGGCTGGAATTTCCTTAGGATTAAAATATATTGAAGAATTACCTTGTGACAAGCATCCTGAGTACTCTAGCTTAGGTTTTTGATTTCATACTTCATCCTTAGCTCCATATTACAGTTTCCTAAGGAGCTTTACTTTTCATGATCCCATCATCTGTGAAATATATTAGCTTTGTACGTTGATAGTTTTGAGTCATTCACATCCCAACTTAAATTTAATTGTATCAGTTGCACTGAAATAGGCTGTTGTTATCTGCTTAAAACAATTCAGCCTGCTTACAGAGGTAGACCTTTTTAAGCATAATTATGTGGTCTCCAGGTGACTCATTGTCCCACCTGAATATTTGGCAGATGGGAGTGGTCATGAAGGGAAAGATGATCTGGAGTATGGACTGAACAACCTTTAGAGAGGAACCATAGGAGCAGCTTAGCTTGAGGAGGAAGATTGAACTGATCTCTGCTATCTTATTTTTGTTTTCTTTATTAATAAAGCCAAACCTCAGCAAAGGGAACATTTTTGGAGTGTACTTACTGTGGTGATTGTGTTTGTAGAACAGGATGGAGAATGCATCTTCTCACAATTACATTTTCAGTTTAGCAGGGGAAAAGCACTATTAGCTTATATTATGGTTTGTTGCAGTTCAGCAAAATCTCAGGTCTAGTTGTGGTAAGGAAGAGAAATGTGAATAGGGAAAATAAATGGTTAGAAGTAGACAGTAATATTTTCTTTCTATGCTGTGGATAAAAAAGAAAAGAAAACTGGCATCCCATTTTTCTCCCCAAAATTACTAAAAAGATACAGAGGTAAGCGAATGAACATCTCAGTTCCTTTACATTCTTATTCAATTAAAGAGCTGAACTAAACAGCAACTTTTACATTAATCTTGTCAGTCCTTAATGCTCTTGAAAATAAGGTGCTCAGAGGATGAAGTGGTGTGCAAATTTCTGCAGTTAGTTTGAAACCACCAACCGCATTATATTTCTGCCTTAAAATGGACATAAGCTCTGACTAATTTATTTTTGCCTCACAGTTCTTTCAAACTTCCTTCCACCAACATACACACACTCAACATTCAGTTGTTGTAACTTTGCTTCTTTATTTTGAATGTCTGAAGTTGAGAGAACCAGCTTCTTGCCTCAGCAGCTGCTTGTCTGTTTCTCTAGTCCTGGTGAGCTGGAATTAAGCTATCAGGGTGGAATCCACGAAGGGATGTGGGTACCTGGATGCCCAGCGTTGCAACACCCAACTTGTAGGTACCTAGAAAATTACAGGAGCAACATTGCAATCCACAGAGCCCAATTAGCTGCCAAGGATCCCTACACAACGAATGGGGAAAGATCAGTGCCTTAGAAATGTGACCACAAAAGCCAGCATGTTAGGTGGGGAGGCTTCTAAGATAGGCATAAGAATATGAGTGGTCATATTTGGATCAAATCAATGGTCCATGTAGCCAAATATCCTTTCTTCTGACAGTGGACAGTACTGGATACTTGAGAGGGAATGAACAGAACAGGGCAATTTCTAGTGATCCATCCCTGTCTTCCAGTCCCGGCTTCTGGAAGTTGAACCCTAGGGATATGCAGAGAAGGGGGTTGCATCCCTGACCATCTTGGCTAATAGCCATTGCTAGACTTATCCTCCATGAACTTACCTAATTCTGTTTTGAACCCTGTTATAGTTATGGCCTTCCCAACATCCCATGGCAACGAATTCCACAGGTTGATTGTGCGTAGTGTGAAGAAATACTTCCTTATGTTTATTTTAAACCTGCTGCCTGTTAATTGAATTGGGTGATCTCCAAGTCTTGTGTTATGTGAAGGGGAAAATAACACTTCCCTATTCACTTTCTCCACACCAGTCATGATTTTATAGTCCTCTAATATCCCACCTTAGTCGTCTCTTTTCTAAGTTGAACAGTCCCAATCTTTTTAATTTCTCCTCCATTTGAAGTTGTTCCACACTCCCTCCCCAATCATTTTTGTTGCCCTTCTCTGTACGTTTTCCAATCCTAATACATAATTTTTGAGATGGAGCAACCAGAACTACACACAATATTCAAGCTATGGGTGACATGTTGATGAAGTGTCCTAAGCCCCGCCCCCTCACAAAGAGAGGCACCTAAGTTCTCAGGCTGTGGGGAGAAGCGTCACTCTGCTTAGTGATCCATGAATTGAAATCCTTGTCCTGGGGTCAGGTCGCTTAAGAACCTAGGGCATTTCTTGTGGGGATGAGTTAGGTACCTGTTCCATTCCACTCAAAATAGCTGGAAGAGGAGGTGGTGGTACCCACCTTATAACTTTTAGCCCAGTGGTTAGAGTCCTTGCCTGGGATGTGGGAGACCCAGATTCAGGAGAAAAGATTTGAACAGGGGTTTCCCGCCTCTCAAGAGAGTGCTCTAACCACTGAGCTATAGGATGTTCTGATGTTGGGCTCTCTGAAATCTCCTATTGAAGCTGTTCCACTATGGATAAATAGTGAGAATGATTGATTGCAGCAGAGGGACTTGTGCCTTGGGTCTCCCACCTCCTAGGTGAATACTGGGCTAAAAGTTATAAGGTGGGCAGCAGCACCACTGCCACCTCCCACACCTCCTCTCCGGTAGTTAGATTTTGAATTGGACCCGATCTGGTAGATCGCCTCTGAGCTCGCCTACCAGATTGGGCCCCACATGCAACTTAGGTGGATGGATTCCTATCTTCCCCCAGTTTGTGAATCATTCTGGACTTTGGACAGGAAAATAGGCTTCCAGATCCCTAGAGGGAGGCAGTAGTTCATATCCCAGAGGCAGAAACATAGCTGCCTAGAGAACTTTTACCTTGAAAACTTGGGAATCTATAGGAGTATAGGTGCCTACAGAGTTTGGCAGGGTTTTATGGATCTTAGTGAAGCCAAAACTGGGATTTAAGCACCTAAACCCATGATTTAGGAGACTAAGGGCTTGTCTACATGAACATTTAGTTTGCAGCAAGCTTGGATGTGAATCTACCCCGCTCTGCCATTTCAAATCGGTCTACATCAAAGCACATTAACAAATTATTAGTGGATGTCAGCAGGGTCCACATGGACAATTAGTCCGCAGCAGGCTGGTGCGGGTAGATTCAGAGCACAGCTTGCTTCAAACTACATGTTCGTGTAGACAAACCCTAAGTCTGGGGTTTAGGCACCTAAATTCATTTGTGGATCTGAACTCAATAACTACATATTCATGACTGTGACAGTGTGCTGAGGGTTAGCACTTGAGCCAAAACTCTGATTACTATTAGTGCCAATTAGGTTCCCCTGGAGAAGGCCTAACTGGACAGAAGTGAACCTGACTACCGGGCCAGATTGGAGCTAGTGAATCAATGAAACAATTAGCCCATTAACAGGGAAGCTGTATAAATCGTTCTGAAGAGGAGGAGAGCAACAGAGAGACAGAAGGCTGGAAAGCCTAACAAAAGTGGTCCTCTGGCACCTTGCCACAATCCTTTCAGAGAAGGGGTCAGAAAACTGAGACAGTGTAAAGGTGTGGAGACTGCTGTGTACTAGTGGAGGGATTAAAACACTAAATAAACTACACTGTAGTGTTCACAAGCATGAAGATCTCAGAGTAGCCAGCATCTGTAGAAGTGGTGGGGGTGAGGCACACCACCTTGTCACAATGACATTTAGCCTATTCCTTTTATCAAACCGACATTCAAAAAGTTTTAGTTTCCCTATCAGTCACTTAACCATGGCAATGAAACTGTGGAGTTGTTCGCTGTTTTCCACAAGAGATTAGGCTGTGGCTTTCCGCCAGCCAGTCTGAGCCAGCACTAATATAATTCACAACTGGAAGAAGACAATCAATTAATCAATACTATAATTTGGAACTGACCAGAGTACTAACACTCATCGCTATTAGATTCACTGACTAACACCATTTAGGATTAATGAGGTACCAAGAGCATACAAACTAAAGATTTGTTTAAAGCCTTTTTTGTTTTAAGATGAAGCTACCCATTCTATTTTGTCATTTTTTAAGTTGGATATGTCACTTTGAAATACTAATGTAAATACAAACTATTGAAAAGTGCAAATTACTTATCAGAGATAGATTAGGAGCCACATCTTTCATAGATCAGTTTTTTGGTTTGGAATAAGCTAATTCAGTGATTTCAACACTGGAGTCTACATGGTACCGCACAGTAGAATATAAACCCTATCTTGAAACTCTCACTTCTTTGTAGTGTTATTTTGGTACTCCTTAATTTAGATATCTGCAACAAAAATGTATATTTTTTGGCTGAAGAATAACATAAGGACAAGTAAGCAAAGCAATTTTAACAGTGAAAGTTTCTAATTTCTCATGTAAATCATGCAGTTTATTCCAATATTATTCTAGGATCTGTAGTATTTTACATGTGACAGGAGTCAAAGCATCTCAGTCTTTGCTGACAGTGTAATCAAGCCCATATGAGTTCACACTGACAAGAAGGTGGCTGCTTGCAAACCCCTGGCTGGTTATCAGGATTTCTTGTTAAATAGAAATTGGTTAGCTTATCAGTAACTCCCATTACACTGTGTGTGCAGTTGCTTTTGTAGTTGTTCATGTTGCTGCTCTGAACTCTGCAGCAGAGGATGATGACTTCTCAGAAGAGCTGGACAAGAGCCTGGAAAGCATTGCCATAGTGAACAGCATTGTCTTTCCAGGAGACCTAAACATGAGATTACATTCTAATACTTTGATTTACAGAATGGTGGCTGCTGACAAAGGTAACTAAGGTAAAACAGTGTGACCTGCAAAAAGCTGCAACTTTATAAGGAACTGGAAAAGTTTACATGCACAAAGGGAGGCAAGTAGGGGCACAAGCCCACTCAATAATCAGCAGGGGCACAGAACTCCTCTGGCACCGGGGCACCAGTGGGGAGAACAGTACATGCCCCTTCAAAAGCGGTCATATTTTTATTGTTGTGTAGGCCTCTGACAGTATTTGAGTTGAAAGAAAGTGATCCACCTGTTTCTTGCAAAAGAACTGATTGTCCTTATTTCAATGAAGAAAATTCCACACCGAGCGGTTGATACTTTTAAGCAAAATTAATTGTGGTTGTCTAAGATGAAATCTGATCCTAAACACTTAAAATTCTGTTCAGTCCACCAAACAAATTAAGCAAAGCAATGCTCAAATAGTTATCTTGGTGATCTTTCTATTAAAGATTTTAGATGCCCAAGGCCTGCCTCCTCTCGATGCCTATCTAATTAGAATTTACAAAGAATTGTAGGAAATAACTAACAAGTTGCCAAAATTTAACCTAAATTGCATCATCATCTAAATTGTAGCCCTTTAATGTTGATTTCATTCCTGTCCATACTTATATAGCCCTCAAGCATGCATATATATATATACACACACACACGCACTGTCATCTAGGATCGTGCGCAGTTGAGAGGCATTAGCACGAAAAGAGCATATAATAGCTGTGATTTTTATGTAAGGATGTGGGTGCAGTATTGCCAACCTCAAGTATTAAAAAATTATGAGTCAGCCCCCCCCAAAATCATGATATTAGTTTTTTAAAAAAATTTTGTTAAAAATTTAGGTTTCTTTTTGTTTTCCTTCTGCCTTGGAACCATTTTTAAAGCTTTTCTCCCCAACTATGTAGGCTAGAAACCTTTTAAAATGAAAGATAAGATTTTCATATACTTTACTTCTTTCCAGGAGCTGAGACATTAGGTAAATCAAATATCGTAAAACTCATAATAAAGCCACAAGAGTTGGCAACACTGTGGGTGTTGTTATAGAGAACAAAAAGAAAAGGAGTACTTGTGGCACCTTAGAGACTAACAAATTTATTTGAGCATAAGCTTTCGTGAGCTACAGCTCACTTCATCGGATGCTCACGAAAGCTTATGCTCAAATAAATTTGTTAGTCTCTAAGGTGCCACAAGTACTCCTTTTCTTTTTGCGAATACAGACTAACATGGCTGCCACTCTGAAACCTGTTACAGAGATCAAAGATCATCCTCCATCATGGGCGGTGTGTGACTCCTGCAGTTTGGGAGGCTGGGCATGAGCCCTAGAAGGTCACTGGCTATTGGACTGTGCTCTTCCCCCTGATCTGCTCCAAGGCCCACCCCCACTTGTCCTCCTCCCCTAGAGGCCCTGCCCACTCCACACCCACTCCACCCCAGGCCAGGCCCCTTCCCCAATGCCCACCCCCCACAGCTTGCACCTCTTTGCCCCCAGCCCTGAGACACGCCCCCCCCCCATGCCTCTCCACCCTGAGCAGCAGGCGGGGGGCCCTCAGGGCAGAGCGAGGTGCACCAGAGGGAGGTGCACCACATCCTCTTTAGGGAGGCTGAGCCTCTTATACCCACAGCCCATTTCCTCCATTCTGGAAGGCAGGTATTTGGGCTGCAGGGAGCTGTGGGCTGCGATCATACCACCAAGCTCTGGTTGCTGTTGTTTTAGAGTTCTGTAATTCTTAAATTCAAAACCATGTCTGCTAAATACAAATTTATGATGACTAAATAAGGAGATCAACCCAAAAAAGTACTGGTTCTCTAAGAATTCATAGATTCATAATTATAAGGGAAGTAGGGCCCCACTGTGATAATCTAGCCTGACCTCTCATATAACACAGGCCATAGGACTTCTCTGAATACATTATCTCTTTTAAAATCCAGATTGGATGTTTTTTTTAAGTGTGGTGGTCCAAAATGGCACCGACTTTTCTGAACTTGCTGATGATAAACCATAGGAGGGGAAAGTGGTGTTACAGTAAATGACTATAATTACTTTGAATGTGATTAGCTGATAGAACTCTGGTGCAGTATTCATTAATTCATCATCTTATTGTAAACAGCCAGTATGCCCTTCCTATTGTTCCTTGTAAAGAGAAACGTTAGTTAGAGTGGGAAACTGAAGCTGTGTATGACGACCATTGACCAGTCCCTCAGATACACTTTGGTACGCATGACTAAAGCTTTCATTGGAAAATGGATTGCTGCAAGTAGCTCAGAAGACCTAATTTACAGACTACCTCATTTATTTTTCAAAGACAATAAAGTCAGTCAGCCAGGCCAATGGCGACTCTTTCTCTGCACACACGTACAAATCCTTTCTTCCTGGCTCTGCTGGTACCGCAGCAACCATATAGGATTTTGAGCCTTAGGTCCAACAACTGTGTCTTCTGGAGGGAGGCAAACCAGGCCAAATAGGGGACTGACAATGGCTCTTCTATGCCCTTGGAAATCTCCCAACCCCTGATTTTTTTTTAATATGTCCTGCTGATGAGCACTCATGAGGGCATGCGGCCCTGTCCACTCAGGTCTGCTGAGAAGTCAAAGGGAACAGCTCTGGGGAGCAGGGTGTGGTTGCAGAAGCAAAATTTGGTGTCGTTGAAAACTAGTCAGCAGCAATGGAGCTTGTGCAAACTGTGCTTATTTTTGGATATTAAGTTTAATAAAACTCCAATTTTAAAATTGCCCCTGATCTGGGAGTGTAACATTGACTGACACAGCTAATTATCATCCAAACCTAATTATCCTTCCCTTGCCAAGTGTAGGCTTTTGGAGGAGGTTGGGTAGATTATCATTCTTGAAAACATTGATCAGAGTGAAAAAGAATAAAGGCGACGGGGAAGAGAGATCTACAACAAATAGCTCTTGACATGGTAACCTAGTTGGAATCCCCAGTAATAAAAGATACTAGTAATAGAGTTACTAGGAGCGGACATTCTAACTGTCTAATGGTTAATCAGTCATACAACAAAGACTAGCTCTCCTCAAAATCCTCAGATTATCTTTACAAAACCACATAGTCCATTGTATGCTACATTCAGCAGTATTCCATTTTCCTGCTGACTTCCAGTTCTTTTTGAATATTGACTATAAAAATGGCCTTGAGGGATTTTCTGGTTATTGTGTCTCAGTAATTTCCTTATTAATGTGTTCTGTTTACAAGTAAAAAGATGATATTTTCCCCAACTGTTGGCCCCAAAAACTCAATTCTGAATCCAAAAGTTAATCTGGGTTCTTTTTTTCGCACACATTACTGCCAGTAAAAAAGGATCTGCATGCCAGGTATTCCTTTAATGATGCCGTGGAAGTGTCTTCACATTAAGTTTACAATGATGCCTGTGCAACTTTCATTACCAGTAGGGGAATTAGACAGGTGTAACCGACTGATTTTTGTCATTGGAATTCATTTAACAACTCTGTTGATGACACACTAGAAGGAATAAAATCCAGTCATTCACTTTTAGCTGAATTGGCTCTGCAGAGCAAACAGGAATTTTAAATAATAATAATGTACAACTACCTCTGAAGTCTAAATAAACCCAGGGAAGCCGTTCTGTTGAATAAGACGTCATTATTGCATTAGTGTCACAGACGCTGTTCAAAGTACAACCATACTTTGAAATAGCGCTCATTGTAACTGATGAGGAACTTAAGTTGGGTCCGCAGACCAGCTCTATCAAACGAAGAGTTACACTGGAATTATGACTGCACAGTTAGACTTCTGCAGAGCCTGGAGAAAGTGGGGCTTGCTACAGCAGGTCCAACAGGTGCTGTGTATTCTTACCTCAAGTGGCTATATTTTCAAGTATTTTTTATTAAACTGCACTCTCAATAGCATAATACCTTATTTTAATGCATTGGCTCTTGCATGTCCATCAGTATCAAGCTGTGTCTTTTTTATATGGATAATATTTTCAGAATAATATAAAACATGATCTTGCTGCAGATGTCACCATGCATTCAACCTGTGGCTGACATGTTATGAGAAAAAGAATAATGTGAGACTCCGTGACCTTCATTGCCGAACTAGAAGCTATCTATTCCAGAAAATATATAGCATTTTTGGTATATCTTTATCATGTTTCCAATAATAATAATAAATAAACTCTCTTCTGTCTGGCTAGATGCCCACTTAGTAGACATATAAGAAACATAATTATAAAGAAAAAAAATTGGCATACAATTAAAATGAAAATGTTAAGCTATAATTTATCTTAGTTTCTGAGGAGCAGAGAACTGGCAAATATTTTCTACTTCTTCACTTCACCAAAAGATTTGAAACCATCCTTGAGAATGCTGTTACAGTACATTTCAGGGTGTGGTTGTCCTCTTTCATCACTTGATTACTCTTTAATAAACAATGATGATCTTTAAACCAATGTCAACTTGTAAGATAATGTTAAGATGGTGATTAAATGGGAAATTAACAGCTACTACCTCCTGTCGGTGGCAGCTGAGAACCTTCCTTATGAAAATTAAGAGCCTGTCTTAATCACAATGTGGATGAGATAAAGCAGGGTACTTCTGGGTTGCTAGAAGTCAGAAAATGAAAAGAAATGTAGCAAACTGGACAGAGAAAAATATATACTTATTAAGGTTGTTGTGAAAGACATGAGTGCCCTGTCCCAAAGTTGAAAAAGTTCTCCCTCTTTTTTGGAAAGGACCACAGCTGCCTGATCTCACTGCGGTGGGACTATTTGTGGAGTAAGATACTACTCAGTGTGAGCAAGGGTATCACAATCTGGCCCAAAGTCAATAAACCCTCAAGAGTTCTCTGTTCCAGCATGATCTTTGTGGCTAAAATCTCTGTTAAAATAAATTACACATGACACTGGCAGCTGGAAAGAGCTAATGACAAGCTGCATAGAGTAACTCATCAAAACGTTAATTTTTTGCAAGTTGTTTAGATGCTAACATTTGTATTTGCTACATGATAATCAATATGTATATCTGAATGTTTAATAATATTTGTACTACAGTATGCATTCTAAAATAAGGGTAATCAGATTGCATGCTTCTGGGAGTAAGTTGGTCATGTGCAGGGCTGAGAGAAGGATTTTCTTCTCCTGTATCTTCTACACTGTTCAATTCACTATAAGTGTTATGTGGATGTTTTACTGCTTTCTTGAAGGATCAGGTTCTGACCACTGCCAAAGGCAAGATGGTAGACCAATAACAGTATTTCATTTTCACCCTTTCTTCTATGCCAACCCTTATTAGTGGGGAAGGATCCCAGTCAAAATCCATAAAACTGCTATCTAATCCTCCATTTAAATCTCTCCTCAGAATTCACTTCCACTGTAATGAATGTAGTAAAATACAAGTACAGACTGGTAATGGCTAGTCAGACTAGTGATCACTGTTACTGCAATGCCAAGACCACTTATATTTAGTGGTTACATGCTATCTTTTTTAAATGTAAAGCTTTTTAGGGCCGGGACTGCCAGTTATAGTCTGTACAGCACCTTGCACAATTGGGGCCTAACCTGGTCAGTGGTTTTTATGTGCTACTGTAATATGAAGCTTATATAATAAATTTCAGTAAAGAAATTTGCTCAGGGACTTAGATCACACACATAGCATGAGCTAAATTACTATAAACAACGTAGGAGAATAAACCATATTTACTGAAAGAACGTTCAAAGTAACTTCACATTCCATAGCATCCTGTCCCCAGAATTTGCAAGTGGGTTTTGAATAAGCTTCAATCGTTCTCTGACTTTATGCTGTATAGAGAGATTTTAAAATTTTTGGTGGGCATGTAGGAATTCTTAGACTCTGTAATCCCAGTTCACACCAGCTGTAACTCCAGTTCAACCCATATAGTAACATCAGGGATAAGTATGGGACCCTATGCTCTTAATGTAATGTAATCCAGTCACAACAAGCTAGAGAGATAGTTTGAGGATCTATTGAGGCACCAGCATTACTGGTCAGATTTAGAACAGAGTGAGGAGAAAGCAGTTGACTTTTACAAAGAGAGTTCTCAGACTGTGTTACTGGACCAAAATACCATTGAATTTATTTCAAGGTTTTGAGCTGGGGTGTATGGTTTTTAAATACACCAGATACCAGAATTCATTTTTCATAGAATTGTGAAGCTTTGATTTTCCCAGGATTTCTAGCTCAGATATTTTGGATTCAGTCCAGAGCAAAACCATGCTTTTTTTTTTTTTTTAAATTCCCTTCATACCTTGAATCTTAAACTTATATAGTTTTTTTTTTCTTTTTTGGGGGGAGAGGGAGGTGGGGAACGTTTAAATGGTTAAAGAGCAAAATTTATAAAAGCCCTAGGATTTTTTTTCTCATTAAAAGAATAAAAATGTGAATAAATGGAACAGAGATCTAAGGCAGACAACTTGATCAGAAGATTGGAAGAAAATATGCAAATATGTATCTACAGTAAATGTTCAGTCTCCTGGGGAGAAACAGACTGCAAGCTGCTGTTATGTACTTATGTTTCCTTTGTTAAAACGAATGTAAGAGGCAATTGCTTTTCTTTTATTTATGTAAATGGGGGGATTGTTCACCATATGGATGGACTTCTCTCTGCTTATGACAATTCTCCCTCTGTCTGTAATACATCAGAAATTTTAGGAATGGGGGCACCAAAACCAGCTTTTGCACCAAAGAATCCTAAATTCTTAGATTCAAGGAGGGATGGGGGGGAGAGGAGTTAATATTTATTGTTGTCTAATTTGGGAAGGGAGAAGTTTGCTTTGGTAATGACCAGAAGAGAAATACTGAAATGCCATAGACTACCCACAATGAATTTAATTCCACGGACATCTAGGAAGTGTATGAAATCTCACAAGAAAGCCTGTTCTTATGAGATTTCCAGACCAAAATGATTTAGATGGTTTTGGATAATCATTCTATTTTTTCTCCTTTTTTCCAGTTAAAATGGAATGTTTTAAATGAACTGCAAATACAGTACTTAGATACTCCTTCAGTATTTGCACTCCAGAGTTAGTTCTGCAAATACATGGAGGTCTCAATGATGGGAAAGAGTAACATAGAGCAACCCCCAATTTTTACAGTTCCTGTTAGTTAAAAGTCCTTAATTGAACATCTAGAGTTGCCCTGGCTGAAGCCCAATGCCTATGGAGCTCCTAAGATGTGCAGGCATAGAGGTTCAGTCCTGCAGAGTTCTTAAGTTCTGTAGTTCTGAAGCTAAATTACTCCTACAGTGGTTAGCTTTAGTCTCATAGATCTTAGAAGGTATGCATGGCTGTAGTTCCTAATTATCCAACTCCTTGATTTTATGAAAGTTTTGTGTCTCCTGACATGTTCAGAAAATCTGGTCTCTGATCTATTATGTTGGAAGTGTATAGCACCATGAGGAAACTACATATCAGAGCAATCTGTTCTGCCTTTTTACAATAAAGCATTTCTCTGGAGCTGCCAAACCAGCCAATCTGCTCCATTTTGATCATAGCTAATCTGATTAAGCCTTGTTATATTTGTGTTTGCTGAAAGGCTCAAGAGAGTAGGTTAACTTTTTTTATACATCAGTGAAGGGTTATACAATCTTCAAAACTAGGCTCAGACCTTACTGTAAGTATTAAGAATGCTCCTAGTGTTTTAATATCAAAGAAACTTAACAAAATGTCCCATTTATAACCACTGTTCTTCTATTGAGGCTTCCCCCTCCCTTTTAAATAAATATACTAATACAATTCTATGATTTTAAATGGGTATATAATAGTGCAGTGTACCCACTGTACATGATATGTAATGTCCTTATCAAAATGAGTCACCCTCCTGCTGCTCCCTTCCTGTTTTATCGCTTTTTTTGTTAAAACTAGCACCATAATGATACAATCATCATGTAACATGAAAGTAACATGTGCCTATCCAAAGGCTATACTACTTATTAATACAGAGCATAAGAATGCCAGGGTTAGTGATAATACTAATAAAAATTTACTTTGGGGTGGGATAAATCATACTGTACAGCCAATGCAGTGCTCATGCTTTAAGTACTTTTGGATAATAAATATCATTTATGTAGTGCATTTTATCCTGAAAGAATCGCCAAGTGATTTATATCAAAAACGTTGCCTCTAGGGTAAAACACAACTGCCTAATATCACAGTGTTAGATTTTTGGCGAAGGAAGCTAAAAATACCATATCTAATTGAAAGTACAGGATGAATCTGAGAAAGCCAAATATAGTTAGTTAAATTGGCATTTGGCCAGAACACCAAGTTTAACTCCCCTTTTCATGTGAAAAGTGCTCTGTGGTTTTTAATGACATCCAGTAAATGGTCAGTAGCTTGCATTTTCGCATCTCATCTGAAAGATGTTCTAACACCACAGTGAACTCTAGCACAGAGATAGAACATTCATCAGTCCTGACTTCGAGGACAGAATGCCACTACTGAATAATCTAATTCACTTCCTTCCATAACCTGGGTTTATCCTGGAGATTTATTGTCCACATACTGGCCAGGCCTGACCTTGCTTTGCTTATGAGCTATGATAGCGGTAGAACTGTGGTAGAGAACAAAACTGAAAAGGGATAACACTCAATCGTTTCAGAGTAGCAGCCGTGTTAGTCAATAGTTTGTTGTTGGGTTTTTTTGTTTTTTTTTGTTTTTTAAGCTATTTCTTCAAAAGATGGGGCAATTGGGGAAATTAGTGTTGTTTTTTTAATTTTTTTTTACCCATTGCAATCATCAGGAGACATCTTGGTTATCAAGAGAGCATTTTCCTAGGATCCCCAGAGGTAGACAACATCCCCAAAACAGGAAACTATGACCTTGAATAACTCAGACCGTGCTCTTTTTTAAACCGTGGTCCCGAGTAACCATCTGCATTCTCTGAACTCTTTCTCCTGGCCAAGACAAGTTAGCAAGCAAAATATCTAATACATAATCAGAGCACCCATAATCGGAAGGATGATATTTTTTCTGATGCCTTAGCATGACACATCAGTCTGCCACAGCTCTGAAGCTGATTCACTATTCAGACCTCAGATATTAAGGAAATGAAAAACTGCGGAATCTGCAGAAAGTGATACATTAGGAAATTGGCTGTATAAATTTTCTAAGGCTGTATAAACTTTCTAAAACGTTGTAAATATCTCCAGTGGGAAAGGTGACACATGATGGGGAACATGGGTTTGATAGAACCAGCACTCTGATGTCCAGGTGTGTGATTAAAGCTGCAGGCATTTAATGTTATACTAGCTAAACTGAACCTTAGAAAATAAGCATACAAAAAGTGTTTGTGGATGTATAAATTTGCAAAGTTCTAACAATCTTAGCTTTGCAGCACTTTCAGGTCCAGGGAAAAAATTGCAGGGTGATTATTTCTCTCTCTCTCTCTTCCCATCCCCCTTTTCCTCCCCCCTCCTCCATTTCATAGATCCCTTGAATTTCAGCTTATTCATTCATGGTGCAAAAGCATTTTCTGCTTTATAAAATCTGTTTTATGTCTTTGCTTTCATCTAAACAACAATCGAGGAAAATACTGGTTTTATGTCTCAGAAGCCCAGGAGAAAAACCATACTGAAGGAGAAAGTTCAGCTGACTTTGAAGGCTTGAAATTTTTCACACGATAGATCTCTGTAATTTTTTTTCGACATATAGAATAACATGCTGCTCCCATTAAGGTATGGTCAATTCCAAAGGCCTGCTTTTGTTCTATAGTAAAGAGGACCTGTATTTCAGGCTAACCTGGGGCTAGCAGGGACTGAGAATGAAATTAAGGTGATGTGCTCACCTTCCAATAAGCAATTGTATACTTCTTTGTCTGGAAGCATGGCATAGTTCATAGCTTAAGGTAGAGCTGCAGCTTTGAAGAAACCTACTAGCTATTTTGCTAGCATATATTTTTGCAGGGCCAGATTTAGGGACTGGCGACTCAGGAGACTGCCTGGGGTGCCGGGCTTCAGGGATCGCCAGACTCGGGGTGCTGTTTTTGTTGTTAGCGACAAAAAAGATAATAGAATGTTTGAAGTAAAATGTTTCAGGTATTCCATATGTTGGATTCATTTTTCTACTAACTTCCTAGAATATTCTGGACCTTTGTAGAATCTTGTGGAACCTTCCAGACTTTCTGAGAACTACATTTTCCTTGAATCTCCTAGAATGTTGCCAGCCATGCCCTCGTGGGTATATAGGGAGTGGGGCGTGGCATCACCAATCAGTCAGTCAGATATAAGAACAAACTGAAGTTTAACAATTGAGGGTAAAGGCACCGAAGAACTCCTTGCCTGGGGTGCCATTTGGTCTAGGGCTTTTTGTATTGTCACAGCTATGTGAGGATAATGGGTAGAAAGTGGGAAGGGGGTAAAAGACATCCCAGACTGGAGTTGAGAAAGAATCATAGAATATCAGAGTTAGAAGGGACCTCAGGAGGTCATCTAGTACAACCCCCTGCTCAAAGAGGACCAATCCCCAACTAAATCATCCCAGCCAGGGCTTTGTCAAGCCTGACCTTAAAAACTTCTAAGGAAGGAGATTCCACCACCTCCCTAGGTAACGCATTCCAGTGTTTCACCACCCTCTGAGTGAAAAAGTTTTTCCTAATATCCAACCTAAACCTCCCCCACTGCAACTTGAGACAATTACTCCTTGTTCTGTCATCTGCTACCACTGAGAACAGTCTAGATCTAGCCTCTTTGGAACCCCCTTTCAGGTAGTTGAAAGCTGCTATCAAATTCCCCCTCATTTTTCTCTTCTGCAGGGTAAGTAATCCCAGTTCCCTCAGCCTCTCCTCATAAGTCATGTGTTCCAGTCCCCTAATCACTTTTGTTGCCCTCCACTGGACATTTTCCAATTTTTCCACATCCTCGTAGTGTGGGGTCCCAAACTGGACAGAGTACTCCAGATGAGGCCTCACCAATATCGAATAGAGGGGAACGATCTCAGAGCACTCTCTAGAACTCATGAAAATAAGTTATTAATATGATTTATTATGAAGTTTCCATGCTGAAGCATCATAAAACATATTTTGATCCACAGACTCTGTGATAGTGAGTTGAAGGCTCCTTTCCCATTGGCCCTTCATAGTAAAACAGAGCAAGGAAGGGCATATGATGTGCATCATCCTGCAAACTGCATTTATTTTTACACTGTGAAGGAGCTGTGATTTTCCAAAGTGTGTTCTCTCTCTGATGGACTGGAAAAAAATCCACATTCATCAACAGCAAAATGACTTCTATAATAAAACTGCTTTCTTTTACCATATAAAAATAATCAGCAAGGCTATGGATTTGATTAGATGAGCGAAGATGCTTTTAGACTCTCATTGGGCTTAGGAAAGGAGAAGACTGACCTTTGCTCATGTCCATCACAGGGCTGAATTCCCTATAAAGAGAGAGTTTTGCATGGTTATGGAAGCCTGTGACACACACCACCTGGCACACAGAAAATTGAAAAGCTTTCATTTCCAAGAGGGCTATGTCTTTACACTCTTTTCCTCTCTCATGTCTTCAGAATGCTGAGTTCCCTTAAAGATAGGCCCATTTTATTTACAAATACAACTTTGTAACACCTACCTGCTTCCAAATCTGATTCTTTTAGTAAAAAGCCTTCAAATTTAACTTTTAAAAAAATTTTTTTCCTCAAAAATAGTTCCCAGAAGAATGTCCTGTTGTTCAAAATTGTCAGTTCATGCTAGGATTTTTTTTTAATTAATTTCATTTTTAATAAACACATCCAAGTAAAAATGTCAGCTTCAGACCATATCAATTCCCATTACTCACTCTGTATGGTCAGTGTTAGATGTTGCATACACTAGACAGATAACGGTAACATTTCCTTCCTTATGTGCAGTGATTGAATATAGGGTATCTGTACTAACTGTGAAATCTAGATTTCCCTGAAATATTTTCTGTGAATGTATTTACAAACTGTGCAGTGGGGAGACAAGAGAAGCCATCTTAAAACTATTATATTTGTCTGTGCTTGGAGAGACAAAAATCATTTAGGAACAGCCTAGATAACAACAGAAGTGCCAACAAAGCATTAAAATAAAAAAATCCCCACTGTATGTGCTTATTAAATGTTTATTAAATTATGGAGCCAAATGACCAAGTTATACTACAAGACTAAATTGTGAACTTTGCCCTTTGGAGATGCATGCGGTAGTCTGATTGAAGCTAATAATGTATGTGGTATAGTTGTAGCCATGTCGGTCCCAGGATATTAGAGAGACAAGCTAATAGTGAGAGTTAAAAATAAGCAAAAGGTGCCATACATCCTGTAATAGCGGGAGAACAGGAAGAGAACCCCATGGTCGACCACCAGCATGTCACTTTCCCCAAACGATACCCAGTTCATCTTCTCTGGGGTAGAAGATCAAAAGGAAACTTTCTCTCACTCTGCCCCTTCCCCATGAAAAAGTATTTGGTGACGGGATCCTCACAGATTTTCCAGGCCCAGGGATGCCCTTCTATAGGTTTTCCTGGAGGAGGGCAGTCATGCTTCAGGTGGGAATTAAAGCTCTCTTGGCTCACAGGCTTGTTTTTAATCCATTGAGTAGTTGGCTTTTGGAAGAGCCCATTAATTGCATACTCGTTCAGTTTTTACAAAATTCAGAAGTGGCTTTTAGATCGTTCACGAATATGCAGACAGTGAAAAATACACTGTGAAATTTCAGTGACAATTTTCCCGATTTAGTCATATCTTGCAGAAATTTCATAAATTTAAACAAATCAATTTTGCTAAAATATCCATTAGTGATAAGTGTTTCAGCCATCTCTAGCTCATTTTTCACCTTTTTATTTTTGAAGTTACAGTTGCCTTAGGTCAATGAAAGCCAGACTGATTTATTGCCAGCTATCACTTCAAAAGTAGTTCATAAAGTACTGAATGCTAAGGTATTTTTAGCCCTCGTATCCACAATAAAGGGACATGAAAACCAAACAATACTCCAAGTTGTTGTGACTAACTGGACTTTTCTCATGAACATGAAATACATAGGAACTCTGAACAGATGAATTTATTGTACTTCTGAATTGGCTTGGCCTGGAAGGATCAATGCAGAGAGAGAGGCTCTGATTCAGCTAAGCACAAGCTTCTGTGCTGTGCTGAATAGGGATAATATTGGTCATGGGTTTAAAGTTAGGCATGTGCTTAAGTGCTTTGCTGAATGAAGGTTGACGTCCCTGCTTGTTGCGTTCTCAAGTAAATTGCTCCTGGAATACAGGCATGTAGAAATGACATAGAGTGGGTGTAGTGGTTCCTAGTCATTCTGCACAGGGCTGCTGCTATAGGGGCCATTGTTAGAATAAAGTGAGAATGGCTGGGGATTCCCTATGAAAGCTTGTCAGAAATTCTCCAACAGAACAGTTTTCCATCAGAGAATGCAGATTCGTTGATAGCAAAACATTTTCCGCACATGATTCAATTTCTACAAAGATCCAACAGAACTGAGGCAAGTTCCAATGGAAACCTGCCAGCTCACCTGACCAATACCTTGACAACCTGCCTGGCAGGCTGCTGGGGACCTTCTGGTTTCAAGCTCCTGGCTCTTTGGCAGCCTGCCTGCCTGGGTGATGGGAAGCTGAGACCTCGGGGAGCTCCCGAGCTCCAAGGCGCTCCCCGTTTAACCAGCACTCCCAGGGCTTCCAAGTGCCCCATCATCCTGCCAGATGGAATTTAATTTAAAAATTATCAAAGAGAACCATATTGGATGGGTTTTTTTAAAATGTTTTTTTGGGGAAGGCAGTTCTGTTTCATGCAGAATTTCTAAAATTTTGGGTTTTGCTCCAAATGGAATGAAATCTTACTTAAAAATTCCAAAATCTTCCATGGAATGGAATTACCATTCTCTGCATGGCTATACTCCCTATGTCCCAGCAGTCTCTGAACTGATATTTCATTCTTTTGGGGACATTGTTAAGACTGATACTATTATTTATTAGTTGTATTGCGGTAGCACCGAGGAGCCCCAGTCATAGACCAGAACTCTATTGTGCTAGGCACTGTACAAATATAGAACAGAAAGATGGTCCCTTCCCAAAGAGTTTACAGTGTAAGTAGAACTGATGTAAGATTCCTCTAATTTACTGGGGACCAAACTCATTCATATTGGTTCTGGGATTGGGAGATCATGAAACTGAACTTTACACCATCTTTGCAACCCCACTCATACCCAACCTGCACCGTGCATGGTTCCTCAACCAGAGATAAGGATCTGACCCTGGAAACATATCTAATACCTCAGTCCCTTGTGGGAAGATGGAAGAATAAATTTACACACACACAAACCCATAATAAAATAGGAAAGGAATTGTGAAGGGAGAGTTAAGAGAAAGAGATGACAAACAATCAACAATAAAATATTTAATTCCTTTGCATCTAGACATTCATAAGTACTAATTGCCACAGTTTGTAGCACCAGTACAAGAATTAATGGAGCCCCATAATCTGCTCAAAAGGATACTGTTGCTCCGTGAAAAAAAATTGTGTACACATGTAAAATCTTCCTCCTCCTGGCTGTCTTCAGTCTTGTCACTGTGGAAGGCCAGCTCAGTGTTCCTTTTGTTTATGTCCTTTCAGTTCAAAAGAGAGGAGGATTTTACCACTAAGAAATCTTTCTTGGTATCACGTACCTTAAAAAACAGAGAGATCAAACATTTAGCCATTTTCTTCTACTGCTTCTGATTATTATTCATTTAGCAACCAGGTTTAAACAGCAAAAGAGCAGGAATACTGTGTAGAATTGAGTAGGAAATGGTTTGCCCATTCTCAGAAAATTTTTAAGACTTCAGAAATGTTCCCTGTCCTGAATCAGGACAAAAAGTCGAAAATTTTCATGAACTGATCATCTGAAAATAGATAAATAAAATTTAGAAAAATATTGGTTCAGGTCAAGCAATACATTTCATTTTGACTTCAACCAGTTTTATTTACTTTTTTTTTACAATAATTAGCTTAAATTTCAAAACAAAACATCATTTTAAACGAAAAAAAGATATTTTTGTTTCAAAAACATCAAAACAGGATGCTTCAACAATTTCAATTTTTTCCCAACTTTTTTTGAAGCGAGAAATTCATCACAACTGAATCTTTCCCGTAAACAGTTTTTGTTTAAAAAAATTAGCATTTTTGACCCCCGTGACAGCCCCCTTCCCCCCCCAAAAAAAAATTATCAAAAATTCCCAACAAGCTGTAATACTGAGAGCTCGGTTAGAGGTTCTCAAAAGAGTCCGTCTGGGACTATGACTAAAACTCACATGACTGATGATTCTGGAATATGACAAATATATTTCAATATGTGATTCATAAACAGCCCTGGAAGCTTAACACTGCATTTTTGCTACAAGGGATATATTCCATCAAATAATAAAAAGTTCCTGTATCTCTTTAAAAAAAATAGCACTTCCTTTCTAGAGGGCTCTGAGTCTAGATTTTAGTTTATTATGTGCTTCTATCTGTATGTAATTAGTTTTTGAGTGTGGCATGTGTTTCACTTTGTATGTTTTTCTCAATGTGTGATGTATGCTTTTTTGAACAGAAGGGTTTGGATTATTTACTCAGAATAGATTGTATGATTTCCATTTACTGCCAAGTTTCCTGCACAAGAATTTTTCTTTTTCTGGTGTGTGCGCACATACATGTGTATTTTGTGAATTTAGAAACCATAATACAAAGGCAGCAAACAGATTGAACACACTGGAAAGAATGGTTGAAGTAAGTGGCTCAGAGGGTTGTAATTTTGAAATAACACAAAATAAAAGGTGATACATTAGTTAGAAGACCTAGCAGAGTTGTCTGGAAACTCTGTCATATATAAGAGGTGAGAAATGGTAGTTGTCATAATGAATCTGTTGCTTTATCTTAAGACAGTACCTCTAGCATTGTTTTTCTCAGTGTAACAGAAAGCTGTCATGCAAACTATTAAGCGTTCACTGCTGGCCAATAATGTGTTTAACAACAGTGGGTGATATTTGGCTCAAAGGCAACAGCAGTTTATTTTAAAAGAGCTTTTAGAGAGCAATCGGTTATAATTTCTGGAATATAATTTGCTGTGTGCTGTACATTTTATGCATTATTAAAATATATGTGCAATATTAGCTCCCTTCAAGTTATTGCTCACCAATTTTGTTGACAAGAAATGCTTGATGAACTTCAGATGTAGCTTTAAAGTGATAGATTTCACTAGCAGTATGGTTACAACCACAGGATGAGATGAATAATTTTAAGATGTGATAAAATGGTTTTCTTATGTTGCTTAATGACAATACTGCTTATGCAGTGTGCCAAATTACCATTAAGGGATATTTTAAATCACTTCAATAAATCTTAAAATGATTTTTAGATATCACTTACTGCCTTCCAGTTGACATAACAAATGAACCATTTCAGATTTCATCGAAAGCTCTTTAGTACATGTCAGCAGACTATTTTGGAATAGTTTCAAAATGTGACAAATTGTAGTAAATCATTCTGAGGCACCCTAGCACCATTCCTACCATTATAAAGTATTATGTGGCACTTTGTAAATCATTGTAGATTGCATATCAACTCGTGTTTTTGTCACATAGCAGAAGTGACAGAAATAAAAATCTGTCATGGTGGAAAATGCCCTTCTCCATCACCTCACTTTATTTAACAGTTTCTAATGTTGATATTTTATGGGGCTGTAATGAGGAGTGGAAATATTTTCTCTGTTCATTTGTCAGAAACTTCGCTATAGTGCCAAGGTATCGCTATGATAATGGAAGAATTGACCTTAGAAGGTAGGGTGCAGGCTAGCTTCATACACAGAACATCTACTAATTGGAGGAAAACACTCTTATAAACTTTGTAACTAACAAAAACCTTCACAATGCAGTTGGTAGGGCACTGAATGGCACACACACACTATTCCATCTTGTTTGTATTCCAGCCAGGTCACATACACAGTAGCAGATGATAAATATTTTAAAAATAGGAACTATTATTTAAACATCTTCCCACTGTAATCAAAACTCAACTGCAAGTTTCATAATGTTTTGAACTATAGGCACTTATGATGATGTTACTCTTCCAAGGATCACTGGTCCAAAGCACTCCTTTGGGAATGGAGTTATTGTTAATTAAAAAATCATTGCTTTTAGTTAACTAATGTCTCCCAAGAACCAAGTGTATTGGAAAGCCTTGTACAATAAACTGAAATAACACAATAACACTGATCGAGATGCACTGTAAAAGCTATGTGGTAATGGCTTGTGATTATTAATTACTCCATTATGAACTATTCACTCAAAAAATATGGTGATTAACACCCAAATTGCCACAAATGAGGTACAGCAATAACACCCATTGTAAAGACACACCCCTTTCCTTTTATGTCAAATTAGTATTTAAAAAAAAAAATCTGCTAAAATTAGATATCCATGTTAATCATTTAGACAATGCAATATACCATAAAATGGACCCAAAGCTCACTGAGGTCAATTGGAATCTTTTCATTTATGTCAGTGGACTTTGGATCAGGCTCTGTTCTATCAGTGTAAAATTTCTCTTTGGAACAATTGCAACTGCATTCAGTTATTTAATAATAATAATAACAACAGTAATAACAGTAAATAACTAAAGAATCTCATATGTCTGAGTATAATGTCCATAAATAGAAATGAAACAATAGAACTTTGGAAAGGTTACTTTATTTTATACTGTCTGGAGAAAGAGAGAGGAGAGGTTGCATTTAATTCTGAAGATAATGATGGGACTAAAGCCTTGACCCAGGTATAGTGCCAGCTGATGCTACAGAAACCTCCCTGTACAAGTCTTGTAGTACATTTCATTCCTGACCTGTAAGCCCTTGCTTTTCCAGTCTTAAGGCTCCCGAGCAGAGATTACTACTCATGCAGAAATATATAGTGGTTTTGTGATGTAGACAAATGTTCAGTGAAGATTAAATTGAGAACCAAACTCACTGTACTTGTGACCTAATCCGAATGTGAACACAAGTTGCCAGAGGAGAAAGGCATTGAACCACTGTGCCATCTAGCCCCTTAAATTGAATGTTTGGTTTTTAATACAATGTCTCCCTATTCTGCTTACTGGCATGTCACTAATAGCAGAGATATCATGTCTCTCAGGCTTTTATCAGTAAGTATTGGGGTACCCAAAGGAACATGGAAAAAGAAAAAGGTTCATAATTTTTCTTCAGTACCCAGGAGCACCAGTGGAACATCCAAGAATGTCAGGAGAGCTTCCAAGACTACTTTACTATCTTGCTAACCTAAATAAATTGTGCATTTCCAGACACATGCAACTTAGGGAAAAAGTAATATATATTGAATTTCAGCCTCCATCAATAATATTTTGTGAGACCAGAAGAGTAATATGTCCTGATACATTATCTCCTTTCCTACAGAGATTATCTGTACCATGAAAAACTACCTTCTACAAGAGGAGGGTAGCCCTCAGAGCAATGGTTACTTTTAAGTTTTTCTCTTGCAGCATGGTGGGGGAGGGAGATGGAAAATGATCTCAGACTAAAAGATCTTACAAATCATAGTAAAGGAATGGCAAGAATAGACAAATCATTGTAAGAAAAGTGTTTCTGTTGTTCTAGTACAGAAACTCAGTACTGAAAAGGCTGTGGCAGCAAAACAATTTCATTCAGTATTGGTTTCAATATAATGAAACCCAATGTGCAGTTTTTTTAAAATACATTTTATTTTTAAAAGTCCCAAAGAAATTATCAGGTTCTGTTTCTTATTTTACAGTCACCAACTGCATGTTTGTTATATCAAGGGATTAATTCTTCAATGTGTTAGGCTACAGTGTTCTCTTAGAGAAACCACAGTGATTAGTTGGAATACTTTATGAGACAGAAATATTTACTAAATAATCATTAGCTTTATGGATTCAATTTCCACTTGGGGCGGGGGAGTAGTGGTAGTCAGCAATCCCTCAGAGTTCAAGGTGGATTGTCTTCCATAAAATGGTAGCTAGTTATCGCTGGTGGCTAATGAGACCAATCGGGATCCACAGATCTTGTCACAATTGGAACAGATATTTCCCAATGGAAGGGGGAGATCTGGATTGTTGAGTCAGGCTGTGGCTCGTTCTTTCCTCCTTTCCCATTTCTCTCTTTCCTGTTGTCTCTGTTGGGTCTTGAAATACTGGAATCCTTGCTACAAGGTCCTTTTCCATTTTGGTTTGTTGAAGGCTTGGGTTTCCCAGGAGTTTTATGTCAATATTTCACTTCTTCGTGTTGGCTTTGAGGGTGTATTTAAAGCACTTTTTTTTCTGCTTACCCCTCGTCCATGAGGCCTGGCTCAGTTGTAAGAACATGTCCTGCTTCGGGAGTCGATTTCTTGGCATTTGAAGAACATGACCAGCCCAAGGGAGTTGGTGGTGGATGATCATAGCTTCAAAGCTGGAGGTTTTGGCTTGGGACAGAACACTAATGTTGGCATGACAGTCATCCCACTTGATTCAAAAGATCTTGCGGAGACACCATTGATCATATCATTCAAGAACCTTAAGGTGTCTACTGCACGTGACCCAGATTCTGGCATCATACAAGACAGCAGGGTTGACAATGGCCTGGTACATAAGAAGCTTGTTTTGATTCTTGATGTCATGGTCTTTTAAGACACATTTTCTCAAGTGCCCAAAAGCTGCACTGGTGCATTAAAGGCTGTTCTGAATTTTCTCATCAATGTCAGCTTTCTGCGACAGCTGGCAAGGTAAAGGAAGTGCTTGACATTGTCCAGAGTCTTTTTATTGAGGTGAATAATGGGAGCAGGATCGTGGTGATTCAGAGCCCATTGGTGGAGTACTTTAATTTTCTTGGTGTTGAGTATAAGGCTGAGTTGGTTATAGACCTCAGAGAAAGTGTCGACTATTTTTTTTGAAGATCTTCTTCCGAGTGGGCACAAAGAGCACAATTGTCTGCATATTGAAGTTCAGTGACTGATTTATTGATAGTCTTTGTCTTGGCTCAGAGTCGAATGAAGTTGAAGAGCTTGCTATCTATTCTGTATTGGATGTCAAGTCTGGAGGGGAGCTAGTCATTGATGAGAAGGAGGATGGCAGCAAGGAAGCTGGAGAAAAGGGTTGGAGTGATGACACAGCCTTGCTTAGCTCCTGGCTTGACTAGGAAGGGGTCCATTTCAGATCCATTGCATATTACCATCACACACAGATTGTCATGGAGGAGTCCAATTCAATTTCCACTGGGTAATAATCAAGTGATTAAGAAATTGCCCATCCCTACCCTATGAAACCTCCTCTTCTGACTCCTCCCAAATTAGTCCAGCTTCCTTCTATACACATTGTCTCACTTACTTTGAGCAAGATTCCCTTCTGATGACTTTAGATGTAGCATTCTGGAATCCATCTTTAATCACAGTGAATGGGCAGCTTATTCTAGTAATCATGGACAGTGCCATCTGAAGCCTCTCCATCCCCAGGGGTAGTGCAGTGGCAACAGCAAGACTGTGGATAGTACCATGCATGGTATCTAGGCTAACTTGTCAATTCTTAAAAAGATATTAGAAGGGAAGATGGTGTTACGACTGGTTTTATTTCATATCTTCATTTATTATCTGTGTGGAGTAGTAAAGAGCACACCAGTGAAGTTTGCAAATATATTAATTTGGAAAGTACTGTAAACGTGAGTCAGGAGAGAAAAAATAATACATGGCACTTAGTGATTAGAAACCTGGGCAGAAAATAAACTGAAAATCAGCTTTGGAAAAATGCAAGGTCTAGGGCAATGGTTCTCAACCAGGGGTACATGTACCCCTGGGAATATGCAGAGGTCTTCATCAACTCATCTAGATCTTTACAACAGGCTACATAAAAGCACTAGCGAAGTCAGTACAAACTAAAATTTCATACATACAATGACTTTTTTTATATGCTCTATATACTATGCACTGAAATGTAAGTACAATATTTATGTTTCAATTGACTTGTTTTATAACTATATGGTAAAAACGAGCAAGTAAGCAATTTTTTAGTAATAGTGTGGCTGTGTCACTTTTGTATTTTTATGTCTGATTTTGTAAGCAAGTAGTTTTGAGTGAGCTGTAACTTCGGGGTATGCAAAACAAATCAGACTCCTGAAAGGGGTACAGCAGTCTGAAAAGTTGAGAGCCACTGGTCTAGGGAAAAAACAATCACAAACTCAGATTTTTTGTGGGAGAAATTTGGGAAGCAGAAAGCTGAAAGCGACTTAGGGGTGATAGTGAAGAGCACAGTAATCATTAGTTTGCAATGCAATATGACAACAAAAGAGACAGGTAAAATTTTGGGTTGCAGATGCAAATATATCAATTCACAGCAGAGAGGTAATAGTTACTCTTTATAGAGCTCTGGTTTGACTACACCTAGAATATTGTGCTCCTTTCTGCCACCACATGAAAAAGCATTAAAAATTATCCAGAGCTTGAGGGATTGACTTCTAAGGCATGATTTAAAGAGCTAAATGTCCATAGCTTGGTTAAGTGATGACTAATGTTAGGAGGACAAACTAGCAATCTAAAAATATTTGTAAACAGGATGGAAAAGAATTATTTACTGTGACATATATGACTATACCTAGGAGCAATGGGATGAAATTAAGGAAGTGAAAATTTAGCCAAAATTATAGGAATGATCTTTCTGACAGTTACGTGTATTAGCCTGTGGAATAATTTTACAGCTAAAATGGTGGAAGCCTCATGGCTTGTGTCAAGATTCCTCCCCCACTCTGAACTCTAGGGTACAGATGTGGGGACCTGCATGAAAAACCTCCTAAGCTTATCTTTACCAGCTTAGGTCAAAACTTCCCCAAGGTACAAAATATTCCACCCGTTGTCCTTGGATTGGCCGCTACCACCACCAAACTAATACTGGTTACTGGGGAAGAGCTGTTTGGACGCGTCTTTCCCCCCAAAATACTTCCCAAAACCTTGCACCCCACTTCCTGGACAAGGTTTGGTAAAAAGCCTCACCAATTTGCCTAGGTGACTACAGACCCAGACCCTTGGATCTTAAGAACAATGAACAATCCTCCCAACACTTGCACCCCCCCTTTCCTGGGAAATGTTGGATAAAAAGCCTCACCAATTTGCATAGGTGACCACAGACCCAAACCCTTGGATCTGAGAACAATGAAAAAGCATTCAGTTTCTTACAAGAAGACTTTTAATAAAAATAGAAGTAAATAGAAATAAAGAAATCACCCCTGTAAAATCAGGATGGTAGATATCTTACAGGGTAATTAGATTCAAAAACATAGAGAACCCCTCTAGGCAAAACCTTAAGTTACAAAAAAGATACACAGACAGAAATAGTTATTCTATTCAGCACAATTCTTTTCTCAGCCATTTAAAGAAATCATAATCTAACACATACCTAGCTAGATTACTTACTAAAAGTTCTAAGACTCCATTCCTGGTCTATCCCCGGCAGAAAACCAGCATATAGACAGACACACAGACCCTTTGTTTCTCTCCCTCCTCCCCGCTTTTGAAAGTATCTTGTCTCCTCATTGGTCATTTTGGTCAGGTGCCAGCGAGGTTACCTTTAGCTTCTTAACCCTTTACAGGTGAGAGGAGCTTTCCCCTGGCCAGGAGGGATTTCAAAGGGGTTTACCCTTCCCTTTATATTTATGACAGCTTGGGATATTTAAAACACTAAGGCATATACAGTGCAAAACTTCTCATTAAAAAGGGAGATAATCTAATAAGCATTACTATATATAATTTCTACGATCTTTCTCTCCCAGATAATAGTTCCAGCAAGCGTATATGGGAATCCTGGGATCTCTTGGGAAAGAAGGCATTCCAAGCAGATATCCAGATTTGGCTCATATTTGGAAGTCCCTATCAATTGAATATATACAGCATTACAAATTCATGATTTTATCACAATCCTCATGATATATCTGGGGTTTTCCTTAGAGTCCTAGATCCTGAAGTCATGTGATTATGTGAGACTCTCAGCTGTCATTTAAAGGTTACATTGGTAGCCCTCATAGTTGTGGAGAAAAGTTTGAAAACGTGAATCTTGATGGTTCAGAAACCAGAAGACAAAAAGAACTGAACATTTATTATTTTTTTAAATTTCATAATTGTTAACAAATCTCATGATTTTGTGGGGGCCTGACTCATCATTTTTCAATGCTTGGAATTGGCAATATTAATATGAGGATCTCAGAATCCAAACATAAGCCTATTTACCCACTCCAATTAAAAATAATCATATTTTCATATTACTCTACCTCAGACCCACCCGAAACAAGAGGAGAAAGAGAGAGAGCATACATCAGTACATCTTACACAACTAAAGTCATGCAGTCTGGATTCACAGAGCAGGAGCTTTCTGTTATATCCAAAATCTTGTGTAGGAATCCCATGTCATTATTCTGTTTTGTTTATTTATGTTCAACATGAAGGGGTTTGTTTGTTTGTCTTGTAGAAGGATGTCTATTGCAGAAGGTAATATACATTGGAATATGCACTGTTAATCTGGTGGATGTTTGCTGAGCCTTCTAGACAGGATGAACACAGGCACTGTCACTGTGAGACTTTCACTGAAAATGAAAAATCTTTGCCTGTTAGAATATTTGTTTAGCTAAAGAAAGTTTACACAGCTTGTGGAGAATTATTTTGTAGGAAATTAAATTTCTGTTGTTCTTTTGTCTTATTTTTATACTTGTCAGTTCTGCCTACCAGCTTTTGTCCTTCCCTTTACAGCTCATAAATTGCACAGGAAATTCCAGAAAATATCCACCTTAATTAGAGAGTCAAGGTAGGTGAGGTAATGTCTCCTATTGGGCCAACTGCTAGAAGTTACACAAGTTTATAGAAGTTGGTCCAATGAAAGATATAACCTCACCCACTTTTGTCTCTCTAATATCCTGGGACCAATATGGCTACAGCATCACTGCATTCACCTTAATTAGATCTTTGTATTAGAGATGGGCCTGAATAATAAATCTGGATCAAAACACTCTCCAAACTGTACGAAAGTTCAGATGCAAGTTTTGTGGCTTAAGTCCATCTTTATTTTGTACTGAATTAATTATAGGTGGAACAGTTAGTTTGGCTTATAGTTAAGATTGTCTAATACTTTCCATTGTAAGCCCCTATTTTAAGTTATTTCTTAACTTTGTTACATTTTAACTATTCACTCTGGAATTTTCTGTGCTTGCTCTCTGCATCAAGCTGAATTTTTTGAAAAGTTTTAACAAAAATGGTTTCATTATTCCCAAGAATGAGGCTAAAGGAAAAAAGTAGTTTTCCATTTTTTAAAAAAAAGTTCAACCAGTTAGTTAAAGAGCTGTGGCATCTCTAAAGTTTGGAGCAGGAGCCTGAAATTTGGCAGGAGGACAGATGTGGGGTCATATAAGGGCTATTTTTCTGTCCCTATGAATGTTCACTGGGAAAGCTTCAGAAAATCTCCCTTTGCACATGGTCAGTAGAGCTTTACAAGGTTGCTGCTAAAATTGCTGAACATTCCATCTGCACTGAGTATGCTCCAGCCACACGGAGCACCCTACCTGCCAAGTGCACAAAGGATGCTCCCAAACCCTGCTGAGTCTCTTACAAGGTAGCCACAGAGCTTGTACTGGCGGCGCTGTTTTTGCTGGGCTCTCATCCTTCTCTAACCCTGAGGAAGTTGTGCTGGGCTGGGAGTCAAGAGATGACCATGTGTTCTAGTCTAAACTCTTACACTGATTAGTGTTAATAATTCTGTGCACTTCTCATCCTTGTTCTCGAACAAGTCATCATATCCCTAACCTTAGGAAACAATCAAATATCATTTGCCTTATCTTAGATGGTTTTAACTGACAGTTTTTACAAGATTACTTTTGGCACAACTGAAAATAGGACCCAGGTTTCTGATACAGCAGACCCAAGTCTCACCCACTTAGCCACACTACTTTTCAGAATATAAGTATCAACTCAATGTGCGTGACTGTGCTGTCTGTAACCAGTAAATCACACTTTGCTGCAGAGCCAGAAATAGGACCCAGGATTCCTGATTCCCACCATTCATCTATCTACCAAATAGTTATGCTAACCACAGGCAAAGTTTGTGTCTACTAGATGGTCCGCATAGAGGATAACAAATTGCTACTACTTCAGGACATTTCTTTAATTTAAGTTGTAGAGGTCTGTGCAGTGGATTGAAGGTTTCTAGATTCAAACTTTGCTGACAACTCATGTGTGTGGTCATTATAGCTCTACATAATGGGATTTCTTCCCTTTTTTTCAGTTTTCCCTTTCTAAAAAGCCTTAGGAGTTGAATACAAGTGAACTTTGTTAAAAGAACATTAAGGTAGTAAAGTCAGGCACTCAAAAGTTAGAAGATATCAGAATTAAGTTTGCCTGTGGAACCCTAATTTGTTCCCTTGTGTGTATGTTTTATGATACACAATGGAATTCTCTGAAGTGCCTAAGGGATTTAGGCAGTCAGCCTAGCTGTTATTCAAAGTCCATTGGTGTTAGACACCTAACTCACATGTGTTTAAAAACTCCACCTACAATCCTTAATTACAGGATTACGTATTGCTACTTTTACAGCACGCTGGCCTCATTCAGTCCACAAATGAGTGGTGTCTGAGTCAGAAGATTACAAAAAAAGAGGGTTTGTTTGTTTGTTTGTTTGTTTGTTTTGAGGCTCTGGACTTGGTCCTCAGAGACTTGAGTTATATTACTTGCTCTGCCAGAGATTTTCTATGATGTTGGGTAAGGCTATCATAAGTCAGACATGCCAGGGCAATTAAAGTTATTTCCCTTTGACCTAAACATTCTTTTGTTGTGTATAATTGTATGTAATGGAAACACAATGTATTTTGCTATTAACTTGTGGTTTGGGTCAATGTCTGTTCAAGGGGTACACTGAAATAAAGCTGTTTTAGAACAATCAGTAATAATTAGCATATTCCTTACATGATGTCACCATAAAATACTGTTATCTTTAACAAATGCGCAGATAAATCAGCAGAAATAGAATGTCTTGGCATGTTGTATGTAAAATGATTTACTGATCAAGCTCTTAATATCAAGAAAATTACTATCCAAGATGTATTTTTTCTCATTACAGTGTTGTTTTAATCAAGTTTTTAAAGTGAAACTGAAGGGCAGAGCACTTGCAACAGTGGTGCCACTGTCTCTTTCTGAACCATGAACGTTGACTTCTTGCTACAGTCAATTACTTACAATACAACACCAGACAAAGTAAAGACGCTGAAAACAGGCCTCTGTGCATTAATACACCAGTGGATTAATACTCATGTCTCATGAGCATTCAAGAAAGGAAGTGTTCTGTTGCTCAACTTTATAGGGGTTGGGGGAAAGAAGTCAGTTTTCCTTCTAAGTTAAAAAAACTTTTTCCCCCCTCTAGAGCTGGAAACATTACCCACAGAAATTCATATTCATACAAAAAATATTCCCCATCAAACACTGTGGGTGTTTATATATTGCAGTTCATATTCATGTCTCAGGTTCAATACCCAGGACCATGGGATCTGCCAGAAAATGGGTGCACATTAGCCTGCTCAAATGCCATGAATTGGTGTCCTTTGTAGCTCTTTATAGGTTTTTATACCATACCCTAGTGTCACTAGTCACCTAGTATTCTGTTCTAGTTCCTGACAGTATATTCCTTTTAATAGCAGGAGAAACAGCAGCAAGATTAGGATGCATAGATTGTATCAGGGTGCACAAGCATTAAAATGAAGACCAGGCCCATAGGCATCTACTGTAAGAACTCTCCACTTCACTACTCATGGAAGGCTTGTGAAGTAACCTCCATGCTGGTTTCAGGGGGAAGACTCAATTGTTGCAAAACACTTTAGGTCCATGCTGTTTCCTCTGGCCAATGGGTTTTCTGAGGTACCAGGCAGAACAGGACTTCTAAAACTTGTATTAAGATAATACTAAAGATCTACATTAAGCACCAGATCAAGAAAATATGCTGTTAAAGGTATTGCTCTGTCCTTAATTCACCTGTTTGTGTCTAGGTTCTGCAGCAAAAATGGTCCATGGTCCTCTGTCAGACTCGACAGAATAGTAAGAACAGAATACAATATACAAAGCACCCAGGGGGAATAAATACAGTTCTTGTGTTATCAGTAATCAGATAGATTGGTTATACATTGCGGGGTTTGTAAGGGCAACTTTTCTTAAAAGGATGTTGTTAGGCATTTTTGGAGCCTTTAATTCTTCTTTTTTTTAAATTCACTGTTGTGTCCATTACCCTACTTAGAAGCTTAAAAAATCTGACCTATATTTCCCCCAACACAAACACACCTCACCCATACCTACCAATTTTGTCCTTTTGCATTTGGCAAGCATTGATTGTTTGCGTGTTTGAGCAAAACTGAAATTGACATAGCTGTCTGGTGTTTGACAACAATGACCATTTCTACTTACTGGTACATGGAAAGTCTTATTATGCTAAAACATCTTTGAGCACCAGTTTGATTGATTGTTATAGAATGGTCTACATGACCCAGAACAAGTCCTTTTGTAAATTTGTTCGTCAGCTGCTGCTGTAATAAAGCCATATTTTTGCTCTACTATTGTTTTAGGTGGGTCACTTCAAAAAACAGTTACTAAGCTTTCTAAAAATGTCTTGATGTTGAAGTATATTTTAAAAATTGACATTATTAAAACTAGATGTTAAGTCTAGAGAACTACCACTCCCCTTCATTTTACAATAATTTTAACATAGATCAAATTTTATCTGCAAACACGATGTCAGCATCACTTCAAACATTCAGAGCCTTTTTAAGTAAACTCTTCTATTGACTTCAACAGATCTACACACATGAATAAGGACTAGTCACTTAAATAAGGGATTGCAGGATCAGCCCTTTAACACTGAAACTATTAAATAAGTTGCTCCTGAATACATACACTTTTAAAATGCTAAGTTAGATAGAAGAAATATAGGGCAACAAACATATTAAAATATCATATTCCTTCCTTGGAAAAAAAGAACAATTTTAATTCTGCAATATTGTCTAAACTATATGAAACTGATCCTACATTTTGTTAGGTACTAAGAAAATGAAGTGAAGCATTCAAAATCAAACATTTCAGTAATTAAACTAGAGAATCAGGGATTTATTTCTCTTCTTATATTGTTTATTTTTATTAATACAGTGGGGATTTTACAAAGATCAACTTTCTGTGAGAAATTGAGAAATTCATCCAGTTTTTAAAAGTTTTTAATTGTTTAATGGTCAGTATGAGTAATAGGATTTTAAATAGATTCATAATAGTGCATGGGACAAGTATAGTCTTGATTTAGGGTAGGATTTTGAAAAGTACTCGAGACAGACTTAGTTCTTAGGTTTTGATTTCCCATCCCATCAACAACATACTAGAGAATTTCGACACCCCCTCCCCCCGTAGGATGATCATCTTCCACCCTTGCATGTGATAAAGTAGGTTGCCAAGAGTATGTGTATGTGGAGACTTTTCAGGTGGGCACCTTGGGAAGTGTGCGCTGAGTTCCCAGGGAAACTTTGGTCAGTAGGGCTGTGAGAAGGATGGGTCTGCCTCCTAGCTAGCACCCAAAAACCCACCCACAGCTCGACCTTTATGCATCTGTAGATTTATAATCTCAGGAAGGCAGGAGTTCTTTGTGTTGTGGCAGAGTTCTTGTAGCCAAGGGCACAATTGCATTACTTATGATTAATTCAACAGTGACACTGAGCATGTGAGAGAGAAAGGGAATGAATGGAAAGGATAAGTGAGTGAACAAAGATTTGTGTGTGGGAGGAAGAAAGTTAGCAAGTAGAGGGTGTGGGTAGGAGGGGTAGAAAGTAAGACCACCCAAGGAACATTTGGATTTCATCAAATTAGCATTTTCTGGTGGAAAAGTGTTCAATCAGAACATTTTTAAGAACGTAAGAATGACCATACTGAGTCAGACCAATGGTACATCCAGCCCAGTATCCTTTTTTCTGACCGTGGCCAATGCCAGGTGCTTCAAAGGGAATGAACAGAACAGGCAATCATCAAGTGATCCATTCCCTTTCCTCTACTCCCAGCTTCTGGTAAACAGATCATGGTGTTGCATCCCTGCTCATCCTGGCTAATAGCCATTGGAGGACCTATCTTCCATGAACTTATCAAGTTCCTTTTTGAACCCTGTTACAGTTTTGGCCTTCACAACATCCCCTAGCAAAAAATCCACAGGTTGACTGTGTGTTTTGTGGAGACCCCTAATTCTCCTCATAGGGAAGCTGTTCCATACCCCTAATCGTTTGTTTGTTTATTTGCTGTTTGTTTGGGGGTTTTTTTTTGCCCTTCTCTGTACCTTTTCCGATTCTAATAGATCTTTTTTGAAATGAGGCAACCAGATCTGCACACACTATTCAAGATGTGGGCATATCATCGATTTATAGAGAGGCATTATGATATTTTCTGTCTTGTTCTCTATCCCTTTCCTCATGGTTCCTAACATTGTTAGCTTTTTTGACTGGTGCTGCACATTGAGTGGATGTTTTCAGAGAACTAGCCACAGTGATTCCAAGATCTCTTTCTTGAGTGGGAACAGGTAACTGAACTGAAATTAGGCTTACCAGCCTGTAATTGCTGGGATCGCCTTTGGAGCCTTTTAAAAAAATTGGTGTCACATTAGCTATCCTCAAGTCATCTGGTAAAGAAGCTGCTTTAAATGATAGGTTACATATCACAGTTACCAGAGTAGCAGCCGTGTTAGTCTGTATGAGTACTTGTGGCACCTTAGAGACTAAAAAAGAAGTGAGCTGTAGCTCACGAAAGCTTATGCTCAAATAAATTTGTTAGTCTCTAAGGTGCCACAAGTACTCCTTTTCTTTTTGCATATCACACTTAGTAGTTGTGCAATTTCATATTTGAGTTCCTTCACAGTTCTTGGGTGAATACCATCTGATCCTGGTGACTTATCACTGTTTAAATTTATCAATTTGTTCCAAAATCTACTCTAATGACATCTCAATCTGAAACAGTTCCTCAGATTTGTCTCCTAAACAGAATGGCCCTGGTGTTGGAATCTCCTTCAGATCCTCTGCAGTGAAGACTGATACAAAGAATTCATTTAGTTTCTCTGCAATGGCCTTATCTTCCTTGCGTGCTCCTTTAGCACCTTGATTGTCCAGTGATCCCACTGATTGTTTAGCAAACTTCTTGCTTCTGATATACTTAAAAAAAAAATAGCTGTTTAGTTTTTGAGTATTTGGCGAGTTGCTCTTCAAATTCTTTTAATGACGTGTAAATAAAGACCTTGGATTTGTGGTGGGATGCCTACCAAAGTGAATGAAAAGGGTATAGCACAAGCCACCAGTTATCAAAAAAATGCCAATTTCAGCCATCTCTAAATTAAGCCATCCTGTATTTAACTTGCTCCATTATGCATAGGAAGCTTTAAAAAAAAAAAAAAAAAAAAGCAACCACAAGATTAAAATAGAGGGAGGAAGGAAAGAACTCTTAATTGAGCAGTAAATAACAATATATTTCAGTCCTGGTTAAAGTGTTGCGTTAATACTGTTTATTACAGTAAAATTCTAATGATAGGTGATTTGTGCATGTGTTGACACATTAAATAAAGCTGCTGTGAAAATTCCCAATTTTTTTAATTGCACATTTGTTAAATATTAGCTGGGTGTGAGTCCTGCAAAGTCAATAGGAATTAGGAAAATAATACTACATTTTAACTAAGAAACCTTTTAAAATATTTATGGTTTTCAATTATACTTGGAATTAGTCAGCATTTACAGTAGAATAACTGTTGGTCTTCTCAAGGTATATGTCTCACTAACTTCCCTATAGTAAATTGTATATAGCACTTAAGTGAACAGAGCTTCTACTGTTTGCTTCAGTTTAATTAGCCTTTCTTTAACGCTTAGCCTAAGCTAGGTTTCATCTAATTGTACCTGAGGTTCACAAATTATTGTAGGTGCACGTGTCTCATTATGTACATTAAAAATAGAATCAAGACTGTAGTTTGTTCATACAAAATTTGCCTGGCTGTATAAACTTTCTTACAATATTGATTAAAGGGCAAAAATGTCAAAACTAGGATCCAGTCTGGGCCCATAAAATAAAAATGTAATTTTATGTGTGTACAGACAAGTGTTCACACACAGCATGTATATTCAAACTGGATAATGACACATAAAGATGGTTACCTGAATATGCAAGTACCTGTATCTGGGCAGTTGCCCACTTTACATGGGTTAATGCGCACGCGCTCAGTTATGTGTGCAAGCATTTGCGCAACCTCACAGGTGGCAAAAAGTTTGTATTTGAGACCTGTTGCTTATTACTTGGCTGGAAGGGGCTCTGTGCATTGCAGAGACAGGGCATTCCATTGCTCCCTAGCTATCGCGAATGGTCCCTGTTAATGTAATCTGGAGGGAGCTACATATAGCCTGCCTCTTCAATGGAGAAAATGTAGCCATAATGGTGGGACAGAGATTGGCACTCCGAAAGCCCCCCGCCCCTTTAAGAGTATGTAAGCAAGATCTTCCTGGATAGGTTTTAGTGCCCCATTGATAAACTCCTTTGATCTGTAAAGGTACACAAGGCCCTTTCCCCCCACACACACATGATGTCAATAAAAAAAGTGTTTGTTTCTTTTATTCACAAGGATCTCCAAAATTCTTTATGAACTTTACTGACTCATAAGTAAATTGAGCCCAAGAGTTTCCTTAGCTTGCGTATCTGAGATGAAATACTACAGTTGTTTAGCAATGCTTCATAACTGCTTCAGATAAGTGCAGGATGCAATTGAAACATTAGGGATTATGGTAATTTAAGCAGTCAGAAAACCCAAGTTAGAAGCTTATTCCTGTGGAAAATGTCATGGAATCTTTAATGACTCCAACAGATCACCATATCTGCTTCCCATTTCTTCAAATACATGTTTTAAAATCCTCTTTTCATCACTTAGATAAAGGTAAATTAACTTTTCTTTCGCCAAATGCTGGAATAGTATAAACTGTTTTGTCAATGGTCATTATTTTTGGTAACACTAAATATTACATTTACAGGGATCTAATAACTTCTAACTTGAAATGATAGGGCCAAAATACAGAACTAAGGGCATTGCTATAAGAGAAAAAATGCCTTTAATAAAAAGAATGTTAGAGATTGTAAAAGGTTTATGAAAGCTAACTAAGCATGTGGAGAAGAGACCACAACCTGCAGTTCTGAGATGGGAGAGCTATTGGGAACGTCAACAGTTAAGCAAATAAAAACAATGCAGATATTTCATGTACTTTAGTTTAAAAATAGCGTCACAATAAACCCCTAAAGAAGCTTCTACATAGTGTTTATGAAGCTGTTCTGGACAGTAAAACTTTTACATGAATTTTGAAGTGTTGAAGAAAAGATATTATAGAATTCTCCATTGGTTTGGGTGCCTTAGGCTTTCTATGTTAAATTGGAATATTTGAACTTTAATATCTTTGCAGTAGAATAGTATAGACAAACCACATTTTTCATACCATGTCCTTCAGACTCACAAGGCCAAACATTCAAAGCAGCCACACCTCTGCCTCTGTGTGTGTACAGCCTTTGCATGCATAAAGCACTTATGTGCAATTGGAAGACTATTGTGCATGTGTAAAAGATCAAATTTCTACTCAAAATCATAATTTGTGGGGTTTTTGCAATTGCAAATGTGGATTTGCATGTGGAACTTCTGTCTCCTGCACACATAAGCAACAATGCCCCAGAATTCACAGGCAAAATTGCAACCCATGAAATCTGGTAAATTTTTGTACCATATACAGGATTTTTGTTGATATGAATGTTATGCTGAATGATATGTGCTTTAAGAGGAGAACAACCTGCCTAACACTTCTAACCAAAATTTGGCTACAACCAAAAACGTTAAATGTCTTTAATCTAAAATAAAATCATTTAAACAATCCGAAATGCTGACAATATATTTTGAGCATGTATAGATTATTCTTAGTTTTGTTTGTATCCCAGATAGAGCTGTCATGTAACATTTGTAACATTCCAGTCAGCAGGGAGTCCCTTTCATGTTAGCAGAGCAAGAGTGCATCTTGCATACATCCTGATTTTTGACAATAAAATAGAACGAGGGAGAACTGAAACACTTGGAGTCAATTCTCATCAAAACTCAGTCTATGTACATGGGTAGTTCCCATTAACGTTAATAGGGAATTACCTGCTTAAATTCTCTGTGCATCAGCACAAGTAAAGACCCCCTGGTATGTAAATAGGTAGCAAGGGTATGACTAAAAGGTCACTAGGGGCTAATTCAATGGGCATTAAGTATGAAATTGGACACATTTTCACCTCCTCCTGCTTTAACTTCTGTAGGAAACAGTCAATTAAGTGGGGGCTAAAAGGAGGATTTTTGTTCAGTTTTCACCTGTGGTCCTTATATGCAGTGTTGTTGTAGCCATGTCAGTCCCAGGATATCAGAGAGACAAGGTGGATGAGGTAGTATCTTTTATTGAACCAACTTCTGTTGGTGAGAGAGGCAAGCTTTGTAGCGACACAGAGCTTTGCTGCAGGTCTGGGAAAGGTAGTAAGAATGTCACAGCGAAATGCAAAGTACAGTCACACAATGCACAGTCAACCTGTGGAACTCCTTGCTAGAGGATGTTGTGAATGCCAAGACTATAACATGCTTAAAAAAAACTAGATAAGTTCATGGAGGATAGGTCTATCAATGGCTATTAGCCAGGATGGGCAGCAATGGTATTCCTAGCCTCTGTTTGCCAGAAGCTGGGAAAGGGTGACAGGGGATAGATCACTTGGTGATTACCTGTTCTATTCATTCCCTCTGGGGCACTGGACATTGGATACTGGGCTAGATGGACCTTTGGTCTGACTGAGTATGGCCATTCTTTTGTTCTTATGGAACAGATTATTTACGGTAAGTAGTTAGCACATATTGTAAGAGACCATTCAAGGTAGAGTGGCCCTTTAACACCTCTGCAGTCACTGGGTAAAAAAGGGGTATTAGTGGGTTACAGATTGTGGTAATAAGACATAAATCCAGTGTGTCTGTTCAATCCATGATTTTTAGTGGCTAGCAGAGTAATGAATTTAAGTTCCCAGGTTCATCCTTTGAAAGTGTTGTACAGGTTTCCTTTGAGGATGAGGACTGATAGGTCAGATATAGAGTCATCACGTTGTGGAAAGTGTTCAACCACAAATGATACGGGTGTTTTGTTTTTTTATCATTTTCCTTTGTGAATTCATTCGAGAGCGTAGTGATTGTCTGATTTCACCGGCACAGTTGCTGGGGCATTTAGGGCACTGACTGAACAGACACCTTGCATTTTGCTGTGACACTAGGAGTACCTTTCCCAGGCCTGAAGAGAGCTCTGTGTAGCTCAAAAGCTTGTCTCTCTCACCAACAGAAGTTGGTCCAATAAAATAGACTACCTCACTCACATTGACTGCATGATCCTTATGTTTGTTTTCTCATACACATCCAATATTGGTAGATAATTTAATCGATGTATATAATTTCTTTAAAAAAGCATGCACATTGAAGGTCTTATTGTTTTGTAAAATTATATCCTTTTTTCCCCTCTATAGTAAACATTGGTTTGGGGCAGAAAGAAAATACCTGCATTTTTTTTTCTTTTTTACTACATTAGGCAGTCTTTCAACATTGCAGCTTTTGCGATCTTAGCTTGCATTCTTTGTTTTAGCTGTGAGTACAGTGACCAAGCTCAGGGCTGCATTAAAGTCATGAATTAGGGCTTCGAAAGGTTTTCTCTCTTTCTCCCAGCCAATAAAACAGTATGCCCAACACACAAATGGTACTTCAATATACATTTTGTTACAGGAGTGATTAGAAACAGTGAATAGTGATTTTCTTTTCATACCCAGGGTGGTCTTTTATTGTACTATAAAAATTACTGTGTTTGTACTCATGCTGCTTTTTTATGGTATACCTACTTTGCCTATTTAGGACTGATGTCTTATACTCTTACCCATCCTAAATACTACCTGTCTCAGCCAATAGTCACTTTGAATTTAATGGAACTGTAGGTGGAGTAAGGTATTACTCAAAGAGAATAAGTGTATCAGAATCTGGTCCTTAGACAAGCTTTATAAATGCGGAGACACTGCCAGTGTTGCCAAATTTATTATTTTATTATGACTCTCATGATGCTTGGTTCTTGTCTTAAACTCCAAGCTGCTGGAATCACATTTAATATGTGAAAATCTCAGTTTTCATTAAAAAAAAAAATTCTAGCCCTCCTGGGTGTGAAGAAAAACTTAAAAAGTTGAATCGTAAATGTGCCAGTACCAGAAGGCTAATACAGGGAACCTAAAAACTATTATTTTTCAAAACTTGTGATTTTATTTTTAGTCAATCTAATATTTTGAGACCTACCTCATGATTTCTGAAAGTTTGGAGTTGACAATACTTCATTGTTTCCAATCTAACTCCCATTTAAATCTCTGCAAATCTTTCCATTGACTTCAAAGGAAATTAAAATTGAGTTGGGGGTATAGTATCTACAATAGAGTGAATGTACATAAATTGTCCTCCAGTACAACTTGCAGTGAATTTGTAGCTCAGAAGTGTAGATCTTTTCTACAGGATGATTCTTTGGAAATATAGTTTTCAATCAGTGCAGCTGTGCCAACAGAAACTGAAAAGCAGACATGACTCAGGCAGACTGTTTCAGAGGCTGTACTGCAACATGAAGTACTACCATGCACAGGTTATCAATTGTATTGCCAAACATGTTGTTAGCCCCGTTTTATTGATAAGGAAAGTAAACCATTGGACGTAAAATATCTTTCCCAAGGTGAGTCAGTAGCACAACAGGAACAGAACTCAGGTCTTCTAACTCCATGGATTGTGCTTTAATAATCACTAAGAACTGTTTTCCAAAGTGCATTATTTCAGCGAATATATAGAACGTTTCAAGACAAGCTGAAAATCTTCATAAACAAATTTAAAACTATTTAAGATCTTGAATTAATGTACATGAAAAATTCCAGTACATTTAGTTTTTAAATACTTTGAGTAGCAGTTTAAAATTTTAATTAATCCTCTGTTGAGGATAAATATGCAGAACCAATATACAAAAGAGAAAAAAAAACCCCTCAAATATTAAAAGGACTTGTGACGCACAGATCACACGGTTTTATAGATCTGTTGGCAACTAAGTTAGGTGCATTTTGTTGGTTCAAGGCTCAGAACAGTTGGAATTTTTATCATGTAATTGTGTTAATAAATTAAAAGGAGTTCTTTGTTCTGAGATTGAAGGAAGTCCTTTAAGATGTGTGAGCACTCTTAAGATGTGTTAGCACTCTTGTGCTATGACATACTGTCTCTTCACAGGCTGTTTTATGAGGCCCTAGGCTAAATTTTAAGTTTATTCTTCACAGCGCAGGTAATCATCATAATTGAACCATATTCCATAAGATGTATTCAGTTGTTCCCTTAAGGTGTAAGACAGCCTATTAACTCTTGTTTACAGGTAGGTCCATTTACCTTTTAAAACAGAATATTGAAAATCCATTCTTCTTCTACATAATTGCTAAATCCTGGATTCTGTTCAAAACAAATATATGACTAGAGCTGGTCTGGAATTTTTCAACTAGATGTTTTTCATCAGAAAATGCTGATTTATTGATGCCAAAACTTTTTCATGGGCACATAGCAGTTTCAACAAAATTATTTGTTGGAAAGTTTTCTCAGGCCCAGGGTAGAATTTCTGGTGAGAGAGACACTCTCTCCAGAATTGCCAATAACTCAGTGGTTAGGGCACTCACCCACAATGTGGGAGACCCGATTCAAGTCATATTTAATTATTTATACAAATTGGAACACCCTCAACAGGAGAGATTCTTAGCAGGGACTTGAACCTGAGTCTCCCTCATCACAGGTAAGCGCCCTAATCACCAGGCTATAAGCTATTCTTGAGTAGGTCTATCTGTCTATCTCGGTGTGGTATGTTGTTTTGTTTTTTGTTTTGTTAGTTTTTGAAACTTTTGGGAAAGTCTTAGTTTCATCTCAATGAGCAATGGGAAAAATTCTGAAATCTCTGAAATGTTCACAGGGCAGAAAAATGTCTCATGCCCCAACTCTATGGTACAGCTACACTTGGAGCTTGGGGTGTGATTCACAGCTTGAGTAGATGAACTTACGCTAGCTTTATTTGCACTCTTGTGCTAAAAATAGTAGCATAGCCATGGTAGCATGGGCTGTGATGATGGTGGCATGGCCTAGGAGGCTCATGGATCTTCTGCTGGATAGTAGCCATGCATTCACAATTCCTTGTTTCCTCTATAAAAACATATGGCTTCACTATGATAGCAGTTCTGTGCTATAATTGCCCATGTTACCCCTTTTATACTGGGAAAAGAGAACCTGATCTTCGGACTTGCTATCACCTAAAGAAGAATTTTCATTTTTAAGTCTATACTTATAGGAGTGGATTCAGTGAGGTGCTGAATGGGTACTTTTAACTCCTGTTGCCTCCACAAGAATTAGGAGATCTCAAGTCACCCAGCAGATGCTCAGCATCTTTTAGGAGCAGGGTCATATTCTGTTATAGATTCTGGGCAACCTAAATGTCGACTATATTGTTTGTTTCAAAAGCTTTTTAAAAAAAGAACAAGAGTACTTGTGACACCTTATAGACTAACAAATTTATTTGAGCATAAGTTTTCGTGAGCTACAGCTCACTTCATTGGATCCATGCAGTGGAAAATACAGTGGGGAGATTTTATATACACAGAGAACATGAAACAGTGGGTGCTACCATGCACACTATAGTGAGAGTGATCAGTTAAGGTGAGCTATTACCAGTAGGAGAGGGGGCAAAAACCTTTTGTAGTGATAATCAAGATGGGCCATTTCCAGCAGTTAACAAGAATGTGTGAGGAACAGCAGGGGGGAAAAATAAATGTGGGGAAATAGTTTTACTTTGTGTAATGACACATTCACTCCCAGTCTTTATTCAAGCCTAATGTAATGGTGTCCAGTTTGCAAATTAATTCCAATTCAGCAGTCCCTGTACAAACACCCATTGGTTCATGTTCTCTGTGTATATAAAATCTCCCCATTGTATTTTCCACTGCATGCATCCAATGAAGTGAGCTATAGCTCATGAAAGCTTATGCGCAAATAAATTTGTTAGTCTCTAAGGTGCCACAAGTACTCCTTTTCTTTTTGCGAATACAGACTAACACAGCTGCTACTCTAAAAGCTTTTTAGTTTATCTTTAATGAATATTGTAAGGGAGCGGATTATCTGGATAAAGAGATTTAGCTGTGGCATGCATGAGTCAAGAACATAAGAAACCAGAGTTCTAAGAGTTTTTCCTCCCTCTGGGCCTGATCCTGCCAGGTGATAAGTGCCCTTAGTTCCCCTGGAGTACAATGAGAATCAAAGTCCCTCAATACCACCCAGAGTCGTGCCCAGTGTAAATGTTCATTGGTATCTATACCCCTTGAATGTCAAGAAACAATTTTCCATTTGCTTTAGGGCCCTGTACTACACACATTTACTCTGGAGCATAGTGATTGCCACAATGAATAAGTCCTGGTGACTTCAGCAGGTCTCCTTAAAGTAGTGAATCCTTGATTGATTGGGCCTATATTTGTACTTAGTTACATTTCCAAGAATACCCACCTCTTATTCCTGGGGAAGGGATTAAAAACCCACCAGAAATAATCTAAACACTATCTGCTTGCCGCTAAACTGAAGAAGTTGTATGAGACTGAGTTCTTAGCTGAAGGAAAGAAATTTTACATCACACTTGGTCCATTCAGGGGCTGGGTAGGGTGGCCAATATCACAGGTAGGACAACCTAAGTGCTGCCCTACCATGGAATCAACTGCGTATGACCCCAAAAGGATGTTCTGGAAGCCCCTCTTTGCTCTGTCCCCACCCTTACAAATCCCTGTGTCTGGGGCTAGAAAGGAAATGAAATAGAGTCATGCTGGGACTCCCTCCTGACAGAAGTATATCCCAAGTGGCAGGACTTGCTGTTTTTACAGCCCCTTTGTACCAGCAGAGCCAGTGAAAGAGGCCGTAGTGCACCAGTGAATAAGGCCCTTCAATTTCCTGGAATTATGCTGCATTTAAGTATGTTTATTTTATTAGTTTCAAGAATAATAATGAATTATGGTAAATTATAAATGAAATGTACTAAGCAGAATTTGGGACAGGTACGCTAGCTATGGAAGCCATTGCAACATCAATTTCACTTTAGTTGAATGGACTTGAAAAGCTGAACAGCTAATCCCTTGAACATTGTCACTACGTATCTATCCCATTCTGTATATTTAATCCACTCTCCCAGAGCATTATGGAAAGTGTTTTGTTTCATGTCATGGGAAATTCTGGTTTTGCCTGATGATGTCCTCAGTCACCTATAATCTTGTGAGAGTCACAAATGACTCTAATTACAATTTATAGAGCACCTGGAGGAAAACACTCAATATGATAATTGTGGTTTTGCTTCAATACTGTGGAAAATGCTAAGGGGAATATTTTATATATTTTTATTGTTTTTTCCAGTCACATTTTCTCTATTTTTAATGTGCTGTAGGCATTAAAAGATCACTACAGAAAGGAAAAGCATTTTCACTTTGCTAACAGAATCTGCCTTGAATAGGATTCTTCCTGAGAAAGGATAATCAGTGTGAAACCAGTCAAAAAGAAGGGGTGTAAGCCTCGAATAAAAGGTTTTTGGCTTCAGAGTTTTGATACTAGTTGCTCCTGTTGGTTTTACAATAAGGAAACTTAATACATAGCTTTCTTTTATCATAAGCAGAATTAATAGCATAAGCAGGTTCATATTGCTGGGGCACAGGTTTCAGAGCAAAAATATTTTAGCCAGCTCTCATTCTGATTTAACAATGAATGTTCACAAAATATATCTTTGGGAGAGGACACCTCAGGAAAAAATATTTTCTACAGTCATTGCCAGCATAGGCAGCATGAAGCATGCACCACCATGAAGCTTATCTAGTTTGATTTGTGTTACCAGATTTATAATAATATTTAGGTTTCAGAGTAACAGCCGTGTTTGTCTGTATTCGCAAAAAAAAAGGAGTACTTGTGGCACCTTAGAGACTAACCAATTTATTTGAGCATGAGCTTTCGTGAGCTACAGCTCACTTTATCGGATGCATACCGTGGAAACTGCAGCAGACATTATATACACACAGAGATCATGAAACAATACCTCCTCCCACCCCACTGTCCTGCTGGTAATAGCTTATCTAAAGTGATCATCAAGTTGGGCCATTTCCAGCACAAATCCAGGTTTTCTCACTCCCCCACCCCATACACACACAAACTCACTCTCCTGCTGGTAATAGCTCATCCAAAGTGACCACTCTCCCTACAATGTGCATGGTAATCAAGGTGGGCCATTTCCAGCACAAATGGTATGCATCCGATGAATTGAGCTGTAGCTCATGAAAGCTCATGCTCAAATAAATTGGTTAGTCTCTAAGGTGCCACAAGTACTCCTTTTCTTTTTTTAATAATATTTAGGTCTCTTACAGTGACTTCAAAGAGCTTTGCAATCACAACACCATGTCAAATAACATCAGGCCAATTTTACAGCTGGTGAAACTAAGACAGAGAGGGTAAGTGATTCACTGAAGGCCACTGAAGAGTCAAGATTAGAACTGTGGAAGTTCTTGACTCCCAGTCTTGTGCTTAGACCACTATATCATGCGTTTCTTTTGTAGCTTGCTGGAGTCTGATTCTCCATAGTCATATACAGCTATGCTCAGATGTGTTGTCTATTTAGCTGTATACTCTTTGGGGGCAGGGACTGTCTTTCACTAAATATGTACAGCATCTAGTACAATGAGGCCAGATATCGGTGAGGGTCTCTGGGTGCTACTTCAATGCAAATAGTAATAATACTGTACACCCACTCTGCACAGGTGTACATGACAAAACAAAAGAGCAAGGCAGCGAAATATGGGGTCCCTGCTCCTCAATTTTCACACAAGGTATAGTTTTTAGGAAAATCACTCCTTCATTTTTCGGTCAGTTGTCGTCTCAGCTCCTTGCTGTGTGGTAGGGAGAATGGGTTAGAGCAGATGATCCAGAAGGGTCCCACTCTACAATTCTTAGGTCAGCACTCAAGGAGTCAGAGACAAAATACCTAGAATTAGCCTCTCCCCTTCAAACCAACAACACTTTCCATTTTAGGGAGATAGTATGGGGCAAAAGACACTAAAGTGCATTTAACTAAACATATTTCATTTAACTGAAGGTGTTGGCTTCGGGAGAGACAGCTCCTTATCTTAGCTGCACATCTCTTGAAAAGTAGCTAATATTATAAGACGTACCTGCATATTCAACAGCAAAATTGGGCCTTCAGAATGGTCCTGGAGGACACAGAGGGCAAAGAAAATGGCATTCCAGAAAGATACAGTGTGGTCCATTCTGTATTCAAGGATTTGCAATGCCAAATGGCTCTTAATACAAATTCAACAGGAGATCTGAATGCCTTATGGTCCTTGTGGGTGAGGTAATATCTTTTATTGCAACAACTTCTGTTGGTGAGAGAGATAAGTCTTGAGCTTATACAAAGCTCTTCTTCAGGCTTGGAAAATTACTCTGTCTCACAGCTAAACACAAGATAGAACAAATTGTTTAGCATCAGTAGTTAACAGATATTTCAAGGGACCATTCAAGGTGAAGTGGTTTGTTAACATCCTTTCAGTTACAGGGAGGAAAGGGGGCAGGAAAAATGTGCTGGGGGAGGTTGTTAATGGGTTATAGACAAGGCTATTATTTAATCACGGAAACCGTGACTTCCAGTGACCTCCGTGATATCAGCCTGCAGTGGTCGGGAGCTCCAGGGTCCCCTGTCATCTATGGGGGCAGGGAGCAACGGGGTACCCCGATCGCCTCTGGCGCCTCACAGAGCTCCAAGCTGCCACAAGCGGTGGGAAACCCCGAGCTCCTGGTCTCTGCGGGTGACAGGGGAACCGTGCAGCTCCCAGTCACCAGAGGCAGCAGGAAACCCCACAGCTCCCCACCGCAACAGAGGAATATCTGAGCTGCCAGCCATGGTGGGGGTATCCCTGAGCTCCCAGCTGCTGTGGGCCCCTGAAGCATTGGGCAGCAGGGGTATTCCACAGCTCCCGGCCCCCACGGGCAGCAGGGGACTTCCAGAGCTGCAGGTGGTAGGGGTACCCGGCAGCACCCAGCTGCTGCAGGGGGCTCCTAGCCTTTGCACATCTGTCCACTTCAGGGGTGTGGAGACCCACAGATCCCCATTTTGTCATGGACATTTTTAGTAAAAGTCACAGCTTCCATACATTTTTCTTTTTTGTCCATGACCTGTCTGTGACGTTTACTAAAAATATCCGTGACAAAGTCTTTGCCTTAACTAGAGATTGTTGTAATAAGCCATAAACCCAGTATCTGTTCAGTCCATGATTTTTAGTGTCTAGCAAAGTTATGAATTTAAGCTTCCAGGCTCGTCTTTTGAAAGTGTTGGGCATGTTTCCTTTGAGGATGAGGACTTATGGGTCAGATAGAGAGTGATCTCTTGCTGAAAAAAATGTTCAGCCACAGGTGATAGTGTTTTTGTTTTTCATCATTTTCCTGTGTGAGTTCATTCGAGAGTGTAGTGATTGTCTGGTTTCACCCACATAGTTGTTGTTGGCATTGAGGGAGCTGGATGAGATATACCACAAGTTGTGATAGGCACGTGTGGGACACATGTATCTTGAAAAGTGTGTTGTGGGTGGGGGCGGGGGTGTTGATCTTTGTAGCAGTGGAGATATGTATTCAGATTTGTATCTGTTGTTCTGGCAGGTGCTGGTGCTGCTTTGAGTTGGTGTGTCTTGGTATGTGGGGAGCTCGCGTGTCATTATGAGCTTGGAGATGTTGGAGAGTTGTTTGAAGGTCGGAAGAGGGGGTTCAGGAAAGATTTCTTTGTGGATGGGATTGCGCTCACATATGGGTTGTAGTTGTTTGATGATACCCTGTATGGGTTCCAGTGTCGGGTGGTAGATGACAACTTGGGATGTGTGGTCAAAGAGGGTTTTATTTCTGTATTGAAGATAATTCTCTCAAGGTATTTGAGCGGCCCATTCCATGATGTAATCTACTATTCTGAGGCAGTGTCCTTGTTAAGTGAAGGTGTTTTTGAGTGTGTTAAGGTTTATACCCTGAACTTCTTCCTCGGAGCAATTCTGTGGTATCCGGGTGCCTGGCTGTAGATAACAGATTTCTTGGTGTGTTTTGGATGGTTACAGGACCTATGAAGGTAAATGTGGTGATCCATGTAGTTTTTTAAATAGTTGTCTGTAGGGTTCCACTGTTGAAGCTGATTGTACTGCCAGGAAGTTGATGCTGGTGTGGGAGTGCTCCAGTGAGAGTTTAATGGACAGGTGGTGGTGCGTGAAATTGTGATGGAAATGCGGGGGTGGGGACTTCAGGTTATCTGTATGGTCCTTCTGGATGGAGGTAGCTATCTGACTGTGGGAGGGATCGTAGTGGACAATGACACTATTGTGAAAAGCAAAATTGATACTGCTTATCAGTATTGTAGAGATAATTGGACATGAAAAAGGAGTATACCATTCCAAAAATTGTAATGGGAAGTATACAGAGGAAATTATCAAATATTTGCTGCTTTCAGTGAGTGAGCAGCAAAAATTATTCATGTTCTGGAGCAACAAAAAGCCCCATTTCCAGCAAGGGAAGGATTCTCCCAGCATAGGCATTGCAGAAGACAGCCATAAAGCTGCCCCTTGAGTGTCCCTTGACAAATCCTCACATAGGGCATATGCTGGGGGCAGAAGGGGCATGTTGTGGATGGGGCTATATGGCACCGAACTCCAAAGTTTCCAAACAACGTTGCAGCCCAGGGAGGCTGCTATAATTTAGCATCCTCAAGTCTGTCTCTAACCTGATCGACACTTAAAATTTAGGTCAGCATAGCTACATCATTCGGGGTGTAAAAAATCTGCACCCCTGACCAATGTATTTATGCCAACTGAACCATCTGTGTAGATCCAGCCAAGTCAGTCAAACAATGCTTACATCGACCTAGCTACTGGCATTTGGGTACGTGGCGTTCCTACTCTGATGGAAAAAACCCTTCTGTCACTATAATCTATCTGTACAGCAGGATTATGCTTGCATAGCTACAACCCTGTAGCTGGGCCAGTATAATGCCCCTAGTGGAGACATAGCCTAAACTACTCCAGCAGGCTAAGTCCCTGGACCAGCCCAGGGTCTGGAGGGCACAAAGGTGACTTAAAACCATCTTAGCTCTTCTACCCCCTGGGCTGCAAGTTCTATGCTGCACCTTTTGGATGCACACAGTATCTCATCCTCTTTATAAAACCTGCATAGTCTCTGAGGGTATGTCTACACTGCCATTAAAAATCTGTGACTGGCCACAGAAGTATACAAAAAAGTATAGGGGACAAAGAGCGGAGGTAAGTCAGCCTAGACTGGGAAAGCCACAGAAGAAATGGCAGATGATTTGGAGACTGAGCAAAATGTCTTGAAAAATATCTGCCAATATATCATCTGCCATTTCTTCTGTGGCTTTCCCAGTCTAGGCTGACTTACCTCCGCTCTTTGTCCCCTATACTTTTTTGTTTGAAACTGGCTCTTTACTTTCAGTCAAAAAATATATAGTCTGTCCCTCAGTGAGTTTTTCTAGATATTCTTTGGTTCTTGCTCCTTTGATAAATTTATCCCTTTCTGTATATAAAAAAGATAGGATTGATATAAAGAATATACGTAGAATTGTAGAATCATAGAATTCTAGGACTGGAAGTAACCTCGAGAGGTCATCTAGTCCAGTTCCCCGCAGTCAAGGCAAGACTAAGTATACACGGTAGTGTGTGGGTTTTTATTCAAAATTGAAACATTTTGCAAAATGTTTTTTTTGTTTGTTTTTCATGGTTTTTTTTAGTTACTCTGAATCTTTAAAGAAATGAGATAAATTATAATTAAATTTAAGAAGCATCTGAAAGTTACCTAAAATAGTTTTTCTATACATATGCCTATGTTAAAGCTATCTCACAGCCTTCCAGATCTAGAAACAAATAATCCTTTGAGGTTGTTTGAGCTCACTGGAGACATTTTAGACATCATCATCATTATGGAGACGTGGGTACCTCTCTGACTTCCTTGGTCTTGGGAGTCAAAGTCTGGAGGCCAATAGCTATGGGTTAATAAGAGCTCTCCTCCATGTAAATTTTCATACTCTAGGAGAGATCAAATCTTGTCATCCTCCCGATACTACTGTCTTTCTCTGCCCTCAGTTGTCATTTCAGTTGTAGAAGCCAGTAACACAGGAGTTTGATGATCCAGAAATACCTTCTCCATTCTCATCTTCTGCAGATGCACCTGTGTGCTCTTCTTCAGCTGTTTTCTTTCCCTAGAATGAGTTGTTAAGATTTCCTCTTGAGGTCTTAGGCCTGGGAACTCATTGTGGCTTTGGAAAGAGATAACAGACTTTTCAATATCCTACAGGCCATAAGTCCAGGCTGTGTGGGCATCCTTAAACCAGGACAACCTGAATCCAGCAAGGAAAATGGGTTAATACCCTCATTTTAACTACTGCTCTCTTGAAATGGATAGATGATCAGCATCAGATATCTCAGAAGAGTTTGGGATGTTTTTACTCTCTGATATTTGCTGCAGCCAATAAGAGATTGCCAAGATGGAGCTACTAGATTCATGCCTGGGGATAAAGAGGCCAAACCAAAGATTTTCAGAAAGCATGCCTGCATTTATTTGCAGTGTCATTGTTGCTATGTTGGTCCTAGGATATATGAGAGAAAAGGTGTGTGAGGTGATATCTTATATCGGACCAACTTTTGTTGGTGGTAAGTGTATGCTTTTGAGCTATACAGACCTGGGTTTTTGAGGTATGGGGAAGGAAACAAAAGTGTCTGAGCAGAATACAGCTTGGGAGAGATCCTTAAGCAAAAGGTGTTAACCTGTATTGTGGGAGACTGCTTAAAGTGAAGCGTGCAATTGAGTATTAGGTCTTGTCTCCATCGCCACTTACAGCGCTGCAGCTTTCTCGCTCAGAGGTGTGAAAAAACACCCCCACACCCCGAGCACTGCAAGTTTCAGCGCTGTAAAGAGGCAGTGTAGACAGTGCACCAGCGCTGGGAGCCGCGCTGCCAGTGCTGGGAGCCACTCCCCGCATGGAGGTGGTTTTTTTATAACGGCTGCACTTGTGTTTTTTGTTTTTTGTTTTTTTTTTGTCGCGGCAGCACTTTAACCTTACTTGTGAAGACATGAGATTGTTAAGCCTGAGTAAGTTAGCTTAGCAGTCTAACCTAGGTCCCCCAGCCTCATTCACATCCAGGGAGGTCAGCTCCAGATCTTAGAAATCCAGAGGGCCTGAATTTATTTTCTGTATAGGGTAAAACCTATCAGCAAGTTACCTAGATTTACTTTTTATTTTTATTTTGGGGGGTGGGGAAGAGCATATGCTGATAAACCAGAGGTCAGTCCATCTTATCTGAAAGGCTGTCTAAATGGATCACACTATATATACATGATCATCGCAATCTATCATCAGATAGATGTTAAGGAGCTTGGGATTTCAAAACTTGAGATCTGAGACAGCTTCCATAACACGGTTTTATGCTATATCCATTTTTGAAATAGGCTAGAGTCCTGCTTGGAGTTGTAATTGTGATTTTCTTTTATATGCAGCATTAGTCTACTCATGTAATAAATTTTAACACTCCTCAGACTCATTGCCTAGGAGTGGGGTATCTATGTGGGCAGTTATCAAAGGAGAAAAAGATGATTGCTTAGAATAGTAATTGTAGGAATTGTAAATGATTATCCATAGCGGCTACCACCCCTTTTCAGTCTCTTATAAAGGATTTCCTGATTTAGTGGATGGAACTAAGGGGTGGGAGCATGCCTGTGTTTATACCCTCCTAGCCCTGCATGAGTGGAGAAGGGAAGAGTGACTCCCAAAAGTCATAGCTTTCTAGGAGATCTGAACTCATGCATTGAGGTGCATTTATCTACAGCATTATGGATCCTTTGGGGGAATCATCTTTGATGACTACACTCACTGCAGTATGATACTTTTCCTTTGATATGCCATTCTCTTCTATGGCATGCCATCTCTCTTCGCCTAGAGTACGGCTATGATGGAGGTATTGTTCCTATAGAACAGAATAGTCCCCAGAAGTGACAACCTTCCATTCTCCCATTGCAACACAATTTAGACTTTTTCATAGTACTAGGGAAGAGAATGTGTATCACTATTACAACGACACATGTTACCAAGGGTACATTTCCAAGGCACCTGTCTGAATCCAGTACTTCTTAGAACCCCTTGCTTTTTCTCATTCACTCCAGTGCCAAATGGAAGAGCTGCAGGGTTGTAGTTCGTATTTGGGAGCAGATGGTCAAACCCACTGCTGTGTCCAAGTAGGCTGGTGGGCGTAGTTATCTGTTGTATTGGGAACGATGGTAGCAAGCCAAGCATCTCTCTTTACTCACCACCTAGGGAAAACACTCAAGTTAAAAGCTATCCCCCTCTGAGTAGACTATTTGCCAGATTTAAAAACATTTGCTGAATTGTATTTGTCCCTAGAAATAATACTGTTTTATAGCCCATTTTCACTGTTACTTTTTAAACTGCTTTCCTAAAAAGCTGTGGAGTATAAATTAGTAGGCTTTATATCAACACCGTGGACTGATTTAAATATGTTACAATTTGTGCAGTAAGGGAAGACCTTGTGACCCCAGCTCCACAGGGTAATCAGATATCAGCTTGTTAGGCCAGGTGACCCATTTAATTCTCAGGTAGGTCATGGGAGTGGGCAAATTACCACTGGCTGTGTGACCTCCTGATGAACCCATCCAGGTGGGTACTCCTACATTCAGTCCAGAATAAGGCCAAAGTAAAATTTCATTTTCTAAAGGGTAGATTTTTATTTATTGATTTATTGTGCAATGCTTTCTCTTCCCTTTAATGTTGCTGTCTCCAAGTCTAATTAATTCAGACTGCAAAAGCCAGGAGTTTGATCTCAGCTGTAGATGTCACAGTGACCTATCCTTTCAATGAGGTGATAATTGGTGTCTGGTTAATTCTATTCATAGAAACCATAGGCCATAAAAAAAGCAATCCTCACTTCCATTACACAGTATGCAGCTTCAGTTGCACCTCTGCTGTTCTATGGGCTTGTGTATTTTTATCCCTGGAGACATAACATACAATTGCAGAAATGAATCTGGTATGTTTAAAAACAACTAACCTGTAAGTATATAAGTTGCATTGATATTACCATTTCAATTCAATCTGACTCAAAAGTACAATTCACATAGGGTAAGATGCTATAGCTAACCTCCTATAACCCTTAACTCTCACAACTAAATTCTGAGAAAGGTTTATTTCCATGAGTATTATCCCTCAACAATGAAATAGGTCTGATTTAAATGAATACCTTTATCCAGGAATTGGGGACATTATTTATTTAAGGATAAGATCAAGTCTCTACTGTAGAATCACTTTAGTGGATTTCAGCTACAATTTAAGCATTTTATCCATAGTGCATGGGAAGATTAATTGATTAATAGTGTTAATTGGAATTAGACAACAGAATTATGATTAGTTTAAGAAGTCAGTTAATCATAGCTCGTTAAAGATTTTTAAGGCCTAACCTCTTAAATAATAATGCTTACTTGGGAATTTTATGCATTTGCTGGAGGTTTACTTCATATGCTTAAAACAGGATGAGAATTTTGGTGTTTAAATTGTTTTCAAGTGGTTTGTTGGATCTGTGGGGACCCATGACTAGAATGTGGCAGTGGAATTTTGTCTGTGTACATACACTCTTTGTACATAAACCAGCAAGGGTACTGTTTAGTGTCAGCTGCTTTTTAGGAGATGGCCATATATCTTCAGGGTATTGGACTGAAATCAGATTATAAGTCATTTAAATAGCTTTGAGATAGTAAAAAAAAAAAACTGTGGTAACTACCAACTTGGTTATACTTCAATTGCTGACCAAGGCGTGGAAGGCTCTATATTCCATTACCTATTTCCAAAGTTATCCGGTCCCTTAAGTTTAGATGGGGTTTTGTAATAAGAAGAGCAGAACAAAGAAAAGTAAAAATGTAAACAGTTTAAAAGAAAATGTCATACTAGAAAAAATGTGTGTTCAAAGGAGTTATAGACCACAGTACACAGTGGATGAAATCCTGGTCCTATTGAAGTCAACTGAAGTCTTCCCATTGACTTCATTGTGGCCAGGATTTCACCCAATATGTTTACATTAGTAAAATATGCTTATCTAAAGAGGCCACATTAATATTCTACATCATAGATATTTGTGGACTATGGCATTGGCTAGTTTTGCAATTGTATAGATTTCACAAACAGCACTGAAGAAAACCCCATGTAATTTATTTATATCAGTTAGAACTGTGGACTAAAGATTGCAACTAATCCACCATAACCAAATTTTGCAGATATTAGGCTAATGAGGGGGCCAGCTGCTAGAATAACCTTCTCCAACAAATGCAATTTTTTACGTAAGGGGGTATGGTCTCACAGCTACTGGGAGCCAGGACTTCTGGGTTCTGTCACCAACTCTATAACCAAATTTGTTTTTGACTCTTGCTAACTCTCTCAATCGTTCTGTGCCTCAGTTTACCCTGCTGTGTATGGATATAGAAACACATGGCGATATTGTGAGACTTAATATTTAAAATGTACTTTCAGACACTCAGATATAACAGGTTTCAGAGTAGCAGCCGTGTTAGTCTGTATTCGCAAAAAGAAAAGGAGTACTTGTGGCACCGTAGAGACTAACCAATTTATTTGAGCATAAGCTTTTGTGAGCTACAGCTCACTTCATTGGATGCATTCAGTAGCTCATGAAAGCTTATGTTCAAATAAATTTGTTAGTCTCTCAGATATAACAGTAACTATGTGTCTGTTATATGGGAAATGTGACTTTACAAAATTGTTCTGGGAACAGGTTATAAACAGAATATATACAGTAATTAAAATTATACCTCCACACAACTCAGATCTGCGCATATAGGGCTTCAATCATCTGAACACAAGAAATTAATTGGATACTCAGAGCTTCAATCAAAAAGTCCTAGTAGAGAAATTAAATTAACTCATACATCCCAAGAGAACAGATCATGAGCTGCATTATCTAGTGGCATTAGAAAAGTCATGTTTTAAGCTAAATGATCAATTAAGACAGCCAATGTAACATGTTTCCTCTATATTGTGTATTAAGTGTGATTAGTACATGCTAACGGTATTATATAGAATATTTATTTCTCTCTGTGTATGCTGTGTAAACTCTCTATCATTTCATTCTGTTTGCCAAAATATATGGCAGGGACTTTCAAAGCAATATATTGGAGTTAAAGCAATCAACTCCCTTTGAATTTCAGTGGGAATTAAGCACCTAACTCCATTAGATCCCTCTGAAAATCCTAGTCCATGAGACTACACATTAGAATTGTCCCAAAACTACAGCAGCTTGTATGCCCCATACACTGAATCTGTTTCCACATTTCAGTAAGGAACACCCATTTTTCCCCTTCTCTTCACCCCACCTCTGTTCAATGTACCAATTACTTTACACTGAAGAAAATGGCCACTTGAGCTTAAGGAAAAATTAATCTCAAATTACTGAAATTCATGACATGTTTTCTGCTATTTTGTAGGCAAGATATGAATGAATCAGGCAGAAATTAGATATATAATTGTTAATAAATTAGGCCGTTAATTTATATAGCTGATCTATTTTGCATGCGCCTGGGGTCAAGTGTGCAGAGTGGAGGTGGTGAATTTAACAAGCAATCAATGGATATTAATCATTTAGAAGATTGTAACATACTACAATCTGCCATCTAATAATAATATGAGTCAGTCAAAATATAGGGAGAAGGAACAGAATAAGGATCACATTTATAAACCTGTTGACATAAAAATCAGTCGGTGAATTGACTAACATGTACTGCCATGAATATGAAGCATCACCAGACTAAATACTGTCCGCTTTTGCTTTAGATTCTCAATTGTGTGTGTTGAGCAGACTTTTTCACCATAATACTTGGGAACTGAAGACAAAATATTACCTTGGAGAAGTGTGTGAATGTAGTAGCAGATGAGTGCTAGCATGTAAATCCCAATGCAGGTGTGGGACTGAAGTTAGAGATACAGCCAACTTAAACACTGTCTCCTGTAAGCAAATACATTTTGTAATGCATTAATTATATTGACTTATTTTTTAAAATATCTAAATTACCTGTCATTACTCATGGACTCTGTTTACGTTCGCATTTATTTAATATATCTGAAAATGAAAATCGATGCAGTCTGTTTTCTTTTCTTACTCTTCAATATCTAGGTTTGAAACAATGCAGGGGAATGTTTATTTGTTTAAAAGAAACTTTTTTCCATTGGAATTTACTTATAAGTGTGGAAATGTTTCTGCTAATCTTTTTTGCAAAAGCTTATTGTTTTACAAAATTTAAATTTTGTCCCTCCCAAATGTAGGCTGACTGTGTATCTCAGCATGAAAGGCCATTTTTTATTCTACTACAAATACTAAAACTGCCTGGATCTTGAAAGCTCTAACAAGCCTATAAATAAGACTTGTCCTTGAAAGGCTGCAGTCATTAACCACATCAGGGCTCCTTCCATGGAGGATGGAAGCCTATACCAGCTCTGACGCTAGTATATAATTTTGACAGAGAAGAGTTGATTACGGGGAAAATTTACTTAATTAATATTTGTACTTTCAGGTTAAATTGGTACCCTCTTCCCATAAAGACTTGCCTAGCCACATAGCCCATTTTTGTAAGCATCTGTTGAAGAAAAAGGCTCCGATTCTGCTTTTACAGTGCATGAGCAGACTATTGCACCCACACAGCATCCTGTTGATGTCACTATGGGGCTCTATATGAATGAACCCATCCACCTACACATTGCAGGAGTAGGGCCTAAAACTATACATGGATTATTGATGCAATCATGATAAAATTAGTGACTTTAGCTGTAAACCAGGAATCCTGCAGTAGCTGGCAGAAGAACAGGCTATGGGAGAGCTCAGGGTAAAATTCACCTTGTATTTTTGCCATTGTCATTAGAGAATGATTTATTAAATCACCTGATGTGTGCAATGTATTGATCAGCAAGGGGTGGGACAGGAAATTTGAAGTAAATACTTGGCTGCTTGTGTGAGACTCAGTCTAACTTGGAGGAACTTAACTTTAAATGTTTGTAGAATGAGCACACTAGTATAAAAGAACAAGCATTGGATTTATGGTAAAACAGGGGAAAATAAGCTATTAACATTATTTTCTGGTGACTGTTAAGATTTCCTAATTAAATATTAACCTAACAATGAGCTGTGCTGGGAGGGAGTGGAGGGGATAAGAAACATGCTATCTTTGTTGATTGATTTTCACCCAGCATTTCTGGTGGTTTTTCACCAAGTTTTGCTTCCTAAGCTGCAATCAAGCACACATGAGATGGACATGATATCCTTTATGGGGCTGGATAAGGTCAAAGGCCTTTACTTTAACACCTTTCTTTGCTGACAGAGGTGGTAACAATTTCATAGAAGACGACAAGGTGCCAGCCACCCTTTAACAGGTGGTGCATAGACTTTTGCCCAAGAAATAATCTTTGGATATTAGCAACCTTGCCAGTTACTAATGGGACCCAATAAAGGTTTACTCTCAACCATCTAACATGATGTTCATCTCACATGTTTATGATGTTCGTGAACAAAATGTTCATCATGATGAACATTTTTAACATGATTTTGAAAGTTAATGGGCCTTAATCACTTAAACACTTGTGAAAGCACCACCCTCAATATAGTTTTTTAGTGATGGCAAATCCCTAAAAGCAATTAACGGCTATGCTCAGATCTCTAAACTACTGTCCCATTCACCTCTGGTGCAAATTAATCTTGAATGATTTGAGACCTTATTTCCCATATCTTTTCCCTAAAATAAAACTCTCCACAGTGAAGAATAGAGCTTTTTCAGTACATGGCCTACATTTGGAATTTGCTTCCAGTAGTGCCTGATGGAGCAGAGTTTGCCAAGCATCAGGTATGATGAAAGACCCATTCCTTTTTGCTTACCAGGTTTTTTGGCTGGTTGTTTATCTTTGCTTAACAAACAAGACATCAAAAAAATTCAATAATCCGGGGTATACTGAATTAGCATATGATCCATGAAAGCATACTGTTAACAGTCATAACAGGAACAGTGTGTGTCACATGACTAGTTGGCTTACTGTATGCAATTTTTGTGTTTAAAATAGTTAATAATAATAATGGCTGTTCTAGTGATAAATAGTATATAAATGAATGAAAGAAGAAATGACAGCATGGTGACTAGGCACGTGACTAAGTGTTTTGGGCTTTACTATGGGTAGATGCATTTGCAATATCCAATAATAAGCCTTCACATTTGTTAGATATCTATTGTTCCTGGCATGGTAGAGAGGGGCAAGAGGTCAGTATTCAGATCCAGATGAGGTTCAGAGTAGGCATCAAACTGAACAGGTTCCTGGGAGATTTTGAAATAAATGATTGAAATCTCACAAGACCAGTTGTTGTTCTGAAGTTTCCACCATTTTGGGCTGCAACCCCATCCAGACAACTGGTCCCTTCTGGTTTTGGATCTGACCTAGACTTCAAAACTGTTCAGAGCTGATCATTCTAATCCAAACACCCACCTTCCACATGTGGAGAGAGGAGGATTTGATTTTTTGGCCATTTGAATTTATATTTATTCTTCTGATACTTAACAATAATAGGCACCTATCCAGGACTCAGAGCACTTTTGCAGTGTGCTAAAATTCACAATATGAAATAGTAATCTCATCAACTCATCTCCAATGCTAATGAGTTAGCATTATAGTCAGAAGACCCTGAGTTGTCTACTACCGTCTATGTCCATCCACTTCTTCCCCAAATGCTGGGGGGAGGGAGGGGAGGATTGGACTTTGTAGTGTGTTCAAAACTAGGGTTTTGGAAGACCAGAGGTGGAGCATGTTCCAGAGTCAAGTGGCTTTTGTTGAGAGTCTTACTTGTTACAAAATAAACATAATACGAAGGAGAAACAGACACCACTGGATTCCAAATAACCATGTTACTAACTATATGCAACATGGAAGGTCTAGCTACATACAATACACTGCTGGTCTGGCAGAATTGTGGTGGGTTCTGAAAAATATAAGATAGGGAGGAGACTCAAACTACTTAAAGGGATACTACCCAATTCCTGTATTCTACCCACCTTCATGGGAAACAACATCTTAGTAGCCCTCTGCTGTTTCAATTAAGGGGGCTATGGTTCTAGTGCTTCTGCCAATTGCAACTATGGAGGTGTCACAGATAAGCTGTGCTAATGGCTTGTGTTGTTCATGTGTGTGGCGCTTGTCTAGTGGATAAGTATTCATGGGAGGCCATGTATTTAATGATTAAGCACCAGTGTTTCACCTTTGGGCTCGAGTTTCTCCTCAAGTGTTTTCCTTAAAGTTTTTTAAAATCCCTGTCAAGTCACAAAGTAAAACCACTATTCTGTATATGAATTGTGCTGTCTCTGGAAGTTCCTGGGACTTCTTGCTAACAAAGGGCCGCTGTTGATCCTTCATACCCAACAGGTATATAAAGCCCAAATGGAACAACAATAAAGGGGCGGGGGGGGGAAGGGAAGGGGGTAGGGAAGCAGGCCTCACTGAAGCTATGTAAGGGGATTCCATGCCCCCTGCACAGTGCAAAACATAGCTCCATGGTGGCTCTGTGGCCCTGTAGAGAAAGTTATTCAGGGGTGGAGAAGAATGAAGGGTTATATAATCTGTCCATGAGCTATGCGGATCCACTGGGCGAAAGCTGGAGTTGGAGACTTCAGGGGTTGTGGCTGCTACTTCAACAATTGTTTGAGTGTCCTGTGTTGTGCAAATGTGTTTCAGACCCCCTTCAGACTTGAAGTAGGTAACCCTCATAAGGCCTGTTTACTCGGTCTTTGCATGGAGGACCAGTGTTTGGCCCATAGAAGTAGAATTGTTCCTTATTCATAGATATGGGGATTCTCTTATGATGGAGGTCACTGGTCAAGTAGTTGTAGGAAAGTTCATACCTCAGCTTGCTTGCTTGTATTGTTTTGTTTCTGGACAGAGGATATAAAGAATATTTTAATCACAGTACTTTCTGTCAGTTAATCTGCATAAGCATCACCTTAAAAATGTCTTCTGTTCTTTATATAGTAGTGAGAGACCAAATTTTGCCCCCGTTAGCATTTGATCTTTGAAGGATGGTAAAGCTGGTCCAAGAAGATCCCAGTGGCCTTAAAAAACAGTAACATCTGCTGGACAGCAAGCAGCTTGTTGGCTGAATCTAGCAACTAGGAAGCTTGCTGTGGATAACTTTGCCCTGAGCGGTAGATATCATTGCATTTACTGGGAATGAGAGGATTTAAATGTACACTAGGAAGATCTAGCCTTCCAAATGTACATAAAGTTTTGAAAAGATGTAAACCTTTTTGTAGAGGAGAAAAGGGCTTAAGTGCCTGTGTATAACAGTGAGGCAGTCAAACAGGCAATTATGGAGAAAAATTGCTAAAGCTAAATGTCAAAAATGATGGTGACCTCATTGAGTTGCAGAGTTTTAAAAATGTCCTTGGCTCACACTGAAGTGCAAGTGCTAATGTGAACGTTTATTCATCCATACATGGAAATAATTAAGATGTCTAATATATTTACAAATAAATATGCTTGCTGGGAGATAACAACAAGCTGTCATTTTGAAACCCAGGGTGATACCTCCATGAAGCTTAGAAATCATTTTTACAGGATGGTGCTGTTCCTCTGAGTGAAGCAGTTTCACCCTAATGCAAGAGTTATTGCCGCAGATCTGTTTGTGAAAACTATTTAAAATGATTAATGCTATAAAATATTCAGCTGCACTGCCGCCTCCCCATAAAATTCTCTCTTTGATAAAAGGCTACCGTGTGCCATTTTTTCCTGTGTACAAAAGGATATTAATACTTACAGTACCTGCCTTGAAGGAATGTTGTGCGGAATAATTAATATTTATAAAGCAAAGCACTACAGCAACATCAAATACTACTTTTTTTGAGATTTGAGGATTATGGTGATGGGTGCTAGGCAGGTTTGTTTATTATGGAGGTGGTGGTTGTAGTTCCATAGTTAAGGCTGAGTTCAGGTTTGCACTTAATAATAAACAAGTTACTTACCCCATAAACTGAAACATATATTTGGAGACCCCTCTGTTTTCTTGGTTTCTAAGAATGTCTCTGTAATATGGAGTATTTACATAAATCAGAAATGGGTCTACTTAGAATTTGTCAGGAGTGAACCACGGACAAGCTTTGGTCTTGAGATCAGTTCAAATAAGTACCCCGATAATATACCCAAGCCTGATCGCACCGACAGTCACTGCTTCTGTGGCTCATTTGCACCAATCTTGTGGCATAAAATAGCAAGTCCCCTGTAGAATGCCCTCTCATAAACATGATTTCTGGGCAGACATTTGACAGCACCCGGAAGAGAGGACAACTGCTAAAAGTATATGGTTTGAGTCTGCTGTGCATTTTGGGTCAAGGTTTAGATGGGTGATTATTTTACACTCCCTGCTTGTCTCATCGCTCATTAGAATCCCTAGTTTAAAGACGTCCTATTCCACATTGTTGTTATTGCACCACTGATGTGCTGGGTGCTGATCTTTGCTTCTGTACTTTGACCTCTAACATCCAAAGAGCTCTTAGCAAGCTCTTCCCTTGCCAACATCTCCTCTCTGGTTTCCTGCTGCTCCCCAGTTTGTGCCCCAATCTCTGCCATCTCACTCCTCCTTCTATCTCTTTCCTTCTTCTGACTTGCCACTTATGCCTGGAACATCTGCCCTCATCCTACATACAAGGAAATCTTGCTCTTTCTCTGCAAGACTCACTTCTGGTTAGTCTTCCTTTGCTAACCTGCACCCCCAACATATGCAAATCCCAACAACTAGGAGGAAGTAACAAAGTTTGTAATTCAACATAATTTCCTCTAGCCCTTTGTTCTTTGTCATCCATTGATGTGATATTGTACACCTATGCTGGGTTTTCAAAAGCACTCACCATTGGCCTACCTCAGTTCCCATTAAAGTCAATGGGAGTTGGAAGTTTTACTAGTGATGTCAATGGGAGCAGACTGTGGCCAGTGCTGAACCCTATTGAAAAAACATATTGCTTAACTTCCTGAATCGGGGACTTTTCAGTGTAAATCACCATGTGCCTCTATGCAATTGTATAAATAATATAATACTACTATTATTATGTTAACAGCTCTGTGGTGCTTAAAGTAATTTGATTTATTTTTGTTTTATGTTTCGTTTTGTTGGTTAGTTTCTGCAGGTAGTTCTCTGAGATAAATTTTGCTTCTTTGTTCAAATACTTTATAGATTCACTTACCTATGAAAACACAGGAGATTAGCTCAGACAATTGCTCCGAGTCGTCCAAAATCCAGTCTCCTTCGGGAGTCAATACCTGAAACTTGAATTCAGGAAGGGGAGCCTTTACATACATACACACACACACTCACTCATTCACTCACTCACTCTTCGCCTAGTCAGTTGCAAGGCTATGACTGTGGAAGTAAATTCCATCTCACCCCTCACATGTAATATCTCCTGAATCATGCAGTCTGATTCTTCTAGTATCCGTGCAACAAGGATAGAAACTTATTTCTACATGGTTATTCATTTAGAAGGTCACATCCTTTTCCACTGAAGTCAATGGGAGTTTTAGGTGCTGGCAGTTTTCTCACTGACTTGTTCAGGAATAGGATTTAGCTCTACATGCACAGTTGTTAATTCTAAGGATTATTTTGGTTGGGAAGACTAGTGAAGCATAGAGAAGTTGCTTTGCTATCATTTTTTTTAATGTATGTGAGAAGATAGGACTTAAATTTCAATCAGCTAATCATCTAACTTTAGATCCAGTACTACCAGGTTCTTAAAGTTTCACTTAAAACAGAGAGCACAAAAACGCACATAGTGAATGATAGTCTCTCTAAACTTCAAAGGGAGAGAGACAGCTGTGACATACTGTGAGAGTTGCTTCTATTACTTAATTCTGCCCTAATGGGACTAAATTATGTTTTGAACTTGCTTCTTGGTCCTTTCTGAATTTGGACGCAATTTTAATGAAATAAAGGGTTCAATTTGAAATCTTTGAAACTTATGAAACAGTAATGAGAACAGGTCTATGGGAGGGGGTTTTTTAAAAGAAAACTGTTAAAATATAGAAAATAATAAAACATGGGGTAAGAACGGAAGAGGAAAGGGATTATGTCACTTATCTTGAGCGTATGTTACCATGCCTCTGTGGAGAAATGGAAAGAAAATAAACAGCATGTTGTCCCTTGTATTCACACAAGACTCCTTAATACAAGATGAGCTTTGAAAGAATCATCTTGATTTTGTCTTTCAGGTTGGCATCTCTGAATTGCAAAAATTGCTTTTCCAACTCTTGTGTAAATCTGACTAATCAACTAAAGCCAAGGCAAAACCTGGCTAATTTAACTCAAGATTTCCTTGTGAATAAATAACATGCTGAAAGCTATTCACTCAGCCGATATCCCAAGCTGTACTGATGTGAAATATATCACTGGTTCCTCCAGGACTTTACCATGAAGTGGTTAGTCTGGAAAACTTTTTTCAAATAAATCGTTTGCTTGTAAGATAAAAGCATATCCCAGAAAATAGGTCTGAAAGAAATAATTTGAATGAAACAACATAGGAACGATAAAGCAATTGTTGGAAGTTCATTCCACAGCCAGACCCACTCATCTGAAAATGCCTTATCTCTGTCTCTCATGTGTTTCAGCCTGGCCATTATGATGTCTTTCTTCCCTTTCCTTCACTTTCCTTCCTTTTCTGTTGGTGCTTCATAGATGGTGATGTGGTATCTAATATAGCTGCAGTTTGAACCATTAATGGCTTGTAAACAGGACCAAGACCTTGAACATGAAGCAGATTTAACAGAGGAGCCAATCACAGGCTTGATGGACTCATGATGACTGAACTTGTGGAAGAGGCAGGCAGCCACATTCTGCACAAGCTTGGAGTCTTTACCTCTTTTTTCAGGCTGGCCAGAATATAAGAATTTGTGCTTTCCAAGTTTGTTTTCATTCCAAAAGAGAAAAAAGAGAAAAAATAAATCCTCCTCAGAATAGCTAGTAGTCCAGTGTCGGACAGAATCAGACAGAGCATGGACTTGAACCTAGGTTTCACACATCCCAAGTGAATGCCCTAACCACCAGATAATTGACTATTCTGGGGTCTCTTTCTCTGGTTTTAACCAGAAAAACTGTCCAGGACCATACAAACCTTTGTGATGAAACTTTGGTCACAACCCATACATTCTTTCAAAACGTTTTTGTGAAATGTAATTTTTGATGGGAAAATTATTTTTTGAATTTTTTTTTATGATCTCTAGCAGGATTTCTAGCAAGGCCTTTTATATATCCCTCTGTAGATCAGAGTCGTAGACCAGCCACGGGTATCTAATTGCAGTGTGGACATACCCTTAGAAACCAGTATATGATATTTGCGTAGGTTTTAACTCTTGTCCACACAAGCGATTAGAGATTGCTGTGTCCTAAAAGGCGTATGGTTCCATCCAAGCTATGAAAAGAAAAGAGAATCTTACACTGAGGGCTTGTCTACAGTTCTGCTTACATTTATGTAAATTGTGTTGCTCAGAGGTGTGAAAAAGCCACCCTCTGAGCACTGTAAATTACATTGACTTAAGGTAGTGTCCACACTGTGTGATGTCAGAGGGAGACGCTCTCCCACCAACACAGCTTCTGCCTCTCATTGAGGTGGAGTAATTATCTCCCATTGGCAGATGCGATTCAGCGGCAGAGCTGAATGTACCAATGTAGCATGGTAGTGTAGACTAGCCCTAAAATAATCTGGTTGAGATCTGGACTCAAACCAAGATTTATCAACCTCCAGTGGAGACTTCTTCACATAGATAACTTCACTATCTACATAAGTGTGGTAAGCATTAATATTACATCTACTTAAAAGCTCCTCCAGACAGATGATCTGCCCCAGGCGGAATCCGCAAAAAGTAGTTGTCACTCAGCCAGGGAGCATCTTAAAAGTAACCTCAGGATAGAAATTGTGCAAGAAATAAAATTAACTGTGGGGCAAGGGCATGGTGTCCCTGATTCGCAATAGTGCGCAGCATACATTTTTTTTCAAGTGACCATAGTTATCTAAAGAGGGGCCAGATTGACTACTTTGGATATCAAAGTCCTCAGTCCATCCAGAGAACAGAAAAAGCACAAACAGTACAAACTTCTACCCCTCCCCTTTGTCTGGGCAATGTGCTTGGAGAGGGAAGATCTCTCGGAGCAAGACAGTTTCCTTGACACACACATATCCTTGTTCGCTCTCCAGAGATTGCCAACAAAGGTGACAATTCGTGTCATTTTGTTTGGTTTTTTTTTTTAATTTTGTGATGTAGACAATGCAGGGAACTGGACTCGGATCACAAATTCACTTTAGAAACTGTAAACCATGAAACAGCCATCAGGCAGCAATGGCTGTTGGTTACTGCTGACCTGTGTAGGAAAACAGGTGACCCTTTGAAGTGGAAAGACACCATATTCCATGCTCAGATAAATTGGTTAGTCTCTAAGGTGCCACAAATACTCCTTTTCTTTATTCCATTAGTATTCACCTATGCACACCACCTACAACTGATATCCCCCAGAAGGATAGTTTCAAGGAAAAAACGTTTTGTTGTCAGGATGCACAGAGCCCAGCTATAGATTCACTGCCATGTTGAGAAGTTAATAAAGCCTTTGTTTGTAATATATTCCCCTTATAACATAATTGTTATGGGACTGTTGATCTGAGTTTTAAGTGCCTGATAAATTGAGTGTAAAATCCTGTGGTAGGGCAGGAATTAAAGGAAAGAGAGTTGTGCTCTGACAATTTAACATAAAAACACTGACATTTTTTGTTACAAGGAAGAAGCATTAATTAGAATTTGACCTTAGAGCTCCTGCAACCCGAGATGCCATTAGAAAATAGTGCCCCACGTATGAGCCAGACTGGGACATTTTGCTTCTTTGAATGCCCTTTCCACTGTGGTTATATGTTTTGATAGCATTTATGGTAATCATGAAGAGTAATGGGTTTTGATGGGTGATAAAAGGAGCACTGTAAACTTACAAATCATACAGTGTAAACTAAACATTGCTAAATTTTGTACCTGTTTAATGAATCTAAAATGTGAATTTTACAGTAATAAGAGTGAATGGATTTTATAACTCCAGTTGACTTGCTGTTTGCAAGCTCTTCTGATCCAATGGTTCACATGCAGGGCAGTCCCTTTTTCCAGTGAAGTGAAAACTTTCTGCTGACACTGTAAAAAGCACCAAGGTGTGACATGTTCTTCATGCCTTGTGCAACCATTCCACTTGTACATCATGTACCTAACTCATTCTGAATGTGTGGTACATAATTCAGAGTAGCAGCCATGTTAGTCTGTATTCGCAAAAAGAAAAGGAGTACTTGTGGCACCTTAGAGACTAACAAATTTATTTGAGCATAAGCTTTTGTGAGCTACAGCTCACTTCATCAGATGCCTGTAGCTCACGAAAGCTTATGCTCAGATAAATTTGTTAGTCTCTAAGGTGCCACAAGTACTCCTTTTCTTCTTGGTACATAATTGTTTCTGGAAGGGCTGGAGGCTTTTCACTTTAGGCTCGCTTCAACAGCTTGTTTGCTCATTTTGTCTGTCTTCTTTTTTTTTTTTTAAGGAGAGGTCTCTGCAAACTCCATCATTAAATCTTATGAAAAGCATACCAGTATTTTTATAAAAATATGCATATGTAAAGTGATGGATTATTCTTGGCAGCACTGACTGACACTTTGGTTTGAGGGAGTGAAGGATAGACCAGACTAATAAGGTCAGCTCCCAGACTGCTACGCTGGGCATCACAAAATGGGGAAGAGATGGCCAGCCCTCTGTGGAGATAGAGGTGGTTAGGGACTTTTTAGAAAAGCTGGACGTGCACAAGTCCATGGGGCCGGACGAGTTGCATCCGAGAGTGCTGAAGGAACTGGCGGCTGTGATTGCAGAGCCATTGGCCATTATCTTTGAAAACTCGTGGCGAACCGGGGAAGTCCCGGATGACTGGAAAAAGGCTAATGTAGTGCCAATCTTTAAAAAAGGGAAGAAGGAGGATCCTGGGAACTACAGGCCAGTCAGCCTCACTTCAGTCCCTGGAAAAATCATGGAGCAGGTCCTCAAAGAATCAATCCTGAAGCACTTGCATGAGAGGAAAGTGATCAGGAACAGCCAGCATGGATTCACCAAGGGAAGGTCATGCCTGACTAATCTAATCGCCTTCTATGATGAGATTACTGGTTCTGTGGATGAAGGGAAAGCAGTGGATGTATTGTTTCTTGACTTTAGCAAAGCTTTTGACACGGTCTCCCACAGTATTCTTGTCAGCAAGTTAAGGAAGTATGGGCTGGATGAATGCACTACAAGGTGGGTAGAAAGCTGGCTAGATTGTCGGGCTCAACGGGTAGTGATCAATGGCTCCATGTCTAGTTGGCAGCCGGTATCAAGTGGAGTGCCCCAAGGGTCGGTCCTGGGGCCGGTTTTGTTCAATATCTTCATAAATGATCTGGAGGATGGTGTGGATTGCACTCTCAGCAAATTTGCGGATGATACTAAACTGGGAGGAGTGGTAGATACGCTGGAGGGGAGGGATAGGATACAGAAGGACCTAGACAAATTGGAGGATTGGGCCAAAAGAAATCTGATGAGGTTCAATAAGGATAAGTGCAGGGTCCTGCACTTAGGACGGAAGAACCCAATGCACAGCTACAGACTAGGGACCGAATGGCTAGGCAGCAGTTCTGCGGAAAAGGACCTAGGGGTGACAGTGGACGAGAAGCTGGATATGAGTCAGCAGTGTGCCCTTGTTGCCAAGAAGGCCAATGGCATTTTGGGATGTATAAGTAGGGGCATAGCGAGCAGATCGAGGGACGTGATCGTTCCCCTCTATTCGACATTGGTGAGGCCTCATCTGGAGTACTGTGTCCAGTTTTGGGCCCCACACTTCAAGAAGGATGTGGATAAATTGGAGAGAGTCCAGCGAAGGGCAACAAAAATGATTAGGGGTCTGGAACACATGAGTTATGAGGAGAGGCTGAGGGAGCTGGGATTGTTTAGCCTGCAGAAGAGAAGAATGAGGGGGGATTTGATAGCTGTTTTCAACTACCTGAAAGGGGGTTCCAAAGAGGATGGCTCTAGACTGTTCTCAATGGTATCAGATGACAGAACGAGGAGTAATGGTCTCAAGCTGCAGTGGGGGAGGTTTAGATTGGATATTAGGAAAAACTTTTTCACTATGAGGGTGGTGAAACACTGGAATGCGTTACCTAGGGAGGTGGTAGAATCTCCTTCCTTAGAGGTTTTTAAGGTCAGGCTTGACAAAGCCCTGGCTGGGATGATTTAACTGGGAATTGGTCCTGCTTTGAGCAGGGGGTTGGACTAGATGACCTTCTGGGGTCCCTTCCAACCCTTATATTCTATGATTCTATGAATGTGTGAGAGCACTGATTTTCTGTGGAGGCAGGGAGGCTTCTTCATCCTTTTATTGTGTTGGAGAATCCCTCATGCAACATCCCATATCCTCACCTCATAGCCCATCAGTACTCCTCCTTAGTCAGTGCTAGAGGGAGAGGCAATGTTTGTAAAGGGGTCTGAGGATTAAAAATGCAGTAATAGTGCAAGATGATACTTTTACGTTTAGTGCACCTCCGCACACCTCCAACCCTTGTAGGGGTGTGGTGATTCCGGAACACTCCCTGCCAGTGGGAGGGAGAGAAATTTAGGCAAGTGACGCAATTTTTAACTCTTTAAAGTGTCTGTGGCAGGTGCTGTTCTTTTAACCCTAACCAGAGGTAATTTTAATACAAGATTAGTTTTAAAAAAATGAACCAAATTGTTGTTCATGGCAGCGTATGCAATGAATAGAAAAATGAAGGGCTTTTGATTCACAATTGATTAAAAAATACCTGGCAGGTGGTAGTGCTAGATGCTAGAAGAGTGAGAGGGGGAAATTAATGATTAAAGCTAAAATGTTAACAATATAATGGGAGATGCATGCCAATGTTGGCTATATCTTCAAAAGCATGTGTGTCTGTTGCATAGAGAACTACCACCTGTACATGTTCAGCAGGAGAGCACAGTCAGGACATGAGTACAATGCATTTTTTCAACATTAACTTCTGAGACACAAATGATCCAAAGCTCATTAACATCAATGGGAATTTTTCCATTGACATAAGTAGATTTTGGATAAAGCCTGATGTGTGCCCATCTACCATTGTTTGTTTCCCGTCATGGGTGATTCAGAGTCATGTTAAAGCACATTAATGCTTCAATATCTCATTCAGTGCAGCACTGCTATACAAAATTGATCTATCAGGCCCCTTTGTGGGTTGCCATGATGAGCACCTAGTTCAGTCTGAAACTTAAGTGTGCAGAAGTGCAGGTACCAAAATGTAAAGAATAATTTCTAGCTGTACTTGGGAGATTTGTTTCAGCTTCATTCGTGCAAATTAATTCTAAGTTTTTTATGCACATTTCCTCACAATGCAAGTTTGAAAATCCAGCTGTCATCTGCAGAGGAAAGAGTTTCCAGATGAGGAGGGAGATTCCCATTTTAGACTCTCTCTTTATTTGTAGACATTTTTTCCAGTTATGGGAATACAGGGTTGGGGGATGTTCATATTATTTACAGAAAACTACACTAAATCAAAGTTTCTCTTGATTTTTTTTTCAAAATTTTTTTTCAAAAATGTTTTCAAGATTTTTTTTCAAAATCTAAATATTGTAGTACATTTAAAAAAATCATTTGCCAGCCTGAGAGAGCGCAATTACTGCAGGATTAAACAAAGTTTTTTCACTTCATTATACAAAACCATAGAAATAGGGTGGGGAGAAATTTTCTTGTATCGTGTTATGAAATAGCTTTACAAATTATTACGGTATCATCTGGAAAGTGCAATTTCTGTTGCTAATGGAATTTATAGGGCAGAATGGGGATTAAAAGTGATCAAAGGTGCATATCAAATTGGTAACCATGTAATAAATTCATGTGTGATTTGGACATCACCCCACTGTTGGGTAGGGAGCAAACTGAGAAAAGGAAAACACAAGAGTGAAGTATGAAGGTTTTATTGACATTACCCACATCACATCTCCTTTCCCTTCCTGGACGAGGGGATTTTTCCCCGTAATCACTAGAATGGGAATAAAGGCTGGAAAGGAAAAGGGTAGCAAGGTGGACTTTGCGTGTGGCTCTCTTCTTCCCCTGCGTCGCTTCAGATAGGGCCACCCAAGCAGAAAAGCGAGATCTCCCCGGGCAGTTTTGCAGTCAACAGGCAGAGTAAGGGAGGCCTAAGCCGTAGCTGTCCCACAGCAGCTGAAGAAATATCCTTTTCACAGCTGGAATGTCTCCCACTGTGACATAATATTTGAGTGGAAGCTCACTAGGGCACTCTTGGGGCATCGGTAGGAAACTCAGAGACCTAAACCCCTTCTAGTGTTGTTTTAAACGATTTTTTAAATAGAGTCCTCTTTGTGCTATAAATGATCTGACTGCTGCCCTCTTTTTTTGTTTGGTTGTAGGTTTTTTTTTTGGTGCGGGGGGTAAATACAAAGTGAGGATCAGAGGTAAAATAGGTAGAAAGGCACTGTAACTCTTGGTAGGCAGCCCAGACTTGGGTTTGACAGCTACTGCTACAACAGCATATATCTAAACTCTTCGAACTAGCTTGTTACCAATAGCATTACATCTTGTTTTTGGCTATTTGAGTGAGTTCTTGGAGGCAGTCTCAGAGGCCAAAGAGTGAATGAATGGAAATATGGAGACTAAGCTACCTTAGATGTGGTTGCTTCATGTCCTTGCTAGCGCACAAAAGTATGGAGATACTTGCTACCTTTGCTTTAACTGTCTTGGCGATGAATAGAGAAGGGTACCCTCTACTAGAGTCACTCCATCACCTTTCACAGATATTAAATTCACTTTACATAGAAAACCATTGAAGATGTTTGCATAGTGAAGTATCCTTTGAGCTCCCTTAGCAGAAAATAGACTGTATAATTCTTTGTAATAACACTGTTATTTATTGCAATTTATATTATTTTTTATTTATTTCAGTTACTTATTGCACTTTTCATTGCAGAAACTTCAGCTCAGATAACTCCTGCTAGCTCATTGTGTTATGCTTTTGCGCAGCATAATGCATAATAGTGTACAGGTGTACAGCTAAAGAGAAGGAACACAGTGTGAGCACCAGGACTATTTTTAAAGCACACTTATTTTCAGATGGGACACTAGAGGTGGGTCAGAGTTGAAATAACTATTTCACATTTCCCCATTTTCTTGTGAATAGGCTCATAATACATGGCAACTGCTGCACTGTGGTGTCCTTTTTCTAAGCAGTGGCTCTCCTGGGGAATATTATGTCTGGGAATAAGAAAAACAGGTCAGCACTTACTCCAGGTATATTATGGACTGGAAATAAAATACCAATTGTATTCCATTTACCTCCAAATACAAGTAGAAAATAGAGCTGCTTGGGCTTACCTAAACCACTTCACGTCATTGGATTTCTCATCCAAAATACGTTGTGTGTGTGTTCTAAAAACTAGTTCTGTGCAGACACAGCTGTAATTAAGTCTCCAAACAGGAAGTCAGAATCCACCAAAATCAATGCACAAAGCAGATGTTTAGAGTTGGCTTTTCAGATGCTCCTTGCTAAGTGTTGACACAATGACTGCAATATTTCTCCAGTTGCAATCTTCATTTCTCTCCTACCATACTCTGCATGATATAAGAACATAAGAATGGCCATACGGGGTCAGACCAAAGGTCCATCTAGCCTAATATCCTGTCTTCCAACAGTGGCCAATGCCAGGTACCCCAGAGGGAATGAACTGAACAGGTAATCATCAAGTGATCCATCCCGTGTCGCCCATTCCCAGCTTCTGGCAAACAGAGGCTAGGGACAACATCCCTGACCATCCTGGCTAATAGCCATTGATGAATTTATCTAGTTCCTTTTTGAACCCCTGTTATAGTCTTGGCCTTCACAACATCCTCTGGCAAAGAGTTCTGCAGGTTGACTGTGCGTTGTGTGAAGAAATACTTCATTTTGTTTGTTTTAAACCTGCTGCCTATTAATTTTATTTGGTGACCCCTAGTTCTTGCATTATGAGAAGTAGTAAACAATACTTCCTTATCTACTTTCTACACACCAGTCATGATTTTATAGACCTCAATCATATCCCCCCTTACTCGTCTCTCTTCCAAGCTGAAAAGTCCCAGTCTTATTAATCTGTCCTCATATGGAAGTCATTCACACCTCTAATCATTTTTGTTTCCCTTTTCTGAACCTTTTCCAATTCCAATATATCTTTTTTTTGAGATGGGGCGACCACATCTGCACTTGGTATTCATGATGTGGGCATACCATGGATTTATATAGAGGAAATATGATATTTTTTGTCTTACTATCTATCCCTTTCTTAATGATTCCCAACATTCTGTTTGCTCTTTTGACTGACACTGCACATTGAGTTGATATTTTCACAGAACTATCCGCAATGATTCCAAGATCTCTTTCTTGAGGGGTAACAGATAATTTAGACCCCATAATTTTATATGTATAGTTGGGATTATGCTTTCCAAAGTGCATTACTTTACATTTATCAACATTGAATTTCATCTGCCATTTTGTTGCCCGGTCACCCACTTTTGAGAGATCATTTTGTAGCTCTTCGCAGTCTGCCTAGGACTTCACAATCTTCAGTAGTTTTGTATCATTTGCAAATTTTGCCACCTCGCTGTTTACCCCTTTTTCCAGATCATTTATGAATATGTCGAATAGGATTGGTCTGAGTACAGACCCCTGGGGGACAACACTATTTACCACTCTTCATTCTGAAAACTGACTATTTATTCCTACCCTTTGTTTCCTATCTCTTAACCGGTTACCAATCTGTAAGGGGACCTTTCCTCTTACCCATGACAGCTTTTTTTGCTTAAGAGCCTTTAGTGAGGGGCCTTGTCAAAGGGTTTCTGAAAATCTAAGTACACTATATCCACTAGATTTCCCCCTTGTCCACCTGTTCGATGACCCCCTCAAAGAATTCTCGTAGATTGGTGAGGCATGATTTCCCTTTACAGAAACCATGTTGACTCTTCCCCAACAAATTATATTCATCTATGTGTCTGACAGTTTTGTTCTTTACTATAGTTTCAACCAGTTTGCCCAGAACTGAAGTCAGGCTTACCCACCTGTAATTGCTGGGATCACCTCTGGAGCCCTTTTTAAAAATCGATATCACATTAGCTATCCTCCAGTCATTTGGTACAGAAGCTGATTTAAATGACAGGTTATTTAACTACAGTTAGTAATTCTGCAATTTCACATTTGAGTTCCTTCAGAACTCTTGGGTGAATACCATTTGGTCCTGGTGACTTATTACTGTTTGTTCCAAAACCTCCTCTAATGACACCTCAATCTGATACAGTTCCTTATATTTGTCACATAAAAAGAATGGCTCCGGTTTGGGAATCTCCCTCATGTCCTCAGACATGATGACTGATGCAAAGAATTCATTTAGTTTCTCTGCAATGGCCTTATCATCCTTGAGTGCTCCTTTAGCATCTCGATCGTCCAGTGACCCCACTGGTTGTTTAGCAGGATTCCTGTTTCTGATGTACTTAAAAAAATGTTTGCTATTACTTTTTGATTCTTTGGCTAGCTGTTCTTCAAATGCTTTTTTGGCCTTCCTGATTATATTTTTACACTTCATTTGCCAGAATTTATGCTCCCTTCTATTTGCCTCACTCGGATTTAACTTCCACTTTTTAAAGGATACCTTTTAGCCTCTCACTGCTTCTTTTATTTTGTTGTTCAGCCACAGTAGCACTTTTTTGGTTCTCTTACTACATTTTACATCTGATCCATTTCTAGTAACACCAACAGGAAAAGGTGGAGGTCATTGTTCATTAATGGCAAAATCAGCACAATAGTCACTTGGGGCTGGGGGAGGGGTTGTAGCTACACTGGTAGTGTGCAAGTGGTTTGAGGCATTCTGGATGTAGTAGCAGCGAGGTGGATGTGGGCACCAGTGGCACTTACTATGCTTGAAAAAGGATGAGACATGTTCTCCCCGCAGTGCCAATCTCCAAATGCAAGCAGGTGCTCTGAGGGTTAAGGTATAGGCCACTCTCTCATCCACATGTCCGTTTTGGAGTGCAAAGCACTGTTGAACGCACTAACTAACCACTCACATGCTCAGGGAGCACTAAAACCAGCATTCTGCTCGCCTCCTGTATGGTGCATTGTAATGAAGAAGGTCCTGGAGCACACTCTTCTCTCTAGTGCACCCTTAAGCCATGCAGGGATCTGCAGTGTTCCATAAGGATCACATCCTCCCCTTGTTACTGCAACCACAGAGGGTCCATGGACAATGAATGTGGTGCAGTTCTGCTACACAAGTGGAGGCAGGATTTGAATTGGCTAGACAGTGTGTTCAAAACACTTTGTGTGGCAAGGAGTTTTGCCCAATGAAAACTCCCTGCATTCTAGGGGGAAGAGGCAGGCGTAACAGGGGTTAGGTGATATATGGATCCCATCCTCTCTTCAGTGGTAGGGGCTATATAACCTCAGGTTTGTGGTAATGGTTATAAATCAGCCTGAGGGTAAGGGTTCATTCACCTGTAATATCTCTGCAAAGCCCAGCCCAGTATGGAGACTACATTACAGGTCTACACTACAGCCAGGATCGACGTTCTGAGATCGATCCACCGGCGGTCGAGTTAGCGGGTCTAGTGAAGACCCACCAAATCAACAGCAGATGGCTCTCCAGTTGACCCCTGTACTCTACCCCAATGAGAAGAGTAAGGTAAGTCAATGGGAGAGTTTTTCCCATTGACCCCCCCCACAGTGGAGACCCCATGGTAACGTCGACTCCAGCTACAGTATTCACGTAGCTGGAGTTTCATAGCGTAGGTCAACTTACCAGAGTAGCGTAGACATAGCCTTAGTAGCATCTTGAGGCTTTGCCCCATGTGAGTAGTTATAATCCATGCAACTTGTTACTTTTATATCTATGTAGAGAATATATGTGCATGTTAACGAACTCTTTTTGAAATCTTCAAAAATAGTTTCCATTCTCTTTTTTGAAAACTTGAAAATGTCTTTGATAAAATATGAAGGGCACATGCATTGGGGTTTGTTTCCCATTAAAAATAAGGGGAAAATTGATGTTGTAATATGGCAGACTATGTTAAGATTATTAATTTGAGTTCATCCCAGTTTTTTCAGTTCTCAGTGTGACTTCTGTTTAATGCCTACACAGAACAATCAAAACTGGTTTAGTTTACAGAACGAGCACATTCAGAGTTTTATCTTTCCTCAATAAACAGATTTAATCAGAGCTGGGTTGTACATTGATTGATGGAAGTCTTAATTTTTTTTACCTAAGTCAAACACTCTCACTCAACCACTTCTGCATAGCCACAACACTCTGCAGTTTTCACAGCTTTCTGATCATCTTTTTTTTTTTTTTAACATAAATAAAATTGTTTCCAGGATCCAACAGCTGGTGCTTGCTGGCTGAAGGAATGAACAGAAAGACAATGTGTTCACAGGATTACAGAACAGGCTGAGAGAGAGAATTTATGCAGAGTTTTATAAGCTTAGTGAGGCAGAAAATAGATTGGGGTGCAGAGAGAAAATAATGTGTCAGTCAAAGCTAAGCTTACAGACATAAGCTTCCATAACACAAGAGCAGTCATGTGCTGGCTTGGCTCTTGTAACTTCAACAGTTACCTCTAAGTTTGGGTGGAACCCCTGGCAGATGTTTTCATGAGATCTTACTCTTAAGTGACTTTTACTACAAATCTGTCTTTTAAAACCTGCAGCCAAGGCAAGAACACAGCAGCAGTTTCTTGGGCCATCTGGAAGGCATGAGAGAGATGGTGGAATGCCTTCAAGGATGACTCCTAAAGATGGAGCGATCCTCCAGCTAACTTGAACATTATAGTTTTCTTACGAAATCTTAGATTTTGGTCTCCCTGCACTTTTATAGCTTCATCTTAATACAACAAGCATCTGTGTGGCATTTGTGAATCACTGAATGTCTCTGCAATGCTTGTGTGTGATTGGCAGATTACATGCTTATAACTTGTAGTGTATTGTAATAATAGTGTCTAGCAAGTTAGGCTTGAAACTGCAATCACGTTCTTTTAGTCCTTCTACATGGATGTTTTGGTGAAATGGCTGCTGCCATCCCCCCTTCCTCTGTAATTTGATTTATAACTAAGGAGTTGCTGTCAGAAATGACTAAGACAGACAAGGTTTAACCAGCAAAATTGCAATGCAAAGCATTATTGGTAATACTATGCAAATTGCCAGAAAGGCAGCAGCGCTACTATTTTAACTAGTATCTTAGAAAGAATGTCTGTTCTATTTGTGACACACAGTAAATAAAGAACCTGGTCTATTGATTTCACAGTATCTATTTCATTATTTTACTTTGAGCATATTTTTAGTTGCTTCCAAGGTAACTTTGACGATGCCATCAACATCATCCACATGGACAATGGCATGAAATAGGGCTGCCTTTTTTCTCTTTGTTGTTGTTTGACATTGCCACAGACTAAATAATGAAGATGTGTATTAGCAACACAAACAGTAATATAGCATGTGTAGATGGCAAATGCCTAGAAGACCTAAATTTCATTGATGATATTGTGCTACTGAGCAACACCCCTGCAAAGTTACAAACAAAGACAACCTGGCAAAAACAGCAGGCCAAGCAGGGCTCAAAATTAGTTATGTTAAAAGGAACATCTTTGTAACCCTGATATGAAGTAGTAACATCACATTAGAAGGCAACAATATCAAGAAAGTAGAACAGTTCTCTTACCTGGGCAACACCCTCTTGGCCAACAGAGACCTCAAGAAGGAAGTGACATCAAGGATATAAAGGCACACACAGCATTTAATAAATTCAGCAATCAAAGATATACAGCAAAAGAATAAAATTAATAATTTTCAATTAAACTGTAATCTCTGTGCTAGCATATGTCTGGAGAGCCACCAAAATATTAGATGCCCTCAAAAATAAGTGGTGTGGAAAGATTCTGGGCATTGGTTAAAAGACTTCATCACCAACAAAGAGATCAGAGAAATTGCCAACAATGCTTCATTTCCAGAGAATCAGACAGAAGCACTAGACATGTTTGCAGCATGTATCCTGGATGTCAATACACAGATTCTCTCACACATGAAGCTCTCAGGTGAAACCAAAACCTTAAGAAGAATCCTTAGCAGAGAGGGCAGAATAGTCTATCTCAAAACCATAGAGCAGATGGAAGCAGCTCCAAATGTCAGAGAGTGGGATGGAAGAGACTAGTTTTGTTCCTATGTGCTAACACTGGCATAGGAAGGAAGTAAAGAAGTAATGTAATGTGTGTCAGAGACAGTATTAAAGAAGAAAAAACAGACTGAAAGGGTCAGTTATCAAATGTAAAGGGACAACAATCTTCTACCTCTGTTAGAACCACATGAACAGCTAGCAGTCCAGGTCATAATGATCTGATAGGTCCTACTGAATGCCTAGTTGAGATTCACTTTCTCTAGAGCACGACATTTATTTAAAGTATCAACATTATGTTAGACACTCACTTCATCTGTACTTTATTGGGTTGTAGGCTAGACAAAACACCAAAACTAGTTTGTGTGTATAAAATGAATGAGCAACGAATACTCCAGTTGCTTTATTGTTAGATGGCAGTTGAGAAATAATAGGTCACTCAATTTTCCAAGACTATCTCCTTAACAGCCCACTCCTATCAACATATTTAGATATTTGTGGCAGGCTAATGGAGGCCATTTTCACCTGGCAACTGCATCAATCCTTAGCAACAGTATGTATGCATACCCACTGCTGATGTAATTTTTAGTTTCTGGTAACACAAAGCCAAAAATGGAAGATCAAACTATAAAAACCTTTGGAGAGAATGTGTCAGGCATTTTCAGATAGTGTTTTGCCTTAGCAACCGTCTCATTTCATTCCCTAGCAACTCTCAATACAAGTTTAATCGTATTTTCCAGCTCAAAATTACGTCTCGTGAATTAGGAGGATTCCCTTGTTATGTTTAACACAATACATCTTTTTTCAATGTTGTAGTTTAAGACAAACAGTTCAGCTCAGTACTCCATAGTAGTAATTTAAATAAATGGGAGAATATCATGACTTGAGAGTTTTTAAAAGTTAGAATGTCAGATCCTATATTTTAGGGCAGCAGTGTCTCTTATGCACATTGTTGTTTTCGGTGTTGCTATGGCTGTGTTGGTCCCATGATATGGGAGAGACAAGGTGGGTGAGATAATATCTTTTATTGGATGAACTTCTATTGGTGAGAGAGACACAGTGACCTGAAGAAGAGCTCTGCAAAGTTCAAAAGCTTGTCTCTTTTACATGTGAGCTAATTAAGACAACTTGAATTAGATTCTTTCCTCAAATACATACATAAATATAACCCCCATTGATTTCACTAAGAGAGAGGCACAATTCAGCTTTCAGAATTTGCTTCATTTTATTTGCATATTACTCTCTTAGGGCCAGATCCTGTGAGGGGCAACGTTGCACAATTCCAGTGGGGCAAAGCTGCCCTAAAATCAGTTTAATCAGGCACAGGAGGAATCCCTTTGTGCAGGAAATTTCTTGGAGTGGAAAGCCTCTATAGCTGTTCCTTTGCCACCCTCAGGTCCTCACCCCTACTCCTTCTGCCTGCTGTGGCAGGAGTTGTAGCCAAGGTTAAGAGGGCACAGCCAGGGAGTACCTATGCTTCCATGATGCAAGCTGACAGAGCAGCCCTTTGGGGTTGTGGGCAGCCAACACAAATTACAGCAGCATTCATGTAGTCGAGGTGGGTACTCAGTGTGTCAGGGCTACACTGGAGCCCTTTCCACACTTTGTCATCACTTGGTACAACCTGGTGTTCCACTGGAATCTAACCAAACAGCTCCAGATTGTGGAATTTATTTTTTCTGTTAAAAAAATCCCTCAGAAATCTCAATTAAAAACTATTTAAAATACTCTTATAAAGAGTCTTGTATGAAAGTGCGTATGAGAGAGAGGTGCTTTACAGATAAATATATGAACAAGAAATCGAAAGAGATAATATACACATGAATTATAGGACAGGGGATAAAAAGAGCAGACACAGAATTACTTGAGCAGTGACATTTAACACCTGCCTTGTCAGTTTCATATTTGACTTTGTGTTTTGTTTTGTTTCTTGGTCATCATCTATTTCCTTAACACTGTTAATGTGTATGCACAAAGGGATGTGGTTAAGGTTGTGTGTTGCAGTTTAACTTTGGCATTTCTTCAATTGTTAGTGCTTAATTCACTCTATGCAACCTTTAATGCTCTTTTAACAGGGGAAATCGGTGATGTGTGTGTGTGTGTGTGTGTGTGTGCACACGCGCACACATTAGAGAGAGAAACTGTGCTCTACAGGTTAGAGCTGGACGAATAACTGATCTTTTGATTCAGAAGCAGTTAAAAATGGGGGAAGGGTTGGGCTTTTAGGTAGAACCCCAAATCTGAAAGTTTGGGGAATTTTCTGGGAATCGAAAAAGTCCCTTTTGGGTCTGTTCCAGAGAGGTCATTCAAAATTGGATTTGTCACATCCCCCAACTGAGAGCCCTAATGACCAGCTTAAAGGTTATAAGTGAGGGAAGCGACGCCACCATCACCTCCTGCTCTGGCCATATTGTGAATGGTTGAAATTATTCATGTCAAATTGGTGAATAGTTTAGGGTTGACCAAAACTGCATTATTTTCTGAATAGACTATTCTCCCTGAAAAATTCACCCAGCTCTACTGGAAATGGACCTGAAACAAAACCAAGTATCTGAAAACCACAAAATTTAAGAAAAGTTCATATGCCAATCCAGACTTTGTGACTTGGACTTATTTCACTACACACATGCACACACACGCTCCCTCCCTCTTAAAAGGCTAATGTTTGTCTCTTTTTGAAATACTATATAAAATTATTACTTTTATATTGCATATACAAATAAAAAGGGGTACACATTCTTTTCTGTACCTGCCGTCATTTATACGTATCCTTTCTGCATCATCACCCAGACACAAAGGACATTACTTATTGCTATCATGGGTGTGCTTTGAAATGTCTTCATTTCCCACAAAGTCATTTCTACTTGACTAGACTCATTTTCAGTTTATTAAAAACAAGGTCCTCTTGATCATGGTATAGTCTCATAGAAACAATAAGTAGCAGCACTAAAATCTTCTAAATTCTTTTTTAATTAAAAGTGGCATGATTGTTTGAATAAGAACATATCACAACCTAGGGTGATATACATGACTTACTTGTATTAGTGTACTTCAGCTTCTCATATTTCCGCATCCTATGAGTCTTATTCTATTCCCATTAAGATAATGTGAGTTATGCTGTTCACAATAACAGAAGGTGGCTCAAACCCTACATTAGGAAAATAAATTCTGTATCTCATCCCAAAGTGTGATTTCATATGTAATAATGTAGCACATCTCTCTCTTTTTGTGTGTGTGTGTACACAAACATCTCCTATGCTAGAACCGCAATTATCAAAATGCCCAGGTGACATCCAAAAAGTTTGGATAATCAGGAGAGCCAGCCAATATATTTTGAAATCAGCCCTCAGGGTTTCCTGAAAAAAATAATAGATTTCAAAGCCTGCTGGCCAGCTCCTGTGTGACTATAAACAACCTCCTTCGGCATTCTCTGTATTCTATCATTGTATTTAACTTAGGTTCTGAGGACACAGACTGCAATTTTAGCTTAGCCCTTTTGCAACGGTACTCAAGGAACAGGGAATTTCACAATCCCCTTATCCCACTGGACAACCATTCAGGGTTAGAGCATTTTCTAGTGTCAAGAGAAAGTAAATTAAACAGCGATATATTGAAGGAAATCAGTGATGTTCTAGATCATTGCTACATTGGTTTTTGAGGAATGGGCAATTTCCTAAGGACTGGAAATGGCAAACATACTGTAGTACTATTATACAGAAAATAATTGAGACATGGTATTAATACTGTAGTCTATTTGTTTCTTTTGGGGAAAAGTATTTGAAACAATATTAGAGGAAACATGATTTATCACTTTAGGGAAAACAACTGGGTACAGTTTTTAGGCTTTAATAAGGGAAGAAAAGGAAAGATACCATTTGGGATGGAGACTTTCACCATAGATCTATGATAGTAAACTCTTGCTTAATTAACTATTTTTGTTCATTAAGAGCCCAAGCCAAAGCCCACTTGAATCTAATAGGAGTCTTCCATTAAATTCAACAGGTTTTGGAACAGACCGTATCATTGCCATCACAGAAGGAGGAAATGACATTGGATCTTACAGGTTTAGGTTTTCAAAAAGCATTTAATGAGTTTCCATAAGAAAGATGAAGAGTTAAGTTGTAATATCATCATCATTATAACCTTTTGGTTAGAGAAGAGGATTACAAACAGGGTGCACATTTTTGTTGATTTTTTTTTTCTTCATTTTTTTCCCCTTTAGCTGGAAGGGAGCAGGCAGTAAATGGTTCTGGGGATCTCTCTTGGTTAGGTACAGATCTGGATGAGGCTCATTACATTGGAAGTAAGACATAGAATGGCTAACACTATAACTAGATCCAGAGGGACACAGATCTCTTAGGAGCCTGGACCAAGAAATGGAAATACAATCTGATATGAAAAAATGGAAAGTAATACGTTTGGGAAAAATGAAGCGAAATAGGGAGCACAGACTAAATGGAACAGTCTTGTCACGCTCCCCAGTAAAGTTATTAGTTGCAGTGAAACAAACCCAGAAACTAAGTGCTGTAATGTGACACAGTGAGAGATGGAAAGCAAAATAAAGAGGGGGGGATTTAAGGATTTACATGTCACTGATCAAGCCTCAGCTACACTAAGATCAATCTTAGATACTTTTTCCTGAAGAGGGTATTATTATACTTAATCATTCAAAGTGCATCGTAAGGGTAAAATTCGTCGCAGCAAAGAGAGCCATCACAAAGCCTATCCTGAGGACTTCAGCGAGAATCTTCCAGATATTCATGCCAGTGCTTAACTTTACACATTTAAGGAGCCCCATTGAGGTCAGCCTGCTGATGTGCATGATGTTAAGAATGTTCATAAATATTTCCAGGACTGAAGTGTTGAGTGGGAAGTAAGTGGTGCGTAGGCCTTGTGTTGGCCCTCGGCGTGTGGTGAATTTCACCTTAAGTGAACAATGTGCTTTGCAGAAATGTTAAAAGTTCTCTGACCCAGCTATTTTGAAATCTAAGGGCCCAATTCTGCAGTCCTTCATTCAGACTTGGTCAAAATTGCCCACTGAAAATCAGTGGGCCCAATTCAGATCTAGATTAAGCAGGTGCAATTCTATTGAAGTTAATGGAGCTGCAGCCAGTTGTGGCCAGGGCTGAATTTGGCCCTTTGTCTTTTAATAGGAATTTTTGCCTCTGTAAACTGTATGATTGGACCATAACAAACATGATTATAATACAAGCAAGAAACATCAAATGAAAAAATGGGAGCAGAGTGGCTCACGGGTGAGGTCCTCACTGAAAGGCTGCGTGAAAGAAGTGTATGTTCAGAGGAGGCAGGTCACTTGGTGCTAAGGAAGAGGGAAATTGTTCCAAAAACGGGGAGCTGCAAGATTGAGTAGGAAGAAGGAGACTGTGTGGGAGCATGAAAGAGAGGGGACTGGGTGGAAGTGAAGCAGACATGACTACAGTGTAAAATAAGTACAATGACTCCAGGATTTTTAGAATGGTGGGTGTTGGTGAGTAGAGAGGAGGATAAATATGCATGAAGGAGAGAGAAATACTTGAGAATATCCAGAAAACAAATTAGATGATGTTACTTTTATTGAAAGAACATAAGCCAAAATATGTATAAAAGGGGCAAATCTTGACCTGTTCTCTACAACTGCAGAGGTCCCCAAGGGCAGCGGAAGTTAGATAATTAGATATTACAGTGGCAGGCACTATAGAAGATACAGCTGTGCAGGAAGCAGTGCAAAATTGTTTACCCATTTTATCTAAAGAAAGACCATTCTTGATTTATATTGATAAATGTTTAGCTTCTGAACATAATAAAGATTGTATCCACAGCCAGCCCATTAAATATTTTATTTGAGCAACAGCAGCTTCTTTTCATATTTAATTAATTTTTTCTAAAAAATATCGCTGTCTTTAATTCCTCTCTTAGTTGTTGTGGAAATACCTACCCCAAATTAGGCTGCAGCTCACATAAGCTGAGTTCCCCTACCGCTAGCATGCTTACTGGAAAAAGTTAATTCATGGCTATTTTATGCCTCTGATCTTGTGAGCAGGACTTCAGTGGGACTATTTACATGAGTAAAATTACTCAGGCATGTAAGTCCTTTCAGGGTCAGACCCTTAGCTTTTTCCCTGAAGAATTACTATTGAGGCAGATGTGGAGACATAGTGTTGAAAGGAACAGCTAGAGCAGTAATATGTTCACAAACTCCCAATTGTTTTGTAGTTAAATAGAAATTATTATTATTTATTACTTATTAGAGTAGTGCAGCTGGGGAATGAGGGGAAACAGCAGTGAAATCAAAAGCCACGTTACCATATGCTGAACAGATAATATGCAAAACTTCTCAGAAATGGTGTTTAATTTTTTGTGTCTTCATTTTTATATGAATTCACAACTCAAACGTTTCTTGTGAAAATTTCCCCTAAGACCAGCACTTTTTAAGTGGTCTCTTTTCAAGCAAAATGTATGTATTTTAATGCACTCAATGCTGGGGTTCACTCTCCTCTTCCTGGGCTGCCTCTCCTCCTGGATGGCTGCTACCAGTCCTGCTGGCTTCCTGGGGTGGAGTGATCATAGAATCATAGAATCATAGAATATCAGGGTTGGAAGGGACCCCAGAAGGTCATCTAGTCCAACCCCCTGCTCGAAGCAGGACCAATTCCCAGTTAAATCATCCCAGCCAGGGCTTTGTCAAGCCTGACCTTAAAAACCTCTAAGGAAGGAGATTCTACCACCTCCCTAGGTCTTTAGGCCTCTGGCCCTCTGCTGCTGCTGCAGAAACAGCTCCTTGGACCTGTCCCTCCTGAGCATCCCCCTCCCATTTCTCCTCCTGCTCCTACCAGCCCTCATCCTGAATGAGAAATGACTGGCTGTGGCAGTGACTCGTCCTGCTGCTGCTAATCCCCCTGATTGGGCCAGTGCTGTTGATGGGGTCACGAAAGAGGCAGCGCAAACTGGTAGCAGGCTCAGAGTGGTCCCATTGGGCATACCCATGTTCCCATGCTCTAGGCAGGGCTCCAGTAGCAGAAAATGCCCTGGAGAGGAAAATGTAACTGTAGAAACTAGCCATAGCCTCCCTTGCTTTGGGTGATGGGCAGGGCAGCCTGATCCAAGGATGATCAAGAAGGGGTTTTTGCCAGGGAGTGCCCTGCTTCTCTTTGCAGTAACTTCTTCCTCTGGCATTTTTGTGGAGCCCCTGACGGGAGTTACACTTTTGTCAACTCTTACAATTTTATTGTGAGTCTCATGATATTTGGAGTTTGTCTTAAAGCCCCAGTTCCTGAAGTCTAGTCATTACATGAAAATCTCAGCTTTCATTTAAAAAAAAAAAAAAAACAAAGACCACATCTTACTAACCCTTATGGTTTCTGAGAAAAAAACTTGAGAACATGACCCAAGGGCACCCTAAAGGCTCGGAAACGGTTTCCAGGGGAGGAAGGGGAGAGCCTAAAATCTATTATTTTTGTTTGTTTTTAAACTCACTATTTTAAAGCCAACCTCAAGACTTTTGGAGGCCTGACTCATATTTGAATGCTTGGGGTTTGCATTACTGGAGTTAAATCTGCTCCTGTTGGCAGGGTCTTGGAAGGAAGGAGGCACTATTATAGAGTACTGCCTACCCTACGTTGGACTCAGTCCTTGCAGTGTTAAAGTTACACCTCACTGCATCAGCTTTAGAGAGCCTTCCCCATGTGTTTAGTTAGCATGACATTCACGGTACTATCCAAATATTATTTACTGTTGACAGTTCAGTGTGTATTTGTGCCTTACAAAATTTGCAGGAAAAAAAATTGGATTTGATTAATCAAAGGTGGTTCAGAACTGTGTAAGTTTCTGAGTGTACCACTAATGATCACAACTTACCTCTCTCTCTCTAGGGACATTTTAAGCCTGGCTGGGAAAATGTCAGTATTTTTGGCGAAAATGTGAGCACAAGAAATTTTTTCTATCAGTAAAATCTATTCATTGAAAAATTTCCAGTCAGCTCCAGTAGTTGCTCTATAATTAGTACAATAATATCTGAGCGCTTCTCATGTCCATTCCTCTGCTGAAAAGTTTAGGTCAATGCTTTTGTATTTCTTTTCTTTGTAATGTTTTTGTTTTAAAGGAGACTGATTTTAAAGACTGTAGCTACTGTTCACAAAAGAGGAATTTAAGTTGAAGGAACTTTGCCTCTGAATGTAGAGTCTGTCACCTGTAGTATACTTTGGAAATGAATACATTTGGTCAGTGAGAATGAAATGCACCTTTTTAATTTTAATCCTTCTCTTAGAGCCTGATCCAAAGTCCATTGGAGTCAACAAGAGGCTTTGTATTAACTTCACTGGGCACTGGGTCAGGTCCTTAATGCTCAGGACTATGTATACAGTCAGACCTGTATTTCCCAAAAGATCATAAAAATTGTTGTTGACTGAGTCCAAAGAGTACACACAGATTATCCTTACCTGCTAGCCTGGAGTATGTAATATCATGCATATAAAGCAGGCATTATGTCTCTCTTCATAGACTAACATGTGGAAGGTGATGGTAATTCATTACAGAGGATTTTGTTTTCTCTTTTATATGTCAGACTTTGTTTTATTTGTAACCCAAATAGTTGTCTGCTTTATATAAATGAATGAAAATACCCTTTCTTCTACACACACTGTAAAAACATCAGTCAGTATCCTTTACTGTTAGATACTGAATGACTAACATGTACTGTTTCAGAGTAGCAGCCGTGTTAGTCTGTATTCGCAAAAAGAAAAGGAGTACTTGTGGCACCTTAGAGACTAACAAATTTATTTGAGCATAAGCTTTCGTGAGCTACAGCTCACTTCATCAGATGCATTCAGTGGGCAGCTGAGATTCAAGGTAAAATATAAAAATGTTGTTGCTTGTTCTTGACCTTCTTTTAGAAACTCTCTAACGGAAAATATATTAGGCATTTCCCAAAACTTGATCATTCTGTCTTTTTTCCTTAGGTGAGAAGTCCGGTGGACATCAGCAGATTCTGAAGAAACCAAAGTAAGATTTTACGTATGCTGTATTTCAAAGTGTTTATGGTTACAGTTCAACTTTTTTCTTAAGGGGAATATCACTAATTTTTGGCATGGATTTCTTGGTGTAAATCTAAAATTTGTCTTGTACTTGGCATCCTCTAGCAGTTGTTGGAAAGAGTATTATTTTTAAGATTCCTGTAGTGGGAAACAGCACATTGTTTGGAGCGGTGGCTTTTGCAGTGAAATCTTGTTCAAAGGAGTCTGGAGGGGCCAGGGGTGAGATCACAGTTTAGATTTTTTCAGGCTTTTTGGAACAAAGGACAAGAGTCTTAATCCCAAAGTGGGTTTGTCAGGTATGCTGCAAATTAAATGGAAATGTAGTTAGTGAGTAGAATAAGTAAACAAACAAACAAAAGGTTGCTTTTGAGCCTTTATAACTTTTCTGTTTGGTGTCAGATTCAGTAAACCAGCAAAACACTTCATGGGTTCTTGTAAACATGTGTTCTGCATATCACACCTACTTGAAAGTTTACATGTAAATTCTTACATTCTTTTAAAGACAATTCTGTATTTCAGTTGTGAAGAAATCTGATTATCAAACACTTTGAGCCTCATTCAACTCCCTTTCCTGTCTCTTTCCATTGACTTGAATAGGAATTGGATTAAGTCCTTAATGAGAATATATCCGATTACAGCAGCATGTTAAAACTAAACAGCAACTCAAATCAATGAAGTGAAGTATTAATTATTGTATGTGTACATGGATAACTTTTAATCTGCAATGCATGATACCTGTCTTATTTGGATTTACCTAAGATGTGAACAGTGATTTACCATTTGCCAGTCAGGCTACAAAATGTACAAGCCAGGCATATGGTGAAGGATGGTCTCTCAGTTGTTTGTTTCTATTTCTCTGTTAGGCCAGTAAGAATTATATTATTTAAAGGTTTCAGAGTAGCAGCCATGTTAGTCTGTATTCGCAAAAAGAAAAGGAGGACTTGTGGCACCTTAGAGACTAACACATTTATTTGAGCATAAGCTTTTGTGAGCTACCGATGAAGTGAGCTGTAGCTCACGAAAGCTTATGCTCAAATAAATTGGTTAGTCGCTAAGGTGCCACAACTACTCCTTTTCTTTTTATATTATTTAAAGTTAGTTTTTATATTTCCTACATGTTGCAATAAATGGAAACTCTAAAGTCAAAACTGGTGCCATATTTAGGTATAATTGTTCGGAGTCCCATTTCAACCAGGGTTGTCCTCAGTTTTTAAAATCAGCCTGCATGTTGACAGCATTTTAATAATGTTTTCTTGCCATCACTGGAGGCTGCTTTGTTTAGCAGGTGAGAAGCCACTGGTGGCAGGCTCCTCTCTCCAACCATTCTTTGCTGGTATCTCTGTATAGAATGAAATAGAGAGCAGAGTAAACTGAGCAGGCAAACAAATCCACATTGAGCAAGATGTGTGGTGGGGAGAGTAGCAATAAAAATAGGACCTACAAATACAAGAGAGAGTTAGGAAAGGGTCAAAGATTTTAGATTACTACCTGTGGTTAGAAGAAAAGGAGGACTTGTGGCACCTTAGAGACTAACAAATTTATTTGAGCATAAACTGAAAGTTTACTCTCAAATAAATTTTAGTCTCTAAGGTGCCACAAGTCCTCCTTTCCTTTTTGCGGATACAGACTAACACAGCTACTACTCTGATATCTGTAGTTAATTTAACTGGGATGTGCCTATGTGATCCTATTTCAGCTGATGGTTATATATCAGCATGTTTTTGAACGAGAAAATACAGTCCTCATAATCTATGTTGGAATAAATCCTGTGCACACACTTCTTAAAAAATATTTAATACAAATAGTCCTTATGTCTGAGAAGATTTTTTTCTTCCCCTTCTGGAGGGAGGTTGGGGGGGAGGGGGACTGGGGTTATGGACGTTTCGGACAGGACATGAGGACCTGCCCTTTTTGACTTATAGGTTAAAATCTGACATAATTGAACATCTTAAAAAACAAAGACTTTTAAAACAACCTTGAAATGTTCTGTCTCAACTGAGAATACATTGCCAACATTTAAGACTCTAACTACCTGTCTACAGCCACAAATCAGGTAGGTTTAGTGGAGAGGGCACCAGATTGTGAGAGTCAGGAAATCTGGGTTCTAATCCCAGCCCTGCTACTGACCTGCTGCGTGACCTGGGCAAGTCACTTCACTTCTCTGTGCTTCTGACTCCCCTCCCTACCCTTTGTCTTGTCTATTTAGACTGTAAGATCTTTGGGGCAGAGACTGTCTCTCACGATGTGTTTTTGATGTCATTATTTTCTGATGTCCTCCATGAACAAAAGACTTAAAAGCAGTTCTAAGACAAGTTGACATGGAATCACGGAAATCCCAGTGAGTTTGAGTTAGCTCTTGATGCTGTAAGTAATGCATTTCCATTTCTGTGCCATCATAGTAATGAATCACTATCTTATGCAGCATACAAGTATTCATCCTCCTGAGGCGGCTATGACATCACTTCGAATATTGAATCTTCATGAAAGCCTATGATGTTATAAAAGCTGACAGTTATATAATATACTTTTTTTCCTCTTTCCTTTCACCTGGCACAGCGTGTTATGCAGGGGAAAAAAATTCTCTCTGTTTGATGAGGTTTTCTTTGCCACAAGAGGATGTCTTCACTTCAGCCTGCCTTTGATAGATTTCATTTTATATTTAGATTTAAGTGTCCAAGGAAAAAGATAAATCAGGATCACCTAATCATAGGGAGTCTGGATTGTACATGAATTAAGAAATGAGCAGAGACATTATTTTAACTAGTCAAAAGGTTCTATTATTTCTAATTACTAAATTATAATTGTCCAAGAGCAAATGAAAGGTTGCTAAGACACAGCATATTACTGGAGAGGGAGCAGGAAAGAAGAAAATCAGCACAAATTATTAATAAATCAGATAGCAGCACTAGTATTAATCTAGGCATATGTTATCAGGGTTTCAAAATAACCATGTGTGGTATGATGATAAAGCAAGGCTTTGTTGAGATTCTGCTATCATTCTGTATCATCTATCATGAGAGGCCTTTCATAAATGATGGAAAATCTGCAATTACTTGCTGAGGAAATAATAACTTTCTGGTAAATGGTGAGCAGGTGTACAAAAGTACAGAGATTCTTAGCAGAAGGAACCAGCGTTACCATGCAAACAACTTGGAGTTCTATGGGACAAAGTTGGAACTGACAAGTTCAACTTGGGAAGACATGATCATAAGACCACGTTATAATGGACTACTTCACTAATTTCCCAGAAGTAATCTCATTTGAATATACCACAGCAGCAACAGTTGTCAGGCACATTAAATCTGTATTTGCATGGCATGGAATTCCAAGAAGAGTAATAACTGACAACAACCACTGTTCAAGAATAGGGAATTCCTGAACTTTGCTAACATGTGTGACATTCGTCATGACATGAGACATATATATCTTCAGTGATGAACTGCCAGAAGCTGAAGAACCAGTTCCTTCAGTCGCTCCGAGCCTTAGGCGGCATTTCGGCGGCATGTCCTTCAGTCGCTCCGGGTCTTTGGCGGCACTGAATGCCAACGAAGGCTCAGAGCGAGTGAAGGACCCCCCGTCGAAGTGCTGTCGAAGGCTCGCAGTCCTGCTAAGTAAGTAAAAATTCACAAGGGAGCCTCCCCGGGCAGGATGGTCCCACGGGCCGCAGTTTGCCCACCCTTTAAGAACCGGCTTCTAAATTTAACAACAGGTTCACGCAAACTGGCTCCAGCTCACCACTTTATACCTTCCCATATATATTAGAGCCAATGGATTAGCTGAATATGGAGTACATATAGTGAAGAACTTGCACAAAAAAGCAATAGATGCAAGAGAAGATACACATTTAGCACTGTTCAGCTATAGAGATAACCACTGCAATATGGAAAGTCACCTCCTGAACTCCTCTACTATAGACCTCTAAATGCTCAATTACTAGATATAGGACAAAAACAAAGGATGATTAAGGAGTCTGTGATAGTGAGGAAAAGACTAGGAAAGTACAATCAAAAAAAATATTACAATAAAGAAATTTGACTAAAGAGGGCTTGCAATATAGCAGACTAGGAAGATTGCTGAAACACCCTGAAAGACTGATCAAGACTTGTTAGCATTGTATTTAAGCAAACTGAACAGTTAAGTCAGTTAGTGTATTTGTAATAGTTTGATAATTTAAACAAAAACACTATTAAATTACTCAGGGCATATTAAAAAGGGATCTAAAATGGGAAGATGTGCTGTGGAATAAGTTCTCCAGGAAGTGTAGACTTCCTGTACACTCTATATACAAAAAGAAAAGGAGTACTTGTGGCACCTTAGAGACTAACAAATTTATTTGAGCATAAGCTCACGAAAGCTTATGCTCAAATAAATTTGTTAGTCTCTAAGATGCCACAAGTACTCCTTTTCTTTTTGCAGATACAGACTAACATGGCTGCTACTCTGAAACCACTCTATATACAGTCTTTGGTTTCCTGGGACACACTTCCTGCTGGGAGCAGACACAAAGAAGCCCAGGATAGGGCAGTTGCAGACTGAAGCTACACAGAGAGCAGAAAGTTTGTCACCTAATTTCTGTATATAGTTCCTGTTCACATTAGAGTTTATCATGACAATGGTCTGCTCATCAGTGAGATACTGCAATGTGGATTGGTGAGACTATAGCTGAGCACCAGAGAAAAGAGAAAATTGAAAAATGGGAGCAGGTTCAGAGAAGATGATTTGAAGTCTGGCAAATACACTTTATGATGAGAGACTCAAGATGATCAATTTATTTAGCTTATGAAAGAGTACAACTGATAAAGAGTAAAGGCACAGTTATGTATTTATGCTATTAAATATGGGTGGTGGTGGTCGGGGACTCTCTCCTCAGGGGGACTGAGTCATCTATCTGCCGCCCTGATCGGGAAAACGGAGAAGTCTGCTGCTTGCCAGGGGCTAAGGTTTGCGATGTGACGGAGAGTCTGCCGAGGCTCATCAAGCCCTCGGACCGCTACCCCTTCCTGCTTTTCCACGTGGGCACCAATGATACTGCCAAGAATGACTTTGAGCGGATCACTGCAGACTACGTGGCTCTGGGCAGGAGGATAAAGGAGTATGAGGCGCAAGTGGTGTTCTCGTCCATCCTCCCCGTGGCAGGAAAAGGCCGGGGTAGGGATCATCGAATCGTGGAAGTCAATGAATGGCTACGCAGGTGGTGTCAGAGAGAAGGCTTTGGATTCTTTGACCATGGGATGGTGCTCCAAGAAGGAGGAGTGCTAGGCAGAGACGGGCTCCACCTAACGAAGAGAGGGAAGAGCATCTTCGCGAGCAGGCTGGCTAATCTAGTGAGGAGGGCTTTAAACTAGGTTCACCGGGGGAAGAGACCAAAGCCCTGAGGTAAGTGGGGAAGTGGGATACTGGGAGAAAGCACGAGCAGGAGCATGTGAGAGGGGAGGGCTCCTGCCTCATACTGAGAATGAGGGGCGATCAGCGGGTTATCTCAAGTGCCTATATACAAATGCACAAAGCCTGGGAAACAAGCAGAGAGAACTGGAGGTCCTGGCAAAGTCAGGGAATTATGATGTGATTGGAATAACAAAGGCTTGGTGGGATAGCTCGCACGACTGGAGTACTGTCATAGATGGGTATAAACTGTTCAGGAAGGATAGGGAGGCCAGAAAAGGTGGGGGAGTGGCACTGTATGTAAGGGAGTAGTACGACTGCTCAGAGCTCAAGTATGAAACTGCAGAAAAACCTGAGAGTCTCTGGATTAAGTTTAGAAGCGTGAGCAACAAGAGTGATGTAGTGGTGGGAGTCTGCTATAGACCACCGGACCAGGGGGATGAGGTGGACGAGGCTTTCTTCCGGCAACTCGCAGAAGCTACTAGACCGCACGCCCTGGTTCTCATGGGCGACTTCAATCATCCTGATATCTGCTGGGAGAGCAATACAGCAGTGCACAGACAATCCAGGAAGTTTTTGGAAACTGAAGGGGACAATTTCCTGGTGCAAGTGCTGGAGGAACCAATTAGGGGCGGAGCTCTTCTTGACCTGCTGCTCACAAACCAAGAAGAATTAGTAGGGGAAGCAAAAGTGGATGGGAACCTGGGAGGCAGTGACCATGAGATGGTCGAGTTCAGGATCCTGACACAGGGAAGAAAGGAGAGCAGCAGAATATGGACCCTGGACTTCAGAAAAGCAGAATTTGACACCTTCAGGGAACTCATGGGCAGAACCCCCTGGGAGAATAACACCAGGGGGCAAGGAGTCCAGGAAAGCTGGCTGTATTTTAAAGAATCCTTATTGTGGTTACAGGGACAAACCATCCCGATGTGTAGAAAGAATAGTAAATATGGCAGGCGACCAGCTTGGCTTAACAGTGAAATCTTTGCTGATCTTAAACACAAAAAAGAGGCTTACAAGAAGTGGAAGATTGGACAAATGACCACGGATGAGTATAAAAATATTGCTCGGGCATGTAGGAATGAAATCAGGAAGGCTAAATCACACCTGGAGTTGCAGTTAGCGAGAGATGTTAAGAGTAACAAGAAGGGTTTCTTCAGGTATGTTGGCAACAAGAAGAAAGCCAAGGAAAATGTGGGCCCCTTACTTAATGAGGGAGGCAACCTAGTGACAGAGGCTTGGGAAAAAGCTAATGTGCTCAATGCTTTTTTTGCCTCTGTCTTCACGAACAAGGTCAGCTCCCAGACTACTGCACTGGGCAGCACAGCATGGGGAGGAGGTGGCCAGCCCCCTGTGGAGAAAGAAGTGGTTCGGGACTATTCAGAAAAGCTGGACGTGCACAAGTCCATGGGACCAGATGCGTTGCATCCGAGAGTGCTAAAGGAATTGGCGAATGTGATTGCAGAGCCATTGGCCATTATCTTTGAAAACTCATGGTGATCGGGGGAAGTCCCAGAAGACTGGAAAAAGGCTAATGTAGTGCCAATCTTTAAAAAAGGGGAGGAGGAGCATCCTGGGAACTACAGGCCAGTCAGCCTCACCTCAGTCCCTGGAAAAATCATGCAGCATGTCCTCAAGGAATCAATTCTGAAGCACTTAGAGGAGAGGAAAGTGATCAGGAACAGTCAGCATGGATTCACCAAGGGCAAGTCATGCCTGACTAATCTAATTGCCTTCTATGACGAGATAACTGGTTCTGTGGATGAAGGGAAAGTACTGGACGTGTTATTCTTTGACTTTAGCAAAGCTTTTGACACGGTCTCCCACAGTATTCTTGTCAGCAAGTTAAAGAAGTATGGGCTGGATGAATGCACTACAAGGTGGGTAGAAAGTTGGCTAGATTGTCGGGCTCAACGGATAGTGATCAATGGCTCCATGTCTAGTTGGCAGCTGGTATCTAGCGGAGTGCCCCAAGGGTCGGTCCTGGGGCCGGTTTTGTTCAATATCTTCATTAATGATCTGGAGGATGGTGTGGATTGCACTCTCAGCAAGTTTGCGGATGACACTAAACTGGGAGGAGTGGTAGATATGCTGGAGGGTAGGGATAGGATACAGAGGGACCTAGACAAATTGGAGGATTGGGCCAAAAGAAATCTGATGAGGTTCAACAAGGACAAGTGCAGAGTCCTGCTCTTAGGACGGAAGAATCCAATGCACCACTTCAGACTAGGGACTGAATGGCCAGGCAGCAGTTCTGCAGAAAAGGACCTAGGGGTGACAGTGGACGAGAAGCTGGATATGAGTCAGTAGTGTGCCCTTGTTGCCAAGAAGGCCAATGGCATTTTGGGATGTATAAGTAGGGGCATAGCGAGCAGATCGAGGGACGTGATCGTTCCCCTCTATTCGACATTGGTGAGGCCTCATCTGGAGTACTGTATCCAGTTTTGGGCCCCACACTACAAGAAGGATGTGGATAAATTGGAGAGAGTCCAGTGAAGGGCAACAAAAATGATTAGGGGTCTGGAACACATGACTTATGAGGAGAGGCTGAGGGAACTGGGATTGTTTAATCTACGGAAGAGAAGAATGAGGGGGGATTTGATAGCTGCTTTTAACTACCTGAAAGGTGGATCCAGAGAGGATGGTTCTAGACTATTCTCAGTGGTGGAAGAGGACAGGACAAGGAGTAATGGTCTCAAGTTGCAGTGGGGGAGATTTACGTTGGATATTAGGAAAAACTTTTTCACTAGGAGGGTGGTGAAACACTGGAATGCGTTGCCTAGGGAGGTGGTGGAATCCCCTTCCTTAGAAGTTTTTAAGGTCACGCTTGACAAACCCCTGGCTGGGATGATTTAGTTGGGGATTGGTCCTGCTCTGGGCAGGGGGTTGGCCTAAATGATCTCCAGAGGTCCCTTCCAACTCTGATATTCTATGATTCTCGTAGTATGTGTCTAGTCAAATAGTTCCATACAGTACAATTTTATTTTTCTATCTTTCCCTTTAAAAAAAAAAACCACTAAGAAATGTAATTTGAAAACAAAATATTAGAGAAAGGTTGCAAGATTTAGCATGAGTAGGCCCACAATTGTTAAAGTTGTGCACGCAAGCTTAACTCTATCTCTTTGTACATATGCATTACATATCCCTTTGAGTTTGATACCGTTTTTAATTATACAATCACTACTGCTGCTTAAATAATATGATATTCTGGTTTATATTTCTCTACATCTGTAGGTACAAGTACATAAACTCTTATAATACTTTGATCTACTCTATCCTTGCCAGATAACAAATCCATGGAAGTCGTATTTATATGAAAAGAACACAGGAAACCATACTTACACATCATATTATAGAACAGGAAAACCAATACAGAGTAATAGTGAACCTTTATTGGTGTAAAAATTAGTTTTGTAGTTAACTGCCTCATCTCCTGAAATGCATATGTGGAAAGTTGATTACCAGTTATAAAGAATGTGTGTAGTTTATGGCTGCTGACTTGTTTATTAAAAATGCATAGCTTGAGAGTTTATCATGTAAATAATCTGTAGTAAAAGATTTTAGATCACTAAATCAATTAAAAAAGTATAACTATGCAAGAATTAAACAAATTACAAGATGCTACACGTGTAGCCACTGTTCATGGTTAATGCATGATAAAATATAGCTTTATCGCATGTGACCGTGTAATTGAAGGACTGCTTGGTTTATCATAAGTATGCATAAAGGCACAGCATTCGGTTTGCTTGTGCTATCTTAATTTTGTAATTTCCTGATGAAAGCTAAGCTATCTAGCCAAGGGGATTAGCTCTGCCTTCATATAAATGGGTACAACTCCCATTGACTTCAATGAGAAGTCACCCACTTATGTAAGGGCAGAACTGAAATCTTAGCTTTAGCTTAACATAGTTTGCTTTTATGGATTAAAATGTGCATTTTCCACTAAAGGAAATGGCTTCTTTTGAATGTTGCCATTTACTTCCTGGGTAAAAACACTGGGTCATATCCTCAGATGGCTTAAATTGGCACCAACTGAGGATTTGCACCAGCTGAAGATCTAGCCCCCTATTGCTTTTGAAACTGCAGTATGGGAATTTACCCATGACCTTTAAGGTACAACCATGTTGGATTTAATAGAAATATTACCTTTGTGTTTACCAGACAGAAAATTAAGTGAAGCTGTGAATCTAAACATATTTGGGACTGTAACTGTACCTGATTTATTAAACCAGTCATTAATATGCCATTTACTTTTTTGAATTAATTGAACCTGTGGTGACTAAAAAAGAGAGATTATGGTGTAGACTTCAGGAATTAATAGCGTGAGCTGTGGGCACTCTGTATCTTAATAATACATTTGAATTTTTGGCTGTTGTTTGCCTTAGTTGAGTGCTGCTGTTGGATTTTTTTTTTCTTTTTTTCTGTAATCACAGACATTATTTCAGCTGACTTCTCCCCTACAATCAAACTGGTGATCATTACACAGCTTAATAATATATATTTTAATGCTTATTTTGGTGTTTATTCATTTAGAGATCTATTCTTTTTCTTTGTGTAAACACTCTGTTCCAGTCTTGTTTAAAAAAGTCTGTGCACTGAGGCAAACAGGCCCTGAATCCTAGCTTAAGCAGGACATATCTCAAATTATTATAAAAGTTCATTGATAGGTGTCTAGACTGTTTGTTCTTTTGTTTTTTCACTTTTGCATGTGTGCTTGAGTAATAAATTGATGAGCACAGTACAAAACATTAAATAAATCCATTAAATTATATAGTACTAGAACTAACCAGGTGCTATAACCATGGACAACAAGTGGACACGCAGCCCTTCGGGGATGTTAGTCCCATGGTCCCGCCCCCTGCAGCAGGAGCACTGAGCCCCCTTTTCCCCTGCCGCGGCCAACCCCGAGCCACCCTCCCCCACCACCACCGCCAGACCAACCCCGGGCCAGCCCCAGCCAGTCGGCCAACTGACCCAAGCCCTGGCCTGAGCAGCCCCAGCTGCGCCAGCCAACCGACCCCTTGCCCTGGCTGGTCGGAGCAACCCCAGCCCAGTGTCCTGCGACAGTGGCTCCCAGCCCCAACCCAGTGGCCCGCAGCAGCAGTTGCCAGCCCCACTCGCACTGGCCGGCTGGAACAGCCCCAGCTTCGGGCCGGCCCGAGCAGCCCCAACCCAGCATCCTGCAGCAGTGGCTCCAGATATTATATCCGCCACCCAAGGCAATCTCTACAATCTCCTAATAAGTTTGGATTGCTTTCCTGGGAGCCCAATAGGCATAACAACTTCCACCAAAATCCTAATAAAATGTGCAGACAACCTCAAATCTGCTGCTGCTCGCTTCTGAGGCGGGGGAGAAATGCCTATTTTTCACCTCCTTTTTACACCTGCTCACACAATATATAATATATAAAGTATATACTTTTTTTCACATTTCATTTTTTTTCACACATCCCAGTTAATTGCATCAAGTCAGTTTGCATTAGCTCATGGATAACCTGAAAAAGCCAAAGAAAAGCTAGGAATAGTCTCACTTTTCAGTATGGATAGATGCTTGCACCTACATTGATTATTCAGAGGCATTGCCTGTAGAAAGTTTATACGGGTAACTTGTAGGTAATCGCTGAAAACAATAGCTGCTGGATTATAACAATGAGTACTAAAATTTTTTTAATTTTAGAACCATTACCATATTACTTGAGCCTAACAGGCTAGCATGAAAGAATGGACCAACTCGTCAAAATCAAATCCTTCTTGAAACTCAGGTCTGTGCACAATCCAAAATGAGCTAAATGTTTTTAAGGTCTGAAAGTAGGTAGCTAGGGACTTTGCAATTATGTACTCCATGCTTCTTTTTCCTACTTTACCTTTCTTGTCTGATATGTCTTGCCTCTTCCATCCCCAACCTGAGATCTGATGAGTCAGGCCATTCTCCCAATGCCTTGCCTTTCCTGAGTCCATCATTTGTTCTGTGCTCAGGCTTCTTTTGCTGATATTTCAGATTCATCAAAAGGTCACTTTCCCTCCCTTCCCTAGTCCATGCTTTGTTACCCCACCTGCCTCTCAGCTGTCTCCCACCATTCCCATTCATATGCAGGTGTTTTTCTGACATGATGTGCCAGATCGGACAAACTGCTGTACTGGCTGCTTTCTTCAAGGCCAGAGAGGCCTCAAAATGCCTTGTGCGCTTCTGACCCAGTGGATCCCAGGAGCATGAGGGGTAACAGCTGAACCCCCACAACTAATGAAGAATATCAGCAAAGCAAGAATACCTGACTGTGAGTGGGGTGGAGGGGTCAGATAAGAGCAGAAGTGGCATCAAGGACAGAGAAAAAGAGAAACATCTTACAAAAGCGAGGGGTAACTCCGTGTGCTGTTTTGTCACCCCTCCTGTCCAACATGTATCTTAAGCTGTTTGTGGGCTTAGTAAGAAAGCACAAGATGCAATGTTTTCAGCATTCTGATGACACCCAACTTAGTCTCTGTATCATCCACCTTCAATGACATGGGTTCAGCAGCTTAGTCAATGACTAGCTGAGACTGGTGCATGGATGAATGCAAGGTGGCTAATGCTCAACCTAGATAAGACTGAGGAGATGATGGTGGGCTACAGGAAGCAGCCAGAGGAGACAACAGAAGTAATATATTCTCTCTATCAAAAGGACCAATATCCGCTATTAACTACTAGCGTTCACAACTTAGGTGTGATTCCCCATCTGTCTAGCCTGGATCTAGGTAGAACACCCTCGGGTTTTGTATTTTGGGAAGGGAAGGTTGAATGTAACGCCCTTAAATTTGTTCGGGAAGCCCAAGGTTGAGAACCCCAATATCGAAGAAGATTTTACCTCTTGCTTCTAGAGGTGATCCTTCCAAAACCAGATTAAGATGGCTAATGGCTGTGCCGAAGATAAAGGGTTTCATTCTCCTGTGCTGTCAGTCTGAGAGCACCAGCACTAAATACACTTGAAGTCTTATTGTTTAAAAAAAAGAAAACCTGTTAGCTATTATCCCTTCTTTTTGTGCTGTTGTCCTGATGTCCTGTGGCGGAGCTGATAGTGCCTGTTTCACAGGCAGCTAGAAACAAAATAAAATGTAGTTATGTATTATTTTAAGCAAAGACTCAAATGGATTCTAAAGCAAGTGAATGCCTTTGCTTGCTCCTAACCGGCTGTTCCCTACTGCCTCCTCATTACCTATATACGGTTTTAGAAATCGCTCGTTACTAGTGATCATTTTTATTGTTTTTTCTAACAGCAATAACACCAATATTTTGGTAGTGTTACACAAAAAGATACACGGTTAAAGTTGTTCTTTTTAAAATCTATGTTCATTAACTTTGTTGGTCTGTGAAGGGAAATGTGTTAGGCATTTGGTTCATTATATGTCGGGTTACTTTGTTTGAGGTTTAAGATTAGCAAGATTATATTATGTCAAATTTTATCTTTGCCTTTCATTGTGATTTTAAATTTCAACGGAACACTTTCTTGCCTCATGAGGGTGAATGCCCATGGAAAACAAAGGAGTGGTGCATTGTTATGATTAAGAGAAACATATTCACGAATACAAACATAACCTGCAATTTCTAAGTACTGACATCATAATTAGTATTAGCAACACTAATGCCGTATTGGCTTAACACTGTTATCATACACACAGAGTTTAGAAGAATCCTTCAGAGCCCTGATGTGCTCTGATATCACATTATAAATTATCCTTGTCTTCCTGTCATGTGGAATACTTCCTGTCCTCTGACCCTCTCTAATTACTGATGCTAACATCTCAGAGGGACTTCCTAGAAGTTCAAAAATTACTGTATTGTTTTAATTATTCAGTAAAAGACTGATTAAAGTATGTCTGAGAGCAGTGCATATCTAATTCATAATTACATACATAAGTGATAAGCTCTGTGGATTAGACTTTTTACCTCAAGGGATGTAGTTTGAATCCTGCCTGGATCATGAGTAGATTTGCTGTAAGACATCTTTCATAGGAGAAGCTTTCAATATTTGGTGGTTTGTCTCACATCTTGCATTCCTTTAATAATAATTAGCAATAAGAAGTTTATGAAACAGTTAACCCAAGCATCTCCTTTTGGAAGTATATATAATTTCTTGGGGATGGGGGGAAAATATTCTGTTGTGGGGAAAAGGGGTTTCCTTCTTCAGTAACTGTTCACTGTTAGCATAGCTGTTGTGCTTTATGTACATACGTTGTTGTTCGGGGGAAAAAAAGTGTAAGGTGAAAAAAATTCTTTTGGTGAAGCTATGTCACTCACAGGTTTGAAGTCTGGTATTGACACTGAATAGCAGGGATCTGCCACTGAATGTATTTACAGCTACAAATGCAATATCAAATGGATGGTAGCATTAAATTGCAAAATTGAAAGGGCAAAAACACACACTCTGCCCCGCCCCCCTCTTCAATTCCTCAAATAGAGGTGAAAGTCTGTCATCTGCAAACAAATGGGAGGAATGTCTAGTTTTTCTTCTTACTATGGAATTGAGACAGAGGCAGGGAAAGAAAGTTAGTATAAGGTGTATACTCAAATAACACTGTTACAAGACCATTTTACCAGATATTGTACTTGTCACAGTTCCTTCCCCACTCTGAACTCTAGGGTACAGATGTGGGGACCTGCATGAAAGACGCCCCTAAGCTTATTCTTACCAGCTTAGGTTAAAAACTTCCCCAAGGTACAAACTTTGCCTTGTTCTTGAACGGTATGCTGCCACCACGAAGCATTTTAAACAAAGAACAGGGAGAGAGACCACTTGGAGGCATCTTCCCCCAAAATATCTCCCGCAAGCGCTACACCCCCTTTCCTGGAGAAGGCTTAATAAGAATCCTCACCAATTGGTAGAGGTGAACAGAGACTCAAACCCTTGGATCTTAAGAACAATGAAAAATCAATCCGGTTCTTAAAAGAAGAATTTTATTTAAAGAAAGGTAAAATAATCACTTCTGTAATCAGGATGGTAAATACCTTACAGGGTAATCAGATTCAAAACAGAGAATCCCTCTAGGCAAAACCTTAAGTTACAAAAAGACACAAAAACAGGAATATACATTCCCTCCAGCATAGCTTATTTTACAACCCATTAAACAAAGAAAACCTAATGCATTTTCTAGCTAGATTACTTACTAACTTTACAGGAGTTGGAGAACTTGCATCCTGATCTGTTCCCGGCAAAGGCATCACACAGACAGACCAAACCCTTTGTCCCGTCCCCCACTCCAGATTTGAAAGAATCTTGTCCCCTCATTGGCCATTTTGGGTCAGGTGCCAGTGGGGTTACCTTAGCTTCTTAACCCTTTACAGGTAAAAGGATTTTGCGTCTAGCCAGGAGGGATTTTATAGGACTGTATACAGAAAGGTGGTTACCCTTTCCTTTATATTTATGACAGTACTGTAGTGGGATGTGTGGATGACTACTCTTGGGCGGGTAGTAAAGATTTAGTATTATTAGTTCTGAATTTACTGAAACACTATGAAATTTGAGAGGACTAGAAATGATGTATAATTAAATGTTCAGTTTCTGTTCTATCCAATTAAATATGCCCTGTCTTTCTCCTAATACCCTCCAGTCTCCAAGGTTATTGATTATGGAGACATGGATACATTTCAGATGAATGCACAAAAGCTTGGACACAGATCTGAAGCTTATCCCAACTACAGAATCGGAACCTCTTGGATCAGTAAAATTGGGGTTGGAAATCTCATGTGCACAGACCAATTATGCAACTTGTGAAAATACACAAAAATATACTTTATTAATTAAGGATTAAAGCTACATAATTTTTCCCTATCTGAGTATTAACCTGGCACTTTAAATGTCATCAGGTGGGTGGAGAAAAAGTTCATGGCTGAAACAATGTGCTCAGCACAGCATCCATGGGGTGAGTCTTTGTCTGATTAACCAGAGGAAAAGGGGTACTTTGGCCCCTTTAAGGGCCCCCCCCCCCGAAACAGGTAGTAGAGGGGGCATGGAGAGAAGCTTACAAGAAAAGAAAAGGGGAGAAGAGAAGAGCAGGAAGCAGCTGTGGCAGGTGAAGGTAAGGACACTGCTCTTCCTGCTAACCAGAAGAGTAAGTGTGTGGAGGGGAGGGGGGTTGTTTATACCCCATGTGGTCCTGGAAAAGCTCTGTCTTACCTGGATCGGGCTGGCAGCAGCACCCAGCCAGATAATTTGCAACAGGATTGGGATTCCTCATGACCCCCTGTGGGCATTACACTACTCACGTTTTCTTTGTGGGCTGGGAAGGAACGTTTCCCTCACTGTGAAATTGGCCAAGGCAGGGTGAGGTTTTTTGCCTTCCCCATAGCAAGTCTGGGACCTGGAGAGGTGGAGCAGGTGGGTTAGGTGATAATGTTGCTATTGAATATATAAAATTCACGGCAGATGACCAGTGAAGGTATTTGTTATGGACGGATCCCCTTCTATTTTCATACCCCTCCTTTAGTGAGTGTATGGCCACTATTATGGTTGATCAAATACAGGGGGTCCAGAGCAAGACCAGATTGTTGCCTTGGAAGCTGGGGTACATGTATTTCTTCCCAAACTTGTGGTCTTTACAGACTCTAAGTGGCTTCTTAGAGTCAGAGTGAGGGAAGAAAGGAAGAAATTTTCTCCAAATCCTTCTCTATACCTCCCCAAGCAGGTTGACTGGAACTAGAGAAAACTGCCTGCCACATACAATACATGTATGCTTTATATCATGATTTTATTTCCTACCTCGACACCTCAACGTGATGCAATGGTGACCCTGGCTGTTCAACATCTATGGTAGCGGAGTGCATTTTCCGGCAGGTCTAACAACGCTATCAGGGGTCAGATTGTCAGTCCTGCAAGGGGATTGCTTCCTCTGTGGAGGGACATATAATCTCTCTTTCTGAGGCTGCAAACTAGCTAAATTGAGGAGGTAAATGCGCCACTGACAGCCCAGCCAGTGGGTGGCTGAAAACAGTGGCTAAAACAACATGGAAAACCAAGTCTCAGTTCTCTGCACGTTCCTCGATCCCCACTCTGGATGCAGTGAGGCATTTGAACGACGAGAGGCTGCAAAGAATCTCTGGTGCCAGGTCGCCAAAAGGAAACCGGATAACTCTCTCAGTGTGCACTTATAACTGCAGAACACTGATGAGGGAGGAATCGATAAACTATCTCATGTGGGAAAAGGCAAAAACAGCCTGCAATGTGCTAGGTGTTTGCGAAACACGACAAAAGAAGGAGATGAAGATCAGCTGGAGGGATGGAAGTGTGGTCATTCTAGGAAAAGGAGAAGGCACGAGGACAGTTGGAGGAGTCGAATTCATCATAAACAAAGAATGGTCTTTGAAAATTGTCTCATGCCATTTGAAGTCATTGCATATTGGGGTGCTTTACTTTTGATTGAACTGAAATAGTACCCTCAAAATCATCCAGATCTATGCTCCCGCAAGTGCATATGAAGATGATATGGAAGGATTCTATCAGGAACTGGGGGAAACCCTCGCTCAGAGTTCCACATATACGATTGTGATGGAAGATTTTAACGCCAAGGTTGGAAGAGAGAGAGAGGGTGAAAAGTTCATAGGACGGTATGGTATCGTAGAATGAAATGAAAGACTAGCTATATTGGCAGAGATGAGGAGAATGTTCATCAGTAACACCTGGTTCCAAAAGAAGGCCAACAGAACCTGGATCGCACCAAACACAAAGACAAAAAATGAAATCAATTACTTTCTGATCAATAGATGATGCATTGTGCAGGATATTTCAGTAGTGCCATCATTCAATCTCGGTAGCGATCATCACATACTGAGAGCCAGACTCACATTCACTGTGAAGGTGGAGAAAAAGGCGCTGTGTATGGCGAACAGAAGGCACCAACCAATAGCTTTCGATGAGGCAATCCTGAAGGAAAACATTTCTAGGGAAGATTGGAGCTTCCTGGACGACTGCGATGATGATTATGAGAACTTCAGTAAGAGACTGAAGCGGTGTGTGAAATCAGCTGAGTGTGAAAGACCAAGAAGAGCTAGCGAAAGAATCTCAGCGAATACAAAGACTTTATTGGAGAAGAGGAGGAAAATGAAAAGAAGTGGCAGCGACAGGCTTGAGTACTCCCTTCTCTGCAAGCTCATATGAATGAAGTTGAAGGAAGACTTCGAGAAATTTCGAACTGAAAAGCTTCTAACGGCTGCTGAAGATCATAAAAGTCTCAAAAAATGCAAATGGGAATTGGTGTTGTATAGATCATCATTATCGGCTTTGAAGAATAGGGACGGAGAATCAATAACCGATCAAACAGAGATGGAGGCAATCTTCAGGGATTTCTATACCCATCTGTTTGCATCCCATATAGACATCGCAATGCCATCACTTCAACAAACCGATGAACACATACTCCCGGTTTTCATCAGCAAAGTCCATCACGCAGTCCATCAAATGAAAGAGGGGAAGGCTCCAGGCAAGGATGATCTGACGGCAGAAGTGCTTAAGGCGGGAGGTCAGGAACTTTGGAAAGCTCTTGCCCACAGGTGCAGCTGCTACCTGGAAATCCAGAAGATACCATCCAGTTGGAAAGAATCCAATACCAGTTTGCTGCATAAGAAAGGTGATCAAGAAAATCTAAAGAACTATCCCCCAATCTGTCTGCTTTTGCATATCTATAAGTTGTTCACTAAATTAATAACAAATCAACTGTTGTGAAACCTGGGTGAACAGTAACCTAGAGAGCCGGCCAGCTTTCGAAGGAATTACAGCACGATAGACCACATCTTCACTCTAAACCAACTACTAGAGCATTCAAGGGAAAACAGGTTCCCTTTGTGCTTGCCTTCGTGGACTATGAGAAGGCGTTAGACAGCGTAGAGATTAATGCCGTTCTTGAAGCTCTTTCAGAACAGGACATCAGCACGAAATATATAATAGAATCATAGAATATCAGGGTTGGAAGGGACCTCAGGAGGTCATCTAGTCCAACCCCCTGCTCAAAAGCAGGACCCATCCCCAATTAAATCATCCCAGCCAGGGCTTTGTCAAGCCTGACCTTAAAAACTTCTAAGGAAGGAGATTCCACCACCTCCCTAGGCAACGCATTCCAGTGTTTCACCACCCTCCTAGTGAAAAAGTTTTTCCTAATATCCAACCTAAACCTCCCCCACTGCAATTTGAGACCATTACTCCTTGTCCTGTCCTCTTCCACCACTGAGAATAGTCTAGAACCATCCTCTCTGGAACCACCTCTCAGGTAGTTAAAAGCAGCTATCAAATCCCCCCTCATTCTTCTCTTCCGTAGATTAAACAATCCCAGTTCCCTCAGCCTCTCCTCATAAGTCATGTGCTCCAGACCCCTAATCATTTTTGTTGCCCTTCGCTGGACTCTCTCCAATTTATCCACATCCTTCTTGTAGTGTGGGGCCCAAAACTGGACACAGTACTCCAGATGAGGCCTCACCAATGTCGAATAGAGGGGGACGATCACGTCCCTTGATCTGCTCGTTATGCCCCTACTTATACATCCCAAAATGCCATTGGCCTTCTTGGCAACAAGGGCACACTGCTGACTCATATCCAGCTTCTCGTCCACTGTCACCCCTAGGTCCTTTTCTGTAGAACTGCTGCCTAGCCATTCAGTCCCTAGTCTGTAGCTGTGCATTGGGTTCTTCCGTCCTAAGTGCAGGACCCTGCACTTATCCTTATTGAACCTCATCAGATTTCTTTTGGCCCAATCCTCCAATTTGTCTAGGTCCCTCTGTATCCTATCCCTGCCCTCCAGCGTATCTACCACTCCTCCCAGTTTAGTATCATACGCAAATTTGCTGAGAGTGCAATCCACACCATCCTCCAGATCATTTATGAAGATATTGAACAAAACCAGCCCCAGGACCGACCCCTGGGGCACTCCACTTGACACCGGCTGCCAACTAGACATGGAGCCATTGATCACTATCTGTTGAGCCCGACAAAGTAGCCAACTTTCTACCCACCTTATAGTGCATTCATCCAGCCCATACTTCTTTAACTTGCTGACAAGAATACTGTGGGAGACCGTGTCAAAAGCTTTGCTAAAGTCAAGATACAATACATCCACTGCTTTCCCTTCATCCACAGAACCAGTAATCTCATCATAGAAGGCGATTAGATTACTCAGGCATGACCTTCCCTTGGTGAATCCATGCTGACTGTTCCTGATCACTTTCCTCTCATGTAAGTGGTTCAGGATTGATTCTTTGAGGACCTGCTCCATGATTTTTCCAGGGACTGAAGTGAGGCTGACTGGCCTGTAGTTCCCAGGATCCTCCTTCTTCCCTTTTTTAAAGATGGGCACTACATTAGTCTTTTTCCAATCAACCGGGACTTCTCCCGTTCGCCACAAGTTTTCAAAGATAATGGCCAATGGCTCTGCAATCACAGCCGCCAGTTCCTTTAGCACTCTCAGATGCAACTCGTCCGGCCCCATGGACTGCTTTTCTAAATAGTCCCTAACCACCTCTTTCTCACATTACTAAAGGAAGCGAACTTTGGCTGCAGCATTGACACATCGCTGTTCAATACTCCCCTCCGAATCCCCATCAAGAGAGGTGTGAAACAAAGAGATACAGTTTCACCAAAATTATTCACAGCCTGTCTTGAATTGGTTTTTTGACAAGCAGCCTTGAAAGGCGGGATTAATATCAATGGCAAGCGGCTAAACCATCTCAGGTTCACAGATGATATAGTGCTGATAGCCGAAAATACAGCCCAGCTTGAGAGAATGCTTAAAGAACTGAACGCGAAAAGTAGTCAAGTCAGATTAAAAATGAACCGATCGAAAACAAAATACATGAGATCACTTGTTCTGCCAAGAACCCAAATAACTCTTGGAGGAGAGCAGATCCAAGAGGTTGATAAATATCTTATGTTTATTTGGGCCAGGAAGTGAACATGCGCCACAATCAGAAAGTCAACTGTCATGCAGGAAAAACGCTGGATGGTGCTCATTCAATGACGACAAGGACATCCTCCAAGGAAAGATCAGCAAAACAACTCATGCAAATCTTTTTAACTTGATCGTGCATCCAGCGATGTTATATAGCAGCAAAACATGGTCGCTGACAAAGATTGAAGAACATCAACTGTCTGTCACACACAGGGCGGTGGAACAAACATTTTTGGGCATTTCGCTCCTCGATCACATCCCCGGTGATCACATCCCCAATTAAATAATTAGGCAGCAGTCTGGAGTGCGAGATGTTGTTGTTGAAAACAGGCTCAGCAAAATGCGGTGGGCGGGACATGTGGCCTGACTCAGCAACAACAGATGGGCCTCAGCTATATCTGAGTGATATCCGCGAGAACAGAAACAGCCACACGGTCGGCCTCCAAAGAGGTGGGATGATTTCCTAACAAGGAGATATGGACAAGCATGGCGAAGGATGGCCAGAGCAAGAGACGATTGGAAGACGTGTTGTGATCAGCTCAGTCTCAACTGATGAAGGACCGACAGTCTACGCATTCTATATTGGGAATAAATGTCCTTTATTTCATACTTCCTAGTTTCTCTCAAAGTGTCAGGTTCAAAATCCATGAAAAGGGAAAAGTAAGGCCCATATTGGATACACAGATTTTTTTTAGATGTGAACTTTAGCTTTACTCACTTGCTGGCCTTTAAAGGACAAGGTAAATGCCCATAAGTGAAAAATGATGTGTTTTTGTTCCTCTAAAATCAACAGAATTACATATTCTTAAAATTAAATTTCATGGCTGTTCCTTACACTCTTTCAGCTTTTCTACTCCTGGTCCCAGCCAAAATCAGGAAATGATGTGCTATTTATTTATTTCAATATAACCAATATTTTCCATGGTCCTAGGTGCTATATGAAGTGTGCACGATTTCAGATGGATCAGTTCCATAACACTCCTGACCTACCTCCTGTAACATTCTCTCAGACCACTTCATATGTCCAACAGCACACCTCATCCGTTACTCCTAACATCTGCCCATTTGTATCCCAGCCAGCTCATTTCCTCAGGGAAACACGTGGAAGTGTAGATAGGGCTTTTAGTGCTCTCTGTCAGAACAAAGGAAGACATATTTTGCAGAGCTGAGAGCCTTTTGCTGTTAAAACAAGTTGGGGAGCTGGTGGAGATGTCCGCTTGAGTACCTTAGCTGATTGCAACTCCATGGGTATCGTATCACGGAGGGTGTCTCTAAGTAGCTAATGAGAACCACATCCTTGTAAGGCTCTGATTCTGCAGTTGAATCTGCTGATGGAGACCCTTGTGTTTGTATGGGGCTATGGGACCATGTGGCTTCACACAGGCACAGGGGGGTCTACATTAGCAGCTCTGATTGGTCACAGGATAGTTTTATGGAATTAAAATTTAAAAGTAACAGGGATGAGGGGCAGTTACTGGAATTTCAGTCCACAAAAGAGCTACATTTGGATCAAGTCGTGCGCAGAGATGCACATTGATTTTTATTACATCTGACCCAGTTACTTCATTTCTAGCAATATCATAGAGATTTTATACGGCTCTGATCTGATTGTTCCAGGTTATGATTGTTAAGCACAGAGACTTTGATTTAGATGTTAAAATGTCTTGTCAAACTAGATCCTCATCTATATCATTAAGGATATTCTGATCGCTCCTCTCCAGTCATAGATCTTTGATAAAGTGGGAGCTAACTTGAGAAGAATGAAGTGGAAGGGAAGGGATATTTTATTGGAGGGAGCATCTTTCAAAGGAAACCTTCAGCATCTTTTTGACCTCTTTTTGGTACCAGTGAGTGCAGCCAGACTTTGGGAAAGAAAAACAGATCGTATAACATGAAATTTGGACACTCTCTCTCCCCATCCCCTGCCCTTTAGCAGAGATATTATGGGTGGCACATTAGAAATGTTTATACTTTTTGGAGAGGGTGGTATAGAGACAAATTAAATCCCCTGTTTGGATATGCCAATGTGTCCATCAGATATGAAGCCAAGTCAGACTATTGTGTGATGTCTGTGGGAGGGGAGAGAAAAAGGCAATTAAGGTGTATTTTAAAAATTGTATATCATATTTCTCTAAGTTGTGGCCTTTATATTAAAAGAAAAGTCAGTACAAACCATTTATTTTACTTTTGTTAATCCCAAATTACCTTTTTAATAAGTTGGGGAAGAAGGAACTTTGTCTGTAGAAACATTATCTACAGTAAATTTCCTTGGGCTGCAGAATTTAGTACTTACTTACATCCTCTGGTTTTGGGGTTGGGGATAATTAATTCTTTCTCCCAAAATCAATGTCAATACAAATAAATCTGAAGTAACAGTCTATAGAGTTAGTAGTAGAAAACAAATGTATATATTATAGGGTTAGAATAATGGCATGGGGCAGGGGGAGGAGGTTTCTATGTGAATCTTACTAAATACAGTAGAAAAAGAACAAACCAAAAGCCTGATAGAATAAACTGTTAATACTTTGACCCTCCCCTTCCCCCCCACTCCTGCATCATTGCTTGGTGAATTTTGTCACAAATCTCTAAGTTTTCAACTAATTGTATGTAGGGTAGTCGCCTTTCTAATAGCTGGTAACTGGACTCCTGAAGCCCCGCCCCATGTCCCACCTCTTCTCCCCAAGGCTCTGCTCCATCGCTCACTCCTCTTCCCCGCTCCTCACTGGATTGTCTCCATCTCTCTCCTCCATCCCCCAGTTGAGCTCCTTCTGCTCTGGGGCTGGGATGGGAGTTGCTGCAGTCTGACAAGGAGCCTCCCTGCAGGTAGGAGGTGGGCTTGAGTGGGGGGTTGGCATGGGTTAATGACCCAGTGCCTCCCCTTGCCCATGGTAACCAGAATTTTGGTGTCCAGTCAGTACATCTGACTGGACTTTCCAATCAAAAACTGGGCACCTGGTAACCCTAAATAGCACCCAGACACATAAGCCAAAAACTGGACTGTCCAGGTAAAACTCGGATGGGTGGCAACCCTTGTTGTGTAAGGTTTCGTATCATGGGACTCCCACTGGCTTTAGTTGGAATAATGCACATGGACCTTAGACAACTTCTAGAAATGTAGACCTCAAATGTTCTATTTCGCTGTTTTTGTGTGACTCTGATAAAAGCAGCATAAAAAGAGCAAAAAGCACATACAATAACCAAAAACTAATTTTACTCACTGTGTAATTGTCAGATTACTTTCATGGTGGTACAAAGGAGATTTATAGCCTTTCCTTTGGGAATCTTTCCATTAATTTCAGTGGGTATTGGATCAGGCCCAAAATGCACAGATTAACATCTATGAATGACTGTGCAATTAATAAGAGAGACAAAGTGGGGAGAGAGAGAAGCTTTCGAGTTACACAGAGCTGCTCTTCAGGTCTGGGAGATGTACTCAGACTGTCACAGCTAAATACAAGGTAGAACAGATTGTTCAGCAAAAGTAAGTTAATGCATATTTCAGGGGACAGGGTGAAGCGGGCCATTAACACCTCTCCATAGAGAGGACAAGTGGAGGGAAAAGTTTGGGGATGGTGTTAAATGGATTGCAGATTGTTACAATAAGCCAAAATCAAGTGTCTCTGTTAGTCCCTGAGTGAGCTCCCAGGCTTGTCTTTGAAGGTATAGTGCAGTTTCCTTTGAGGATGAGCGCTGTGAAATCAGAGTGATGGCTGTGTGAAAAGTGTTCACCCACAGGTGACATGGTGTTTTTGTCTTTTATCATTTTTCTGTTATTTTAAATTTTTTATATTTTTTCTCAAGTGTGTGTCTCTCTCACCAACAGAAGTTGGTCCAATAAAGTTGGGGTCAACACGTCAACAACATGGCGTATACAATTAATAGTTGTAATTACCTATATGATGGCAGGTCATTCAATGAACATCCAGCTTGTTTCAGAAAACTGGTGGGCATATGGGCAGACTGAAGTAGAGATCAAGAAAGCAGAAATTGGGCCTGTCTTTGCCCTAGGGCTATTTGTATGGTCAGCTGGAGAGCCTTATCTTCCCCAGGCTATTCCCACAGGTTATATAAGAGCTCCTTGAATTAACACACAGAGACTTGACACTGAAATACATAAATATCTTTTGTACTGAACACAGGTGCCCAGATAATAGAGAGATTAGCACCGTACGAATAAAGTGAACCAACACGCCATGTGGCTTTGTACGAGGGCTAGGAGACAAAACTGCACATTGGACAAATGTTTATATCGAAGATCAGCTTGTGTGAAAACCATTTCAACTGCAATATTGTCACCATTGTGAAATTCCATATATTTTAAATGTTGTTCAGAAGTTCCATGGCAGATAATTTGGACATTCTTATTATATATTAATTTTGTTACGAACAGAAGACAGGGAGGATAGGGCAGCACATAGTGTCTCCCACTTGCATTAATAATATATTCAGGGGCCCATTCATATTGGCCTATACATAGAAACACATCATGGGAAGTGGGGAAGGAAGTGTCCAGGACATATGTACTCTTCTTCTTGTTGTAACTCCAAAACCAGTGTAACTCTAGAACCTGTCCCCACAAGATGCAGCAGCTGGTAATCCTAGACAGGTGCTCTCTCTCCCAGAAGGTTCTTATGTCTCGTCTGTGGCTGGCCTGTCTACACAGGGATGTTGTTGCTTACAACTGAGGGCTCCTTTGTAGATCTGTCAGTCCTGAATGACACTAGCTGATGGTTGGGTCCCAGGCCAAAACTTTCGAAAATGGACGTTGCCTTTTAAGCATCTAAATAAGTAGCCTGATTTCACAATTTCTGAGCACCCAGAATCTTCCATCTTCTAGGTGCTCAGCATTTTTGAAAATCAGCTTATTTCTTTAGATGCCTACATAGGCATTTAGGAGCCTAAATTAAATCTTTGCCTTGGTGTCTTACCATGCCATCAGTTCCTCCTTTGCCACTGTCCGGTCAAGCCATCAATCTTCGTGGGTCCTGGTGTTCAGACCAGGAGAGTAAGCATCCCAATTATTTGCCACAAAATAGAATTTAAACTGAAGCAAGATTTCTTCAGTTCCAGTTATTTGTGGATATGGGAATTATTTTTAAAGTTCTAATACACATAAAATTACCATGGAGGAATTCCTGTGATGCAGTATTATGAATAATGATGCAAATTCACTTTAAATACTTCATTTATTCAAATAAATCTCTCATCAATGACCAGAGAGCTACCCAAATATGACTGCATTTCACTCGAGATTGTTGATTTAAAAATAAAAAAAATGAATAGTCATACTTTCGGGATTTTTTTTCTTGAAAAAATATCAATTTCTGTTTAAGTTGTCCCTGCAGGGCATGAGTTAACCATTTGCACACAGCAAATAGAGGATACGATGAACAGAAAGAACCATGAAGAAAACAATTTTCTGAAAGTATCAAGCTTTTTTTAAATATTACCAATACATTTTGAGCATATGCCACAGAAATGGAAGTGAACTTATGGAATCAGTCTCTAGGTAATTGATTCTTATCCAGGGTGTATAATTTTAGACATTTTTGCTGAGACATTCTTCCTTTTTTTTCTTTTGTTTATGAAGAAAAAATAGCAAATACAAAACGTATTTCCCACAAACATTTAGACAGTAGCCTTCTGTGATAGAAAATGTAACAGAAAATTATAGTCTTCATTGTCTCTCAAGCAACTCTTTTTTCCCCCTTTGCTATGTATGTAGTTTGTTAATCTTAAAGGCAAATTTAGTTAATCTAGTTACAGAGGGTTTATTGTGAATAGCCCAGTTTTAGCAAAAACACCTATCGATTTGTTTTCAGCAAAGAAGTGGCTTTGACATGGAGTCTTGATTGGCTGGTTTTTGAATCACAGGTATCTCCTGTTTGAGGACAGAATGATTGTCAACTGAGGGGCTTTGTGCAATGTATTAGATGGCAATGAAATGAATTTTATTAAACAAATCTCTATAGAGTGATACCTTCACAGTTACAGTACAGGGAAAAAGGGAATTTTTCCACCACCATTTATATATAATTTAATATTCAAAATTTTCAGCACCTGGGTGGATTTTCCACTCCCCTCCTCCCATCTCGCTTTCTGCCTCCTCGTAAACGCTTGGTAAAATTGAATCCCCCTGCCCTTCTCCCCCCAACCTCTGAAGGGATTTTAAGAGATTAATCCAAGTTTTAACTTTTCCAGGCTATGTCACAGCTTCCAGCACGTAGGCTAAGAATCTTTGTGGTTATGGCTGAACTACTTGGGTCTTTAACCCTGAATGCCCACTTTTTAATTGATGCTATGGAAGGGAAATGAGAGAATTAGTAATGAAGTAACGGCTATTCCTGCAAATGATGCTGAGGCCTGTATCTGGTAATGAGCTTAACACCTGGCAGACAATGCGAATGGCCCTAGAAATGAGCTCATTTTAGTTTCATTGTTCCCTGTGCTATGGAACAACACTTAAATTCAAAAGAAGCCTATGGTGTTTCTACACACACGCATATTTTGGATTTGAGCTATTATTTTTACAGTACGGTGCACTTACTTACAAAAGAAGAATTCCATCTCTCCTTTGTGCCACAAAAGGCACATTATAGTCCACTTCCTCCCCCACCAAAAAGGTGAACTGTTAGCTTGAATTTTAGCCCAGAATTAGTCCCCTATGCTCAAATATTTTCACTCCATTTTGTATCCAGTAGCTGTAAGTCTTTGAAAACCATTGTTTTGTTTTTTGGGTTTTTTTTAACCCTGAGTTTAGGAAAGTTCCATATTTCCAAAAAATTTAGATGGGATTATATTTGACATGGTGCTTTTAAATCTCATTCTACACGGGCCTATTAAAGAAACAATTACAGAACCTCCAAATGCCAAAAGTTTAGGATGGAAAATTACAATACTGGTTGCGGATAGGTGGTTAGAAGTTTCCCCCTATTGAAACTCTGCTAGATTTTTCCAATACATTTGTGCACTGCATTCTTAGTAGAGGAAAATGTGAGTCTTATAGAATATAGATAATAAATATCTGGGAGGGGGACCCCAAAATGTTTGAAAAAACTAACTGGCATTAAATTGTGTGCAATGGAACTGACTAAAGCAGTCCTTTTGTAAAATAAGCCCTGGTCTACATAGGACTTTAGGTTGAATTTAGCAGCGTTAAATCGATGCAAACCTGCACCCGTCCACACGATGAAGCCCTTTATTTCGACTTAAAGGGCTCTTAAAATCGATTTCCTTACTCCACTCCTGACAAGTGGATTAGCACTTAAATCGGCCTTGCCAGGTCGAATTTGGGGTACTGCGGACACAATTCGACGGTATTGGCCTCCGGGAGCTATCCCAGAGTGCTCCATTGTGACTGCTCTGGACAGCACTCTCAATTCAGATGCTCGATTGTCTGCCGTTGCTCTGATGCAGGGAGGGGCGACTGACGACATGGCTTACAGGGTTGGCTTACAGGGAGTTAAAATCAACAAAGGGGGTGGCTTTACATCAAGGAGTATTTCAGGCAGGACTTCACGGAGGGTTCCAATAAGAAATGGTGCACCTAAGTTATTGTTCTTATTGGAACAAGCAAGTTGGTCTGGCCTCTGATTGATACATGGCTAGATTTACCTCGCTGCACCTTCTCTGTGAGTGACTGCAGTGTGACCTAGAGGAATGAGTCCCCTGGGCGGGTTGCAAATGAGTACAAAACAAATCTGGTCTATTTCTTGTTTTGATACACTCCATCTATCTTTGACATTTTTGGCTGGCAGCAGATGGTGCAGAAGGACTGCATGCCATCCACATCTCATGGCTGCTCGGCAGAAGATGGTACAATAGGACTGCTAGCCATCCTCATCTCTTGCCTGCTTGGCAGAAGATGGTACAAGAGGACTGCTAGCAATCCGTATCGTCTGCCTGCTCACCATAAGATAGTTCAATAGGACTGACTGCAGGACTAAAGAGAATAACCTGATCAAGTCACTTCAAATTTAGTCCCTGCGCCCATGTCTGCCCAGGCGCTCCTGATCGACCTCACAGAGGCGACCAGGACCACCTCGGACATGACGATGACGGCTACCAGTCCTACTGTACCGTCTGCTGCCATAAGGCAATGGGTTGTTGCTGCTGTGTAGCAATGCAATACCACGTCTGCCAGCACCCAGGAGACATACGGTGACGGTTACCTAAGCAGGCTCCATACTTGCCGTGGTATGGCGTCTGCACGGGTAACCCAGGAAAAAAGGCACAAAACGATTGTCTGCCCTTTCTTTCACGGAGGGAGGGAGGGAGGGAAGGGGGGCCTGACGATATGTACCCAGAACCACCCGCAACAATGTTTTAGCCCCATCAGGCATTGGGATCTCAACCCAGAATTCCAATGGGCAGCGGAGACTGCGGGAACTGTGGGATAGCTACCCACAGTGCAACACTCTGGAAGTCGACGCTAGCCTCGGTACTGTGGAAGCACTCTGCCGAGTTAATGCACTTAATGCACTTAGAGCATTTTCTGTGGGGACACATACACTCGAATATATAAAACCGATTTCTAAAAAAACGACTTCTATAAATTTGACCTAATTTTGTAGTGTAGACATACCCATAGATACGTTTGGTGGAAATTGGAGAAGGTCAATGACAGTAGATTGCATCAATACAATCTCTTCCCCTCTCCCACTATTCCCCCTCCCCCCTTAGCACTGCTGGGAGTATCAAAACAACAGCTTTTAAAAATCGGAATTCAAGTTAATGGAGTAAGGCAATGGAGCTGTTACAACTGATAGCATCCTTAATTAGTCATCTTAGTGGGAATTGTTTAATCATCTAGAGGCACTGCTGCTTCAAGTATGTGAATTTCTTTATTTATGTATAAAGGTGCCATATATAACAAAACATGTACACATGTGGTATTCTTTTAATCAGAACATATCCAAGACATTTTTAATTGGCAGCAGAAATACCAACTATTGAGTATTGAAATCTAAAATCTTATGCAGCAGCCTGACTGTTCTACCTGCCAATTTTAAGCTTGCTTACTATATATTTTTTTAAGTTAACAGTTCAGTGCTCACTTGCCTGCAAAGCTGGGGGAAAAGGGGTGTGTGCGCGTGCGTGTGTTTGTTTTTTGAAGGTGGAAACATGAGGATTTCTTTTCATATGTATTGTTTGTGTCAAATAATGCTTGTAAAATAAAAAAAAATACAAGTTGACTGGTAGGCTGTGCATGAAGATTTGAAAGAAAAACAATATTCAGGAAAGATCCCAGGAATGCTGACATTCAGTATTTTGTAAGATACCTTCAGAATGTGTTTTTAATTCTATTTCTGTGTGTGTGTGTGTGTGTTTAATGTGCATGTGCTAAAACATTATAACTAGAAGCTTATTGGTCACATGGTCACATTTTGAGATGAGTTCTTTTACTATTTTATGACTTAATCAGAGTAATAAACCAGATTAGTTAGGATGACTTTGATATTGCTGATCACTGATACAAGGTCAGATTGTGAACCCATTGTTCACATCAGTGAACAGTTCTTCACCAGTAATAGACTGAATGAGATTACTGGGATGAGTAAGTACTCATCAATGTGAGTAAGGGGTTCGCACTCTGACCCATAGGGCTTTATGTTTGCGAAGTTCTGTCAGTATGATAACTGATGCTCACAGAACCCCAAGAAAGTGTTGTGGTATAGAGTAGTTGGTCACATTTAACATTAATGTTCCATTTGTAAATATGGTTAATAAATAATAGATAGTTACAAATATATCTGTAGAAGAAAAGTAAAGTGGAAGGATGATCCAGTGGTTAGGGCACTAGCCTGGGCCCTAGCCAGGTTCAGTTCCCTGCTCCATCATAGACTTACTGTGTGACCTCAACAACTCACTCAGCTGTGTTTACACTGAAGCTGGAAGGTGTAATTTCCAGCTCAAGGAGACATACCTGCCCAAGTTCTGATTGAGCTAGTGTGCTAAAAATAAAAGTGTAGCCAGAGCGGTGGGAGGGATAACCACCCAGAGTTTGTATGTGATTTCAGTTTGGTACATAGTTGGGGTGGCTCACGCCACCATGGCTATACTTCCACGTTTAGTGCATTAGCTTGATCAGAGTTAACTCAGGTTGTCTCCTTGAGCTCCTGTGCCCCATCTGTAAAATTAGGATGATAGTACTGCCCAACCTCCTCACAGGGTTGTGGCAAGGATAAATATACTGAGGATTGGAAGGCACTCAAATACTGTAGTAATTGGGGCCACATAAGTGCCGAAGATTGATAAGTAGAAGAGGTTGTAAGTAATCTGTTGGACTGTATAACAATTGATTAACCGTGTAATAAAACATCTAGTAACCATTTATTATCCCTCTCTAAACTATTTGTAAATGGGACCTTAAAATAAAGTGTGAAGGATAATTCTATAGATGAGAAGGCTGACACAGAAACAGTTAAGTAATTAGCCCAGTGCTACAATAAGACTAAAGCAAAGTCAAAATTGGTGTTCCTGGCTCTCTGCCTCATGTTCAGCTCTCTAGACTACTGCCACACGCTAATAATAGCTTTGAATTTATAGTTTAAAGCCCCTTGTCCAAATTGGTGGAACGTTGTCTTGTTCAGTTGATGGGACATGCTAAGCTTCCATTTTCAATGAATGATCCTATTTTTTGAATTTACTGAGAAAGTAAGATGCTGAAATCCTATGTTTTCCAGGAGTTATTTTTATGACGAGGCACACTTAAGGTGATTACCCTAAACTGAAAGACTTGATCTGAGACCGCAAGGGTTACTTACATGTCTCTGTAGCATCATTTCTGGACTATTGCACTCTAGCAGACCCTTCTCTTCATGTCTCTGTCCCCCCACAGTCCCAAAGTCAGCCTGCCTGAGTTAACGAACTTGAGCTGTCTCTATATTGATGCTTAACTGGCATTACCAGAGATTGATAAATGTAGACCTGTTAAATTTCTGTCAGTTTGAGTACTTTGATATTTCCGAGTAATTTTCTTTCTCTACCAACTTGGTCTGAGCTAAGTATTTGCCGGCATAGTTCCAACTTATTACATTATAATACCATGACCGCTTCTACTGCTTGATTCAGACAACAAAATTATGTACCAGAGGGAGGAAGCATTATGAAATAGCACACCAATTTAATGCCCCAGAAAACTTAGATTTCACAGTATCATGCTCTCAAAGCAAAGTAAAACCAACATTTGCAGAGGAAAAGCATGAGAATGCTTCAGTTGTTATATAGCGGGGAAACTGCTGAGCATGTGGGAATTGTGTCCATATATAAATATTAAATACCAAAAACCTCTATGTAAATATCAGAAAAGAGTTGACTTAAACTGATAAAATCAAGGCATTTTGTGTTAAGGTAGACATATCTTAGTTCATGGTCCTATGCAAGAAAAGTGTGGGGGGGGGGGCGGTAAAGTAAGGACTTTGTATTAAAAGTGTTAACTTTGAATTTTGCAGTGTTTTTTTTTTTTTTTCAGTTTGTCAGATCCTTCGTGGCATTTAAACATAGTTTCTGGTATTTAATTTCCTTAGTGGTTTTCTTAAAGTAAGTTTTTCATGGAAGGTTCTACAGTTACTGTATTATTTATCTGGAACTATTCTCCCAAGCTGGTCTTTTGGATACATATATAATTAGGCAGTTTTTTTAAAACTTGACTTTTATTAAAACATGTTTCATTTCCTCCTAAAAATTCTGGTCTCTTGGGTAAATCATTAGGCAGGTTTTTTTAAAAAAATCTGTATTATTGACCTAAGTGAACATGTATTATGCACTTTTATTAAATACATAATTAGACATTTAAAAAAAAAGTATGTATCAACCTTATGGACTGCAGTGGCTTACAATGTAATTAAGATGGATTTAATAATAGTATATAGTCCCATAAATCCCTGATTTTTTTAACCATAACATCATGGCCATTTCCAAAAAATTATAAAAATCAATAAGAGCATAATATTGTATGTATAACTTATTAGCCAAATGTCATTTTTTAAATTGAATAATAATTCTTTGCACTGATAGCGGCTTTCATCCAAGAATCTCAAAGCGCTTGATAAACATTAAATAATTAAGTCCCTCAACACATGTGAGGTAGGCATTTTTGAGATGGAGAAACTGAGGCAAGGAGGAGTTAAATGACTTGTCCAAGGTCACACAGTGAGTCAGTAGGACAGCTGAAAATAGAATTCAGGAGTCCTGATTCTCTGTTCTAACCACTAGATCCCTTTTTGAGACTTTTTTTTCCCATTATGAAAGTTGAAGAGTAGCGGCCCATTTGCCTTACTTCTCTTTTGCCTTTTTTCGTTATTTTACATAATTACATCTCACATAAAAATGTATGCACTCTCATGAGAAAATACACTACATTCTAGCAACTTTAGAAGACTGTAAAATAAAACTGGTAACTCTTTGGAGATGATATACAAACATAGGAAGCACTCGTTTGACTGACAGTTTTGAAAATACTCTATTCTTTACCCCCAAAAGATTTCCTGTTTTTCTTCTCAAACTCCAGCTGCTCCTTCATAGTTACAAAAGTTTGACAAATTTTGTCAGGGACAGTGTTCCAAATAAGTAGAGGTTCCTGAGGCTACTGACTCTCCTCCTGTTCCCACCCATTTGCTGATTACCTCTTTTTTCTCTTCCATGCAGCTGCTTTCTCCCTTTGTTTTCTTTCTCACTCCACTACCCTTGTCAGAATACATGTACCGGTTCTTTAAATCTATGGAAGAAAGCCAGGGAGGCAGGAGTTAGGAAAAAATAGCATGTGATCATGTAATTAAGGACCGTCATAAAGCATACACACAAGGAGGCCAAATTAAGCTTGCACAGTCACTCTTAATTCTGGCATTTCCTAATTTTTGAGTGCAAACTTTGCAAAGTTTTGCAACTTAGGGCTCTTGTAAGAAAAAAAATATATGTAATTTCCTAGGTTTTTAAAAAGCAAATTTGAAAAAAAGTAATTCCATCTTGTGGAATCATCTCAACGCTCACATGGTTTATCAGGGGAGTTGGAACCTTTGGATGGGCAGCACAGACCTTGGCCACTTGAGCTAACAGATAAATTGATAGTAGGACATTGTTAATGACATTGCTTAATGCACTCCTGGAAAGTGTTTGGATGCTAAAGTGATAAGCGTCGTGTGAGAACCTATCTGGAATACAATAGAATCCTCTATATGGCCAGCCACTAGAGAGGGATGAGATGCACACTTTGCCAGTGAGTTCACAGCTATTTGCTGAGAGCAGAGGAATATAGATTCAAGAATCTTGGTTTCTATTCCAGGTCCTGGATGGGGAGTGTGCTGAAGAGATAACAGATCTGTCAGCCTGTGTTCCTTACAAGCAGAGCCGGTGCTAGGCATAAGCAGACTAAGCAATAGCTCTGAGCAGCTTAAGAGAGTCCCCTATTAATTATTAGTATGTGTTGGTATGGGGAGGGGGACATAAATATTCCCACTTAAGGTCCCCAGTGGGCTAGTATTGGTACTGCAACAAGTCTGACTACTTCTGGTCCAGTCCTGTCTCTTCCTCACACACTGCTCCTTGTCCCAGGCGCTATCCCACTGGCCCTTTGTCCCAGGCTCCCCATTCCAATCTATTGCCACTGCTGCCTCACCACTCTCTGCCCCTGGCTCTTGTCCCCTCTGAATTCAAATCAGGCAGCTCCATTCACTATCCTGTTTGGATGCCAGCAGATGGAGCATGAGAGCTCAAGAGAGAACGTCTCCTGGCTGTCCATTCAGGTGCCTCGCCCTGCAGCCCACAGTAACTAGGAGCAGCAATTGCAGGAAAAGTCCCACGCAGCCCCTGCACTCAGCTTGTAGTGCAGATGGAATTTTCAGATGTCAAACTCCTATCAAGACTACGACTCGGATTTTTCAGAAGCTTATAGCTTGGCCAAGTATGTGGGGGCCTATTTCCCGAGTAACAGCAAAAGGCACATTCTTGACTCCAGAGTGATTCCCCCTGCCAAATGTCAAGTCCTTGCTTGACAGCACAGAGGCACTGGAGGCAGTCAACAAAACCCCAGCAAGAATTTTTTTAACATGGACAAACTAGTATATTTTCTCCTAATTGTGTTCTCAGAAATGGCTGAGCCACTTTTGCAGAAGCTTTCCAGAAAATCTGAGCCTGAGACAGCTATGCAGCATGAAAAATTTCAGCCTGAATAATTAAAATTTGGCAAATCTACAACCAGTTGAAAACAGGGTCTGATAATGGGAAGTGTCAGGATACCATAACTGTAAGTGGAGCTGATAAGGGTCAAACTGTACCTGGGCCTGTGTTGGTGTTGAAAGGTGAGGGGAGGATCACGAAAGGTCCAAACTAGCTCACTGGAACCTCCTTCCACCCTTTACAGAAGAAAATGAGGCCCAGTCCTTGTGCTAAGGGAGTACAAGAACTGAAGCTAGCATTCAGAGAGGACAGAATAGGGCAAGGACTGCCATGTGGTCAGGAGGAGCATTTGCTGTGTTTGATAAGAGGAATTACTCTGGACAATGCTTCCCCACTTAAATCAGGCACAATGACTCCGGGACTTTGTGCTGGGGTGATTAATCTCTGCACTTCCCAATATAAAGGATTGGGGCAGCTTATCCTGTCCTACACTGCCCACTATGGGGACATAGAGGAACTTCTTACTGCCCTGCAGGTACTATGCACCTGGTGGGTCCCAGCACAAGGATAGATAAGCAGCTGCATGGGACTGCTGCTCCTCCTCCTGCACAGGTGGGGATGGAGAATGGACAGGCAAGAAGCAGAGAGCCAAATTGGTATAGAAAAGAAGTAGATTACAAGGAGGAAAACCAAAGGATAGATTTATGATCTGGTCACAACTCCTTTCCTAGTCTGCTCCTGGAACAGTCCGCCACTTCCTCAGGGCAGATTGTAAATGTACTTGTAGCCTTTTGCTTATAGTTGTTATACCAGTATTAAAGAACAATCAATTGCAATCCTTTACATTATTAATTATTATTAATAGTGTACATACTATGAAATACGGCTTGTGCTGTAAATGGTGCCATATTTTTCTGCAAGAAGGCAACCACAAAAGTTTAGAATGCATTTCACAGCCTTTACATTGCATGTTTTTGACGTGTTCTTCCTTTAGGATGAAACATTATATTTATTTCTGCTATTTTCATGAGTTCATCCAAGTAATGAGTCTAATGAGTCAGGATGTTTTTGGTGATAACAAATAGCACTTCTGTAAAACTTTTCACTTTCAGGGTTCTGTACAAATGCTACCTAATGCTGTTTAGAAAAAGACTGGGGCAGGAAGCATCACCTATACAGGAGAGGATGGATAGGAGATGGAATAAAGAGGAGATACACCAGAAAATAGCTTTTCTGACCTCATCTGGCTTCCTTCTTCTCCTGCAGTGCTACATTTTCATGTTATCTAGGATCACTATTAAAGCAAAAAGAAAAGGAGTACTTGTGGCACCTTAGAGACAAACCCATTTATTTGAGCATAAGCTTTCGTGAGCTACAGCTCACTTCATTGGATACATCCGATGAAGTGAGCTCACTTCATTGGATACATCCGATGAAGTGAGCTGTAGCTCACGAAAGCTTATGCTCAAATAAATTGGTTAGTCTCTAAGGTGCCACAAGTACTCCTTTTCTTTTTGCTTTAATAGTGATCCTAGATAACATGAAAATTGGTTTTCCATTGGATACATCCGATGAAGTGAGCTGTAGCTCACGAAAGCTTATGCTCAAATAAATTGGTTAGTCTCTAAGGTGCCACAAGTACTCCTTTTCTTTTTGCGAATACAGACTAACACAGCTGCTACTCTGAAACCTATTAAAGCAAAGTGACTGACTAGAAAAGTTTTAAACAAATAAATATAAAGATACTGTTCTGCTATGTTTGGGGGTGTATATTTCATCTGTAGAGCCCATGCTATGATATAAATAATACATTTTTTAAAATGAACCTGCAGGTGGTCCTAGAGCTAATGCAACTGAATGGGAAATAATACATTTTAAAACTCTTGATTTTCTGGGAAGCATGCACTGTGTAATACTCTGATTCTGCAAACGTTTCTGTGCGTCCTTAACTTTATAACCATGAGCAGTCCCATTGCTCACAGTACTAAAGTTAAGAATGCATATAAATGTTTGCAGGATCAGAACTTAACATCTCTTGTGTTAAGATAGGGAGACATACAGGTTTTTTTCTGGCTATTTTAAAGAAAATATTTTTGAATATTCAATTGGTAAAGAGTGTGATGGAAATGAAGAAGGCAGAATGATGGAACAAAAAGAAACACGGTCATTCTTTCTTTGATTAATGCATAAGGGCTATTTTTCTGCCCATTTTGGCTTTCTGTATTGTGTATTGCAAATGTGTATTGTTGATGATTTATGTCAGTATGTAAGCTGAAGTTTTGAGGGTTCCCCCCCATGGCCTATGAGGGTTCCCCACTTTATCATACTTTGTAATTAGGGAATCTGTAATGTTTTGATAATACAGTAAAAAAAAAATAAGCAGAACATGTGTAATCTTTATTTCCAAGAGCATTGTATACTTACTATTTGTTAAAGAAAACCTGCTTGTTACTGGGCCCTGATGCAACAAATTACAGCATACGTTGCAATTGTACAGTCTAACTTGCCAAAGAAATGGCTGCTATGATACAGTACATAGTTGAGTTTATGTAAGGTAATATTTGTAGCAAGTTGCCAGCTTCATCAGCTGAACAGTTTTCCCCACCAGTTTAAGATAGCTGCACTATACTGTAAATAGCTTTATATTTTGAAATTGTAAATGTGATGCTGCAGATACACTTGTTTGCTATCTGCTCTAGCAAAAAGAAAAGGTTTTCTCTGTTACTACATTGCTAATTTGATACATTAGTCTCTCAAATATGAGATGAGACGAGTTTCATTGTGCAACATTCACAAGGCAGTAAATTTCATGGATTATGGATTCCATGACACCCCTTTTCACAGAAACACTTGTGACCAGGACCTTTTATCATTAATACCCCCCATAGAAGGGTGATGGTGCCACAAGCTGATTGCCAGGATGCTAATAGACTGGCTCAGGATGAGCACTCGTATAAAACATCATTAGAAAGGTGGAATGGACATTTTTTAAAAATATGAAGAATGAATCATGGATCTAATATGAATCTTTTTTTAATTTCAATTATATTTTCAAAGTTTTACATCAAAACAAGGGTATTATTGAGTTTTTAAAAGGTTGACAAATCACCCTAAAGAGTTGGAAATGGACTGAGCCCTGATTCAGCAAGGCACTTAACCATGTGTATAATTTTAAGCAAGTGAGTAGTTCCATTAAAAATAATAATACCTAGCTTTTATATATAGTGCTTTCCATCAGTAGATCTCATAAACATAAACTTAAGTACCTTGTTGAATCGAAAATTGAATTTTAGCATAGGATTTTTTAAAAAAAAATATATATTTCAAAACCATGCACTTTGAAATAAGAACAATAATGCAGATGAAACCCAAAGAAAGCTTCATGGAATCTATAAATTTATACATCTGTTATTTTTAATAAAATTTGCCATGACTCACCTGTAATTCCCCCTCCATTCCCTGGACTTGACAATGACGCACTGATGGCTCTCAATGTACTGGTGTATTATACGTTATAGCCTTCTAACATGTCCATTTAATTGTGCTTTTCTGTTAACAGGGTTAAAACAGGGTTTTAACAGGCCTATTACTTTTTTCAGCTTCCGATGCTGGCCATTTCACATTTCTAGTGACCAAAGAATGCCTGAAAATGTGGCACTGCAGCAAACAAAGGCCAAACTGGGTCACAACACTATTTTCCTGTGAGTCTGATCATTTTCAGTCTCTTTCCAAACTCTGCAGGCCATAGGAAATTACTCCTGAGCAAAGAATGTTTAAAACATAAAACAACTGAATGAATGTTTATAGGTAACCAACAGAGGAAAAAAGAATACATTTTAAAAGTAATAAAATAGAATTTATTTAATATATTATTCCTGAAACCAGTTTTTCATGTAAAATATGTGACTCTCGGGTAAATTCGAATAAGGCTCAATCCTGACCACCTTACCCAAGCAAAGCTTCCATACTAAGTAAGTAGCTAGAGTGGACATGTGGACAAGTAACAGTATGACAATATACCACTTACAACCCCAAACCAATGGAGAGGAACAGTTAAATTCCAGATTACAGCTGGTCTCAATGAGAAAAACATTAGATGCTAATATACCAGTTTACTGGATATTTTTCAGTGGTGGTTTTTAATATGCCATGTAGGACAAAACAGGGCTAAATAATTATATTGTTTCCTTTCTTGTTCAGTTTTTCTTGAGCTATCTGTGATATGTTTTCTTTTTTCTTAATCATTTTCATTTTATTTTAAAGAACACAATCCACCAAAAAGAATAAATACATTTATGTTCTGAAAAATGAATCTGTTTTGTATTGGTATATACAATTGTGTAAACGGTTTAAATATTCAAATGAAAAAGAATACAGCTTTGCACTCGGTTTTGTTGCCACCATCACTGAGATCATTGTGGGAAAGGAACTCTGACAATGAATTTGATCATAAAGATATAGGCAGTCTGCTAAGAAATATTGGCATGCCGTTTATACTAACTCAGCACAAGCATGTGAGATCACCTTCTGTTTGGAAACCTATAAAATATATTAATGTGTTTGTGGCCTGTATACATACAGGCACCGTAGTCATCAGCTGATGTATATGCATGCAACGCTACGGAAACAACTCACAGCTTGGGACTCCAAGATAATGGGCAAATCCTGACCTCACTGAAGTGAATGGGAGTTTTTCAATTGACTTCAGTGGAGCCAGTATTTCAATGGAGCCCCAATGTATTTATCCAGTGAGCTAAAGAAGCACTTCCACTAGCTCCGGGCCTGATTCAAGACAGTTTCTCTCGTCAAGACAGCACTTAATCTCATGGACATCAGTGAGAGCATCTGCTCAAAAATTAAGTACGCATTAAATGCTAGCCTGAATACGGATGATTTGAGCATGTGCTTAAGCATGGTCCTGAATTGAAGTCTCAGTATCAACGAGCTGAGGGAGCTGATATGGTATGTATAGGTGTCTTTGACATATTCCATCCAATTCGAACAAACTAATAAAAGGCCTCGTATGTACAGGGTTATTCAGGAAAGTTAATCCAAATTAACTAAAGGTGTGAATTAAAATTGGATTAAAATACATTAAAATGTATGTGTATGCTCTTGTTCTGAATCAAGGTGGCCTTCGGTTAATTCATTTTGGAAGTGAAATAAAATAAACCCAGCAGTTCTCAACTAGGGGTCCAGGGTCCTCTGGGGGGCCGTGAGCAGGTTTCAGCGGGTCCACCAAGCAGGGTCAGCATTCGACTCACTGGGGCCCAGGGTAGAAAGCCAATGCCCCACCATGTGGGGCAGAAGTCCAGGGCCCTGAGCGCCCCCCCCCCCCCACCCAGGGCTGAAGCCGAAGACTGAGCAACTTAGTTTCCTGCCGCTCCCTGTGATGTGGGGCCCCAGGCAATTGCTGTGCTTGCTACCCCCTAACGCTGGTCCTGAATTTCATATGCAGAACAACATTTGTTCTGGCACAGGTGGGTCGAGGAATTTGAGGGGGCCTCAGAAAGAAAAAGGTTGAGAACTCCTGAATTAAGCTACATTGAATTAAGGTCACTTTAATTCAGAATGAGAGCATCCACAAAGGGATTTAACATGGTTTAACTAAACCCAAATACTAACAATACAATATAAATTACAAAACTAGATCCTTAACTTCATTTCAACACATTTGTGGTGTAATTGTCCTTCTGTGGTTTGTTTAGTTTTGTTTTTTGATAAGAAGCATATTTGTTAGAGTTATGAGTTAATGTTGATGGGTAAAAATTTCAAAAGCACGTGAGTGACTTAAAAGCCTAACTCCCATTTTCAGCAGGGATTTAGACCCCTGGGAGTACAAGTTTCATTACCTTTGAAATTGGACTTGGGTTCCTAAATCACTTAGGCTCTTTTGAAAAATTTAGCAAGAACTACGTTTGGTAAATATGCCCAGATAGCTATTTGAATTGTTTTAAGATGTTACCCTTCAGCTATATGCTAAATCCCACTTGGCCTCTTGCTTCCCAAGCTGGTAGAGGCTTAGAGTGTATACTTTTGAAGACAGGGTGCTCATTGACTTGGAGAAAGAAGACCACCTTCGGGCCTGTCTACACTACTATGTGGGGTCAATCTAAAATACACAACTTCAGCTACATGAATAGCATGGCTGAAGTTGATGTATTTAGATCTACTTACCGCTGTGTCTTCACTGCAGTAAGTCGACAGCTGACGCTCTCTCTTCGATTCCTCTTGCACTCCTCGTTCTGGTGGGGTACTGCAATCGACGGGAAAGCGCTCTATCCAGCCTCTTTTGCAAAACACTGCAGCATTAGGCCTTAAAAGGGGAGGTTTGTTTCACAGTAGGACTGTGAATGGAGAGATGACCATTGCTGGTTTGTGTTGATTTTATATTAAATGTTCGTTTGCGCTCTTTGCATTTTTGTTTTTATGTATTTTTAAAGAAGAGAATATCTGGGATAAGCTTTCCTAATTTTCATGAGGTGGAAAGCAAACTTCTTCATATGCTACTCCAAGCAATTCCAACTGTTCTAGGAGCAAGACAATACTGTAATCAAAATAAGGTTAGTTCAGAATATTAAGGAATCTTGGCTGTTAACTGACTGTTAGAGAACTAATGATTTATAATACTAACAAATGTATCACATCCCCAAGAAATTCACTGTGACACACTGTCGAGTAATTAACATATGGTGTGATTCATTGCATAGAAGTTTAATTGATAATCCACATCTTAAATGAGAAAAGTCAATATTGCAATGTGCACTATCCAAAAGCACTTTTGCAAACCTACATTCAAGCCCTCTTGTTGTGACCTGATTGTGAGCCAAAAAAAAATGCATACAGTTTGCATGTGAATAGGACAGTCAGAAGACAATAGAGCTGTGAATATGAGAACAGAATGAAAGTCCTGGACATTGTGGAAATTGTCAAAAACGAAAAAATTGGCAGTAGGTTTGAATGCGTGACCGGAATAGATGATGATTGTTCAGTGTGACTAATAACAGAATAGCAACCAAGGAGCACAAAATATAATGATGGAGAAAGAAGACAAGATGGATGATCAGTGAGGGGAAAAGACAGGTTAGAGCACTGTGATAATGGATACAGAATAAAAACATTCCAAGAAATTCTGGGAGAAGAGCAGTGCAGGACAGGGAGAATTTGGATCACATCTTTATCCAGCAGTGTATACCAAAGTTCTATCTGTCCTCCTTCCCCTTTTTTTACACCACTTTCTTTTCCTTTTTTGAACATTTCATTCTTAACTTCTCCACGTAAAACTGTCATTCAGCAAAGTAAGGTCTCAAAGAAACTGAGAGACAATGTCAACTGATGCAAGACACTGTCAAAAGGACCTAAGTTTATATTATGATTAAAAATGTGGCTGGAGTGGTCTTGGACTGTAAAGATCATTTTAAAAGATTGGGTTATCTGTCTAAATTTCATCGTTACAGAACTTCTAGGAATCTAAATTACAATAAGAATGCCTCTTTTCAGATCTATATCTTCTTTTTCCTAAAAAATAATAATTGAGATTTGCCAATTAGTTATGCTAACAACATTAGAATTCAGAAAAAGTGAACAAATAATATTACTGTAACATTCAAAAAAGAATCTTAATGAAATTTGAAGCAATATTTTGGATGAAAATTCAAAGTAATTACAGCATATTAGAACTAGGGCTGTCAAGCGATTAAAAAAATTAATCACGATTAATTGACCGATTAAAAAATCACGATTAATCATGTGATTAATTTCACTGTTAAATAATAGAATACCATTTATTTAAATATTTTTGATGTTTTCTACATTTTCAAATATATTGATTTCAATTACAACACAGAGTACAAAGTGTACAGTGCTCACTTTATATTTTTATTACAAATATTTGCATTCAAAAATAAAATGATGTAAAACTTTAGAACCTACAAGTCCACTCAGTCCTACTTCAGCCAATCGCTCAGACAGGCAAGTTTGGTTACAATTTGCAGGAGATAATGCTGGCCACTTCTTTTTTACAATGTCACCTGAAAGTGAAAACAGGCATTTGCATGGCACTGTTGTAGCCAGCATCACAAGATATTTACGTGCCAGATGCACTAAAGATTCATATATCCCTTCATGCTTTAACCATCATTCTAAAGGACATGAGTCCATGCTGACGATGGGTTCTGCTCGATAACCATCCAAAGCAGAGCGGACAGACGCATGTTCATTTTCATCATCTGAATCAGATACCACCAACAGAAGGTTGATTTTCTTTTTTGGTGGTTTGCGTTCTGCTGTTTCCGCATTGGAGTGTTGTTCTTTTAAGACTTCTGAAAGCATGCTGTACACCTTGTCCCTCTCAGATTTTGGAAGGCACTTTAGATTCTTAAACCTTGGGTTGAGTGCTGCAGCTATCTTTAGAAATCTCACATTGGTACCTTCTTTGCATTTTGTCAAATCTGCGGTGAAAGTGTTCTTAAAACAAACATGTGCTGGGTCATCATCCGAGACTGCTATAACATGAAATATGTAACAAAATGCAGGTAAAACAGAACACGAGACATACAATTTTCCCCCAAGGAGTTCAGTCACAAATTTAATTAATACATTTTTTTTAATGAGCATCATCAGCATGGAAGCATGTCCTCTGGAATGGTGGCTGAAGCATGAAGGGGCGTAAGAATCTTTAGCATATCTGGCACGTAAATACCTTGCAATGCTGGCTACAAAAGTGCCATGTGAATGCTCTGTTCTCACTTTTAGGTGACATTGTAGCAGGCAGCAGTATCTCCTGTAAATGTAAACAAACTTGTTTGTCTTAGCAATTGGCTGAACAAGAAGTAGGACTGAATGGACTTGTAGGCTCTAAAGTTTTACATTGTTTTGTTTTTGAGTGCAGTTATGTAACAAAAAAAGCTACATTTGTAAGTTACACTTTCTCAATAAAGAGATTGCACTACAGTACTTGTATGAGGTGAATTGAAAAATACTATTTCTTTTGTTTATCATTTTTACAGTGCAAATATTTGTAATAAACATAATAACATAAAGTGAGCACTGTACACTTTGTATTCTGTGTTGTACTAGAAATCAATATATTTGAAAATGTAGAAAAACATCCAAAATGTTTAATAAATTTCAATTGGTAGTCTATTGTTTAACAGTGCGATTAATTGTGATTATTCTTTTTATTCGCAGGTGGGTTTTTTTTAGTTAATTGTGTGAGTTAATTGTGATTAATCAACAGCCCTAATTAGAACCGAAGGTCTAATATGTTATTTCTTCCTTTCAATCACTTTGAATTGATTTTTTTTTTCAAATTTGAAAGATGTTTCAAGTGACCCTGAAATGGTTTCGTACCAAAAACCGTGGAGCAGGGGTAAAACTATTGGGATTCCTTGCAGTCCTTAATAGCCAAGATTCACAATGGATGGATGTTTACCACTTGAAGAAATTTTTGGCACAGTATCTCTCTTCCAGTCCTTCTATTTCCCTTCTGCTAGATGGTGTCGGCAGTAAGAAGGGCCAGGTTCAATATCTAGGGGTTCCTTTTAGCACCACAAACCAGAACTGGCCTGAGCCCCTACCCAGTGATCTGGTAAAACTAAACTCCATGCCAGGCACCTCAAAGAGGCTATCCTTTCCCATCTGCAAACACTGAAACGGTCTACAACAAAAGGAGAGAGAAGTTGGGTAAGGTGATATCTTTTATTGGACCAACTGCTCCTGGTGAGAGAGGGAAGCTTTCTAGCCACACAGAGCTCTGAAGAAGAGCGTGTCTCTCTCACCAGCAGCAGTTGGTACAATAAAAGATATTACCTCACCCACCTGTCTTTCTAGTATCCTGGGACTGACACAGCTATAACTACACTGCATATAACAAAATAGAACTTTTATTAGAAGGGAGAGGGATCTCAGCAGGAATTTGGGGAAATGCCTCAACAATGATTCAAAAAGCATGCAGACCACAAGTAAACTGCCACAGTACATAGGGCAGTTTCCTTTGCCTCCGTTTCCCAACTTGCAGAATGAAAGTCCAGTGGACAAATGTCGCTTTCACAGGCCACTTCCCTTTCCCTCTGCTGCATCACACTCACAATTGGTTGTCCAAAGTCATCAAAGTCTTAGAATTCAGGGCTGCGTTCACCTCCCATGCCTGAAAAGGGGGTTGGGGGTGGGGGTAGAGGTGGGAGCCCAACAATGCTTGTTTTTCTGCCCCCGCCCACTATCTCTGGTCCTGCTTTCAGCTCACTGCTACTGTTCACCCCTGCTGCTGACACTGCTTGCTGCCTTTGTGATGCTGTGATCTGAGGTTCCACAACTGAGCCCAGTTCTTAGTGATTTCCGCTCTTAGTTATGTCACCAGGTTGCAGGGAACTTCACTGCTACTGCAGCCTCTGCCCTTCATGGCCACCTTTGGCTGTGCTCTGCTCACTGCTGCCTCTCCTGGCTGGTCTTACATTCTGAGGTTCCACTACCGTTGTGTCTACCTGACAATAAGGATAACCTCTCAGTACCTCTGCATTCACTAATGTGAATTTTAACCCCAAACACCCACTTTTTTTTTTTTTTTTTTGCAAAGCAGGTCGATCTAGGCATAGTCGATGTGTTTATGCAAATACAGTCTGCTCCTGAGGTCTTTTCCCCCATTCAGATGCCAGGGAAGAGTTCATTCAGACCCTGCGTATGCTTCCCTTGCCCCTTTTCTCACTCTCTTCCTCCTGTCCTGTGTTTTGCTCTCCACCTTCTGCCCCTGAAACTGCTCCTCCTATCTTTCTTTTTATTCTCAGAAGTAAGAACAGAGTAAAAAGCAGAGTTTTGGAGAATATTGTGGCTAGCCTCAGCCCTATCCCAAAGATGGTCCCCTCACACTTTGTTGCCTGATCCACAGCCTACTGAAATCAATGAGAGTCTGTATTTAGACTTCAGTGGGCTTTGGATCACACCTCATATGCAGACACATCTGTGTAAATTCTCCTTTGGGCCTATAAACTATTATATTTTGTTCTGTTCTATTCTTTGTAGGTTCTTAAACCACACTCCTCATCATAGTATTTGAGGGTCTTCCAGCAGTGCATCACATGACATGACTAACATCTGCCAGGTGCTGTTGGTTCTCTTATCCTCTTCCGAGAAGATAAGTGATAAGGAGAAGTGTTTGCAGCGGAGTGTTTTATTTTGGGAGGGTTGATTTTTTTTGTTTTGTTTTGTTTTTTAATATATCTGCATGTTGTTGTGAATTTGTTAGGGAAGGCAAGTGAGACAAATGTGCTTTGAGCAGTTGGCGAGGTTTGTGATGGTGCTTAATTCCTCTGGGAATTCATTTCCCTCCACCACCACTACCCCCCCATTGGTTCACATGGTAAATCAATAGTGCCATTAGCTGTTACCTTGTTGCAAAGAGTGGTGGAGCTAGCAGCTTTGTTTTATATTCTGCTCTACTCAGTATTCCACAGTGACACGGCAATGCTTTGACCAATGACGATATTAGATTCTCAGAGCTGTAGCTCCCATTTAGACTCTTGAGGTTTGCCTGACTTAGCTCAAAACTAATTTCAAGCAAGAGTCTCCTATATTATTTAAAAAAGAGAGAGAGAAAGGAGTAGAAGAACAAAACCATGGGAAAATCCAAGAGTTTTCCTCTTATTCTCATTCAACTTTAGCATAACAGAACCACAACCCTGACTGGGGCCTCTGAATGTTACTATAATGCTAATATTAAAAACATATAAATAAAGTTGTTCAGCAAGGAAAAGCAATTTTTATCTTTAAACTCATGATGCAAAAAAATATACAAGGTTCAGAGTTTGTAATCTGGGACCTGGAAAACGAAAATATGAACACTTCAGTGATTAGTGCTAACAGTTTACGTAGCTAAATTGATATTTACTACAAATGTATTTTATATCCTCAGAGATTGCCACTCTCCCCATGCCTGACGTGGATCTCCCTCATTATAAAAAACTGTTGGGAGGGGGGAGGGGTTGACAGGGCATTCACTGGGAGGGCTTTGAGACTTTGGCACTTGGCCCCCACCTCTTCCAGTCTGAAATAGCCCAAATCCGGTGACTTTCCAGTTACACTGCTAAAGACTGCTATTTAATAGGGTCTCTGTGCTTCCTACATTATGAAGAGGGTAGCTGGCTAGCTGCACATACCAAAGAAACCAACCATTTTTTAAAATCTAACCCCAACTATTACAGTAGTCTAATTTTTCTAACTGTGATGCCTCAGGGAAGGCCTGACTCAAGTCACACAGGAAAAAGAAACAGTTTTTTTAAAATTTCCCTAATCTGGTCTTCCTCTCTCTTCATAATTTAGCAAATGGCTCATTTTCTCTGCATGAGAGACTCAAAGGCTCAGCCATCAAGCCCTTCCCTTCTTTATTGCAGCTATTTTCTTCCAATCAGGAACCAGAAACAATATCACACAATGAAAATGACTGGTCACACAATGGTAATAGCGAACTCATGTTGGGAATACAGATGCTGCAACCCACAGCCAGATATTTGCATAAAGTCTTTGGCAGACTATAATAAATAATAATCATTTGTAAAAATAAAAATATGTTCGTGAACATTTCACAAACAGGAAAAAGGCTATAATTCAGTGAATAAGTGGTTTTAATTATTTGTCCAGCTCAATCTCGAGATTTTGTTGAGATGAGGATAATTCAGCATTTAGCTCAGAAACAATACAGGAATCCCTACAGACTTCTTGTTTATTTAACCCCCATTATATTGCAGCTGGCAGTACATTTATACAGTTGATAGTCTATTTTTTTTCTTACGTGCATGCTCATACTGCCCCGTCTGATTGGCAATCCATACTCCAAGTCCTCTTCAATCAGACATAGCTGTAAGCACAGTATTCACCTTCACTTATCTCTTGCATAATGCATTTATTATGGTTTGCTGCTTGATATGGGGAATTTAGTTGCATATATTTAAAAGTAATTGTTGTTGGTTCCACTTAACTGAATAGCAGAGCTCTGTTTTTTCTAATGGAAAAGTCCCTTTTGTTTTGTAAAATATAAATGTAAAATTATCCTCTGGGATTTCTTCAGAGAGAGTTTTAATATTCTCCAGTGTGCCACTGAAATTTCTAGAATCGTATTATTATCTTCAGATATACTTTAGAAATACTGTATTATTGTCCATCAGATTACTTTGAAAGTCCTTCAGGAATACTAAAGAAAACCTTAAAATATTGCCAAATAACTTAATTAGCCTGGAAGGATTTCAATAGTAATCTAAAACAAACTAATTCTGAAAAATATTGCTAGGAATTTTAAAGGGTTTTACAATAGCTTGGAGGGTTTGGAATGTGAGCTTTTGAGCTGTTTAACCTCTACCAAAAAGTTCATGATGAAGGTAGTACGTTCAATATGGAATCCCCATATTTTCTGTACTCAATGCTATGATGTTAATATTTTGTTGTGAAAAATTTCCAATATAATTTATATCTTCCAATGGAAAATATGTGCATATATGTACATGTAATATTTTTCCAAATAGCTCTCCATGCTTTTTTCCCCCCATTTGTTGTAATGAGTGAATATTTCTAATACAGTCACATACTTTCTCTGCCAACTGGGAAATTGCAATACTGAATTCTACATGTTAGAAACCTTGCCAGACACCAATACATTATATGCAGATGTCTTGCATAAACAAAATTATGCTAACAGTTGGGTTTCTTATTTTGTGAATATTTCTGCTTGGGAAGGTTGAGTCTAATAGATACTGGAAACTGAAACCTTCTGTTAAACCAGAGGGCAGAGTTGATGCAACTGGCTTCAGTTCATGCCTTGCTCACACTGCCCTGGCAAATGTACTCAACCTTCCACTGTAAGGACATTCTTGAGGGCAATGAGAATGAATTCCTGGTTTTGTGGTGTGTACAATTTACATACACACAACTGAGTTTATAAATTGCCAAGGAGAACATTTAATGCAGTATTACCTGCAAATTCTGGCACTTGGACAAAATCAATTGTGTTGTGAAGTAGGCAATCTGCACTGAATGTAATGTCACATAATGGCATCAAGGTAGAATATTTGCGAGCAGAATCTACAACTGAGAGAACTGTTTCCACCTTTACGGGGATTCAGTAATTTGGAATATTTTACATCATGATTTTTTTAAAAATCCATATTTATGTGCCTAAATAGGTGGCTTTATTTTCAAAATGACAAGCACCTAGAAACTCCCATTGACTTCAGTTGCTCAAATATTTGAAAATCTGGCCAGTTACTGAAGTGCCTAAAAATGGGTTTAGGAATCTAACTTTAGGAACCCACTTTTGAAAAACCTTGTCCTTTATTCATTCAAGAGCCCTCCACAACTCTTCAGTGTTATCCTATAACATTTGATCTCTACTCCTTTTTTCATTGCTAAGCATATTTATATTCTTCTGCTTTGTGCCAAAGTCTACCATCAAATGTGGCGAAGTGAAGAGCTGTGTATATATAACATTTGGCTCTTCGTACAGTATGACTGAACATATGAAGGTCCCTAATTTTCTTCAGCCTCTTGGTTACTGTTTTGGCTGTGCAATGTGTTTCTAGGTTGGTAATCAGGCTACAACTGGGACTGTGAGTTGCTAATGGTCACTGACAGAGCCTGGGCCATTCTTTTGTCAAAAGTCCTTAGGGAGAACCAGAAATAGAAAACCTTCTCCTAAAATAAAACTTGGGGGATAAATATTCAATTATAACTCCAAGGTTAATCTCTAATATTTTGCATTCCACACCTTTCTTGCCCTCCCATCTCCTCTGCAAACTAAGTCAGCCAATCCTAAGGCTGATGCTAAGCAGAGAGCCAGTATCTAAGCTTAGTGATATTAGTGTCTGATTTATTGTTTATTTCTTGTTTATTTGGAGTTGCAGGGAGTTGATACCTGTGCGGGGAGTGAGAGAGAGAGCACTACTGCTTTTGTAATTTTCTAGCAGTCTACAGTATGTGGGATGTTCCAGTTCTATTGTGATTGTTCTCTTTGATTATTATTTTCCTCATTGTACATTGTGTAGTATTGTTCACATCACTGAGCTTCAGCCATTCTTGCTAAGTGAGTGTAATGTTTCCTTTTGAAACATATGTACAGTTACTCTTAAAAAAAAACCTAAGACCTAAGGCAGTGTGCAGTGTTACTTTGCAGCACTATGTACAGGTACTGTATACTGTGATTTGCAGAAATTACTAACTTCTTTTTGCAATTTTACGATTGTACTTTTAAAAAATTGCCCCGTTTCTTTAGAAAACAAATGAATCAAGATCCTGTTCATCTATATTCAACATTTAGAAATCTAAACCTTATTCAAAAATGTTACAGCTCCTTATATGTGCTGACTAGACTACCTCTATTGTACATGGATAAACATCTGAAGATGCTAAACATTATTCATGACTGTTTCTCCACATAAATGTTTTATTCTAGAAGACAAACATCTCTAATTAAGAGATTTATCCCCATAACTCACCACCTTGTCTTTGCTCATGCCGGGAGGTCAGCACCTCGTATTCTTGACATCTTAATTTATGGTTGTGTGAAAGACAGAGTATTTGTATAGGATTTCCACTGTAATTCAGCATTATCTCAAAATGCTATTGACACCGAGAAGTCTAATATATTTGAGACATTTTTTACAATGGAAAGCCTGCTGCAGAGGCCCTGCACAGTTTAAATGCACACAATATACAGCAGGAACAAAGACAGTGGGGGAGGAACGAGAGAAGATCTTTACTTGAGATGTGGATGTGGAGCAATGCTGTTCTTTGTCAAGGAAATTGTATATAATTCTGGAATGATGGCTTCTTTACTTCTTAGAAGTATGGGACTCACTCACTTCAAACAGTGGCTCATAGGGAATGCTCTTCAGAGCGTTTGTCCCTCCGCACTACTACCCAATGACACTCGGCCTGAGCTGGTTGGGAATTTTTTGTTGGAAAATGCCAGTTCATTTAACCTGAAATGTTTCACAGAAACCTATCAGGTTCTATGAACTTTCATTGGAAACTTGCCTTGTTTACTGCCAGCCTGTCTCATTTACTGGCAGGCTTCTGGGGACCCTGGATTCATATGGTCCATGGCTCTGGGAGTCTGGCAGCAGTGGAAGCCCTGAAATCACCAGCTTTTGACAGGGCCTTCAGAGTCTAGGTTCCATGATGTGTAGCAGGATCCTAGAAGCCCTACCATTGAGCCAGGAGCCTGGTAAAGGTTTCTGGTATCTGCAGCTCTAGGGCAATCCTTCTGTGCAAACTGCCCCGGCTATGGGCCCCAACGTTTCTGGACTCCTCGGCTAGCTGGCTCACTGTGCTGCCCGACTCTGGTGGTAGCTGGCTCACTGGGCTGTGGGAATTGGGCAGCCCTGGGAGCCAGCTGGCCCAAGAGTCTGGAAGCTCTGGGTGGGAAGCTTAGGGCAGTATGCATGGTGGACCTGCCCTGGAGTGACAGACCCTTGAAGCCATGGCAGCTGTTGAGTGAAACTGACATGATGCTTCTCAGTTTCACTTTTGTCCCTCACTGGTGCTGCAATGCTGAAGCTGAGCCAGGAAGTATGTTTTATTTCAGAAAAAACAGTTGTCAGTGTTTCTGTAATGAAAATTTGCAGAATTTCCAGTTCTCAGGAAATTTCTAAAAATTTGGTTTAACTCCAAATCAGACAGAAACTAAATTTCAAAAATCAAAATTTCTTGGGAACCAGAAAGCCAGTTCTACATCTGATAACCCCACTATCTAAAAAGCTCCCTAAAATCATAGACATAGTCTCTCTATCAAAATGCATAAGGGCTTCAGAATGGTTTCCTGAGGCATCGTCTCTGTTTTTTGTGTCTTAGAAGACAAATGACAAAGGCCTATCTTAGACTTTAAATGGTTGAACCAATGAATCCTCCAAATCCACTTCAAAGTAAAATAAACAAAAATCAGTAACCTTAAACATCTTGGACCTTCAGAATGATTATATGCACAGGCTATTTGCAAGATCTCAATAGCAGTGTCTTAGCTTCACCCTCAGCTCATATCCATCCTCCTATCACTTGGTGACATAGAATCATAGAATATCAGGGTTGGAAGGGACCTCAGGAGGTCATTTAGTCCAACCCCCTGCTCAAAGCAGGACCAATCCCCCACTAAATCATCCCAGCCAGGGCTTTGTCAAGCCTGACCTTAAAAACTTCTAAGGAAGGAGATTCCACCACCTTCCTAGGAAACGCATTCCAGTGTTTTACCACCCTCCTAGTGAAAAAGTTTTTCCTAATATCCAACCTAAATCTCCCACACTGCAACTTGAGACCATTACTCCTTGTTCTGTCATCTGCTACCACTGAGAACAGTCTAGATCCATCCTCTTTGGAACCCCCTTTCAGGTAGTTGAAAGCAGCTATCAAATTCCCCCTCATTCTTCTCTTCCACAGACTAAACAATTCCAGTTCCCTCAGCCTCTCCTCATAATTCATGTGTTCCAGTCCCCTAATCATTTTTGTTCCACTCCGCTGGATGTTTTCCAATTTTTCCACATCCTTCTTGTAGTGTGGGCCCCAAAACTGGACACAGTACTCCAGATGAGGCCTCACCAATGTCGAATCAATCTGTCAATCTGCTTCACAACTACATTGACTGTTTTAGCCAATATGATATGGTAGTAGCTATGCCACTGAGGAGAGCAGCTTCCAGCAGGGCTTTTATCAGTGAGAGATATAAGCCTTGTCAGACATTTTAGTTTGTACATTAAGATGTTTGATACATACAAAAATGATCAGTGTAGACAGCCCCTCCATCAATAGATGGTGTGTATCTTTATCTAAGTCTTGTCTATACCGCAGCATAGTTTGGACAATGGGGATAATGTAGAGTGTATGTAGTGTGTAGATAAAGTAGAGTGTAGTGATAATGTAGAGATAATGAATTGTAGAGTGTGCTAACATGTTATGCTCTAACTGCCCTATGTAGACCCTGCCAGCACCAACTAAAAGGTACCTATTTCAGTTTCATATAGTCCTGTTTCAAACAGATTTTCCACTGAAAGTCTTTGCAAAGTCACTCTAAAGATTTCCAAACGTATCTTATTAAGATGAAGCACGCTGTCCTTATATACTAACTAATAAAGTGGTGGTGGTGGTGGTGTTATCATGGCAAATCAGTGAACTAGGCTTCCTGGATTTAAATCTCTACTAAATTATCATAGTGTATGATAAATAAACAAAACATTGTAAATAGCATTTTTTCAGTATCATTCTAAATTAGCTGAATAAATTCCATGTGCAGTGATGGTCCAAAAAAGTAAATAAGATGTAAAGCTGTATTAAGAAAGGAACAGAGAACAACACGGAATCATTATATTACCTAAATTGATGGTTTACCCTGACATTGAATACTATGTGCTCAATTCATGGTACCCATTTTTAAAAGGATGTAGCAGCAAAAAGAAGAAAGTCCAGAGAAAGACAGCAGAAATAATTAGAGGCATGCAAAGAATTCTGTATGACAGAAGATTTAAAAGTTTAGGAATATTGGGTGACTTTTAATCCTGGGACACTTAGGCACTTTTTAAAATCCCACTCATTTAATTAGAGTTAAGACAAAATAAGAAATGACATGATGAAAGGTACATAAATAATGAATGGTATAGATAGGGCAGGGTCACCTGGACACTCCTACTTACCCTTACACAATTCAAGAATAAGAGGATATCCAATTAAAAGGCAACAACTTTTAAAATGAAATATTTTTATGCATCATGCAAAATTTAACTCATAGAATTTGCTTCTACAAGATCGTATTAAGTCAAAGAGCCCATTTAAATTTAGAAAGGATTAGACATTTATATGAAGAATAAGACTATCTGCAGTTTTAAAAGTTCAGATGCAAATTTCTAAGCAATAGTTGAAGACATACAACAACTACTCACTTCAAAGGTTTAGAAAGAAACTTCTTGTTTAATTCTCCAGGTAATTAATACACCTTTCTTTGAGGTAGCAGGTACTGGCCACTATCAGAGAGATACAGTCAGACTAGATTGATCATTGTTCCAATTTGCTGTGGACATTGCTAAATTCTTTATACCCCCAGTTTTCACTCTTTAGGTACCTTTATCAGATTGTTTTATCGTTTTTAAACTTTTCTTTAACATTCATAAAATACATACCATTTTGGAAAATATGAAGCAGCAAAGAAGTAGTAAAACAGCCTATGAATACACCTAGGAAAGACATAATACCTTGGGATTTACTGACATTGCTGTAAATTTTGAAGCACTTGATTCTTAGCTATTACAAATAAAAGTTCAGCGTACTTATCATGTCTACAAATAAGATCCACATTGGATATTATTTCTTGCAGGTATTTTGTGACTCCCATATAGTAATTTCTGTTTTGGCAGAACCTTTAAATGAGTAAATATCCTGTCAAGGTTCCTCCCCCACTCTGAACTCTAGGGTACAGATGTGGGGACCTGCATGAAAAACCTCCTAAGCTTATCTTTACCAGCTTAGGTCAAAACTTCCCCAAGGTACAAAATATTCCACCCGTTGTCCTTGGACTGGCCGCTACCACCACCAAACTAATACTGGATACTGGGGAAGAGCTGTTTGGAATCGTCCTTCCCCCCCAAATACTTCCCAAAACCTTGCACCCCACTTCCTGGACAAGGTTTGGTAAAAAGCCTCACCAATTTGCCTAGGTGACTACAGACCCAGACCCTTGGATCTTAAGAACAATGAATAATCCTCCCAACACTTGCACCCCCCCTTTCCTGGGAAATGTTGGATAAAAAGCCTCACCAATTTGCATAGGTGACCACAGACCCAAACCCTTGGATCTGAGAACAATGAAAAAGCATTCAGTTTCTTACAAGAAGACTTTTAATAAAAATAGAAGTAAATAGAAATGAAGAAATCACCCCTGTAAAATCAGGATGGTAGATATCTTACAGGGTAATTAGATTCAAAAACATAGAGAACCCCTCTAGGCAAAACCTTAAGTTACAAAAAAGATACACAGACAGAAATAGTTATTCTATTCAGCACAATTCTTTTCTCAGCCATTTAAAGAAATCATAATCTAACACATACCTAGCTAGATTACTTACTAAAAGTTCTAAGACTCCATTCCTGGTCTATCCCCGACAAAGACAGACTATAGACAGACACAGACCCTTTGTTTCTCTCCCTCCTCCCAGCTTTTGAAAGTATCTTGTCTCCTCATTGGTCATTTTGGTCAGGTGCAAGCGAGGTTACCTTTAGCTTCTTAACCCTTTACAGGTGAGAGGAGCTTTCCCCTGGCCAGGAGGGATTTCAAAGGGGTTTACCCTTCCCTTTATATTTATGACATATCCTAACACACAAACTCTATCCAGCATCTAGAAACAAATGAGACTGGGTGGCAGAATTAGGGACATATTCATAGTAAAAATGAGTGTTTATTTGAAACAATGCTGGGAAAACATCTTTCTCTTCCGTTCACACAAATTAAATTCTCAGAAGGCATTACTGAAAGACTGAATAAAGCAAAGCTCTCTGATGTTGGTGATTTAAATGTTCCCCTTCAAATCTTTGGCACATCCTGTGGTGCTGTTGGAAAATTACCCCTGCTGCTTCCCACTTGGGAACAAGTAGGCAGCGTGCTAAGAAAAGTATATGCCTTTCAAATCAACCCAAATGTAACAGGGTTGTGGACTTTTCCTGTTGTCCCACTCTATTGGCAAGTGTTGGAATCCAGCAAGGAACTGTAGGTTAATTATTACTGCCACATCAGGGTGAGAGTGGCTCATTAGACTCCACCCCAAATAAAAGAGAGGTGGGAGAAGCCATGTGCCAGAGAGAGCGAGGCCAGACAGACCTTGGGAAAAGGACTCCTAAGAGCAGGCAAGCTTCAGGAGAAGACATAGGCTGGTGTTCAGGGATTAGTGTTCTTTTGGAATTACCTTTTTGTTAGGAAAAGGAGTACTTGTGACACCTTAGAGACTAACAAATTTATTTGAGCATAAGCTTTCGTGAGCTACAGCTCTGATGAAGTGATCTTTTTGCGGATACAGATTAACACGGCTGCTACTCTGAAACCTGTTTTTTGTTAGGGAATCACTTACTGAATCTGCAACAGTTATGTAGCTTTTGCTTCAAGCTTGGTGAGGACTTCTTGTATTACACCAAGCATCAAACTCTGCCTGTTGTCACATAATGAAAATTATTGATGAATGCTTATATTGCAGTTGCACCTACAGGCACTGGGATCAAGATCAGGATCCTGTTGTGTTACATGTTGGATAAACACATACAAAATATAGTCCTGCTCTGAAGAGCTTACACACTAAAAAGCCTTCCTGCTGAACCTAGTCCAAAACAGTATGCTTAGCTCTACTTAAGAAAAATGCTCCTGAAACATTGGAAGATGGGCTGTGCTCCAAGCTATAAAAATAGATCAAGGAACTTTTTGTGTGCTATTCTGATGGAAAAGATTATTTACTTAGGACAAAATTTTATCTCCCTAAAGCCCTTACAAGATGTAGAAGCCATGTGTTAATGTAGATGTCTCTTCTCATATTACTCTACCACTAACATTTTTACTTGTTGCTGTTGTTGTTTTTAATTTGTATTGACTAGGGTTGGCATAAGGAAGTGTAAGTTACACCTTCCTGTGCTGCCTCATTACTGAGCACATGCAAGGGGGATTCACCTCATGCTAGGGTAGATAGTATTAATACAGCCTTCCCTTTAGGTTTTCCACCTTGGATGGGAAGTACTATTTTACATCTGAAGCTCTAGAGGAATTCTACAACAGAATCTGTTGAGGGGATATTCTGAACTCAGCTAATCCCTTGGCCAAGCCTCCTTCCTGGTCCATGTTGAAACAGTAGCCACTTGAGTCAGTGGATAATGATCCCTGTCATCTATCAGGGGTATTGACCTTTGTAAACCCAACCCATGTTCAGTGACTAGAACCAGGAAATAAAGTGTGCATTTCATTAAAGCATCTCTCTGGTACTGGTCTCTGTTGGAGACAGGATATTGGTCTACATCCAGGCCCTATATCTACCCATGATAACAATTGCTATATTTCCTTTCTTTTTTGTGTTTATATATTTTACTAATATTTACAAAGATTTTAATGAATAAAATAAATAAATAAAATTAAACATTGCTTTCAAGGTAAATATAGTTTTTGATAGAGAGAATAACATATCTGCCAGTGAGGAGATAAGAAGAAAATGTGGTACAGACTTAGGGGTGCAATTCCATTCCCAACTGGTAAGATTTTTACTTTGTTACTTCCATTAACATTAGCAAGAGTTGTACGCAAAACTTCCTGAGTGTCAAAAAAAAAAAGTTGAAAAAGTCAAGAAATGCAGATCCCTATAGCAAGTTAACAGCCACGTTGCACGTGTCGTATTTTTCTATTCTGAGATTTTTTTTTTAAAAATGAATAGTGTAAACTATTGTTTTGTTGTTGTTTGTTTTCCTGGATATACAGCACCAGTTATGTAGTTTGCACAACATGGCAGAATTACTGTTTAGGAACTGACCATTGTGTTATTTTAACTGTTCTCATTTAATGTCACATTGCGTTGGGTTTTTTTTTTTCGCATTTTATGCACAGTAAAATATATGACTATATGTATGAAGGCTAGGTATGCTAGTGAAAAGATTTTAGTGCATGAGTTTGGATGACCAAATTGCTCATGAGTGGCAAAGTCACTATATACCAGCAGACTCCATCAAGGATTTTATTTATGGACCATATTTTGCAGAAAAACTATTGTTGAAATGTATTGGAGGGTATTACATTTGTTTTATTGGTACTATATTTCATATCTCTCTGCCTTGTAAAGAGAGGTCCCCCCAGTACCATTAATCCAACTCTATGGGCCTAAAAGAGGGAAGGAGTGCATGGTCTTCTGACCTGGTCACCAAGAATACCTGAAACATATGATTGGTTAGAACTTCTCTGAAGAAATTTATCATGGGATAATTTGGCTGGGCTTTCAGAAGAAGGGCATTGCTCCACATAGTGTCAGAAATTATAAGATAAATCTAAGAAAGCTGCCCAATCTTGAGTTTTCACTAGAATCCCACCATAATACTTAGTTGGTGCAGCTGCGGCCTGGTCAGAAACCTGCTTGTTCATTTGGTAACACTGATTCTACTAGCAGTCTACTACAAGGATCAGTCCTAGCACAGATCCTGTGTAATAATTACAACAGTGTCCTTCCCCAAACACCATCACAGAAACTTGTTTATGCCGATGACATGGTTCGTATACACAGGCACAGAATGCACTGATCACAGAATGCTTCCTGACCAAGGATCTTACGAATATGGGAGAATATTTCTTGGCAGGTAAAACCAAACCCCAGTAAGACAATTGTGTCAGGGTTCCACCTAAACAGTTGAAAGGCTATGGTGTAGCTTCATGTGGACTCCTGTAGCCAGCAGATAAAACACAATCCCACCCTGAAATATCTTGATGTGACATTAGATCACATACCACTAGCACCTGAAAAAATATCCATGACACAATAGAGATGCATGTTTTAGAGTAGCAGCCGTGTTAGTCTGTATTCGCAAAAAGAAAAGGAGTACTAGTGGCACCTTAGAGACTAACCAATTTATTTGAGCATAAGCTTTCGTGAGCTACAGCATCCAATGAAGTGAGCTGTAGCTCACGAAAGCTTATGCTCAAATAAATTGGTTAGTCTCTAAGGTGCCACTAGTACTCCTTTTCTTTTTAATAGAGATGCATGTAAATCTCCCCCAGAAAGTGAAAGGAACATCCTGGAGGAACCAATGCAAAAACTCTATGGACTTCTCCATTGACCCTTGTTTACCACAGAATTCTACTCACCTTCCTGGACACATAGCTCCCACATTTCTTGTCAACTCTCAACACCATCATGCAGATCATTATGGGCACAGTAAAATCAACACCACAACTGTCGTTTCCCATGTTGGTGCACTTCCACTCACCCTAAATTCACCAGGCCACGAGAATCCTTCAGGACTACTATTGTATTTGGGGGACCAAGGATCTTCCAATACATGAAGACCTAAATAATGTACCAATATTATGACTCAAATCCAGAAAAACCTCCTTGACTTGCAAGTGCAAGAGCTTGAGGACTCAGGGTTTTGCCCCAAAGATTAATGATGCAAGGTGGAAGGATACCAATGTCCCAAACAAACACCCTATCAAGGTCTCAATCAAAGAACCCAATGGCTTTTCAGTCTCATGGAAAATATGGTCAGTACATCCACACATTGCATGGCAGATCGCCTAGCTTCTTCATAAATGGGGACTGAGACACAATCCTATTTGTGGCTGCAGAAAAGGAGTTCAACTATGGGACACATCATCAACCAATAACCCAGACTATCACATCCTGGTGGTATGTATGCCATCCACTCTATCTCACATGAAGCAATTAATTGGATTACCTACATAGACATGTACATATAGTATTGCGTATTTATGCCATACCAAAGAAAAAGAGAAAAGGAAAAACTAATACTGATAGTTTTTAGAACCTCTAAAAATGATCTAAAATGTCTTTTCTGTGAATCAAGGTGGTTTAAGATCCTGCATGGCACCATCTGCCAAGGCTAGAAATTAAGTCTGTATTCATCACTGAAAAATCTGGATTCCCAGCACGCTAATGGGATAACACAGGTGTTCCAGTCCTGTGTGAGTGAGATATCGGACTTCCAAACTGTCACAGGTACAGTACATGGCTGCTACTCTGAAACCTGAGTACTGAATACAGAATGCATTACTGAACTGCAACCCAGTAATACCCATTCTGATCTGACTCAGGTTCCTGCTATATCTATGGCATAGAGAGGAGAAGGGAGGAGAGAAGTAATATCTTTTCTGTGGTAGATTATTTATAGAATTTTTTTAAAAAAATCAGCTGTTTGAAGGCTGCTCAGAAGTTTGGGTCTTCAGAAGTAGCCCTGGCAGAGATTAGTGAGCAGGGTGGAAGTGAGGAACTCAGTGAAATTGTGGTTATCAAGAACATTTGCATTATGGAGAGAGGAAATGATTTTACAATTTTTGCAGCAATATTTCAAAATATCACAAGTGAAAGCAAATTTCATGCAAATTTTCATGCAGATTTCCAATGAGGAGAAAATACTAATTGCCATGCATTTTTTGTGAAATAGGGCTGTCAAGGTTCTTTCCCCACTCTGAACTCTAGGGTATAGATGTGGGGACCTGCATGAAAGACCCCCTAAGCTTATTCTTACCAGCTTAGGTTAAAAGCTGCCACCACCAAAGTGTCTAACAATAATAACAGGGGAAGTGCCCACTTGGAAACGTCTCCCCCCAAAAAAATATCCCCCCAAGCCCTACACCACCTTTCCTGGGGAAGGCTTGATAAAAATCCTCACCAATTTGCATAGGTGAACACAGACCCAAACCCTTGGATCTTAAGAAGAATGAAAAAAGCAATCTGGTTCTTAAAAGAAGAATTTTAATTAAAGAAAAAGTAAAAGAATCACCTCTGTAAAATCAGGATGGTAAGTACCTTACAGGGTAATCGGATTCAAAGCATAGAGAATCCCTCTAGGGAAAACCTTAAGTTACAAAAAGACACAAAAACAGGAATGTACATTCCATTCAGCACAACTTATTTTATCAGCCATTTAAACAAAACAGACTCTAACGGATATCTAACTAGATTGCTTACTAACTCTTTACAGGAGTTCTGACCTGCATTCGTGCTCTGGTCCCAGCAAAAGCATCACTCACACAGAGAGAACCTTTGTTTCTCTAAACCCCGCCACCCCAGCTTTGAAAAAATCTTGTCTCTTCATTGGTCATTTTGGTCAGGTGCCAGCGAGGTTATCTTAGCTTCTTAACCCTTTACAGGTGAAAGGGTTTTTTGCTCTGGCCAGGAGGGATTTAAAAGTGTTTACCCTTCCCTTTATATTTATGACAAGGGCAATTTTCAAAAATTCAAAATAAAACAGAAAAATCTTGATATGGAGGCTCTCTCTTTGTTTTGGTTTTGTTTAATTATCTTGTCTGTAGTGTTACGTGTCCCTACAGAATCCAGGTGAATCACTCATTTCCATAACACTGAAGACTTTAAAAGCAGTGCTTAACATTCTAAAAATTGCTCTTTACTAGAGTTTCGCCCAAACCACAAAGCATTTTGGGAATAGATTTTAAAAACCACTTTGCACCCGTCAGAATTCAGGGTCTTCAGATTCAGGGGTCTGGTTCAATCCTATCTCTTCTATTAAACATTTTCGGTATTTCTAAAGACTTTTGTAGGTTTCTGGGAGTTGTGTATGGGGATACAGATATTTATGGATAGGGATTCTGCACCAGACAGGACATTGCTCAAATGAAGGGGAAAAAAATAAGAACAAACAAATAAAATGTACCTTAAAGGTAATATTTGTCCTATCTCTCTTATTTGTTTAAGATTTCTGCCCTTGGTAATTTTTCTGGAAGATGTATCTGAACTAAATATCACTGCAAATACCACAACACAGCAGTAACTGCACACTGTTATCTGTGTTCTCTCTCTGCACTGGGTGGAGGATTTTTAATTTCATACATCATTTACAACTTGCCACAGTGATTCCACACTCCGTACGTCTTCTTATCAGAAAGAAAAAGAAATGTCTATATGGCTCAGCTGGTAGCATTTTTACCTGTGATTCAGGAGACTTTGGTTTCAGATCCCTCACCAGGACATGGTGTCAGAAACCAATACTAATGCTGCAGGAGGGTGTTGACTCATCCAGATGAGACATTAAAATGAGCTCCCTTTCAACCATCTCCAGTAGCTGTCAGTGTAGAAGTGAAGGTTACCACCACCCAGTTAGACAAAGATAGACAAAAAACCAAAGTGTGTTGTCTCCGAAGAAAGTTAAAAAAGAAAAACATGTAGGTTTTGTTGCGAGAGGTATAGACACTTTCTATGTGAAGCTCTCTGTGTTAAAGCCCTGGGTTAAAGTTAGGCTTATGCTTAAGTGCCTCCCTGAATCAGAGCCTGGCACATAACCTATTGTACTAAAAACAGAGAATTTAAAACCAACTGCATTATAAGTAGGTACTCTTAGTGCCACAGGAATAAGCAATATGGCAATTTTTAAGAGAGAAGTATCAAACAGATGCTAATTATTTGTACTGTCTACAAAACTGCCAACTTCCAGGGGGCGCCAGACTGCTGTGCACTGCTTGACTTTTCTGTTCTTTCTTTCTTTTTTTTTTGGCTTGGCCACTGTGCTGGGGTGGGGAAGGGGCAAAAACCTTTTCCGTTATGGCTGGCAAAATAGCAAGGAGCACTCCTGTTCATAGCCTTAGAATAACAATATTGCAGGTCAGCTTTGTGAATAGGTGATGTAGTATATGCTGCTTTCCAACAAACCATTCAGTGGCAACAGCTGAACTCATTAGCATGTTTCTTGGAAACAATACTGTGCTACTGGTGTATGAAGACATACAAAAATGAAATGAGTGATCCGGTGCAAATTCTAGTATTCCTATCAGTGTGGAGAGCAGGGGTGATATGGTGGTTGACACACCAGTCAAAGCCAATTGGACAATGTTCCAGCTGTCTACTTTTGTGCTGTCCAAGTACTCCAAACTGCAGTGCCATCAGAAACCACATTGCACTAGGCATCACATTTTGTTTAAATACCATACTTGTGTTAATAAACTTGCTACAGGAGCTGCTGTGCCAATTTGGTGTGGCTTACCCACAAATTTGACAGTCTTGGGTTCAATGTATAAAACAATGGTGCCAGCTATCTGTTCTTTATGAGATACTGACTATATACACACATACTGTGTTTTGCAAACTACTTAAACCATGCTTAGAACCCATTTATAGAAAATCCAGAGGCTTTTGTCAGCTGTCTCATGACCAGAAATTTCCTCCCCCAGCTAAGGGAGGAAAGTGAATTGTTGAAGTATTTACACAAGCACAACTTACCAACCCATGGAGACTTCAATCTCTGCAACATGATGCTGCAGAGGCTTCTAGAATGGACAAATGCAGTCAAGCACCAGCTCAGAAAGGCATAGGAATTAGAGCTGGGTAGGAAACAATTTTCCCGTGCCACAAAACTTTTTGAAATTTCAAAAATTTTTCCATTCCCATTCTGCTTGGGTAGAAAACCAAGACCCTTAGAAGGCATGCACGCACACACACAAAAACAGAAAGAGAAAGAAAGCCCATAATTGATTCAGGTTCAAGTCCCTGCTCTGCCTGGTTCATAAGAGGGACTTGAACCTGTGTATCCCACAATCCAGGTGAATGCTTGGACACCCAGACTATTGGTTATTCTGAAGCAAGGGAGAAGGGGTCTCTCAGTCTTATGTGAGTAGCCCCAGTTAAGGCAGGTGCATATCATATAACAGATTGTCTCTTAAGAACATCAGGCAGTACAAAGAAGACCAGTTAAACAGTAACAGACAGTTTGACATTAGCTAGACCAGCAGCAGCAGCAACCACCTGGTAGTATATTGGCTCAGTTTCTGGGGAATAGTAAAGCATATGGCCAGCTAAACCATTTCTCACATCACCTCAGTGTTTGTTCTGTCTGGGCAAACTCAATCTGTTTCACTATTAGTAGAAGAATCTCTCTTTGATGAAATAGCTCCAGGTGTGTTTAGAAAGGAAACCTTAGTATATAAGGAACTGTGACACGGGCATTGGTTACTGCAAAAAATTGCTATTCTTTATCTCAGCTGTCCACCATCAAACATGTTCTCAGAAGGTATCGTCAGGGCTGCCAGTTGTGTTGGAGACAGAAGGACTTTGTTTAGGGCAGCCAATATGGAGTTCATCACTTTTTAACAGACAAATTGACAAAATGTTCCATATTATACATCTCTTCCTCTAACTGATGCTACGTCAAAAAAAGTCCAAAAATTGTCTAGAGACAAAACTCACCCTTTTCCTGGGGCTTGGCTTTATTGACAAAAAAAATTAGCTATGAAATAACAAAGTCAAGCTTGAGCTTTCTCTCCAGGCTGGCAGCTTCTCAGGTTCTTCAGGAATGTTCACATTCTCTCTGGAGATCCACTATATACATGGGCTGATAAGTTATTTACCTCATGAGATGAAGAACCTATGTAGCCTTTTCCTTGCAGGTTCAATATCTGCTAACACGCTTGATTATTTCAGGCAAACAAACATGTTGCCACTTCTCTTCTGCCACAGAAAGATGTTTAGAAAGGGGCAGAACAGCCAAACATCGATTATCCAAAATATTCAGCCGTTGGATAAAGAAGATTTGACTCTTCATTTTCAACTGAGTGGGTACAGTGCTCTGTAATATCTGACTCTCTTCAATAGACATTTCTGTTTAATGAACTACATAGTTTATGGCTATATCATTTAGAACAGACTGTTGAAACCGGTGAGAATCACAGAGGGCAGAGACTGAATATTTCTTGTCATTTCTGGATCGTTCTTCCTTTCCTGTATTTGGACTACCAGTCAAGCATAGTTGACTGAGAATTTAAACGCCCAATCCAACTCCCATTGAAGTCAATGTGAAGACTTTAATCAACTTTAGCGGGAGTTTGATTGGGCCCTAAATGGCTGTTTATCTGATATGTGAGTATTATCAGACACTAGAGCATCTCAGTTATATTCAGCTTCACCCACTGAATTGTGGGCTCAAAAAGAGAGGCTGGGTTTAGGTCAGACTGTAAATTAGGCCCTTGATCACTGATGTGTTTTATTGTTTCAAGAAAATATATAAACTGCAGTCTAATGTAAAACTTGCTTTTTAGGGGTATAAGAAAGTGTGCAAGCCCTTAAAAGGTAGGGATTGTGCCTATTGTCATGTCCCTCTGTCCCTTTAAGGCCAGACACCCCAGTTGGCTGTAGTTCTCAGAAACAGCACATAACTGAAAGTAAGCAAGGCCAATAGCGGGGAAAAGAATACGAGAGTTCCCTGTGTTAAGTGTGAAAGGTTTCAGTGAGAGCAATGGGATGTGTTCACGTTTGTCTGGGGTCTGTGCCAGGTATGGTGACTCCCAGCTGGGAGGAAGCCAGGGAAGAAGCTTGAGAACGGTCCAGAGTGGTAAGTCTGTATCTAGATGGGAAGGACTTTTTTTAAATCCCCTCAGCAGAGGGGAGAAGAAAAAGGCCATGCAGGTATTTGAGAAGAAGGTTGTGTTGGTGAGCACTGATTAAAAGAGGAGAAGAGAATTCTGGGAGCAAAGAGGGCAGACCTTGACTGGCAAGGATCCAGGCAATGACTCTCTGGAGATTTTTGGGACTCAGGTTGCAAAGGACTAGAGAGAAGTCTCAGCAAGGCTGTGGATGTCAAAGCGTAGAGGGGAAAGCTTGTTGATAAAAGCTGTACTATCTTGTTCCACTCTGGAGCGCGACATTCCACCAAATGTTGACACATGATCCTAAATACTGCCAGAATTGCTTGTTCTATCCTGGATATGTCATTGTCTGCTATGCATTTCTGTCTCTGCAGTGGTGCCTCTCTGCTGCTTATTATATTATCTATCCATCCATCCATCCATCTCTATTTAATGCAGACATTGAGTTAGTTATATAACTCATGTGGGGAATGGCGTGGCTGTGTTTTGGGGGGAATACTAACCACTAGAGTAACTACCAGATTCAAATTTTAGGCTTAGATGCCAATTATACTACTTTCTACTGGTGTTATTATGGAATAGATGCACATAAAATTAAAATTGCTGTCCTGCAGTAACCTCTGTTGTGACAGCATAACATGAAGTTAAGTCAGAAGTAATTCAAACGTTTTTTCCCCTGAAACAGCAAGGAAATTGTCGAGTAAATTCTGATTCTTCAGTTCACAGGAATGATTCCACATTAAGATTTAGTAAGACAAAGTCAGTGCAACTCTTAAAAATACAATCACTCAAAGCAACATGAGTTTTTATAAAGTGACAGCTTCTTTCACCAGTTCTGTATCAATGGATAATAAAGAAACATTATTCCTGTAGCTATTGCAAAAGTGTTATACTTATTTAATGATATTTATTGATGAATTTAGTTTAAAATTATGTTAACACCTTCATTATTGTTTGTTTGTTTGTTAGAGTAGCACCTAGACACACCCATCAGGATTGGGATACCATTATGCTGAACCCTGTACAAAAACACAAAACAAAAAGCAATTCCTAGAAACCCAAACAATTGCTGCACCTTACAAATGGATAAGTTCCCATTCCTTCACACAAATGCAGACTATATTTTATAGGACTCACTGTGTAAGTAGTGCCAGTTATCACCAATATCATCATAACTACTGATTCCTTTCTTCAGTTTTATCTTCTTTGCTGTTTGTAGTTGTTTGGGATTTTTTATTTTTATTTTTTCTTCTGTTTTAGCCTGTGTTATTTTTATTAGGCAACAAAAAGGATTTTAATGCCAGCTAGTCTATATTCTTCCTTAGTGGCTGGCTAGTCCTGAGCAGCCAATCAGAACTTCAGCTCAAGCACATCTGGCATTGATGAATGGACACCTTGCAGATCTACTTAATGATTATCCCCCTCAGAAAGAGAGAAGAGCACAGGAATCACAAAACCTTGCTGCTTGCATTAGATTTCTTAAAATTTCAGTGCATCAGGTACATCTGTGAGGGGTTTTTATCTTCATTAAGTTTCTTGTTTTAAATCATATTATAAAGCCAAATGAATGCATCATTATCTCCATTTCTGTGACATGTTTCCATGTAAAACAATTTTTCTGGAGAGAGAGTATTTTAAAAAACGAAATAAGGATCAATTTTGTGATATCCCAAACCATTCTCCAAGTGTGAACATTTGCCTGACATAAAGATTTAATACATTTAAGAAGCATTTTTGAGTAGGAGTGAGCAAACGAGATGTATAACCAGAAAATACCAGCAGCCTATGTGTTTTGAGTAACTTGTGATATTGTAAGAAAAACCTAGGAAAACTCAGAATAGAATTAAAGGGATTTCTTTTGTAATATATATATACAATACAATAATACACAGAATATATATCAAGGAAAAGTGGGTGAAAAGAGAACATTTGCATGTCTGGTATTTAAAAAAAAAAAAGCCTGTTGCAATATATTCCAAAAATTGTTCAATGGCAGTTCATATGAAAAGATGACCCCTGTATAGTGTCAAGGTCAGTGAAACCTGAGATAATGATTACATAAGTGCCACTCAGTTAATATACAGCTGCCTACAGGGTAACAGAGAGTGGTCATTCAGTGGTATTTCTCAGGACCTGTGTGCGTTAGAATTTGCCTTTATTTTCATATGATGAAACTTTCATGATTATTATTGGTATGCTCTCCAGCCACCTCCTGATGCTAACCATGGAGTTGAAAGTATTTTATAATGGTCCTCTGATGTTACAGCTCTTACCTTGCTTTGCTACCTTTGATCTATGCTGCAGTTTGTTCAGTGCAGAAATAAGAGATGGCAGTGTTTTTCCTTTAGGGGGCTCCCCTGTGTTTTGTTGCACTGTAATCACATACTGAAGATACTGCTTAAAATGGCCTGGATGCAGAATGACCCTGCACTACACTTAGGGGGATGAGAACCAGCACTACAGCAAAAGCAGTGATGCTTAGGGTGAGGGTGGATGGAAAAGGAAAGAGGGATGTGTTGCAAATGTTCAGCTATGTATAAAAACTGAAAACAAAATAGACATTTGCTTTGCAGCCTATTGATTTGCGGGAACTAGAATATAGATGGAGAGTCAGTTCCTTCTTGCCATGTTTCTCTCCTTAGCTTCAGGAGAGACATTAGGAAAGCTTAATCTGAAGTATATGCATATGTCAGTGGAAAACAGGCTCCTCAATTTTGGGAGCAAGACTATCAAAATGAGTAATTAAAATGGAAAATCCATGTTATGCCACTTTATTTAAACTAAGCAAAAATAAAAGCTATGCCAGAAATACATGAGCTCTGAATAGTCCCCAGTTTGTAAGTAGCACTGTTTACTTGATTACTGAGACGTGATAAAACCGACTGAAGTTTTTGCGGCCTTTTTTTGGTTTTGGCTTGAAATATTCATGAAAATACAGAGGAGGTATCACTTCAGTGGCATATTAGGCTAGCATGAATTCTAAACATTAGCAGTGGCATTGAAGACAAGAAAAAAGCATTACACTGAATTGTTTTTAAAATGCAGCTCCCTTGCATCGCTTTTTCCACCACCTTGAATGAGCAAACCTTTATGTGTATATGTACATACATGCATGCACGTGTGCTCTCTCTGTCTCTCTTGCACGCACACAAATATATACAGAACAGCAGTGGTTCTCAACCTTTCCAGATTACTGTACCCCTTTCAGGAGTCAGATTTGTCTTGTGTACCCCAAGTTTCACCTCACTTAAAAACTACTTGCTTAAAAAAATCACACCAAAAATACAATAGTGTCACAGCACACTATTACTGATAAATTGCTTACGTTCTCATTTTTACCATATAATTATAAAATAAATCAGTTGGAATATAAATATTGTACTTACATTTCAGTGTATTGTATATAGAGCAGTATAAACAAGTCATTCTCAGTATGAAATTTTAGTTTGTTCTGACTTCACTAGTGCTTTTTATGTAGCCTGTTATAAAACAAAGTAAATATCTAGATGAGCTGATGTACCCCCTGGAAGACCTCTGCATACCCCCAGGAGTAAACGTACCCCTGGTTGAGAACCACTGCTGTACAGGACAATAGAACATTTCTAAAGTCTATTTCAGAAACATAACTCTGTAGAAAGCAAAGTGCATTTTTATAGTATTGCCCTTAGAGATCTCCAAGGGGCAGAGAGAGTGACCACAAAGAGTAGCAACACTTGATTACGAGAGTATTTCCCTTGAAGGGGTCATTCAGCTTGACAACAACACTGACAGCCTGTAACGTGCATTTGTCACACACATATACCGAACAATGACAATTACAAATGATTTCAAAAAGCCTTTTGTTTGACACAGGCTGGAAGTTGAAAAGGAGTCCAAGAAAGTTAGGCGCGCAAATCCCATTGAAATTCAATGTGAGTTAGGCTCCTAATCTCCTTAGGCTCCTTCTGAAAATCCCAGCAACGGTTTGCTGTGTGTATGTCTCCTTTCTTTCTGTAAATTTCAGCATGGGTTTGGAAAAATAAGGACGGATACAAGGTAACATTCTATACAGTTAGGACATTGGGGTTTAAATTGTACGCTTATTTGAAACAAAACTTGTACTATTAGTTATATGTGATTGTGATTGATATAAACATTATGACAGAATGCTCCTTGCTGGAGGAGCAAATCTCTGACTGGGAAACCCAGATTAAAGCAGAATCAAGACAGAGTCCTGTCTCTCAGACAAAGCCCTTCGGATCTCCCTATCTTCTTGAGATTTGGACTCCGGCCCCAGAGTTAACTAACTTCTAGCTCAGAATGACCAATTTCTTTCCAGGCTATAGTCATAATTTCTCCCCTCCTTCCATAAGCTCCAGCTGCGGGTGCGGGCTCTGGGGTCGCACTGGGAATGAGTGGTTTGGGGTGTAAAAGGGGGCTGGGGCAGGGTGTTAGGGGGTGCGGGCTCTGGGGTGGGGCTGGGGATGAGGGGTTTGGGCACAGGAGGGGGCTCTGGGCTGGGTTATGGGGGGGTGAGGGCTCTGGCTGCAGGTGCGGGCTTTGGGTGGGGCCAGAAATGAGTGGTTCAGGGTGCAGGAGAGAGCTACAGGCTGGGACAGAGGGTTAGGGTATGTGGTGGTGGGAGGAGGACTCCAGCTGGGAGTGCAGGCTCGGGGGTGGGGGTGGGAATGGGAATGAGAGGGTTTGGGGTAAAGGAGGGGGCTCTGGCCTTGGGCAGGGAGTCAGGGTGTGGGGGTGGGTGAGGACTCCAGCTGGGGGTGCAGGCTCTGTGGTGGGGCTGGGGATGAGGGGTTTGGGGTGCAGGAGGGAGTTCCAGGCTGGGATAGAGGGATTTTGGGGGGCAGGCTGGGAGGCAGGCTCTGTCTGGGGGTGTGGACTCTGGGGTGGCTCTGGGAATGAGGGGTTTAGGGTGCTGGAGGGGGTTCCGGGCCAGGGAAGGGTGTTAGTGTAGCGGGGGGCGGGGGGGCGGGTGATGCTCCAGCTGCGGGTGTGAGCTCTGGGGTGGCACTGGGGATGAGCAGTTTGGGGTGGAGGAGGGGACTGGGGCAGGGTGTTGGGGAGGTACAGGAGCCACCATGTTTCCTTTTTGATCAGATGTTCCAGTTGAAAACCAGATGCTTGGCAACCCTAGTAGTAAATTGTATTCATAATGCACCTTTGATCACTCACCTTCCTGCGTCCCTAAACCATCTTCTCTGGAACTTGAATCTGGTCTACACTCAAATCTTTTGCTGGTATAGGAATGTGTTTTAGAGGTGTGATTTTTTTTTAACAACATTTATTATCAGCAAAAGTGTATACCTAGTATAGATGCAATTATAGCAGAAAAAAATTACTTTTTTCAGTGTAGCTTATTTCTGTCAGGGAACTAGCACAAGCTATAGCTACAAAAGTACTCTTTTGCCAGTATACGTTGTGTATACACTGTATGAGCTATACTATAGCTGTACCACAAACCCTTTCTCTTTTGTAGACCAGGCCTTATTCTGTGTTCTCAGACTCTGACTGGCTTTAAACAAATATTGTAACTTTTAAAACTAGCACTATTATACTTTATAAGAGAGTGACTTTAATTATGGTAGCTGGGCTGTAATTAAAGAATAATTACACTGTAGTTATCATTTTTATACTTGTCATTACATTAATTCCATGAAGTTTCATTCAGTAATATAATATAATTCTATCATAACCATAAAGTTAACTAAATGCCTGAGAATTATTACCCTGTAAATGTAGTTGATGTATCTGGATTCTAAAAATATACTTGCAAGTATAAAACCAAAGGGGTAGGCCATATAACCTTATCCTTATATGAACTGGAAGTAATTAGTTATCAAAAAGCATAATTATAATTAAATCATACAAGAATTGTAGTGTGAGTGTTGTGTAATTACCACAATTGTTTAAACTGTAGACTCAGCACCTATAGAACTCTTTGTATGCACTCAAATATGGATTTCTCCCCTGTATGTAAGATGCTTTGAAGTGCAGGAAGGAGAATATTCAGTCTTGAACCAATGGCAAATCTATACTCCAGTATTTTCTGGCCTATATATAAAGCTGAGGGAATAGTGAAAAAATAAATAATGGGATTAAAAAGAGTTTAAAATGGTTAACTTGTGTGTATACCTTTGTTTGTTTGCTTTCCTTGAATATTCAATTAAATGAGTTTGCTGGCAGGAGCATCTGCTGAAACAGAGAATTTTAAGTTAAGATGACAGAATACTCATGGAAAGTGAACTTTGAATTTGCAGGTTTCAGAGTAACAGCCTGTTAGACTGTATCTGCAAAAAGAACAGGAGTACTTGTGGCGCCTTAGAGACTAACAAATTTAAGGTGCCACAAGTACTCCTGTTCCTTTTATATACACATACAGAGAAGGTGGAAGTTGCCATACAAACTGTAAGTGGCTGATTAATTAAGATGAGCTATTATCAGTCGGAGAAAAAAACTTTTATAGTGATAATCAAGATGGCCCATTTAGACAGTTGACAAGAAGGTGTCATATTATTTAGGAGATCAGGCTAGATGATCATACTGGTCCCTCCCATTCTTAATCTATTAATCTAAATAGGTATTTGCCATTAAATAATTTCAGTGTCTGCAGTATTCAAGATATTTCCTGTAGTAAGCATAGAAAAGTACCATGGAATACTGCAGAGACTGAAGTAACTGTATTTTACTATCATATTGTAAAACCTAAATGCTTTTAGGGTTCACCCTTGTATGTTGATGGCTTCAAAAAGTCCAGGTTATGTTTTATGTCACAAACTTATTTTCCAGAAATATCTGACATTGTAGATCCACTCCTGTTTCATCAGCTTCCAGCACCCTAGCAAGAAAGAGAGAAAAGAACAGGCAAATTAAGGTAGGCAAATAGACAAAAGTGAGATTAAAATATTGAGTCTGAGCTGCAGGCTTTCTAGTGGATTCCCCCACATTTCTTTTGGACTCACCTGGGAGTCATTTTATTGACACACATCACATTCTGTAGCAGCCCACACACTGGCTTACATATGTATTCACTTTACTACAATTTGTGAGACGAATCTACCTGCCCAAGAACGATTGCTATTAATATTTTATTGCAAGTTCCAGGTTTGATCCAATGCTGCCATTCTGACTCGGTTTCTTCACCACAAACTCCTGTTCTTTCTCTGATTCTCCACTGCTGATGGCCTCTTGGAATAGAAACAGGATGGGCACAGATCTGGCTGCTAGTTTTGTCCTTTTTAATTCTGCAAGACTTTTCAGTATTTGAAGAGTTTATTCAGAAGACGGAGATCAGGAGGAAACATTAGGCAATGCTGTAATGCTGTTGAAAATAGCACAGCAGTCCACACCCAGTTACTTTGTTGATAAGTGTTATATAAATACAAAAAACAATTGTATTAGCATGCCCCCCAACACAGTTTTGGCTTATAAGCCAAAGGTTTTGTGAGAGAGATCCCTCTGAGAAAGACTGGACAGCTTCCTTTTGTACTTTTTATGTTCTATTGTGTTGGATCTTTTAGACTTATATTTGTTATAGAATATTAGGCTTAGTAACTTATGGCATTGGGTTGAGATGAGACTTTACCAAAATATAGAACACAACCCAACCACATTATGCAATATGGAATAGTATTAAGATTTTAATGTTTTTGTGACAGCTTTAGCTATTGTTTTATTGTGAAAAAGAGGAGTTCAGGAAGCCAGTTGGGATGTAATGCAACATGTCTTGAAAGTAACGTGTCAAGTCAAGAACAAGGAAAGACACTTTCTTCTTAACTTTGTGTTAGCAAGATAGACACTGACTTTGCAGAATCACTGTAGCAAGTTGCAAATGATGTATGAAATGAGATAGCCTGCCCATGGCACAGAGAAAATCTATAGCTAGTACTACTGTGCAGCCACTGTGGCACTATGTGCTATTTGCTGTGAGATACAGCTCAGTTATAGCCTTCATCTAGGCACCAAATGTTAGACAACAAGAAAAGGAAAATATTTTAAATGAGCTTTTCAGTGTCCGGTATTGTCTCTCTGTCCAGTCCTATTGTCAAGCAATCAGATTTCTATAATGTTTCTTGTCACATAAAGTCTTAAAATATTAAACCTTAATATTCCACCTTTCCTGTGGAGTTAAATCCATTGGATAACACTGAGATCCCTTAATAAAAAATCTTCTTCCAAGATTGGTGGAATTTTAAAGCACCAGGACTGCAACTTCCTTTCTCTCTAAAAAATCCAAAACATTCTATCCTCATTAAAGTTAACAAGATTTTTAAAAGAAACGATACGTTTGTTAGAGTTTTAAAAATATTTGAGGTTACTGGGAGGGTATGAAAGTGTGAAGGTTTTTGTTTTTGTTTTTTTTACATTTGTTACCATTACAGAATAAAGGAATATTTGTCATCAACCTGAAATGACTTCAGGAAGAAATCCCAATGCAGTATAAGGTCTGGATAATGGCATAGCAGACGCCTTGTCTCATTTCCAGTTCGATAGATTTCGTGAGCTTGCCCCAGGAGCTAGCAGTAAACCCAAGCAGATGCTGCTGGCTGTCTGGAACCTCGGAATATAATGTGGTAGGCGGAATTGAGATATTTGGCTCCCGGCTTACAAGTTGTTTCTTTTGTTTTCTCTTAAGGAGTCTTGTCAATTAAGGATCCAGAGAGTGGATCACCTATACAGCCCTCCGTGGAGGTCAGTTGTTGCTGTACTGGGTCAAGGATAATGCAGCTGCTGTTGTCCCTTGATGATCACACATGGGACAATGGGTTCTTTCTCCCCAGTAGGGCTGCTAGGCAAGAGGCCATCTGGAGATATCTGGAAACCTGTCTGGGTTGAGGGGGGAGGCAGCCAAGCAATGGCACCTCCTTGTGGCAGATGTCCAGTGCAGGTACTCCATAGGGAAGGCAGCTAGTGATCAGATAAATGGTTTGGTAAAGGATGTAAAAGGAGGAACTGGATAAAGGAACAGAATGGGGGAGGGGGTCGTGGACTCCTCAGATTGATACGTCAGGGAGCCAACCACCCCCTACACCACCCTGTTCTCATAGCCCACCTTAACCCTCTTACGAGGGTGGTGGATGGTAAGGTCCAAGCCATGGGTCAGCTGGGGGACCTGGATGGAAACAAAGGGGGGCTGGTGGAAGCCACGGAGAATTTATTTGAATAAGCATGGATTTGACTGCACTGTACACTGTACACTTTATCTGCTGGGTAGTCCCAGATATCTATATAATAAAGTTGTGGCCTGATTAAAATCCATAACAAGTGTCTCCAGTCCTTCTTGCGGTGTACCCAGACAATAGGATTTAAAGGTGTGTTGTAGGAAGGTTTTAACTAACATGTTCTAGGATGTTGGACAAAGCGGTGCAGACCCAAACATGTACTATGTAAGTTGGTTGAGTTAAAGTTTAGGCTCCCTCCAGGCTTTCATGCAATCATTTGAGCGCTGCAAAAGATGATGGATGAGATTCTCACCCCTGCTCTGGCCACTCTATGTCAGCTAAAATTCCAAGATCCAGCTACGGGAGGATTCCCCTGGTGCAGAAACTGAGGAAGGCAGCCATAGGTTATCCTTGAGGAACTCCTTATAATTCCTGACATGCCGAGGGTAGGGCTGAGGGCAGGAGGAGTATTTCAGGAATGGGGCTGCAGCACATAGTGCTGTGGAGATTCCAGGCAGCAAGACAGCCCACGAGGCTGTCTAAATTCTGCCAGGGGCCACCACCCTCCCCCTGGGCTGCAAGTTCTGTGCTGCACCTCTGAGAGATTCAGCACGGAATCCAGTACTGCCCATTGTAAGCATTCAAGAATCATAAGTGAGACCCAAACAATTCATGAGGTTGGTTGAAAAATCATGAAATTTATTAAAATACTATGTTATTATTTCTTTTTATGAGCCTTCTAATTTACACTTGATTCATATTTTTAAGCTTCTCTGTACAACCATGAAGGTTAGAAAATTACTGGGTGTTGTGAGAATGGAAATTCTCATGAAATGACTTGATTCTAGGATGTGGGACTTAAAAAAACAACAACAACAACAAAACCACCTAATACCATGTCTCACAGTCAAGGTGCCAGAGTTGGGAACACTAAGAATTTCATACTGCATGTCTTGTTTACACTAGACTTCTCAACCATGTTAGTTAGAATCCATTAGTAACATCTTCTAACAAAACACCTTTTATTCAGATCTAGACACGGCCTCTGTGTCTTTCATGACAATGGGGCATGATTTTTGTATATGCTCCTTCCTGTGTTTCGCCCTGTTAATTTGGGTGGGTAATCTGAGCTAAGATTCTGATTCACTGGAGACAGTTTTCACCCCCAAGCAAGTTCTAATGAAACATTAGTTCTCCATCCTGATGCACCCCCTCTCTCCTTACTCCGCCTCCTCTCCTTCCCGTCTCTGAAGCAGCTCTTTCCTCCTCCTTCCTGCTGCTGCCCATCTTTTTCCTTTCCCCATCTCCCTTTGCTACATAGAATCTGCCAGATTTAGGCAGGTCTTTATTTATTTAGCACTCACCTGCAGCCATGCTACATTTGCAATTTTTATGTTGATTATAAAAAGGTGAAGTGTTAGTTTACAAATTTCCCAGTTTAAGGTGTTGGGTTTTTTTAATCGAAAGGGAAAGCTACAGTCTAGTGTGGCTACTAATAAGCATGATGGAAAACTGCTATTGGCTGAGCTTTTATTTTTCAATTTCTCTTTTATACACACGGATGATTTTAAATCTGTACCTATTGCTGACTTTCTTTATTTTGACAACAATTATGATTTTTTAACTCATGATTTGATACATCGAGGAGCGAAGGGGGGGAATAGGTTCTCTTGGCACATCCCTCTCCCTTCCTTCAACATCTCCGTACGGAAAATCAAGTTCAGAGGGGTTGAGTTCACTAGCTAGCAGCAAGAAGTGCCTGATCAGAACTACTGACCTCTCATCTGGAGATATCCTGAATTAATAGGGTCAGTACAGCCAAGGAAAGACTGGTATTCATCCAGTATCACGAGCAAGGTGTCTTGCAAAATGCATAGCTCTATGATTTCCTTGTGTTAAGAACATTGATTTATTGATTATTTATTAACCAAATCATTTCAGAAAATATATCTACTGTCAAAATATTTTGACTAATCAAATATTTACTCTGTCTCTTTGGTGTTTTTCCCCATATAAACAAGTATATTTAATCATGGACCCAAGCCTATTGTGTCTTTATAGGAAAAACTACTGTTCAAGTCAGTGGGTATTTTGTGTGTGTCAGACTGTGTCTTAAATGTTTCCCTATCAGAGAAGCCACTTGTTCTGCTTTCTGGCATTTTTGAAGTAGGAGTCCTATGGAGTGATATTATTATTATTATTTATTATTATTGCAGTGTAATGATGTATTTTCTGAAGATTAATGTTCCAAAAATGACATTCTGAAAAACAGTTATCTAATGCTGTCACATAAGACCGCCTTTATCAAGTATTGTAGAAACAACAGTTCAGTGACTAGAGTAGTTCATTCCATCGCTTGGTAGTGTTGTTATTTTGACAGAAAGCTGCATCCTGTAAGCGTCTTAGACAAACATTTCTTTAGAAATGATATCAGTCAAGGAAGCATGCACTGTCTAAACAAGTTTGGAATAACACGATTTGTTTTGTTTTCTTCTCGATGAATGTGTTCGAGTGTATTGTTTTATAGTATATTTAAACACCTCTATAAGTTTGTGGTCTCTTCAGTTTCTCTGTTTAATTTGTACATCTGTTATTCTTTATTGTCTAAGCTTCATGCAGTATACATTGCATTCACCAACAAGGGCATCTAAAATATGCATGCATTGGAATCTGGGAAGGATTTGGTGAATTTGACAGATTTCAAATATGAATATAAATTTTTGACCATTTGAACTATTGCAGTTCAAACACAGGCTGTCCCCTTTAAATCACACTCAGTAATACTGAAACAGCTTCCTGTCACCTTGTGAAAGCCACTAATAATAATCCATTATCACGTAATGTATGGGAGCACTGACTTACTATAGTTTTCTCATTAAGGAGCTGACTCTGTGGTCAAGTAATTTTCTGTATTTGGTGCCAGTGTGCATCTAAGGCAGGTGGGTCAAGGGATGCACTTTCAATTCTTTCATTCCAGAAAAGAGGAAACCCAAACTCAGATTGCAAACGCTTGTACAGAAGGCTCCAAATATAGTAAAATTGCTGTCAAAACTTGTGCACGTTACACACACTTTAGTTTCTATTTAACCTATTTCCCTTTAGGGGACTCTGTTCTTTTTCTTCAGTTGTACTCTAGTCCTACATAGAAATGAAACTGTTACTAAAAATGTGGAATTATCTGACTGGATATAAATATATGGTTGTAGAATGATCATATATTCATATAATGCTTATAATCTACCCGCCCTTCCCAAAGCACTTCATAAATCTTGCCAAACAATTGTACGAATTACATGTAATATATATGCACCTCATACATGGTGATGATATCGTTATGAAAAGTGTAGAGCATTGGTTTTTTTTTTGTGAACTTTTGGCTGCCTCACCTGAACTCTGCCTACTAATCCCTCAGCCCTGGAACTGCTTTGAACATTGCAAACCTCAGAATACTTCAAATAGTCTCCTCTTTTATTTAACCTTGAAGGGAAATGCCTACCAAGAGGAAACATTTCTTTACTCCACATATAAAATTCTTCCACTCTTTTCCCTCCCCACCCAATTTACATTTACCTGAGATCCGCTGTTCACAATATTCAGCCCTGAAGCCATGTCCATTTTAAGGACTGATATCCCATAAACCTTCCAGGGTAGAAATAGAAGCCTTATGCTACTGCAAAAGAGAGAGAGAGCCCCAGCTTTCCAATGGGGTACTCATCACTTATTTCATGTCCTGGAGAGTCCTATGATAGCCTTTAAAATAAGATTTTATTATGTATATAAAATGAACTCTGGGTCATTCTGATATATTTCTAAAATACAGTAGTTCCCGTTTTGGTTATCCTTCCTCCAAAGTTTATATGGTTTAACTCATGGTACTGAGGGAGTCTGGTTCTACTGGTGGTGTGATATAGAAAACAGTACCATGTTTTAAAAAACATTTAAAAAATATTCTAAAATAGATTTTCAGTAAAATACATGGCATATCCAGTATACATGATCACAACATGATATAAAGATTTTGTTGGCATTTATTAAGGAATGATTTGAGGACTGGAAAACCTGCCTTGTAGTCAAAGACTAAAAGCTCAATCTATTTAGCTTAACAAAGAGAAGTTAAAGAGGTGACTAGTTTATGGTCTATAACGGCGATGTCCAATATGTTCAACAGTAGCCACATGTGGCTAATAGGCTATTGAATTATGGCTAATGCATGTGGGTTTTTTATAATATGGCTTAATGTGGCTTTTTTATAATGTGGCTAATAAGAAAAATTCAAAACCACCAGTGTGGCTAGCATCGAATTTCTATTGGACACCGCTGGTCTATAAGTACTTATGTAGGGGAAATATTTTTGATAGTAGAAGGCTCTTTAATGTAGCAGACAAAGGCACAACAAAATCCGACTGCTAGAAGCTGAAGCTAGACAAATTCAGAGTAGAAATAATGCATACATTTTAATAGTGAGGGTAATTAACCATTGAAACAATTTACCAGAGGATGTAGTGGATTCTCCATCATCTGAAGTCTTTAAATCAAGACTGGATGTTTTCATAAAAGAGCCACTGTTTCTCAAGCAGATGCTATGGCTTGATGCTGAAATCACTTAGTTGGTATAATTCTATGGCCTCTCTCAGACAGGGGGTCAGAATAGATTATTGTAATGGTCCCTTCTGGACTTAAAGTTTATGAATGTATGACTATTCATGAGCAACTTTACCAGATATACATTGTTTTAATATATATTTTATAGAACTGTTATATTTACATTTGATTTGTTTAGCTCATTCAGTATATCCTATATGTTTGTGATTAGTTTTGAAGACAAGTAAATTTCTTCAAAGTTTTCACTGTCTGGTTTTCATAGTTTTTTTTTTTTTTTTTTTTAATTGCAAACATGGTGAAAATAAATGTACCACAGACATTTTAGGGTTCTGTTGTATATAAATCACTTCCCCCCACTTTTGGAGTGTAGCCCCTGGGGTGGTGGTGGGTGGGTGGGAACAAAGATATTATACCTCTGATCTGTCATTTGGGCCCTTCGGTGTTACCATAATACATACACATATATACAGTAAAGTTCAGTGCTTCCTCCCCTGTGCCCAGCCCCACTCCTTGAACATAATTCCACATATTGCTGCTAGGGCCTGGCATTTGGGCCCCATGACACTTATGAGCACAGAGCAATTTCCAGTTGCAAGGGATGGTCTCTCCCAGGCTGCTGCTGATTATGCTACACCTATTGTAATCTTCCTCCCAGATGTCTGCCTTTGATGAAGATCCAGTGTGGTCTCTGGTCACAAAGGGTACAGCTGAATAGTGCACAGTGTTCTCATTACTTAAACCTAGGACTCATTGCAAGGGGGGGACCCTAACATTCTAATTTTAGCTTTGACTCTGGCCATAGTCAAGTTACTTAACTATAGCTTTTCTTCCCCCATTTTTGAAATGGGACTAGTTATATTTACCTGCCTCAAAGAGGGGTTGTGATTATTAATTGAATTCTGTATCATGGTCTTATAGAAGAGGGGTGGAAATCACCAGGCTCTCCAGAAGCTGGGGGCCTACTATCTCCCTCTTCCCTGGCTTATTTGGAGAATCATCTCTTGAAACTCATTTAAAAAATGCTGACCACAATGCACAGACCTCGATGCAAACACACAATTTCTGTAGCAGCAGGTACAGGGGAGAGGATGGGGATTTAGGTACAAAATGAGTGAGCTGAAGAAGGGAGTGTGACACAATCATTTAATTGACCTTTCCCTAAATCTTAATTCTAGTCCTATGCACACCAGTGTGATTGTGGAGAGAAGGCAACTTATATTTATGGAGAAAGATCCTGAAAGATTGCTTGCAGGCCCACTCAAAGATGCTAAGTTTGATTAAGTGAAGAGGAATAATATATCTGATTGAAATGGCAATAATTTAGGTAGCCAGCATGTAAATACCAAAGTTTGACTTTGTCCAAAAAACTTGGATTAACAACTCTTTCCTCCCAGTTAGTGCCAAAAGATTTTCAACGTCCTCAAGTTGTCAAAACTTTGTCATGTTTTCATGTCACCAGAAAGACAGTCCCTCCCAAGTTTTATTTTGGAGGTGTCACTTTTTCAGTGCCGAATCAAGTGGAGGATGTCATCTACAGCAGTGGCTCTCAACCTTCCAGACTACTGCACCCCTTTCAGGAGTCTGATTTGTTTTGCGTACCCGCAAGTTTCACCTCACTTAAAAATTACTTGCTTACAAAATTAGATATAAAAATCAAAAGTGTCACAGCCACACTATTACTGAAAAATTGCTTACGTTCTCATTTTTACTATATAATTATAAAATAAATCATTTGGAATATAAATATTGTACTTACATTTCAATGTATAGTATATAGAGCAGTATAAACAAGCCATTGTATGAAATGTTAGTTTGCACTGACTTCGCTAGTGCTTTTTATATAGGCTGTTGTAAAACTACGCAAATATCTAGATGAGTTGATGTAGCCCCTGGAAGACCTCTGCGTACTCCCAGGGGTACATGTAGCCCTGGTTGAGAACCGCTGATCTACAGAATCACCAACATCACTTCCTGCAGCATCTAGCTTTCGCTAGTAGTCTCCTGTGCAAGTATCAACTGAATCTGAGCCAAAGTTTATAAAATCTCTCAAGATCACAGCTTACTCTGATACTGGTGCAATCCTTATTTTATTCATTCTTTATCAAACATTATCAGGAGAGTACATGAAAATGGCTCAATTCTCAACTGAGCTCTCTAGAGTGGACAAGGACTCTAGTCCGCAGCTCTCCCAAACCTGAATAAGCAGCAACAGCATTCACTCCTCCAAGTTGGGACTTTGATCAGGTCTTGAGTTGTAATAAGAATTCTTCACAGCAAGACACAGGCAGAGACACTGCCAGACTCAAACACCGGGGGGAACCAGAAGTAGGACTCCAGCTTCTTAACTGCTGGCTGACATCTGGGAAGGGGGAAGTAATGGCTCCCACACTGGCTGGGCCAAGAAGGAAGGACATCCACTCGGGGGTTGTCAAGTAGTGCTCTGAGGGGGAGAGAGACCTTTCCCTCCATTGGGGATGGGGGATCATGAGGGTGTAGTAAATCCTGAGGAAGATGCAGTGTAAATTTGCCTATGAAAGAAACACAGGATCAATCCGCGGACAGAGACCAGACCCCCCTCATCACCGCAGTCCCCACAAAATGACTGAAAAGCTGTCCTGCTCCAAGAGGCCCATATAATTTGCACCCACAAAAGTGCATGGGATATTCTGGGTCATTTTGTGGGGTGCAGACTCAAAAGATTGAGAACCAGTTTTTATAACGAGTTCTAGGTAAACTTTACCTGTAACTGGATTTTTCTTAACACTGCCCTGTCCTAGTTTCTTATGCATACTCTGGTGCCATTTCCTCTGGTGTCAGCTGATATCAGCCGCCCTCTCAGTTATTTTTAATTCCTCTTTTCAGTCCAGTAGCCAGTCTGCCATTTGGGTACCATTATCTTCTCATGCACTTGTAAAGTAGGAGAGCTTCATTTTGATCATAAGGGTAATTTTGTTGTCCTCCAGCTGGAACACCACTCTTCTCTAACTATCTCCTTCAGCTACTTCTTGTGCCACCCTCCCACGCCCTCATCTGATTTTCTACAGTCTACAGGATATGGCACGCTTAATCTCTGTAGATTTCAGTTTGGGAACTGCCATTGTCCCTTCTGTCTTAAACCAAAAAATGATTGCAATATGACATCTTCAGGGAGGTGGTGATCATGAGTCAACTCGTAACATTATTGGGTTGAAAAGTATCTGAGCTATATATTTTTTTTTCTATGTAGACTCTGGTATGAGGTTGCCTCGTGACAGTCCTCTCCTCTTGGGTATTCTATTGCTGAAATCAACTGTTTTAATATCTCCTTCCCCAGCATTGGTTATGTGAGCATAACACGTCCCAAAAACCTTTCACCAAAGTTGGTTATTAGATTTTGAGGCATGAGAATTAGTCGGTCAGCCAGTGTTAAATTCCATAAGTTTCTTGTGTTATATAAAGCATTGCTAAAATTCCTGACGTCTATATTTGTTTCACCAAATGAATGGACCTTAAGCTGGGGACTACACTGGTATTTTTGAGCTTAATATTATTAGAAGTTACTGTGGGAATGAATGAGGATCATATTACACTCTATATTCTGCAGACTGTTTACGGAGCAAGAAAGTAGTTTAATAAACAAATACTTACTTTGCCTCTTTAAAGGGAATTATGTTTATTTTGGAAGCTTCCTCTTGGTAATATAATCCATGTTTTAAAAAAATAGCTTTTCCTTTTATGTTTACCATCTCTAAAAAGAGGGGGGAAAGCCTAATGGATGAATATATACACTCATCCTCGGTATAGATCAACACAGCAGTTATAAAGGCTCAGCTACAAACCAAAAAAGAATAATATTCAATAGAACATTTGGTTTAGATATTAAACTACGGAAGTTAAATAGCTCGCCTTATTTGATTTTGTAAAAGCCTTGTAAAAGTAAACTACAGGGGGCAGGAAATATTAACCAGATTTCACAAGAATGCTGATGCACAAAATTAATTGGGGCTGCGTAGCAGCTTTACAGAATCTTGTGGATCTTGGAAATTATTTGTCTAGTCTTTTTTTATTAAATGATTGATTATATTGTTTTGAAATCGGCTAAAAAAAATTGGTGATTTGGTTTAGACTCCTGATTTTTAGGCGGTAAAATCCAGAGAACAAGATGATATAAAGTTCTGTTCAGGACTTTGGTTTCAAAGACCATTCCCCACTGCCCCCAAATCTTAAGTTACTTTCTGTTACTCTTTTTTATTACTTCCATCAGAGTCTGTTTTAAAAATAAACTGAAGCAATTTTCATTAGTTCTGCATCCCCAGAGTTTTGCATAACATGACGTATTTTACCAACACACACAATGAAATTAAAATCATGTCCTGGCTGTCTCTTATCTCAGCAAGGTACTTTTTCTTCTTTAAATCTTCTTCTCCATTGAGATCTGCTTCCTTGATGGATTAGAAAACTAGTGTGAGTTTTCCAGTTTGTCAACAAATGTAGGACCTAAATGCAGACATGTGTAACTCTATATCAGGGATAAGATGAACCTAGTAAGTGCAACAAAGGGACACCTAGATTGTTTTGTTGTTTCTGCTTTATCATGTGTGTTTACTGATGGTTATTAATGCCACCAAACAAAATACACTGATTCTTTTCCCTTCTAGCTTTCATACTGAAAAAAACTTAAACAATTCTCCAGATTCCAGAATAATCTGTTACTAATCCAGGTTCAGATCTATGTTCCTAGTTGTACACGTAAAATGGTCGTTTTAATATATGTTCATTCATGAAAAAATATATGGTCTTTTTTCAACGTTATGTAGGAATTAGGGCTGTCAATTAATCGCAGTTAACTCATGTGATTAACTCAAAAAAATGAATCGTGATTTAAAATTTGTATCGAGATTAATCTCAGTTTTAATCTCACTGTTAAACAGTAGAATACCAATTGAAATTTATTAAATATTTTTGGATATTTTTCCACATTTTTAAATATATTGATTTCAATTACAACACAGTATACAAAGTAGACAATGCTCACTTTATATTGTTATTTTTATTACAAATATTTGCACTATAAAAATAGCAAACAAAATAAATAGTATTTTTCAATTCACCTCATACAAGTACTTAGTGCAATCTCTTTATCATGAAAGTGTAACTTACAAATGTAGGGTTTTTTTGTTACATAACTGCACTCAAAACCAAAACAACGTAAAACTTTAGAGCCTACAAGTCAACTCAGTCCTACTTATTGTTCAGCCAATCGCTAAGAGAAACAAATTTATTTACATTTACGGGAGATACTGCTGCCTGCTTCTTATTTACGTCATCTAAAAGTGAGAACAGGTGTTCGCATGGCACTTTTGTAGCTGGCATTGCAAGGTATTTACATGCCAGATATGCTAAACATTCATATGCTCCATTGCGCTTCGGCCACCATTCCAGAGGACATGCTTCCAGGCTGACGATGCTCAATAAAAAAATAATGTATTAATTAAATTTGAGACTGAACTCCTTGCAGGAAAATTGCATGTCTCCTACTCTGTTTTACCCACATTCTGCCATATATTTCATGTTATAGCAGTCTCAGATGATGATCCAGCATATGTTGTTCGTTTTAAGAACACTTTCACTGCAGATTTGACAAAATGCAAAGAAGGTACCAATGTGAGATTTCTAAAGATAGCTACAGCACTCAACCCAAGGTTTAAGAATCTGAAGTGCCTTCCAAAATCTGAGAGGGACAAGATATAGAGCATGCTTTCAGAAGTCTTAAAAGAGCAACACTCTGATGCAGAAACTACAGAACCCGAAAAACCAAAAAAGAAAATCCACCCTCTGCTGGTGGCATCTGACTCAGATGATGAAAATGAACATGGATCGGTCCTCGCTGCTTTGGATGATTATTGAGCAGAACCCGTTATCAGTATGGACTCATGTCATCTAGAATGATGGTTGAAGCATAAAGGGACATATGAATCTTTAGTACATCTGTCACATAAATATCTTGCAACGCCAGCTACAACAGTGCCATGTGAATGCCTGTTCTCACTTTCAGGTGATATTGTAAACAAGACATGGGCAGCATTATCTCCTGCAAATGTAAACAAACTTGTTTGTCTGAGCGATTGGCTGAATAATAAGTAGGACTGAGTGGATGTGTAGGCTCTAAAGTTTTATATTTTTTTTTGTTGAATGCATTTATTTTTTTCACATAATTCTACATTTGTAAATTCAACTTTCATCATAAAGAGATTGCACTACAGTACTTGTTTTAGGTGAATTGAAAAATGCTATTACTTTTGGTTTTTTACAGTGCAAAATATTTGTAATAAAAATAAATATAAAGTGAGCACTGTACACTTTGTATTCTGTGTTGTCATTGAAATCAATATATTTTAAAATGTAGAAAATATCCAAAACTATTTAAATAAATGGTATTCTATTGTTGTTTAACAGTGCGATTAATCATGCAATTAATCACAATTAATTTTTAATTGTGTGATTAATCACAATTAATTGTTTTATCTGTTTGACAGCCCTAGTAGGAATTATGCCTAATTTGGTAAAACATTATATTTCATAAAAATGTAGTGATCTTGTTAATGGGATATTGCACTCAAGCTCTTAAAGTACTAGTGCTGATCAAGCTCCTAATAACTGAAGTCATTTTTTAAAAGAAACATTTTTTCACAAAAGCTGTTCTGACTTACCCTTTTAAATGATATCCTTCATACTATTAAGAGTACTATAAAACATATTGAACCTGTTCCTTAGTTCACAGAAGCTAATAATCTTTTAAATTATTAAGTCCATCCATCAAATTGTACCCTTTTGCCCTCTCCCCTGCTTACAGAACTATTTTTACAATAACAACTGTATAACTATAATCAATGTGTGTGGTTTACTCGCAGATCCCCAGGGACTCAAGAAACTTTTTCAAACTGTTAGTTCAATCCTGCAACCCTCACCTACATGAGAAATCTCAGTGAAATCAATGGGATGTATACGTACATATACATCTTGATCCACCGCTGAAATTCAGTCACCTGTGAGGTGAGGTAAACTAACAGTAACCCCACTCAAGAGTTTAGGAAGAATACATTACTTCAATGAAACTACATGAGAATTTAGGTAGGGATAATATAAATACTCAAAAGTACTTGAATCAATGCACCTGGGCTAACATCTACTTCTGGGGAAAATCCTCTGGATTTTCAGTTCACAGAATTGGTTTTATATCCCATTCCAAAGACAGCACCATCATTAGTCTTAAAATCATGGCTAGGGCATTGGCTCAGGGCTGACTCAAAGGGTATGTGTTCACTGCAAAGTTAACTCAAGTTACCTACAGTTGAGTTACTCCTCTTGAGTTAATCTGACTCAAGTGACAGTAGCCAGACTGCAAAATAACACTTGAGTGGCTGTGTCCACCTTGGTGCTATACTTGCCCAGGCCTAATATTTTTGGGTCATATCCCTGTGGTTCTGTATGCGGATCCACTCTAAGAATTCTTTCCCAGTGAACTGTGGTAGAACTTGTCTCTCCTCCCTGGGTACTCAAGGGGATATTTGGGAAGGCACTGGAGAAGCAGCAGTACTTGAGTGGCATTATGCTGTGACCACATTATAAAGTGGTTGTGTTAGCAGCTGGCATGTTGTGCTAATTCAGTATTTAGCCTATTCATCCCAGTCAACTCAACTTGAGTTAAGGTTTTTGTATATGGACAGGACTCGAGTTAACTTAGCAGATGAAGACAATCCCAAAAGAATGTGTAAGTGTGAAAGGAGCTCAATTTATGAATTTGCCATGGTGCCAGTTGGATTTTAAAGCTGAAATCTAACAAACCAGGTGTACCAGTATATAAGAGAATCCAATAGGATAACCCCTTTTTATTGATTTTGGGGAGTGTTAGGTTACTAGTTTAATGCTGGTCAGCTTTTAACTTGAACTGTATTTTTCAAATCAGGACTGTTGCTTACTCTTAACCAATCAACAATTTATTAATTTAACCAGAACCACATTCGTATACAATCAACAGTTCACTCAGATGTAGACACAACCGGTTGTGTGTAGTACATACCCAATAAAGTTATCAAGCAATTATCACGGACTAGAGTTGAGGCTCAACAGTTATGTCAAAGAACAATGCAAATGATCAAGATCTCTTATTACATTTATATATGATAATAAATTCTCAGTTCCTTACACATTTATCACACTCCCAAGTATGCAGTTGTCTGTAAGGCACCTTTTAAGAGTGTGTTTACTACTCTTTGACTGGATTGGTCCAAAAGGGACAAGTATGGAATATTAAAAGCAATTGCTTAAAACAATTATTTTGATCTCTCTTAGGATATTTGCTTGGACTTATAAAGGAGTTAAAATCTAAAATATGGTTAACTTGAGGTCTCACTAGAGAGCATGGATAACCTACAGTTATTTATAGTAAAGAATAGAAGGGGGAATACAGTCTTTGAAATGAAATTTCACCACTTCTTCTTACCCTCTTAACCCTGGGATGGGGGACAGCCCTTTTCACACAGCTAGTCTGAGTGTTGGTCACACTTCAGATTCTGCAGCTTCTTGTGTCAAGTTCAGTCAATTCTTCTGAGCACATGGTGACTTCAGTTTATATACCCTAGTCTCAGGGCTCATAGGAGGGGGCAAGCCTCTTATTCCTATTGGACACATGCCAAGTGAGTGCTTAGCTCAATCAGTTTCTTTGCTGCTTCCATTGGTATCCAGTAGATGGTGTTGGCATACAATGAATTTCTTCAATCCTTTTCTTATCGGAGACTTTTTAAGTTTGATTCATTTCAAGGAATATATTTTATTATTGGCCCCTGCTATCAATTGGGATCCCCCCATTTTAAGCAATTTTTCTTAATATCCCAAAGTTATACTCTTGTTTCTATGTTTTAGCATACCCTGTTCTAGAGAATTCCTATTACATCTGACATGCTACAATTATTTACAGTGAAAACCAACAAAAACCCCATAATCTTCTAAATTTGGAAGACATACTCCATACATGTTGTTTAGGACTAACAATATAATAAGAGACATTATTCACATATAGAAAAATTTAGGTCTGACTCACAAGGCAAACAAACATGAAGCTTCTCATTTGGGGTGAAAGATAAATTATCCATGGTATACTGAATTTATAAGACAAACAATATATAGTTTATAATTTGGGCTGAAAACTTGTGGATTGGATGTTTTGGGGTAACAGGCAGTTTGTCCTATTTGACATTTAATCTTACAGTCATATTTCTAGTTTGTTTAACTTGCAGCTTCCTCACCATCTCTTGATCCACTCAGTGTGCAGTGGGCCACATTGTATAGGAAAGCAAAGTGTGACCCTTGCCTGGTAATTTGGAGTTCTTTTTAGCAAGTTGGGAGGGAGAATTTTTTTGATCCATATGCAAATTGAGAGAGATTCTTGCCTAAGTGATAAACGATGCTCTCATTTAGCCATTTTAGTTTCTATGTTTGGGGAGGGGAATGCCTGACCTGTGGGTCCTTAGACAAAGTGGCTCAACTGATATGAACCATTTTCCTATTCCCTTCAAAGGTGAATCCTCTTTTGAAATAAACAGAGGTGAATAGCTTTCTAATTTTTGAGGGCCAGAAGAAATCATTAGTTATTAATTCAAGGCATATTTGTTTCATATATCCCTCACAAAGGGAATACCACCTATTGAATCACTCAGATCTCTTCCCACCAGACCTATAGTTCCTCATATGCATGTTCTGAGCCAGTCCCACCTGGCTTAGCTGATGAAACTTGAGAAAATCACAGTCCTGGAGGCTGCAAAGTGTATCTGACTTCGTGCAGATAAATAAAACAGTGGGAAATTAAAAAATAAAACAGTCACAGAGAATTTTTAATTTGACTAAGAACTAGTTCCAATTCGATAACATTTTTTCACTTCCCAGTTCTTTCCTTTTAATCCATTTTAAGTCACAATACCAATATTTATTGTTAATAGTTGCATTGAAATCTATCTTAACCAATAGTAAGAAACAGTTAATAAATATTAATTAGGAGAAAAATTCTCTCTCTATATATATTCTCTATATAAGAATGTTTGCACTTCTAATTAAAGTTATCCTTAAAAGACATATTGTAATCTTGGTACTCAAGCATTTAAAAAACAACAACAAAAAAACCATATCCTGACAGTTGTCAGAGTTGTGACACAAAAATTCTACTCAGATCCCAAATACTGAACATTTTTAATATTTTATATGTTTTGTTGAATGACGTCCAAAGTCTAGAGTGAAAACACAGGTTACATGTATGTGTTTTATGTAAGTTAAGTTCTGCATAGATGCAGGCAGATACAACCTGTTAAGATGGAAGAAAACTTTTGTTCCATACAAAATGACTAATACTCTTAATATAGATGGGATGCATTTAGAACCTTCTCCAATAAATTGATTTCAGAAATTCTAATTTAAATAAATGACAATAAATCTATTTTCATAATGTTCCTGAATTTTTGCAACAGGAAAATAGAGGCACCCAAATTCACCTGCTAAATTTCATTGGTTCACCATGTATCATGGAAATCATGTAGTAAATGCTATTACTTCTCATAATACCTGTAACCATCTGGCCATTTCCATAAAAAGTAATTTCCCCCAATCTGCTACTGATATTGTATGTTTCATATCAGCCATACTAGCATGAGAGCAACTGAGGGGGAAATGGAGCATCAAAGTTTGACTGCCCTTGGAGGAATGGGGTATCACATGGCAGCATGAAGGTGCAACTAAAAATCCCCTCTGCAGGGCTGAACCCTTTATCATGTCATGTCAAATCTTCACATCTGGGGAAAAAATCCTTTACAGCAGGAAGAACAACGCCTCCCACTTGCACAACTGAACAGGGTTGAGTGGTACTTGGACAGTTCTGACACAAACTGGAATTAATTTGTTAAAGCCTGGGACCTCCATTATATGTTTTCTTTTTGAGGGGCTCACACTTTACTACATAAGTATATTTTGTCTATGTTGAGGCCTCTCTTTGTCCCACAGTATGCATCCGATGAAGTGAGCTGCAGCTCACGAAAGCTTATGCTCAAATAAATTGGTTAGTCTCTAAGGTGCCACAAGTACTCCTTATCTTTGGCATGTGTCATAAGTACACAGGCTTCAGGTGACAAATTGGACATATACTTGCAATTATCCCATTAATATCACTGGTAATTGTGCATGTGAATGAAGGACTATATATGGCTCCAGGGAACAGAAAGCCTAGACTACAGAGTTCCAGTTTTCCCTTCAAATACTTGGGAACAATGCCAGTTGATGGTACATAATGTTTTTTTCTCAGATAAAACTAGAGATAAATTATAAACAGCAACACATTTTGTATTCGGTTAACTAGAATATATGGTGTCTCTCATTAAGAGATTCCCTTTTCTTTTTTGATGAGTTGATGATGAACCGTTTCTGTGAATTAGGCTATATCCTGTTTGTCTGCTATGAGATCAACATTTGTACTTAGGAAGACATTTGATAGGTCTCATTCTCAACATACTGCATGACAAATAAGCCTGGTATTCACAGGGAATGGAATAGCCTTTCCAAATTACTTTTATTTTGATTGAAAAGAATTTAATTTCAATTTATACATATAAAGGGCCACTAACATGTCTTGGCTTTGGACTTCAGTTTGAAGATTCTCTCTCACACACCCCCCCACACAGAACAATCAATTCTTACATAAGGCACCTATAAACCTTCCAAACATTAGCCTGAAAAAAATCTTGTATTTGCATTGTAGGACACTGAATTCTTTATTTCTTATTACTATACTTCTAAAATGAAATTAAAAATGGAGCTACCAACAAAAAAGAGTCCTTTTGTTATATTTATTTTGCATTTTTAAATAGCAATTTTAGAGTTCAGAAAGACACGAAGTCCTAACAGGTACCTTCTTCATTCAAAAGTATAAATTTTCTAACTGCTTCCTTTGAAATTAAAATGGCAACTCTTTGAAACTGGAATTTGTTTTGTGAAGAGAAAAAAAAAAGTTACTGTAGCTTGAAATGGGCAATAAAAATGCTGTAATCTCCAACAGTAGAAATGTGATTTATAAAAAAGTTAGCTTTTATGTAATGTTTTTGAGCAGACCAAACCAAAAAGTACAACATTAAGATTTTAAAAGAAAGATCAGTAACCTAACTTGCTTTTGTTGGCATAATTTGGTTTATAATAATCTCTTGAGACTTGGTGACACATTCATATCTGAGGCAGGCTGAGGGAAATAAAAGGATAAAATGTTTTTATTTTTGCTTTGTTGCCCCAAAATTTCCAATATAAACAGTTTTTAATGAGTCAAAACAAGATTGGGAATTGAGCTTCTTGGACTATCTATACCTTACCCTGTATTTAGAAGCAAAACGTTGTGGACCAAATTCTGTTCTTTGTTACAGAAATTTAAATCCTGAGTACCCCTTTTGACTTACAGCTTCTTGAATTAACTTGTAGTGTGTCTGAGTATAAAATTTAGCTATACAGAGAAGGCAGAGGAAAGACTGATTATATCCAAGTAATGTACTGTAGAAGACTACAGTGCTACACTGCTTTATTTTATGAAACTATAATTAGAGCTTAAAATAGTTTTAACAACTGGCACATTACCAACAAACATTACTGCACAAAGCAGAGTTTGTTTACTTAGCAAAATGTAGATAATGTGGCTCTGAAATGCACATCTAATAGGCAGTGGGGCTGGTTGCAGAGTAGTTTAGAACTGGTACGTTACGTTATATTGTGTCATAAATTTGTCCTTTAAAATGTTGCCGTGCATTTAAAAGAGTTATGTAAGAGAAGTTGGACAAGTTTTTCCTGATTACATCAAAACTTTGAAAGTAGAGGGACATTCTCTCCCCAGCACTGATTTGCTACTTGCCTAACACCCTCCCAGCCACTTCGCCTCAGCATCACATCACCTGATGTCCATGTTCTCCTCTTTCCTTTTCTGTCTCCTCCCCTGCTCTATCCCAGCCTTTACCTCCCTCCTTTCCATGTCCTTTCTTGCTTCTTTCTTCTTGCTATTTAGTGAATGCCATCCTCAGTAAATCCTGTCTTAATTTTTTTTTTTTTTTACATTGCAGCATGATGTTTGCAAACCGTTGCTCTGCATGTTCTGCTTCTATGTGGTATCCTTATTCCCCACCCTTTGTCTGTCTTGTCTCTTTAGATTGTAAACACTTTGGGGAATGGACCATCTCTCATTCTAGCACAATGGGGCCACATTTTCAGTTGGCCCCTAGGTACTGCCATAATACAACAATAATAAAGTATAATAAAAAAGTAAAAATACCTGTGTTACAACAAATTGTTGAAAATACAAAGGAAGTTGTTCTAAGTGATTGATTTATGCATTATAATGAGGTGCATATCATAAAGGGAAAGGCTACAGGGCTATAGATTTGGCAGATTATGGGGACTATGTATACAGAAAGATCTTTATAATAAAAGCCCAATATCAAGTATGTGCTATGGGCCTGACCTGTGGAAGCTCTGGACAGCAGGCTCCCCTGGCAAAGGCTGACCTGGCAAAACAAAAATGACTGAGTTTTCCCCTGTTTAATTCAAATAGACTCCTTATTATATAGATTGCATTGCCATTCATTGCATGCCGTTCAATTAACAACTGTGGATTAACAGTGGATCTATGATGGCTCATAAGAAAATGTAAGGTACAGTGGAACACTATTTGTTTCAGACCACTCAAGAATAGTATTACTTCAGACATTTACCTCCAGATTAAACAGTAATAGTAATCTTTGTTCAATAAAAACAATGGCATTAAAAGCACTACCTGAAATTTGATTGTGCAGTGTACCACGTCATCATCATCACCATCACCATCACAAACAGAGAAAATCCAACAAACAGATGGCTGCTTATTGCTTCAGATAAGTGGGAGAAAATGAAGCCCTGTAAGGAGAAATAACTTCACAGAAAACCAAAATCCCTGTTTTATCTCTAAAACATCCCCATTACTGACACTGGTGTTAGTACAATAATCATAAATGTTACTACTGGATATCTCTAACTCAGATAGCTTTATAGTTGTTTATAGGCAGAATACATCATGGGATTGCTGTGGGGTATAGGATTTATCCACACTTGTAAGACATACTTGCATAGCTCATGCATGACATTCCTCCATGTGTACAAAGTGTTTCCCTTTTTTTATGAGGGTATATGCCATAATTCTCCAGGGTGTATTCTCTCTATATACAACAGAAGTTACATTAAAAAAACATTACTGCTTTCCAGATTAACAGTGCTAAAGCCAATTAGGCTCAGCTCTTCCAGTGTATGTCTAAATTGTGGGCACAACCTCCTCTCTCCTCCAACCTGCTTTTGCACACTTGGATCAGGTACCCATGTTCATAATTACACATTTTGCACAATAAATATTGCAAATATAATTTAGTGCTGACATCTGGAAATCTTGCCCTTAGAATTAAGAATGTCACTCCTTCCACAGGAACATATTCTTCACTCATCCCTACATGGTGTGTTGCATATGCCCCATATTGCATCCTGTTGTACTTAACTTTCCAGAGATCTTGGGACAGTGTAGTCTATACAGCACAGCTGCCTGTTGTTGCACAATTTTGGAAAACTGTCATGATTTAACAAAATGACAGTGAATTTCCTCAGTTTTGTCTTAAATACACAATTTAGTTATGTTTCCTGTAATATATCTAATCAGCCAATATCTTTAAACAAAGTGTAGATTTTCTACTTTAAAAATTTTGGTCCATTTCTAAAACAGAAATATTTTTCAAACACATGTCCCTGATAATTGAAACTGGATGAATTGACTCTAAAGTTTAATAACCTAATTTACTGTGGTCACAAAATCCATTTTCACAAGAAAGATCATCTGCCAGTATAAAAGCTCCATTTTACAAATGTTTTATCTAAGTGTAAAAACAGAGACGCATGAGGTAGTGTAGATTAGGAAATTTTAATGACATTGTAATGAACCAACAATACTGCAAGTGGGTTAACCCAGGTTAATCATGTTTGGCTCTTTGGAGCAGGGCCCAGTCTTATGTTTCCTCTTCCAATTTAGGCAATTACAAATGGCTTCAAAAGATAAAAGAGCCACAAAAAAGGCAGATATTTTTAAAAATATTTACTGTTGCATACCCCTTTAGAAACATTCTCTATGTCTACACTACAGAATCTACGCCAATATGTTGCCTTACTGTAGACACAGCATATGCCAATGGGAGTTTTTTCTGTCAGTTTGGGAATACCACCATTCCAAACGATGTTAGCTATGCTGCCAGAGGCCCTCATCTATTGGCCTAGCTGCATCGACACTGGGGTTTTGGTCAGCATGGCTATCACTAGGAGTGTGGGTTTTTTTCATACCCTTGACTGACATAGCCATGCCAGTATAAGATTTAAATGTAGACCAAGCCGTAGATTGGAACTTGGTAGTATTAATATGATATTTACAAACATGCTTAGGTCAGACACTACCCTCCTGAAAGTGTTGACCTGGGTCATTTGCTGCAATTTTCATCCAATCTATAAATAGCACAACATGTACTAAGTAATTTTTGCAAGTGAATTTCTTAGATTTAAAGGGATACAGTATGTTAATTTAGAATTGTAAACCAATGATACTTCATGGCTGTGTGCTCTGCCAAAAGCAAATAATTAAACCTTCAACCAGGACGTGTGACAAAGCTCCAAATTCCTGGGAAGATATTGCAGTGAAATTATTATTCTGTAACATTACAGCACAGGAAAATTACGAAGGGGATTTGCAGACACAAAAACCTTTCTGTATTTACACTATTTCCCTTAAAAAAATAAATAAATAAAAGAACTTTCTTGCTCTGTTTAAAGCATACAAAGAGAGTAGGGTTAGACTTGTAGGTGCAAAGTAGTCTGGGTAACATTTTTTTGACTGGCTGGATCCTGTGAAGTGCTGGAGCTCTCAGTTGTACCCGTTGGACTTCTGTAGGAGGTGCCAAGCATCTTACTGTATTGTTCCTATACATGAGTCATGTACATGAGGAGAAGGGAACATAACCCTTGGGTAAACTATAAGGAAGGAGAAAGGGGGTCACAGAGGAGAGGGAATAAGGTTTTAGAAGAAGTTTGGGGCTATTCTCCTCCAGGATTTTTAACATGCTTTCCATTTGGTGACATCAGGTATTTTCCAAAAACAAGCCATCCATCCCCCCACATCACTCCCCACAAAATTCAATTGCTCAGCTGCCAACTCTCACGATAAAATCACAAGTCTCCTGACTTCTGGTGTCAGCTTCAATTTTCCTCAGATGTCCATCAACAATCTTTTAAAATTTTGTCTGTATTCAACATGGCCACCATATCCCCTCAATTTCAGTGGAACTGAAGCCAAGATGACCACTATTTTCCTACTTTTGGAGGTGGAAATTATGCTGCTCTAGAAAATATAGCCACCATTTCCCATTGTTTTCAATGGAACAGAAGCCAGGATACCTTCTCTCACTCTTCTGACAACTGCCTGTTTGCCCAGCAACCCAGGTCAGCCTTTAAAAAGAGGGGATACTGCAGCTTTCTGTGTCCCCAGTCCTGCAAAACCTTATCCATATGCTTAACCTTAAGTACACGGGTAGTCTCATAGAGGGCAATGGACATATTCATGTGCTTAAAGTTAAACGTGTGCATACTTGTTTGCAAGCCTGGAAGCTTAGTCTACAGATTCTATTTTATTGCATACTTATAAAGGTTTATATGTAATAAATACACCTGTGGAGAAATACACATGGTAAAACAGACACTTTTTAAATGTAATTGTTTATTATTTTAGTAATAGTATTGTGGCTTGTGATATAAACATGAGTGCAAAAAAAAAAAAAAAACAACCCAGACCCACACATCTACATTATGCCAGCTCCACTGTGGATTTTTTATTTATTTTTTCTTTAAGTTTATGTTCTAAGAGGAGGGGAGCAGTGAAGGGTATATCCAGGCTCTGCCATACTCCTGCTCAAGGCCTCATTGTGGCTATACCTGCAGCGAACATTTCACAAAATACTCCCTACTGCACCATGACCACTTACACAAGGGCAACCACTATATTGGTCCTTGTGCTTTTTTGAGTGCAAGCATTGGGGCATATTAGCACTGTTGATATTAGGTGCACTACTACATTATCCCTGCCCCAAAGACTTTGCCAGGTCAAGGTTTAAATTGTAAACTGCTCAGTGTGGGTGGACTGTTGTTTCTGCTCAGAATCCCGCTGAAATCAGTGGGGCTCTGCCTAGATGCCGGAACTTGCCTGAATGACACTGCTTGCAGGATCAGGCCCTAAGAAGACATGTGACATACAAAGGGTAGAGAAAAGGAGAAGGTCTAGTACATCATTTTTAGTTTTTCAGTTACAAAAACAAACATCTACTTTCCCCAATTCAGTCCAGTTGTCTGATTTCTTGTAGGCAGAATATTTTAGAAAGGAAAATTATTCCCAATTTATGTCAGCTGTGAATACTGAAGAAGTGGCAATCTCCAATTATATAAATTACATAGATTCCAAATTACGTGATCTTCTTCACAACGTCCCCGGTGAAGAATATACTTATTTTCCTGAGGCACAGAGAGATTACAATGCAAGTCACAGATAACATAGACAGAATCCTGGAGTTCTGACTCTCCATTCCTTTCTTTAGCCTGTTGACCATACTATCTAATGACTACACTGAAGATTACTGGTGAGAAGAGATTACATGGGAATAACATGTTGATAGAATTGGTGTACATAATATTAATGAAATGAATTCAGAGAAACACAATTAATTTGTTATTTTTACTCTTTAGACCTGCTTCTCCTTCACTTACACCAGTGCAAATCAGGAGTAACTCCACTGATTCAATCATTCAGATTGATAACCTGTGTAAAAAAGAGGAGAATAAGACCCGCTGTATCTGACAACTAGGTGTTTGGATTTGGATTTAATAGGTAGAGTTTGTGTGTGCTTGTGGGGAAGGAATTGTTTGGGGTAGGTGGTTAGGGAAGGGATTGTGCCATTCATAGAGTGGTGCCCTGAGAGAGACTGATGGCCTATTTCTCATTTTCCATCAGTTTTTCACTGGTCTAATTTAATTGATGTAGTTCAGTAGTTCTGGTTTATGCTGTGCAGGTGAGAGCAAAATCAAGCTCTGGGAAATACTGATCTTCAGTAGCATTGAAAATTTGCCACCTAAAGAACCAGCAAAAGTCACTATTGTAATGTTTCCTTCTGAATTTGTCACTTTCAAGTACTTCCTCTTTTTTCCATAATTGAGGATGCTGGGTGATAGGGGGAGGATTTTGACTAGAATTTGGCACAGGCTCAAGTGATACCATCTGCTGTAAGTATTTTGGTTCTTAACTAGAACACCTCTTGCTGTTGATCTTAAGTTTGCTCAGTAGGAGCAGGTGGAGACAGAAGTTAGCCCTTGTTTAGGGTGACCAAACATCCCGATATTATCAGGACCATCCTGATATTAGGGGCTTTGTATTATGTACGCAACTATATCTCTCCTTCCCCCTCCCCCACCAAAAAAAAGGTGTCCCGATTTTTCATACTTGCTATCTGTTACCCTATCCTTGGTGTTGATGGGCTGAATCACTGTTGATTTTTCCAGACTGGCACTGTACTACATTAATTTCTTTTAGATGATACCTGAGGACAGATGTGCCAACATGAGTTACAGGCTTGCCCAAGCATATTGCTTTATTGCATATCCAACAGACTGATTCATACTTGCCTGAGTGAAGGCTGAAAAAGTTTCACACGTGAAATGTTGAATTTTTGCAGACTTTTTCACCTCCTGGTTTCACATTTTGCTTTTTTTCTTTTGGCTCAGCGCCAGGATGCTTTTCCAGCATAGCCTTCTCAGTTTCAGGCTCTAGGACAAGTTTTATGTGTATATTTTTGAGGATTCAGAATATGACATTAGACTGCCAACCAAATCTCTCTTGTTACAACATAGTAATATACATACTGCAGGTTATTTAATTCTTCGTAGCTATAACACTGCTCTTGGGCCAAATTTCCTTATCCATTGAAGTCAGTGGGATGGCTTGTGTGAGGAGAAGGGAAGGAGGATTGGTCTATTTTTCATATTCCTTTGATGAAAATGGAGGAATAGTAAGGTACTACTTAATGGTTCCATAATATCACTATTTTTTCCTAAGCTTGGCAGTCTGTGGCTTATTGCAGCAGATGCGCTGTTTCTATATGGCACCTGAGGGTTTTGGTTAAAGGCTTGTTGTGGCATATTCTGTTGTTACAAATATGTCTGGAGAGAGCTACTGAAAAAGTTGACTTATTGGAGCTCATGTCTCCAAAGAATACAAATTGCCTTTGAAACTACCCCTTTATGCTACTGTTCGTGTGCTTAAGGTTTCTCTTCCTTTTTTCTCCTTTTTGTGGCTCTAAAGTATTTATCTTGTTTTTCCAATAACACCTCCTCTTGATCCTAAATTTAAAATTTAATGTCTGGAATATATTACTTGGAACAAGGGTCTGGATTATCTTTAATTTTTGTTTTATCTGCTTTCTTGGTCTTCTACACTGCATAAGCCATTATAAGGATAGATAGAAGAAGGTATTAGGGTTCAGTTGGTGGAATGCCTGTCTTTTTCTGCTTAGTAGGTAGCACCGAGGCAAAGATATTCATTAGGAGGTGTTCTTGTGGTTGATAGCATCTTAGTAACAATGACTGGAGGAGCAGCAGCAGTGCTGTGTATATACTCTGGTAATTTACATTGAGTTGATGAATAATACCCAGAATAACCTACAGCGTTTGAGAGTCTGGGGCTTGTAGAAATTGTTGTGACAAACTTTTCCTCTTTCTTTTTTAATGTTAGTTTTATTCTAGTTCTGGGACAAACATTCTCTATTTTCTTCACTCCCTCTCTGGTCTCTGAGTAAATATAAAGACAATTAACAACCCCCTCTGGAAGAAGAGCATTTAAAGTGCAGTTTTATTTTTGCTTCAGCTTAAAAAAATCCACAATTTCTCTTCCAGTTTCTCAGTTAAATTATGCACAAAATAATTCTCATAAAAGCAGTTGTTTTACTGTTCCCAGAAAATGGGGTTTTCTTCCTTCTATTTTTTTTAATAAAGCTTATTATATATTAAAGGAAATGTCTATGTTAAAAGTACTATGTTGCAGCATGAGCTATGCTTGACCTTTTCTGCAATACCCCTTCAAAAAAACATTTTTAGAAAACAAAAAAAAACCCCAAACATTTTAAGTAGAATGAGATAATGATATCCTAATATTATGATAGAATAAGATTTCTGCCTTTTAGGCACATTCCTCATTTTTTGGCTCCCATTAGAAGTTTTCATAGATTCATAGATAGATTCATAGATACTAAGGTCAGAAGGGACCATCATGATCATCCAGTCCGACCTCCTGCACAATGCAGGGCACAGAATCTCACCTATCTACTCCTGCGAAAAACCTCTCACCTATGTCTGAGCTATTGAAGTCCTCAAGTCATGGTTTAAAGACTTCAAGGAGCAGAGAATCCTCCAGCAAGTGACCCGTGCCCCATGCTACAGAGGAAGGCGAAAAACCTCCAGGGCCTCTTCCAATCTGCCCTGGAGGAAAATTCCTTCCCGACCCCAAATATGGCGATCAGCTAAACCCTGAGCATATGGGCAAGATTCATCAGCCAGATACTACAGAAAATTCTTTCCTGGGTAACTCGGATCTCACCCCATCTAATAGCCCATCACAGGCCATTGGGCCTATTTACCATGAATATTTAATTACCAAAACCATGTTATCCCATCATACCATCTCCTCCATAAACTTAGCGAGTTTAATCTTAAAGCCAGATAGATCTTTTGCCCCCACTGCTTCCCTTGGAAGGTTATTCCAAAACTTCACTCCTCTGATGGTTAAAAACCTTCGTCTAATTTCTAGTCTAAATTTCCTAGTGGCCAGTTTATGTCCATTTGTTCTTGTGTCCACATTGGTACTGAGCTTAAATAATTCCTCTCCCTCTCCGGTATTTATCCCTCGGATATATTTATAGAGAGCAATCATATCTCCCCTCAACTTTCTTTTAGTTAGGCTAAACAAACCAAGCTCCCTGAGTCTCCTTTCATAAGGCAAGTTTTCCATTCCTCGGATCATCCTAGTAGCCCTTCTCAGTACCTGTTCCAGTTTGAATTCTTCCTTCTTAAACATGGGAGACCAGAACTGCACACAGTATTCCAGATGAGGTTTCACCAGTGCCTTGTATAACGGTACTAAAACCTCCTTATCTCTACTGGAAATACCTCACCTGATGCATCCCAAGACTTCATTAGCTTTTTTCATGGCCATATCACATTGGCGGCTCATAGTCATCCTATGATCAACCAATACTCCAAGGTCCTTCTCCTCTGTTACTTCTAATTGATGCGTCCCCAGCTTATAACTAAAATTCTTGTTATTAATCCCTAAATGCATGACCTTACACTTCTCACTATTAAATTGCGTCCTATTACTATTACTCCAGTTTACAAGGTCATCCAAATCTTCCTGTATGATTTCCCGGTCCTTCTCTAAATTGGCAATACCTCCCAGCTTTGTATCATCCGCAAACTTTATTAGCACACTCCCACGTTTTGTGCCAAGGTCAGTAATAATAAGTTGATGGCACTCAGTAATTTTCAGCACATACTCAGGGCATAATTACAAGGAGGACGTTACCACCCCCCCCACACACACACACACACATCTTAATTTGGCTAAATAACAATGTCTTTTTCAGATGGGGGCGGGGAACGATGGTGATACTCTACCAAGCTAAACCCATAAAATAAACTCTGCAAAAGATTCATCAGAATGAGATGTTGCTCATTGTAGATTATGCAGATGTTTAAAACATGATTGTACATGCTGTCTGAGCTTCATGGGGCTGCTTGAGTTTGGGTGCTCCTTGCTGGGGCTTCAGTATGCTCATGGGCTCCGCTATGCTCTCTGAGCTTGGTTCCACCTTTTTGGGTTAAAAAAAGAAAAAGATGGTGGTATCTTGCACACACCGTGCATTTGCTGACACAGCAATGAGACCTCATTCACAAAAAATAAATTGTGTAGATCTATGGTTTCCTCTACGCTGCCCATCACCCATTCTGACTCGAGGAATTCTTGTTGCATGGTAAGCCGTGTGCAAGCAAACAATATGCATTTTAATGTGGCTAAATGCAGATGTATACATCTAGGAACAAAGAACGTAGGTCATACTTACAGGATGGTGGTGTGGACTCTATCATGGGAAGCAGTGACTGTGAAAAAGATTTGGGAATTGTGATGCATAATCACCTGAACATGAGCTCCTAGTATGATGCGGTGGCCAAAATGGTTAACATTATTCTGGGATGCTTAACCAGGGGAATCTCTACTAGAAGTTGAGAGGTTTATCTTACCACTGTATATGGCACTGTTGTGACTGCTACTAGAATACTATGTCCAGTTCTGATGCCCACAGTTTAAGAGGGATGTTGATCAATTGGAGTCATTTCAAAGAAGAGCCACAAGAATGATTAAAGAATTAGAAAACATGCCTTATGGTGATAGACTCAAAGAGCTCAATTTAGTCAGCTTACTGAAGAGAAGAATGAGGGGTGACTTGGTCAGTTTGTGAGTACCTACATGGGGAACAGATATTTAATAATGGGCTCTTCACTCTAGCAGACAAAAGAATCTCAGAATCATAGAAATGTAGGAGTGGAATGGACCTCGAGAGGTCGTCAAGTCCATCCTCCTACACTGAGGCAGGACCAAGTACACCTATTCAATCCCTGAAAGGCATTCATCCAACCTGTTCTTAAAACCTCCAATGATGGAGACTCCACATTCTCCCTTGAAAGCCTATTCCAGAATTTAACTACTCTTATAGTTAGACAGTTCCCCCACCACCACCACCAACCTAATATCTAACCTAAATCTGCCTTGCTTCAGATTAAACCCATTACTTCTTGTTTTACCTTCAATGGACATGGAGAACAATTGACCACAGTCCTCTTTATAATAATCCTTAACATATTTGAAGACTGTTATCAGGTCCCCGCTCCGTTTTCTTTCTCAAGATTAAACATACCCAGTCTGTCAAACCTTTCCTCATAGGTCAGGTTGTCAAACCTTTTATCATTTTTAGTGCTTTCCTCTTGACTCTCTCCAATTTATCCACATCTTTCCTAAAAGCATGGTGTCCAGAACTGGACACAGTACTCCAGCTGAGGCCTCACTAGTGCCGAATAGAGTGGGAGAATTACCTCCCATATCTTACATACAACACTCCTGTTAATACACCCCAGAATGATATTAGTCTTTTTTGCAACTGTATCACATTGTTGACTCATATTCAATTTTCAATCCAGTATAATCCACAGATCCTTTTCAGTGGTACTATAATGTAGCCAGTTGTTCCCCATTTTCTAATTGCACATTTGATTTTTTCCTTCCTAAATGAAGTACTTTGCGCTTACCTTTACTGAATTTAATCTTGTTGAATTTAGACCAATTCTCCAATGTATCCAGGTCATTTTGAATTTTAATCCTGCCCTCCAAAGTGCTTGCAGCCCATTCCAGCTTGGTATTAACTGCAAATTTCATAAGCATACTCTCTAGTCCATTATCCAAGTCATTAATGAAAATATGGAATCGTACCAGGGCCAGGACTGATTCCTGCAGGACCCCACTAGATATGCCCTCCCAGTTTGACAGTGAGCCATTGATAAGTACTCTTTGAGTACAGTGTTTCAATCAGTTATGCACCCATTTTATAGTAATTTCATATAGATCTAGACCACATCTAGTTTGCTTATGAGAATGTCATCTGGGACAGTGTCAAAACCCTTACTAAAATCACAATATATCATGTCTATTGATTCCTCCCATCCACTAGGCTAGTCACCCTGTCAAAGAAGGAAATACAGTCCAATGGCTGGAAGTTGAAGTTAGATACAATCAGACTAGAAATAAAGCACAAATTTTTAATAGTGAGTATAATTAACCATTTGAACAATTTTTCAGACATTGTGGTGGATCACTGGAAATTTTAAAATCGAGATTTTATACTTTTCTAAAAGATACGGTCTAGGAATTATTTTGGCAGAGTTCTACTGGTTGTGTAAGACAGCAGGTCAGACGAGATGATCACAATGGTCCCTTCTGGCGCTGAAACCTGTGAATCTATAAATGTATGAATTGTTAATGTTTAAATTAACATCCCTAGATTCTAAATTAATCCCTCACTGATGTCAATGGGGTATTTTACACCTCTTGGAACTATTATTTTAGGCAACCTACAGATTCACTTAGACATCTCTGCATTGGTTACAGTTGATTCACATTTCTGAGACTTTCTTCTCAATCACAACATCGAAAAACTTCCTTTTTTTTACTGAAGGCTGAGGTACTAGAGAACAAGACTGTAACAGCAACAGAGATGTGCTGCTGCAGGGAATGGGTGCACACTAGCACACTGTTTCTGAGACCTGCTTTATTTTCCCCATCTGAATTTTGGCTGGCTGTGGAGGAGGGGCATTGTGTAGAGGTGCTTAGCATTGCTATCATCAGCTACTTAGCTGTTGGATATAATAATCAGGAGGGAGCTATAACTGCAGGCCCTGCTACGTACACTGCTGGGCAAGCAGCTGTGTTTCCTGGCTCAGCCCCTCACCTATTGGTTCTGAGGGTCTGCAGACCAGGAAGAACCTGCCTGGGACATGAAAGAACTGCAGTGGCTGTGGCAACATCTTCTCTTCTCCCTTTCCTTAACAGGGACAGGCAAAAAAGGAGGCATGGCTATTGGAGATGAAAGGTGGAAGGATTTTGAAGATAGTAAAAGCTGGGACAAGAGGCAGTGTGAGGAAGAGAAAATGAGAAGTTTGGGGAGACGAGAGGGAGAGAATGAGGTGAGTTTGGAGAAACAGAGAAGAGAGATGGGGTAATTGTGGGAGTTTTTGGAGAAGAGAGACAAGGGTTTGTGGGGAGGAGAGCACTTTGTGGGGAGGAATCGAGAGAAATGGCTTGTGGGAGAGGAGGAAAACACTGAAGAGGTTGTAGAAAGTAGGTGAGTCTCAGAAGATGTCAGCGGTCTTGGTGATGATAGGGGACTTCAACTACACAGACACCTGTTGGGAACATTATATAGCCAGGCACAGATTATGAAACAGGTTCTTGGAATGCATTAGAAACAACTTTTTATTTCAGAAGGTAGCAGGAGTGTCTGGGGAAAGGCTGTTCTAGATTTGATTCTTACAAATTGGGAGGAACTGTTTGAGAATTTGAAGGTGGAAGGCAGCTTAGGTGAAGGTGATCATGAAATGATAGAGTTCATGATTCTAAGGAATGATAGAACAGAAAACAATAGAATAAAGGCAATGGACTTCAAACTTAGCAAACTCAGAGAACTGATAGGTAAGATCCTTTGGGAAGCAAGTCTAAGGGGAAAAAAAAGAATTGAAGACAGTTGTCAGGTTTTTTTAGAGACATTATTAAAGGCACAAGAACAAACTACTCCAATGCATTGGAAAGATATGAAGGTATGGTAAGAGACCACCCTAGTTTAACCAGGAGATCTTCAGTGACCTGAAACTCAAAAATGAATCATAGAAAAAGTGGAAACTAGATCAGTTTATTATAAAGGATGAATATAAAAAAACACAAGCATGTAGGGACAAAATTAGAAAGGCACAAAATGAGACTAAACTAGCTAGGGACATAAGGAGTAACAAGAAAACATTTTACAAATGCATTAGAAGCAGGACAGGGCAGACTCGTTACTTAATGAGGAGGAAAAGACAATAACAGAAAATGCAGCAGTGTAAATGGGACTAAAATAGGGAAAAGAACAAGTTAAGAATTGCTTAGATAAGTTAGATGTCTTAAAGTCAGCACGGCCTGATGAAATACATCCTAGAATAGTTAGGGTACATCCCCACTGCAATAAAACACCTGTTGCTGGCCAATGTCATCTCACTCAGGCTGCAGGGCTGTAAAATTGCAGTGTAGACTTTTGAGATCGTGCTGGAACCTGGGCACTAGCACCTTCCCCCCTTGTGGGGTCTCAGAGTCTGGGCTTCAGCTTGAGCCCAAATGTCTACACTGACATGGGCCAGCCCCAGGTGTTTTATTGCAGTGTAGACATACCCTTAAAGGGCTTGCTGAACAGTTCTCTGAGCCATTAGCAATTCTCTTTGAGAACTCATGGAGGATGGGAGAGATTCCAGAAGACTGGGAAAGGGCAAATATGGCACCTATCTATTAAAAGAGGAATAAGGACAATAAGCAAGACATGAGAAGTAATTCTTCCACTCTGCTCAGCACTGATAAGGCCTCAACTGGAGTATTATACCACACATTGGGAAACATGAGGACAAATTGGAGACCATACAGAGGAGAGCAACAAAAAAGACTAAAGGTTTAGAAAACATAACCTACAAGGAAAGATTGAAAAAAACCTGGGGTTTGTTCAGTTTGGAGAAGAGAAGACTGAGTAGGTACATAACAGACTTCAAGTAAGTAAAAGGTTTTTATAAAGGGGAGGGTGATAAATTGTTCTTCCTAACCACGGAGCACAGGACAAGAAGTAATGGGCTTAAATTGCAGCAAGGGAGATTTAGGTTAGACATTAGGAATTTTTTCCAATGGTAAGAATAGTTAGGCATTGGAACAAATTACATAGGGAAGTTGTGGAATCTCTGTCACTGGAGGTTTTTAAGAACAGGTTAAACCAAACAGTGATGGTCTAGATAATACTTATTCCTGTCTATATTAGGAAAGAAAGTATATTAGAAAGAAAAAGAATCTTAACAATGGTACTGGTCCTTACTAGATGGAAATGTCAGAATTATCAACAATAATAGAAACAGAAAAGGCAGGCATGCTCATTTAAATATTTCTGTTCTGTATTTGGGGGAAAAATACTATCATGTAATATGATAACACTTTTTCCATTCTAGTGGTATCTCAGGAGGATGTTAAATAGCAGCCGCTAAAGCTAGACTCTTAAATTAGTAGGCCTGGCTAACTTGCATTCACAAGTTTTAAAAGACTGAGTAGCTCGCTGGACTGTTAGTGTTGATTTTCAAGAAGTCTGAGAATGCTGGGGAAGTTCCAGAAGTCTGAAAGAAAGCTAATGTTGTGCCAATATTTAAAAAGGGATGACCAGGGTAATTATCGGTCTACCAATGTGATATCAGTCCTGGGCCAGATACTGGATTGTCTGATATTTGACTCAATTAATAAAGAATTAAAGGACAGTAATAGAATTAATGCCAAACAAGATGGATTTATGGAAAAGAGATCCTGTCAAACTAACTTGATATCTTTTTGTGATGAGCTTACAAGTTTGGTTAATAAAGGTAGTAGTGTTGATGTAATAGTCTTGGACTTCTGTAAGGCATTTGTCTTGGTACTGCATGACATTCTGATTAAAAATCTAGAAAGATATAAAATTAGTATGGCACATGTTAAATGGATTGAAAACTGGATAACAGATAGGATGTGATTTTAGTAGGGTCCTACAGAGATTGGTTCTTGGTCCTATGCTATTTTTATTAATGACCTGGTAGAAAAAATGAAATAGTTACTGATAAAAATTGAAGATGACACAAATATTGGGGGGGTGGTAAATAATGAAGAGAGCAGGTCACAGATTAAAAAATAATCTGGATAATTTGGTAATCTGGGCACAAGCAAACAATACACATTTTAATATGGTTAAATGGACATATATACCTCTACTAACAAAGAACCTAGGCCATACTTACAGAATGGAAGACTTGATCCTGGTGTGCAATCTATAAGCGATTCAGGGGTTGTGGTGGATAATCAGCTGAACATGAGCTTCCAATGGAATGGTGTGGCCAAAAGGGCTAATTCAATCCTTGGATTCGTAATCAGGGGAATCTTGAGCAGGAACAGAGAGGTTACTTTACCTCGATTTGGCCCTGGTGGTGACTGCTGCAAGAATACTGTGTCGGTTCACATATGCACAATTCAAGAAAGATCTTGATGAATTGGAGAGGATTCAGAGAAGAGCTGTGAGAATGGTTAAAGGATTGGAAAACATGCCCTATAGTTATAGGTTCAAGAAGCTCAGTCTATTTAGTTTAACAAAGAGAAGGCTAGGGGTGACTTGATTATAGTCTATAACTTTAATAATGGGCTCTTCAGTCTAGTAGAGAAAGGTATAACATGATTCAATGGCTGCAAGTGGAAACAAGACAAATTCAGACTGGAAATATGGTGTAAATTTTTAACAGTGAGAGTAATTAACCATTGAACAATTTACTGAGAGTCATGGTGGATTCTCCATCACTGACAATTTTTAAATCAAGATCTACTCTGCGAATTATTTTGGGGAACTTCTATGGCCTGTGTTGTACAGGAGGTGAGACTAGATCGGGGTGGGCAAACTTTTAGGCCTGAGGGCCACATCGGGGTTGCAAAACTATATGGAGGGCGGGGAAGGGAAGGCTGTGCCTCCCTAAACAGCCTGGCTCCCACCCCCATCATCCCCCTCCCACTTCCCGCCCCCTGACTGCCCCCCTCAGAACCCTGATCCATAAAAACCCCTCCCTGCTCCTTGTCCCCTAACTGTCCGCTCCTGAGACCCCTGCCCCTAACCACCCCCCGGGAACCCACCCCCTATCCAACCTGCCCTTCGCCCTTTCCCCTGACTGCCCTGACCCCTATCCACACCCCTACCTCCTGACAGGCCCCCTGGGACTCCCATGCCGATCCAGCCCCCCTGTTCCCTGACTGCCCCCCCCAAACCTGTGCCCCATCCAACTGCCCCCTGCTCCCTGCCCCCCCGGGGTGCCCCACTCCCCGCCCCCTTACCATGCCAGAGCCAGCCACACTGCCGCGCTGCCCGTCAGGAGCGGCGGGCCAGAGCTCTGGCGGCGCAGTGAGCTGAGGCTGCGGGGGAGGGAGGATAGCAGGGGAAGGGCCGGGGGCTAGCCTCCCCAGCCAAGAGGTCAGGGGCCAGGCAGGATGGGCGGGCCGTAGTTTGCCCACCTCTGGACTAGATGATTACAATGGTCCCCTCTGGATTTGGAATCAATTAATCTATGAGTTGCATTGAAGAGGATAATCTTGCAACACTGCAGAAGAATGTCTTTGCACACATCACGTTCACACTTTTGGGGTAAAATAACTTCACTTATCAGGACCTTTGTGCCACAGTGGGAGATGCCTTCAATATCACCATGAAGAGGGAGTCAACCAAGCCAATGTCAAAAGTTTTCAAGTGCAAGCTCTTGAGGTGTTTTATTTCCATTAACTCAAAAGTTTCCTGTAGCTCTAGCATGTACAAAAACCTCATATGGAATTAGTTTGAACTGTAGCTCTGTCCTAAAAAGACATCTGCTCTGGTTTACAATGAATGGTTTTGTGTTAACAGAACTCTGAGAAGTTGTTTCCCTTGTTGAAAAATAAATCCTCCAATTGAAAAACTATGACTAATACATGATTTCCCTCACAGAACTAGTTTAATATAGGAGAATGCTTTTTCAACATTGGAACGTAAGGGATTTGGCACCAAAGTCCTGCTAATAATTTGGATTCAATGAAACAGATTTAATCTTTTCATTCCTTTTTTCTTGAATACTTTTTTGGCTAACACATTGATTATTCTTGTGGTCCTGATTTCTGTTTTAATTGAATTGCTGAGAATGAAAATGATTAGCAAAAGTTGTGTGGTGAGCAGATTTGTTTTGCTAATGTGGTTTTGTTTAATACCTCTTGTTCTGTCCAAAACACATAGACACTCTTAAAAGGACATGATAGTGCATAGTTTACAAACCACACAAGTAACAAAGTGAATGTGCAATGGACTTGAATGGACAGTATAACATGGGTGTTAAAAAAGGAAAAATAGGTTGAAATGCTAGGAAAGTTATAGAAACAGTGCAGTAACACATACAGATCATATTTAGCCTATGTTGAAATTCAGTGGCCTGTGGTATGAAGGAGATCAGTCTAGATGGTGGTGTAGAAAGTTCCTTCTGCTCTCAAAAATCTATTTTTTCATTGCCAGTTTATATCCATTTGTGCTTGTGCTATCATTGTCCTTTCGCTCAGTGGTTCTCAAACTTTTTTTTCCGCGGACCACTTGAAAATTGCCGAGTGTCTCGGTGGACCACTTAATGATCTTTCCAAGTGTTGTTTGTACTGTTAGCTAACTATTGTAAAGTGCTGTGGATAAAATTGCTATTTCAAAAAAAATTAATAATAATAAACTTTTTTTGATCTACAAATAAAAGCACACAACTCATTTTAATATCAGTAGTCTTACCTTTCTAATGTGATGGATGTGCTCTCTCTCCCCTGCCGTGGCAGCCCCTGAGCTGGGGCTGGGAAGGAGAGTGGTCTCTCCCCCACCACAGCAACCACAGAGCTGAGGCTGGGAAGGAGGGCCATCTCTCCCCAGCAGCCGTAGCCCTGGAGCTGGGGAAAGTCGCCTCTTTCTCTGGCCGCTGCAGCCCTCCACGTCCCAAATTCACCCCACTTACCCCTCCTACCTAGTCCCTATTCTCCCCAAGGCCACCACCTCACCTTACATGTGCATCTTCTCTAGGGTCCAGGCACCTAATTAGTGGAGCCATGCCTGCGCAGCTCCACTAATTAGGTGGGTGGCCCTTCATTCTCTCGTGTGCAGCTGCCCAGGTGTGCACCTTGGAGGGAACTATCCGCGGACCACCTGAGTGGAACTCACAGTTTGAGAATCTCTGTATTAGCTTATATAGCTCTTCTCCCTCCCTGGTATTTGCCCCCTTAATGTATTTATAGAGAACAATCTCGCATCTCAGCCTTTCTTGCTAGAATAAAATAGACAAGTTCTTCCACTCTCCTCTCTTAAGATAGGCCCTTCATTTCCAAGATCTTCCTTGTAGCTCTCCACTGGACCTATACCAGTTTAAATTCATCTTTCTTGAACATGGGTAACCAGAATCGTACACAATATTCCAGATGAAGTCCTACATTAATACTTCTCTATCTGTATTGTAATGCCTTGCCTAATATATCCTAGGATCAAATTTGCCTTTTTCACAGCCCCATCATATTGGTGGCTCATAATCATCCTGTGATTGACCCACACACCCAGGTCTCTTCCCTCCTCTGTCACTTCCAGCTGAGGATCCTCCAGCTTGTAGCAGAAATTCTTAGTATTAGACCCTAAGTGAATGACCTTGAACTTTGTATCATTGAATTTCAGCCTATGTCTGTCACCCCAGTCTTCAAGGTCATTCAGATCTTCCTGTGTACTGTTCCGATCCTCCTCTGTATTGAAAATGCCTCCAAACTTTGTAACATCAGCAAATTTCATTAGCGCACACCTATTTTTTGTGCCAAGGTCATTAATAAAAAATATTGAATAAGATTGGCCCCAAGACCAAGATAACAGCACTATAAACTAAAGTAATCAGTTATTCATTTTCTCTGGGTTGGCCCACCATTTTTTTTGTCATGCACGGGAGGGGCCACCTCTAGGAATTTGAGAGTAATTCAGTCTTCCGTTCAGCCATTGGCCCTTTACTAAGACTGCCAACATGATTGCCAAGTATGATGGCCATTTTCGCAATATGGACACTTGTCCACTAGGAATTGGAATGTGATCACTAATTTATCCCCACCGAGATAACAACAATCTCCAAACATAAGCCATTTTTAGTGGGATTAAAAACAGTGACAAGGGAGTCAGAGACTCCATAACCTATTGTATATCTCACGTTCTTCATGTAAGCAAACAAAACCACATGCACCTTTGAAGAAAAGCCTTTAAGATATTGCAAAGATTTAACATTTGTCTGTGGTGTTATTGACTTAAAAATTGATCTGTGTCCCTTAAGGATAAGGGAGAAATTTCCTCCTATATCCTTTCCTTTGCTCCCTCCCATTCCACCCTCAAGGGTTCCATATCACAGCACACGTCATGGGCAGATACGTAGACATTGCTCCTTCTGGTTTGTGTCTGTATCTGTGGGAGGGTCACTGGAGAGGAATGGAGAAGTATCCCTTCTTCTAAGAGACCATGCAGGCTGCTTCCACAGCACTCCCAGGCTCAAGAAGGAAGAGACTGAGATACGGAAATAATCCTGGATTCTCTCTGTAGCAGCACAGTGTTGCTACAATGCCTTCAGCTGTTCTGGATGTGCCTAATAAATTGTGCCTAAAGTTGATCTTTATGTCCATTTCATGCACTGGTTTGTTATACTATGAAAAGGGAAAAAAGGCTACCTTCTAGTGACGGGTGGTAATCTACAAAACTACAGATGCCTGGGCCTTATTCTGTGTATAGCCTCTTCATGCACAGGTCTTTCCTCGATGACCCTGAGGGGTGAGGCTTCAGCAGTCAGCCTGAAAGGGTACACTGGGAGAAACTACCGAAAGGACAATCTAGGTAAAAACATCTCTTCTGGATTTTAACAAGCCATCCCACTTTCCCACCCTTTGTAACATGCACAATGAAATTAAACTGGAAAATAAGTGCGCAACCTGAGGCAAAGTATCACTCAAAAGGTCAAGAATCAAAGCTAAGGTTGACACTGCATCTTACCTGATACTGTGTAATTTATTTCCTGCTTTAAATTTAGCTTCCTAGATTTCGTTTTCCTTCCCCCCTCCCGCCCCCCCAATTATAGCAACTTTTGAGCTGGGAACAAGCTGTAAAGTTCAGATCAAGTGCTGTATTTGAACTTTCCCTAAGTTTGGGTATATTCACATCTAGGTTTCGGTTCAGCTCATTGCAATGATAAAGGCAATTATCATTGAATTTTAGATCCAGATGGTGATCTGAACTTCCTCAAAGTTTGTCAGGGAGAATGTTCAGAATTGGGGTTACGATCTGGGTCAATTTCTGGTTAATTTGCATAACCCTATCTCTAACTATACACATATATTTATTCCTTCTCCCACTCACTGTACGTCCAGTCTTAATTTCTCTGTTATCCTCTTCATTTGGATCTCTGCAGTGGAGAATGGTTTTCTCTTGTACTGCACCAGTTTTCTGGAATTCTCTCTTCCCCCATTACCCTGCTCACAAAATACTGAGTCTTGGAGTAACTACCCCATCTTCAAACTCACCATAAAAACCTCCATCTATCTTTCGTTCACGGTATGATTAGACTTTCTGTAAAGTGCTTTGAGACTTTATATAAAAGAAATTATATAAAAAGAAACTATCTTGTCTAGTTCCATAAGATTTAGACATCTGAACTCCGATAAAGGACACTAAAGTCCCATTAATGATGTAGGCTTATATTTAAGTTTCTATACTCACCCATTTCTTTTTTTGCTTTCTGGATTTTAAAGTACATTAATTCAGAAGTCAGCTGGTAGTTTAAAAAAATAAGTTGGAGGTATGCCCCCTTTTTCTTTTTTGGGAGCATATCTTCACTTTAGTTGAATTTAGAAATGATTTATGATAATCTGCGCATACTCTCTTCTGTTGTTGTCTGTTACTGTAATTTGGGGGTGCAATCTCTCCTACAAGCACAGGATTTACATTCCTACCTCAAGAAGTCAAATAATATTTTGTATGTGGAAGTATCTTTTCTGAATTTAAAGCCAATTTCACCATTGACCTACTGCAAAAAAATCTAAATAAAACTATACCCTCCCCCATTGCATTTTCCACTCCAAATATATTCTTTTTTGAAATTGTTCAGCAGAGTTTTCATTACTTCTGACATTCTCCAGTGGTAGAAGACAAAGCTATCTCTGCTGTCCAAAAATCTTATTTACAGCTTTCATTGCATATACTCTTGTTTATTTCCAGTTTGTGGCACATATTCTAGCGCTGTCTAATAAAACTGATCTTGCTTCATCAGCCTCAAGTCCCTGTAGATTTTCATGTATCGTGTGATTAATTACTAGTTTCCTGTAGACTTCTTACTCTTCATTTTTTTTTATTTCTTTAGCACAAAGAGCTAAGATAAAAATAGTCAACCAGGCAAAAATAATAATAAAAAATAACTGTACTTGGAATCACATTCTTCTCTAGACATCTCTGTCTTTAACTACCAAAGAAAGATTTATAGGACTCATGGAAGTTTGAAAGATAAAGATAAACCCACTAAGTCTGCTGAGATACCAAATTAGCACTTAAAAGACATACATATCCAAGGTGTGTTAGTTGAATGTATTTTTTTGTTTACTGACAACTCATGTATTTATTTGCCTAGTAGTATTTTATTATCTTTAATATTCACTGGGAGATCACAAAGACTTGTGGCTTATAAATGGGAATTTTTTCAAGTATCAGTGCAGCAACTCAGATATACTTCCCCTAATCATTTGGTAATCCAATGCCTAATGTATACGTTAATGGAGCTTTGTGACAAATCACCTGTTAGATTTCATCTGACAGCTTGTCGTAGAGTAATTATAAAAATAATTGTAATATACGGCTATCACAATGCCTGCAACAAAAAAATGGGGGAGGCAATTACAGAGTATCCTTTGTGCCCGCGCTTGCTCTTCTCCTGAAGTGACCCAGTGTTCCACTTTGATTGAGATGGTTCCAACTGTTAATGGAACATCCCACTGTACTAAAGAGTTTAGTGGGAATGCCCATTTGTCACCACTGCATGCCACAGTCTCAGACACAAGAGCCAAAGGGAAAATAACACTCTGTAGTATTAATCTCTAATATAATACAGTACTATTTAATGTTTGAACTGCATGAGATTGCAACGTGAAAACATTAAGGACTGGTCCTGCACATCTTACTCAGGCAAAACCCTAACAGAAGTCATTGGGAGTTTTGTCCTGAGTAAAAAATGTGGAATTAGGCCCTAAATGGTGGCAGCCAAGAGGAAAGCTCTCTGTCTCTCCCCACTTACTCATGTGAGGTGTCGGTGAAGGCAATGGGACTACTTGTGTGGTTTAGGTGAGCAGAATTTAAACTCTTATTTTTTAACAATGGAAGAAGTGTGTGTGTGTGTGTGTTTATATGTGTGTATAGATATTTTTAATTATACAAACAGAAGCAAGAGATACTCCCCACACTAAAAAGTTTGTTTATAGATTCATATCCTGAGTAATTAGCTTAATTCAGTATCTTTGTACCTGGTAGTACAGCACTTTCAGTTTGTTCAATATTTGTATAAGAAATATTTCAAAGTTAATATATTTTTGAAATGTTCTTCCAATTCAGTATTGTGCTAGCATTACAGTTATGTATTATCACAATCTTGGCAATAAACTGCACAAACAAAAACTAGTAGAACATTGTACTTGAACTTCTTAATATATTTTGTAAAATAATATTATTCCCACATTGTGTTAACTTGTGATATTTTGAATTATGCATCCTGAAAGCTATAACTTTTGGGGGCAATAATATATCAGTGGAATAGAAACAATAGGTTTAACATTACAGCAGAAATATATACACACACACACACACACGTATATATGTATGTATATTTCTGCTATCATTATTGTAGCACTTAAGTTGATGATGACAAAGGTGCTGATTCATCCTTGGGTAGACACAGAGCTTTTCATACTGTTTCACTTCACGCAGCATCATTTCTCCCTCTGCTCTTTACATATTACATATACATCCAGCATTATTCTTAAATCAGAAATCTGAGAAATTAAATTCACTACGTAGGCCTCGCTTTAGTGGTTTATATAGAAGGAAACAGATTTATTTCTTATTCATACCACCATGCTGACAAGAGGAACAGAGGGAGGAGCCATATCAAGATGATTATAACTCCAAATTTTGTGGAAAAAGTTAAATAAAGTCTCAAAACTTAGATCTTAATTGTGATGGTGGTGTCTGAATGTATCAGGGATGCGGGATTACTGACCAATTCTTCCGTGTCATTCCAGGATCTTAGCATGAAGAGTACTGAGACAAATGGTGAAAACTGTCAGGACACCGGATCATTATATTAAAACCTGGACTATGTATTTAGTTATTTCAAAGCAAGCATAGAGTCTTGGGGTGCATGGGGGCTGCGTTGTGATGGGGTTTTAATTTTTGTTTGCATTCCATAACCGTACATACATATTTATATTTATAAAAATATATAGATATAAATATGTGTGTGTGTGGTTATGGAATGCAAACAAAAATTAAAACCCCACCACAACGCAGCCCCCATGCACCCCAAGACTCTATGCTTGCTTTGAAATAACTAAATAGATAGTCCAGGTTTTAATATAATGATCCAGTGTCCTGACAGCTTTCACCATATCTATATATAATATAGATATAATCCACTCAACTTTTTATTGTTCAACAGAAATAGTCTCAATTTCATTCAACAGGATGAAAAAATGGTCAGGCATGCCACATTCCAGATATTGACGCCTTTCCATAGTGCAGTTATTCATAGTGCAATTATTAAAATCCTTTGGCATTTTGAAAGATGCAGTGCAAGTATAAAATTGATCTTGGGATCATTTTGCATGGCACAATTGGATGTATGTCGAAAAGAGGATAGGAGTTGGGGAGGAACAAAGTATATCTTCCTTCTCTCAGGAGTAGACTTAAAGCTGGGCAGCAATACATTTCCAAAGTAAAATCAAATATTATAAAACAAAACTAAATATAATGACCCAATTTCAGTATAACTCAATGGGAGAACTCATGAGCATAAGTGTTTGCAGGACCAGTCTATCTGAGGCAATTACATGGCTCCCATCACCATAGTATGTGAGTGCCTCCCAGTCTTTAATGTATTTATCTTCACAGAGTCCCTGGGAGGTAAGGAAGAACTTCCTCTCCAAATGACTGGGGCCTCCAGAAAGAAAAAAGCAGGGACTTTAAGCCAAACTTTATAGTGACTTACATTCAACTCCATAGATTTCACTGAAGTTGCATGGGCTGTAGATGAACATGGACTTTGGCCCTGCGTCTTTACAAAGAACATAAAGTGCAATGTAAACTATGGAAGTATATGCAAATGTTTGATAATGATGATTTATGGGCCTTGGAGGACAAATTCTGGCTGACTTACAGTGCTTGCAACTCCATTGATTTCATTGGATTGTATAGGGTGTGAATTGGAACAGAAGTTAACCCTTTAAATTCTACTGAAATATACTAGATTTAGAAAGTTTTTGGATAGGGACAGTTATCACATACTCACAGGGATGTAGTCTATTTCGTGGTGTGTTTGTGAGCGAGAGAATGTGAAGGGGGGAAGGAGACAGAGGGGGGGATATCTGAGATGCCCATTATCTCAGACGTCCGTGTTTCAGTGTGTGCATCCCTCTGACAGGCACCCCCTTTACACAGTGCTGGAAACAAGTGTGTGTGTGTGTGTGTGTGTGTGTACAAGACAAGATCTTCTCTGGGCTGGACTGGTACAGCTAGCTAGATCCCTGGGAGTGACGTCACCGGCTTCCCCCCTCCTCCTTCCCCCATCTCACCCCCCGCCCCCCGTGTGTGTCTCTCTCTTGTTTCCTATGTCCTCAGTCAGTCAGTGGTCCAGGGAGAGACTGCTGGCTCAGTGCTTCTCCCTCTCTCAATCCCGTCTCCGCTCCCGCACCGCTCTGCAACAGGCTCCCCCCAGCACTTGGGGCCATACGGATCCTGTGATCCACGCAGCCTACGAGGATTTAAAAATTATAATAAAAAAAAAACCCACCAAAACAAAGCGAGAGGGAGGCACCTCCACCACTTTACTCCTCCTCACTCTCCCCCCTCCCCCCGTTACTCCCAGGGGCGGCGGGGCAGGGGCACTGTTCCTGCTAGTGGCTATTTCCCCCTGCCTTTGCCCCCCACCCCCGGAGAAAGGGAATTGCCTCTTGCCTCCCGCCGGTTTGCACTGCACTTTGTTTGGAGCAGAGGGGGGAGGCGGGTGGGCGACCCAGCTATTTGTAGCCACAGACTCCGCGACAAGGCGAAGCGGGGGGGAGAGAAGAGAAGAGAAGAGGAGGAGGAGGAAGCGGAGCAGAAGCTGGGGACCAGAGCGAGCGCCCGGGAGCAGCGGCAGCCGCAGCCGGCACAAGCAGGAGCAGAACGGAGCCGGGCAGAGAGCGGCTGGGGGAGCGGGCTGCCCCTGGCTGCTGCATCTCCGGACTCCCGCCGACTCTCCCCCACTTCCCGGCGTTGGACCGTGGGAGCCACGCACCAGCGCCAGGCAGCCACGACCCGCGGGCTCCTGCTGCTTGGCTTGGATTAAATTGGCCGCCCCGGAGCCCAGCGAGAGGAGGTGGCGGCGGCGGCGGCGGAGGGAAGCGCTGGTGGTGGCGGGCGGGCAGGCGGCGGCGGCTGCTGCTGGGACTGGGGGAGCCAGCATGACCAGGTAATTCCCCCGCCGCTGCCCCATTGCTCCCCCTCTGCCGCTCCCTCGGTGCGTGTGTGGGGGGCACCGTACTCAGCACCCCCCCCCCCCCCCCAGGCTGCCCCTAGCCCTGGCCAGACCACTCGCCTCTGCTTTCTCCTGGGTTTTAATCTCGAACCACGGGCTGAGAAGGGAAATGAAGAGAGGAGTTGTGTGTGTAAGTGTGTAAAGGGGGGAGGGGGATTGACTAGTGACCAGAGTAGACATTTCCACTGAATTCCTACTGTGCGTGTGGGGGAAGGGGGGGATTCATGTTTCGTGTATTGTAAAGAGGGGTGAGTTGTTATTAATGATAGCATTTTTTTTTTTTTTTTTTGTATTTGAACTAGTGGGGAGAAGGAGAACTAGCAGCAATCAAAGGGAAAGTGGCTGCCATTCAAGGTGTGGGAGGACTTGTTTGGGGACCTTTTTCACACTGGAATCAGATCAGTTCTCTCTTTTCCTCTGTGGCAATTGCAGATGATTGTTCATGGTGATAAGAAGTTTTTTTTTTTTTTAAAGGTCCTTTTTTGAAACCACTGTAAAGAAACCGAAACAGTGCAGACCCTCAGCTTTCTGTAGGGTTATAATGGAATTCTCACATTTGTGCAGAAAACTTATTTTACCAGCTCCCTCTTAAAATTAATATTGTGTTGTTAGCAGGGACTTTCCCCTCTTTTAATGTAGCCTACCTTGTCTTATAAATACAAGATCTGTTTTCTTTATTCAATTCTAAGTGCTACATTATGGGGCGGGGGATATTTTTTCCTTAAAACTGTCACCCCTCCCAAGCCATCATCACTTTTCCTTTTCCAGACACCTTTCAATAAGCACATTTCTGTTTCTCCTTGTTATTTGAGACTGTTGTGTGATGAGTATACGTTCTCCTGGCTGGCCTTTGTACAATGTACCACCACATAGAAAGGTGTGTATTTCTTCTCACCTTTTCCGCATATAGACACACAATTTAAAATTGAAGCTTTTATGTTTATAAAGAGGACCATTTTGTTCACCTCGCCACAGAGCAGCAAAGGTTTTATGTTTTTCTGTTCATTCAATATCCGCTGGAGACTGTGCAACATTTCATATGAGACCTTAGATACTGATTTGCTTTGGAATTTCCTAGTTACAGCGAGTGGATATGTTTATTTTATGTTTCTATTCTCTCAAATATTTAAACTTAGTCTCAACTTTTTATGTGAATTCTATCTTGTGACCTTTTGCCAATTGCCTGCTCCCTGCCTTCTGCACAACACAGGCAACTTCTGTAACATCAAGACTTTTACTTTGAATCTTGATGCAGAGGTGAAGAAACACAGCTCTAAGATATTTTGTGTTCCTTGGTGTCTAAAAAGGTTTAGAATATTTACTACTTTCTATTCTTTATGTAAATATGGTTTAGAATATATTGTATTACATAATTTCTAGTGGGTTGGGAAAGAACAAAGCTTTATTGTTCATTGTTACTGAATAGAGCAACTCTAAACAAAATAAAATTCTCCCTTGTCCCCCAAAATAATTGTATGTACTTGCATCTCACCATAGCTAGCAATTTCATGACAGTTTTCTTAAATTCACTCTCATGAGATCAGCTATTATTGTATTTTTTGAAGTGTGAAATTGACAAACTGGTCAGTTTCATAAATTCAGCTGTCAAATTTTGTCCAGTTAAAATAGCTAAAAGCTATAATGTGTCGGCATGGGATTTTCAAAGAACTAGGTGGTGCAGCTTTTACACAGACATGGAGAGGGATTTAATTGGATACTTTTTACTTTCCAGTCTTAGTTGTCACTTGTGGTGGTATGGTGGAATATATTTAGGTTTTTCTCAATGCTGAAATGATGTATAGCTTGTGTATATCCACTTTAAGTACTGAGAGCTTTGGCTAAGTAGTAGACTTCTACTCTAAGAAGGCACTAAGAAATTCATTGTGGTTTATGTGTGCTATGCCAAGCTGTCAGGAATGGCGTTTCAAAAGGAAAACTGCATCTCTGAGCTTCTAGATGTCAGGGTCTGTGTTTTAAAATCTGCTTTTAGTATTAGCAGTCATATTACTTTTTAATGAATAATAAAAAGTGCTATAAATTAAACATTCTGTTGTGGCTGTTATGTAACTCAAATATTAGTTGTGCCAGTGCACTGAATGGGAAATGGTAAAACATACAGCATTTAATTTTCTGAGGAGGTTTGTGAAAACAGCTCTGGGGTTGTATTTAGAAATGAATTGTTTAGTATTTTAAATCAGTAATTCAGCTTTCAGTAATTCAGCTTTCATTTTAAGGTCACCCTTCATTTCTAAACCAGAATAATGCAGAGACTAAAACTACCCAAGCTAACGAGTAGGAATCCCCCTTCATCTGGTGCTGTGTGTGCTAAACCACTAGGGGCCTGTATAAACTGCTCTAGTACAGCAAATACCAGTGCATAGCATATGCACTAGAAGAACGTTTTTAACACAGATAGCCAACATCAAAATGACACTTTCCTATGATTCACTGCCAATAAATTAGACTAATGTTGTTTGGGAGTTAAATGCATGTTGTCCTCCCCCTCCCCCCATAATTATATTCAGGACTGTTGACTCCCCTGCCACTGTGGTTGAGGAAGGACTCTATCAGAGGTGATAGGCTACATTTCTTTGTCTCAGCTTAAAATGTATGTTTTCTTTATTAGATTAATAATGGCATTGTTCACATAATGCAAGTGTAGGGTTAAAAGATAATCTAAACAGGATTACTCTAAGGAAGGAATGGACATAGATTGATGGAGTATTTAAACTAGCTTTGTAAGTGCTGTGTAAGTTGGCAAGTACGGAGATTCCAAGGCTGTGGCTGGAGTATAGTCAGCAGTTATGGGATCTGGACTGAAGATGCTCTATATATTTTTGAGTGTCAGTTTCACAAATTTAAAATCGACCAACCATGGAATTCTTGATAGACATTAGGGAATAAGGTCAAGTATACTTACACTGTTCCTTTGTTGATTTTCAGTTTTTCAAACTGACAAGGCAGACCATTTGTAAAAGAGCACAGCTGAAACATTCGCATATTGAATTTCCTTCAAAATGAACTTGATTTATCAAGCTATTGGGCAATTCGATTTTTAAAAGGATTCTGAAGATAAATCAGGATACTGTAAGGTCATATAATGAAAGTGCAACTTCAGTACACCGTGTTTAGTTTTTAATGGGCTATCTTACTTTAAAAACAGCTGAGTTATGTCATATCAAGTGGTGTGGGGGTCATTTGCCGCAATAGGCTTTCTGCCCAGTTCCAAAAATGTAATTATTACAAATATTTATTAACTTTTCATGTTCAGAAAGAGCTAAAAATGGCATCCTATATATGTAAATAAATAATAATAATGAAGCCCACCTGAATAAGTCTCCTTAAATCATATACATCTTTTCAAGGCTAAGAATTTCAGATAGTATTTTGATAAACCAAGTTTCTCTCTCATGAAATGCACACAACATACTTTGAATATATTTATATTCAAAATACAACAAGGAGTAATTACATGTAAACAGTCAGTATAAGTGCTTGGGCCAACATGTTTCACTCTGGTATTACTGCATGCTAAGATATGTAGGGTTGTTTTTTTGTTTTTTTTTTTTTTAATGGAGAAAAAAGTATAATACTGATTTTTTTTTAAGTCAGTTAAATACCAAAGGGCCATATTATGCCATCACTTTTTAAGCAGAATCCCTCATTGTGAGTCTTCTGAAAGACTGATGGCATACTATGGTCCATATATTTCATTAAAACTCTAAATTTCATATTTGCTAAGCATTGTTTATTTATTTAATACTTCTGGGCCTTGATTTCTTTGGAAAAGGCTTTAGAAGAAGCTATTTATGAATGCACAATGGCAACTGGCAGCCTGGAGTAGAATCAGTGTTTAAAAATATTCCTTCATATATTATCAATGATTTACCAGGTAGGAGCAAAGGGGAAGAGTTTTTTTCTCTCTGTGATCCACTACACTGAGAGCTCCTGTACAACACATCTACTGAGGAAATCTGATGATGTTGAAAAAGATTGCTTGAGAGTGCTTTGCCTCTAAATTCCATTCCAACAAGCTTCACTTATTGTTTAAACTGCTGTGCATTCATAGAGCTGTGTGTCTGCAACTACACAGGTTTAGTTTGGGATCTATTTTCCCATAACATCTCTCTGATAATCTCAGTTGGTTTTAACTGGTGAGTGATAATACTTATTTAAACATCAAATGTGCAAATCTTCACATATGGATTTGAACGTTAAAATACATGAAAAAATGATTGAAAAATTACTAAAAATGATGTTCTTTTGTAAATATATTGATCAAAGAATTGTTCCAATCCTAAAAACCTTGCTTAATAATAGTGATTTTAGGTTTTTTTCAGGCTGTTTTGATTCTTCAATTAAGATGACAATTCATACACATAATTTGTTCTTTTTGCCAGCTCAGTTTTAGCCATAATATGTGCTTTTAAATATATTTACTTTCCTTGGATCAAAAGACTTTGCACGTTTAAGTATCTCATGCTTACCAGCTATGACGTATTCCTCAGAAACTAACATTGTTCATCTGTAACATAATCATAGGGGGAAAACTAAATTGTGATGGATATTGCAGCAATTGCTACAATAGGAGAGATTTTACAAATTTAAACTTCATGCTTGTACCTGTGTCTCTCTGAGATCCTCACTAATGATGCTGTGTGTATTATATACTTTCAAAATTTAATAGCATACTGAATATACAGTACAATTCTCCTCGTATCAGTTCATTAAAAATGATGGGATTTTACATTCTCACCCTAAAACTGTTTTTCTCTTTGATTCATAGCACTAGAAGACATGTCCCAATTTACTATCATGCTCTGTGGTACATTTCCTCTTGGTTCCAAGTGTAGCTAGACTACTTCATATCTTCAATAGTTCTTTCAATGTCTTTCCATTGGTATAGACAATTATTTCATTGTTTTCCAGATAATTAAAATGCTCTGTTTAATAATAGCAGAACTAATCACATATTGTTATAGTCACTTGATACATATTTTCTCCAGCCACAATATATTAAACATACTCTGTGAAACAGATCAAGCAAATGCGATGATCTTTGGTTTATAGCCTTTAATGTTCTGGAGATGATGTTTCTAGAAGTCAGAGTTCAGTAAGTGACGCGTGTAAAATTTGACTATTTACATGGGAGAATCAACTAACTTCTCATAATAGGTATTGGGTCAAGTGCCAAGCTGAAGGGATCTGAATGAGACAAATGTGGATCTAGTCCCACATTTGAAGAAAGCTATACAATCCTCCTGCAAATTGACTGCTATCCTACTTTGATATCAGTGGCCCATGGTTTCAGTGGCTCAGTGGTTACTATTGCAACATGCCTCAGTCAGAGGTTTGGCTTTCTGTTAATTGTTTAGACTCAATGACTGGAAATACCCAGACATATTCTGATAACAGTATCAGAGGCTTTGTGACCTTTAGAATACAATTGTTTGCTGAGTTTGAACTCAATAACTCTGCCTGCTTTTTATAACGTTGATTGAATTAAAAAATTCTTAATTGTATTTTTAACTGTCCCTAGGCTGTATTCTTTAATGCAGCTTTACTAAAGGAAAATGAGATTTGTAGATATGGAATTAAGAGAATTCTATTTCTTTATTATTGTTTTTTATGGCTACGGGGCTTGAGACATTCAGAATGAAGAATTAACCTTTCTGTTCTGATGTTCTGCTAAAAGCTTTGCACATTTTCTTAAAGTTAAGAAAGGATGATTTTACTTTATTTTATTAGTGGAAAATTCAGACAGCAGTGATGTTAAAAAAGTTCACGGAAAATATTTAGGACATTTTACACAGTTGGCATTTCTTCATCTGCCTTATGCTCAAAGATAAAGGATTTTCAGCACAGAAATGTGTGTCTGGTGTTTCAGCATGCACATGTAACATTTATTTGTGAACACCTGTATAATTACTACTGTGTGAATTGTTTTTTTGGAAATATTTGACCATTTATCATTTTTTTAAAGGAAGGAGACCCCCCTCCCCACTACTCCCCATCTTCTGGAACTTACTTCCAGACTAGAGGGGTCTCCTTCACAGAAAGGCAATTTGTAAAGGTAGGACCAGAATTCCCCTTTTTAAATTTTCAACCCTTTGAACAACAAATATGTGATTTATGTGTCAGATATATACATTATGTACTGTTTTTTATCTAAATCTTGTTTTAAGCATGTCAGGAGTTGCAACCACATACTGATACTACTCCAAATGAAGTCAGTACAAAATGCCTAATGACTTTAATGGGAACTAGATGTCAGGTCCATACATTTGAATATGCAAACAAGTGCAGTTTTGATTATAAAAAATATCAGCAGGTTAGAATTTTAATTAAACATATGTAAGTGAAAAACATGAATTTGGTATAAAATATGTAGTATGATGAAAGGCTGAAACACTGACCAGAAAATAGAGCAGGAATGTTGGTTCTATGTTGTTAGATTTTTTTTATTTTATTTTTTTTAGGATGATAGTGTGTCTTAGAAAGCTGCTTAACTACTGCCCAGTGCAGCTGTCCTTCCCTGAAAGATTAGGTTTCAGGAGCAATGATGGATGTTGGATGCCTGTAGCCAGTTGTGAGGTTTGCTCTGAGGTCAACAGTACCGATGGAGGATAGGAATTTACAGCCTTCTGTCTCTACGCCAACCCAACCAGTAGCATTTCTCAGGAAAAAAAATTAGACTAGACACATGCAGTGCTGAGCTAATATTCCATGATAGTTCAGAAAGTCATTCATTTTAGAGGTTAAAAAAAGAAGATTTGTGGATATTAAGGACATTTTTAGTCATCATAATTTTGTATTTTTTTTTTTTTTTTACGGATAAGCATACAGAGTTCTAACCTAATATATGCAATAGTGTAACTTAATGTAAATTCTTTCTTGTATTCTCTTAAAGTGTGTCAGCAAATTGTGATTTAATATGAGATAAATCTACACTGTAGACCTATTACTTCTGTAGGTGCTTTAAAAATATTTAATGGGTTATCATTCAGAATTTGAAACCAAGCCATTTAAAGTCCTGGCACAATTTTTCTCTCATTTTTCAACTAAAACTGTATAATATTAATTTTCTCGGAAAAATATGTAGTAAGGATTTTCCTAAAATTATGATCAGAGCATTATTTATATACATTAATTGTGAAAGATTAAACATCACGTTTATCCTACTCTGTTTAGTTTAGATATCACAATACATATTGCAGATAAAAGCACATAGTTTGAATATCTCTGAAATATCAGTTGGAGGTGATGGTTTAAGAACAGACTTTCAATATTAGTTATGAACTGCTGAGGTTTCCTGAGTAAGTTAGACTAATATTTTATATTGTCTTAATGTGATGATGATAACTTTTTAAAATGAAGATGAAAAAATAAAGAAAGAACGGGCAACAAAGCATACCATTGTCAGGAAGGCATGAGCCTTCTTTGGATTTGACATTTTGTGAATTCCTCATTTGCATTGGTACCATACACTATATGAAAGGAGACTTAATTGTAAATAAGGGTGTTGCTACAAAACACAGAAAAGAATGTCCTTATATAGGGCCTGATCCAAAGCCCACTGAAGTCAGTGGAAAGGCTCCTATTGATGTCAATAGCCTTTGAATGATCATTAGGGCCTTAGTGCCCTAGTTTAAATTGATCTGGACTTTTTTGTTTAGTAAATCTTAGAAGTGGTTAAATGCAAATATCTTGACATAGAGAAGTAGTCTTGGTAAAATATCTGACAGGCTGTTTTATAATGTCCCATAAGATAAGAAAACAAAATCATTTTGATAAAGAGAAATATGTTTCCAGCAGGAATATCTTTACAGCAGTGGTCCATCAAGGAAATGGAACTGTGCCAAGCAACTGTGCTTTCTATTTTATTGGCAGCTTGCCAACAACTTTTATTTGGAAAACTCATCAATTAAAGTGAAGCATTTTAAATAATAAATGTTCACTGTTTGCCAATTAATGTAACTATAAATAACAGATGGGTTACTTGATTAGGTTTCAATATTTAACCTGTTTTGTGAAGAATAGCATTTTTGAATTTATCATTAAACACATCATTGATCTATTTTTAATTAACAAAATTTTACAAATAACAAATGCATGTTGCTAAGCTTCTTTGATCATTTGAAAAAAATATTTTGTACTTGACACAAGAAACTTGGAATATTTTCATCATACATGGCACATGAAGGAAAAAGTAAAACATTACTCTGGAGAAGTACTTGTGTTAAGTGACATTTTGGACACATTAACCATTGTGATTGTATTAATCAAGGGAAGTAGAAATTCAGTGCACATTTTTGCAGTCACTACGGCAAATCTATATATTAACACCTGTGTCCTGTTAAACCTTCTGAATTATTGCCTTAAATGGTACATGAAGTCTCAACATACCAATTTGCAGATAAAAACCTCACTGCCCTTTAAATACATCATGGAGCAGTCACTTTGGAGATCATTATTCTCTGTAAAGCCAAAAGGTATTTAATAGCAACCCAAGAATAAGCATACCTCCTGAAAAGACTAACAGACACCATGTTTAATTCTGAAAGACCCTGAAATGTCTGGAAAACACTGCAAACAGACTTAAGCACAACAGTTTTTCAGTTAGCTTGGAGACTGTTAGCACAAAATTGTCTAAATGACCTGCATCTATAAATACTGTGTGTGTGTGTTTGTGTGTATATATATATATACACATATATATAAAAGGAAATATTTATATCTCCAGCTCTTAGTGCTCTACAGACAGGTGCCTTCCTGGGCAATGTAATTCCCAGAAGGCCACTTTCAGGGAATACGTACCAAGCTTATTCAGGGGACAGGTTGATCTAGTGCACAAGAGTAACCTCACGCTCCCCGCCCCCAAAAATAAAAATTAAAAACCGTGACAAGAACTGTGGAGCTCTTGGAAATTGGAATCTGTCTACTCCTGATTAGTGCTACTCTATATTCTCAGCTCCTTCTGTTTTCTTCTTGCCTACTCTGTGACAGGGGTGGTAGCATTAAGTACTATGAATTTCTCTGAAATGAATGGCACATCACTGTTTCACCATTGCATATCTCAAGCTAGTATCAGCATGATATACTGTTTGTCACTCCATTCACTTCCCTGATACATATTCCATTTTTTAAAGGAATACAATCTGTTGGTACAAAGAGTAATTATGAGTTGGTGCAATGTTCAGCACAGGGACTTCACAACTTTTCTCTGACACATTACAATTTTGGAACACATTGCCTGGGGAGAATGCGCTAAATACTGGTGTTAGCTGAATACTTGTGCATTTGACTAGAATTCAGTGGATTAGCCCTCACGCAGCTATATTCACTAACGAGGATTTGCCTTTCACTGTTAGTAATATATCCATGCAGTTTGTGGCCCAAAGGGATTTTCAAAGAGCCCACAAGACTTCTAAAGGATAAACTTTGCCCATGCTACTCGGGGAGCAATGTTAGAAAGGGGTTTTACAGTCTGTTGCAAACAATACTTTCAAGGGACTACTCAAGTTATAGATGCTGGCACCCACTGCATATCCAAAAGGAAGTCTGTGGTCTTTCAAGGCTCTATAACCTCTTCTTAAGCAGCTGTTTTACAAGGGAAAATTACTCACCAGAAATTGTTTATTGGACTCTCTCACTTATTGTCTCATCCTGTGTAAGACTCAAACAATAAGCATTATGGCACCCTGTATCAGGAAGCCAGGAGGAACAGAATAGTGAGAGGCAGAGACCAAGCACTCAGCCCTTTTTTGCTTCTTTGTCATGTATTGAGGAAGTATAAAAGTTCTCCAATTTTTTGTTGTTGTTGCTTATTTGTTTTGTTTGTTTTCTGCTTGTTTTTTTACAAAAGAAGTTCCATTCCTGTCAATGTTGGAAGATTGACTGGAAAATTAATGTAATGGTGACATCACTTTTGCTAGAAAGTAAATAGGAAGCAACTGAGAAGTGACAAGATTTGCAGCCATATTTAAATCTCTTTAGGTGTATTTGCTTTTCTTATCGCTTATTTAACATCAATCATTAGGTAACATTTTGAACAGAAAAAGCCTTTGTTAAAGATTCAGCACCCTTGTCCTTTCAGTTAAGGTGCTAGAGATGACAATAGACATCCCGAGACCTGGCAGAGGGCCTCCAGCAAAACCAGGAAAGAGCAAACTTCACATTCCTGATATTTCTCAGGTGAAAAATAAACAGGAAAATAAAAACCTTTCAGGCATTCTTTATACATTATTTAAAAAAATATGCAAAAATGGGCACAAACCCAATTTTTCAAAAAACCTGTGCAGGTCACATTTAAACCTGACAAGTTTCAGCCTAAGTAAGACTCCACATAACACATGGGTAAAGCAAAATGCATGAAATATGGCAGAAAAGGAGGGACTCCAAAAACTGAATTACCAGTGAGAAATTTTACCTTGTTGTTAGGTACCTTCTTCTCCTATCCCATGGGATATTAAGGTGTCTCCATAATCTATGTCCACCTGGTAGGGCATGATGAAAGTGTAAGGGAAGGACCATGCAGCAGACTTGCAGATTTCCAGTGCAGTATAACCTCAAGCCTCTTATCCAAGGAGGGCAAAATACCCAAGGTAGCATGACACTTAGTCTTGTCTCTCTTTTCGGAAGTTGGGTCAACATATGACTTTAGCCAATTACTGAGACTAGCATGGAAGCCACAGACAGACTTGAGGTCTTGTAAATGCACCATGCTTCTTCATGTTGTTAGAGTACTGCATACAAAAGTTAATGAAGATCTTTAAATGCAGAGTGCAGTTTTTTCTCATGAGGAGGGGTTAGAGAAAAGGGTCATTAGGATTATAGGCTCATTCACAGAGAAGTCCAAAATCACTTTAAGGTGGTGGTCCAGGAACAATTGAAACAGCAATTTATTAAGGAAACACATTATGAACAGAGAGCTAATAACTCAGAAGCTTAATTCTCAAAAAGACAAAAATAGTAACTTTCATAGTCCATAGATGGAGAGAGAATTTTTATGCATATCATCACAAAGGCTCTGAAACACAGAAGGCACGTCCCATTGAGAATGAATTCTCTGAAAACTGGTCTTTGTAAGGAGAGGGCTTTGAAAAACTTGACAGTATGGGAAGCAAAAGTCCACTGGAACCCAGAAGGCCAAATAGTTGAAACCTTAACTCTGAGGAGAGCTCCAGGCATGTTAGGCCCAGCCAAACCAAGCCATCTAAGCTTTGTTTTTGAGGATGTGATATGACTGCAAGCATCCCAATTCAAAAAGGGCCCATCAGATCCCCAATTAAGCTTTTAGGTCAAGGGCATGTGGCTACATAGCTAATGTATTTGCAACCTCAAGGAGAAAACTTTTGTATCTCTGCTTCACTCTTCTCCCAGGTCACAAGTTCAGAAAGATGGAATTTAGGTAGGCAACCATCCCCCAAAGGGAAAAATCACAACAGATTGAGGGAAGCCATCTATGCTCTACCACAAAGGCCAGCAGGTAGGAGGACAGAGACTAAGAGGCCACCTAGAGGAACTAAGATAGTGACTTCCCTGTCCTCTCTGATCTTGCACATCATGCAAGAGGAAGCTGGGGACAGAGAATCAAACTTCTTCTACCAAACTCAAAAAAAGGTACTTCAGACAAGGGGTTGAAAGCTTGATGGCAGAATTTAAGTATCTTAATATGGATAATGAGCCAAATCAAGCCATCAAGGAATGTCTCCGTAAGTGGCAGAGGAGAGGACACCTCCAAGTGCAACAGAGAAAAAGCAGAGCTGAGGCATCATGCTTCTGGGACAAGGGTGTTTTGAATTGTGAGTCTTTAAAATACAGTGATACCACACACACACAGTTATTAATCTCCACACAAATGAATGTTCTTGAGCAATTCCGAGTTCTATCTCTGGCTCTACAGCAGACATCCAGTTTGACCCACGGTAAGTCATGCAACTTCTGAGCACCTCAATGTCCTTTTCTACCGAATGAGGACAATTCTTCCCTAACTTAAAGCAGTGTTATGGAAATTAACTCACTAATGTTCGGAAAATTTCTTAGAATGTAAGCTAGAAGGCTCTATTGTAAGAGCAAATTATTATGTGACTGATCTTATTCTGGACATCACCATAGCTCTAGCAGTGTGGATCAGTCACAGATTGAAGCAATTATCTCTCAAACACTGAAAAATCATGGTCAGGGATGAGTTTTACAAATATGAGATCCAAGGGGAGTACCAGTTCTATGTCCTTAGTTATACAAAAATTCAGCAAGAGCAGCAATTCTAAGGGCTACTACTGGGAACTCAAAAACCCATCAGAGGGACTAATTATAATGATAGTGGCTATAGGAGCAGAGGGGAGAACTGACTTGAATACCTCAAACATATTTACTCTATATAGACAGAGAATACAGAATATTATGGGACAGGATCTACATATGACAAGACATCTGACATGCAGACTCCGTTACTAAGATGCAATATCTTGGTGAGTGAAGACAACAATTCAGATGTTCTAAAAATATTCACCCCAGATTCTAAATGTAGAAAACTTCCCTCAGAAGATAGCCTGCAAAGTAGGGATTCGCACTTGGACGCTGGTTCAAATTTGAATTCCCACTCAGGGAAGTTATCCCTATCCCTTTTATGCAAAAGTAAGTTGGTAGAAAAAGATATTCAAGATCATATCACACTGCAATGCAGCTCTGCGATTACAGGTGGAGTTGGGTGCTGAGAGGCTGGAATCATTTGAACATCATGTAGTCATATAAGGGCAGGTGAGGTCTGCGCAGGAATGAGCCAGAATAGAATGTAAGTGTAAATGGACAGCCTGAAGGTAGAGCAGCAGGCAGTTTGCATGTTATTAAAAGGACATCAGACAGGGAGTTAAGGGGCTCTGAGATAGCTCTGTGGTGCTTCATTAAAGGAGACCCACAGACAGGGTAGTTGAGAGATTGCTGTGTCAGACAGGCCTATCTATCTCTGCTGCATTTCCTCTCAAATCGCAGATCGTCCTCTGCTGTGTGAAATGGAAAGTGGCAGAGAAGAAAATTAGATGGAAACCTGCCACTGAAGAGTGGGAGAAGGGCACAGCTGGCCCAATTCAGGGGCCTGAGAGCTTTTTAAGGCACTAATGGAGAGCCATGAGTTCTTGAGCCACTGCTGAGCAGAAGAGGAGATAAATCCTACCTGGTGTCTAAGACACAAAGTGCAGTCCCCTAATTAACAAAAAAAAGTCCTAAAATCCTGACTCCTGCATCTCACTATTTGGTGAGAGACGGAAGAAACCCAAGGTCCAAGGTCCAGCACTGAACAACTGCAGAGAAGGGAGAGGGAGGGAGTCTGAGAACAGCACTGTAACTTCTGAGGCACAGTGGAGGCACCTAACTTATCCGGCAAGTTGATTGCGTGGCTGTAGCAATTTCATATTTTGAGTCATATCTCAAAGTGAAAGCAGATGAGGGAGCTGGATTCACAGTAGCTAAGAGTTAACAGAAGATGGAATCTAGCAGTGAGCATGCTGTGCTGCAAATTAGCAACAGCCGCTAAAGAGAGCCACCTCTACTAGAGACCCACCTGCAGAATCAATGGAAAAACAGGGGTGAAGTCTGTACTCCAACCACCCCCCCTGGAGAGGGGGAATCCCCAGAAAGGAGTCAGTCTGGCACTGTGCCAGTAGTCATAGATGCTGCTGTGGAACGTTACTGATAGCACACAGCAGTGTTCTTCGCTAAATGTGTGGAGTTTGGGACTTACCCTAGTCCAACAGCCTTATATGTCATTCCCTAGACCTGAATGACATCAGAGTTCACAGTGAAGTGTGATATAGATGTCATCTTTGTCCTAGCAGAAAAGTCTTAAAAGGATCATAGACCTTAGATAATTTTCCTTTGCTAACATCTCCAAAATAGAGCTTAGCCTGGGAGAAGTAAGTTTCCCCGCAAACTGAAGAGTTCCTCCCCTCGTTGCAATAGTCACCATAAGAAGAGAAGGCAGCAGCACCTTTACCATTTAGGCGCTCACACCCAGCAAATGCAGATGGGCTGCATTTAAGCCTTCAAATGAATGGTTCCTAAATACCACAGTGATGGTTGTCCTATAAATGCTTGTGTAATAATAAATATTCATCATCATAACAAAACGAATGCCATTCTTCCCCAGTGAGAGCAGAGTCTTTCTACCACACTGACCTTCCCAGGGCCCAAAAGTACTTTACAGTCTATGGCCTTGTACCGGCAGCTGGATCCACATGGGTGGAACCTGTGGCTGTTTGGCACCCTTTTGCCTTTTATGGTATGCTATTCAGGTGCAGGGTTGCTCCTGCCCAGATCCAGTTGCAAGATTGTGGCCTATCATATGTACAAGAATAATTTCATTTACCACTAAAATGCAGACAACTCTGAGAAGTGGGTGACAGCCTTGCAGATTGTTTACACACAACATAGTACTTAATGGTTTGATCAGGGGAAGTTTTGACCAAAGACAGAAGGAAAAATCTTACCCTTGACAAAAAGTGGAATCCTGTTTTTAGAGTTTGTGGAGCACAGACAGGACCCTGGCTTTTAATGTGTTAATCAAAAGACCCACACATAATAAAAGTTTGCCCTTTTATCTACCTTGGAAGAATGAACGACTGAGTTGACTGACTAGAGACTCCTCAGAGTACCACTGCCTATCCTCTTTTGAGCATACTGTATGATCCTTCATCTGTTGCACTTCTGTTGATTGGCTCTGGGCCAGTATCTTTATGTGCCAGTTTTATCAACCCACTCTGAGATTTTACCATCCTTCATAGCTGCTAGGATTTGAACTCAGGGAGTTTCAGATTTAATTCTTAGAGTCTTGAGACACCCCCTTAATCATGAGGAGTGTGCTGATGCTTGAATATGTAGAGGACAGAATCCAAAATTGGTGAACTTTACCAAAAAGATAATCTTACTACTTAATAAGATAAAAGTATTCTGAATTTCTTTTCATAGATAGCAGTGTGGCTCTTTTATTGAGTAAAGGGCCTCTCTAGCACAAAATATTCTTTTTGTGTTTTCAGTTATTACTTGAACAGCTGCAAATGTCTATATATCTACAATTTTTGGATGACCCTAAGATTAGGAGAAGTTGTACATTTGTGGATCCAACATTACAAATTTGCTCACCACAAGGCATGTGAGTTTAGCACAGTCTGCAACATGGTGATATCCAGACACATCAGCTGTTCATCACAAAAACTGTTATCACATACTTCAGATTATGAGCTTTCTTGACATCTTTAGTGTGGTTATTAAACTAGAATTTAGTCCTTATTTGTATCTAAATCATACGCAACAGCAACTTGAATAAAATAGAAGAGAAAATCTGGTTTTACAATTAGCTACTTTGTATGTTGAATTTTTTAATGTCTGGTATCCTTCATGCCCGGATATAGGGCGAACATTTTTTTGAAAGCCATTTATGGACATTGAGCTACAAAACACCCATTAACTTTGAAAGTTTTGTAAACTTAAAATACATGGAAGATTTAACGCCCTTATGTCTAGTTTTAGTGGTAGTCATACCATATCAAAGAGAGGGTTTTTAAATTCTATTTATAAATATTTGAAAGATCAGTTTGTATTGAAGATTAATAAAGGACTTTTTAAAATGAACAAACAACATTTTCCTCACAGGAAGAGTTATTATGGGCAGTGCCTACGAGGAAGCATGCTCTGAGCCAAATCCTCCTTTCTTTACTTATGTGTATAGTCACATAATACTGAATGGGATGACTCAGATAAATCAGGGTAGTAGGAGTTAACGCTTAGTCCTGTTACCCCACCCACACCAAAAATATTAACTGACTAAAAAGTGTACAGAATCATGAGCAAAATACAATATGGGTGAACTGATAATGTTTCATGTAGGCCCTGATCCTGCAAAGCATTTAAGATGCTTAACTATAAACAGGTGAGTAGTCCTTAACTTTAAGCACCCGTTGATCTCCATCCAATGAGGTCTTGCAATCCTGTTTCACTGTTGTACTTCTTTGTAACAAGTTAAATAATGAAAAATATAAGATTGAGTTGTTGAAGCAAGTTTTTAATGATTTATGATGGTTTTTCACTGAACGTTTTGGAGGCAAAACAATTCTTTCATGACAGTGATTTTCCTTGGGATGGAAGAGTCTAGCAGAGACTATTACTTGTAAAGCAGAAGATGAGATAGATATAAAAATTTAGTATAGTACTTAACTGAAATCAGTTCCAATATAAAACAAGTTATATTAAAAAGAGTAATTAATAATTTTCACAGGTCCAGCATGTTTTGAGCTTGAGGTTTTGTTTAGATTTCATTTTGCATGTCTTTCTTCAAGTGTCCCAACAAACTTGTTTTATATGTGGCCTTTCTATAATCACCATTATTTGTTCAAATATGCTGATTTGGAAACAGGAAATGTCTTGTTTAAGATATTTATCCAGAAAATGAGTGTATGTTTGTCCTTCAGAAACCATTTTTGAGAACTTTAAATTACATTGTCCCAGGCTTCTGGATATAGTGATTCCAAACAAGCCTTGAAGTTTATCAGTAATTATTTTAGCATGTAAAAACACAGGGCTAAGATTATCCCTGATGTAAATCAATTGCATTGAGTGGAATACTGAAGAGAAATTAGCCTTTCATTGCAAATTATGGACTAGAATTCTTCTTATTCCTGTGGTTTTCTTTGTGTCTGAGATTATTCAGTGTACGTGTCATACTCTTAAAAAATAGGTCACTGAGTGTTATCTAATTTTTTAAGGATTCCACCAATTTTTCCCATATTATCTTCCAATTGAAAAGAGCTGTTACTCTGTTCACAATGCTTCTGCTTCTATTCTTTTGGCTTGGTAGCCTTTTTTGTAAATTCTTATTCAAATAGGTACTGAACACACAAATGTTTGGGAAATCATATATGCAAGATGATGATAATTTAAAAACTGGATAAATCCATTTAATTATAAGTACTGTAATACTTGTGTTCACAGGATATTTCTGAATGAGAGGTCCAAATAGCATCCTGTGTTTGTATTTCAGAAGAACACCTAAGAAGCATAAATATTTTCTAATGGATAATTTGATATTGTAAATTGTATGTTCAGACTGGAAGATACGCCAATAACCTGAACCTTCTTGGGGCAAACTCTTACAATTTTCCTCTCCTCTCTGACCGATTTGCTTCAATTCCACCTCCCAGTCCCCATATCTCTCGTCTAGGTTCTTGGAATTCTCTAGTCACATGAATTCACCAATAAGGGAATGTTCATTTAGTTAAAAAAAAAAATCCCAGAGAAGGAAATGTTCACCTTGTATCTGGTGGTAAAATATAGCAAGTAGAGTTTTTCATGAAGTCATAAGTGTCTTTTAATAAAATGCCCAATCCAAGGCCAACTGAAGTCAATAAAAGAACTTGCATTGACATCAATGAACCTTCAATTGGGGTCCATTCATAACTACAATGAATAAAATGTGTGCTTGGAGTTCACACTTTCACAGTCTTTAATGGGACACTATTAAGATTGGTTGTTTCAACACTTCGCCACCTTCCCCACTTCCCACCCAATTTTTACTTAGAATTAGCTTTGAAATCAGTATATTAAGGGAAGGTCTACACTGTGGGGCTAAGACCACCTAATTACACAACTCTAGCTATGTGAATAACATATCCGGAGTTGACGTACCTTAGGTCGACTTCTTGCTGTGTCTACATCATTCTGGGTCAATGGGAGACTCTTCTGTCCACTTAACTTACACTTCTCATTCTGGTGGAGTACCGGAGTTGACAGGAGAGTGATTGGCAGTCGATTTAGCGGGTCTTCACGAGACCCACTAAATCGACCACCGGTGGATCGATTGCCCCTCGTTGATCCCCCGGTAAGTGGAGACAAGCTAAATGTGCTTTCTGGACAAATAATTCAAGATTTTGTTGTTTTTTTTTAAAACAAATAAACAAAAATTGGGGTTGGGAAGGGGATTAACCCAATAGTCATGAAGCCCTTAGGAGCCTTCATTTGTAAATGTGGAAGGGGAAAAATAATTTTAAAATGTCCAAGTAACTGAAAGTTTGAAGGTGCAACATAATTATTTTTTACCAGTTGTCTTTTCTATTCAGTAAAATCCTTCAGTATCAAGGCTTAGTAGCTTGGTTTAATTTGTGAAACCATGTCAAAAAGTCATTATTTAAATATCTGAGCCCATAACTGCAATTTGTCAGTTAGTAAGTTTGTCATTTTATTATTGCGATGATAAACTACTTAATTTAATCTATATTATAAACTTGCTGCATGCTTTCACTGTGGAAGTGTTTAGTGAGTTAAAACTGGTGTCTTAAAAATATTCGTTGTTTGGTAATTTCCTAACGTGAAGTAGTTTTAAGCTAAACAAGACTTATCAGCTATGAGAATTTCTGTTCAAAGATACATTTTTTTATGGCCAGTGTACAGTTGCTAGTTCCAGGAAATATTGGGTTACACAGAAGAACATTTTACATTAGTCTTTGGTTTGAATCCTTTCTGTGTGTTCAATTGATAAATATGAAACATGTATGTTTGGAAGAGTAAAACTGTTCCTTTTTTTATGGCCAGTGTACAGTTGCTAGTTCCAGGAAATATTGGGTTACACAGAAGAACATTTTACATTAGTCTTTGGTTTGAATCCTTTCTGTGTGTTCAATTGATAAATATGAAACATGTATGTTTGGAAGAGTAAAACTGTTCCTTGTTTTCTATTTACATCACTCTGTTTTATGAAACCTGTATCACAGAATCATGCGAAGCAGATAGTATATATGAATACTAATGGTGAAAAACCCATAAAAACAAAAATTCTGAAGGCCCTAACTTGCATTTACTGGAAATAAATAGGAATTTTGGATAAGCAAAATTGGAGAATTGAGCTCTAAATTTATAGTATAAATGCTTTAAATTTAAAATAATCCACTGTCTTTTATGGTTTTCTAGTATGGCCATAAACTTAATCAGGCACAATCAAAGACACATACACTGGAGGCAAATATTTTGGTTAATTTTCTGTTTCATATACTTGTAGTCCATTGGATTGTACAGTTTGTTATTCCTGAAAATATTATGGATGTTTTGGTTACTGCTGTAATCAGCTTTCTTTTTGCTTTGTAGTTCATTGTCTGTTTTACCAGTAATTTTTGCATTGCCTATTATTATTTGCATGAAAGACATGATAGCTTCAGTTGCCATTGGCCTTGTATTTGACATCTTTCTGTTGTTGTTCTGCTTTTATGACTACAAAAAGTATGCTGTTCCCTGCAGTCAGATTTTTGGCAGGGTCTGGAAGGATTTTTCTCAAAGCAGTGCTCTGTTCAGGTAAATTAAAGGCGGTTTAGGAGCTTTGGGGATTACTGGATCAATGCACATAGTTTTACATAACATTTTCATTGCTGGATACTCAAATGTAAAAGGGGCTGTCTTATTAGGCACCAAGAGGATTTGGGGTTGTTTTCTTTTTGATTCCCTAACTACTTTTTGTATTCAATGCACATTATAGCTCTCAGAAGATTGAGAACACTTTTCATTATTGCCTTTTATCTGTCATGCTGTTTGAATGATTTTGCTGGACACTAGGAAAGTAGAAAATGGATACAAGTAAATTACAACTTGTATCTATTTCCAAATGTCAAAAAACCACTAATGGAAAAATAGAATATGGCCTGTGTAAAACACTGTTATTTAGAAAGCAGTTTTTGCCAAATTAGTATATGTAAATTGTCCTCTTTATATAAATTCCTCTGTAGGATCAAAGTGCTTACAATTACTGTTGACTCAGAAAAATAATGCAAAATTGAGTAACATAAATTCATACTTTTAAATTTATAAAGATTTTTTTCCAAAAAGAGATAAAGACATTACCATTACCACAAAGAGAGAAATATTTTTGTTAGCATTGAGATGTGATGAGATGTGATGCAAAAATTATAGCAAGAGTCAAATTTCTGTGGGAAGGGGAGAACTTTTTAACTAGAGATGGATTTTAAGCTACCAAATTCAGATCAGGTTTTTGAAAACCTGAAGTATAGTGGTGTTGAGATTTGGATTTTATTTATTTATTTTTTTTGGTACCCATCTCTAATTTTAACTTGTCAGTACTGAAAAATATAGTAGTCCTCTTAAGTGCTGATCAATTACATATTCATCTGGGGATAAGCAGGTCAGACTAAGTTGTGCTTTGTGGGCTAAAGCCACACCACAGTACCAGATGACCAAGAGAAGGAGGTGAGGAATTTCTTTCCCTTCCTCCCCTGAGATGCACAGAGGTTACGCCAATCTGATGCTTTTAATGGCTGAAATAGGCCCAGTGGTCCTAATCTGCTTCTTTCACAAGAAGATTTCTTGCAGATTTCTGCACAGTTGGCCTTCAATTCTGCCTTCTACTCCACAGACTGCTCTGACAAGGAAGGCTCTCACTTGGTACCACAGCTAGGGGCCCTCTACATCACTGGATATTATTAGACTGGATTTGATCTTCTACTAGAATTTTGGACCAATAATTCCAAAAATAGGTGCCTAAAGTTAGGCGCCTAAATTTTTCCTGAAGCACTTGCAAAAGTGGCCTGTTTCTCTCCCTCCCACCCTACCCCCCCAAAATTAAAAATGTACTGAGCAACCAGTAGCTTTCAGTTTGTCTGTGTACAGCCCAGTCTACAGACAATATTTATATCAGGGTGATATTTATATATTTATACTTGTACAACTAGTGTGGACACACAGTTAAAACCTGTAAATATGCATCCACACTGGGAAGACTGGAAAATCTTGGCCTTGTTTGCTTCAGTCATTTGGCCAGAGTGAAGATCACTGACATTTTCTTCTACAATAAGGTCTTGTTATAATACTCAAGACTTCTTAAAAGATTTTAAATATTTAAGTTAATTTGGGGGAGTTATGTGGGAGGAGCACGGATGAAAACGAATAAAAATAGTTTTACTAGTCTGGCTTTAACTGCTTAGTTTCAAGTCAAATCATTTTCAGAACTGGTTGGTGACATATTTATATATACTTTAGAATGCACATAATTATGGAAGAGGTAAGGTCACATGATTAATCAGCTTATGCCCCACCTGACTGAGTAGCTCTAGGGTTAGCTATTTTAGTGTACACTTTTCCAAAAGATTTTTCCAGAATTGCTGTTTTCTTCATATGCATTGTGATATAACATCTTTTATATTTACCTCTCACTTGGAGTTAGTCTCTCTACATATACTTAAACTATTGATGACATAACTTTGGAATGATGGGACAGCAGTGTTGCCAAACACAAACATTCAAAAATAATGAGTCAAGTCTCCCCGAAATCACAAAATTGGCTTAAAAAGCATGAGATTTAAAAAAAAAAAATCATGTGAATTCTGATTTCTGAGCCTTCTAAGGTGCATTTGAGCCACCTTTTCAGGTTTTTCTTCGAAACAGTAAAGGCAAGAAACTTTTTTTTAACTGAAAGCTAAAATTCTCCCATAATCAAAAGCTTCTAGAAGTTGGGGCTTCAAGAAAAGCACCTAATATTGTAAGACTCACCATAAAATCATGAGATTTGGCAACACTGGGATTTCTGTGAAGGCCACCTGCCCACCTTTACAACTAAAGTACTCTAAGAATAAGTCTTCTTTAGATTACACCCCCTTGCAACGTTTGAACATGGTCTTTTAAGACAGTGGAAAAATGGTTTTGTGGACACAAAACATTTGAACACCTTAAATCATGTTCCATAAAATGGTTTAAAACTGGTGGTGTAGCCAAGAGCCTAATATTCTAGGTTTTGACAAGTAATGTATATATATGTGTAGGTGGGTGAGCAGAAGTGCACAAATATTCTTGTTCTAAATTGATCACTGTACTTTTCCATCAGGAAGTCTTTATTTTATTAGTATCTTACGAAGATTTTAAAAAATCACACTTATTCATGCTTTTTATTATGTACACTACACGCGAAGTGTGAGCAAATAAGGTGAAATCTTGATTTTAAACTTCATCACACAGTGTTGTCAGAAGCGACTCCAGTCCCATTCTCTTGATGGATGGGATCCAGTCACTGAAACATGCTATTAAGCTCCCTTGGTTCTGGGTGGTGACTGATTTACTGTACTAGCTCTGGGTCATTCACACACTCCCCAGGTGCAGACCCCATGTCTGACATCTGTCTTGGGCAGTGGGACCCTGCAGTCCAGCTGCTCTGGCCACAGAACCAGTGTCTCAGTCCTCTCAAGCTCCCTGTTCCTTACACAAATTGTCTCACAGAGACCACCTGGCAATGGGAGCTTTAGTTTCTAGTTAACCCCTTCAGGACATGGCAGTAAAGCAAGGAAACACTGGTTTAGGAAGAAAATGTCTTAAACATGCACACATTTTACTCTTAGAAAGTACAAGAAAGTTATGGATCTATGGAAAAAAACAAACTTCTGGATGTAGTCCTCCTCACTCTGATCTTTTCTTTACTGAGCCTCTGGGTTTGGTCCAAGTCTGTAGGGCAGCAAGGTCCCTGCTTCCAGAGACTGATTAGGAGTTTGTGGGGCCCTGGGCCAGAGCAAGTGGGGGGGCCCTCCCCATCCCTTCTGCCTGCAGTCCCCTGCCAGGGAGCTGGGTCAGGAAGCTGGATTGCGGCACGGAGGCTTCCCCTTCTTGCCCGGCACATCTGCTGGGGAGCCAGGTCAGGGCAGGAGGCTTCTCCCACTCTCTGGCAGGAGTGCCAGCAGGCGGGTCAGGGTGTGGGGGTCCCCATTTTTCCAAGGGGGCTCCAATTGGCCAGGGCCCCCTCTGCTAATGCCTGCATCCACTCTCTCCAGCTGAGTCTTGTGTTTCTGACCATGAATTTATTTCCTTGGCTTAAAAAGCATGCTCTACCACCTCAGGAGTCACTTGGTGATGCAGAGAAACTACAGCTCTTCTAGCAACAACCCTCCACCTCCACCCCCCCACCCCCCAGGTTTCTATGGAGAGAGTCCTTTCAAAGTCAGTGGCCTTACCAGCAGATAGCCTAATGTTCCAGCAGGGGAGACTCATCACAGTTGACGAGTCTTGATTGCTCTGTAATTTTAGTTAAAGAGAGAGAGAGAGATCTTCATGATTTTCTTCTCTGTTGATATCCTTGTTTTAATATCTGGGGTTTAGGAACTCTACAAGTTTCCCTGATTCCCCCATTTCTTCCCATTCTATGGAGCTGGTGAGCTTTGCACGCCCTCTTGACCTTTGCATGAAATTTTCAGATTTCCCCAGCTCACCATGTGCTACAGAATCTATGAGTGCTGCAGGATTCCCAGTTTCCTCCTTTTCAGCCTCACCACACACCTGATAGATAAAATATTAAACACTGGTCAAAATTTCAAGTCAGCATAATTTTCTAAAACTTGACCTAACTAATTTTCATGTCAAACTAATTTTCCTTGGCAAAGTTATTAGAAAATATTAGAAATAGGGTTTATAATGGAACCCTGGTTGCCATTTCATTTATGAAGCCGTAGAAGTTTTAAACAACAACAACAACAAAATAGCCACTGTATGTGTGGCATTTCAGATTTCCCAAACTTCTTGGGAAAGATTTTTCCATGTGTGAGTTACACAACCCATGGGAAGTATTTTTGTAAATCTGGCAGTTTTGCATGCTATCTATGTTCTTTCTCTTTCTTGCACCATCTGTTTTCTTATATATGGGTTTTTAACTAATACTTTGACAATTCTTATTTGAGTGTTTCCCTCACAGATGATAAATCATTATGCCTCCTTTTTCTATTTAGCTGTAAAGCAAATATGTCTCAGAAGGCTCTGCTAGGTATTTGTAGCAAAGCAAGCTATATATTTCTTTGGCTTATGAACCATACTTCGTACACTGCAGTCATACAAAGAGTGAAAACACTTTGGGAGTCCAGCCACTCAGGATTAGGGTGTACCTAAGTTAATTCATCTTATTTTCCTTTCATATTTTTATAGGTAGGGTCTTATAGGAAGTATGATGAACAGGATAAAGATATATCATAATGCATCCTTTGGATCTGGTCCTTTATGCTGATTCTAAATTTTGCGCTGATGAAGGAGAAATAGAGTATAGGAAAATATTCTGAAAGGAAGTGTATATGTGTTGAAGGAGTCCTTGCAGATTACATGCAATATACCTGAAAATGATCTTTCTCTCCTCTCCTGCTGTTAAATTGTTTCTAGAAGAGCATGAGGATATGTTGACTTGTGTGATTGAACAAGGAAAAACATCACCCACTTGGAGATGAATAAATGGATGTAGTTGGTGTCCATGCAAGTGACTGGCTGATGCACATGGCAAGAGTCAGACAGAGTGTAGTCATTCTAGGTGCTGAGTAACTTCCCAACAGTACTTTGCCAGTGGAGCTTATTCCTGACCAGCTACACCTGTTCTCTTCTGAGGAGATGCTTCCAATACTGTCAGATGTAATGTTGATTTTGTGATGTGGACAAATGTTCACTAGGAACTATGGAAGGATGAGTCTATCAAATTCATTGTCATTATTTACTTGTACCCAGGTAGACAAAGATCAAATTTTATTTCGTTTTGCCTGCTCCGTTACCTAGTCCTATTGCCATTTATAAATCAATCCCATTTCCTCTAAAACAGGAAGTAAGCCTGTGATGGTAATCATTTATAGCCTTTAATTGTTCATTAGCATACACAATGGCTCTTAATAACAACCTGTTTATTTGGCGCTCTTTTGAATATGATTAATACATAATTCAGATGAAGCTCTGAAGCTGATATATTTTAATGATTATAATTTTCATACAGTACTTTTCTCCTACAAAATAATGCTGAAAACCAGTAGAAAGCTTGGAAATACTGTATAGTCTACACCTGTACAGCAATATTTTCATACTTCAAACATGCTGTGATTCCTTTGTCCCTTTGATGAGCAGTAAAGTTACTCATAGAAGTAGTAAACTCCCCAAAAATAAACACAGAGGGGAAGGGTAATAAGCTCTTGAGAAATATAATAACACGTACATTGCAATTTTAAGTACCTTATTTCACACACAGTATGATATTGGACTCTGTTTTGGTCATTTACCCACAGCCTGCATGCGAATGGATGCAACACTGGGATGTACTATGCATTGTGGCATGGACAACATTCTCCCACACTGAGGTGCCATGGGTAGCTTAGTCCTGGTCTGAAGGAATTAACTCTACATGTGTTGTCTAGTTCAGTTTTGGTACCCATGTTATCCTTGGCCTTTTTGCAGAGTACAGCCCCCCGCAGGGCTGGAGTGGCAGCCCCCCACTGATTAGCCAATACTAGTATAGAAATCAGGAAGCCATAATGAGAAGCTGTCTGAACAACTACACAGACTGCCTGCCTACTTCTGCTCCAGAGCCTGCTCTCGATAGACCCTAGATGGCTTTTGATCTTGGTTTGTCCTCAGTCTTGCTCTCTGATTGCTGTCTGAAACTTGGTGCCTGACCTTGCCTGCCTCCTGATGCCTGACTCTTGGTCTGACCTGTCTCTGACTCTGACCTCCTGGCACCTGACCCAGCCTGACTCCTGCTCTGACCATTAGGTCAGATCACCCACATTGCAGTCATGGTAGAGTGTGACATACAAGAAAAAAGTTCACAATGAGATGTCCCATAGGGGAAGTTAGAGGGGAAAAAGAAAATATCCCAAGCAGAGAAACTCTAGGCCTTACGCTGAAGAAGAAACAATGGGAAAGATATAAACTCTCTTCAGAAATTAATGCAGATTTGAATCAGGAGGGGAAATCAGTAGTATATTTCTTCCAGCATTTCCCAGCCCTGCACCAGAACTGCTAGATGATGCATGTTCTTTAAAATATTTATTGTGCATATTGTCATAAAGAAATGCATTATGCCATTCATAACTTTGTTTAATAAACAAGTAACTACTATTTGCACATACACCTCCCTGAAAAATCTCTCCAACTGAGGTAAGAGCTAATTAAATACCAACAACAGGTAAGTGCTATATTTAAGGAACAGTCATAGTGACAAGTTCAGATAAGTGAAATCCTAGTGTTATATATTATAATCAGCTATATTTATTAAATAAATGCCAACAAAATTAAGGACAAGGAAGGAACTTCACAAACATCAACATCCAGTTTGCTCTTCCTATTTCCAACTCCATGGACATTTTGGGCTTGTCTACATTGCCCTGCATTGTGGAGTACAGGGGTGTGAATAGCAGTGCACACCAAAGTGCTGTGTAGTAACTCCTCTATGTGTGTGCTGCAGGTGCAAATTGAAAGGTTCCTAGTTTGCGTTAACATAGTCCTTTTTCAAACAGAACTACATTAAAGCAAATTAGAAACCTTTTAGTTCATGCCCACAGTGTCCACACAGAGGTGCACACTGCAATTCACCACCCCCTACTTTGAACTGCAAGGCAGTGTAGACATAACCTTGACAAAAGGCCTTTAAGGCTATGTTTAGGGAAAATTTGTAGCTCTAGTGGGATGGGCTATTGATCCTATGTGCTGGATGGTTGGGAGGAGTCTACCTGGCTTGCCCCCCACCCTGGAGTTGGGGAAGCACCTGCCCAGTGCTGCCCTCAGAGGGACGAAAGATGGAATGTTGAGGCCATGTTTTGGATCAAAGAGGTGTGGTTTAAAAGAGGAGCAACCTGGCCTGTTCCGGTTCTTTCCTCTGCTGCTCAGGCATTCCCAGTACAGTATTTGCTTCTCGTACTTTGGTGGCAGCGTGGGCCCAGATCTTAAAATGTTTGTTTAGTTATTATTTTGGACAGATGCCAATATTTTTCCTGAGGCACAAATGTGAGTGAAGGGAAATGGCAGCTTTTAACAGTTTGTCATCTACATCTGAATGGAATTTCAAGAGACAAATAAAAGTCACTTCTGTAGCTCAATGTTCCACCCCCCTCCCCCAACATTTCAAAGAAGTACCACAAACAATAACATTTCTCCAAAAAAAAGGTGATAAGAATCCTTCATAATGGAAATTGTTAGGCAACCTAAATATAGCATTCACTGCCAGCTCCCCTTAGAATCATATGGCAGTTATATGTCTGAATTCAGTAGGGTTTGCCTGGTGTGTTTTTTTATTTGCTTTGTTTTTGTTTTGTAAATTATGCTACTTTGAATGGATAGAACATGTCAACATTACGGCAGTGCTGTCTATTCTGATTTGTCCTGTTTCTTTAACCCAAGTAGAATGGTGATCTTTTAAAATTAACAAGAAGCTAATTTCAGCAAGAAAGTTCATCACAACAGTTTCCACTAACAATTGATGATCAGACATGTGATCCCCAGTGATTATAGACTGTTTTGATTAGAGAAACATATCTTTGCAACAGAGGCTATCAACCTTTTACACTTAATATGTTGAAATGGTCTATCTGCCTTTCTTTATTTTCTAATTATTTTATTGCATATTGTACTTGCATATTAGAAAGGAAATGTAAAATTGTTTCTCAGTGATATCCATAGATCTACATATTTTCTTTTCTTGTATGTGAATCTAAACATGACAGCCAGATCTTTCCATGTAGGCTCTGTCTGCAATCTTTTATTTGTTAAGTTTTTGGTTTTTTACAAATCAGTACAGAGAATGTCTCATCATTTATATCCATTATTGTGTGCATTGTGGGCTAGACTGGGCCTTTAGCCTCATGCCTGAGTTAAGGGGTGGAATGTAACTGCTCTGCTCCATGAGGAAGGAATTGATGACTTGGAGGCCCTGTCTAGACCAGGAAAATAGGTTGTATTTTAAACCTATTTTTCGGCATAACCTTTTTTCCTGGTATAGGTTGGGCCGGAGAGTTGCAATTCCTCCCATTTTGGGCAAAGAAAATAACATTACAATCAATGAAAAGGTCCTTGCCCCCACTGTGCTTGGCCAGCTATTCTGACCAATGAGGGACAAGACTCCATTCCCTACTTGCTCCCACGGAGGCAGAGTATCTAGAGAGAAGGGGCTACACACGCCATCCACAGACCCAAGAGGTGGGCATGGCAAGCAAAGGAGTGGAGGGTAGTGGTGGGAGACATACTACACCCCCCTCAGCTGAGAAAGACAACTTAGCTCTGTGAATGTTTAGGATTAATATCCTTGAAAATGCCTTGCCAATTTAACATTTTTAGGAACACTAACTTCCACTATAAATACTCTGTGGTATTTTTGAATATGGCAACCCTTTTATAAACTATATATATATATATATACAAACCAGACTGAAGCATTTTTTCCTCTATTAACAGGGTATAATTTCTAAGGACATACTTGACATGTCTTGAATCATATTATTGTACCTGGATGTAACATGTAATAGAACATAGTGATTATTTTTGCTTCTCCCTATACTTAAATGTATAATAGAGCGATGTAAACATTCTTTTAATTTTGCTTCTTCCAGCAATATTCTTCCTCCCTATCAAAGCCCTTCCCCATCTATTTGCACCCCAGGTTGCTTTCATTGCTGTCCTGCTCTTAAGTTATTCACCATCTTCCAGCTGAAATTAGAAGCCAATCAATACTGACCTTGATTGGTTAGAAGCCTCACTGTTGAACAGAAGAAGGAATTCCATTCTGTTTAGGGGGAAGCAGGATATCTGCAGCGTATTGAGCCTCCATCAGTTTCAGGAAGGACCCAGAAATGAACTACCTTTGTGTTTTGTTTTGCATTTTTTTATAATAACCATACTGTCTGCACTTATCAACAGTGCAAAATGGATTATTTTAGTGTACTATTATTACTAGTATTGCTATTATTATTAACATTATAAGTGCTGATTAAACATGCCTCAGGATATTGTACTAGACATTATGAAAATGTATAAATTTGAAGAAAGATGCTTTTCCGTGCAATTTCAGTGCTATTATTTTAAATGGATCTCATTCAAGTTCATTTAGCCATGGCTTAATTGGCTTAGCTCTGTATTTGGTTTAATACAACGTTCCCAAGTTGTAGTGAGTGGATACATCTCAAAATGGAGATACTGATAATAAACGTGTCATAGGTGCAAATGTTTATAAAAAGGCTAAAGACTGCATTGTATCTTAGAATTTAAATTGTAGTAATTTGTTTAAATCTTGTTTGTCAAGTAGTGTATTTTTAATGTTAGGATTCTGAAAATCCTCCTAACCTAAACTAGCATATTATTGCTATCCTCTAGCTTGTTATATGACACAGCTGTAAAGCATATGTAGAAAAACAGGGTTTTTCATCTGTAATTTCTGTTTTGTTGAAAACACTTATCATACCATGCTTTTGTCTCTGCTTCTTTTTAATGTATTTTTAACTTTTCCTCCAGTACAAGTTACCTTTGCCTACTGACTGAGGAGGTGTAAATGCAGCTATTCAGCATTTCCTGGTAGAAATTCCAAACAGCAATAAATACAGGGTTGTATGTAAAATAAAGTGCACCTCAGTAGCAGTCAAAATAAATGTTTGTATTACAAGGCTCTTTATAAAACATTATGTATACCTTTTAAGTTTGCACTCTGCCTTTACTCTTGTAGTGGTTAGGTTATAATGTACTCACCAAGACAGATATTAGTGCATGAATAAATATTTAAGCATGGTAAAAGTTAGAAAAATTGACATCTTAAACCTTTGGAAGTACTGTCAAATCTTTCACCAGTGTTAGTATTCAGATTGCATCAAAATAAAAAAGTTTTGAAGGATTGTACTTTCTTATCCTTTACCAGCAGAGGCAAATAGGAAAATGCTTACCAACCAAAAAGCTGATTTAAAAAGTTGCACTGATTTTGCATTTGCTGAAGGAGCAGCATTGTAGCCTATTAAACTCTTCTTAGGATTCTGGTGGTTTGCACCTTTTGATTTTGCATGCTTAAATTATAACTCATCTAGGCACCAGTCCTACAAACACTTATGTCATAAATATAAAGGGAAGGGTAAACCCCTTTAAAATCCCTCCTGGCCAGAGGAAAAACCCTTTCACCTGTAAAGGGTTAAGAAGATAAGATAACCTCGCTGGCGCCTGACCAAAATGACTATTAGGAGACAAGATATTTTCAAAGCTGGAGCGGGGGAGAAACAAAGACTCTCTCTGTCTGTGTGATGCTTTTTCTGGGAATAGAAAGGAATGGGGGTCTTAGAACTTAGTAAGTAATCTAGCTAGAGATGCATTAGATTCTGTTTTATTTAAATGGCTGAGAAAATAAACTGTGCTGAATGGAATGTATATTCCTGTTTTTGTGTCTTTTTGTAACTTAAGGTTTTGCTTAGAGGGATTCTCTATGTTTTGAATCTGATTACCCTGTAAGGAATTTACCATCCTGATTTTACAGAGGTGATTCTTTTACTTTTTCTTTAATTAAAATTCTTCTTTTAAGAACCTGATTGCTTTTTTTCATTGTTCTTAAGATCCAAGGGTTTGGGTCTGTGTTCACCTATGCAAATTGGTGAGGATTTTTATCAAGCCTTCCCCAGGAAAGGGGGTGTGGGGTTTGGGAGGATTTTGGGGGGAAAGACGTTTCAAAGTGGGCTCTTTCCCTGTTATATATATTTGTTAGATGCTTGGTGGTGGCAGCAAAAAAAGTCCAAGGCAAAAGGTAAAATAGTTTGTACCTTGGGGAAGTTTTAAGCTAAGCTGGTAAAAATAAGCGTAGGGGGTTTTCATGCAGGTCCCCACATCTGTACCCTAGAGTTCAGAGTGGGGAAGGAACCTTGACAACTTATATAGCTGCTCAGTTTTGCAGTGAATGGTGCTATTCACATGCTTAAAGTTAAGTAGGTGCATAAGTGTTTGCAGGATCAGGGCCATACTGTCCTCTAAATATGTTAACTATAGAGACCACTCCTGCAAATGTTAATACACTTGAGTAACTACTCGCATGAGTAGTCCCATTGAATCCACATGCATAAGAGTGTGCAGGATTAGATTCTTAAAGTGGCCCTCTTATACTTCTCTGGCAGTGTAAAAGGGACTAAATGTGAACCAGGCTTCAGATATTCATGGTGGATGGTAATGTGTTCTTCTGAATATAGCATGAACATTTGTTAGCTTATTAAATCAGTGTCTATGTATTGCGCTCAGTCTAATTATTGTGAATTATTTCCTTTTAATCAGCCAATCAACAGTCAAGATACTTCAGTATTCTGAAACAGTCTTATTGAAATTTATGAACACACATTTCCGAGTTTGCTGGGAAATCCTGATTGGCTGTTCAGGAAACAAATATATTTATTTGGCATTATTTATAGAGCGCTGGACTGCAATTCATGGGATCTGGGTTCTATTCCTTGCTTCTGCCAGTAGCCTACTATAAATTCTTTGGATTTTGGGCAAATGATTTCACTTTTCTGTGCCTCAGGTTTCCCAACTGTAAAATGGGGATAATAATACCGTCCTCATTTGTAAAGTGCTTTGAGATCTACGCATGAAAAGCACTATATAACTGGAAGATGGGATTTTTGTTTTGTTTTGGTTACATTATTTTTCAGAGTTCCACCAAGGGTGTCCTGATCTGTCTTTCCTCCCAAAATCTAAATGACCAAAGAAAACCAGAAGCACACATAAAAACCCATGTTAGTTATGTGTGGTGCATGTGCTAGAATTGTTCAGTCTTACTTTTCTTCCGCACCCCTTGCTGATAGTACGCATTAAGTAATATACATATGTGAAGAGAAGCCCAGACCACATTTATCAGTTTATTCTCATTGTGGCGGTAATAGAATATTACTGAAGCCAGGTGTTTTGCAGATGGCTTGAATGTCTGTAATGTTAATAATTACAACTTGGAGAATAGGTGCATGCTGCATTTGACGGCCAAGTAAGATGCAGTAGATACAATGAACTGTGCTACGTTATTCCTGTGAAAAGAAATATCCTGTTCAGAGGAGCCTAGCTCTTTTGTGGAGTCTAAATTACAGTAGCACCACCTGTTAAAAATGTGGCAGCACTTCTGGTACAAACCCTGTTCTTCAGGGGCTTATATTTTGCATTTAAAAAAAAATATATGCTGCAGGTTTGTCCCCTTCCCTTCTCTTCAATTCCCCCCCTCCAAAAAAACTTGAACACAGTATTATCCCAGCTATCTTTTAAGCTATAAAAGCAAAAATAATTTCAAATGTAAAACTTTAATAAAATCTTGCTATTATGCCACCAGGTGTTATGTATATGAAACGATGTGGTTAAGGGACTGGCCTAGGTTTTGGGAGATATGGGTTTAATCCTGGCTCTGCTACAGACATCCTGTGTTAACTTGGACAAGTCACTTAGTTTTTCTATGTCTTTGTTGCTGATCACTAAAATGAGGTGGATAATACTTCCCTGTGGCATATGGTAGGATATATTTATTAATCTTTGCACTATCTGAGTGCTTCACACAGAGTCAAATAAGTGTATAGATAAATATGCCACATACAGTGCAGAAAAACTGTTTTAAGTGTGCTTTAGAGAGTTTTAAACATTTGTTTTGGACTATTTTTGTATACTGCCTCTAAGCTAAGTTCCTTAGTTATGATAAGTCCAGCTGTACTGTTCTTCTGTATGTAAAAATGTAATGATTTTAAAGTCTAATATTTAAAGCCCTTCTGGCGGTAGAATCAAGTGATCTTTATGGTATTTGGGAAGCTGGGAATTTCCATTTTCAAATGCAATAGAGGTTCTACTTCTAGCCATGCAGGACCACAAAATAGCAGACTTTAAATCTGTGCAATTTTTATTTGTAGCAAAACTCTCACAATCCCTTCTTTCCTATCTTGGGTCTGAGATAGCTCCTTAAAAATAAATTAAGAGGCAAACAAATGAGGGGAAGAGAAAATAATTGAGCTTTCCTGGCAGTTCTTAGTACTTTTCTCCGACTGGTACCAAATTAGTGGCATTTGCCAGAGCTGTGGGCTCAGCTGAAACCAAGGGCACATCTTCCTGTATTTTTTTTTCAGGATGCCATTTTTAAAAGGGCAACATGTAAAGTTCTTTTTCATTTCTCATCATTGGATTTTGAAAAAAAATGTGACTAGTCAGAATGCTTTCAATGCTTTTCACTAGTCAATGGGTCTCCTCTTGTGATAAGAGCTATTGGTGAGTAAAGGTCTAATAATAGTCTGACACACAGGACTGGCCATGGTTACAAAATGGTTGCAGAATCAGGCCCTAACATTATGGAGCAACTCTCTTTCCTCCATTAATAAATTACTATATTGGTGGCTTCATTAAAATACTTGCATTTCATTTGTCTTATAAATGAATGATGCTTTCTTCTAATTAAAAAGAAACTGAATTTGAAATATACATTTTTTTCCCTTGAGAATGTACATGCATGAAAGAATGATCAAATACATTTAAAAAAAGATAAATGTTTGATTATGGAGAGCATAAAATATGGATGATCTTTCTGTTGACAGTGCTGTGATAACAATGTGACTGTCCTCTGGACAAAGATTATGATCTCTTCCTTTATGCCTCAAGAGAATAAGCTTACAGTAGTGCCTCCTTAGATTCCCTTTGTGATGTTTCTCACAGACTCATTGGATATTTTTTAGTTTTCAGACTTTCCTGGATTAATTTTTTAAAATGACTTTCAGGAACTATTGTCTAATAGAGAAGCTCACACAATCATTGATATAACAGGTTGGCATAATAAAAGGGCTGCAGAAGACAAAATGTCAGAACACCATGCAGAGTTAATTTCTTTAAAGATTATTAAAAAGCAGTTTTGTTTTTTAAGAGTGGTAATAGCAGCATACTTAATATTGTTGAGGTGATCCTGAAATACTTAGGGAATGCACCATTTTTTATGTAGGGCCAGCCTTATTCAAACTAATATTTAACAAATACTTGAAAATTTTAGTTGGTGTTATTGTGGGGAAAACAGTTACACTAAGAACTTGCTAGAGATACATGAGATTTGAGGTATAATAATAAAGGAATCGAAGATGATGAAGTCTCGTGCTAAAGTTTTCCCTCAACTTTGTTTTATAGTTTTGAAAAATGCAGGGACCTAGTCAACTCAAGGGATCAAATGATTATGTCAATGTTGCACTTACATGAATAACCACAAAAAATCCCCACAGAGTAGTCATGTAAAAGTGTCTTAACTCTCCTAGAATGAATGATGGACATACTTACTTTACTTCTTAATATTTTAATACAAAATTCTAGATAGAAGTGGTAAATTAGAAGTTGCTCCCAGACCTTCATTTGCTTACATGGTTTGTCCTCAAATGTTGCATTGCATAAATGGGGGGAGGGGAGGGGAAGGAAGTGAAATAATATGAAAATGGAACTCTGGTGTTCATATCATCTCTTGATAACTGTATACTATTTGCAGTATGTATATTAATTTCTTGTTGAGGGTGAGAACAAACTGTGGATTTTCCTTTGTTATACAATTGTGTTTCAGTTCATGACAATACTGCTGAGAGCTTAGGTTAGTTACTATTCAAAGCATTATAACTAATAATTGATCGGATAAAGTTCTTAAAAATGAATGACCTACTATTTATTAAAACTCTATATTGAAATACTGTACGTAAACCTAAACAACATAACCAATGTCAACATATTCTATATATAAATTGAAATCCATATCCCTCTTTTACATTTGAGTTACTTCTCTTTCCCCCAACATTGTATCCCCAAATCTTAGAAATAGAGAGTTAAATGAAACGGAAGGCGACAGAAATCCAAAAACTCCTGAGTGGCCAAAAGTTGAAGATTAAAATCCAAACTCTAATGGATATTTCATTTAAGGAAAATGCCACACAATTATAAAGATAATAGTACACTGTCTGTATCTTTATTGAAAACATGATAAAAGCAAGTAGTCTTCGTGTTAAAGGGACAATGAAGTCACTCGTCTGTCCCCTGTGCTAAATTATAATAAAAAAATACTTTGGCACAGGGCAATCTTTGCTTGCTTGCTTGAGTATAACTAGGTTTTTTAGGTTTTAAACCTAAAAAAATAAAACTGATAGAGATTAAGGCAGGGAACCAAGTTGTAATATGCTCACCATCTAAAATGAAGTGCATCACAGCTGATAATAAGCATTCTTTCAAGATCTGACTCCTGTACATTCAGATCAACGGAAATTTATTATGATAAATGTAACTGTGCCATCTGCTGATTCCCAGTAAAGTTACACTGGTTAAAGCTTATTGTTAACATGAACTAATCCACAATATTCCCTGCACAGTTTCAAGACTTTGGGAGACTTTTGGCCTCCCGGGCCTGGTTGTCTGATTCAGACAATGAGTCAACTAAAACTCTTAGAATTAGAGCCACCTTTAGACAAATAAATATAAATCAAAAATACTATGCCACAAATAAAATCAAAATTTCACAGGTACATTTCAAACACTGCAAGATATTAAGTTTTAGCTTTTTTGAAATTCAGGCTGCATTCAGTTTTATTAGAACTGAAATTTAAATAATTAAGGCATAGGTTTAAGCTCTCTTCATGTTCTTAGAGAAAGGAATACTTTTAAAGTCTTGGCTGCTTTGAGGAGTTTTTGTTTTTAGGAAATTGTAGAGATCAGGAACTGGCTATTTTGTATCTTCCTGGAACACAGAGTTGTAATTTCACAAGCTCCATTTCCATCCTGTTCCTCTGATGTTTCCTCAGGTTCTATAAAATAGTCCCACTCTCACCATGGATAGGACATGTTCCATCAACTCTTCCCCACTGAGCTGCATTTTTGGCTGCCTCTGCAGCTTACATAATTTCTTCAAATGCCATAGACCTTTGTAGTCCAAGAACTGAAAAGACCTTGAGAAATATGGTCTCTAATGGAAAAAAAGTTTTCCAAGTATTTGTAGATTCCTTTCACAGACTTCAGTTGCTTTAGAGACTCTGGCTTTCTAGTCAGAAACCAGCAGTGTTACATTCTGGATAGCTTGAAAACCAAAATATATGTAATCCAACTGAGACATCAGACTCATTCTTAACCTTTGCATCTTGTCGTACACTTCAGCAGCATGCATGGCTTCACTTTCAAGCATTTTCATTTATATGATTGCTAGACTTATGTAACAGTGTAAGAAAGGCATTATAAACTCAGAAAAAGAGATAATTTTATTAGCAATATATCCACGGTCAGAGATGAATTTCCAGATCTAAGGGTACATTTCTTTTTGGGGATTGTGTTAAAAAGTAAAACTTGACAGCTGTTCTTCACAAGTTAATCAATGTCTGGAATAAAGGGCAGTCATTGGATATTACTTTTAGGCAGCAGGCTATTGTATTCTTGTTTTACAAAATCAAGGCATTCACTTCTTGAATCCTCTTTGAGATAGAAAACTCATTAAAACATTTCATTGTTAACCCTTCAGCATCATAGTTGAGAACCTGTATGTGTGCTTAGCTATACTGTGCAAGACATGACATTTGCAGTTAGTTTGCAGAAGGTATGGCTGGATAGTTTTCAAAGCAGTGAAGACAAAATGAGGCTTTCTGTAGTTCTCTCGTGAACTATAGCAGCTTTTGAAAGATTTTGCCTACACTTTTTTTATTAAATCTTTGGAAAAATATATCTGAATTTTCATTTGCATCATGGTAGAAATCAAGAAATCCTTCATTTTTTTGCACTGTATTTTGAAAAGACTCTTATCATTAAAGGTAATCACTTTATATGTCCTTTATTTGACCTCATTTCTAATAAGAATAAGACTTAACTGAATAATAATTGAAAGTGGTTTATTGTTCTTTAGCTTTCCCAAGACCATCTTGGCAGTGTTTTTTTCTTATTGATTATTGTAATCATCCTACATTTTGTTTGCACAATCCATTCACAAGCAGCTATGATGGTAATACACATCCTGATACTTGCTACTTCAGTTGCTGCTATTTTGTCTTCTCCAGTGGAATCTCTATTAGAAAACACTTCAGTGATATTTGGACTTCCATGCAGTTGCCTGCTTATATTTTCCTAATTTCATGTGACATTTGAGGGAACTCACATTATTTGCTTTCCAGACTATGTGCATGCTATGCCACTATTGCCACATTAAGCTATCTGTGGTCTGAAGTTTTTCATCTCCAAATATATAAGTTCACTTCATTGTTCTTTTTGAGCATCCAGTCCAGATGTTTAGCTTCCCTTTCATGTTGATATGAGCTTCCAGCCAACCCTTTTGGTAAAATTATATGGAATTTAATACATAGCAGAAATATCATTCCCTTTTACCACCGGTAGATTTAGAGAGTAAACTCCATCCAAGCCCACTTAATTTCTGTAGCCCTTTAGTTTTCATTCCTATAAAATTCCATAAGGAATGTTTCTGACTTCCTATGCAAAATATGAGTAGCATAGAACAAGAGTTCTCAAACCAGGAGCCATGGCCTCAGGAGTGTCCACAAAGGCTTTGCAGTGGCCTGGCAGCACAATCTGAGTCTTTCAAAGCTTCTGGCTCAGCTCAGTGTACCCGGGAAGCCCTTACCATAACCATCAGCTTGCCTGCACTGAGGGGAAAGAGGCCTGTCCCCAGCTCTTCAATCCCTCTTACTCCATTGGAAGGAGTGCAGTTGAGGTTAGGATGACACTAAGAAACTCCTCCCTTATTGCTCGCAGTTGTAGATCTGGAGGGTTGCTTAATTCTCCCCTCAGCCTAGGTAGCTGACCGTAGATAGATTTACAGGTTTCAATATGCACTGAGATGAACCAGGGAATGCAGCCAATTCTGTGGGAGAGATGGAGGCAAAAATGGGCAACTTGACCAACCAAACCAAAATCACTCTATCATTAATTCTATCAAAGTACATTTTACTCTGAGTGCAAAGACATAACATAACCTGTCTGTTCTGTTACAGTGTTAAAGAGGGAAAAAATGAACTTCCCAGGTACTGGGGACATTTTGGCATCTTGTCGAGGCCAGTGTAATGCAAGGAACATTGCCCCTGGGATTCAGGACAATCATTCAAAATTTGGTTCAGTTGATAACTCTGAGGGTTCTCAGAAGTAGGGGGTAAACAGGAGATAATTTATTTATTAGATAATATATTAAAAAGGTAGCACCAGTGGTAAACCCTGTTTACCAGGCATGCATGTGATTGTAGAGAGAAGTAGGGGACAGGGGAACCTGTAGAAGGCAGAGAAGGCATTCCAAACTTTTGTTCAGTTGGGTGAAAAACTTTTTAACTAGTGTCATCCAGGTGCATCATTACTTTGATATTTATATATAGTGTGTAGTGTATAGACAATCAGTATTATGACTACTAGTATGACTGCCTTACACATATAAATGGGCAAGTCTGTCCCAGTCAGGGGACTCTTCTGGGTATGTGGGGGAAACCAATCAGATGTTTTGCCGTAGGACAACTTTAAGTGCTGTTAATTATCCATGGTGGTTGTGATAGCTCACATTTGCTGTATCAGAGGCAGTAAGTTGATCTGGATTGATCTGGCATTAAATAAAATAGGCTCAGACAGCCAGGTCTTGACCTATGTCTAATTAGAATGTAAAAATAAGTTGTTAAAACAGAAAACCTCCCCTCCCCTCACACTTCCCCAGCTTGAGATTCAGCACAATTTTGTGTCAAATGGGTTTGGAGTCCTACCTTTCCAATGGCATTCTCATCTGTCTGCCTTCCAGTCAGCACTCTTATTGTCCTTCCTCTGAGCACCATGAGGTAGATGCTAAATTTGAGTTAATCCCTTGTTTACCAGGAAGTAGGTAGTATCTCTGGACCTTGTCACGGAAGATTATATACGTATACTAAGTGTTCCAGATATGAAGGAAATAACTTCTAAATTCATTCTAAATTAGGCTTGGCAAGCTGGTCAATTGACTAGTCAAATAATGTCAATTGACCAGACAATTACCATCTGTTATTATACCACAGTCAAACATTGTCAAATATCCCAGCAAAAGTATTCCAGCAAAAATGCCCTGATGTAGGCAGTGGCCTACTTTTTTGATTGCATCATGGTGCCATTCTTTTATTTTTTGATAACTTCATTTAATCATGTTTCATGTTTTTCTGAGTTAAAAAAACCTCAAGTAACTTCCCCCGCCTCTAATTAATCAGAAGTAGCTATCTAAGGCTAAGCATTTCAGAGAAATAGTCTTACAGGTTTTTGTTACTAATAAATTAGTGCATTAAAATATTTGATAATTTTTGACAATATTTGACCATGAGCCAATTATTTTTGGTCTGATGAAATGCCCAGCCCTATTCAAAATGTAAAAAAAAAATTACAGCTGAATGAGAAACGGTTTTCATGTCTTGGGATTTTTTTTTTTTTTTTTTTTTTGAGATTTCAAAACAGCACAAACAGTCAAAATCTCAAAAAATTTCATGAACCAACAATCCAAAAAATTTTCAGTTTGGGTTGATCAAAATATTTTTAATTGATAGTTTTAAAATTTTTCCTTTGGATTTCAACACTTATATATAATTTCTTTTTTTACTACAAGTAGCTGAAATTTCAAAACAAAAGTCATTTCAAACAAAAAAGCGAATTTTTTGTTTTGAAAATGTTGAAATGGGTTCCATTTTCTTTTTTGAAAAAAGAAATTCATTGAAACTGATCCTTTACCGAAGATAGTTTCAGTTTTGACAAATTGGCATTTTTTGACCAAAAACATTTGGGGTTTTTCCCCCCAGAAGGCTCCTGACCAGGTCAAACCACAGTACTTGAAACCATTAAATAAAATATCTGTCTTTTGGGAAGGATTCCTGAAGAATGACATGGTTATTCCAGTTTTGTTTTGACATAACTAAGGTATCTATTTTCCACTTACAAGGATGGTTTTCCATTACCAATAAAACTGAATTTTGATCTTCCCCACCTCTCATGTGTTACCTTTTGAGTATTGCAAGGAAAGAAAAGTAACATACTTTACTGTGAAATAACCACTTAAACATTTTTACAATTTCTAAAGAATGACATTTGACTGAATTGTCATGTGGAAGTCATACTTTTATAACAGAGGTTCGAAGCCTGTCATTTTTAAAAGGAATAGAACAAGACATAGGAGAACCAAAGGATGGTGCTTCCGCTTCTGTTGTTTTTTCTGTGATTGTGTGTCAGCCGGAAGAATGACTTATCTGATCATTCTAGTTCTTAACGGCTTCAGAAAGCTAGGTCAAACAGGGATAGGCCCCAGTCCTCAGATTTCTTGGAGGATTTCATTGCAAGGGATTAAGGAATATAAGATTAAACCTCTAGAGAGAGATCTACAGAGGTCTTAGATTCATTTCCCTTATTAGAACAAAGACATGTGGGACCACTGATTTCCAAGAAAACCTAGCTGCCTGCTTAGCTGCCAGGGCACATGACGATCAAGAACCTGGTTAATAATAGCTACTTCTCTTACTTTGGTGAACAACCAAACACTGATATATTTAAAAATATAAAGTTTAATAAAATAAAATATAAAAAAAATTCAATAATCTATCTTTTCACTAATTTGTGGGGTATGAGGTCCCATATATTTGACTCTGATTTTACTCTGCTGACCTTTGCTCTAAGATCAGTTGCATTTAGCAATTAGTTATGCTTATTTTTAGTACTCAGTTGCAGTATATTTGAAATTATTATCGCTTGGTATTTTTTTAAAAATTGTGGATAGCATTCACAGTATAATGGCTTTCAATCCAGAGGATGTATTTCTATCAAACCAATCTCCATATTCCAAAATCAGAGATTTTAAAGCTATCATCAAGATTCAACTTGACACAGCTTGTCTGGATATTTATAATAGTAGATGTTTAGAACTATTGATCTTTAAGAATTCCATTTTGTGTTGTGCATTTTTAACTTAAAATAGCAGAACTTGCTAATATATACTTTTTTCTTTTTTTCTTCTCTCAAGAGCTGAAATACAACTTACAATTTCACTTTATTTGAATGGCTAATTGTTAAGCTCCTGAACATATACAAACCTAATTTTTTTCTAAAGTGACTAGAGATATATTAGGTGCATCAGGTTTTGCGTACTCAACTTGAGAACCCACCCTCAGAAAATCAGGCCCCTTTAAGATGCTTCTGGGTCGGGAGCCCAAAACCCACCCCACCCAAAATCAACATTTCATGCCTCATTTGTTAGCAGAATTATTGATCCAAGCATAAATTTAGTAGCATTAAAAGTAACTGCTGTATAATAATTGGTGTTTTTCACTGTGGGCAACAAATTCAGGAGCAGACATACATTGTGTTATGAGAGAGACATGCTTGGCGTCTCTAAAGCTATAAAGTATGTTATTAACTACAGCTCATGTGCCTTGCCCACTGCTCTGACCACAACACTCCTTTTCACATATCACTTCACTGGTTCCACATGCTCTTCCTCCCTCCTTGATCTCACTTGCAAGGTTCTGCACTGTTCTACCCTGTCTGCATCTCATACTGATAGTCAGCCACTCTCCTATTCAGGATTTATGCTCTGCCAATTCCTTCTCCCTCCATGCCTTTCTTATTCCCATCTCACAAATGCTTCCACAAGTGTCTAGTCCTATGCCGCCATCAGCATACCCCTAGAATGCCCTCCTTGATCCTGTGTGCCTCTTTCAATTCCCTCTTTAAAACCAATCTTTTCCCACAATCAAACATTGATAATCTTTGATTCCCTTTAATCTATTTAAAATACATTAACATGTAATAATAAAATAAAATACTCTTCAAGAACTAATGATGAATAATGCACTGTCCAAAACCTTACAACCTAGAAGCCACCTTTACTTCCGTGGTCTGTACTCTGTGATACTAGAGTCTGCCAGTTCCTCCTTTAACATTGATAAATGTTATTTGGGAGATCAGAAAAGAGAGAGTGAGCGTGTGGAAAGTACTGCATAATTGCCAGCCCCACCTCAGCACTTCATTTGGGCATTCTTTGTGGAAGAGACCATGCTATTACTCAATATGTAAATTACCATACACACTTATGATGCTAGATTAAAAGTTCTATTGATAGTAATAGTAATAATAAATACATTATTTGTGATGCCATGAAATGGCACTTCATCCAGCAAAATCCCTTATTTTGACTATATTTTGTTGTTTTGATCAATTTGTAACTGAAGTTTACAAAGAGCTTATTTTTCTTGGGCTCCTATTCTGCATCAGGATGGGCTAATGCAATCCTCTAAACCCAGGGGCACAAGGACTAATTATACGTTTTAAATGAATCAAGCCATTTCTGACATCTGTTATTTTTTACTAGAAGTGAAGCCATTCAAAATACAGCATGATTTGTTTTGTAAATCTGCAGTTTGTATTTCCCTTAGGGAACTTTTCCTGCAAGATGCTGGGCATCCTCAATTTCCATTGATTTAATTGGTAGTTGATTCTTTCAGTTTCTTGCAGGAGGAGGCCCTTACAGGGAAAAATGACTTGACTAGTGCTTTTTTAGCGTCAACTGCTGGAAAGACAATATGTTGAGATTACGCTAAAAAAAAGAAAGTGATGTAACTATTCTAGTGGTTGGAGGGCGGGGGGAGGAGGGAGAGGAAACGTAGCTTCTGAAAAATCCAGTTTGGAATACAAACAAAGTAACAGGAAGAACATTGCTAGGTAAATGACGTGCTCTCAGGGTACATGAAAAAGTCAACAGGAAACTATTAGCAGGAGGTGGTAAATCTTTACAGTAAACTAATTTTCAAATTAAAAACTCCATTTGTAAGAGGTGAGCAATGATATGTTCCTTTGTAAAGGATTTGCATCTTTTACCTGTCTTAATAATTTAATGACTGTAGTGTTAGTTTAGTCTGAGTTTGAGTTTGCTAACAGAACTTGACATAGAAACCTTGGTGAAGAGGCTTGATTGGTTCTGTTACCATGGCAACATGGATGAATGGAAGAATGATTTCCTTTAGGAACTCTTCCTAAAAGCTGTTTTGTACCCTATAACGATATCTCTAGATTGCCATCCCTTGTGAGAGATGAACGGAGATCACATCATGGGTCAACTTTGTTCCTTGTGTTTAATAGATTATCCTCAGCAATCAAAAGACTGCATTGCTCTTCTTTTTTGTTTGTGGAGCTGAACCAATTCCATTCTCTCGTATATACTTATGATAGGAAACTCGGCTAGACCTTTGTATTTTGAAACAAAGAATAAACTAGAGCTATACCAAAAATCATATTGTTTTAAAAATGTCTCCAATAGCTAATGTTTGTTATAGATTTAGAATTCTTGATTTATCTCTTCATTTATCCCTCCATTTGTGAATCTTTTATGCTGTGCCGTGCTATTGTCTTGGGAAATCTGAAATATTAACTAGCAAATGGAACAGTTCAATGCTCTGTTTAAGAGCTGGAGATCTTGTTTAGTATTATGTAGTCTCGGTAAAACCGAAGGCTCAGTATACAGATTCCCTTTGTTAAAGAGTGAAAGTGTGCTCCATTAATAGAACAGTTTTGAACAGGAAAAATAAATCAAATTAGTTAAGTACCACCATGGGGTACTTTCCAGTGGCTAATACAGTCAAATGGTTATTTAAATTGGATTATATAATAACACAACAATACGTCTTGTTCATGGTGTTTTAGTAATAATGAATAAATTTATAATTTCTCCATTCATGCACCTTGGTGTAGTAGATACTTCAGTTTGAAAAGAAAGATGATGGCATTTATTTATTTCTTTTTGTCATCTGTGATTGATACAAAGGAGATTGTTTATTAATAATATTGTTTTGTGTTAATGAACTACAGTACTTTTCTGTCTCTGTAAAGCCTTAATTTTGATAAATCTTTTCAGAGAGCAGATTTTACGACCACAGTAAAAAGAGATGCAAAAAGTTCACTTGACTCTGTATGATAGCAAAGGAAATCTTTGTCCTTATTTCTGATAGCTTGAACAAGTGTATTTGTTTTTACCTTTTGAAGAGTTATTTACTTTTATGAAAACTTGAGATTCATTTTTAAAGAAGAGAGACTGTAGAAGAAAGATTTGGAACAAGTGAATATGTCATACAGAAGAGACCACCAGATCATCTAGTCTGGCCTCCAGTATATCAGAGGCCACCAACACCACCCAGCACCCTCGCACTAAACCCAAATAATTTAAATGAGACCAAACGATTATAGCGTGCAGGGCACTAGACAGCTATATGTGACAGGCTGAAAATAGGAGGGACCAGGGTGCACAAGTGTCAGAGTCCTCTGCAATGGCAGGGAAGAGATTAAGTGATATATATCCTGGTAATCTTGGCAAGGGACCTGCACCCATACACTGCAGGAGGCAGCAAAAAACCCACACGGTCACAGTCCTCTGATGTTTCAAGGGGTTGAGGAGAGAAAGCTGTCATCTTTTGCAGGCTGCATAACATTTCGTGGTGGAAAGGAATTTGTCTGTTCTAGAACAAGGCGAGCTGGACAGCAGATAAAGTAAGGCTAACATGAAAAAGCATGACCGTAGTACTAGTACCATTGTCTTTCCAAAGATAATGGGAAAAAGGAGATGTAGGAGAGGCTAATGTTAGTTGTAGTTGAACAAAGAATTATTGAGATTTTTAGCACCAACTAAAACAGAACCAGGAGAAGTATAGGCCACAGTGATTGGCCCATATATTTGAAAGGAATTTATTAGACCAGAAAAGAGGCTTATACAAAGCCTAAGAATTGTGGCTGAAACCATTGTCTGAAGAGCCTTAGCTCCGTTTTTCTTTCTTAAACACTTCCAGTGAATTTTTAAATATATGGTTTTTCTTCATTTGTTTTTCCTTCTATGTAGTAGGGCTCAGTCCAATTTATATTTAATTCTTTACTTATATTTGTGCATTAGTAGAATACTAGGATTTCCCTACAAATCATCCTTGGCATTCAACTTTATTCCCTGTGTTACATAGGTAGCAAAGCATGGGCTTTAAGTAATTGTTGCTTAAAGAAAAATTGCACCTTGTAAAGTCTTAGGTGATCAAAAACATTTTTGTGCATGTTTTATTTTCAAATTTATGACTAGTTTAAATGTTACAGCTACATTGATATTTTGGTGTTGAATTGTAGCATAATTTTAAGAAGCTAGGAAACTGTAGCAGCCTTTCCTGTAAAGAAAGATCATCTTTATTTTAAGGTTTATTCATTCTTACTGTTGAGCAGTCCTGTAGAGACACAGAGCTCTTTGTAACAGCTGTCAAAAAATCATTTGTGTTTCTCTTCTGTAACCATGCAGTGTTTATACTTCTGCATATAGTCAAGGTCTCCCTGCTTTCACTCCAATTATTTTGGGATTTTGGGGATTACCTCATTCCTTTTATAATTTGTTCATGCAGCTCTATTACTTTATGTAATACAGGGTTATATTAAATTGCTACAAGTTTGAAGGTGCCAATAACATTGTGCAGACTAGGGGTCCCTTAAACCACCAGTTACTTGCAGCAGCAGCAGCAGCAGCAGCCTAGAAAGGCCTGAAAAATGCACTTGCCATATACATATTTATAATCCACAATTTTTCCCCTTGGTATGTTTCTGTAATCACTGGGGGAATGTGCATCCCAGCTGGAAATTAAATAATACACTTACATGAAATACCTACTATGAAAAAAATGACTATGAACACTGATTAATTAGATCATTATACAAATAACCTTACGGCAATAAATACCCACTGTGTGGCAGAAAGACATATGTTTATCATAGTCAGCTGGGGCACACTTGGGGCACAGAGACAGATAAATTGGTCCACATTGTCTTACCACACAGCTGTCATTGCAGCACTGATAGCAGGTGATAGTTCTGCAAGTGTATGTCAAATCTGTGCTTATCTGTTTTGACATCTGTTGATGGAAGCTCTCTCTTCTGTTTGATCTAGACAATGACCTTGATATTCCTTATGAACAGTAAAGGCCACAATTGTTGTTTTAAGAAGAAAAAAGTCATAGCTTGTGCCTCACACCTGTCATATCAAATTATCAGACAGCAACTGATAATAAAACTAACATTGGCACATTTAAATAGATCCTATGATTGCATCAAATCTCTTGGATTTGTTTACTTATTGAGATTACACCTTGCTATCTTGCTAAATTTCATGCAGGTGAGGTAATCAGTTACCATAGTTAGAGCTCCCTGTTTCTCAAAAATGCAAAATAACACAAAATGAAATGAAAAATTTACCCCACAGCAGTGGCTCCTGTGGCTCCTGGCCTGCATGGCTGCACCTGAATCATGGGGTCAGAGTGCTACTCAGGTTTGGCCCATCCACCCCTCTGTCATGATGAGGGGGAGGAGGGCAGCAGTGAGCTAATCTGAGTAAGTGGCATGTAACCTGGAGCATGGGGTTGCAGTTCCACTCTCTCAAAGATGGCCTGACCAGCCCCTCCCTCCATCATAATGGGGGGGAGGAGAATGGGGGAGGAGGGCGTGGCCAGGCCAAACCTGAACAGCATTGTGACCCTGCATGCGAGGTTGCAATGCCCGACTGGGGAACTGGGCCCAGCCCTGTGGGACAGGAGCTGTTGCTGTGGGGTGAGCTCCCCCTGCAACCACCCCTCAGGAGGAGCCAACAGTCCCTTCCCTCCCCCCAAAACCTCCCACATCACCAGGGACAGGGCAGGACCCTCCCCTCCCTCCACAGGGCCTCCTGTGGTAAAATAAAATAAAATTCCCCAAAATATAAAATGAAAATTTGTTTAGGCCCCACCCCCATTGCTCTCTCTTCTACCCCTTTCCCCCCCTCGTTTGCTGGATTGTCTCCACTTCTCTCCTCCTTACCCCCCAGCTGGACTTCCTCTGCTCTAGGGCTGGAACGGGAGCTGCTGTAGTCTGACAAGGAGTCTGCCTGGAGGTAGGAGGTGTCCCTGGCTGAGCAGGGGCTAGGGTTAGTGACCAGGCACCTCCCCTCCTGCAGTAAACAGACTTTTCATGTCCGGTCAGTACATCTGACTGGACACTGCTAGGTCCCCTTTTCAACCGGACTTTCAGTCAAAAACTGGGCATCTGGCAACCCTACTGGGTCGCCAGTGGTAAATTGGTTTAAGAAATAGGGTCTTGGAGACAATTTTTAAAGTCAAATAAACCTTTCCTCCCTCTCCTTAAACCAGTGCCATTTTTCCGTAGGAGTGATTTTTGACACCAGCTTAAGATTCTAATGGGAATTACGAATACTTTGATTGTTTTGGTTCAGTCATCCGTATGGGCAGTAGGCCACAAATCTAACAATGCAATATACTGTAAAACTAAATAAATTCAAACCCATCTCTTATTTGGGTCTCCAATTAAAACTCAGGAAGGCTATAGGTTAAAACGCAAAGCCTGATTCAACATTGTTGCTCTTGTGTTATGCTGATATAACTAGAGTTATCTTGTGTAAATGGAGAATAACTCAGTGGTGAAATAGTCTTTAAAATGTATCCATGTGTTAATCTTTTCATCATTTGCATTCTACCTTCAGTCTGGTTTAAGGGTTCTAAGGGGCTATTACAATAATACTTTGCTGACATTGGATTCACGTATAAACAACCCTATAATTTAGTTACCATTGAGGAGTCTCAGATCATGCCATCATGGAAACAGATTCTTTTTCATCTTTAGATAAGAGGTGAACTACGTAGTTCAGGCATGTGGACTGAATGCAGTAGGTAAGATTAAGGCCTGTAGCAAATAGAAAACTATTTCCATAGCACCAATAAAATCAAACAATTAAGTTAGGAGTGAGCCTCTTTTTGGAGTGATTTCAAGTTCATTTGCAGTTTCCAAATATAATTACCTATTTAGAAACAGTAATACTTTCTAAATAGTGTTATAATTCTCCCCTAATATGTAGTTGTTTTGTTTATTTGATTATAGTGATTATGGTGTTCATTAGTACTGACTGGTTAGGTGCTGTGGTTCAAACACACTGCGTTGTGAATATGCAGAACTTCTATTTTAATCTTTTTTCCAATCCCTTTAATGTGAGTAGATTTTTTTTAACAGGAATACATTTGTCACTGTAGTTGTGACTTGCTTTTGTGATAGAATTAGGGTTATATTTACATTCATTACAGAGTATCAGCAGAAGTATATTTATAACAGGATCACAAAGGCATTCAGTGTGAAGCAAATGCGGGCAACCTGTGTTGAACCATTAATTTGAGCAATGTTTTTTGTCATGTTTTCATTAGTACTCCAACTATCTTTTCTATAAAGTACCTATAATCAGATGGCATATGTTTAAAATAAAATTCTGAAAAAAAAATTCAGCTTTTTATGGAAGAAAGGCCTTACACTTTATTCATCAGTACAGAAACCTTCATTTCAAATATCTAGTGATGTTAAACATGTACAGAAATTTTTGGAAAGCTTGGGTCAAAACTTGTTTTGGGTTTATTAATAGTTTTGAATAATATACAACATGTTTAGCTGCATGACTCAAAATGTCACATTTTAAAAGGAAAAGCTAGAGGATGCATGTTGCTTTAGTTTAAATCATTAGTGATGCTCTGATGCTACAGCATAATGTTTAATCTTGCAGTTATATATGACTGGAATGTACATGGAGAAAAATGTGAATACTTGCAATTCACATTTTAAACCCAATTTACTGGTAGAAGGAAACATTGGTGTTTTTAATTCTAAGTGTAAAAGTTTGACTTTAAGTGTAAATTACTTATCAATAACTAGTTTAAAAATATGAAACAAAAATATTGAAGTCCGTTTTTGATAGTACCTCCAAACAGCAAATGAGAGCATTTTACAATTCTGGAGAAAGATAGGTAGGTGAGACCTTTATAAATAAAGAACTAAACAGGAGATATGTAATTAGAAAGTAATTAGAAACAATTATAGTACATCCATTAACCAAAGTTTCTTTTTGTTCTTCAAAGTTCTACTGAGTTCTTCATTATGTTCCAAAGTCTCCAAACTCACAGCATGCTGACAATCTGCTTTCTACCTTCCCTAAACTTGGTTAGCAAAGAGTGGCAGGTTATGCTGCAAGGGTTGGATCCATACCCTCAATGAAGTCAGTGGAAAGGCTCCCGTTAACTTCAGTGGTCTGTGCATCAGGCCCAAAGTGAAGAAATAGCTAGTTAGCAGTCTTTGAAACAGACTTTATGCTGAAAATGTAATTAAATGAAGGAGCATTTTTCAGTGGGGGACTTGTAGAGTAAATAAGACTGAAAGATACTCATTACAAAATACATGTGAACATGAAAGAAAAATGGTTGACTTAACCTTAAATTAAGCTTAATAAAGCTGTTTGTTTCTTCTACATAGTCATTATTGACCATGGGGTGGAACTTATAAAAACAGATAATTACTGGAGGTTTTTGTTGGTTGCAAATTTTTGGAATTAACAATATGTCATCTTGCAAATTTGTGATGGTAATAACAAATGTAAACCAAGTCTGACTGCACAGGAACATTAAAGGGGATTATTTAAAGTAACATTTTTGTAGGAACTACGTGTTCCATGCTCTCCATGATTTATCCCGCACCCCACTCCAGTCTTATCACTGGACTACTGTATATATCTGTTTTCTTCCTAATCCAAACAGCTATCTACACTTCACATGCGGTTAGTAAAGTGGGACAGTAGTGTCAACCTCATGCTAAGGTCACAGTCAATCCTATTCCATTAATAAAATAACAGGGTTTACAGAGCGTGGTGTTGATGCCATTCAGCTTCTGGGTCCCAGGTCTGTCACTTCTACAGTGCAGGGTTCATTGATGAAGAGGCTAAGCAACTGAAGTACCAAAACTTAGGGCTTAGGTATGGTAATTCAACACTGATGCAAAGCGACTGGGTATCTCTGTTGTCATGACATTAAAATAAGAGGAGAATAAAGACTGGTGAATTCAGAAATTAGGACCCAGATCTCTGAGACCCAGATCTTCTGATTCTCAGTATAACCACTAAGACAACACTTACTCTGTCTGCACTGGCATGCTCCGTTCCCTTACAGACCTTATGAATATGTGTCATCCCCAAAGTGACTGAGCATGCTCCAGTGGCTGGAACATGTTGATGAGGAAGAGTTGTGAGAAATACTGGGACTGGAACCAAGAAAGGCTGGAGGGGCCAGGGCAGAAGGGGTTAGTCTTGGGAGGGGCAGATAGTCTGTAACCCCCAGAGTACACTCCTCTCAGAATCTTAAACAGAACCCAGGATTCTCAAATCATTATGCATCTGTGGTCTGATTGGCAAAGTGCTGAGCACTCACAACTGCAACTAAAGTCAGTGGAGCTGTACTCAGTATTTAAAGTGCTATACAATAATAAGTTGTCTGAAAAATCAGGCCATAGACATCTCATATTGGGCACCCAAAATTAGTGGATATTACTGGATATTTTTAACATTAATGTCTCTGTGCCTCAGCTCCCTATGTGTAAAACGGGGTTACCTTACTTCATGGGGATGTTGTGAAGAAAAATGCATTAGTCTCTGTGAAGCATGCAGAGTTATAGTGGTGAGCACCATAGAAAAATCCATAAGGACCAGAGTTTGAATGGTGTAGTAAATAAGGTGTGGGCCACATATTGAATGAGGATAAAATGAAATACTCAGTGTGCACTGTCTGTCTTGTGCATTGAATGTCATAAGGGTCCTGTGGAAAAAGTAATATGTGATCATGTAACTAAAGACTGTATCATGAGTAAGGCTATGATTTTGACATGAAGAAAACGAGTACTTGTGGCACCTTAGAGACTAATCAATTTATTTGTTCATAAGCTTTCGTGAGCTACAGCTCACTTCATCGGATGCATACTGTGGAAAGTACAGGAGATCTTTTTATACACACAAACCATGAAAAAATGGGTGTTTACCACTACAAAATGTTTTCTCTCCCCCAACCCTACTCTCCTGCTGGTAATAGCTTATCTAAAGTGATCACTCTCCTTACAATGTATATGATAATCAAATTGGGCCATTTCCAGCACAAATCCAGGTTTTCTCCTCACCCCACCACAAACCCACTCTCCTGTTGGTAATAGCTTATCTAAAGTGATCACTCTCCTTACAATGTGTATGATAATCATTTCCAGCACAAATCCAGGGTTTAACAAGAACGTCTGAGGAAGGGGGAGGGTAGGAAAAAACAAGGGGAAATAGGTTACCTTGCATAATGACTTAGCCACTCCCAGTCTCTATTCAAGCCTAAGTTAATTGTATCCAATTTGCAAATGAATTCCAATTCAGCAGTCTCCCGCTGGAGTCTTGAAGTTTTTCTGTTGTATTATCACAACTTTCATGTCTGTAATCGCGTGACCAGAGAGGCTGAAGTGTTCTCCAACTGGTTTATGAATGTTATAATTCTTGACATCTGATTTGTGTCCATTTATTCTTTTACGTAGAGACTGTCCAGTTTGACCAATGTACATGGCAGAGGGGCATTGCTGGCACATGATGGCATATATCACATTGATGGATGTGCAGGTGAACGAGCCTCTGATAGTGTGGCTGATGTTATTAGGCCCTGTGATGGTGTCCCCTGAATAGATATGTGGGCACAGTTGGCAACGGGCTTTGTTGCAAGGATAGGTTCCTGGGTTAGTGGTTCTGTTGTGTGGTATGTGGTTGCTGGTGAGTATTTGCTTCATATTGGGGTGACAGGAGAGTGGGTTTGTGTGTGTGGGAAAAAAAAAGGGGGGGAGAGATTTGTGCTGGAAATGGCCCACCTTGATTATCATACACTTTGTAAGGAGAATGATCACTTTAGATAAGCTATTACCAGCAGGAGAGTGGGGTGGGGGGAGAGACAACCTTTTGTAGTGGTAAACACCCATTTTTTCATGGTTTGTGTGTATAAAAAGATCTTTTGTACTTTCCACAGTATGCATCCGATGAAGTGAGCTGTAGCTCACGAAAGCTTATGCTCAAATAAATTGGTTAGTCTCTAAGGTGCCACAAGTACTCCTTTTCTTTTTGCGAATACAGACTAACACGGCTGTTACTCTGAAACTTGATTTTGACATGGACATTTTTTGTAAATTTCACAGGACAGGTGCTGGAAAAAGTGGTAAGACATGGATAATGAGCACTGGATAATGTCAGTTTTGCTACACCAGCATACAGAAGGATATAATGGAAGTGCTGAAAAGTGAGGCCTGGGGAAGTGGGGGATGTTGCAGTGGCAGCTCCTGTCCCAGGGGACTGGGTCTAGCTCCCAAGTCTGGGCATTGTGACCTGTCATATGTGGCCACATAGGTTTGGCCATCCAACCCTCCCTCTCTATCAATGGAGCGGGTGGAGATGCCAAACTGGTGTGACGCTGTGACCTTGTGCACTGTCACAATGTCACTTGGTTTGGAAGGCTTTTAAAGCTTTTTCCAATATTTTATGGACTTGATTCAAATTCACAGTTTCTATTACCAGTGTGACCTCTGTGACAAAACTGTAGCCCTAATCACAATGTATATATGTACAAGGATCCAAATTAAGATTTCCTTGGGCAACCTTACTTGTAGCATTACTTAGCTTTTTGAGTTCTTGGCTTTGCAACCTTACCGTTCTTCAATATTTTTTGCAAGTGCTATATAAGTAAAAGAAAAGATATTATATAAGTGGACAGTACATCATATAAGGGAACTTAATAAAAAAATCTGTCTTTTTTTTTTCTTTTTCTGGGGGAGAAAAAGAGATTGAATCAAACTTATTAAGATATCCAAAATACTGAAGGAATAGATGCTATGATGTTGAGCTGCAGCAAAATGTCAAGTACAAGGTAAAATAGTTAAGTTAAGAAAGGTCCAGACACTGAAGAAATGTATTCTGAGTTACACAAAGACTAATCAATATACAGAAAAATTACTAAAATCAACTGTAGGTTGTATTGTATAATAAAGAAAATAATATACATTTTTGCGAGTTTAATTCAGCAAACTCTGGGATTAATTTTCACTGGGATACTTTTGAATGTAAAGTTCCCATTGAGACTATTGAAGATCCAGGCAGCTCCATGTCTAAAAATCATGCTAGTTGTTACATACATACACCCTGCCATCATTCACTAATGATACAAGAAATGAAGTGGGAAAATGTAGAAATGTTTCACAACAAAAATGATGAACAGTATTGGAGAGATTAGCTGAATGGAATGCCCCCCGCTTTCTTTGGTCATATTTAAGTAAATAGAGGTGAGTGACTGACCACTAATGGAGCTGAGGGCAAATAAGTAGCCCAGAAGAAGGTTTGCATAGAGGGCAGGAGTAAGGATAGAAGACGACTATTTACAAATTCTTCTGATAAAACCCTAGAAATTAGAGCTGAAAAATATCTATCTGCTCATCAGTCAGTCTTCTGACAATCTCTTCCACTCACTGCAGCCATGAAATTGTTTCCCACATCAATTTTTTCTAGTCCATTCTTCAGTCTAGTTTTAAATGTCTCAATAAGTGATCTCCACCATTTCTCTTGGAGAGATTATACAATACCCTAATAGATCTCACTGTCTGGAAATGTCTTCCTGATATTTAGCCTAAACTGTCCCTTTCTTTAATGTCATACAGATACTTCTAGCTATACTCTTGTACTACCCCAATTGTTACTCCTTGGTTTTACACATTTCAAATATTTGTAGAGAGTGATCATGTGCCTTACTTTCCCCTCATTAGTGTAGTTGCTTAGTCAACCTATACCAATGTGAGGTCCCGCCTATACTCAAGAATAGCCCTAGGGTTGCCAGTAATTGGTGTATGTGCCCTGCTTTTGAATCCTAAATGTAGACAAGAACACATGCAGCTTAAATCTTGATTAACTCAGTAGGTGCAAACTCTGGATGCCATTGTCTATGCTTAGTGATCAGCAGCAGAGCAGTGACACCAATTACGTACCATTGACAGCTGAGGTAAAGGATATTACCAAGTGTAGACTGCAGCTAACTCTTTTAATGTTTACATATAAATAATTCTCCCTCTTTGACTTCTGTTCTACATGTGCAGAGGAAAATGATAGTTTTTTGCTTTTTTTGTTTGACTGTTGTAATATGGATCATCTTATGCTTTTGGGAGAAGAACAAGCATCGCTGGTGTCTACGGATGGATGGTGTGCTTTTCTGCTCCTTTAATGTCTCACTGGTAAGGAAAAATGTCTGCAGATGCATTTGTGAAACAGCAGTTTCAGCTGCCTGTATTTCAAAATGTATGCAACATGTTATCAGCATCCAAACACCGGATATCCCCATTGGTATGGCCACCACAAGATGTAACAAGGGCTGTTCATAAGATTTAATTTAGACAGTGTTACAGTGTCCATCTCTCTTCTGTAGCATTGCATACTAATTTGTGGCTTGGTATTTTCTGATACCAGGCATACTCAGGGTGGAATTCACTTAACTAAGAAATCATAGACCAGTGATGGGCAACCTGCGGCCCATCAGGATAATCTGCTGGCGGTCCGCGAAGCAGTTTGTTTACATTGACTGTCTGCAGGCACAGCTGCCTGCAACTCCCAGTGGCCGCGGTTTGCTGTTCCTGGCCAATGAGAGCTGTGGGAAGTGGGGCAGGACATGCAGCTGCATTAGCAAAGGCAATAAAACTAGGGGATATTGAAGAAAATGGTAACAAAGTTAGCAATTTGGTGTCACATGGTGCTGCCTTTACTTTCTTTTATAAGGAGTGTGAGAATAACTTGAGTGGATGCCTGTTTCTTCACTTTCCCTACCCACCTGTGGAGGCTGCTGCTGCTGCTCTCCCTTTCAGCCTCAAATGAGGCTTCTGCTGCCTTCACTCCTTCCGTCATCTTCCTAAGTAAAAAAAGAAAAACTTATGATCTTTCTGTCACTGCCAGATAAAGAACTCTGGCATTGTTTCTACGGCCAGCTCTGGTCATACAGTAGCTTGAAAAGTCACGGCAATTTGAGATATTTTTAAAGCTGCACCTGGGTATTGACAGGTTGTCAAGGTTCCTTCCCCACTCTGAACTCTAGGGTACATATGTGGGGACCTTCATGAGAGACCCCCTCAGCTTATTCTTACCAGCTTAGGTTAAAACTTCCCCAAGGTACAAACTTTTACCTTTTGTCCTTGAACCTTTATGCTGCCACCACCAAAGTGTCTAACAAAAATAACAGGGGAAGTGCCCACTTGGAAACATCTCCCCCTCAAAATATCCCCCCAAGCCCTACATGCCCTTTCCTGGGGAAGGTTTGATAAAAATCCTCACCAATTTGCATAGGTGAACACAGACCCAAACCCTTGGATCTTAAGAACAATAAAAAAAGCAATCAGGTTCTTAAAAGAAGAATTTTAATTAAAGAAAAAGTAAAAGAATCACCTCTGTAAAATCAGGATGGTAAGTACCTTATGGGGTAATCAGATTTAAAACATACAGGATCCCTCTAGGCAAAACCTTAAGTTACAAAAAGATACAAAAACAGGAATATACATTCCATTCAGCACAACTTATTTTATCAGCCATTTAAATAAAACAGAATCTAACGCATATCTAACTAGATTGCTTATTAGCCCTTTACAGGAGTTCTGACCTTCATTCCTGCTCTGGTCCCGGCAAAAGCATCACACAGACAGAGAGGACCCTTTGTTTCCCCCTCCTTCAGCTTTGAAAGTATCTTGTCTCTTCATTGGTCATTTTGGTCAGGTGCCAGCTAGGTTATCTTAGCTTCTTAACCCTTTACAGGTGAAAGGGCTTTTTCTCTGGCTAGGAGGGATTTAAAGTGTTTACCCTTCCCTTTATATTTATGTCACAGGTACTAGGTGTTTGGTGGATGAGAAGAAGTAGAAGTGGCTTTCTGTTGCTAAGAAGTTTAAAAAGACAGTAATTGAACCATTGTATGAGGGCAATTAATGGTCTGCCCATTACTCTACCTATCAGTAGTGTGATAACTCTCTTTCATCTCTGCTTCTCTCAGACCATTGATCAGTATTGTTTTCAGAGTTTTATTACTGTTCTGGGACCCTGTTAATACAAAATTAGATTTATAGTGACTGTTGGTGCGCCTTCTGTGAAACTGTATGTTCAGTCACTTCTCTCTCTAAAATCCTTTGCTTATTCAGATTTTTAAAAAGGATTGCAGTTATACTGTGAACATTGTGTTTTCAGTGTACAGTCTATGGGATGTTCCCTGTCATAACTGGATGCCTTGAGAAACATTTTCCAAAATAGTTTTTTTCATTTGATGGTTAAGTTATCTATATGCTGTTTGTTCCCCAAATAGGTAGCAGTATGTGTGGTGGGAAAGTGAATAATGGCAGTTTTGCTAGGCTGATGTCCTCTAGGTTGAATTTCTCCGTGACCCAGAGATTTTATTCTGTTTCCACTTTTCCTTTTTTGTGTGTGACTCTCTCCCTTGCCCCTAGGAATTGGGATGAAAACTAATAATTTATTTATGTATGTCCCAGAAATGCCATTAATGTTAACATTTTTGTCCGCGGCAGATATTTGGTTTAAACTGTCAGTTTCAAGCCAGCTAAAAAAGTGCAAGTTCCTATATTCATTATTCCTGGGCCATCAAGTCTACCCAGGATCAGAGAGGTAGATCAAGGACTCACCTAGGAAGGACATGGGCCAGGAATCTCTAAGGTTATAATGTGCAAAGATTAAGATGTTGCCTGTATAGCTGCCTTTTTCCCTCTGTTCACCGTTTTCCCTCTCGCATAGGTCCCAATCCTGCAAAGCACTTAAACACATGCACAGCTTCAAGCATGTGTTTAGGTGCTTTGCTGGATCAGGACCATAAAAACGCTTCAAACTTCATATTTCTTTCATAGATTATCCCTTTCTCCCTGTGGAGATGGAGCTCCGTGCCTACTCAGAGTCCCATGGACTTTTAGTGGGAGTCTGCATGGGCGCAGGAGATCCACTCACACAGTTCTCTCTGCAGGATCAAGGCTTAAAATGCTTCCTTTTACAATTATCTTCACAAGAAAATATTCAGTATCAGTGACACATATTATTAAAATAATATAGCACCTAGAATTGAAAGGAATTTAGAAGTAAAGGAATTAGAAAAGACAAAAACATCCTTCTGTACTTAAAGAGGCATAATATAGTTTGTTCTTTGTCCTGGTTTTTAACTAGTCCCTTTAATTATTAAATATTTCCTTTTTTTTTTTGTCCACAGCAAATCAAGAGTAAAAAGGGAAGTATAAGAAAGTATATTGGTTTTGCACTCAGTGTAAGTTTATCTGAGGCAATGGAATTGAACTGCATTTTTTAAGCATGAAATACAGCATTTTCTTTTCACATGTCATAAAGGCAAAATTAGCCTCTGTTCTAAAAAATAAATAAAAAAAAATTGTGAGATAGATATACTATTGCAAAGGAGATGATGGACCCACAGTGGTGACTTGCATTATATTTCCAGCTGGAAAGACTCAGCAATTACAGATAGAATAAAACATATTAGATAATCTCGTCTTGCTCCCTGCCAATGCATGATTGTTCCCTACAGTATGTTTACCAGGGGGTTGTTTAGCTTAGTTTGAAATACCCCAAATTAAGGAATTTCCAACACATTGCTTAGGAGACTGTTTTCTATGTTAACAAATCTTAGTGCCTGAAAGGGTTTCCTGATAATCATCCTCAGTTTTCCTTTTATTAATTTCATCCAACTCTTCTCCTTTAGTACTTACACCCTTCAAATATTTGTATACTGTTGTGTCCTCTGAATTGTCACTTAGCCAATCTATACATAGTATGCCAATATTTAGCTCTTTAATTTTCCTCCATAAATCTGTCCTTACATGGCTCGTAGTCACTTTCGTTGCTATTCTAAAAACTCCCTCGAGTTTGTCTACATACTTTCAGTATTGAAGTGCCCAGAACTGAAAACTGTTTTTCATGTTCACTCTCAGTAGAATTAAGAGGATGTATTGCTTCACCCTTCAATGATGTTCTACCTTTGCATGTGCATCCCAAAATTCCATTGGCCATATTTGGTACCATAATACACTTAAACTGATAGCTGATTTTCTGTCCACTTTCACTTTTGCTTATTTCAACACTAGTACTCCCAGAGTTTTCCCTTTTGATTGAAAGTCTGTATAGTATTATTTTCTTCCAGATGTGTTAGCTTTCCAATATTTCTAATTTCCTCTTGGACTCTTTGAGTTGTTTCTCTGTCTTCCGTGTGCAACATCATACGACTTGTCGCACAAACTTTATACATTTTCCCTTGATATCATTTCAAATAAGTCATTTAACCAGTGAATAAAGAATTCTTGGCCTTCTCCCATTTTAAAATTTCCTACTTAGACTCTGAGCAAAATATTTTATTGCTTTAACTTGAAGTAGATGCTCACACAAAGTGGATTTTATGAATAAAGTAAACCACAGTGTTTTAATACTTAATTTGTTTCCTTCTTAGCTACTTGGCAACTGATATTGCAGAACTCTTCTATTAATTTAATTTCTTAAATGAATCATGAATATAGGTTGAATGAAGAATAACAGATGCACTCAAGCACAGTAGGTTTAAGTATGGCTTGCCATTTAAAAAGTGTCTGCAACATTTTAGCATAAATGAAACATATTTGCAGTATGTATAAGCTAGTTCAAGCTAGTTCACATGGTTTGTAAGGCAGCAACTTTTAAATGGGTATGGCATTTTAAGACAAAACCATGGAGCTAATTTCCAAATCTTGATCTGGGACACTGTCCTCAGTTTAGGGTTATTCATTTTACTTTCAGCAAAATGTCATCAATTTTTTCATAGCTAGCCAGTTAGAGTTCTGTAAAGAATGAGATATTTGTTATATTATTTTGGAAACTACATTTGATTGATTAGTGCATTTTATTGACATACAAAACTGAGACTCTGTGCCCTCTTTACAGAAATTGTCTTGCAAGCAAAATTATGTACTATACATGCAGTCACAGAGTTTTAAGGCCAGAAGGGAATACTTGTCTGATCTCCTGTGAATCAGAGGTCACCAGCACCCACACACTAACCCAACAACCAAAAAGAGGCCAGGGTATTACAACCTATGGGACACTCAACTGTTATGTGCCACAGGAAGAACATAGGAGGGTCAGAGGTACACCAGTGCTTAAGGCAGGAAAATGATTAAGTGAGATATGCCCAGGTAATCCTGGAAGGTGACCCACATGTGCACACTGCAGAGGAAGGAGAAAAACTTCCAGGGTCACTGCCAATCTGACCTTGGGGGTAAATTCCTTCACCACCCCACATATGGTGATCAGTTAGACCCTGAGCATATAAGCAAGAACCAGCAAGCGAAACACCTGAAATAGAGACTGCTCAGTGACACCTCAGAGCGCTTGCCCACCCTGTCCAATGTCCCATCTCTAGCTGTTGCCATATCTGATGCTTCAGAGGAAGGAAATTTTAAAAACCCCCACCCAGAAACACTTTCTGACCCTGGCTGGAAGCCAGCTGAAACACAGAAGCATGAGCTTTTAGAAACATAAACATAAACCGGAATTAATCCCAGGGTTGTTGAGCCCTGCTCCCTACCATCACAAGCAACTCCATCATACTACTGCAATGATAAATTTGTCCAGCTCTCTCTCAAAACTAATTGTTTGCCTCCCTTCTCCCTCTCTCCTATTGGGAAGTTGTTACAGAACTTCACCCCTCTGATGCTTAGAAACCTTCTAATTTGCAGACTGAATTTGTTCATGTCCAGTTCACATCCATGTTCTTGAGCCAACATTGTCCTTTAGTTTAAATAGCCCTTCACTCTCCCTGGTATTTATCCCCTTAATGTATCTATAGAGAGGAATCATACCTCCTGTCATCCTTCTTTTTGTTAGCCTAATCAAGCCAAGCTCTTCCAATCTCATTTCGTAAGATAGGCCCTTCATTGCCCTGATCACCCAATCACATCTTCCTAGCAGTTCCGCAGAAACATATACAAAACACATGAATCCCAGTTAAACTCAGTAATTAAAACACGGAGATAGAATCTTTGTACTCTTTCATTCAGCCTTTCTTCCAACCCTTTCCTCCTGAATGTCCAGCTGTAGAAAAAAGAAAAGGAGTACTTGTGGCACCTTAGAGACTAACCAATTTATTTGAGCATGAGCTTTCGTGAGCTACAGCTCACTTCATCGGATGCATACCGTGGAAACTGCAGCAGATATTATATACACACAGAGATCATGAAACAATACCTCCTCCCACCCCACTGTCCTGCTGGTAATAGCTTATCTAAAGTGATCATCAAGTTGGGCCATTTCCAGCACAAATCCAGGTTTTCTCACCCTCCGCCCCCCGCACACACAAACTCACTCTCCTGCTGGTAATAGCCCATCCAAAGTGACAACTCTCTTCACAATGTGCATGATAATCAAGGTGGGCCATTTCCTGCACAAATCCAGGTTCTCTCACCCCCTCACCCCCCTCCAAAAACCACACACACAAACTCACTCTCCTGCTGGTAAAAGCTCACCCAAAGTGACCACTCTCCCTACAATGTGCATGATAATCAAGGTAGGCCATTTCCAGCACAAATCCAGGTTTTCTCACCCCCCCACCCTCATACACACACAAACTCACTCTCCTGCTGGTAATAGCTCATCCAAAGTGTGGTCACTTTGGATGAGCTTTTACCAGCAGGAGAGTGAGTTTGTGTGTGTGGTTTTTGGAGGGGGGTGAGGGGGTGAGAGAACCTGGATTTGTGCAGGAAATGGCCCACCTTGATTATCATGCACATTGCGAAGAGAGTTGTCACTTTGGATGGGCTATTACCAGCAGGAGAGTGAGTTTGTGTGTAGGGGGGTGGAGGGTGAGAAAACCTGGATTTGTGCTGGAAATGGCCCAACTTGATGATCACTTTAGATAAGCTATTACCAGCAGGACAGTGGGGTGGGAGGAGGTATTGTTTCATGATCTCTGTGTATATATAATATCTGCTGCAGTTTCCACGGTATGCATCCGATGAAGTGAGCTGTAGCTCACGAAAGCTCATGCTCAAATAAATTGATTAGTCTCTAAGGTGCCACAAGTACTCCTTTTCTTTTTGCGAATACAGACTAACATGGCTGTTACTCTGACAGCTGTAGAAAACTATCCATTATGTTCTCCATGTGTACAATTTTGTGTTCTGTCACAAACCATGAATTTAAATAGTATATATACCTTCTTCTCCAAATGGCTAAGCATTGCAAACAGCTTCACTAATTGTACTAATTATGTCTATGCCAATTTCAAGTGAAATTTTCTTAACTTCAATTAGCATTTCCCAAGTTGCCTGTATTTAATAAAACACAATTGTACTTAAAATAGAGCCCATTTTAGTACAAATGTCTCTCAGCAAATACTTAATTTATGAATCAAGTCTGCTGTTGCTTCCCATGAACATGCTAAAATTTCAACGCTGATCTCTTCTCTCCCCAATCTTAAAAGGGTTCACCTTCTGATTCAGAACTTGATAGTTTAGAAAGATGGCTCCCCACTCCCTGCCAGGCCAAATGGTGAATGAAAAGCTCCGGAAAAGAGAGAGGCTTTTCTGAATGGTTGGCAGCCTGGTGCTGACGAACATCCCGTACACCACCTGTGCAAATGGAGTTGGCAGTAGTGTACTGTATAAAAAGCACATGTGCTCAAGAGGACAGATTTTATACTTGTCTCTCTTGGAGGAATAAAACAACCAGCTACAGATGAGACTTGTTTGCATCACTTGAGTTTCAGGTTTTTTTTCTCTGAAAGAGTCATCGTTTTTCTCAGATAGCATTTAGGCCATTTCCCCCCAACCCCTTTTGCTTTGAAGATGTATGTTCCTGATACAGTGATGGCAGCTCTTCTGATTTTTATCCTTAAGTGTATATTCTTAAAAGCCACAGCTTCTTTAGCCGTTTGACTATGCAGGAAGCTCGGCTTTCATTTTGTCCTCATGATGGCAGAGAAACGTTTGAAAGTGTGACCCAAGTGCACCTTCAAAGTTCAAAAAAAAGCAGAAGGTAAATGAAAAGAACTTTAAACACACGTATATTTTTAAATTTCTTGATTTTTAAACCAACCGAATGATTTTGGGGCACCTGACTTGTGAGTATTTGGGGCTGGCAACATGTTAGCTGTTTTTATTGGTTGATGTTACCTACTTCAGCATCAACCCTGCTGGCCTGCCTTCAGTAGAATTTGACTGGCAGTTGAATTGGGAGTACTGCTGTTGTTTTGATCCCCTTTATTGCCAGGTGAACCCAGTGAGTCTAGTCTTATTCCCCAAGAGCATACCCCTTTTGCCAGTTGCTGCATACTGTTAATTTACTTAGTCCTTTTTATCAAGCCTTTTAGCAAAAGTTGTGTGTTGAGCAGTATGGTTTTGCTAGTCATTTGGGTCTATTCGGTGTGTGCCATGAATCTACAGGCTGATAAAGAACTGACAAAATTGCCTTGGGCATCACACAATACATTAGCAATTCTATAGCCAGTATTTATGTATCATAATGATATAAAGGGTTGTTAATACCAACTCTCACTGTTGGCTTGGGTGCAGCTGTCTCTGCAGCAAATTGTTGAAAATAATTTTGCTTGCTCTGTTTGATTTGTTCATGGGTGATATAAATGTATTTTTTAAAATTGAAGAAATAAATATACCCCAGGTTAATTGTACTGATAAAATATAAATGTTTACATTGTGCTGATATCACTAAATTTTAAACTTTTTCAGTCCTGGTTTAAAAATTCTCATTATCATCAGCTTAACTTCTGTATCCGGAAAGAAAATGGAGCAAAAAATTAAGCAATCAGTTTGCAAACATCTAGAAGATAATAAGGTGATAAGTAACAGTCAACATGGATTTGTCCAAAACAAATAGTGTCAAGCCAACCTTTGACAGGGTAACAAGCTTTGTGGATAGGTAACAAGCCTTGTGGATGGGGGGGGAGGGGGGAAGTGGTAGACATGGTATATCTTGACTTTAGTAAAGCTTTTGATGCTGTCTCGCATGACTACCTCATAAACAAACTAGGAAAATGCAACCTAGATGGAGCTTCTATAAGGTGGGTGCATAACTGGTTGTAAAACCATTCCCAGAGAGTAGTTATCAGTGGTTCACAGTCATGCTGCAAGTGCATAATGAGTGGGGTACTGCAGGGATCAGTTCTGGGTTTGATTCTGTTCAATATCTTCATCAATGATTTAGATAATGGCATAGAGAGTACATTTATAAAATTTGTGGACGATACCAAGCTGGGAGGGGTTGCAAGTGCTTTGGAGGATAGGATTATAATTCAGAATGATCCGGACAAACTGGAGAAATAGTCTGAAGTAAATAGGATGAAATTCAATAAGGACAAATGCAAAGTACTCCACTTAGGAAGGAACAGTCAGCTGCACATGTACAAAATGGGAAATGACTGCCTAGGAAGGAGTACTGTGGTCATAGTGGACCACAAGCTAAATATGAGTCAACTGTGTAACACTGTTGCAAAAAAAGCGAACATCATTCTGGGATGTATTATCAGGAGTATTGTAAGCAAGGCACAAGAAGTAATTCTTCCGCTCTACTCCGCACTGATTAGGCTTCAAATGGAGTATTGTGTCCAGTTCTAGGTGCCACATTGCAGGAAAGATGTGAACAAATTGGAGAAAGTCCAGAGAAGAGCAACAACATGATTAAAGGTCTAGAAAACATGACCTGTGAGGGAAGATTGAAAAAATTGGGTTTGTTTAGTCTGGAAAAGAGAAGACTGAGAGGGGACATGGTAACGGTTTTCAAGTACATAAAAGGTTGTTATGAGAAGGAGGGAGAAGAATTGTTCTTCTTAACCTCCGAGGATAGGACAAGAAGCAGTGGGCTTAAATTGCAGCAAGGGAGGTTTCAGTTGGACTTAAGGAAAAAATTTCTAACTATCAAGCTGACTAAGCACTGGAATAAATTGCTTAGGGAGGTTGTGGAATCTCCATCCTTGGAAATTTTTAGGAACAGGTTAGACAAACACCTGTCAAGTATGGTCTAGATAGTACTTAGTCCTTTCAGGAGTAGATGACCTCTTGAGGTCCCTTCCAGTGCTATGATTCTATGATTATTCCTCTACCAACCTTGTTGCCCACATAGATACTGAACAGGCTAAGGCTGATTACTAATTAGCTTAAAACTTTTCCTTTTCATTCTCTTGTGTTGTTTTCCTGAACTTTTTTCTTTCATTCTATTTACTCGTGATCTACCAACCCCATATTTTTGGTGAGTGTTCATTATTCACTTCCTTTTGTTTGCTGTGAGAGACCAAACATTTTTTTTTATTGAACTGTTTCATAAGGACCCCAGCTGTTTGCAGTCAGGGATTGTCTCTCTTATTAGCACTTAGAAGACAGTGCTGGCAGGGTGCAGCATGTTTGTACAAGATCCCAGCGGTTGTAAAGGTGCTCCTGTGGTCCCCAGTCATTTGGAGAGGATCTGACCTTAAACTGACAATTGTTTTGTGGGTATAGGCTAAGGAGACTACATAGTGTAAGTCTCAGAAATATGGACAACTTGTGAAAAGAATTTAACTAACGTTGTTTTATTTAGTGCTCACTATGCTGAATGATTATCAAGCAAAACCTGAAACGTAGGCAGAGAGCATAACCTTTTTGAAAGGTCAGATCACAGTCTTTTTGTGCCTGTAGATAACTCTGTAATTTTGCACATCTTTATTTGGGATATGGCTAATAGCAATTGTTGACAAAGTTTAGTTACACTAGAAGAAAAACATTGCTTTATAATTTAATCTATTTTAAAGAGTACTACTTCAAGAAGTTATTCATTATTAAAATATATTTTGATAGTGTTTAATTAAAAAAATACCTAAACAAAAATTTAGCAAGGAGAAAATGAAATACAAAGTTTTTCTAAGGACAGTACTTCTTTGTATGAGTCAGGCTTTGAAGTCTTCTAGGTCACTCCTCACAGGTGTTCTCATTAGGGATTATTAACAAGATTACTGAAATATTGAATAAGAACATCAAACCACTGAGAATACTTGCAGTTGCTATGTTTTGAAGGGACTACAGAGAAGAAAACAAATATGAGAATATATTTACATTTAGGAAATGCAACTTAATAGTATCCAGGATCCTAGTGAGAAATGCTTGGTTGGAATTGAATCATTACCTAGTTAAAAATAACCTTTCCAGGTCATGTCATTTTGTTTGCCGCAGTGAAATAAGTTTATTTCAGTAGAATGAAGCCATTATTAGCTTGGCAGAGTCCACTTGTCAGAATTTTATGGAGCAGAACACTGTTTGGCTGTGAAATTCCATAAATACTGTAATGTGAGAGGAGTTAAACTCCAAGGACTGAAGGGGCCAAAGCAGGGGATTTGTCACTAATGCATTGTTTTACAGTTCCACCCAGAAAGTATTAGGATATATGAAGAATCATCTTTAAAATGGGACAAACATACCCCTTTGCTTATATTGGGACAATGGAATGTGTGGATTATGTAGAAACTTTTCAATATATAAATATAAATTGAATACTAACACTATAAAAATAAATGCTTCAATTTTTGCATTTTTTACATTCCTATATATCTCTCCCCACACATCCTTCTAATCTTGGAATTAGTGGAGATGTTGTAAAGTAGGAAATCCATAGTTTAGTATAGCTATTTAAAAAAAAAATTAACAAAGGAGGATTCACTCTGCAATGTGTATTTGTTGAAATGTAGGGGACCAATGTTCTCCCTCTCCATCAGAAGAGTAGGCAAAGTAACTGCTCCCTCTGCAAGGTGAATCTGTGTTCTTCAGCCATGTCATAATTTTAGAGGTAAAGACAAACTTATCAGCAAATACTGTCTGGGGGATCCTTAAGCTCCCCAGACTTTCCACCTGTACTTTGAATGTCATTACTTGACCTATGGTTTACTGGAACAAAAAATACTTCTGGGTAACGTCCTAGAGTCGTTCAGGGCTTCTGATCCTGCAGACTAATATCTGTTTATACTCAATGACTGGAATGTGATTTGCCTTATTTTTAATCTTATTTCAGACTAGAAATAAGGCAAGCATTTTTAAGTGAGGGTAATTAACCATTGGAACAAGGGTTGTCGTAGAGTCTCCATCAGCTGGCAATTTAAAAAAAAATACATGCTCTAGGAATTATTTTGGAGGAATGTCTATGACCTGGGTTACACAGGAAGTCAGACTAGATTGTCACAGTGGTGTCTTCTGGCTTTAGAATCTATGAATTAACCACTGGAATAATTTCCCTAGGAATGTGGTGGATTCTCCATTACTTGAAGTCTTAAAATCAAAACTGAATGTCTCTTTAAAAATATGCTTATAGCTCTAGTAAAAGTTATGGGCTTGATGCAGAAATTACAGGGTGTTGTTCTGTAGTCTGTGTTATGCATTAAAATTTATGAGTTGCCAGAGGAATTATTTCTGAGGGGCTAAAAATATTGATCCTACAGTGGAACGATTTATACATTTTTATTTTATCTACGTCATCAATTCATAAACATTTTTGTCAATCCTGATATTATTAAATCCCAGGAAGGTACTATGGCTCATTTGATCAAAGCACTATCTACAGTAACATGCACATCTAGAACAGTAGAATGCTACTATGCATCACCCCTCGATACTGTGGAGTGGTATGTTAGCACAATGCAGTGTTTTCATGTTTATTTCTTCATTTCTAATGTCTAAGTTGTTTCTATTCATTTTCACTGTATTGTTGCACCTTTTTCTAAGTTTCAGTTGAAGTCTTCTGCCTTAGCAACACCCATATAGGTGCTCCAGAGATATTTCTGTTGTAAATAGTTCTCTGTGCAGTGCAAGACGGTATAATTTTGGGTTTATACTCCAGAGGGGGTGTGTGCCTGGAGAACTGGGAGTACGTGTCTACCCTGGAGGCAAATGGATGTGGGAGTCCAGATTTATTCTAGGAGAAAAAAAACCAGTCTCTGGACTTTGCTTATTTCCCTCAATCTCTGATTGTCCTCTTTCATCTTATGTCAAAATACTGAGAATACTGATTCTTACCCTTTATTAACAAAACAAAACTTTTTGTATTCATCAAACATTGAAAAGCCTCCCTGGAAATTTGACAAAATGATGTAAAAACAAAGCAAACCTAAAATTTGATAGCTGAAGTAATTACATTTGAGCAATACTTATAATTACAGTTAAACCTAGAATATAGAGAAAGAACATTCAAAATACAATGGTTCCCATGGGTGTTTTCAGTGAAGCAGGTTAATTTATGCCTTCAGTATATGATTACCAATATCATCTGTCCCTGTGGTGTCCTGAAGCAGGAGCTAAGGATAGTGTAAAGAAACATACCATGTCAATTGACACAGTTTGCTGGCATTTCTTAGTTTGTATGCTGTCCCTTCTGTATTAATTTCTGGCAACAACATGTTGGAATGTAAGGATATCTCATTTGTGTCTTTGATCATTTGTTTGATGCTTTCTTGAAGTATTTCTTTTAAAAAATTAATGAATGGAAAAGAAAGATAATGCTATATTGGGTCAGGATATGTTATCAGATAGTAAAACGTCAGCTGTGGCTTCATGGTGAAAACATGATTTTTTTTTTTAACCCACTACAGCTTCTAGAAGCCATAGCATTAAATTTTTACCATTTATATCGACCTGCTTGTACAGTTGGCTTTGTGTCTAGGATTTGGGGGTAGGGAGAGCTCAGTGGTTTGAGCTTTGGCCTGTTATACCTAGGGTTGTGAGTTCAATCCTTGAGGGGGCCATTTAGGGATCAGGGGCAAAAATCAGGGATTGGTCCTGCTTTGAGCAGGAGCTTGGACTAGATGACCTCCAGAGGTCCCTTCCAACCCTGATATTCTATGATTTAATATAAATTTACCTTTGAGATACATACTTCTCTTCCTTTTCCCTGCCTCATCAGCACTAACAGATATTGTAGTTATTCCCCAAGGGACAACCAAAAGTTTATGCTTTAAATGGCTTGAGCCCCAAGCCTCAGATATTACATTTAAAAAAAAAAGAATAAAAGGAAGTTGCAGTTAAGTGAGTTGAATTATTACCTCGTTAGCATCACAATCACCCAAGCCAGTTATGTATGCAGCAGAGTTGGATCTTTCCCAAGTTAAATTGCAGTTAGTATTCATTATCCATACTGTGTTAGATGTGTTCTTCAGGGGGAAGAAATGTTAAAATGTGATCGGATACATGTGTTTCAGGTTACAGTCTGCAACATTCAGTGAGTGAGTCCTGAATGTTGCTAACTAAAGAAGAAATATTTAAATGAGTGAAAGCAATAGCAAGTCTTGTTTTCCTAGGTAAACTGCTTCAGTGGATGAGGTCAGCCTAAGGTATTATCAGCTCTTGTGGGTGAACTGTAGTGATTTCCTTGTCTTTTCCTTGTCGTAAAAGATAACCCATAGCAGTGGTGCATTTACTTTTATTGTTCTGAAGTTAACAATGGGCCACCATCCCTCTCAGCTAACAGCTATGTGTATCATGCCCTTGACAGCCCCAGAACTTTGGAATCTCCACTCTTGCCTGAACAGGATGGAGTCTTAGAGTTTCACTTTTTTTTTTGGATTTCTAGCAACTGCTCTCTTGTTCCTCTAAAGGTTATTGAATACAGAGGGTGGGACATGTGTGTCAGCCATAGAGTAGATGAATGGACACCACCACTAATCAATTTTCTGACTGAATTTGTGTGGGGAGGACAGGGGTAAATGGTAAACCAGAAAATATGTAAACCATACCAGGCAGTGTGAACAGAAGAACGGTTAATTTAGTTTGAAGGCATTGTGCCAATTAATATAGTGTTATCATTGATTACTGTTTTATAGAATTAACGATGAACTGTGTAGAAGTCTTATGGTAATGACCAACAAGAGAAATTTAGACAAAATCTACGCTTGAACCGCTTATTATCTGCCAAGTACCTTCGGGAAACTTCTATCACTAATGATAGAATCATTTCAAATGTTTAAAATTTTTTCTTTTACCTTATATTCACTAGTACTTGCACTATTCTATTGCACCCCTGCCACCCCTGCTCCCTGAGACTTCCAGCTCCGTACTCCAATCTGCTGTCCAGCTCTAACTTGAAGTATAATTAAAATAATGCTGTTCAGCGTGTTCAAACCACTGACTTATTGATTTTTTCATCAAATAATTCAGAATAAACTACAGTGCCATTGATTTATTTGTGTTTTTATTTATTTTGGTTCCTTTTTCATGGCCAGCGTCTCTCTGTTTGTCAGCCATCGATGAGAAAGAGTTTGGTATTTAAAATGTGGATGTTCAATGGCCTTTTATCACTACTATTTTAGTAAAGAATAGTTTTTACCCAGTCTCTCTTCAATGTAATGTAATCTGAAGGTATAAGACTCCAAGTGCCATGGAGTTTATATAATTTAATTTCTAAATTTTATATATAGATATGAGTGTGAAATTAATTTTTATATATACACACTCAAGAACTAATGGTACTAGTTTTTCACACTGTTTTGTTCTTTTGCTGTGAGCTGTAGCGTATTTTTATTAAGAAGGGGGCTCAGACAGTGAAGGATGTGAGATTTACTCCAACCTATCTGCAAAGAAGGGGATTTGACATTAGGGCTTGAAGCTTCTCTAGCATTTTGGTACTGCTAAATGCAACTGTAGCAAATATTTTGTTGAGGTGATGTTGGTTGGTGGCTGGCTTTCCTTAGACAGAAATGGCAGATTTGAGGAAAGGTGAAGGTGCAGAGGCGAACTCACTCCCTCAATTTAAAACACAGAGGTCATCCCACATATTTTACACAGCAATTGCCCTCTTTCTCCAGCCTACCATAATGAGCAGCTTCTCACACTTTGACATAAAAATCTATCACGAAGTGCATCCTGGCTGCCCTTGTCCTCTGTCCATCAGCGTCTCACCTACCTGAGATCTATTTTTGTTTAATACACAAACAGAGAGCTTTCCTTGCTTTCCTTCTCTACAAGAGGGACATTTCCCCCCATCAGAAGGCAGTGCCTCCTTTTGAAACAATTTAAGTGTGAGGAAAACATAGATTTTATGTACATAAAGAGATGATTTTGATATATTCTCCTGTTTAGATTATTCAGGAAGTAAGAAGGGATAAAATACCATGGATTGATTTTATTTCATTTCTTAAAACTAACTACTTTCCTTGAATAGGCAGAAGAACACCAAATGAGAAAGGGATTGCTCAATGTCATAATGAATAAATAGTCTAACAATAGCTTTGTTTCTGCTATCTGAATGCTAATGAAGAAAAGAAAAGTGAAAAGGAAGCACTTTTCTTCATAGCACTGGACAGCACAAATAGCTCACAGCTTTGATATTGCCTCAGTGCATGCTTAGATGTGAGTGTCGGGAAGATGTCCAAACATTGTCACAACACAAGTAAGCATGAGGAGTGTTAACTGACGGGATACAGCAGAACAACTGCTTGAGATTTCAGGAAGACACCAAATGTTACTTAAATTAAATCAAAAGCAGAATATTATACAGTCAAAAAGATGATCAAGCACCAGGCTTGAAAATCTACTTAGGATCCATCTTCTATTTTGCAGTGGGAAAGATTTGTTTGGCTGATACTGTATAGATTATAATGTCTAAACAGCAAGGCCTGAATTTTAAAATACACACTCTTCTTTGGATGTTCCCAAGTTGTACACTTTAGGCCTGATCTAAAATTCGTTGAAGAAAATGCTGAAACTCTCACTGACTGCAAAGGACTTTGCATTAGGCCCTTGTCTTAATAACAAAGCACCGTAGCACATGCTTAACTTTAAATACATAAGCAGTCCAATTTAAATGAATGGGAATATTTATGTAGTAAAAGATAAGCATGTGGCTATGGATTGGTTGGGCCCCAATCCAGGAAGCACAAATTTTACTGCAGAATCATTTCATGGACTAATCTCCTGTGCCTAATATGTGCCCACAAATCTGGGATATGTGCATGAACATAGGTTTGCATTCATACAGGCCCACAAATATATGCAGCTTAGGCCCTTGCAAAAGTACCTGAGAACACTCAAAAGCATGCATCTAATCAGGCATCAAGCTAAAATAACAAATGGCTCTATGAAAGTGAACTAGAGTTGTAGCTAGCATACATTTGAATATTCAAATGCAGCTCATTTAGAGTTGGCTTTGCAGCCTCGGCATAAATTCCATGCATAATCAAACAAAAGCCTCCATCTAAGACTTGGTCTCTGTGCAGGAAACTTTATGGAGGTGATAATCATGGCTTCCTACCCTACTAGCCCCCTGGTGGGCCAGCAGGAGTGGATGCTCAGCAATAAAACTTTCTGGTGGATCAGGAAGATTAAAAAAGAGCCTCCAGTTAAGCTGATGGCCATTGTGATACATAATCTATGGTGTGCTGTATTAGAACCAAATAATAGCTTCATAAAGTTGAAGCCTTACCCCTACAATTCATGACTTCCCATGGCTTGTTCTGTGGTGTCTTTCCAGATGGTGACTATGTGCAGGAAAATGATGTGACCAAAACTAGCAAATATAACAGCATAGCTTCCCCTTCCACAGTCAAAAACTTTCTGTTCCCACATATGGAATAAGATCAGAAAAAAGTGTTCTTAATACTTAATAAAGTGTTCTTAACATTTAATAAAGTGTTTCAGTATAGAAAGAAAAACCTTTAAAATAAGGCTTTAAATTAAATGTTGTAGCAGTTTTATAATATGACTTACATTTTCTGAAACACTAGTACAGTACATATTTATTATAATAAAAGGTGCACATGTAAATAAGTTACTACTCAGTTCTTTGTAATTTGCTTAACGAAAAATGAACTTGATATTTTCATTCTCAGTGTCCCTCTTACTATGGAACGCCGTATTTGCACATTTTCGGTTTGACAGTTTCTACAGGCTACTTATCCCAGAAATTTACTAGGATAAATTATCATATGCCAGAATGATGTCGCTTTTGTATTCTCATGTGTATGTCAATGAATGTAGAGCAATTACAATTCTTAGGAGAAGAGCTATCTTTACAGTAAAGCCCTGTTTGAAGTTGGTTTTATACCTAGGTACAAAAAAGCAGAAAATTCAGTATTGCACTCTTCAGACAATTGGCTTTCTAGCTAGGTGTGGTGATGGGAGAATGAGCCACTCCATATATTGCTTCTGGAAAGACACAAATAATAAACCAGTTCCCAGCTGTTATTTGAACATATTATCACAGTTTAATTTGTTAGCACTTGAAAAGGGGCCTCTTTGGGCATCAGGTTTTTCCACTTTCAATAGTCTGAATATATCTTGGAATGTATTTAAGAATAAGAGATGCTGTTCAGCAACTGTGGTCATAAATATGGAATTTTTGGGCCTTTTGCATATGGGTAACAGGGAGGAGCACTTGTCCATCAGTATCAAAAGATTTGGCCCTGAGGAATCTAGGTCATCCCATGTCTGTCCCAGGATTCCCAGTTTTGCTCCATCTTGTTAAGGATTGAATCACAGAAGCGCTCTACTGCTGTTCTTTTGTGTTGCTAAACAGTTATTATAAAAGTTAGAGGCATTATTCTTATACCAGAGCCTTTTCTACCTACAGCTGCTTGGTCTGTTGACTGTTTCTGATCCCAGAACTCTGAATTGTTGATTGAAGTGATCTCAATACCTGTTTTTTGTCTAAATTTCTTGGTTGGACAGCTCAGACTTTTTTTCTTATTTTCTAGGTGACTTGGCTTTGCTAACAGCAAAAAAAATGTCATAGAATAGTATCAATTTCCCCCTTAGCTGGCTTCTTTTTAGTTTAAGTACAGCCGGACACCAGTATAATGTCATTGACCTCAGTGGTCTTACTCCTAATTTGTACTGGGGTAATAGATGTCAGAGTCAGACCCTTTATTTTCAGCTCTATCTCTGTATTTACATTTTATTATTCCAGAATAAAGCCTTTTATAATCTGTACAACATTGCTATCATACTACAGTGCAGGGTGTTAAAAACTTTTAATTTTACAAAGTAAATTGTTTCAGCTTTGTACAGGGAGGCACTGTGGGGGAGAGGCCAGCAGTTGGTATTTCTCATTTTCATCCTCACTCTCCTACCTCTAGGGTACGGTAATAGTAATCATCCTTAGAGACAGTTTTCTTTATCTAGGCCCATCATGATATATTTTGTATTTAAAAATAAAAAGATCCATAGACACTAAAAAGTAGAATCTATGCTGCTTTAGTAAATACTTCTCTACCCTAAAAGTTGCTCATGCCACCAGTTTTATGGGTTGTGGGGGTGCTGCCTGGCTGACTTTCTCATAATTTGCCTCTATGCATTACTGAGGAATTTCAAAGTTATTCATCTTCAGACTCTATAGAAAGTAGAATATCTCCACTTCTACCTATCCATCTATTTCTTGTGTCCCAGTTAGTGGAGTAACTAGGAGCCTTCAGACACTCTGACAGCTAAGGAAATATTTTAATTCACTATTTTCAAGGGTCTTCCTTCTTTTCAGTAAAATAAATAAAACTTAAGAGACAATCAAATAAGTATTCTTTCAAAAGAAATATTTAGTTTTATTCTCGACTGTTCATAATACAATCTTAGGGCAAAATGTCTTTCTCCGGCCTTGGACCAGTGCATGCCACATTGAAGGGGAATTTCAGTCCATGTGGAAGATGTAACTAAAGTCTAAGAGCCCTACCTGACAGGGGCCGGACTTGTCTACCTCTCATGGTAGATCAGGAGTAGTGGAGGTAAGTAACAAGTGCTAACGATTGAGGAGTAAAAAAGTGTGACCAGAAATTAAGGCAGTAGATAGAGGAATCTGGCCTAATGGGGAAATGGACTGTCCAGAAGATTAGAGTGAGGACTATGAACCCACCAGATTTACCAATGGGTCAGGTGGAAATTGGGATTGAGAGCTGTATCAGGTGAAGAAAAAATGGTGTTCTAGGATATAGATGTTCATTAGCTTCCAAATGGAGAGTTGGTATTCCTGTCCTCCTTGTTAGCTGTGTGTGTGTTCATCCAATGGGAAACCATGTTGTGTCAGAGGAGACTCTTCACTTTGTCACTCACTGTCTGGGCTATGGCACGAGTTCTAGTAACTAAGGCCAATTAGAATGGAGTCAAAGGAGACCTGTAAATTGTCACCGAGTGTACTGACAAAGCACTGATGTTCCACTTTGAAACTAAGATCAAAATCTATTTTTGTGATCCAAAATGAAATTAATTTTTGAATTGGCTAGTATTCTGCTTTCCTTGGGAAATGCAATTCAGGGTCGAAGTCACTTGTTTTTTTAACTCAGTTTATCCCCCTATCTTAGGTACTTATATGGCACCCATAACCATAGTTATCGTAGCACCTCAGAGTCATTAATGTATTTATTCTCTCAAGATCCCTGTGAGGTAGGGAATTGATGGGGGAAGTGAGGCACAGAGAGATTGTGACTTGCCCCCTATCAGCATCAAATATTCACCCTCAATAATTTAGAAATTCAGTAAAAACTATTTTAAAAACATTACATAGTGCACGCACTCAGATACTATGATATAAAAACATAGAATAGAAGAATGCCATGAATCCAAGCCCTCACAATGCCCTGTGAGGTACTATTCAATCATTTTGCAGATACCTAAATCAAGTCAGCACATTAAATGACTGTCCAGAAGCTGTGCAGTTTGGTTGTAGCTGTGTCCGTCCCGGGATATTACAAAGAGGTCTGTGTGGCTTGAAAGCTTGTCTCTCTCATCAACAGAATTTGATCCAATAACAGATATTACCTCACCCACCATGTCTCTCTAATATCGAAAGGACAGACAGTGGCTTGAAAGAACACACAGGAGTTCGGACACTGAGCGTTGAATTCTGAGAACTAGACAATAACATTCCATCCCACCACATTAAAATATAGTTGAAATATAATTTATAGTTCCATTCTTGCTATCGGTGATCTGAGATTTTTTTAAAAAGAATGCAATGGTGTTTACTCAGTGGTTAGCAATACCCACACTTTGACATTTGCAAGTATTGATTAGTTTATGTTAACATGATTTGGAACAGACATTCTACTAGTATAATTAACCTTTTGTCATTTTAGCATGCTCAGATTTCTAGCTTTATGGAGGAGGTACATGTTTGTGGTTAGTGTTATGCTGCTATGAGCAAAAGCATTCTTTCCTGAGTGTCCCCCAAGTGTTTGCTTTCAAGATTTAGTCTTTGTTTTTCTTTTCAAAGAAAAAGCCAACACTAACATCTAGTATACCAGTGGTTAGGATTTATTTCTGAAGTACACAAAGGTCATTAAATACTCAGTAATAGTTTGTTTAATCCTCAAGAACATGTTACAACTGCAGGTAAAATCCTGGCCTACAGCAAGTTTGGTAAATACATACCTAGGTGCCTAATGCTAACAATTACACTTAGTGGTTCTTGCTAGTTTATTTTTTGCAAGAAAGTCCTCTGTAAATAGCTTTTCCCTGCACAAGAGACAGTGCTTTCTGTTAATAAAAGGATGGCCAGTCTTGTGTACATTAATTGCTACTTTCCCTATGTCAGAAAAAGTCATACTAAATTACTAAATAAATAGTGATGAAAAGAGAGTGTACATAAATCAGACACACTGTCCATAAGAAACTCTCTCTTCTTGTGAAGGAAACAGTTGACAGCTGTAGATAAAGAATAAAGACCATAATCAAAGCAAGTAAATGTTGTGAATTGCAACTTCAGTTCAGTGACTGCAGATGAAACCTTTAAGATATTGTCAAGGCAGTACGAAGATATGTTTTTTATTGTGGTTTGCATTTTCTGAGGTGATGCCAATAACATTATGAGATTCTTTTTCAAACATCTGTTCTAAACTAGCTTGGCTCTCAAAATACCAGAGGAAAAATGCATATGTAATTTAATATAGTTTAAAGAACTGCATTGTGTTGGAGTATTGGGAAAAAATGCTGTTGGACAGTAGCAAACCAAATAAACAAGGAGACTTGCTTTGGGTTCACTAAGTGTTTAGGCAAAATCCTTATCTGTTGAATTTTACATTCAGAAGGAGCTTCTCTATTTTCCCCTGAGTAAGGGATAAACTACAACCAATGGGTAATAATCAGATAAAGCTTTCATGATATTAAACAATTCCTTCAGATGGTATATTATGATGGAAAAATGAATTGCTCTTGAATAAAAAATAGACAAAGCTGTATTTGTCTTTCAGCACATCTTATTTTATTCTTTTGAGAATTGTGATTTGGTGATTTTGTCTGTTAGAAAAGACAAGCTAAAAGGTATTCGGTGGAAGGTATGCTGATCCTAGCCAGCTCAAATCAGCTCAAATCAGAAATTTCCAGTTCTGATTTTGCCACTCATGAAAAAGTGGCTCTTGGTTTCTCTCAATCTTTGCCATCTATAAATTTAAGATTCTTCAAGTTTTTTTTCTCTTTCTGCTGAGATAGAAGTTTTCTTCATCATTTTATTTCTTCCCCATAGAGAACGCCTAACTTTTTTTTGTATTACTTGCGATTGGTGCCTTCTTATTGAAGTAATTATTTGAAGAAAAATCAAAGGAAAATCCCATGAAAATATCTGAACTTTCAAAAATTCCTTGGGGCAAGGAGCATGTCTTTGTGCTAGGTGTGGTATAAGCACATACAATGGGTTGCTTTCTCAAAGGTTAGACAGTTCACATGCTTCCAATCTCACATCTGGGAAAGTTGATTACAAAAAAAAATCAAGGAGGAGCTTTAGCTAACTGGAACTGAGCCTGATTCTCCTGGAAGTCTCTGGGCACTGTTACACAAAATATTTAATAATCATCACAAGCAATGCTAATGTTCAAACAAAACAAAAAATCATATTGCATTCTGCATTTCTCTCATGCCCCATCTCCTTCTGAAATTCAGCAGACCTCTTTGACTCTTCACAAGCAGAACACAGTAAAGGCACTCCAGAGAATTCCCCACACAGAACTGCTAACAAAAGCATGCTCAGCAGGTAAGGGATAATATTAGCCCAGTCCAGTCATTGCAATTTCCCTTGCTCAGAACAGATGTAATATATCTCTTTAGATAAAGCTTTCTCCCCGTGGCAGGTTGGGGCTTTCAGTGAATATGGTACCCTGCAGATAATTTCTCTGATGAGGACTGAGGTCTGTCATCAAGGCAAACTGGAACCTGATCTTGCATTCCTGTTGCCCACTGAGCTAAATTAAAGGATGAAACAAAGCATTTAACAAAAGATGAGAGATCCAAAAAAGTACTGCTTCTGCCTCTGAATCAAATTCTGACCCTGCAGGAATATTTTTTTGAATCTGATGATTTATCTTGTTTAATTAAAAAATTATAACTCCACCCTAGGCATCAACAACATTTCTGGTTCAGCTTCCGTGTCAAAAAGACAAACTGAAATCATCTAAAGGAAAAGATAAAGTTGCTGTTTCAGTTCCCGATTCAGTTCCCAATTCATTAGAAAAATTGATTGATTTTGAGTAGCTGCAGCTGACAACAAAACGTCCTACTAATAGATTAGATTAATGCTTAAATTTAACAAGCTGCATGACAATAAGTCAGAAAAATAAGCTATAGTTACTCAGGTAGATTCTATTGTTAAATCTGTAACACATACGGAATGGCTGTTCTGGCCACAGATGAAGAGGAAATTATGCTGCCCACTGGACAGAAGGGAGGAGCAGGATTTGGAGATCCAGGGTAGAGGTTCTGCATCTCTGTGCACAACATGGTGAGTGGCTCAGGTATGGCTCACTGACATTGCCTTTCACAGAGTAACTGTACAGGAACAGGAGCAGTAACAGAGCACTTACACTTTGTAGCCTTGGAGGATAAGATGCCTTTATCCCACTAGCCTCTCCTTTTCCCTTGCTACATGCACCCTTAAACCAAGCCCAATTACTCTTGATATCTGAATCATTTAAGTACAAAATTCCAAATGAGAGACAATAATAATTCCTCTTCTGAAGAATAATTTTCAGATGAATTTAGAGCAAGTCTCTAACCTACTAGATTCTCCCCACACCTTTGTCTGCAGCAGCTTAAGAGAACTAGGGGTCCCAGGAACATACAAAGGGAAAGTACAATCTCTGACATCTTGGGCCAGGTTCTATGTTGCGTCTCCTGAGAGCTACATCACAGAAGGGGAAAGGAGATAAAGATGGCTTTGTAGATTCTGGACTGTATAATTTAGAGCAACACCAGTACTATCTTGGATGTTTGAAGGGTATGTAGTGCACATCATATACAGCATTACACTCTAGCGGTTCATTGGAATATTGGCTACCAAAATCATGTCAGATGTTTGAGAGCCATAAGATGGTGATTAAAATAACTTGAATTTGAAACATGGTGTCACCTAATATTCTTCTACCTTATCTGGTAGGAGTGACTATTATTTCGATACATGGTGTTGGTAAGACAACTTCTAAAAGACCATGTCCACTTTTGGTGTCCACAGTTTTAAAGGGATGCTGAAAAATGGAGAGGATTCAGAAAAGAACTAAAAATATGATCCAAGGTTGGGAAAATGTGCCTTACAGTGAGAGAGATGAGGAGCTCAATCTTTTTACCTTCCTTACTTGTATAATAGAGCCTGAAATGTTTAGTAGCCCTGCTATTGGTAATCAACATATATGGATGTCCTGGGTCCTCTGCTGAAGTAAAATTAACTTTCTGGAATTTATTCTCTCTGAGATACAAATATATATTTAGTTTCTCTCATTTTGTTGGGCTATCAGTGACCTGCACACATCAGTTACACAAGCATCCTTAGCCCCTCTGGTGCTGGCAGCTGTGATGGGTGTCTGCTTGATGGCAGTGGGATTTGCACTGTGGAATCCCAGATCCCGTTATTGAGGGGTTAAGAACAGTTTGGAATAAATCCTTATATTTTTTCAATTAATTCAATCACTGCTGTTATCCTTAAAAATTAATAAATAAATAATTCTCCCATCAATAGTGTATGTTTGGCATCTGAGGTAAGAAAGCAATACAAACTAACCCATCATGTCAACAGCTGAATGAGTTCCTTCAGTAGAAAATCTCTTTTAAAATTAATGGCCTGGTGCAGCATGAGGAGTACTCAGGAAAGGAAATATTTATAGTTTTTTCTCCTAACTTCTGACCCTTGAAATTAAAAGCACTTATTTCACCCACCCCCTCAATCCCAGTTAACCCTCAGGAAAAATGTCTTTCTTCATGGCAGGAATCACTTTTAACGATTTTAAGATGACGCAACTGTCTTTGGGTGATAAAACACAAAGAAAACTACATTAGAGAGTTTTAAACATTAGCCTGCAAATTCTGACATGCCAAAAATCTCAGTGTTTTCAGTCTTTTATAAAGCTTTTACATATGCCTCGAATATGGCCATCTAGAAAATCTCCAAAAATGGTGGTGGTTGTTAACCAGACGTTTGTTTCTTCCTGTTTTACCCAATGAGAATTGTCGCAGTGGCTATCAACAAGATCCCTATGTAATTTACAACTATACATTAAATGAGGTTTTTCAGAATACTGAAAAATTGTTTCCAGTTGGTTGCACACCTGACAGTTGAATATAAAAATCCTGCCTCAAATCATAAGTGGAAATTCAATATAGTTTATGCACAGTATGAACAAAAAGTAGTTTTCCTCTTAAAGGGGTAATAATGCAGTCAGAACTTCTTCAGTTGCCTTTCATGCACTGAAAATTAAAGAAAAAATCAAAACAAAATCCCTAACTGGAAAATATACACACTCTTTATAATTACCTATTTTAAAGCTGTAATTGAGCATTTCATTATAAAGATGGTAATCAATCCAGAACAATACTCCAAAGACAGCACACACATCAAGAGACATAGCCATTATAATAACATATGCAGCAGTAACTTCCTTGGAATATCACTAGTTTGGTCAAGCATTTCTACTTTGAAAGATGAAACCTCCATAAGTTGCACTGTAACACTCCATACAGAACTCCTTAGGCTCATCTTAAAGGGTAAAGATTTCCTGAAACACAGCTATTTTACCATCAAGATAAATACATTATATTTGTTGATGGTTTTCAAAACTAAGTAGGTCTCCAACCTTCTCCCCTAAGCAAAGAGGCTTGGCAGTTCTGGGCATCACATTTCAGAAAAGATGTGGACAAATTGGAGAAAGTCCAGAAAAGAGCAACAACAATGATTAAAGGTCTAGAAAACATGACCTATGAGGGAAATTTGAAAAAACTGGGTTTGTTTAATCTGGAGAAGAGAAGACTGAGAGGGGACATAAGGGTTTTCAAGTATAGGACAAGAAGCAATGGGCTTAAATTGCAGCAAGGGTAGTTTAAGTTGGACATTAGGAAAAACTTCCTAACAGTCAGGGTAGTTAATCACTGCAATACATTGCCTAGGAAGGCTGTATAATCTCCATCATTGGAGGTTTTTATGAGCAGGTTAGACAAACACCTGTCAGGGATGGTCTTGATAATACTTAGCCCTGCCATGAGTGCAGGGGAATGGACGAGATGACCTCTTGAGGTCCCTTCCAGTCCTACAATTCTGATTCTATAACAAGTTACGGTATCTCAGTAAATGTAGGGTACTGATGATTACTGTCTCTAGAGACTAAGTTTTACAAAAGTTCTCATTCTTAAAATATCAGTTTCCAGGGGTCTTCTAAAAAATCACTTTAATGGGGATTTTATTTTTAGTATCAGAACAGAAATATCTACCTTGCTGCTAAATAAGCATGAAATCATTTTTGCTTCTGTAACCAAACAAACAATAACAGCCGTCCAAATTATGTTCTCCTGCCAGTAATACAGTACTGAAGGGCTCAGGAAATTCCCATACAAAATATGTTGACAGTTAAGATTGTAAATAAATCTATTAATGTATGCAACATTTTTAAAATAATTTGAATGCGAGGAAATGCATAGATAAAGGTTTCAGAAAGAACCTTAACTCTGCTCAACTGCAAACTATTCATCATAAACCTCTTACAACTTCCCCATCCTATCTAATATACATATGGAGTATAAGCCATAAGCTGTCATGAACCATCCATCCACATATGGCCTACATGATTCTGATGTTCACCTACCCATTATAAGCCACAGAAACCCATCTCTTGTCTCTGTTGTACAGGCCAAATCCTAGATCTCCATCTCAACTTCCCACTATTCTCTAGAAATGACATGTTGCATTCTATTCTTCATATACAGTCCACACCAATCAAAGAAGGACCTCTCCTCTCCTCCTCCCACCCCCCACTATCTACCATTTTCTGATAGTCATCTTATCTTATAGCTGTCAATGTACTCTCTTGATATGATGGAGTTGTGTGTGAAATTTTGTCATTTCCTGACTTCTGTGTTCTTAACCATGAAACCTTAATATTCCCTAAACCTCTTTTTCTATGTAATATACAGAGATGTTTAGTAATATCCAGTTATGTTACCACTCAAATGATGCCAGTTGCATTTTTACACACTTTTTAGTTAGCACTCCTACTGTTACTTTCTCTCTGTCTTTTAGAAGAGGGAGTATCTGAAGCTTCAAATAATAGGTACTTGGAGTGCATTTGTTTGGCAATTTATTTCTATGAAGAATTTCTTAAGCTCCTTTTTTCAACGGTCTGAGTGTGTGTGTGTGTGTTACTGCTTGAAAGTATTAGTTATAGATATCCTTAGAGCTAAAAATACTAAACAATTTCAGTATTTATACACGTAAAACAGATACGCTTAATGCATGGATAACAACTGTTTATCACATTAAATAATTTTTTGGCAAGTAATAAATCTAAAGGTACTTTCTATAATAAATGCAGATAATAGAGAGGTAGTGCATAGTAGTGAAAGACCTTCGGATTTTTGTTTAATTAGCACTTAGTATTTCATTGCCCTACATTCGTGCCTACTGCTTATGGGGCATATCCTGTAAACATTCCTTATTTAAATGTAGGATAGAATTTTCAAATGCATCAGACTGACTTAGGGCACAAGTTCCATTGCAAGTTCCACTTAAGTGTTTTTGAAAATGTCATGCATAGTGCTTACTAGAGTAAGAATACACAAGTGCTAGAGTACATGTAGTTCTTAATACAAGGTAATGAGTAAAATTTTCAAACGTACCTAAGTGATTTAGGAGCTTATGCAACTTTTGAAAATGGGACTTAGGCACATACATCTCATTGAAAGTCAATGGGACTTAAGCTACTAAGTACCTAAGTCACCTTTGAAAATGCAGTTGAGGCCACGTCTACACTATGGGCACTACAGCGGCATACCTGTGTCTGCTGAAACCCCGTAGTGTAGATGCAGATTACAGCAAGGCTTTTTCCATGCTGTAGCAACTCCACCTCCCTAAGGGATGGTAGCTAGTTTGACAGAAGCATTCTTCCGTTGACCTAGCTGCATTTTCAGTAAGGGTTAATAGTTCCAGCACTCAGGGGTGTGGATTTTCCACACCTTTGAGTGCTCTAGCTATGTGGACCTAGTTTTAAGTGTAAACTAGGCCTTAGGCTGCTGAATCACTTATGCACAAATAAATTTTTTAGTCTCTAAGGTGCCACAAGTACTCCTTTCTGGTCAAAATGAGAGAAAAAGAGGACCCAGAGTAGCCAGTAGTCTAGCAGTTAGGGTACTCAGCTGGAAAACCAAAGATCCAGTTTCAAGTCCCTGCTCTACCTGATTCAGACTTGGGGCTTGAATGTGGGTCACCCATATCCCAGATGACAGCCTTAGCACTTGAGCTACAGAGTGAATCTCTGACTAGCCCAGTGGATATTTAATTATTTATACAAAGAGGAACTGCTCCCAAGACACTGAGAGCATAACCAGTTAGGACACTTTTCCTCACATGTGGGAGACTTTGGTTTATGTCCAATCTGTTAATCTGAAGAACAGGGACTTGAAATTGGCTCGCTCTCTCCCCCACTGTGTTCCCTAATCACGAGACCATTGTCTATTCTAGAGTGTGTTTGTGTGTCTTTCACTTTTTGTAAAAAAATTTTGAAAGATCTTCGTTTCGTCTTGATGCAGGATGGGAACAATTTTCAAAATCTTCACAATTTTCATGGGGCAGTAAAACCAGTTCCTACCCAGCTCCAGTGATATGGTTGTGGGACTTAGTAAATGTTCAGATTTAAATTATGATACAAAGCTGTATTAAAATCCACAAAGGATCTTTCTGTATCTCTCTTTTTTTATCTTTTTTTAAAACAATTTAATTGAAAGAATAAAATTTCCATAAATATGCACATTTTCCTTTTCTTGAAAATGGTTAGAAATTGAAAGAAATTCATGTTATAACATTTTCTCTTACAGAAATACTTCTGATCATATTGCAAATATGGCATTGCATATCTTGTGTTGGGCAACTTTTTTCTGTACATGCTTTAGAAAATGAGGGGGAAATAATTACCTGAACCCAAACTGGGCTGTTTAGTTAACTAAGGTAAAATCCTGGCACCATTAAGGTGAATAGGACCTTTGTCATTGACTTCACTGGGGGTCATGATTTCATCCCATAGTATTACACACTTCCAGTTTGGGGAATTCTATAAACCTTGGCCATCCCTCCCTTATTGTGGAAGATGTGTGGATTTTTAAATTTAATTTTGGGTCCTAAACTGGAAGAACAAAAGAAAGCTGAGTCTTCTGAAGTACTTAATTGAGTACATTGAGAAAACAAAGGGTTTCAGATTTACTTCTTGCTGTCCTTAGGGATATAGACTTTTTCTGATCAGTGCACACAATATTAGTTCTATATTTTACTAACTGGTATGAATCATAAGAGGAAAATCTACATTTGTTAGTTAGCCACATATGTTAACACTCTTTAAATATTTCACGAGTTATGGCTCAGTAGAAAAATGTGCAGATTTTTTCTTTTGGTTTGAATGTTATAGCAGTACACTTTAAAGACCTCCAGTTACACATACATTGAAAAAGCAGAAATCCTGGAAATCTTGCTTTTATGAAGCATGTGTTTCAAATGCAATTAATTTGTCTCCTCTTCCTTTGGTAAGAAAATAACTTTAATCTCTTCAAGTCTGTCTTCTTGACACTTGGCAGGCTGTGTGTGTGTGTGTGAGAGAGAGAGATCCTGTTCTGCAGTTTTCTCTCTTTGATGGTCTCCAGTAGGCATCACCTGAGATAGATACTTGTGCCTAATTACAAAAAATAAATTATTTTAACTCAGAAAAATGCATAGTACAATGAAATGAGGTTGTTAAAAATGAAATAATACTACTTATTACTTTTTTAGCATTAGCATTTAAATGTGAACATTATTCAACGCTGAACAGTTAAAAAGAAAAAAAGAAAAGAAAATACACATAAAAGAAACACATAGCAACTATAAAAAGAAAGCCATTTTTAAATACACTTATGCTAAGTAGGCAGGCCAGTTCCCTAAGCATCTTGCTTGTCATTATCTTTTTCTTTATCAGCCTCAGCTATATCTTTGTAGGTATCATCATCAATTTCATCAGTATCCCCTTCCTGTTCATCTGATGGATATTGAGTCACCTTTTCTTCAGCCATTTTCTTCTCTAATCTTCAGTCGCGATACACAATCACCAGCCTGTTTCTGGTTTTTGAATAGATGATTTCCCAAACAAACCCATTTCATTCTGCACATGCAATAATACATGGAAATGTTAAAAGAATTTCTGCCACTGCTAGAGTGCAAGGAGGACACAACCCTTTCCACCATGTTGAAGGAATAAGCTGTTTTGATTCAACAACTGCACGGGATTGTACTCCATGTTGTTTTACAACTGAATGGGCTACTTCTTGCTTTATAATTTGTTATCTCCATCAGAATTGTTTGTTCATTTGTATATCCTCTAAAATATGCAACAATCACTATGAGGTCACAAGCTGAATTAAATTCGTCATCACCAAGGTCTTGGCCCTGGAAGTGTGGATCAAGAAGGTAGATATCACTATGTTTGGAAGTGATTGTTTGATTTTTCTGTGATATTGTCTTGTGTATCATCTTTTTCTCTTCAGCTTTTGTAAGTGGACTCTCAGAAATGTATTTCTTAATGTTTGGAATTTGTTCTTGGCATCTGACAATGTAGAACTATTGTTTTCCATATTCTGAATGGGCTGAACAATGGGTTCACGCATTGATATGAATTTTGAGTTTCTCATCCAAAAGACGTCCTCATTAAGAACATCACTGTGGATAACTCAGGAAGAACACCCAGCCACCCTTTCTTCATCAGCAGCTAATTCATGAGCTTTCTTGAATATTTCAAGATCTTAGAGACATTTAATAGAAGATGCCCATCAAGTATAACATGGCTTATTCAGTGTGGATGAAACTTAGCTGAAAAATGGCTGTGGTACCTATTTGTTTGTGAAAAAACTGACAATGCTTTTCACTTTTCATAGATTTCCAGGCCAGAAGGGATCACTGCGATCATCCAGTCTGACCTCCTGTAGAACACAGGCCATAGAATTCCCCCAAAATAATTTCTAGAGCACATCTTTTAGAAAAAAAATCCAATTTTGGTTTTAAAGTTGTCAGTGATAAAGAATCCACCATGACTCTTGGTAAAATGTTCCAATGGTTAATTACTCTCACCATTCAAAAATTATGCCTGATTTTCTGTTTGAATTTCTCTAGCTTCAACTTCCAGCTACTGGATCATATTATACCTTTCACTGAAGATTAAATTAAATATTTTTTCCCCATGTAGGTACTTATAGACTGTAATCATGTCACTACTTAGCCTTCTCTTTGTTAAGCTAAATAGATAAACTCAATGAGCTCAATCTCTGTAAGGCATGTTTTCTAATCCTTCAAACATTTACATGGCTATTCTTGAATTGTGGACACCAGAATTGGACAATAGTATTCCAGCAATGGTCACACCAGTGCCAAATATAGAGGTAAAATAATCTCTCTATTCCTATGCAAGATGCCCGCTTATACATCTCAGGATTGCATTAGTTCTTTTGGCCACAATATCACTCTGGGGGCTCATGCTCAGCTGTTCACCCACCATGAACGCAAATCTTTTTTAGAGTCACTGCCTCCCATGATAGAGACCCCATCCTGTAAGTATGGTCTACATTCTTTGTTCCTAGATGTATATATTTATATTTAGCCCCATTAACATGCATATTGTTTGCTTGCACTCAGTGTACACAGCAATCCAGATTGTTCTGCTCAGTGACCTGTCCTCTTCATTATTCACCACTCTCCCAATTTTTGTGTCATCTGCAAACTTTATCAGTAATGATTTTATGTTTTCTTCTTGGTCCTTGATAACATTTTTAAATAGCATAGGGCCAAGAACTAATCCCTGCAGGACGCCACTGGAAACATATCCATTCAGTGATGGTTCTCCATTTACAATTACATTTTTAGACCTATCAGTTTGCCTGTTTTTAATCCATATAATGTGTGCCATGTTAATTTTATATCATTCTAGTGTTTTAATCAAAATGTTGTGCAGTACTAAGGAAAACACCTAACAGAAATCTACAAATCTTGTATATTACACCAAGACTATCACCTTTATCAACCAAACTTGTAATCTCATCAAAAAAGATATTGAGTTTCAGTTTAACAGAATCTGTTTTCCATAAACCCATGAGGATATGCATTAATTACCCTTCTTTACTTGTTTATTAATTGAGTCCTGTATCAACTGCTCCATTACCTTGCCCGGGATCAAAGTCAGGTTGACAGGCCTATAATTACCTGGTTCATCTTGTTTACCCCTTTAGAAAAGTGACACAATTAGCTTTCTTCTAGTCATCTGGAACATACCAAGTGCTCCAAGACTTATTGAAAATCAACATTTATGGTCCATTTTGACACCTGATGAGAAAGTTATCAGGTCTTGTATATCATCAGTGAAAAGTTGCTTCATATGGGCAGTGCATTCATAACATGGAAGATGTGGATACTTAGCTATCATCACAGCCTAAGTAACTTTTATATTAGCTATGTTTTCAGTCACAACCAAAATAACCTTCCATGGACCCAATGCATTTATTATATTTTTTAACTGGTGAGCAATATATTCGGTTGTGTGGTGATGCTCAGTAATGCACTGGAATGAGTAAAACACTGGTTGTGGAGTTGTAACCATGAAGTTGATGACACCCTCACTGCAAATACTGTTCCATCTATCAGACAGTAGAGACACTTGTGCAACACCAACTCCATGGGCTAGGGAAGGCTTTGCCTACCCTGGCGCTGCTGCCGACCCACTGCCAGACAACTGGGCCACACTTCCCCAAGACCGCCACCGCTTCCTTCACTCTACCCCCCACCCCCAAAGGTCCCCACTGCTCTCCACATCAGTGAAGGAGCGATGCAGAGAGCTAGCGGACTGAGAAGGCTTGGCCAGGCGCTGCTGGGACCAGAGGCTCAGCGGGAGGAAAGGGCCTTCAGGGGCAGGTGGAGCTGGCGCTCAGGGAGGCTACTGGTGGCTCGGGCCAACCTGACTCTGGCTGGGGGGGGTGGCAGGGCCAGTGGCTTGGCCCAGTGCTGGGGCTGGCCCAGCACTCAGTGAGGCTGCCAGCTCAGCCCAGTGCTGGGGCCGGCCCAACTCTGGTGGCGCTGGGCCGGGCAGTAGGCCGGGGGCGGGTGGCGGCTCGGCCCAATGTGGCTGGGACGGGCGGGCCAGGGCTCCTCTGTTCAAGGGGGACCTCAGGGCTTTTTCTTTTATGCTTGGGGGAGGAGGGTTGGGCGGAAGGGGCAGGGCCAGTGGGCTAGCCTCTCTGCCCGTGACCAACTCATTTTTTCACTTTGTCTGTTTCAGCATTCAGAAGACTTTCTGCATGCTGTTTTCTGTTTGGTTCTTATGAAAAAATTCTGGCATATAGGGTTTTTTGGCTTTATGGAATGGTGTATTGCTGGCATAATTATCTATAGCAAACTTAAACGGTCAAGTTCATTTTTCTGGTTCTAGGACATTCTATCCCTTAATACCAATTTGATGAATATCTGAAGACTTTCCAGGAGTAGGAGTTTTCAGTGCTGAAGCAGATGGAGTACCACAATTTGTATTAGAAGATGAAGAAATGTCATTAATATCTTCATGAAAAGACTCCATATTTCATGGTGATGCTGCCAAAGATGGAGTAAAATGAGTATGCACACAGAAGAAAACAAATTTTGATGCAAACCAGGTTTCCCTTTCTTGATGTCTGACTTCAGTAGTCTATCTTTGACAGTAGCTGGACACAACACAAGAGTCCAATGAATGTTTCTCCATTCTATCTATATGCATCATATACTCAGAAGCACAAAAATTACACTTAGCTTCAACAGTTTTTCCATGTTCGTGTCTAGTAAAAAATGTCGGCACAAATGGTTTTGTCTTTCTCGGAGTTTGCATAATTTATTATGTCATTGTTATGAATGCCTCACTACTTTTGGAATGCTCTCTAGGTCAATGGTCAATGCTCTAGGTCAAGTTGCAGTGGGGGAGGTTTAGGTTGGATATTAGGAAAAACTTTTTCACTAGGAGGGTGGTGAAACACTGGAATGCGTTGCCTAGGGAGGTGGTGGAATCTCCTTCCTTAGAAGTTTTTAAGGTCAGGCTTGACAAAGCCCTGGCTGGGATGATTTAATTGGGTATGGGTCCTGCTTTTGAGCAGGGGGTTGGACTAGATGACCTCCTGAGGTCCCTTCCAACCCTGATATTCTATGATTCTATGAAAAAGGTAAGGCACAATTAGTGTCATTTAACTGAGTATCAGACAGAATTGAACTTCATTCTCTAGTTGGCTTAGAGGAACTAGACTTTGTGGGTATTTACTGAAATGTTGTGTGAGGAGGAGCAATGTCAGTAAAAGGACATAGGTTATATCCAGGCCCTTGTATTCTACTGCAGCACAGCAACATAGGTGCAGGGAGATGAAACTGGAAATAAGCTCATTCCTCCCTGATGCATGAGGGAAAGGCTCTTCTGAGCCAAGTTGCTTGGGCAAAATCATCTGAACCAAAGCCTTGAGTAGTGGGGCTTTGTCCCTTCAAAGCATATTCAGAAACTCATCCTTGAAAATAATGATTGATGAATTTTACACCAAATTACTATTTTAAACAATGACTTAGTTGTGTGTGTTAGATGGAGTAGAATCTGCAGAGATGAGAGTGAAGGGTATTTCATGAAGATAGAGTATATTCATATTTCTAAGGTAATTAGATCATTTTCCAGAAAACTTTGGTTTCCATTGTGCCAGGAAGATAGGGATAGAGACAGTAGAAGGTGATTTCCACTTGACAGCAGTGCAGCATTTCAACCTACTAACAAAATATCTTCCTCCTTGATAGCAACACTCATGCTCTGGCACCTTGCTCACCTGTTTTGTGCCTTTCTTTCCAAATGGAAGAGATGATAGCACAAGGGGAGATAGGTAAGCTAGAGATGTGGCTTCTGGTAATTCATTACTGAGGTCTGGTAGCAATTGTACCTTAGACACTAAATGATCTGTTATGGGAACTCTTAACTTCTCTGTTCTCAGTCCACTTCTATACCCACCATCTCCCACTTGAGCACATCCCAGCAGTATAATTTCTACAACTTTTATGCAGCTAACACCCATTCTCTTTTCCCTTTAGGTCTTTTACTGACCCCACCCTTGACTTCTTCAACATCTGTCTTAAACACATCTACATTTTATTTAATTATTATAACTTTCTTATTTGCCTGTCATAATGACAACAACACAAGAATAACTGGTTTGCAAGGGAAGTACCTTCATCTGCATCTTTAACTCATTCATCTCCCTGTTCAGCTCTGACCTTCCTTTTACCTTTCAGGTCCATAACTCTTTTATTCCTTTTTAAAACACAATCAGAAACCCTTCTCTTGAATGTTGACTACAACCAGTAAGCTTTTATCAAGCCTTCACATCTCTCCAAATAGAAACAACCAGGGAGCTATAAACTAGTTAGTCTCCAGAATTTTGCAAAGTACCAAAATTCAACTATTTTAAAGGGTAGATTGCCAGAATTGTTTCTAGGTCTAGGTGTTATATGTGGAAAGCAACAAGGTTTCACAAAATAAATAAATAAATAAATAGAAAATGGCCAGGGCTTTGTAAAATAACAGTGTGTGTTTGTTTTTGTCCATTCATTAATGTGTGTCTTAGAGTAATTAGGGTCAGATAGGTACTACATTCTTATATTTGGATCATTAAAGTTTGACTATAACAGTTTGTTTAATAGGTGAAGATAGACTATTTGGCTAACAAGGGCAAGCATTATTTTTTTCCATTTGGAGTGTTCCTGTCATAGTCTTATTTCACTGATGATAAAATTTGGTTATATTTCTGTCTTCATTTATCCCATACCTTCCAAATGCTGGGGGACTACAATCAATTACTACAGAGGTAATAGATATTGTCATAGCAATCTTTTTCTACAGTTGTACTCTGCTACTTACTTTCACAAATGCAAACACAGTAGGGGGTCAGTGGGAGGCCTAACCTTTCTCCCTACTTTTCACTTTCCAACCTGAAGGGATTTGAGGTGGGGGTTCTGCAAAGCATTTAAAATGGAAGATGTGAACCACTCATTGCTATTATTTACAGATACGACTGAGGTTTCTAAAGTGTTCTGTAAAGAAGAACACACATTGAGCTACACTGCCTGGCCCTGTTGATCATTTTATTGACATTTTATTTCCTTCCAAGAATGGCCTGTTCACTTCAGGAGGTTCCCTTTGGTGTCTAGAAGGATAGCGAGTGAGAGCCTTATTAAGGAAGCTCCCACGATGAGAATGTCCGTAGGCTTTTGTTGACTTTTGAGTCCTTTTCAGAATCTATATGTTTCTTTTTCTAAGTGTAATAAAAATTACTATATTTTACAAAGACCTTTTATAGTGCTCAAGAATATATTTTTCCAAAAGAGCAACTATGGGCAAATATTTTTTTAGTGCAGTTATGTCATATTTTAGTATGGGAAATGCATAGTGCTTTTATTGCTTCAGGAAGTTTTTGTACTTTATTATCAAATCATCTCATAATGCCAACTGCTTTTGAAAAATAACCATTGCAGTTCTCCATCTCGTCCTCTAATATGGTTCTATTGCCATGAGCAATGTTATAATAAAGTGCAGTCAGCCTAATCTAGCTGCAACTGGATTACTGTCCTGTGTACACTCTGTGAATTTCTCTGTCTCAGTTAGTCATACTTCATTCTGATTAGGCAACAAGTATTTTGGATAATATTGAAACAAATCTGTAAAAGGTTAAAAGAAAAAGAAGAAACCATAAAAACAAGAAACTGCAGATACACCAGATTAAACATGTCTTGTTGTTTTGCAGCCAAAGGTTTGGCCTGTTGTTAACTTCTAGTTTACTTTATTATCCATGATACCCAATATGTTTTTATAGGGCTTCTAAACTACTAAACTCAGTGCACAGCCCATGTAAATGAACTCCTGGGGGAGGTGGGAGAAAGTTTATAGGGAGGATTATAAGGGTAACAGCAGTGCAACTCCATCACTATTTCTGCAGGAGCCACTGCTCTGATTGGTGAGTCACCCAGTGCAGCAGGTCTGACTTAGTGGATCCACATAGTCAATGACTTGCTAGCTCCTCTCTCATCTGCCGCCAATAATTCCTTACATTCCTGGGCACAGGAAACCCCTGTGGAGATGTGCTCCACAGTGCACAAACAGTACAGACCTCTTCACTCTCTCAGATTCTGAAATCTTTCAATAGGGAATACCCTAGTACAATAGTTTTTTTTCCCTTTAAGTCCACAAGGTAGAATGTTCCTACGTATGGACAAAAAACAATGCTGATTTAGACTGTTTGTTTAGCACAGAAATAATATATATAAGCCAGCAAAAGCTAAGACAGCATGTTGGTATTAAGCTACCGCGTGTTTGGAGAAAAGACGTTAAAAAATATTTGTATTGCATTGTGTTTTTCGTTGGCTTTAAATGAAAAGGCAATTCCCTTCAAAGAAATATACATTAATACTAAACATAAGAACTGAAAGAATGTTGTGTGTAGAAGTTTTCTAGTGAATCAGTCACCTTGCCAGGAAAACTCTAATTTAATTTTGTTCTTAAAGCCAAACGTGGTGGGGGGGATCAGAATAGTGGGTCACACTTTTGCTTGATAAAAATCTATTTTATTATATTATCAATTAATGCTTCCTTTCTATATATTTAGGAAGAAACACAGGTTCTATAGCATTATCATAGATTTCACCATATCCCTATTCAATTGAGTTTGTTGGAAAACAATTCCAATAGATACTGATTAAATAAAATATTTATTTTAGCTGGTTTTCACCAGGTTTGATAATACGCTTTTCTAGAAAGGAATAAAGTATGCTTTAACGAATAGTTTCTGCCTAGGATAAACTCAAAGTTGGAATATTTAAGGGTAATAACAGTCAAGCCATTCAGAGTTCCAGGATTATTGCAGGTCAAAGTAGAGGGGCATTGACAGAGTGTGTGTTTGTTAAGAAAGATTCCTTTCCTTCAGCAAGTTTCCAGCAAAATGCATCCATATCCCCACTTTCCTAAAGATATAGGTTGAAATTCTGGCCCCATTGAACTGTCAGCATTAGACAGATTTTCAAATGGTGTAAACTGTCATAACTCCATTGAAATCAATACCAACTAGAGTCATTGCAGCTGAGAATCTGCCTCATTATCACTGGAGGCTTCTAGCATTGCTTTAAAAAAAACTATTCTAAAAGTTACAGATGTACAAATTCTCAGCAAGAATTTTTTTAAAGTGTTGTTTTTTAATCCTGTGCATTCTCCCACCACAATGAGAAAGACTTCACCCTCCCCATCCCACAAAAGCTTGAAGTTCATGGAAGATAGGTCCATCAGTTGCTATTAGCCACGATGGTCAGGGATGCAACCCCATGCTCTGGGTGTCCCTAAGCCTCATGACTCAGATGCATGGACTGCATGACAGGGGGTGGGTCACTTGTTAATGACCCTGTTCTGTTCATTCAGTTTGAAGCATCTGGCATTGGCCCCTGTCAGAAGACAGGATACTGGGCTGGATAGACCATTGGTATGATCCAGTACTGCTGTTTTTATTGTAAATATTACAAAAGTACGTGTACACAATGCTTATTCATCAGTTCCATTATTTGGAAGGAAGGTAGGCAAAAAGAAAGATGGCCAAAATAAAGTGTCTTCGTGTACAGTTTCCCCTCGGAAAAAGAATTCTGTGTTAATATGTTTTTATAGTCTATAAAAATGACTAAAATGTCAGAGCTTTGTAAGTGTCAGGATATTTGACCTCTTACAAATGCATGTATGCTATAGATAGCTGATGATTTAGAACATGAATCATACTATAGAAAGATTAGGGTAATAGCAACAGGTATTCTTGTCTGTTTTAGGATTACATCTAAAAAGGTTGATTAAGATACTCATTTGCAAGAGAGTCTTCTTCATACAGGGAATCCCATTGAATAGCAATTTATTTAATGGAAAATCCTGCCTAATAGATATTTTTTTCTTTGTCTCAAACTGCTTTGCACTAATTTAGTACAAATGTGGCATTTTAGTATCAACTGTCATTAAGCTCGTCTCCATGTTTTACATACTTATTTTCCACTCTGCACAATAGTGGGGGTCAGCTCCATGGTTACCCTGCATAATTTGTCCATGCTCCACAGTTGCAGAACCATTTGTATCCTGAGCAGAGGACTCCCCAAGGAATAGGCACATAGCACCTGTGTGTCTGCCAGATCCTGCTGCTTCTCTAGTGCCAGTGATTCTGCCCTCTTGTCCTGGACTGAGTGCTAGGATATTGCTTTAGGGAGGGCATGCAGGTTTTTCTCCACCAGCTGAGCTTGCTTCCTCTTAACATGGACCCTCTTGCATTGTGCGGCCGGCTCTCCAGCCCTCTTCTTCTCCCCTCTCCATTATGTAGCCTTGAGTGTAGGACCACTAGATCACACATTAAGTTGCTTTTCCCAGGGCTTTCTCACTAAGTCCCCCAGAATGCACTCTGGATTTAAGAGCCCAGGAAGTTTGGTGCCTTGTGGGTGTCCAAGCTCTCTGGGAACCAGGTTACCAGACACTTTTTGGACCCTCTCCATTCTGTTTTGGGAGAGAATCCTGAGGCCAATTCCTGGATCCCTTTGTCTCAATAGAGAGTAGGTCTTGAAGCTACTTGGGATCGCTGTTGAACTGCTCTCTCTTTAAAGTGTTCACTAATGCATAGGAGTTATTGTCTGGCTATGCCGAAAGAAGGAGAGGAGACATTTGCCATGGGTTAATCAGGCCGCAACTTTATTATTAGATGTCTGGGACAGCAGATAAAAGTGTACAGTGCAGGTAACCCTATGTTTAGTCCATAATTACCTGGGGGGCTTTTACCAGGTTCCCCTCTTTTTTCATCCGGCATATCCATTGCCAGGACCTTACCATCCACCGCCCCCACCTCGTAGGAGGGTTAAGATGGACTATAAGAATGGGAGGTTGGCTCGCTGCCGTACCAATCATAGGAGTCCTCAACCGCCCCCAGTTTGTTCCTTTTAAACCCCACATTCCCAGCGGATGAGTCAGTGACTACACTGACCCTTTTTGCAGCAGTTTTCATCCCCTCCCCCCAGCCATAAAGCACTGTTCCCTTCACTCAGTCAGACAGCCAAATTCCCCCCTCCCAACCCCCGCTGCCCGCTTAAAGGTGCAGATGGGAAGGTTCACACCTCCTTTTACCCGTTGTTTTTTTTAAAAAGCAACTAGTAAAGAACAAGTAAGGTTGCACATGTAATATCACAAAAAGTGAATATACACTAATATTAGGGTGTTCAGGTTCCCACAGCAACATTAATTTGGCTACGTTTGCACATATGTAGCACTTTCTACACATACTTGACTCTTAAATGTGTGCCTTAATATCTTAAAACAGTCCATGAAATATGGACAAATTAACATTTCAGTAAAAAAGGACTTGTGCTTTTCCTGACTTCCATGGTTTTCTGTGATCTTCAGCAGCAATCTTGAAGTTATCTTGACTTAAGTTTTTTTTGTAATGGTGTTTCGGCCTTGTTAAACAGTTTGTATGTATGCCAATTGCTATGTGGGAAATAATATGAAACAATGTCTGGAAGAATAATTCCACTCTTAAGTTGAAGAAAAAACCCTCTATTTTAACTGTTTCATATTTAACTTGAGGAAGCTCAGAACTGGGACTTTCATTGGAAAATTCTAAATAATGATAAAATATGTTTTGGGAAATTGAAATCAATTTTGATTATTAACTTTTTAAAAAAAGGTTATTTAATGAAAGCAAAACCCTGTTTGCATTATTGTCACTATTTAATGTTGGTATTGCGGTGTAGCCCAAAGGCCCTCATCAGGATCATATTTGTATTGTCATAGGATCTGTACAAACAATCATGCTGGGGGGAACTGGGGTTGGCCCATGCCAAATGCACGGAGGATCTCTGAGCTGTTCTGTTGGCAGAGAGCAGGACTGTTCAGAGAACCATCTAAGACTAGGCTCTGTAGCAGACTATTCTACTTCCTTTGAATATACAGTGGGTCTTAACTATGCTTCCAAGACAGGAAGTCATGCCCCACTAGGCTGTGGTGCACTGGTGGGATGCATTAGCCATTTCAGTTTAGTGCTTAAGGAAGTGCTGTGCTGCAATCGTACCTAGATAAATGTGCACACTGTATGCCATATAGTGACAAACCCAAACAAATACTGTGTATATTTAAAAAAAAAGAACAAAAAAATATATAATCCCAAACTACTTTTCTAACAGTTCAGCTTTAAAAATCTTTTTGCTGCCTGTTTGATCAAAGAACAAGTTAGACCTAGGACTGCAGGCAGTTGCTGCTGTTTCTGTAGAAGTATATTAGTTTCATATGTTCCATTTGGAAGAGTCAGAAATTTATCATTGTAAAAACAATTCCAAGTCCTATTTTTGTTAAGTCAGAATAATTTCTTGCTCACCTAACATGCTCCATCATTTTCAGACCTGATTGTCTTTCTATCTGTTTTTCCTGGTGGTGTTTCTAGTTTAAGGGTGGCTGAGTAGTTTGTGACTACTGAACTGGTAAGAGTTTTTCCTGTCCTTTCTGACTGGCTCAACAGTTATTAATGTTGCTTTTCAGCTGGGATTTGAGGATGAAATCTGTTTATCGAACAGTAGATGGAAATCTACTTGACTTGCACAGATATGTAGCTGAGTTGCAGGGGCTAGAAAGTGAGCACATTCTAGAACTATGAGTGTGGTGAATGAAGCATGAAAGTAGAGTATCACCACTTTTCTCCCCACTTCAATCCTATATACTTTGTCATATGCAGGACATGGTCAGCTGTTTTACTGTAGCAAGAATTATGCAAATTGTTTCCCCATCAAACCAAACTCCAGATCAGAACACTCCTGAACTTTAGAAAAATTCAGCTCTAGATTCCATTTAGGCCAATCCAGCCCTCCAGATCTGAATGTATCTGAACTTTGAGGAAGCTGGGGTCTGGCTACTAACTTGGTCCTATGTGAGGCATATAGGGCTACATTTTCTGCTGTTGTTAGTTGGTTCCATAGGTGCTGGGACTAGGGGTGCTGGGGATGCTGTCGCACCCCCGGCTTGAAGTGGTTTCCATCATATACAGGATTTACAGTTTGGTTCAAGGGCTCTCAATACTCCCACTACAAAAACTGTTCCAGCACCCCTGATTGGTGCAGCTCCACAGACTAGAGTAGGCCTGTATCAGTTAACAACAGCAAAAAAAATTGTCTCAGCTTTTTTATGGGAATTGACATATCTGGCTTCCCTATATTCCTGTGGCTTGGAGGAGAAAGGGCTATTTGAAATTCTCATCTGGAAACTGTTTCCACTTGGGCAACATCCGCTTCCACTACTGGAAACTTAATATTTATATCCTCTCGTTTCAAAGGAGTATTTCCTTTTCTGAAAGGGATTTTCCCCTTTGCCCCAGGTAATTGATTTTCTAAAAGGAGTCTTCAAGTGCAGTTGCATTTGTTCCCAAAAGTCATTCTGGAAGAGGGCCTTCCAATATGAGAGTTCACCTATCTCAAGCTCCCTTTCAGAAGTTACATGGGAACGTGAACAACCAAGCCTTCAGTTTCAGCTGTCGTGTATTTGGTTTGTAGATGAATATAGTTGAGAGTATTCCATGGAATACTGTCTTTGCAGCATGTGATTGAACAATAGCTCTGTTAGGCTTCTATTATCTTGTTTCTATTGAAGTCATTGGGAATTTTGTCATTGACTTCAATTGAAGAGTAGGACCCTCACTTTATAGACTGTGCTGAAGATATGTTTTTCATTGATATTACAAAACTTAAGAATTGATATTGTATATTCCAGTTAGGCCACACTAGAATGAGAAAAAGAAAATCCTCTGCACCATCACCTCCAAGCCTTTTTGCATGTAGCCTTCTAGGCATGATATGACCTCCGATAGCTCATCTGCAAGACTCCTGCTTTACCTACATTTAAGTCTTTTTTAAAAAACCCACTTTTGCTGTGCTGAATACAGTGAATAGTGAATACAGTGGTATTAAAAAAAGTCTGTCTTTGTTGCTCCTTTTCCCATAACGTCTAGCTATGCTTTTGTTTTTCTCCTTTCTGTAATCTCCTCAGGGTAGGGACTGTCTCTTCTTGAATCACTGGAAAGCATGCAGCGCACTGTTGGTGCTCACAAATAGACTACAGTGAAGAAGCTGAAATTCAATTGATTGAATCTGTTCTAAGAGCTGTATTACAATATTTAAGAAAATTGAGTATCACCTGATAACCAAAATGCTCTTGTGATGCTTACTGCTCCATGCTCCTGTGCCATGTGATTAGGAGTATCACCTGCTTCATGCTGACTGAGGAGAACTCTGTTGTGGTAGTACCCTGTGGGGATTCAGGATAACTCCCCCTTCATCACAGTTCTGGCTGATTGATATCGCTTGTCAAGGAACTTCCATCTTCTGTTCTCTTAGCTCACTCCACAAACATGCCCACTTATTCTGGACACACTACACTGGACCCTCGCTAGAACGTGCGTCTATATAACGCAAATTCGGATATAATGCAGTCACGGCCATGGATCCCAAATTTAAGTACTGTACAGTACAATTTTTTTGAGTATAGACGTGACAAATCGACCGCTAGCGCGCTCCTGTGGACTCTAGTACTCCACCAGAACAAGGAGCGCAAGCGCAGTCGACGGGAGAGCGTCAGCTATTCACATAGCTGAAATTGCATATCTTCAACCCCATGCAGTAGTGTAGATAATCCCTAAGACGATTGCTGTAGGCCTAGAACACCATACAAATGTAATGTAATAAAAATTTACAGGTACAGTATTTATCTTTAGAAAGATGTCAAAAATGTTGGGAAAAAGGAAGGCTTACTCGGTGCAGGAGAAATTGGAAGCTATCGAACGACTTAGAAATGGCGAAACCCAGGCAATGATTAGCTGCGATATTGGCATTAACGAGTCCACCTTTCGTGGATGGCTAAAGAATGCTGACAAGCTCAGAACTTACATGTATAACCTGGATGAAGAGCATGGCCTTCAAAGAAAATGAGCCCTTTTAGCGAATGATGCCGATCTTGATTCTGCGGTGTACACGTGGTTTGTGCAAGAACAGCAGAAAGGCATTCCGATCTCCGGTCCGCTTATAGCCATGCAAGCGGAAAAATTCGCCCGGGAACTTAATGGCGAATTCAGCAATTTTAAGGCGAGTTCAGGTTGACTATGGCGATTTCAGAAAAGACACAGAATCTCTCAGATTGCAGTTTCGGGAGAAAACCGCTCTGCTGACACCGACACCACGCAATCATACCCTGCGAAGCTGAGGGAAATTTTACAGGTAGAGGGTTACTCGGAGGAACAGGTTTACAATGCAGACGAAACAGGAATTTATTATAAAATGTTGCCCGATAAAACCCTGACTGTCAGAACAAATGAACATAAGAAAGAAGGATATAAACAGGCAAAAGATCACCTTACTTTATTGTTTTGTGTGAATGCAACAGGCAAGCTTAAATTAAAACCATTGTGCATTGGAAAGTCTCGCATGCCTCAGTGCTTTCATCACATAAATGTAAATTGCCTGCTGTTTTCATACAAGAACTCCAAAAATTCCTGGATGACCAGAGAGATTTTTGAACAATGGTTCTTCACCAAATTTGTTCCTTCTGTGTGAAAGCATTTGCGGGCAAAATGCTTAGAAGAAAAGGCCATTCTTTTGCTAGACAACTGTCCAGCGCATCCTCCGACCGAAAGACTCAGAATCCGTGATGGTAAAATACGGGTTGAATCCTTACCTAAAAAAAATCCAGCTGCTTGATCAAGCACTATCGACAAAACTTGGTACGACAAATGATAGAAAGCGAGTTGTCTGTCACCGATTTTCTGAAGAAGTTGACTATAAAAGACTTCTTTTACATTGGCGGCGATTCCTGGAATTTATTACGTGCTGAAATGATAGACCGCTGTTGGATGGTGGGACTGAGAGAGTCGTTTGGCCACCTGCTCCTGGAAGAAAATAAAGAAAGCAGATCACAGTCTGACGAGGAATTCAACTTTGAGGGATTTACAGAGGAGGAAGTTGGAAGAACAGGCATGGAGTGAATGCAGGAGCTGTGCCAGCAACTGTCCGGGCTTGGGGTAACTGTTCTGCCACAAAATATCGAGTCCTGGATAAGAGGCGATGATGAAGCAGAAGAATTTTGTCCCGTTGCTGAAAGTCTAACAGACGACCGAATTCTTCAGGCAGTATGACCAAACAACATTCCAGAAGCTGAAGAATTGGCCTTTGCCGAGGAAGAAGAAGAGGAAGATGAAGGGGACGTCGTTCCAACGTCAGCTGCGACCGTAGCTGGCTTAGAGACCGCTTCGAGGTGGTTTGAGATGCAAGACGTTGAGCCTATAAAAATTATGCAGCTACGTAGTCTTTTGCAGTTTGCAAAATGGCAGTGGCACAGCAGCAAGAAGCAAGAGCAACTCCCCGACTTTTTTAAGAAAAACGAGACTAGTTTATTGTAATGTCTACTTTAAATCTCTAATAAAGCAACACTTTTTTTCTTGTTTATTGTTTCCTTCAAGTAGGAGTTTATTTGCTAAGGTTTTCTATACTTTATGGATGTGACATTTACTGAATACAGTAATTTCATTTTAACGTGGTCCCTGCTATGACACGGTACTTGGCATTTATCCCAAATCCTGTGTTCTAGCGAGGGTCTGGTGTACTTCTTGCCACCCTCTACTCTTCTCAGTTCATCTCACATACTAAGGAAAATTGACTGGAATAGTTATTGTGGAATAGCTTTCCATGTGGACACTCCATTCTGGAATACAAGTCACTTTAGTCTGGAATAATTAGTGCGCTTCCAAAGTGAAGTAATTATTCTGGCATAAAATTCCGTTTTTTATTCTGTAGTACAGTATCCACAGAGGGAGCTAGTCTAGAATAGCTATCGCAGAATAGCTTATCCTGGTCAATTTTCCTGTGTAGACAAGCCCCAAGACCCAACATAGAAGTTTGGGACAGGTTGAGAGGAGACGGTCACACAGTGAATCTAGTACCTTGCAGCTGGGAATTGTAATGAAATTGTTTTGCACGGGGCCAAAGGTTGGCTAGAACAAGACATACAACTTGGTTACAAATAAACCCTAAACCAGAGGAGGTGGGGGAGAAATATTGCTGTACCCTTTCTTCTCTCACCTCACAGCTGTTTCTGTATTTACTATCTATTATACCATGTTCCAAATGTTGCTTTCTCACAAAGCAAGTTGGCTCTTGCTTCAGTGTTCAGTTCCTAGGGAAACATGGTGGTGCTGGGAGAGTTATACATTTTTTGTTGTAAGAGTAATATCACATTGGCTTAGTCTTTTACTAGTGGATGCTTGGTGGTGGCCTGGTTCATAGCTGGCATGAGTTTTGTAATATTAGTTTAGTCCTTATAAAGCTTTTCCATATTAGTTTTCACAAACAAGCAAACAGAAACAACCATCAAAAAAAAAGGCCTTGCCACTTTATTCAGTACAGTTTGATATAATTGTTGATGAGGAGGTCCAGGGCTGAGGCTAAGCGTTGTTGTAGGTCAGAGCTTCGGCAGAGCTCTGTGGAGAAGCTTGACAGCACTTGACTGTCTCATGGCTTGTTTATCTCCAGTGTTAGCCCGTCATCCACATGACTTCACTAACAATATTTTTTAAAGAAACCACCGACAAAAACAAAACCACCACCACCACCACCAACAACAAAAAACACCACCACCAACAACCTCTGCCTGCCTTCTCCAAACGCTTGTATTTTCACAGCCTAAAATGCCAAAACCCTGCTGTAGAAGCATAAGCAACGTAAGAGAAGAAATAGAAGTTCAAGGTTCACCTGCAGAACATATTAGTATGTTTATCAGGTTAGTTAAGGCCGTGACACACTGAAGGTGCAGAGAGAAGGAGCAGCAAGGGTTTCAGATTGTGTGGTGGGAGCGATAATGAATGTCACCTGGAGCAGAGACAGAACGTTTGGCACCACTGGTATATGTGTTTAGAATGAATGGGATGGTGTGTCTTTAATAACTGCAAAACACCTTATCTTCTCTTCTGAGCCAGCTTGCTGCCATATTTTGTGTGTTTTCCTTTCTCTTACAGGCTTCCTGTAGATTCTGGGGAAAAAACGGCATTTAAAAGCCTTATTTCACTTTTCAACTGGGAGGTCGGGTAAAAAATACTTTTCAGTGTCACATTGGAAAACAGTTTAGCAAAATAGTCTTGTGCAGGTCATATTCTTTCTCTTTCCCTGAGCCCTCACCTTTTTTTTTTTTTTAAATTACTATCAAACCCCCACTCCCTCCCCCCTCCGCCCCCCCGGCATATTTTATGGCTCAGACATGAACCTTAGCAGCCATTATATTTCCACTGTGCTTGTTTGCAGATGTCAACTTAAAGATTTGCGTGGTACAAAGATTGCGTAACCCCTTCAGTCTAGTAAAAGCAAAAACAAAATCACCTCTTCTCTGAAAATGCATTTCATACATCTCCATCTTTGTGATAGCACTGACGACATTATGTAGCAGTTGGCCCTGATACGCTTGCACAGACACAAATTGAGTCCGACAGGACTGATGTCTCATGGACTTTGCTGTCATTTGAAATGCTGGCATGAAGATGGTAGCGATGAAAGCGGGGAGCTGGTGCCTTCAGCACTTTGCCTATGAAAATTTCTTAGATTCATAACTCTTGATAGTGGTAGCTGATTCAAGAGGTAGTTTTACAAAAGAGATTGATAACAGCAATAGATTCCTAACATCTGGTCATCTCTTTTTTTCTTCCTTGAATAGATTCTTTCAGCATTGCACTATAGTATAAAATAGGCTCTTCATGCTACCCACAAGTCTGTAAGATCCATCAAGTGGAATAATTAATATAATTCCCCCCCTTCCCTTTTGGTTTTTATCTTCACTGCATGGAAGCTACTCACGCAGGGTAATGAAAAAGATAGTATCTGGTTTTCTTATTGTGCTTGAGCTAAGTTTCAGACCTGCCAAAGTTATATCTTACAACTCTTTTGAAAAGTGCAATTAAATTGCAGTGTTATTTTAGTGACACAGTCATGCTATTTTGGGATATCTCTAATATTTCCTCTCAGAGGGAAGCATTTCTATGTTCTGCAATTTCTAATATTGCTTGGGTGGAGTGGATTTACCAAAGAATAAAATGCATTTCTTCTTAAAGGCCTGTATTGTTGATTAGTTCTTATATAACATGTTAAAGTACACTGACTGAACTGAATATGGGCTCTTTATTCATGATTTCTATATTGCATAATTTAAATATACAGGAAAATCAGAGAGGAAATGTAATCTTTTAGACATGTGGGACCAAAACTGAATATGAGTTTTGATGTGTTAATATGGGGGATCCAATAGGCTAGCATTGCAAAGCCAGCATTAGGAATAGTCTGAGAAGCAGATTTAGCCCTGTCATTCCTACCTGATGCCTGGAAAGCAGCTTCCAGTATGTCATTTGTTAGTGGACTCTTATCCTGGACGTTGAATCCATTCTTAAACCCTTCCTTACAGCATCAGTATGCCTCATTCTGGTGATGTATTAAACAAATAGTTCATTAGAAATGACAACTCATTCTCATGGTGTATTACTCAAAATGCAGTGCTGAGCCGGCAAAACAAGATCCAACACATGGGATCGGTTGATCTGAACATGGGAGAAGAAAAAATGTACTGGGGACAGGATGCTCTGTGGCTGCAGCATTCTGGGTTCAGTACTAGAAACATCTGCAGCATCTCGCTACCTTCCATGTACTACAGTCTCCTGAAGATTCTTTTAAACTGTTTTGCCTCCAACAGTAAATATTGGGAAAAACAAAAACAACCCCCTAACCATATTTTGCTCTCTCTCTTTTTCTCTCCACCACTCCACAGGCTCTGAAAATACTTCATCAGAAATTTCAGACCGGACAGACTCATAGTGACTTCTGAGCCAGTGAGACTGAGGCTGCCAAAGCATGCTGGTGCCAAGCTGTCGGATGATGCACGTAGCCAGGCCAGTGGTGGTGCTCCTGTGCTTTCTGCTTTCTGCTGATGCTGAAAGTAAGCTTTACTTTTCAATGGTCTTGAGGTTTTAGCCATAATGAACAGTTTTGTTTTCAGCTAATAGTTGCTGAGGGCCTCTGAATAAGTCTCCTTTTCAATAAATCTTAAAACTCTGTGAGATTCTCTGGCTCACAGCCAGTATTTGAACAGGTTTGTTTTTGTGACTCCCTTACCATTTTTCCTCTTAATGCCTCTTTTCTTAGTCATCTAACAGTTTCTACTGTTCTCTTTTTCTTTTCCTTTCTTTTTGCCTGTTAATTGGTAGAGATAATATTAGTGAAATTATATAGGCAAAATGAAGCCTAACCTTGTTTACCAAATGGCAAAGATCAGTTAGTTCCATTATGAACTTGTTTACTTCCTTGGATATTTCTTTTTAAGTTTAGTAAAATAAACAATAGACTGTTGAGTCCAATTAAAATTCCAGGCGCTTTGTAGCTGTCACAGCAGCTGTTCTAATGTATTATTTCCGACAGCTGTCGTGGAGTACAGTATTCGAACAAATCAAGCAGAACTGACAACTTTGGTCTGAGTGGGTAGTATAGGTACCTAGGTTCTGTGTATTGGGCTCATTTTATGATACTGCAAGGTTTTGGTCAATTAGCTTACCAATTAATGAGAAGATAATATCTTCTTTTTAATTGGAAAATAATTAGGCCTACCTTGTTTACATGTGTTGTTTTTCCCAGCTGTCCTGTGGCTTTTTGCAGAAATGTTATACCAACAAGAAAAGCCACTTGCCTGGACCTGTTGACAGGCTGGTTTACTACAAGCTGTTCAGTTCACTTGGTACAGCAGCCCTTTTCTCTTGGATTTTCTTAGGACTATTAAAACATCAGCATTCATGAACTCCCCTCTCCCCCCACCCCCAATTTTAAAGTGGATTCTGATCTCCCTTACAACTATGAAAACACAAAGGGGCAACTCTGTTGAGATAGACAGAGTTACAAGAGAGTAAAAGTGGTGTGAGATCAGAATCGGACACTATTTTAGTGAGAATACATTCAGTTCTTGTTAAGGCTGTTACTAAACTCATTGTGGACTCCAAGTGCACTGAATTACATTGAGACAGCAGCTCTTAAAACATGGAAATGGAAAAAAATTATTAAGGCTCTGTTTTCTAAATATAGCCCCATGAAATTGAAATACATGAAAAAACAAGCATGCACAAAACATACATGTTTGTAGGGTACTGACCGTTGAGATTACAGTATTTGGGTTGTTTCCAGACTGTTAATGACCAGCTGGGATAGTTCTGTCTAAGGTGAAGCCAAGGACATTTTAAGACTTTAGCCAGCAAATAATTAACTGGGAAGTAGCTCAAGCACTAGACATTTCTGCTGTTTTAAAGCACCACCTATTTTAAAAGACAAAATCTATGCTTAGTGAACAACAGATTTTGGAATATGGTATTGCTTTTCTGTGTAAAATGCCAGAGTACTGTACTTCTGGTGGAGCCGAAGTGAATTTTTGTGTGTGTTTATATTGCTTGTTCTTTACCAATCAGATAACAACAATTGGCAAAAGGACTGCTGCACTGTTCTTCTCTTTTATAAAGCTTATGACAGAAGGGAATATACTCCGTTGAGGACTAATGTAGGATTTACTTTCAGACAGGCTGTACTATAAAAGCACTTTAATAAGGATCTTAATAGTGCTTTGAGATTAGTTTTTCAAAATTATTGTGTTCCTCTCATAGTTCTTTAATACTTAAAACAAAATGTGGCAGCAGGCTCTTAGGCATTGTTGTGGGAGGAGGTTGCTTTGTTAATAAGTATCTGTTATTAGCATGCTGCATCAGCATGCAGATTAAGGGTTGTAAAGTTGTGCTTTAGGATTAGGATGAACTTTTGTAGCAGTTATTGTTGATTAATCTAGGCTAGACACTAAGGAATGGTCATGATGGGTAGAAAAGTGATGCAAAAATAAAGATTATTCACCTGTAACCAGAATTATTGCAGATGGTTTCTGCAGAGGTCAGGCACATCCCAAGAGTGGAAATCTGCAGAGGCCCTTTAAAGAAGATGCTTATCACGTGTTTAGTTTCTTTGATTTTTGCACACTGACTTATACCATATTGTTGTGTCGTTGCTCATTAATATTTTACTGTGATGGTATTGGATAGCAAATGTGTCCTGATTGCTTTCAACGTAAAAAAAAATTCCATCATGTTTCCACAATTCCTTAAAAAATAATCCACAGATCAGCCATAGGCCAGCTGAGTTCTATGACAGAGAAACTGACAGTTGATCCGCTACCCTTTCTGGAAGGTGTCCCTGTAGTTAACGGGCATTACCAGACAGAATTTCAGGGAACCAGGGCAGCCAGCCAAAGAGGGATAAATTAAGTTAACCACATCTTGGAGGGGTCGATAGCCTTAACATATCATCTACTATTATTATGCACTAAACTACTTATTGCTCATTATTGTTGTTTGCCACTAGAAGAAAGAGAAAAAATTTGTATGTTTAGATCTATATTTAAAAGATTTAAAAACAGGAAAAATATATTTTTAATATCAGAAGGCTATCGGACATGTAGCTAAAATATCAGTATCAAACTAGAAATGGAATCATTACATCATTGAGAATTTGCTTCTCTAAGGGAAACTGAAATTCCTGAAACTAAACCCAACCATATGTATGCTAGCCATGATTGTATCTTGGAGGGTCTGAGATGACATTCAAGAGTAATGAGTGGTTGGATAATTGTATTAAACAAAATAATATTTTTGGTACATGTGTTTTAAACATTTCCCTTTATGATCAATAGGGGTAAAACTGAATTGGGCAGTATAGCTTATGTTTTTTTATGGGGGAAATGCAGTTTCTAACCTGACCAATTTAAAATATTTAGTTTAGTTAACTAACAACATTCTAAAACCTTGCATGTTTCTTTAGCTTAATTTTCTTTTACTACTTTTGCTTTTAAATAAAATATTTACTTTTACTCCAAAGTGGAGTTGTGATACACTGAAAGGGAAATATGCTATGACTAATGAATGTAGAAAGTGGATAGATTTTTAGCAGTAGTGGGTGATCCTAAAAATGATCAGTTCATATATTCAAGCTTTTATGAGAAGAGACTTTGATCTGAGGTTACCCTCTGCTGCCTGATTTCATTCTGGCTATAGGTATAAGGTCTGATCCTGCCAAGTGGTGAGTGCCCACATTTCCCAGTGACTTCAATGAAAACTGAGCGTGCTTGGTACTTCATGGGATTGTCCCCACAGTGAGACCAACTCTTTGCTACTTAATTGCTTCCTCTTCTCAGGTCTGCTGGAGCAAGACCATGCAGACACAAGGGGGATAAAGGAGGGGAATTCAAAAAGTTAATGTAACATTTTGGTCATCTGAGTATGTGGGTTCAAGTTTTGGCTGAAGGTTTAATTCAGTTTTAATTTGATCTGAATGGCCCCTTGGTAAATGTTACTGAATTAATGAATGTTAGCTAGATGCTCTTAGAGGTGTGTGTCTTGTTTTTAGTGAGCTTTGACTGTCTAATCTGAAGAAAAAATCCCTGTATATGTGACTCTATAAATGTTGTTCCCCTTCCACTTAGTCCCTCTCCCTATACAGTTAAGACTGAGATTTTTGAGTTTCAAGCAGTTAATGTGCACAGACTTTAAAAGTGTGTGTGTGATTATATACATACAAACCAATGCAAGTACTATTCACGCACATTTTATTTAAATTCTTTCTAAATTACGAACAATAAAATATACATTCTTATTCTGAATGAAGGAATTTGGCTCCACTTAGTCCTGTAGTTAACATTACTAAATACACTGTCAGTTTAGGTGGGTGAGGTAATATCTTTCATTGGACTAACTTCTGTTGGTGAGAGAGACAAGATTTCGAGCTCTACAGAGCTCTTCTTCAGGTCTGGGAAAGGTACTCTGAGCATCACATCTAAATTCAAGGTGAAACAGATTGTTTATCATAAGTAGTTAGCGCATATTCTAATAAACCATTCAAGTTAGAAACAACGAGGAGTCTTTGTGGCACCTTAGACTAACAAATTTATTGGGCATAAGCTTTCATGGGATATAACCCACTTCATCAGATGCATGGAGTGGAAAATACAGTAAGCAGTATAAATATCGCAACACATGAAAAGATGGGAGTTGCCTTACCAAGCGGGGAAGAAGGGGGTCAGGGGGGTCAGTGCTAACGAGGCCAATTCAGTTAGGGTGGATGTGGCCCATTCCCAACAGTTGACAAGAAGGGGTGATATCAACAGAGGGAAAATTCCTTTTTGTAGTGCTAACGAGGCCAATTCAATCAAAGTGGATGTGGCCCATTCCCAACAGTTGACAAGAAGGTGTGAGTATCAACAGAATTATCATACAAAATTATTTTTTGTAGTGACCCAGCCACTCTGTCTTTATTCAAGTCTAATTTGATGGTGTCAAGTTTGCAAATTAATTCCAGTTCTGCAGTTTTTTGCTAAAGTCTTTTTCTGAATTTTTTTTTGTGAAGAATTGCGACTTTTAAGTCTGTTATTGAGCGTCCAGGGAGATTGACGTGCTCTCCTACTGGTATTTAAATGTTACAATTCTTGATGTCTGATTTGTGTCCATTTATTTTTTTGTGTAGAGACTGTCTGGGTTGGCTAGTGTACATGGCAGAGGGGCATTGTGGCACATGATGGCATATATCACATTGGTAGATGTGCAGGTGAACGAGCCCTTGATGGTGTGGCTGATGTGGTTGGGTCCTATGAAGGTGTTCCTTGAATAGATATGAGGACAAAGTTGACAACAGGGTTTGTTGCAGGGATTGGTTCCTGGGTTAGTGTTTCTGTTGTGTAGTTGATGGTGAGTATTTGCTTCAGGTTGGGGGGCTGTCTGTAAGCAAGGACTGGCCTGTCTCCCAAGGTCTGTGAGAGTGAGGGATCATCCTTCCGGATAGGTTGTAGATCCTGGATGATGCGCTGGAGAGGTTTTAGTTGGGGGCTGAAGGTGATGGCTAGTGGCTTTCTGTTACTTTCTTTGTTGGGCCTGTCCTGTAGTAGGTGACTTCTGGGTACCCTTCTGGCTCTGTCAATCTGTTTCCTCACTTCCCCAGGTGGGTATTGTAGTTGTAAGAACGCCTGATAGAGAGCCTGTAGGTGTTTGTCTGTGTCTGAGGGATTGGAGCAAATGTGGTTGTATCAGAGGGCTTAGTTGTAGACAATGGATCATGTGATGTGGTCTGGATAAAAGCTGGAGGAATGTAGGTATAGCAGTCAGTAGGTTTCTGGTATAGGGTGGTGTTTATGTGACCATCGTTTATTTGTACTGTAATGTCCAGGAAGTGAATCTCTTGTGTGGACTGGTCCAAGCTGAGGTTGATGGTGGGGTGGAAATTGTTGAAATCCAGGTGGAATTCCTCAAGGAATTCTTTTCCATGGGTCCAGATGATGTTGTCACCAGTGTAGCACAAGTAGAGTAGGGGCGCTAGGGGCTGAGAGCTGAGGAAGCGTCGTTCTAAGTCAGCCATAAAAATGTTGGCATACTGTGTGGCCATGTGGGTACCCATAGCAGTGCCGCTGACTTGAAGGTATAAATCGTTCCCAAATCTGAAATGGTGGGTGAGGACAAAGTCACAAAGCTCAGCCACCAGGTTTGCCATGACATTATCGGGGATATTGTTCCTGATGGCTTGTAGTCCATCTTTGTGTGGAATGTTGGTGTAGAGGGCTTCTACATCCATAGTGGCCATAACCTGATGGTGTTATCAGGAAGATCACCGATGGAGTGTAGTTTCCTCAGGAAGTCAGTGGTGTCTCAAAGATAGCAGGGAGTGCTGGTAGCGTAGGGCTTGAGGAGAGAGTCTACATAGCCAGACAAACCTGCTGTCAGGGTGCCAATGCCTGAGAAGATGGGGTGTCCAGGATTTCCAGGTTTATGGATCTTGGGTAGCAGATAGAATACCCCTGGTCAGGGCTCTAGGAGTGTGTCTGTGTAGATTTGTTCCAGTGCTTCTTCAGGGAGTTTCTTGAGCAGATGGTGCAGTTTCTTTTGGTACTTCTCAGTGGGATAAGAGGGTAATGGCCTGTAGACTATGGTGTCAGAGAGTTGCCTAGCAGCCTCTGGTTCATACTCCAACCTATTCATGATGACTACAGCACCTCGTTTGTCAGCCTTTTTTATTATAAAGTCAGAGTTGTTTCTGAGGCTGTGGATGGCTTTGGGTTCTGCATGGCTGAGGTTATGGGGCAAGTGATGCTGCTTTTCCACAATTTCAGCTCGTGCACATGGGCAGAAGCATGATTATGTAGAAGTCCAGTCTGTTGTTTCGACCATCCGGAGGAGTCCATGCAGAATTCTTCATCTTGAAGTGTTGGTAGGAAGGTTTCTGTGGGTTAGTGTGCTGTTCAGTGGTGTGGTGGAAATATTCCTTGAGTCGGAGACGACAAAAGTAGGATTCCAGTTCACCGCAGAACTGTATCATGTTCATGGGGGGTGGTGGGGCAGAAGGAGAGACTCTTCTGCTGGGCTAAAAGGAGAGTGATATAGTGGCCTGTTAACACCTCTGCAGTCATAGGACAAAAAGAGGTTTGTTTCAGAGGGGTAGCCATGTTAATCTGTATCCACAAAGACAACGAGGAGTCCGGTGGCACCTTAAAGAGTAACAGATTTATTTGGGCATAAGCTTTCATGGGTAAAAACCCACGGGTTTTTTACCCACAAAAGCTTATGTCCAAATTTTTTACCCACGAAAGCTTACGCTCAAATAAATCTGTTAGTCTTTAAGGTGCCACCGGACTCCTCGTTGTTTTTGAGCTTTGTTTGTTTGTTTGTTACAGATTGTTGTAATATGCCACATATTGAATGTGTCTGTTCAGTCCATGATTTTTAGCATCTAGCAGAGTTATGAATTTAAGCTCCCTGGCTCATCTTTTGAAAGTGTTGAGCAGGTTTCCTTTGTGGATGAGGACTGGTAGATGAGATAGAGAGTGGTCACTTTGTGAAAAGTCCTTATCCACAGGTGATGGAGTTTTTGTCTTTTATCACTTTGCTGTGTGAATTCATTCGAAAGCTTAGTGATTGTCTTGTTTCACCCACATAGTTGTTATTGGGGCATTTAGTGCCCTGGATGGGGTACGTCACATGTCATGATAGGTATGTGTAGGACCCCTGGGTCTTGAAAGGTGTGTTGTCGGGAGGTATTGATCATTGTAGGAGTGGGGGTACCTCTGCTGGTTTTGCAGCTGTGGTTCTGGCAGGGTCTGGTGCCGCTTTGAGTTGGTGTATCCTGGTCTGTGGGGAGGTTGGAGTGTTGTTTGAAGGCCAGAAGTGGGGATTCAAGAAAGATTTCTTTCATGATGGTGTCCTCATCGAGTATGGATTGTAGTTGTTTGAAGATATCCCGTATGGGTTCCAGCATGGGGCGGCAGGTGACAACTAGGGGGGTGCAGTTAGAAAGGGTTTTATTTCTGTGGAAGCAGGTTCTCATGGAGTATTTGGGTGCCCCATACCATGATACAATCTACTTCTTTCATGGAGTGTTTTTGTTTGATAAAAGTAGTTTTAAGTTTGGTAAGGTGTCTATTCCAGACTTTCTCCATGGAGCATATTCTGTGGTATCTGAGTTCCTAGCTGTAGATAACAGATTTTTTGGAGTCTTTTAGGTGGTTATTGTATCTATCAAGGAAGGTGTGGTGATCTGTGGATTTCTTGTATATGGTTGTCTGTAGGGTTCCGTTGCTGAATCTGATTGTGGTGTCTAGGAAGTTAATGCTAGTGTGGAAGTGTTCTAGAGAGAGTTTAACAGATGGGTGGTGGTTGTTAAGTTGTAGCAGAAATCTCTGAGGCAGCTTAAGTCCAGAAGATGAAAACATCATCTATGTATCTGAGGTTTATCATTGGTTTTGTGGTGAATTTGTCCAGAATTTATTCTTCAAGGTGCCCCACGAAGAGGTTGGCATATTGGGGAGCCATCCTAGTACCGATGGCTGTTCTCATGGTTTAGACAAAGTGTTTGTTGTTGAATGTAAAATTGTCATGGCTGAGGATGAAATGGATGAGTTTGGCGATGTGTTTGGGGTAGATATCTGCGTGTTGTCCATTGTCTTGTAAATATTTGAGGCAAGCAGCTATGCTGTCATGGTGAGGTATGTTGGTGTATGGGGAAGTGACATCCCTTGTGTTCTGAGGGAGGTTGTTAATGCTGTGGAGTTTGTGGAGGAAGTCAGTTGTGTCCTGGAGTAAGCTGGCCCTTTGGGTGGCAAGTGGTTTGAGGATGGTTTCTATGAGTCCTGATATTACTTCAGTAAGAGTGCTGTGGCCAAATATGATGGGTTTGTGTATCTTGGGAAGCATGTAGAAGATCCCTGAGGTGGGTTCATGGGGGATGAGTTTACAGAGCTTGTCTTGGAGTTGTTTGGGGAAGGATTTGCTGATATCTTTAAGTTCCTACACTGCATATAGTTTACATTTGTGCAGTTCCATCAAAATGAAATAAAAGCATTTTATGGGAACTGTTCTACCCTATCAGTTCACCTTCAGGTCTTTTTTGGGGGGAGGGGCATTTCTCCTCCTTGTTTAGTTGGGTTTATTTCTCTTCTGATCCTGTGTGCAACTAACAAGAAGTCCCAGGGGCATTTGTGGACCAGGTCGGGAGCAACACTGAACAGAGTCAGAATCACTGAGCCCTGTTCTATGCCCACATGTCTCTAGGAAGCAGTGTCTGACCGTTCTGCCTTTAGCCCCAGTGCTCCTCCTCCTGGCTTAGTGGAGGAGTTGGAGAGATTACTACCTGATGTGCGCTAATCCTCTTCTTTGGGCTAAGGTAATGGGGGTGAGACTGCCTGCATTGCTGCCTGCAGCTGCAATTACTCTTCTTTCCCTAGCCTTTGGAAGGGCCTACCTCTGTTGCTGCCCCATGTGAGGGTTTCTCAGAATCACAGACAATTGGGGAAGGACCCACACTACAGCTGGTCACTCACTTGTCCTATGAAGGAGTCCTGTGTGGGGGTAGGTGGGTGCACTTGCCCTCTTTGCTCTTCTTTACCATTATCCAACACGGGGGCCTGAAGAGTGCAAAGAGAGTCCCATAATTCCTTCTCCTATTGGTTTCAGTGTTGCAAGGCCTTGTGGAGAAATCAATGGAGTGGACAGGAATGGGGATCCCTCTTCTTTCCCTCCTGCTAGCTCTGGTGTTCTCCCTATTCCCAATGAGGGTTCTAAGAGTGAAAGAGGCTTCTGCCCTGGTCTGGCAAGGGGGTGTTGGAGGGTCTCCAGCCCTGTTCCTTCCCCTTAGTCCTTTGAAGGTGTTTAAGGGGGAAGAACTTTCAGTTTTATTTGTCCCCTGCCCCAGGGAAGGGTCCAGTGGGCAATTCTACTTTGGCTTTGTTGCACCCCACCTCTTTCCTATTCATCTTTCACTAGGTTCTGTTGCAAGGCCAAGGGGGTGAGAAGGGGAGAAAACTGGACTGATCTTGCTACTCCCTATGTCTCTCTTCCAGCACTGTGCATGATACAATGGGGTGAGGGAAAGGTACCCTTCCCAGCTTTGTATGGCGGTTCAGCGTGTGGGGCCTGGTCTATGCTACAGAATTAAGTCGAAGGAAGCTGCTTTAAGTCGACCTGTTAATGTATGTGTCTACACTACTGGGTCCTTTACGTCGACCTAAGTCACCTCTGATGTCGACTTCCGTAATTCCCCTCTGCAAGAGGCATAGCACTTAGTTCGATTTTCATAGCCCCCCGGCGAGGTAGTGCAGATGCAGCATTGTGTATTTCGACTTAATGGCCTCCAGGTGGCGTCCCACAATGCTTATCTGCGACCGCTCGGGAGATCATTCTCAACTCTGCTGCACTGCAGCCAGGTACACAGGAAACATGCCCTCCCCTGCTAAAACCCTGGGAACTTTTGAATTCCCATTTCCTGTTTGATCAGCATTGGGAGCCTGCCAGTTTGAGCACAGCTGATCATGGAGACTACATGTCCCAAATGTACTCCAGCCTGGTCTGCACAGGAGATGGGGGATCTCATCGCTGTGTGGGGAGAAGAGTCTGTGCAGGCATAGCTCCGATCCGGCAGAAGAAGTGCTGACATCTATGCAAAAATCACTCGTGGACTGCAGGAGAAGGGCTACATGAGGGACACACAGCAGTGCTGTGTGAAAATAAAAGAACTTCGCCAAGTGTACCAGAAGGCAAGGGAAGCGAACAGTTGTTCTGGTGCTGAACCCCACACATGTCAGTTCGACAACAAGCTGCGTGCTATTCTTGGGGGTGAACCTACTGGCACCCCCACAAGGAACATGGACACCTCACAGGTGTGTGAGTCTAGGGACAACAAGGAGGATTATATGTTGGATGAGAAAGAGGAGGAGGAGGATAATGGGAGACAGGCGAGTGGTGGATCCATTCTCCCCAAGAGCCAGGAAGTATTTTTAACTCTGGAGCCCTGTGAGTCACAGGACAACACGGTGGCCGACTGTGATGCCAGGGAAGGCACCTCTGGTGAGTATACAGTGAAAATGAAAGTCCAGTTAAACTTCAGCGGGCCCACACATTCAGTGGTATTGCATGTTTACTGTGAAGAAAAAGTGAGCTGCTGTAGTTCTCTGCTTACAATAGGCCGCTCCAGCCATGCAGAGAGTGGCCCCCGGAAGAGACTGTTTATGTGGACTGGGATAGCCCAAGAATCCTCCATGGATATTTCTAGGAAACTTTCATGGAGGTACTGTGCAAACCTTTGCAGAAGGTTTCTGGGCAGGGTAGTCTATTTCTTCCACCATGGTAGGACACTTTCCCACGCAACTCCTGAATTAATTCTGCTGGCATCATTGCAGTACACAGCATAGCAGCATAAAGACCAGGTCTATACCTAGACGCTTGAAGCATCTCCTTCCTTTCCGCCTCTGTTAACCTCAGGAGACTGGTATCACACAGGGTCAGCTAGGGGAAACAGATGAAGTTCTCATTAAAAGTGCTCTTACATAGAAAAAAAGGGCATGTAGACCCACCACACCCAGCCACGTTCTGGAATGCCGAACCATGTGGCTACTAATGTGCCTTTATTGTGCTCGGCATGGGTCAGCAAGTAGTTTAAATGGCTGATAAGGGACTGGGGCCCCACATGAGAGATTCTGCAATTTGGGAGTGAAAACGTTCCCCTTCACCCCGTTCGTAAATAGCTTCCCCTGGTGCTATGGGGAAGGGCCATTGTTCGACTAGCTACCTGTGCTCCTGACATGAGCCTGCCATAAACTTCATTGAAAGTGCGGTCTACTCACCATAGAGGTCTACTCACCATGGCTGGAGCACCAAGGAGGCACAGTGAACAGTTATGGATTCTGATTGTTATGGCTTGCACCTAGTGTAATAAGGTTTTTTTTTAAAATGAAAATGGCCTTGCTATGGAAACATTTTATTCATATACAATGGCTCCTTTATTTTTTCCCCTGACTGACAGCTGGATGCGTGTCCTTCGGCAGGTCATCAAAAGCTGAAAGCAGACTTTCGGTGATTAGAAGGAGGAGAAATAGAACATGGGAGGACATGTTCACTGAGGTAATGAATGCCTTCGGGACAACTGACACAGAGCTGAGAGCGTGGAGGATTTCACAGTCTGAGGAGTTAGACGTGGACGTGGAGAGCAGGAAAGCTTCCAGTGAATGAGAGTGTGCGGCACAGGATGAGATGCTTCCGATTATGAGGGAACAAGCAGATATGTTGAGGCATCTGGTTGAACTGTAGCAACAGAAGCAGGAGGGTAGAGTCCCTCAGCATACCCTGGTGGACAGCCAGCCAGCATCGCCTGGTGCAGAATCACCCTCCCCCAAGCGTTCCATGTGGTGTGGGCGAAAAGTCCATTATCCCTTTTGCTTAACTCGGGGGAGGGGGCGGGTACAAGGAACAGAAGGCGTCCATTCACAGACCTTTGATGGTCTGGAACGTGGTGTTACGTTACACAGCTGAAAATGTTTCTCCCATTCCAACTTTATAACCCCTTTCCCCCAAGATTACATTTTCTTTCTGTTCTCCCTCTGTCCTTACGTTTGTCAAATAAAGTAAATGGAATTGAGAAATAAATGTTCTTTATTGAGTAGAAGCAGTGGGCTTGGGTCGGGGGTTGGCTTTACAGTGACAGTGATACAAGCCAGGTGAATGTTTGGGAAAGCATAATGCAGACAAGCAGCTCACTTTACTGTGACTCATTATTGAAATGGCTTTTCAAAGCCTCGCGGATACACAGGCCCCTTGCTGTGCTTTTCTTATTGCCCTGGTGTCTGGCTGCTCAAAAATGGGTGCCATGCGATCTGCCTCAACTGCCCACCCATGTGGAAAATTTCCCCCCTTTTTCCACAGATATTATGGAGCACACAACAGGCAGCTATAAACATGGAGCTGTTCTCCTCACTGAGGTCCACCCTTGTTAGTAGACTTCTCCAGGGCCCTTTCAAATGACCGAAGGCACATTCAACCACTATTCTGCACTTGCTGAGCCTATAGTGGAACCATTCCTTACTGCTGTCCAGACAGCCAATGTATAGTTTCATGAGCCATGGGAGCAAGAGGTAGGCTGGGTCCCCCAGGATAACTATAGGCATCTCAACATCATCAATGTTCATTTTGTGGTCTGGAAAGAAAGTTCCGGATTGCAGATTTTTGAACAGACCCAAGTTCCTAAAGATGTGCGTGTTATGAACCATTCCCAACCATCCTACACTGATGTCTGTGAAATGCCACTTGTGATCCACCAGCACTTACAACACCATTGGAAAGTATCCCTTTCAGTTTATGTACTCTTTGGCAAGGTAGTCTGGTGCCAAGATGGGGATATGCCATCTATCGCCCCACCACATATCCCATCCCATATCCTATCGCCCCATGGGAATCCCATCACAGAAAAACTGTCCTGTACATTTCCTGGACTCATAACCCTTGGTAGCAGAAATCGATTAATGGCCCTGCACACTTGGAGCACAGCAGCTCCCATGGTTGATTTACCTGCTCCAAATTGGTTCCCCATTGACCGGTAACTGTCTGGCGTTACAAGCTTCCAAATGGCGATCACCACTTGCTTCTCCACTGTCAGAGCAGCTCTCATTTTTGTGTTGCTGAACTGAAGACCAGGGGAAAGCTCTGTACAAAGTTACTGGAAGGTGGTCTTCCACATTCGAAAGTTCTGCAGCCACTGCTCATCATCCCATACCTGCAAAATGATGCAGTCCCACCAGACAGTGTTTGTTTCATGGGACCAGAAATGGTGCTCAACAGAGTGCAGCTGCTTTGTGAGTGCCATCAGCAACTGTGAATTGTTTTTTTCAATGGCTTGCAGCAGGGCTGTTTGCAGGACATAGCTATGTTCTGTGTGGCGGATCCTACTTAGGCTCTGGAAATATTGCAGGAGAAGGCGTGAGGTGTTTGAGATGCTCACAGCAAGAGTGCACAGCTGAGCAGGCTCCATGCTTCTAGGGTTATGGCGTACGCGCAGTAGTTTTAAGGCGTGAAAACCACTGGGTTGTTTGCTGTTGATGTGAGGGAGGAAGCACAGTGCATCATGGGATGCTGACACAATGTTCCCATTCTCTCCGTGACAATGTTTTAGTCCCATGAGGCATTGCACAAACTTCCCAAAACACGCTGGGGCAATTTGCACTTTGGGATAGCTACCCATTGTGCACTGATTTGTGCATCAGTGCAGGCACTGCAGGTGAGGACGCACTCCATCGAGATAATGAGCATGGTGTGGCCATGCACAATCGACTTCATTAATTCAGGGACTCAAGGTTAAATTATATAAAGGTGACTTAATTTTGTAGTGTAGACAAGCCCTGGGAGAACAATGTCTTCCTTCCCTTCTCTGGCTCTATGAAGGGGTTCCGAGCTGCTCCTATTCCCCTCCCACAGCAATTCAGATGAGGGAGAGAACACCACTAGGCACGTCTCTGCCCTTCTCCAAGGCTGCTGCAAACCCCTAGCAGTAGCAACTCACTTTTTCAATGTGACAATCAAACACACTGTTGGAAAGTCTGGGGAAGAAAATGCACAAGAATACCCCCAGAGACATGCACAATACCAAATGTGCTATTGTATGAGATTATGGTATGACACTGGCCATCAACTCAGAAGTGAAACTGGCTGCCCCGTATGAATAAAGTAAATAAACTGGGTGGAAAAAGAAAGCTATGTTTTCCTCTAATCTCTTTCATTTATAGTAATCTCAGGTGTTACTTATAACAACGATAGCTAAGAAAAAACTCAGACAAGTGTGATTTTTGAGTTGACAGTGTCCCTTTAGGTTTAGAGTTTGACAATTCTCTCCCTAGGAAAAGATGTATTGTAGCAGTTTGTTCAATTGCTAGGAAAACAAAATAGTAAATCTAGCTCTCCTCGTTCAGAAAGGGGACTGTGCAGGTTCATCATGTTTCTCAATGGCCACTTTGTTCTAGTTTTCATTGTGCAGGTGGAGGTTAGATTAAAAGAGAACCTTGTATTTTTCCACTAAGACATTAGTAACATCAAATTATTTGTAAGGAGAAAAAAATTTCAGCTATTTCTATGACCGTATAGTACTGCTGTTGCTTTTCTGTCACTTTCTGAATTAATTGAGCCCCCAGCAGAGCAGTAACTACCAAAAACACATGTGTTTCAAAAACACTGTATGTTTTTTTTAAACAATGGAATATATTTCAAATACTCCTTTTTAAACAAAGGAATATGGTATTCTATTATCTCTTTCCGACATCTGTAATGATGAGGTGTCAGGGTAAGCACTGAGCTAGAGGAAAGGAGGTACATATAAAATATCTGTAACTGGTCTCTCGGAAGTCTAGTTTTAAAAATTTAAGGGGGCTGTCAGTGTTGTACTGTACTGTACTTGTATGGTAGCATTAAATATCCTCTACAAATGTTGTCCCCACATTATTTCCTAGTGATTTTTATCAAATTACTACAAATTCCTTCCCCTTCCCCACCACGCCCACCCAGAAGAAGATGAAGAAAAAAAACCTGGCAGCTCTCCTGCTGAATTAGTCAGTTTTGTGTTAGATATGGCAATTTCCTGCATATTACCGGGAGACTTTACATAATTAATTTTAGTATCTTTGGGATCAGTTGTATTGAATGCAGTTTATATATGATTGTGGGCCAGGAATTGAGTGTAATTACATGGGGGAGAGTAAGCACAGCTCCTCCAGGAACTAGGAACAGTGGGAGTTGATTATGCAAATTCATTCAGGTTGTAACACCTCCAGAGAAGTACCAGCACATGGAGTGGCTTATATATACTATTTCAAATTGGATCCTTTGGAGACTAACAAAGAAAGGACTTTTGAGTAAATAGCCTGAGTTTAAATTGATTCAGGGCCCTCTTTTGGATCCAACAAATACACAGGACCTTCTGTCCGGTGGGGGGAAGGAAGGAGCAATCCTTGTGAAAAGGTTAGAAGGACTTGACCTACTATGGTCCCATAAGACTGATGGATATAGAAACAATTATTGTTTTTAATATCTTTCCTCTGTAATGCTTTCACCTTAAGAAGAAATGTGCTTGCTTATAAAGAGCTGTGTGATAACTTGTAACTGCTAGCAGTTACACTGTTCCTAGCCTTCAAAGAGAAAGCAAAGTGCAGACACTGGCCTTGGTTAGGCAGACTGGCTTGCTGGAATATCACAGTATAGGCAGAGAATTGTGCAACCTGGAAAAATCCCTGTCAGGATTGAGTGAGGTCTCTGCCCAAAAAGAGGCGAGGGCTGGGAGCCAAAAACCTTTAAGGGGGTGCCCTTGGTGGACCATGTAGGGGGAATACAGGTGCAGTTACTTTGAACTGTGACAAGTTTGTCTTAATTCCTTTCATTCATCCTTGGCAACCTGAGTTTTGTTCTCTCTTCTGAGACAACCAAGGGGGGATATGATTGAGGTCTATGAAGTCATAACTGGTGTGGAGAAAGTAAATAAGGAAGTGTTAGTTACTCCTTTTCATAACACAAGAAGTAGGGATCACCAAATGAAATTACTAGGCAGCAGGTTTAAAACAAACAAAAGAAAGTATTTTTTCACACAACATACAGTCAACCTGTGGAACTCTTTGCCGGAGGATGCTGTGAAGGCGAAGACTATAACAGAGTTAAAAAAAGAACTAGATAAGTTCATGGAGGATAGATCCATCAATGGCTATTAGCCAGGATGGGCAGGGATGGTGTCCCTAGCCTCTGTTTGCCAGAAGCTGGGAATGAGTGACAGGGGATGGATCACTTGATGATTACCTGTTCATTCCCTCTGGGGCACCTGGCACTGGCCACTGTTGGAAGACAGGATACTGGGCTAGATGGACCTTTGGTCTGACCCAATATGGCCGTTCTTATGTTCTTATGACTTTGCTCATCCCCTCTGTTTTGAGATAGCTCAGTGTAGCTTGCAAGGCACACTCCTCATTCCATCCTGGAAGCACAGTGGAAGCAACAACAGAAGATAGTAAAAAGAACAGACAAGCAGAAACATTAACAGCAAATGCTCATTTTGTAGTAAATTTACTCCTTCCCCCAATTTTGGTGCCCTTATTCTGCACAGTATGCAAGTTCTCACACCTTTGTTCCCAAAGTTGGTTCCTAATGGATATGCCATCAGTTGGCATCATGCAACAACTCGAGAGCTATTTTACATCTTGAGTAGACTAGCATTTAGAAGTGTTAGCTAACATATTGCTAGCTAACACATGTTAACAGCCTAATGCAGACAAAACAGTGCTCTTAACATGTGTTAAACTGGTGGAGTTGAAGACCAGGCCAAATCCTAGTCTAGACAAGGCCTTAAAGTAAGGATGCTGGCAATCCAATTACAAGGAGAATACTGTTCTATCTACATTTCTCACTGAGTTTGTCTGTGGGATTTTCTTTATGAAATAACACTTACTTTTTTTTTTTTTTGATTAAACATTCACACTCCTGACTCAAAAGCATTGAAGTTCTGTTTCAAGATGAGGCACATTGATACAATACTCATAGAGCAATTTGACTCTAACAGTTTCTCTTCACTTAGAAATTTACCAGAAGAAATTTTCTGGAATAATAAATGTTCTGGAGTAGTTATTTCGGTGGACACTCAGGTCTAATACTGAAAGAACTATTCTGGAATAGCTATTTTGGTAAACTCTCAAGTGTAGACAAGCTCTAAATAGAAATCCTTTTCATTGTTTTTTTGGGTAACTAGAAGATTGTGATACTGAACCTTGACTGCAAGGAGATTAGAGCAGTTATTGCTGATAACAAGCAATAACAAGTACTGTAAAATCCAAAAATAAAATCTTACCATTTTTAAATAGTTCATATCTTTTTCAAGATCATCTGTCATCAACTTTTAGTCTTGATATCATCCACAGTATGTCAAATGCAGCTCTTTGTTTACAGTGCTATTTCTCTGAACATTGGAGACAAAAGTGTGGTGCTGGAAATTAGTTTTAATATGGAGTGCTCTTTCTATTTTCGGGGGTGGGGGGAACAGCTTTAAATTTTGCTTTTATACTTTAAAAAAAACGTAGATGCTTTTTACAGTTCAACCCTAGGAAATTTTTCACTTGATTTTATGAAAATTGCTATATAGTATTGTGACAGTAATTTTATATTGTAGTTGTTAAAATTGACATTAAAATGCCTCAAGTAAAGTACTTGTATTATCAGTTTTCAAAAAAGTTTTCTTTTCAGTCAGAAATGGAACAAGAATGAAACAATTCTTTCACACTGCTCTACAAAGTGAGGGCCTTGGAATGCATATGAAGTTCAGGACAGGAAAATCATGGGAAATGAAAATGGTATGCTGATTGTTCTAAAGGCAGTGACTCAGTCATGGAACAATGGAGAATTCAAGGGGTTGTGTAAGCCAAGACTTATCAAACAGCTATTTTATCATGACTTTCAAAGTAAATTTGAATTACATAGTTCAGTCATCCTGATAAGATTCCTAGGGTGGACATATTTACTAAAGTACCTGACGTAAACTTCCTGGTACTGATAGCTAGATCTACCACTGAGATATCCAGTTGTAAGGCTTCCAGTAGGTTATCACTCATCCACGGAAATACACATAATGGAAATTAGCTTACAGTACCACGTTAAAAATTTGCTAACATTACCTCCCACTTAACTTTTTTTATAATGTTAACTCTAAATTCATTTCATATAATTTAGAAAGATGTATTTTACTTGGAGAGGAGAATTTACCCTTTTTTTTTCAGTGCATAGGCCAACCACTGACAGAAGTTAGAAAAAACCTTCCATTTCGGTAGATTATTCCACAGTCATCCAATATGGCTGTCTTGCATCTTTCTATGAAGCATCTGTTGCTGGCCATTGACAGAGACATAGTACTGACTGACCACTAATCAGATGATGCAGTTCTGTGGTGACCTAGAATCCTATTTTCGACGCCTCCGACTCAAGGAATATTTCCAACACACCTCTGAACAACATACTAACCCACAGAGAGCTTCCCACCAAGACTACAAAAAGAAGGATTCTGGGTGGACTCCTCCTGAAGGTCGAAACAACAGACTAGACTTCTACACAGAGTGCTTCCGCCGACGTGCACGGGCTGAAATTGTGGAAAAGCAGCATCACTTGCCCCATAACCTCAGCCATGCGGAACGCAATGCCATCCACAGCCTCAGAAACAACTCTGACATCATAATCAAAAAGGCTGACAAAGGAGGTGCTGTAGTCATCATGAATAGGTCGGAATATGAACAAGAGGCTGCTAGGCAGCTCTCCAACACTACTTTCTACAAGCCATTACCCTCTGATCCCATTGAGGGTTACCAAAAGAAACTACAGCATTTGCTCAAGAAACTCCCTGAAAAAGCACGAGAACAAATCCGCACAGACACACCCTTGGAACCCCGACCTGGGGTATTCTATCTGCTACCCAAGATCCATAAACCTGGAAATCCTGGACACCCCATCATCTCAGGCATTGGCACCCTGACAGCAGGATTGTCTGGCTATGTAGACTCTCTCCTCAGGCCCTATGCTACCAACACTCCCAGCTATCTTCGAGACACCACTGACTTCCTGAGGAAACTACAATCCATCGGTGATCTTCCTGAAAACACCATCCTGGCCACTATGGATGTAGAAGCCCTCTACACCAACATTCCACACAAAGATGGACTACAAGGCATCAAGAACACTATCCCTGATAGTGTCACGGCAAACCTGGTGGCTGAACCTTGTGACTTTGTCCTCACCCATAACTATTTCACATTTGGGGACAATGTATACCTTCAAATCAGCGGCACTGCTATGGGTACCCGCATGGCCCCACAGTATGTCAACCTTTTTTTGGCTGACTTAGAACAACGCTTCCTCAGCTCTCATCCCCTAATGCCCCTAGTCTACTTGCGCCACATTGATGACATCTTCATCATCTGCACCCATGGAAAAGAAGCCCTTGAGGAATTCCACCTGGATTTCAACAATTTCCATCCTACCATCAACCTCAGCCTGGACCAGTCCACACAAGAGATCCACTTCCTGGACACTATGGTGCTAATAAGCGATGGTCACATAAACACCACCCTATACCGGAAACCTGCTGACCGCTATTCCTACCTACATGCCTCCAGCTTTCATGCAGACCACACCACACGATCCATCGTCTACAGTCAAGCTCTACGATACAACCGCATTTGCTCCAACCCCTCAGACAGAGGCAAACACCTACAAGATCTCTATCAAGCATTCTTACAACTACAATACCCACCTGGGGAAGTGAGGAAACAGATTGACAGAGCCAGAAGGGTACCCAGAAGTCACCTACTACAGGACAGGCCCAACAAAGAAAATAACAGAACGCCACTAGCCATCACTAAAACCTCTCCAGCGCATCATCAAGGATCTAAAACCTATCCTGAAGGACAACCCGTCACTCTCACATATCTTGGGAGACAGGCCAGTCCTTGCTTACAGACAGCCCCCCAACCTGAAGCAAATACTCACCAGCAGCCACACACCAACACAACAGAACCACTAACCCAGGAACCTATCCTTGCAACAAAGCCCATTGCCAACTGTGTCCACATATCTATTCAGGGGACACCATCATAGGGCCTAATCACATCAGCCACACCATGAGAGGCTCGTTCACCTGCACATCTACCAATGTGATATATGCCATCATGTGCCAGCAATGCCCCTCTGCCGTGTACATTGGTCAAACTGGACAGTCTCTACGTAAAAGAATAAATGGACACAAATCAGAACTCAAGAATTATAACATTCAAAAACCAGTTGGAGAACACTTCAATCTCTCTGGTCACTCGATTACAGACCTAAAAGTGGCAATACTTCCACAAAAAAACTTCAAAAACAGACTCCAACGAGAGACTGCTGAATTGGAATTAATTTGCAAACTGGATACAATTAAATTAGGCTTGAATAGAGACTGGGAGTGGATGGGTCATTACACAAAGTAAAACTATTTCCCCATGTTTATCCACATCCCCACCCCCACCCCCCACTGTTCCTCAGACGTTCTTGTCAACTGCTGGAAATGGCCCACCTTGATTATCACTGCAAAAGTTTCCCCCCGCCCCCGCTCTCCTGCTGGTAATAACTCACTCTCTTGTTACAGTGTGTATGGTAACACCCATTGTTTCATGTTCTCTGTGTATATAAATCTCCCCACACTGTATTTTCCACTGAATGCATCCGATGAAGTGAACTGTAGCTCACAAAAGCTTATGCTCAAATAAATTTGTTAGTCTCTAAAGTGCCACAAGTACTCCTTTTCTTTTTGCGAATACAGACTAACATGGCTGCTACTCTGAAACCTGTCTGTATGTTGCTCAAGAATTACATTTCTTTATAACAGCCATAAAATTACTAGTGTGTGAATAAAAGTGTTTCTGCTGAAGCAGTTTGGTGGGTTGGGGAAGCAACATAAAGATTCCAGGCAATCTTAGTGAACACCAGGTTATATGAAACAATTAGGAAGATCACTGCCCAGTTTTGGCCTGCCCTGAACAGTTAAAGGAATTATATGACAATGACTGACATAATAGGACCTCACTGTAGTAAGTACAGGTTTCAAAGTAGCAGCCGTGTTAGTCTGTATTTGCAAAAAGAAAAGGAGGACTTGTGGCACCTTAGAGACTAACCTATTTATTTGAGCATAAGCTTTCGTGAGCTACAGCTCACTTCATCCGTGAGTAGCTGTAGCTCACGAACGCTTATGATCAAATAAATAGGTTAGTCTCTAAGGTGCCACAAGTCCTCCTTTTCTTTTTGTAGTAAGTAGTATCTGAAGACATATTCATCAGTTAAGTGACACTTGGAGAATGCTGATGTTCCTCAATGTTCCGCCTTTTAAAATTTTCTGAACATACACAAAACTTTAAGATTTTCCACTAGGTTCATCCAACTACTGCCTGGATTAAGCAGGTGTAATATCCACAGAAATCTGTGATCCAAAATCAGTGGCAATATGAATGGTAGAGTAAATTGTATCTCAATTTTAGGTTCATAATTTGCTGGGATTAAAAGAACACAGAAATAAAATGAGAGGATAATGCTAAATAATGTGGTGTTGACTCTGTACAATCTACCTATCTTGTGCACATCACCTGTAGTAAATGCTGATGATAGAGAAATAATATCTGTCTCTCTAGAGCTTGAAAATATCAATAGTCAATAAGAAAATAAGTATAACTTTGTAAAATGCAAGATAATAAATCAGGGGAAAATAATTAAAATCTCCAATCACAAAGTGAGATGGAATACCACATATGCAAAACAGTAATTTCAAAAATTCAAAAAAGTTCTGATGAGTATTGGTAGGCAACAAATTAGATATGGGTTTACAATACAACAGTATATTTTTGCATGCATATACAGAAGCCTCACCATGTACACCAGCAAGCTGATAGAAAGTCATGTTATGCTAATGGTGAGTCCACACTTGGAAAGAATACATTCATTTCTGGGAGATCATTACTCCTGAGAGGAATTCCGCGCCACTGCACATGCACAGAATTTATGTCCCCTGCAGATTTATTTGCTTTCCCACAGAAAAATTACTTTCTGACAGGGAAGCAAAGGGACACCACAAGTGCAGTTATGTGACCCTTCTCAGCAGTATGTTTCAGGGATCCAGGGCAGCCAGCAGAAAAGTAAATCACTGTGGGGCAGGAGGCAGGACTGGGGAAGACCCAGCTGGTGGCTCCTACCCTGCGCCAGGCTCAGCTGCTAGTCCCGGCTGGGCTGGTGAAGACAGGAATTCCTCTTCCCCTGCACGGCACCTGGGGCCGAGTCAGACCCACCCCCAGGTTTCTTGCCTGGCTGCAGGAAGCTCTGCAAAGTCCCCCCTCCCTCCCGCTTCCTGTACCCATCACTCTTCAGCTGCAGAGGGCGGGATCCCTGTTCAGGGAGCTGCTCCCACATCCACCCAACCCCTATGCGCCCAGACTCCCTTATACCCAGACCCTCCAGCTGAGTCTCTCCCCCCTCACTGAGCCCCACTCCCCCTGCACTTGGACCACCCCGACGATCCATCTGCACCTGGATCCCCATCCCACCAAGCCTCAACCAGCTTCACCTGGATCCCCACCCAACTGAGCTCCACTGAGCACCATTCCCCCAGCATTTGGACCCCCCACTAAGCCCCCCACACCCAGACTCTCCTGCTGAGCCCTAACCTTTACCTGGACCCACCTGCAGAGTCCCATTACTGTTCACCCAGAACCCCCCAACAAGCCCCTGTGCATCCAGATCCCCACCCCCCTGAATTCCCCGCTGAGCTGCCTGCACCCAGATTGCCCCTCACAGAACCCTCTCAACCCACACCTGAATCTCCCCACACTAAGTCCCTCCACACTTGGATCCTGCCTTGCTGAGCCTGCCTGCCTTCACCTGGTAAAGATGGCATGACTCTGGGGTGTTCCTGGTGCAGGCCTGGTCCTTGCGCTGTGTCAGGGTTGGGTGCAGCCTCACCACTGAGTCCGTGTCCTGCGGTGTGGGGGAGATCCCCCATCTCTGTGCAGCCACTGGCCTATGCTCCTCAATACCATGCTGGAGCTTCCACATTTATTTGACAAATAAAATTTTCAGAATTTTAAAATTGTGCATAGAATTTTTTTTATGCAAAATTTTTAATTTTTTGGTGCAGAATGCCATCAGGAGTAGATATCAAAAAGGCATTATAGATGAGGCAATATTTAAAATAATTAAGGGCCCCATCCTGCAAAATCATCCTCACATGAGTAGTCCTTGATAACATAAGTAGTCTCATTAAATACTTATCTTATGGTTTAGCACCATTAGCTCTTTAATATTTTTGTTGATTTTTTTCTGATATCCCTCCTATTTAAAAACGTATTTTTGGTATCCCAGAAATAAATGGGGCAAAACTGCCCTTTGACGGAAGTGGCACCAGGATTTCACCCAATGTATTAGCAGCAGGTTGGATGATTATATCTTGAGCCAAATCCTTTATATTTTCCTTGTGTAATTAGTCCCAATACTTCGGAGGCACTACTTGTATGAGAAAGGCAAGCAGGATTGACTTTTTCATATTTGTGATTCTGTGAAAATGATTAATAAACGGTTGTTATCTAACGTATACTGTAGAAACAGTGAGAAAAATTATAGCTGAAATTTTGGCCATGAAATATTATTGAACCACTTAGGAAGATGTCATATTTACTATATCAAGCCCTGTTTTTCAGATTAAATCCAAAAAGGATATTCCTAAAAAATACGAACAGTGTGTGACTACTATTTAAATTAAGTATCAGAGGGGTAGCCGTGTTAGTCTGGATCTGTAAAAGTGGCAAAGAGTCCTGTGGCACCTTATAGACTAGCAGACGTATTGGAACATAAGCTTAGGTTAAAAACTTTTCCAAGGCACAAATTCTACCTTGTCCTCAAACATGCATCCGACGAAGTGGGTATTCAGCCATGAAAGCTTATGCTCCAATACGTCTGTTAGTCTATAAGGTGCCACAGGACTCTTTGCCGCTTTTACTTAAATTAAGTGTCCCATAAGGAATTCATTCAGATTCAGTGAAATTTATTCTAAAGTATATTAATTAAACATCAATTTGTTATTAAAGGCATGTTTATTAAGAGTTTGAGTACTGTATTCATGAAAATATATTTATAGTATACCTATTAGAACCTCAATAAATGTTTTTAATCAATAGATATTTAATTAACATACATTAGGTGCAGGAAACAAATGTCTCTCTTTAATTTAATAGGGGAATAATTGTACATCAAGTACCAATTGACTGTTAACACCATATTATATTGGTTTTGAACATCTATGAAATAAGATATGTGTCCATTATTCTACAACAAGAATTGCAACAGAGAACATAATTTTAATAAAATAATTTTAAATGCACATATTACAAAACTATGATGTTATTGAGCTCCATTCACATCACCACAGGGAAAACATACTCTTTTTTGTTGTCAGAATTGTAATTAAATCCCAGGAAGTTTTGCAATAAACAGGTTATTTATAAATTTGCTTTAAAATATTGCATATACCTATTCCATGTTTTAAATATATTATCTGTGAATATTTTTTATAAATGACTTAATTTAAAGTATAGAAACAAAAAACTAACAATAATGTTATGTTTTTCCTTTTGTATCTTTCTCTTTCCATTCCCGAAAATTTGTACAAAAAACATCGACCACCTCCTGGGTTGAGCTTGTGTATGCCAGTTATCAGCTTGACATTAATTTTTGCAGCTAATTTATAGACTTCTAAAACAGTACTGTGTAATGGAAGTGCCAGGAGACTTAACTGTAGTGATGGGAATTATGTTACTATGTTAAGGTTAGTTTTTAGCTTTATATTAAAAAAAAATGAGATTTTTCCAAGGCAGGAAACTTTTAGAAGACTAAATGATGTTTTTTTCCCTCCCTTCACTGTAAGATATTATGATGCCTGTCAGTGTTTGACAGATTTATTTATTTTTTTCAATTCAGTGGCTTATTTTTGGTATTTCAAAAGTAAGATGAATACTTGTGAAATGTCATGATTGATTTCAATTAAGACAATGGATAAGTGTTAAATCTTGGAATTTAGACAGTTAAGTGGAGATTAAAAGGTCTGTATCAATATGATCCTTAAATCTTTCAGGTGTATTCTGCTTGTCAAAAAGTGTCAGACAGCTAAAAAATCTGTTTATAATTATATTAGCCACAGTTACATTTTTTTAAGCATGCTTCCATTATAAACTACCATCTCCTCCATCATCCTTTCTGAGTCCAGCTAAAGGGAGGGGACAGAAGAGAAATTTTAGCCAAAATTTGAAGTGAATTTGCTTAGCTGATTCCGAGATGTGGAAGTTTGACTAAGTAGGCAAATTGTTATAATGTTTCTTTATCACATCTTGAAAATAAGAGTGAGGTCTAGTAACTTCGAATGTAGTTTTGAAGAACACTTTTCATGCCATTTTTAAGACAGGCTTGTACGGATTTGGGAAATTACTGATGAATGAGGAGTATCAGAATGGTCTGCAGTTTGGTGAACATAATGGAAAATTGTCTATTGATTGGTGGAGAGCTAACCCTGCATGTTATTTTTTAAAGGAGTCTTGTGTGATGTATGTATGGTTACTGTATAAAGAATTGTACAAATGTTCTTAAAATGTGTTTAGCAGGTAGGGCTTAAGCCTAGACAAAGGAATGTGGTGCTGCCTGCTTGAATGTGTCTTCCGTTTAAACTGAGAAAGGAGTAAAGTGACCATATAGCAAGTGTGAAAAATTGGGACGGGGGTGGGAAGTAATAGACACATAAATCAAAGCCCCGAATATCAGGATTGTCCCTATAAAATCGGGACATGTGGTCTCCTAGCAAGGAGAGACAATGGAAATACATTTCCATAAAAGTTGAACAAAGTCATCCACCCATTTAGCAAGTGGGCAAGATAGCCACTTATCTCAATTGGGGAGGAGATTGCAAAATATACGCTGCTTCAGCTCCTGGTCGACACAGCAAGCTGAGCCCCCATGAGGGCTTCCTGACTTTAAAAACAAAGAGAATCTTTGACAATATAAGGGGGGGGGGCGGGGAAGGAAGGGTGGAATTGTTATATTCCTTCAACGGATTGCATCTCCTTTCTGAATTCACTCTCTGAAGTCAGAGGAGACAATTTTACATTCTGAAGACTTAGCGGTTTATAAAATAACATCCACCCAATATCCACTGCCCGGAGCTAGTCTTTCCAATTTAAATCCCTGTGCTCTACTGCCATATTTGTCTTCAAATACTCCCAATATAAGAGATGCTAATTTAAAAAAAAATCCCTATTTTTCCAAATGTGCTTTCCGCATGTTGCCAAGAAACAAAAACTCCACCACCTTGTTGTGTCAGTCTAAGATCAAAAATTGCTCCTGTCTCTGGAATCCTCCCTCACGCTCTTTCATGCCATCACCGTACCAGCTGACAGTCTCAGTTTGGCTGGGAAAGTCCCCGGTTCTCAATATCTATCCTGGGCAACAGATGTCCCTGTCAATGTCCCTGGACTGCTGGCAGGCTCACCCTATGCCTCCCATTCCCCCTCAGGAGAAGAATTAGCAGCTCAAGCTACTCTGCTTCCCCCCCGGCTTTTCACCAGTAAAACAACTCGTGGCTGCAGTTCAGCAGGGGATGTCTTGTTCCTGGACAGGACTGTGCTAAGAGGAAAGCATATGTGTCCTTACTTCTGCTGTTTAGCTGAACTGTGCTCAGTTACATGAGGCATCGCCATGCGACAGCACAGTTCCAGCAGCAGTTGAAGCACTAGCTCCAACAGCTGCTGTCCATCCAGTTCTCTACAGCACAAGAATTATGTCCCCGCTCACTGCCTACCATGCAGTGACGCTTGGCCTCCAGGTGTCTGCCCTGTCTCACACAACTCGTGCAGGCTCCTAAGCCCGCAGCCATGTACCCTTCTTTTGCCCCCTTCTAGCCCTCTTCCAGCCCACCTATTGTCCTCTCCTCTTCCCATTCTGCTTCCTGCTAACTCCTCCTTCTCTCTGGCAAACACCAGTGCCATGGTTACTTTGCATAAATGTCCCAGGGAAATTTCATTTGAAATGCTGACAACAGTGCATCAAAAAGGAGAAGCCAGGATAAAAAAGGAGCATCCATGTAGACATAAAAGACTGAACATTTCAGCAAATTTCACCTAAATTGTGGAGATTTACAAAGCACCATTGTAGGAAAAAAACTTATACATTTGCAGCCTTGCTCCTCATTCCATGCAGATGTGCTTCATTCCCCCTTTCACTCCCAATTTTTGGACATTTTTCAATTGTTTTGGTTTGAGAAGAGGAGCAGAATATCTCCACAAGTAACACATGGCCTTGCATGCTAAGACTGACTGACAGACAAAGAGCTTTTTTTTTTCTTTTCTTTTCTTTTCTTTTGAGATTTTAATGAAGAAATAAAGTGTGAGCTCTCATTTCTAACATGAAAAGGAACCAGTGGCTAATTTATTTCACTTGTTGAGGCCATAGGGACCCTCACGAAGTGGAATTTGCTTTTATTAAGTTTCTGTTCACCTCTTCTTCCAAAAAAATAAAAAACCCAGGGGATTGAACTCTGAAACAATATAGCATTTCCCTCCTTTTAAAATTTTTCTTTTTTATATGTTTATGACAAGTGCAATTAAGAAAATAAAACTTCTTTATTTTTTGTTTTCTGCATATTTTGCATCTGTTTCAAACGGTCCCATAGCAGACTAACTTGCAGTTGCAATAGATTGCAAGTTTTGAAAGTTTGTTTCCTCAGTGCATATTTACATTATTTAAAGTAGGTCTTTGCTGTTCATTTCTACATGACTATGTGGTATTATAGCCTTCACACTTTATTTTAACAACCCATGAAAGCAATTTATTCTTCAAGGTCCTATCCTAAAAATAGAAAGTTTGGTTAAACCTAATTGATTGTAGGCTTGCTGTTGTTCATTATCTTAATTAGCCTAGGTAATTAAATCATTAATTGATTGGAGTTGATCCCTTGTTAACAAACAGTAAAGCTTAGTGCTTTTCTGCCTGATCCCCTAAGACCTGCCATTTCAGTTCTTCATGCAACTCTTCATTTGTGGTATTTGTGCTGTCAAGAAGCATGAAGTTGTGGCACAACACTAGCTCTCCAGCATGAACAGCAGCAGGAGGATTAAACTAACTCGTGGATGTACTTTCAGAGAAATCACTGCTTACAAGACTTGCTTCAGTGAAATAGAAATGCAATAGCAAGTTGGCTGTGGCTAATTAACATTGGACAATGAACCATGTAACAGGAAGTTCATTATAAGATCAACACTGGCTCCCCGCCCCCCAATAATTTTCATTGTTCATGGTTTTGTTAGGCACTCTGTTGAGGATGTGGGTTTCATTGTTAAAGTGCTTTGCATACATAATGACTGATATTCTGTTACAGTGATATTAGGTTAGACCTTTGCTTCCATGTGCAGAATTACTATTCATCTGCCAAATTCAGTGACTCAGAAATGATCCCTCAACTTCTTAACTCTGTTTCAAATCATTGGTCTGAGAGTTCACAACTACTTAATTAGTATTTGCTGACTTATAAGGTTGCTAGTGAGTTGGCAAATTTGTTCCTAACCAGACGGTCCTAAAATACGACTAGTAAATAAAACAGTTTATAAGAGTAGAAAGTTCTGATTAAAAATTATAACAACCAGTCTGATAATCCATGTGTCATAAACCTAGAGCTAAGGGTAGCATAAAATCCCTCCTTTACCTGTAAAGGGTTAAGAAGCTCAGATAACCTGGTTGGCACCTGACCAAAAGGACCAATAAGGGGAGAAGATACTTTCAAATCTGTGGGGGAATATTTTTGTTTTGGGCTTGGGTGTTCTCTCTGGAGACAAAGAGAGAGACCATGCAAGTAATCTCACTCCTACTGAATGATACATCTAAACTTACAGAAATAGTAAGTAATAGCATGGAAATGCATTAGAGTATCTTTTATTTTAGCGTGAGAATTTTCCCTGTGCTAAGAGGGAGGTTTATCCCTGTTTTTTGTAACTTAGTTTTACCTAGAGGGGAATCCTCTATGTTTTAAATCTTATTACCCTGTAAAATTACCTTCCATCCTGATTTTACAGAGGTGTTTCTTTTACTTTTTTTTCTTTATAATAAAGTTCTGTTTTTTAAGAATCTGATTGGTTTTTAGTGTCCTAAAAACCCGGGGGCTGTCTATGCTCATCTGGTTTATCTATTTGGTTGGTAGATTATTCTCAAGCCTCCCCAGGAAAGTGGGTGAAGGGGCTTAGGGGGATATTTTAGGGAAACAGGAACTCCAAGTGGTCCTTTTCCTGAATCTTTGTCTAACTCACTTGGTGGTGGCAGCAGTACCCATCCAAGGACAAGGAAGGATTTGTGCCTTGGGGAAGTTTTTAACTTAAGGTGGTAGAAATAAGCTTAGGGGGTCTTTCATGCAGGTCCCCACAGCTGTACCCCAGAGTTCAGAGTGGGGAGGGAACCCTGACACCATGTGTGATTTTTTTTTTTTTTTTTTTTTTACAGAAACATAGTTTTGTCTTGCTTCCCTGGATTACTTTGGGCATACTCATGGTTAGCATCTTTCTAGTGTTCATTAGCAAGGAATGATGGCAATGGAAAAATTTTATATATTTGCTTTTCTAAGCAGACATATTTAAAAATTAATATCTCAGCCTGAAAGTACTTTACAGTGCTTTTAACATTGTGTTTCTACTGTTGACATTAAATTGTAAAAGTAAAATATTATGATACCTTAAGAAAATAGATGTGAGAATGGGAGTTGCATATGCTATGGAAGACCTTTAGAAAGACAATTCTCTTCTCTTTAGTTGTGGGGAAAAAGTAAACGTTAATAATAGATTATAAATATAAAAGTGAATAATAGATTATTGCTATTGTGTAACACTTTGGCATCTTAATATGCACACAGCAAAGCCAAGTAATGCCACAAATATCTCTGGATATAGAGGAAAAATGAGTAAGAGAACTAGGCAGCTTCAACTAAATACTTTGGAAAGCTTGTTATGGAGCCTTCTCTTTAAGGCCTCTCAAAATGGGACAATACTTGGCATGTTAACATTGATAACATTATATATATAATACACACACTTCACTGTATGCATCACTGTCACTTTGGGCTGATCTTCCCAGCAAAGCCCATGACAAATGTTACAACATCAAACAAAATGGGGTCGTGGTCTATGACTGGGGCTCCTAGGCACTATGGTAATACAAATAATAAATAATGATAGAACACCCCTTGACTTCAGTAAAAGAAAGAATGGGCTGTTTGTCAGACATGCATTGTCTATATTTGATTTGAATGTTAATTTTCTTAGGATGGGCACTGTGGGTGAAATCCTGCCCCCCTTGAAGTTAATGAGGAAGCTCCATTGACTTAAGTGATCTCCCGATTTCACCTTATATCTTCCTCTGCTAAATCTGTACTGTGCTAAGCACACTGTCAGTGCTCAATAGATAGTATGTAAAAAAAATTAAATGCATTAATTTTCTTTGTTTAAAATAAAAATTCTATTTCAGTCACTAACTGAATAAAAGTTTTTTAAAAAGATAGCAGCATCTTGCACATCTCTTTCAGTAATCAGAATATATTTATTATATATTTAATTAATATATTTAACCATCTTTATCAGATTCCCACTTCACCAAAACCTCTATCATCTGAATTGTGCTCATATCCTCTATATATTTACTTTCTCAACTATCTGAACTGCTGTTTATCCAAATGACTGGACGTCGCCAAAAGCCTTAGGCAAAATGGTATTGCCTGGTATTTTTCCATCGTTTCATTACATTTAAAAATTGTATATGAAGCAACGTGAATATGAAATATGTCCTGCAAAAATACCACCATCTTCAGTGTTTGGTTTCCTGAACTCATATTAGTAGGGCAATAGTTAATATTCACATTTACATTTTATTCTGAATTTATATAATACAGTTTGCTACTTAATGACAGTAAGAATGAACTGCTTTCTTCATTAAAAGTTTCCAGCCTTTTAAGCAATGGTATTTATAGGATGGTGACAAAAATAATTATGTTTATTTCAGATATCAAATCAAACCTTGAATAAAGGTTACTAAAGAGGTGTTGTGTCAGAATTGTGCAGTTTTATTATTTTTGTTTAGTGTATGGAAATAAAGAAATCAAGTTTCTGTAATTACTATCCATAAAAAATATTTTTTTCGTTTGTTCGCTGCTAGATTAAATTGCCAATCTGTTTTCACAAATGAATGAGGGAGCTGATGATGACTGAAACTCTATAATACAATGCTCTCTCACTAGTTAGAAATAATAAAAGCACATCACAATACATCTTTGCCATTAATGGCCGACCTCTAGTGTGCAGTGGAGCCATTTAATTGAATAATACCGTTTGTGAAGAGAGTGAGTGATTAGAAGAAATGGAATTTAAGTACAGCAAAACAATAAGGCAGCTGCTAGATGATTGTGAAAACAACTCTAAAATGGAAAAACTGCCTTTGATCCCCTTGGGCTGGTGACTTTTCTTTTGCCAGAAGGAATTTGCAGGCCCATTACAACAAATGTAAATAATTGTGCTGCATTTCTTTTTGATGGTGGCACAATTTCATAGGTGAAAGTAATAATGCACCATAAGGATAACATTATATTCTTAACATTAAGTTATACATCAACAACATGTCACACACACAGATAAAAGAAAGAGATACGTGTAGATAGTGCAGACCAGTTGAAATGAGGTATTGGATAATAGGAGATTTTAAAAGCCTCAATTATTCTTGCTGCACAAAATAGTAATCTTTGAAGTACAGTACAGGTAGCACTCTCACTCTCTCTCCTTTTTAAAAAATGTAGTCATTTCAAACCGGGATAGGTGTTCAATCAATGTTGTTTACTCAGACATCAGTAATCAATATTACCTAAGGCCATTCACAAAAAACAAAACAAAACAAAAAAAAACAACAACCCAGCACAGACTTACTTTCTAGCTCACCAGACATTTGGTAGAATTTGATAGATATCTAGAGCAGAGAAGACAATGTTCTTTTAAAACCAGCTTAATTTTAAAAACTGGGGAAGATGTCTGGGTTTGAGTCAAACTTGCTACGACATGAACTAAGTTCAAGGCTTCAGATATGATCTAAAGCTTTTTAAAAAGGTCTCCAAATGCATACTTATAGCCAAATTGTCATATTAAGTTTCAAATTTCTGAATGCAGATTTTATGAATTCAAATAGGCTTTTGTGTGTGCAAACCAGGGTATTGCATACCCACTGTAGCCACTTATTTCCATATGTAAGTACTTATTTGTGCACTAAAGATGTATATGCAGAGGCTGTAGAAGTCAGTATTGAGGCCCATTAAAATGTGGCCCCAGTGCAGGTTTAGTATGATGCTTGCTACCTATTTACATATTAGTGGTTTGTTAAAAACATATTTATTGAGGTTAAGTATCCTTGTAGTAGGTTCATAATTTAACAAAACAGCCATTGTATTGAATAGATACCTGTAGATTGTTAATAGCCTACTATATATTTGAGCATTAATAATAATCTTACAAATGCACACTGCAAGTGTCTTTCCCAAAAAAAGTTTTTATTAGTCCACTGCTGCGTACCTAATACCCAAACCATTTTATTAAATCAAAATTTAAATCTACTTTTGGTAACAGTAATAAAAAGCAAAAATGCATTGCATGAATGTGAATTTTCCAGTTCTGTTCTTTGTAGTTCGCTTCATGGAAGCGTTGGATCCTGAGAGGAGTCCAACCTGGTGACATTTTTGGATAACATCCTTCAAAGCTCAAATTATTTGGTATTCCCTTCCAAATCAACTCTAACTGTAATACGCAAATGTCACATGACTAGGTAAATGTTACCAAATGAAATACACTTTTTGATTTTGTTAGACTTCATATGTTGATTTTCCCTTCACAGATTATGGCATGAGTTCAGCTACCTTGTTCCCTGTATGAACTGGCTTACATGAATTATAAATGAGTCCTTGTGAACTGAAATCTTATCTGAATGTTGAGGAGATTTCCAGGAAATGTGCAGGAAATAAATACAGTGATGAATGCTGAAAAATAGAGAAGAATGTTGTGGTGATTCACCTGTTAGCCAGATTAAAGCATATTCTTTCCTTTTTGTTTTTAAATTTATTCAGTAAATTGACAGAGTTTCTGTCTCTCTTTTCTTCTGTCAGGGCTAGGTCAAAAAAAGCCTTAAAAGCAGCCCTTACCCCTTCCTCCCTAGAAACTTGATTTAATAACTTGCTAGTGCAACTGTTTAGCATCTATCCTCAAGGCACAGAGCTGAACTGATCGGCTCCATAAAGAAAACGAGGGATTATTGTACAGTTCATCTCAATTCCATTACTTGTTAGAAATTCATTCAAGAGATCATAAATTCTGTATTTTTCATTCGTTAGAAGTTATGAAAAAGGGATCAGTATTTTGTGTAAAAAAAACACAAACAAACAGAAAAGTCCAAGGGTTAATATGTTTTCTTTCAATCAAGAGAAAAACACTGCATGCTCTCAGAAGTGTATGCTGCTTCTTACATGCTCTATTTGCCAGCATTTCAGTGTCTTGTTCTTCAGTAGATACCCATACATAAAAATTCCTATTTTGTTTTGTGACTTACCAGTTGTTCAGAAGAAAGGAGAAGCTAGAAAGCATCTGAAACTGCTTCAGAGTAAGCAGCCGTGTTAGTCTGTATCCACAAAAAGATAGATGGCACCATAGAGACTAACAAATTTATTTGAAACTGTGTGATTACCTTTTCAGTCAGATGTCAAAATGTACCACATATCCCCAAGTTAACCTTTTAGAGCATTAATGTTGCACTTGAAATTTTTGCTATTAAGGAAAAGTAATAGCCCAACAAATCATTTAGTGTTCCATAAATATACAGTATTGATCACTGAGTTCAAGTAGTGTTCAGCAAAAAAGGATATAGAAATGCTACAGCATTGGAGAGGAATTAATTAATGATTTTCCCTTCGTCTATGATTGTAATTAAAATAATAAAATAGTCTCTGATACAATCTTTTCTCATGAATTTCACTGAACTGATGGTCAACGATCAAAGTTTTAACTTAGATACTCAAGGATACATGAATTAAGATTGGGTTCTAAATGGCTCCATATTTGCCTGTTTCGTGTACAAGACCTCATGTTCTGTCTTAAATGCCACTTTTCTTTGCCATTTCCCACTCTTTGCTATTCGGATGAATGCCTGCATCACTGCTGAGGTTTCAAGAGCTTGCAGCATCCTGCCATCATAAGATGTTGCTGTGGTTACTGATCAGTGGGTGGATATTTGTTGGGAATTGTCAAGGTTCCTTCCCCACTCTGAACTCTAGGGTACAGATGTGGGGACCTGCATGAAAATCCCCTAAGCTTATTTTTACCAGCTTAGGTTAAAACTTCCCCAAGGTACAAACTATTTTACCTTTTGCCCTTGGACTTTATTGCTGCCAACACCAAGCCTCTAACAGATATAACAGGGAAAGAGCCCACTTGGAAACATCTTTCCTGGGGAAGGCTTGATAAAAATCCTCACCAATTTGCATAGGTGAACACAGACCCAAACCCTTGGATCTTAAGAACAATGAAAAAGCAATCAGGTTCTTAAAAGAAGAATTTTAATTGAAGAAAAAAGTAAAAGAATCACCTCTGTAAAATCAGGATGGTAAATACCTTATAGGATAATCAGATTCAAAACCTAGAATCCCTCTAGGCAAAACCTTAAGTTACAAAAAGACACAAAAACAGGAATATACATTCCATTCAGCACAGCTATTTTATCAGCCATTTAAACAAAACAGAATCTAACACATCTCTAGCTAGATTACTTATTAAGTTCTAAGACTCCATTCCTTTTCTGTTCCCGGCAAAAGCATCACACAGAGAGAACCTTTGTATCTCCCCCCCCCCCCGTCCAGCTTTGAAAGTATCTTGTCTCCTCATTGGTCATTGTAGTCAGGTGCCAGTGAGGTTATCCTAGCTTCTTAACCCTTTACAGGTGAAAGGGTTTTTCCTCTGGCCAGGAGGGATTTTAAAGGGGTTTACCCTTCCCTTTATATTTATGACACCCCCGCCCCAAATCACAGATAGGGTGAAACGCTGGCTGTGATTTCTTCCTGGAGCTCTCAGGGAAAACAGAGTTAGTAAGACACATGCACCTCTAAATATACTACCAAGTATATAAAGACTAACAATATTTTCCACATCTCAAGGATGATTTTAACTAGTTGATTCTGGAAAACTTTCATGGGAGAGTGTATCAGCCACTTTGTTATAAGCTCCTGAGATGTGTTGGATGTCGAAATCTAAATCTTGGAGAGCTAAACTCCAACGAATAAGTTTTTTGTTATTTTCCGTGGCAGTATGAAGCCACTGTAGCGCAGCATGGTCTGTTTGCAGGTGGAAATGCCATCCCCAAACATATGGATGTAGCTTTTCCAGAGCGTAGACAATGGCATAACATTCTTTTTCACTGACTGACCAGTTGCTTTCCCTCTCAGACAGCTTCTTGCTGAGAAACACTACAGGATGGAATTCTTGATCTGGTCCTTCCTGCATTAAAACTGCTCCCACACCACGCTCAGACACATCTGTGGTTACTAGGAAAGGTTTGTCAAAGTCTGGGGCCCTTAGTACAGGGTCAGACATGAGTGTCGCTTTAAGCTGGTTAAAGGCCTTCTGACACTCTTTGGTCCACTGAACGGCATTTGGCTGTTTCTTTTTGGTTAGGTCTGTCAGTGGGGCGGCGATTTGGCTGTATTGTGGTACAAATCGCCTGTAATATCCGGCCAAGCCTAAGAAGGATTGGACCTGTTTCTTTGACTTTGGGACAGGCCACTTTTGGATAGCATCCACTTTGGCCTGTAGGGGGTTGATAGTTCCTTGACCCACCTGGTGTCCAAGGTAAGTCACTCTGTTTAGGCCTATTTGACACTTCTTAGCCTTAACAGTTAGTCCTGCCTCCCTTATGCGCTCTAAGACTTTTTGTAGATGTTCCAGGTGTTCTGCCCAGGAATCCGAAAATACGGCCACTTCGTCAAGGTAGGCGACTGCATATTCTCCCAATCCCACTAGGAGACCATCTACAAGTCTTTGGAAGGTGGCGGGTGCATTCCACAGCCCAAAAGGGAGGACATGAAATTCATACAGCCCGACATGTGTGGTGAAGGCTGACCTTTCCTTGGCAGATTCATCTAGCGGTACCTGCCAGTACCCCTTGGTTAAGTCCAAGGTAGAGAGGAACTGGGCCCATCCCAATTTCTCCAATAGTTCATCTGTGCGTGGCATTGGATAGTTGTCTGGGCGAGTTACAGCATTTAGCTTAGTCGTCCACGCAAAAAATGTATCTCCCCATCTGGTTTGGGAACTAGACCCACTGGAGATGCCCATGCACTGCCAGAGGGGCGAATTACACCCATCTGTAACATATCCTGGATCTCCCGTTCTATAGCAGTTTTAGCTTGAGGAGACACCCGGTAAGGGTGGATCCTAATTGGGTGAGCATTACCTGTATCAATGGAGTGGTATGCCCGTTCAGTCAGTCCTGGGGTGGCTGAGAACGTTGGCGCGTAGCTAGTGCACAGCTCCTGGATCTGCTGTCGCTGCATACGCCCAAGGGTCATGGAGAGGTTCACCTCTTCCACACCACCACCACATTTCCCTTCGTAGTGGACACCTTCAGGTCACTCAGCGTCATCTCCTTCCTGAGCTGTAAACTGACAAACCTTTAATTCTCTGGAATAAAAAGGCTTTAGAGAATTAATATGGTACACCTTAGGCTTTCGGTTGGAGGTGGGGAATGCTATGAGATAATTAACAGCTCCCAGGCGCTCCTGGACCATGAATGGCCCTTCCCACGATGCTTCCATTTTATGGGCCTGGAGCGCCTTTAAGACCATGACCTGGTCTCCTACTTTGAAGGAACGCTCTCTGGCATGTTTATCATATCAGGCTTTTTGCTCCTTTTGAGCATCTTGTAGGTTTTCTTTAGCAAGGTTCTAAAGAGGTTCGGAGAGTGTTTTGTAGATTGGTTACAAAGTCCAGAATGTTAGTTCCTGGAGAAGGTGTAAACCCCTCCCATTGCTGCTTCACCAACTGTAATGGCCCCTTTACCTTGCAGCATATACAAGTTCAAATGGTGAAAACCCTAAATTGGGATGTGGTACAGCTCGGTAGGCAAAAAGCAACTGCTGCAACATTAGGTCCCAATCATTGGAGTGCTCATTTACGAGTTTACGTATCATAGCCCCCAAAGTTCCATTAAACTTCTCCATCATGCCATTTGTTTGATGGTGGTAAGGAGTGGCGACCAAATGATTTACCCCATGAGCTTCCCAAAGGCTTTCCATAGTTCCTGCCAGGAAATTAGTTCCTGCATCTGTGAGGATGTCGGAGGGCCAGCCTATCCTGGCAAAAATGTCTGCTAGTGCCTGGCACACACTTTTAGCCCTGGTGTTGCTTAGAGCTACTGCTTCCGGCCTTCGGGTGGCAAAATCCATGAAAGTCAGTATGTACTGCTTCCCTCTGGGTGTCTTTTTCAGAAAAGGACCCAGAATATCCACAGCTACTCGCTGAAATGGAACTTCAATGATGGGGAGTGGCTGGAGAGGGGCTTTGACCTGGTCTTGGGGTTTTCCCACTCTTTGGCATACCTCACAAGACTGGACATAGGTAGAGACATCCTTGCCCATTCCCTCCCAGTGGAATGACCTCCCCAAACGGTCTTTGGTCCTGTTCACTCCAGCATGGCCACTAGGATGATCTTGTGCTAAGCTCAAGAGCTTTACCCAGTACTTAGTTGGAACTACCAACTGTCTCTGAGGATGCCAGTCTTCCTGGTGTCCACCAGAAAGAGTTTCCTTGTATAAAAGTCCTCTTTCTACAACAAACCTGGATCGATTAGAAGAGCTGAGAGGCGGTGGGTTGCTCCGGGCTGCCGTCCAAGCTCTTCGGAGGCTTTCATCTGCTTCTTGTTCGGTCTGGAACTGTTCCCTTGATGCTGGAGACATCAGTTCCTCATTGGATTGTGGACCTAGGCTTGGTTCCTCTGGAGGCAATGTAGGGGATGGGGCTGTTTCTGTTGACTATGAACCGCTCTCCGCTGATGCACTATGTTGGGGTTCAGGCTCCGGCTGAGCCTCTGGTGTAGGGTTATCGGGTGCTGCCGGTTCAGGTTCGGTGGGTCCCTCTGGTGTTGGGGTTGCAAGTACTGGATTCAATGCTGGCAATGGGTCTGGTGCTAGTTGTTCTGCCGGTTCCGGTTCTGGGACTGGCTCTGTCTGGGTCTCTGGGACTGGATCCACTGCTGCTGTTGCAGACATTGGCCTGGGGTCTGGGTCCATCACCTCTGACCGGGTCCTGGTAGAAGTTTCCAGAACAGAGCTAGGTGTGACGGCTTGTTTAGCCTGGCTGCGGGTGACTATTCCCACCTCTTGGCTAGCTTCACATGATTGGCCAAGTCTTCCCCCAACAGCATGGGGATGGGATAATCATCATAGACTGCAAAAATCCACATTCCTGACCATCCCTTGTACTGGACAGGCAACTTGACTGTAGGCACATTGAAAGAGTTGGACTGGAAGGGTTGAATTGTCATTTGGATCTCTGGGTCGATTAAATTGGGGTCCACTAAGGAAGCATGGAGAGCTGACACTTGTGCTCCAGTGTTGCTCCATGCGGTGACCTTCTTCCCGCCCACACTCACAGTTTTCCTCCCCTCCAAGGGTATCTGGGAGGTATCTGGGTCTGAGGACCTCTGGTGTGATTCCGGTGCAATGAACTGTAATATGTAATAGCAGACAAATGAAACAAAAGTAAAACTAAGGGCAACACTGCTATTTAACAAACACCCTTCAAAAAAAAAAGTTGATGCCAGCCTTTCCTGTCTCTTGAAGAAAGACCATTTGTTTTTCGATACTTCCTTATCCCATTTCGGTGCTTGCTCTCCCTAGTTAGTTCACACTCTTTTCAGGGCATCTGTGACCGGTTTCAGTTGGTCCGCCAAGCCACTAGGGGGCAGTGGGGAGCTACTGCCTCACCGGCAGGCCTTGGTCACACCTTTCTGTTACTAGGGAATTAGCGGAGGGAGATGTGCCGGCCAGAGTCAGTGGCGCACCCCTCAGGCAGGGGGAGCGCTGGCGAGAGTCTGTAGCGTTGTTGGGATTCTGCTACCCGAGGCTATCTGTTGGGATTTGTTGTTGGCTGGGGTAGGGGAACGCAGGCCCCCCCCAACTCCACTGCATTCCAGCCCAGGGCCCTGACAGTGGCGGGAGGAGAGGGTCCTGCCACTGGGTCAGCAGGGAGACATCCGCAACATGCTGACCAAATAGACCCACTGCACTATGCAGTTCTGCCCCTGAACTACTTCCAGCCCAGTCTCTGGAGCGGGTCCCTCTGGTCCCTCCGTCAGGGTATTCCCCTGCTGGCAGCTCCAGCTCCCCCTCCGCATCAGGCTCACGCTGGCCCAGGTTACTGCCTGGCTCCTCCAGTTCCTTTGGGTACTCGGCGGCCGGCAGTCCTGATAGCCCCAGTCCTTCCTCCAGGTCAGGTTTCTCCTGGCCCAGGGCCTCCCCTGGCTCGGCAGCAGGGTCTGGAGGGAACAGCCTGTGTCTGTCTCACTCCCTGGTGCTGCCCTGACTGGTCTAAGGGCCCCACACTTTGTACTTCCTGTTCCACTCCTCCCCTTCCGGGGGGTGGAGTAAGCTTTGTGTGGCCCCACCCACTCAGACTGAGAGAGTGGCTCTTTACCCTCTGGTTTGGAGGGAAACCACCCTGGCTCCCTAAAACATCTTTTCATGGTCTACCTCAATGGCTCAATCTTTCCAGACTGTACCCTTTTCTGGAGTTGGATTTGTCTTGTGTACCCCCAAGTTACACCTCACTTAAAAATTACTTGCTTACAAAATCAGACATAAAAATACAAAAGTGCCACAGCCACACTATTGCTGAAAAAATGCTTATTTTCTCCTTTTGCCGTATAATTATAAAATAAATTAATTTGAATATAAATATTATACTGACATTTCAGTGTATGGTATATAGAACAGTATAAACAAGTCATTGTCTCTATGAAATTTTAGTTTGTACTAACTTCACTAATGCTTTTTATGAAGCCTGTTGTAAGACTAGGCAAATATCTAGGTGAGTTGACGTACTCCCTGGAAGACCTCTGCATACCTCCAGTAACCTGTTTTATGATCTTTTTAAGCCATGGCGTAATTTATTACATATCACCATAAGCATGCATGACCCTTGAAAAGCAAATGATATAATCCCTATTATAAGGAGTTTACAATCTAAGGGCCAGATCCTGTAAACACTTAAATTACTAAGTGCAATGCTTAGTGACTTTACCGGGACTACTTTTGGTAGTAAGCACAATCCCCTCCACACTATAAAGGAACCTTCTTTCCTCATCTAGCCTCTTTGGCCACCCATCCTAATCTATGTTGTCTTTTGCCTTTTTCCCTCCTCTCAGTCCTGGTGACTCTACCTCTCTCCTTACCTTTCAAGCCTCCTCAGCCAGTCTTTTTGCTTTACTTATTACTAAGGCTGCAATTTAGTCACGGAGGTCATGGAAATCACGGAATCCGTGACTTCCAAAGACCTCCGTGACTTCAACCAGTGCCAGCTGGGAGCTGCAGGGGCCCCTGCCACCTGCAGAGACAGGGAGCTTCAGGCAGCAGGGGGGTCCCCTGCAGCTCCCTTCCACTGCTCCCGGCCACCACGCACCACAGGGGTGGCAGGGAGGACCCACATTGCACCTGGCTGCTGCAGGCGGCAGGGCGAATCCCCGCTGCTCCCGGCCACTGTGGGCAGCAGGACGGATGCTGCCACTCCCGACCACTGTGGGTGGCAGGGGGATCCTGGCTGCAGGCAGTAGGGGGATCCCCACTGCTCCCTGCCATGGTGGGTGGCAAGAAGGACTCGTGGAACTCCTGGCTGCTGTGGGTGGTTGTGGGGATCCCGACAGCTCCCAGACTTGGCGGAAGGCAGCGGGAGACCCCCGCAACTCGGAGCTGCCAGTGGAGGGGGACCCTGGAGCTCCCCAACCCCTCTGCAGCTGCCCAGGCTACCCTTTTTGTCATGGATATTTTTAATAAAAATCAAGGACAGGTCATGGAAATAATAAAAAATTCACAGAAGCCTGTGACCTGTTACTTTTACTAACAATATCTGTGACAAAATCTTAGCCTTACTTATTACTTATTTATTATTGTAGTACCTAAGAGCCCTAGTCATGGACCCCATTGTGCTACGCATTGGACAAACACAGAAGAAAAAAGACTGTTCCTGCCCCAAAGAACTTACAATCTAGGTATATGATCAGAGACTACAGATGGGTGCAGACAGGAAGTACAAGGAATGCTACTTCCCTGGGTGGCTGTTCCCATTTCCAGTGGCTACAGGAGATCGCTGATGGAGTTGGAGGACAGCAGGCAGGCAAGCATACCAACAGTTTCTAAGGAACTGGCAATTTCTTTCTTTGCTCTCCATGATCAGCTGGAACTCCTTGAAGTGAGAGGCAGTTGGGATTTATTATTTTCCCCCCATCCTTAATGCCCTTCTTCTCTCACCTGAGGCTGTTGTGCCTCCTGCCGCTACTGCTCTAGGACCTCTTCAAAAAGCCAATGACGGTCAGAGGAAAGGGCCAGTCAGCAACTGAAGTCTGGCTCTTACTCCTACAGCAACAGTAGCTCCTGCAGGATCCCTTGAATTTGAGTTCCACAAGCACCAGTAAGGCAACCCGATGTGCCAAGGAGCTGCCAAATAGCGAGAACATGTTACAGAACTCAGAGTAGCATCCGTGTTAGTCTGTATCCGTAAAAAGAAAAGGAGTACGAAAGTTTATGCTCTAGTAAATTTGTTAGTCTCTAAGGTGCCACAAGTCCTCCTTTTCTTTTTATGTTACAGAACTATGCTTCAGAGCAATATGTTGGATTTGTCCCTCTCCCTAAAGCTAAGTTACACTGCCTGTAGGATTTCTTATGGCCGCAGGGGTGAAGGTAGCCATAACAGGTGGCTCCAAGAAAGATCGGCAGATTCAAGCCAGCTAATAAAAAACAGAATAAAAACCCCACCAAAACCTTTGGTATTAACTTTGGAGACCTATAAAGCTTTTGTAGATCAGCAGCCACAGAGGCTGATTTGTACTAAATAGAGTCCCATAATCAACAAAAACTGAATTCTGCTATGAGAAAGCAAACAAATAAAAAAGGGTTGAATATCAAGAGCAACTAAAAGGCTAAGCACAGAGAAATGAGGTTACACTTTCTATGTTGTCAGCAGGAATATATAATACAGATATAGAGTATATATTGCACAAAAAAATCAAAATTTAATCCTTGAGCTTTTTGTTTACTGAATTTAAGTAAGAATTCTAAATAAAAGGAAATAGTTACCTGTTATACTTATCATATGAAACACACCTCTGATGCAGTTTATTTCTTATCATACTGTATTGTTTTTTGTCATTTTTACCTTTTGCCATTTTTACTGGAAAAGAGAGACTGTTTGCAGTGAGATGTTCCACAAATCATAGTTTCTATGAGACTTTTATTTAGCATTTGTTGTTACAATTTTGCTTTTTTTAATACTTACCTTTTATTTATTTTTTTTCTTAAGGAAATAAGAAAACCATATTGATCTAATACCCAGTCTTAATGTTAATAAGTTATGCTGTGATAAAGTTTGGGATAAAGTTTCAAAACATCTGCATAGGAAGATATGGTCTGAACAAGCATCAAGAACAATAAATAATGAAAATATTGTTGTGAGACAGGACATCTAGAGCCTGATTTTTTAATGCTATCAGATGTGATGCAAAAATGTGTTTGTAATTATGTTAATTTTGTGCACATAACAGGTACATGCAAATGGGTGATTAATCATGTTTCCTCTCACGGCATTCCTCTGTCAGGTGAATAATTAAATTTGCAGCAAATCCAGCCTTCTGTCCCACTCAGCCAGTGTTGTTGTGAGCTAGTTCCACAGCATAGACCAGACACCATAATACCATCAGCTGAAGCTGGGTAGTATCACAAAATAACTGCAGACCTTGGGTTTTGTTTTCCACTTGCCTGTGTTCTCAGCGAGTACTGCTGTAGCTACAAAAGTAGATACTCTGAGAACAGACAGGCTTCTATAGGCACAGTTAGCAGAGATGGATGAATAATGATGTTTTGGTGTGCTGGCAATTTTGAAAACAAACAAACAACTTGTTTCAGATTGAACCAAAACTAAAATATTTCAAAATTTTCAGCAAATGAAAAAGTTGAAAGACATTGTTTTGAGCTGAATGAAATGTTTTTTCCTACCCTAAATGGAAATGTTTAATATCAATTCTGACCTTTAAAAAAAAAGGAAATTCCAAAAGGAAAAGTCATTTTCAGTTGAAACATTGAAATGCTTCATTAATGTTAAAAGAAACATTTCAATTGTATCAGTTTTTCCCCCCAAAAAACAATATGGCAAAACCCACATGAATTTGCAAACTTTTCGCCTAGCTCCAATTGCTCGTGTACATCTGAGGGGGGGAATTTGACCTATAAGTTTTAGAAAAGGAATATTTTGCTGCTTTGTAGGCAACAGCATGTAGCATTAAAATTAGTTTTTAGATTACTCAAAGAAGTACATTATTTTTTCTTATTAACTACTTATGTTTTTCTTCTAGTTTAATTTAAAAAAATATCTCTGTGACCTAAAATTGTGAATAAATTATACTATAACTTCACATTCATAGATTACTATGAATGTGAAGCTTTTTTCACTGGATTTAAATATTTACAAATTACATAAAATTACTATTTCATTTTGCACTGTCTAGCAAAGAGAGCATAGAAGGGGTTTTACTGTATGCACGTTAACCAAATCATACCTTTTTTTCCCCCTCAAAATGAACATACAGTTTGCTCCTGAACTATACCGCAAGCTGGTGATGTCTTGGTTAGTTTCAAGTTTCTGACACATTCTATGACATTTAAAATTCATGGTGTGGTGCCAACTCCATGCCTTTTTTGTGTTCAGTATGCTTGCCTGCAGCATTGGCAGAAAGTAAAATTGTTTGCCTTATAAAACCACACATTTTGCTCTCATTTTGCTCTAAGCCATTTTTGAAAAATAAAATTAGCTGTGTTATGAGACAACTATACACAATTCCTAAAATAAGATAACCTACTAATTTATATTTAGTTTAAACCCTTATTTCTACCATTTCTAATCTATTTTTATGATGTTTGTTGATGTCCTGAAAATCACTGAGCAAATCAATGGCTGGGCTTGGATTAGAATCAAGGATTCTTCTGATTTCCATTCTTTTGGTCTAACTGGTGAAACTGTATCAGTTCCTACTTCCATGTTCTGTGCGGTAGTGGCAATGGTTGGAATTGGCACTTCAAACAGAATGTATCCCCCTTTACCATGTGTGTTTTGCAGTATGAGACCGTGTGTTTGTGTGTGTGTGTGCGTGTGTGTATACTTATGCACATCCATTTTATTTTATTTGTCTTCACTAAATCTTGGTAAGAACAATTTTCGTGTTATTCTTATTACTAGCACTATTAGTAGTACTCCCATTTTGGAACTGTGTGTGCAAGAAGGAAAAAGTTTCACTGCAGTGAAAGTTCTCCTGGCAGCATCCTGAGAGTGGACTATGAAAGATTATATTATAAGAAATGAGGTAATCTTGGAAGTGTTACAAAGTATTACAACATAGGGATTTTCTGTCTTCATCCTATCCTAGATATGCCTTTCAAACTAATGGAAGTTAGGGATGAAAACTTTACTTCATCAAAGCATGTGCTTAAGTTTAAGCATAAGTAGTCCCATTGAAATCAGTGAGCCTACTCATGTGCTAGTCTTAAACATGTGCTGAAGTTCATTGCTGAATTGGGTTGTATATCTGGCACAATATGTGGAATTCTCAGAATAGTCTGTAGAATGTGTTGCTGCCTATCTGGAGAATTTGGAGATGTAACATACTTAAAAAAAACAAACCCAAAATTAATTGTGAGCAGATGCTCAACACAATTAATGCTAACAGCAAGGGGAAAGGAGCACAAGTCAAAATGGGGAGGGGTGAAAGCAGGTTAAAGAATATTTAGATGAGTTAGATGTGTTCAAGTCGAGAGGGCCTGATGAAATTCATCCTAGGAATTAAGGAACTAGCTGAAGCAATTTCAGAACCATTAGTGATTATCTTGGAAAACTCATTGAGAATGCATGAGGTCCCAGAGTGGACAGAAGAGAACAAAGAGGACCAGGGGAATTATAGACCAGTCAGCCGAACTTTGATACCTGAAAAAATACTGGAACAGAATTATTAAACAATCAATTTGTAAACACCTAGAAGATAGTAGGGTTATAAGGAATAGCCAACATGGATTTGTCAAGAACAAATTATGCCAGGCCAGCCTAGTTTCTTTCCTAGGGTGATTGGCCTGCTAGATGGGTGTGGGGAAGCAGTAGACATGATGTATCTTGATTTTAGTAAGATTTGTGACACATTTCCAGATGACATTCTCAAATCAGAGAGCTATGGTCTAGAAGAAATTACTATGAAGGTAAAAAGAAAAGGAGTACTTGTGGCACCTTAGAGACTAACCAATTTATTTGAGCATAAGCTTTTGTGAGCTACAGCTCACTTCATCGGATGCATACTGTGGAAAATAGAGAAGATGTTCTTATACATACAAACCATGAAAAAATGGGTGTTTACCACTACAAAAGGTTTTCTCTCCCCCCACCCCACTCTCCTGCTGGTAATAGCTTATCTAAAGTGATCACTCTCCTTACAATGTGTATGATAATCAAGTTGGGCCATTTCCAGCACAAATCCAGGTTTTCTCCCACCCCCCACCCCCCACAAACCCACTCTCCTGTTGGTAATAGCTTATCTAAAGTGATCACTCTCCTTACAATGTATGAAGGTAGATAGACAACTGGGTCAAAAGCATAGTTATCTATGTTTCGCTGTCAAATTAGGACACATCAAGAGGGATCCTTCGGTACTCCTTCTTGGGTCATTGACTATTCAATATTTTAATTCATGACTCAGATGATAGAGTGGAGAGCCCACTTATAAAATTTGCATGTCATATCAAGCTGGGAGGGATTTCAAGTACTTTGGGGAACAGAATTAAAATTCAAAATACCTTGACAAACTGGAGAATTGGTTTGAAATCAACAAAATGGAATTTAATAAAGACAAGAGCAAAACACTATACTTAGGAAGAAAAAATCCACAAATGCACAACAACAAAATGGGGAATAACTGGCTAGTACTGCAGAAATGGATCTGGGGTTTATAGTGGATCACAGATTGAATGAGAACCAATAATGTGATGCAATTGCAAAAAAGGCAAATATCATTCTGGTGTATTAACAAGAGTGTCATTTAAAAAAACATTGGAGATAATTGTTCCACTCTTCTTGGCACTGATGATGCCTTAGCCAGAGTATTGTGTCCAGGTTAAGAAAGATATGGACAATTTGGAGAGAGTCCAGAGGAGAGCAACAAAATTGATAAAACATTTAGAAAACCTGATCTATGAGGAAAGGTTAAAAAAGTGAGTATGTGTAGTCTTGAGATTAAGGGAGACCTGATAGTCTTCAAATATGTTAGGGGCTGTTATTAAAAGATAGTGATCAGTTTTTCTTCATGTCCATGGAAGGTAGGACAAATAATTGGCTGAACTTACAGAAAAGGAGAATTAGGTTATATATTACGAAACACTTTCTAACTATAAAGATAGTTAAGTACTGGAATAAGTTAACAAGGGAGGTTGTGGAATTACTGTCATCGGGAATTTTTAAGAAAAACATCTTTCAGTGATGATCTAGGTGTACATTACCCTGACTGAAAGAGGGATTGACTAGATGATCTCTTGAGGTCCCTTCCAAGCCTCCATTTCTATGATTCTGTGATTCTATGGAACAATATACATACCTGAGAACTTGAAATGATTCATGTTTCAATCAGAAGTGAAAAAGTAATTGTATGCCATCATCATACTAAGTTCACTTGGAAATTGAAAACTTATTTAAAAATAAAATAAAAGTTTGGTTTGGCTATTGAAGTTTGGTCTGTGTTTTAACTTTACCAAAATCAATAATTGGTCCATATCTCAGCAAATTGTACTCAAATGCATAAACACTTTTCCCAGCTATCTTTCCGCTTTAATTCAAAATGTTGCCAAGATCTTTCTGATAAATTTAATTGGAAGTCTCCAGAAAAAGATATTTTAAAGGAAGGACTTGGCCAAAAAGCCGTAGTAAAACAGTTTTTTCCATGTGTAACATCTATAAAAATGCTTTGTCTGAATAACCTTGGTTAATTTCTTGCCAGTCACAGTTTACGCATGCCAAATTTGAAGATGAAAATAATTTTACTGAAAGAGCAGGCCAAAATCAGAGAAATTAAGCCTTAACCTTAAATGCAGAGTTACTGCTGCTGCACCAATATATGTAGGGGAGTGAGGTTCCTATGCTGCATGTCCCCTTTGGATGGGGAATGGGAGGAAAATGTGTCAGAAGGGTATGGAAGTGAGTTAGGAATTTGGGCTGCTGGTTTGGAAGTGGTCAGGAGGAGGTGGAAGCGTGTGGCACAAGTGGTGAAGGTTAGTAATGAAGTGTGATTTCTTCAGATCTTGTCAGAATGATTACCACAGTTTTGAAGTCAGTTTTTATGAGGAAAAGCATTAGATTGTGTCTGCACGCAAGATCTCAGAAAGTTCCTTTAATAAGCCTCATTTCAGTTTCAAGTAGAAGGTAGTTTTTGGTTTATTGTTCTTGATGTTTCTTTATGTATATGAAATTGTAAAAACAAGACAAAAACAACTCCTCCCCCTCCCCCCCCCGATTATAACAATTGTCACAACATGAGCAATACCTGAGGCCCATATCTCAAACACAGGAAGGCTGATGCCGCTTGGATTTTGGCAAAACAATTGCCTGCCTGCACAGGCTACACATGTAAAATTTGAAATGGAAATGATTTTAGAGGAGGCCAAAATGGTGGGTTGAGATTTTCGAAGCTGAGTAGAGGATTTAGCCACACAACTTCTATTGATTTCAATGGGAGTTGTATGGCTACATTGCCTAGTCACCTATGAAAATCTCAGCCTTGTCCTTTATTGGAAAACAAAGCACTAAGGGGAGGATACTGCCTCCCCATAATTTCTATATGGCTTTTTCAGTCTGTATTGCATATTGCTTTTTGTGTATGCCCACTTTTTTTTTTTATTTCTAGCTGCAGGTATTTCAAGGCATGTTTTTCCCAGGGAATAGTCAATTAACCTTTTTACAACAAATCCTCTTTCTCTATAAAGTTAACATTTTTTTAAAAGGAAAAGAGTAAAAAAACTCTTTCAAAGAGCTACCTAATATCTTGTCTTTATGATGTTTGCCAACGTGGCCCATTGTGTTGTATTTTTATGGAGAAGCAAATGTTTTTAAAGGGTATGTGGACAATGGATTTTATATTGATAATGGATTTTAATGTCAAAATGGTAGTCTTAGTATCAATGGCAATTTGCTAATGCGAGCTCTGTAGTGTAAGAGTAAAGAAAACTTTATGTGCAATAATACGGCTAACATTTGCAGCTCTGTACCTTAAGATGTATTTGTTTATCGTGTAAGAAGGTAGTCCGTCACAGCTGTCAATGATAATCTTCCCTAAACCACTCCACCTATAACAATTCCAGTTGTATCAATCAGACAGTTTTAATGCTCTGTAAACAAAGACATTCAAGCAGAAGCGAATGATGTATATACAATTTTAAGAGGGAAAAGATCACTGTATTAAGGCCTCACCAAAAAGATCCAGTGGATGTTCCCATAAAAAAAACAAACAAACCACTTTTTGCCACAATATGTAACAGTAACATACTTTCTATATTTTACTTTCAGCTCCTTATAAAACCCTGAAAACAGATATTATTGCTGCTATAATTATTATCTTACATGTGTTTGCCTCTTATCCATAAGATTTCTGCAGCACTTTTTAGCCTTACTGATGATAGTGTGTGTATATGTATGCGTATACACAAACACACATATACATAATAAAGCTATAGGATGTTTTTGCTCCCCACTGAACTGCACTTGCCTTAGTTGTGAAACATGGTGACTGTTTAACAGTGCACAACACCACCACATACACCAGTTTAGGACAAAAAATAGGAGGAAGAGTGGTCAGCAGAAGGTAGTAACCGTGAATGGAATGTTGCAGGGCATTGAGGCTAACACTCATACTTTACTGTGGAATCTTTAATGACCACAAGGAGACACAACCATGGCTTTGTGTGTCTGCAGAAAGTGGAGCAAGCAACAAGCCAAAGAGAGTGAATTTTTGCAGCTTGTCTTTGCTCATCTTTGCTTCTGCTCCTGCTGCTTAATGAAAGTACCTTGGTTTTTCTGGTTCTGTTTATCTTTTCTTAGCCTGGACATTGAATAAGCCTGACCTTTCTAGTAGTAGATATTCTTGAGATCCAATCAAGTTAATATCTGTAGAGTTTACTAAGGAGTTTTGCTTTAACATTTATATTTGGTTTAGGAAATGTAATAGGGATATTTTAGGGCATTCCTTGGATACTAAAAGAAAAGGAGTACTTGTGGCACCTTAGAGACTAACCAATTTATTTGAGCATGAGCTTTCGTGAGCTACAGCTCACTTCATCAGATGTATACCGTGGAAACTGCAGGTATACACGAAAGCTCATGCTCACGAAAGCTCATGCTCAAATAAATTGGTTAGTCTCTAAGGTGCCACAAGTACTCCTTTTCTTTTTGCGAATACAGACTAACACGGCTGTTCCTCTGAAACCTTTGGATACTAGAATTTCTACATGTGACGTTTTTACTACCAACTGCCTTTGCAAGGCAAGATGATAAGAGAACAGTTCACACTAGTCCAGAGTACAATATTATGTTTAACTTAGATTTTTGTTTAAATTTTGGTAATTAAATTTGAGACCCACAAGAGCTCGTACCTTTATGTACCCTTTATGTACTGAAGAAATAAGGAAGACTTAATGTGGAAATGGCAGTCTCTTGAAGTGTGATTCTTATTTTTATATCCCATCAGAATATCAGTGTAGCTGCTGCTTCTGATGCCCTCTTGGGAAGATGGTTAAAGTTGATCTGCAAAGGATTTGTAATTCTTTAAAAAAATTAGTTTGTGCACTTTGAAGCATCTTCATAATTATATAAAGAGAAGACCTGAAATATTTTTATTTCGTTTTGCTTATCTTTTTTTGCCCTCCTCTCTTTTTAAAACTTAAAAAACAGCATGGATTACAACTCTGGTTTTGCTTTAGGACTTCTTGGGTGTATCAGGAAATGTTTATTCTGAGCTCTCAAACTCTAATTGAAAAGACAGAGATAATGGATCATTAGCAAAGATTAGAGCTGGGGGGGGAATGGTTTTTTTCCCCCATCCTGCAAGAATTTTCAAGACTTTGAAAGGTTTTATTATTCCGAATTCAGATGAAAAGTTGAAATCTTGAAAGTTTTCACAAACTGGTGGGAAAAAATAGGTAATATCAATCTTAACAGTTTGTTTTGATAATTTTGGTATATTTTTATTTCAGCCAACTTTTTCATTTATAAAACATTGAAATGGAACATTTTGACAATTTCAAAACAGTTTTTAAATTTCAAAATGTTTTCAAAATGGGACCTTTGTCACATTCGATCCTTTCCTGCAATCAGTTTAAGTTTGGATGAATTGGCCTTTTCTGACAACAAAAAATCCCAACCAGCTCTAACAAATGCTCCCCATCCATATCAACAGGCTTGACGGGGCTGGTGGTTAAAGGGGGAGAGTCCGTGCAATGAAGGAGGGAGACACTCGCCAAGGGAGAATAGGTAGCTCCTGTTCCTGGGAGTCTCTGGCACCCATTGACCAGCTGGGTGAAATGGGTGCCTGATTGACCAGCGTTCCCCAGCTCCCAGGATTTAACCTGGAGTGGGGGGTATGTGGATCCTCTTTCAGTTCCGTTCCAGCGGCCCACCCTACCCACCTGAACTAGGAATTGGAACCCAGCCTGACAGATGCTGTGTGTCTAGCCAATCACCTGTTTATTGTGTTTGGAAGGAATTGTTTCTCCCATGGGCCAGTTGGTGGAGGACCAAGGAGCTTTTTGCCTTCTTTTCAGCACATTCAAACCACAAGTATCAGAGGTGTAGTCGTGTTAGTCTGGATCTGTAAAAGCGGCAAAGGGTCCTGTGGCACCTTATAGACTAACAGACGTACTGGAGCATAAGCTTTCGTGCGTGAATACCCACTTCATCGGGTGTACCCACAGTAGGTTAAGTACAGCAGTGCAAGTAGGCTGGTACACTGTCATACCAGCAAGCTATTTATAGCTGGTATGGTGTACCGGAAAGACACAGCAGGAGCCCTGCCGGAGGAGAGGGCTGGGGGGCAGGGCTGGGAGTTCTGCTCCTTTCCCTGATGGGAGGGGAGCAGCGAGGAAAGGAGCAGAATGCCAGCAGCTCCTCCTGCGGCTGTACCCTCCCCGCCTCCCGCCCTGTCTCTGGCGCAGCAGGAGAAGGACAGAGCCCCCCCGGTAACATGAGATGGATCATGGCGAGGGGATGGGGACAATGTGGGGGCCCCGGGCTGGGGGCGGGGCAGCGAGAAGTCACATGGAGGGTCACATGGGGAGGTCACTTGTCCCCCTTAGCTGGTTCCTCCCTCTCCCCACCTGTACCAGTAGGATATGGATTTTACTTGCACCACTGGTTAAACAGGAATGTGCCTAGTACCTAACTGAGTTACTGAGATGGAGCTATTTATTCATCACAACTTGTGGTCAGTTTCCAGTGTAGATATTCAGGCTTCCTCACTTTGTGGGTCTCAGAGCCTGGGTTCTAGCTTAAGTGAGAGTGACTATTCTGTTAATTTTAGCCCTGTCATGAGGGTTTGAGCCTAACTTGCTGCCACCAGATTCTTTTAAGCTGTGTAGACATATTCTTGAAGACCGGGATAAGAATGAATATGAAGGGCTGACTATAACACATCTCCCTCCTGCAGGGCTTTTACATCTCCCACTGAAGCATCTGGTACCAGCCACTCTTGGAGTCAGGATACTGGGACTAGGGAGAATCTGGCTCCAGTCCCGAATGGCAATTCCCATGTTCCTTCTCTACACTAGATAGGATCTCCTTTTCCAGTGTGAAAATCTAGCAGGAAAACAAAATAAAAACAAACGTTTATGCCTTCTTTATTCATCATTTTTAAAAAGCCAAAAAGAAACAAAGGCTATTTTTTCCCCTTTACATGAGTTGCTAAGAGTTATGACCTTTTGATTTTGTGCAGAAACTCTTTGCACTGATATTCCTTCAAAGCTTCTTTGTAACACTTTGCAAAGGAATAAGTGGGGATTCTTTTTTTCCCTATCTGTTACTTCCTTTCACATGACTGGCTTTGTTTTATCTTCAATGCTTTCTTTGGTACACTGCAGATACATATATGGCTTTTATGGGCTCAATACAATGACTTGAAATGTTAAAGGAGAGTTGTCCCAAGAGATATCAAGAAGGAGAGTGACTGAATAGCCATGGCCTTGATAAGTAGCAATCCCAACTTCCAGAAACGATTTTTACACATACAAAATTATATTTTTGGACTGTCTCATTCTAGCAAAATGTATTTCCAGTGTTAAAAAAGGTTGTGTCTTAATGTATGTATATTAATTATGTAACCAAAGAGAGCAGTAAAATTATCTGAATGAAAACATTCAGTATTAATGAGTTGAGTGAAGTTATAATTAAGAAGAGCTCTTTAACTTATTAGCAGTTCTTAACCATTACATCAAAACACAGCAGGATTTCAAGTACTGTTCAAAATTGTTGTCTTGCGAATAAAAGATTTAATCTTAATAATATGATATAAAGCTTTTTACAAGTTTCTTCCCTATGTCTGTAACACTTCTGTACCTATTTTCTGTGATAATTATCCTTCATTTATTTCATAGGCAATATTCCGGAAATAATCCAAATATACACTAGAGTCTAATGAGAGCAGATTTTGGCCCCATCTTTGGACATTGCTTAGTGGAATGAAAACCAGTGGGTGTCTCCAAACAGGATTGTTTCTATTCCTGTGTTGATGGGCAAAGGTGGGGAAGTCATAAGAATCTTATCCCTCCCTAAGCAGTGACCAGGCTCAGTCCCCTGGTCGTGCTAAATTGGCAGCACAAGATATGCTCTGATAACACTTCCCAAAATGGGACTGATTAGGGCTGGACCATGTCCCTTTCCTGTTGCCCTCAATGTCCAGTGGAGCTGGGTTTCCACAGGGGAAATGTCCAATGCACTCTGTATCCATTGGGTCTGGCGGGTATTTTTCCTCACTCACATGCAATGGTCCAGGAATTACTGCTGCCCTGTATGTGTCAGAATTCTCTAGGTTATAAAAATCACAAACCGTCCAATCCTTGCTTTGTTTTAAGAGCCAATCTACTGCTGGGTCTACAGAACTTACTTTACCTCACGTGGCTACTGCTAGGGTAGTTTAATGCATGCAGAATGCCTTTGAGATTAAAAGCAAAAGCAAAATGTTGCTTTGATTTTTTTTTTAAATTGCATTGAAATATAAAATTTTCTATAGGTAATCCTCCTACTGATACACACTCTTATCGACTTCTGTGGAGCATTGTTCCCAAAAGCATCTGTGTATGATCCAGAGAACAATATACCAGGTCTAATGTTACAGTAGCAGTCAGTGTTTCAGGTGTTAGTGTCTGCTGGGAGGAAAAATCCTATAATTTCACTGGACAATATAAGAGTAGCACCCGCCCCGTCCAGAGTAGGTTGGCAGGAACCTCCATGACAAGAGAGACTCAGTTGTTTGCAAAGTTACTTACATCTTTACTCTAAGGCCTCATGCACATTAGAAATTTAGCCTGTTCAGGCTGTCAGTGGCCAGCCACCAATGCAGACTTTAAACCCATGTCTTCACTAAGGTAAAAGCTGGTCTTTTTTAACATGTGTTCCCTAACATATTAGTGAACACGTGTTAAAATGCTAGTGCACAAAAGACAAGGGAGAGGAACACATACACAAAATTCGGACATGTCACATATTTTGCATAACGCAGTCACATTTCCCTTCATCATCACACTCTTCTGCATAAGGGAAGTGATCTCATGCACAGTTGAAGAGAGAACATGGCAACACAAGGAAATGGTGGGGAAAGAGAAAGGATTAGCTGCCCTTCCCTATGCTGCCCATTTCAGCAGGCCTGGGGGAAACAGCTGTTCAGAAGCTCTCTCTCTTTTGCCACAGCAGGTAGGGGTTCTTAGGATCCAATCCCCTTTTCCGGAGCTGCTGTCTGGAACTTCTGGCCCCAAAACTACCTCTTAATGCTCTTGTCCCCAGAATACACCCCCCACAATTAATTTCAAAGTGCCCCAGCCCTCTGACCAGCTGTGCCTATCTTCTTCAGGGGATTGGCAAGGAGAGATGTTGCCCTCACACCTCCAGTCTGAAAGGGGCACCATCATCTTCACAGGAAGGATCCCTGTCTTTCTTCACTCCTGCAGGACAATCCCAGGTGGTTTCTGCACTGAGCCAGCTGATTTTTATAGGCTGGGCTTTGAGAAAGCTTTGCTCCTGGACAGTGGTTGCTGTGCTGGGGGATCCCAAATATGGGCTTGAGAAACTCCTGCCAACTGAGAGAAGGGCCTCACAAGGGCCCTGTCTATAAAAGGCAGGGCTCAGCCCTCTACCTACCTTGTATATAGTGTCCTTTGTTCCCTATTAACCTGAGAATGGCTGAATCTTCTCTCCCCTCTCCCAACCATCTTGGAGGCAGGCCTGTTGCTACAAGCAGACATTTGGAGGCTCCTCCTGCTCAACATCCACATACCGTCTTCCTGATACCTCTTCCTGAAGAGGTACTCCACCCTTTGCTGTCTTCATTACTACCTCCCACTCCTATCCAGTCTACCTTCAATTCTGCCTCTCTCCAGAGCGCCTCCTTTTCCTTCCATTGGTGCTGCTCCTCTTGCTTTGGGAAAAGTGGGGAGCAAAATGAAGTGATGGTCCTAACAGCACTTCTCCCAGGCCTAAAAGGGAGGACTGAAGACTACATGAACTTTCCTTGTTCTCCCAAACATTGCACATTTCGGAATAATGTGAAGGGAAGCAGCAAGTCCCAACAAAGAAGGGGTCACTAACGTTGGTTTTTGAGGGGAGGAGCAGAGGTGTTGCCAGTTCACATTTCTGAGGGAGAGGAAGACATTTTCACCACTGGACCTTCTCTCCTTCAGACTGTGGTCTTTTTTGCCTCCCCATAGTTTCTTAAAGCATCTCCCCGTCTCTTTGGCTGTTCTGTGCAGCTGCATATATGAGATTTCTTGCTAATGAGAAAAAGTGACTAATCTCTTCTATGACAGGTTTCAGAGTAGCAGCCGTGTTAGTCTGTATTCGCAAAAAGAAAAGGAGGACTTGTGGCACCTTTTAGACTAACCAACTTATTTGAGCATAAGCTTTCGTGAGCTACAGCTCACTTCATCGGATGCATTCAGTGGAAAAACTTTGTTAGTTTCTAAGGTGCCACAAGTACTCCTTTTCTTTAATCTCTTCTATGTGGTTCACTCAAACAGTGGGGACAAGAAGTCTTACATGTGAAACTACACAAAAGTTGGCTGTTGGAAATTACATTGGCTTAGCTAGCATTAAGGCAAGTCTATTAAATTTGGGTCTGCAAACTCTGGCAATGCTTTAGTCTCCATGATGAGAATGTATGCAACATTAGACTAAGAAAGTTAAGAACATGCCGATTGCTCAATATCAAAGTTGATTCACATATAAAATATCTCTTTGATGGGGAAGATGAAGATTTATTGTTCCTTAGACCAAACTGAATGCAGGTATACATATAAACTGACATGTAAACTGACTACCAATATCTCATTATACTGATTGTGTCACTGCATTTGTTAGTTGAAAAGGGATATAAATAAGAACTGTCTAAATAAAGGAATTTAACTCAGTGTAACTTGATTGTAAAGAAAATTCAACAATGTGTTGAAGAGAAAGCTTGTCCATTCATATTATCCTTCATTCTAATTGGCTGTGGTGCTATATTTGCATGTGTTAATGAGGGCAATGTCATACATAGCAATGACTCTGACCAAAATAACATTGTCTTGCCTCCAGCATTGCTACACTTTATCGATAAAGAATTTTTCATATGTGTAGGGTAAGTGAGTAGTGTTAATTATTTAAAGGTTCAGTCTTCCTCTGCATGTGGCCCTGTTGTTGGTTTTGGTTGCCATTCTGAGAATTTGTAACACTGTGGGAGCTGGATTTTCATGGAAGGCCCTTAATAATTAAATAAATCCTACTTGTTCAGAATTAGACTTTGCAGATGTTAATACCTTATTTGTTACATCCCTAATACTCTAATAAATATCTCTGTATATTTCTTTCCTTTGAGTGGGTTCATTCAGCATAGATTTATAGCCTGCCTATGTTAAATGACAAATAACTGAGCAAAGTTAGCATTAATCATTTCCAATGCTATACTTGCTTTCAGGTATTGTTGCTGGATAAGTGACTTTTGCATTAAATCAGGTGCTCTTTGCTCTGTGAATTTGTTAAATAAGCATCCTTTTATTTGTCAGCGTGGCATATTTTTAGGTTGCTTCATCCATTAAGGTGCATATTGGATTTAAAGAATGTATACACAATGGTTTGCAGACTTTGTGGATTGGAATTTGTTTCTTGTATTTGTTTATTATTTTTTAATAGTGCAACACATTATCCATCTGCAAATTTCTTAAGGCTTGCTTTCTTTTTTTTTTAACTATAAGGAATGAGTCAAGGATATATAAAAGTTAAGGGAGTAAAGCATCATCTCACTTTTTACCACAAAAATAATGAATTTTTATATCAGAAATTACATCAAGAGCTAGCATGGCCCATTTAGTCATGCATGGTAGTAGGAAAGTTTAATTAAAATATAAAGATAGACCTTGCTGGTAAAATCATAAAGTACCTTTTTTACACAGTGCACAACCTTTCAAGTGGATCATTGTAAGCTTAACAGTCTAGGTTTTGTTTTTAACAGACAAGTGATGAAACAGTAACATCTAGAGTATTTGTAATTATCCAACATTTTAATCTACCAGTATTTAGGCGTTTAGGATTGAGGCTTTGTGGATTTTTAACCTAGTTATTAAACTGTGCTTATTTCATAATTACTGTCATATTGCCTGTAATTTAGAGCAGTCTATGATATTCTTAATAGAACCACAGCTAAATTGTACCAAGTGTAGACAGTAATGAATGTAGTGCATGAATGGAGCACAGCATGCATGAAAGGAGAACATACCAAGGACAAAGGCAGATTTGGTAATGATCATAACCAAGCACATGAGGGATAGCAAATACTGCTGTTTCTTTTTCTTTTGGAACACAGTGTTGGTTGCAAATTTTTATTTTCAAAATCATGTTTGTTTATCCTCAAATGTGCGAACTAAGTGCTTGAAGAAGACAATGCTTTAACAGTAGCCACCGATTATTATGAAGCAGGAGGCATATTGTTTTTAAAGCCATACAGATATCTACATCTGCTGACATTAGGTATTATAGGGACATTGCATACCTAATATTTCTGTTAAATTTACTGGATGTCAGAACTCTTAATTAAAGATGCACAATATAATCATGAAGCAAACCAGTCATTGTTGATTATATTTTCTTATTGCAATAAATTCTGATGGAGTGTCAAATTCATTTCATCATTACTTGCTCATGAATGTTGTAAAGATAATAGCAGATGGAATGACTGTCCCACAAAACATTAAGATGTGACCACAGTGGTGGTGAAAGTTAATTGCTGTTATCAGGCAATATAACAGTACAATGCTGTTATCACAAACCAGCATGAGTTCACATGTTCACAGCAATTGTTTTAAATCCATGTAAAATAATGGACAATCTGTGCTTTAAAAGGGCAAAATAGATTCATGCTGGTTCATGGTGGAAATGTGAATTAATAAAAGCAGTATATATAGGTGATTTTTTTACAGGTGAGTTTATCTTTTCCTTTCTGAATGTTGGTAATCTGTTCTCAGTTTCTGTAGTTTCAGTCTTTCCATAGTACATTTAACAAATGTGTGGAATCAGGACTCACCAAAAGATGAAAATTGCAAAAGTACTCCTTCAGTGATCTGAAGATGAGTTCTTTGTAAGCTCGAAAGCTTGTCTCTCTCGCCAACAGAAGTTGGTCCAATTAAAGATATTATCTCACCCACCTTGTCTCTCTAGCTTACTCCTTAGTAAATTTAAATACTTCACTAAAGTCCAGTGTAATTGTGTTTTTAATTGATTCAGAATTATTTTAATTGGATCAGAATTGCAATAATCCAAAACAAATGAAGTAAGTAGTAAGGAGTCCCTTGTTTACAAGCTGCTTTCAGGTCAACATTATTCTTAAATTTAGTCTTCAATCAAATTTAGCTGCATTTGCCAAGAGTCATTTTTGAATGCTGTGTTCTGGTCTTGGAAGCACAGTAACCTCCCACAGTCTTGAAACTTCTTAAAAGTTCCGCACAACACACATGCCAACAGAAGTAATTTGCAAAGAGTACTTAATATATATATTAAAAATTTCATTGGCAGATTAAGGTCCTGATCCTGAAAGTATTCACATCAGCATGGCCTCAGGTACCTGCCAGAATCCTGTTGTCTACTAAAAGATTGCTTCTCCTTCCATTTCAGCTCACAATCCTTCAAGATTTAAGAAGCCAGATTAATAGGGGGTATATTTTGTCATGAAAGGCTACCAGGGTAGAAAGTTAATTTTGTCTGTGTCCTTTTTATTATTGTTATTTGATTTCATGAAAAGTGCTAGATTAAGAGCCCTGAAGATCAAAATCCCATTTTCATCCCTAGAGAAGGCACAGCAGTACAAGCATATGCTGAGGCAGTGCACATTTTCCCAATGCTGCCCTATCGCTGTGCCTCAGATATGTTCTACAGAAATCACTTTCAGTTTCCTGCCCATCCAGGTCTTGGTGCCTCAGCTGCAATCACTACCAGTGATGGCAAATAGGGTTAATTGAGGTGCTTGTTTTCTTAATGTAAATGTGTCCTTTGAGGACTGTCCTAAAATGACCAAATCAATTCACATAGGCAACTACAGTATAAGCAGCCATTAGATGTTGGTAACTTTCAGTTGCTGTCTTGACTGAGATTTAAAATTGTGATCTAAAGGTGAAGGGCTCACTGTTTCATTATCCCCTCCAAGAGCTGACCTCCTCCCCCTGTTTTCAGTTTGTCTGTGTATTGCATAAGTAATTAATAAAATCATCACAGTTCGTCTATCTGTCTGTCTATCATGATCATCATGTCATATATTTCAAAGCAGCATATAAATTGACTGTATTTCACTTGCAAACATAAGTTCCGCCCATATATCATTGTTTCCTTAGTAACAAATATATTTCCAAATGGAAAAGTGGAGTGATACACACAAAGAGATCAAAAAGGAAACAAACTAAGCAAATTATCAGGCCTCCTTTGTATTTTTCATTCAGCAGAATATACATAGTCCAATAAATGGGTTTATGATGTACTCTGCAAGTAAGTTAGATCTGCTTTAGACTTTAGATTGAGAGGTCCTGGCTCACTGTCTGAACTGTTATCTATGGAGTGTGTCTGATTACATCTCATGAGGATGTCTAGCATCTTCCAAGTTCAAGTCCCAGTCCTTGTGGCTCTGACCTATCTTCATTTTTGTTGCTCTAGAAAAGGTATTAGCAGGGGTGTTACCACTGAGAGATTATCAAAGGTTCACTTAGGGCCAGGTTCTGCTACCCGTACTCTTTTTGAGTAGTAGAATCATAGAATGGTCACAGTGAAATTAATTTCAAAGGGACTGCATGGGCAGTAAGATGATAATAAGCGAGTGAAGTTCACACCTTTGCAGAGGACCAGCATAAAGGTTATGCACCCCTTAAATACTACTTACACCCTCAAAATAGAGTTTAAATGGTGCATAGGCCTCATGCTGGTCCTCTGCACAAGAGTGAATATCACCCAGTGTGACTGAATGTAGCAGAATCTGGCCCTGAAGTGTTTAAGGAAGTAATGAATACCCTTAAACATGCTGAGAAATCCTCACTTGACATGGCGTGTCCCACCCTGGTGTATGAGTAATGTACTTGGATGTTTTGTTAATGTACAAGGCTCAGACACATTTTTTTGGTGAGCACTTAAGAAATTATTTATATAAATGTATATGGAATTTAATTTAGTTCAGAAGAAAACGGCTATCTCAAATAGTAAGTTACAATTGTGCCTTAGTACATGGGAAGGATTTACAACCAATAACAACGGTGGAAGATTCTATTACAGAATGAAGGCTGTTGCATAATATTGCCGTATTCAACAATGAACATGTAGCCATTTACAGTTCTGTACATTTTCATTGGTTTGAATTACAGAAACACAATAACAGATTTCAGAGTAGCAGCCATGTTAGTCTGAATTCGCAAAAAGAAAAGGAGTACTTGTGGCAACTTAGAGACTAACAAATTTCACTAAGGTGCCACAAGTACTCCTTTTCTTTTTGAGAAACACAGCAGTCGCTGGAAAAAATAAAATATGGATATGGTTCATTTTGAACTGGGTTTTGACCTTGTTAAAGTGAGCAGCATTTTCTCATCTCTACATGTACTTCCATCAAAATGTGGCCCAGGGGAGCCAAACGTTTTATATGTTTTAACAAGCTAAGTGCTTTTATAAAAGTGCTATTAATAGGATTTATTCTAATTGCACGTTAAGACATATTGGCCCTAAATCATAGATAGCTTTAGTTTATATTATAGGTTGGATTTCAAAAGCAAAGCAGCAGAGCAGAAATTATCCTGACCACAGTATTTTTAGGGCCTAGGTTTTTTCGTTATTTTTACACTGAATGTCATCACCTTTTTAAAAGCTGTAGGCTCTGACCCTGCAACATATAGTGTGCAGCCAGAGTCCTGTGTGCACATGAAGCATTGAATCAATGGGGCTCAGCATGGGCACAGAACTCTGTTCATATGCTACAGGGTGCATGATTGGGGTCATGTTTAGGCTTAATTTCTAAGGAAACACATTGAACTGCTTATTTATATGTACAAAATTTCAAGCAATTGTGACAATTTCATACACAGCTGAGGCATACAAGTATGCATTCCCACCAAAAGAGCGCACTGTACTGAATGATCAAACCCTAGGGCCAGATTCTGTCATCCTTACTCATGTTGAGAGGCCAGTTTACTCAATCTGGAGTAATTAATGGTGAATCACTGAAATTAATGACCGGTTTCAGAGTAGCAGCTGTGTTAGTCTATATTCGCAAAAAGAAAAGGACTTGTGGCACCTTAGAGACTAACCAATTTATTTGAGCATAAGCTTTTGTGAGCTACAGCTCACTTCATCGGATGCAGTGAGCTATAGCTCACGAAAGCTTATGCTCAAATAAATTGGTTAGTCTCTAAGGTGCCACAAGTACCCCTTTTCTTTTTGAAATTAATGGTGTTCTTTACAGAGGAAGAACTCCTCAACAAGAATAAGAGCTCCAGAATCTGGACCCTTGATTATCTGTACACTGACAATGTTTTTCATCAAAAGCATGTGTATTCAAGTGTAACCCCTTGTAATTATTGCCATGTACAATGCTTCCCCTTAATAATGTGTTAAAATATTTGATAATTGCCATGTATTCAGATTGCACTATGTATCCTTCCAAGGCAATGTTCAGTGAAAGGAGAGCATGTTTTTCAGTGCCTGTTTTGTTCCAAATGTATCCCATTTTAACTGGATAAATAATGCATGCAATGAGTGCAATGAGAGTGATATAACCAAAAGTAAAGGAGTACTTGTGGCACCTTAGAGACTAAACAATTAATTTGTTATTTATTTGTCTCTAAGGTGCCACAAGTACTCCTTTTCTTTTTGCAAATACAGACTAACACGGTTGCTACTCTGAAACATAACCAAACTAATACACACAGGAAAAATTAGTTAAATGTATGTTATATCTACAATGGATTACAAATGTGTTACATAGGAATAAGTTTTGCTCCACTGTTCACTGTGGTCATTAGTAAGGTTAAGGATCGTTTTCTAATTGTCTCCTCAGTGAGTGGCACACATTTTGTAAAATAAGAAAGTGGACTGTTTTACTCCACTAATTAATTTCAGAAGTTGTTAGACTCAAACAATTATACATATTATTTAAATCAAGAAAAGGAGTGATAATATATATAAAGTGTTGTATGGAACTCTGTTATACTTTATATCAAAATCTATTTTAGTTCATGCCTTTGTATGAAAAGAAATTCTGGCACAGATCATCTTTTTTTTTTTTTTTTTTTTAATTGACAGAATTGGAACAGCAAGATTATGCAAATTTACAACTGTTTAAAAATGCCCCCTAATATATTAAATACTAAGGAACAAATTCAAACAGTGTAAACTGTGATCTATTAAATTTCATTGGTAGCCATGGAAATCACATTTGAATTCTTAATTTAACAAGCCATAAGTTTTTTGCATTTGGATGAGCTTTAAAAATTGCAGTTTCTGAAATATTTTCTGCCAGTACCAGAGCCCTAAGTGTAAATTAGTGCTTCAGTGCAGGAGCAATATTTTAATGACAATTGTTCCTTATAAAATAAAAAATAAATAATAGATTGAAGAGTAACTATAGATCTTTTGATTTTTATTTTTAGATTTTTTTATGCAAACACAACAAGTTTTTTGAGCCTTGAGTACCAAATATACTACATAATTCTGTGTCTCTATTGCACCCATCATGGAGAGTTTTCAAGAATGCACTACAAACCATATAAATGTAAGGAATTGCAGGGAAAACAGAAGGCCAAGCACTAAAAATCTCAGCAACCATTCATTTACGAAGAAAACGTAAGATAAAACAAATAGCTTTGAAATTTAGATTTTTAGAGTCCCAATAGCCAGATTATTCTGCGTATGTTATGTGTAATGCTAAATCCTTTTTTAGGAATTAGTGTCTAATTCAGATTAATTTTTGCTTTAATTGTACCTTAGTGACAGATGATAAAAAGTTTAATGAAAAGTCCGTTATATAAGCTACTTGAATCTCATGCAGTTTAATTATATAGTTCACAGTCTAATAAAATTATTTTTCAAGGTTCATTGAGAAAAGCCTAATTTAAGTCAATAAACCTACCAGTAACTTAATGATAAAAAATGTTACTTCAAAGGTTTCCTTAATGTGAATTTACTAGCTGCATGAAATTGTCATGAAAACTGAAATGAAAGTGGCGGAAACATAGAGCAATACAAATATGTTCCTTTAGAGCCAGTAATGAGGGAAGTATTTCGTTGAAAGCAAATTAAAGCCCAGCCAGAAATATGAGGCATTTTACTCTTTATGTGTATCTGAGGCTTTTTTTTTCTTCTTTAAATGCTGTACCTGCATGTTAGTATGAGGATTTATTTAAATAATGTATAATTTGCCAGCCTTTTTATTAATCCATGAATAACTAAATCAAGCTGAGATCACTTTCGAATGTCTGCAGCAGATTGCGTTTAATATAAATTATACTTGGTTTAGCACTCTGCAAATAAATTCCTTTCATGTGGAAAATAGAAATGATGTATATCTATAAAATGGTGAGCTGTTAATTTGTGAATGGGATGCCCTCCAGTCTTCACAAAAATGTAAGGAGTTCAAGTTGCTCTGGTTTTAAAGTTCAAGTTGGGCTTCTGAGCTTTATTAAAAATTTTGTATTAGTAGAAACATGGGTTAAGAAGCATTCTAATCTCAGTTACAGGGCCTAAATGTTTAACTCCATTATGGACAATGCTTTACAATCTGGATTGACCATGATGTAAGTAAAATCAGAATCTGGCCCCAGAAGACATGCTTTTTAACTTCTTTTGAAACTAACACATTTGGTCTGAAAACACAATTATTAATTGTGGAGTATTGCCTCTATAAGCACAAGGTTAAAAATCATGATCACAAAGCTGATCCTGCATGATTCCTTCTCATTCTCCAGTATACTCCTGTATAGGTGAAAGAGATTGGATAGTTTATGGAACTCATTAATTTGGTGGGTACTACAGTAGAAGCTCAGACAAGATTTCTCTGCACCCAACCCACTCTCTCTTTATTCTGAATACTGGAAAGTAGGGGACTGGGTGTGTAAGGCTGTCTGGAGACTTCTGCTCACGATGGAGCACTGAGCCCAGTTACTTGTGCTCACATGTAGCCTGCACTCACACTCATATTGCAGCATAACTAGCTTGAGCTCCATGCTGTGCAATGCACAAAGACTTGCAGTATCATGGCCCATGCATTAATTGGAGCTTAGAATTGCAAAGCTGACTGTCAATCATTCTCCACAGTGTGTTGTTTTGTTTTTTAACCAGTTAAGGTATTTGACCTTGACCAATTTCAAAACTGAGTTGAGATTTTGAATGAGAAACTTCACAGCTGCAACTGTGTATCATTTCCAACATAGGGTAGTAAACTAGATTATTCTGTGAGTGAACTTTGAAATAAGACACAGTATTTGGTTAATCAACCTTGAAGTGAACTTCATTGCTTTTGTATTTAATAAGGGGAGACCTCCTCTTGTTTTATTAATAGTATAATAAAGATATTTGCGTGCTCTTCATCTTATGCTTTCTCACCACGACAGCCTAAACTTAGTGGAATATGAGCAGATAAGAATGCCACAATCGTCACATGTTAGTATGTGGCAGAGACAATTTGTCTGACTTTGCTTGCCCCCCACATTACTGAGATCCCAGACGTTTATGGTTTCACTTTGTCAATACATGGCCAAAGCAATGCTGTCACAACAAAGAAAGTGTAAATGTCAGGTGGCTTTTAGGTTCAGTCATTCCAGAAAGATTATTTTCAGGTGGTATAAAAATGAGATTGCAAGATTATTATTAACAATAAACTTAATCTGAAGAATTTTGCACTTCAAACTGAGGATGCAAAGCCCGATTTTAATCTATGCAAACTGGTATAACTCGTGATAAACATCCACAAAGCTAACTTATTTTCTTCCTTCAAATCCCTCCTTAAAACTCTCTTTGGTCATGATCTCTACAAAAAACTTGACAACGATTAGGTGTGCTGTTACCACCGCCAGTCGCGCTGACTAATATTGTCTCATTATTTCCTCATATTGCCTATATGTCTGTATCCATCTGTTGTCTCTTACATTTAAGTATAAGCACCTTGGGGAAGGGGACATATTTTTATTCTGTGTTTGTACAGCACCTAGCACAATGGGGGTCCTGGTCCATGACTATGGCTCCTAAGTACTAAGTACGATGGTAATTCAAATAATAATAAAATAATTTGATCCATAATAACATAATGTGCACTCTGAAAGGTGAACATATATTGAAAAATGGCAGTTTCTGTGGTTATTCCCTTATGTCTCATCTGAGCTGAAGTCCCATGACGTCTTACTTTCTGAGGGGGGTTGTTACATTCCTTATAGTTCAGTCTAATTTGTTTGGAAAGGATTCTGACTTCTCTGGACTCTAAGCTTGTAGTGTAATGACGTTTTTTTTTTTCTCTGCACAGTACCCTGTATTTTTTATCTTGTGTGTTTGTGTGCACTATTAGATGGGCTTAAATAAATTTACTTGAGCATGAATCACTTTCAGATTTTTTTCCACCCTGCTGAAGTTGAAAACTACTGCAGTTAGGCACTCATGCTTCACAGTTCCAGTTTGTGGAGCTTCTCGTTGGCTACCATAGCTGAGAAAGAGGTGTGGGATTAATTCTGTGGCAACTGTTGGAGACAAGATGCTAGACTTGGTAGACTACCAGGGTCTGAGCCACTGTTGCATTTTCTATGATGAAGGACAGGTTTTTGCATGTCAAGTTGAGGGTGCAAGATTCTAATCTCATGTAGACTGGTGTAACTCCATTGACTATGGAGGACTCCCTATTTACACTAGTGTGAGTTGAGAATCAAGCTCTCAGAATTTGAAAAAAATAATTTAATTTAGAGCACATTGTAGAGCAGTATGTTTTATGGTTTCACACTCTGTAAATCTCTAATTATTATTAGTCTAGCGATGTACAATATAGGTAAACCCACATGCACATGGAAAGACAGAAGTGCTATATAGATATTCTATTCCAAATCTCTGAAGAATGCAGCTTCTGTGAAGGAATTATGCTTGCCTTTCATTCTATTGCTGGGATTTTATGAGACAGTGACAACTGTAGGGCTATGGGATAGGAAGCCATGTAAATTCTCTAATTTTATGATGGTCATTTCCCCCCACTTTTCTCATGTGGTTAGATAGGTTTCCATCTATGACATTTTACAAATACTACTTCTTGCCTTTGATATTTTTTTGCCCATTGCATTAAATTAATTATATAATGGAAGTTTCAGTTAACTCTCTAAAGGGGGTGTTTAAAATAATTCACAATGTCATCATCATTTGAGGTTGTAATCAGACCTCTTCCATTTGGACACTCTTCAGCCTTTTGGGGGATACACTTTATGGAGGAAGATTACAACCCTTCCACTCTTAACCATCAACTAACTTAACCACACAGCTTGCTAGCCTCTTTTGTTTCTGGTTTTCAAGGATTAAAAAACATAGAGTCATGCCATGTTATTTCCCCAAATAACAGTATCTAACACCTATTTCAATTATATTAAATAAAGGAAGATTTTATTGCCACTTATAAAAGTCAGAGATAAATTAATCACAAAATAAAATATACCTGGAAGTAAAATTGTAATCTAAGACTGAATCATAATGCACATACATAAGGGTCTGAAATAAGGTTACACAGACAACTTTAATTCTGGTATTTTCTGACTTATGAGTGTTTAGCTGTGCAGCTTTAACGTAGTTTTTTTCTATGTGTTAGTTATACACACGAGTTGTACATTGTAGGTTCTTGCTTCAGATTTACTTAAATATTGATACTTGAAATTTTGTTTTATTTATTCCACAGGAGAAACAAATTAATACAAAAGTAGGAGGGGAAAAAACCTGAATTTCTCATACCACCATAAAACAAAGTGTAAATGAACTGCCTTGCATTTGAATGTAATGTATTCCATTGCAATAAAGAGCTATAAATGTTAATAGCATTAAACATGCATTGGTATGCTTTCAACAAAAAGTACTTATAAAAGATCAAAATTATTGTGCAGTAATAATTAGGGAAAAATAATTGTTCAGTTCGGTAGTTAATGCACTTTATTTTAATGGAATACTTTGAATTAATAAACATATCCATATATTTTTGTGACAGTAATAACCACAGTGTATCTTATCAGATAATTAACTTTCACAAACATAATAACAAGACTACTGAGCAGCAATGACACAATTACAATAACTTATTTGCTTGGAATTTGTAGCCTAAAAAGAAAAGAAACTGCTTACTATAAAAGCTCACAAAGTCTGATTCTCTCCTCTTACCATTTTACTCCTGTTTGTAATTATATTGACTTCAGTGGAGTGACTCGTGATTTACACTGAAGTATATGAGAGGAGAGTTAGACCCTCAGTTTATGAAAAGAAGGTGACTATATAAGAGAAAAACTTGACTGTTACCCAATCAAAAAATAAACAAAAAGTAAATAAAAAGTCTTTCTTCTTAGACAGAATGAACAGAATATGAGCATCTTCAAAAGCAAGTCATGATGAAGTGGTATCAAGTGGTGTTAATCAGAATGAGGTTCTATATTTATATGGCGCACATGATCTGATCTTGATGTCACTTCCCAGTCAAAACTCCCACTGACTGCAATGTGATTTCAGTGGAAATTTTGCCGGCTATAAGATCAGGCCTACAATTAAATTAGCTTTAGAAAAGTAATATAATTACTTTTCATTTCTAACAGCCAGCTCCACGCTCTTGCCTCTGCCTTGTCCCTATAAAAAAGCTGGGCTGGTAAAGGGTAATAATAGTTAACATTTGTATAGCTTTTTATTTTTCCTCCTTGTAATTTTATATGAGAGATTATGTGACTTCGTTGTGGGTAAGGACTAATCACAGAAGTAAGGTTTGGACCTTCAAACTATGCACCAGAATCTTTTCTCTCAGTACTGAAATGCAGGCATCTATGGGAAGAAATATTGCACCTCTTCACCTCTTAATCAGTGCACAGGAATAATATACAGTAAATTAATGATAGTCAATTTAATTTTGTAAAAGTACTGCTGGAAGTTTTTTTTTTATGCCAAATACTACTTAAGAATTTCTTTATGCTTTTGTCTGCAAGATACATGTACCTTTTGTTATATTTTATATGAAATGTGGGTTTGTTGCTGCTTGATATACAATTAAGTACAGGTACTTTAAAGACAGCTATCCATTGACTGAACCTACCATTTTTAAAATTTGCTATATTATGACTGTTGGCCACCAAAGCCAATTATTTCACTGCCCAAGAAAAGCTAAAATATCCTATGTTCTCCTGCTTCGTGATGATGAAAGCTAGCAGACTCATAAAATGTAGGGCTTGTCTACACAGAGCAGTAATGCACACTATGGGAGTGTCATTTCTAATGTGCACTGATGTGTTGCACATTAATTGGTCTGTGTAGACCCGGCTGGTGTGTATTAGGGAACCTTTAGTGTGCACCAACAGGGTTTGCATGAACCAATTAATATGCAACATGAAACCTTCCTCTGCATAGGACACTTTACCCTATTATGTAGACAAGCCCTCTGTTACAGCTACTTGGTATCTTAACAGTTCTCTGGTGGGGGAAGGTATGAAGTATATCACATAATACCTATTTTTTCAACAGTTGTGCAAACAGGGCTAATTTTCCAGGCTAGTGAATGACAAATTACTGTTGGGAGTGATGCAGTTAATCCTTTATCATTGTGCTGTAAATGTGTACCTCTTAGTTTTGTACCTTAACTAGGGAACCTAAAAATAATGGGCCAAACCCTCAACTAGTGTAAATTGCTGTGGCTCCATTGAAGTGAAGGAACTACCTCAATTTACACCAGCTGAGGATCTGGCCAAAGGATTTAATAGAATGCTTTATCTACATAAGGCATGGACATGTAACATTTTCAGAAAAAAAATTCTACATATTTGTTTATTAAATACTGTGAAACCCATCTTAAGAGACCACTTAAGGAATCAGTTAAAAATATGGTTTATTGGAGTTGGCCTTCTGAAAGAGATGTAAGAAAATTATCAGTAGCTTCAGGGATCCTTGGGTCAACCTTTCAAGACAAGAGGCTGCCTAACAAGCATGGTTTCTCAGACAGGTTTCACTGCATCTTGAATAAAGGTTTTAAAATAACAATATTGCAATTCAAATAAAAGCAGCCTTCAACATTGTGCCTGCAAAATTTCTAAGAGCACAAGTTTGTGTCAATGCAAATGCATTTTTTATCTGCCATTGTAGGTTCTGAGCACTCAGATGAGTGTGTTTTTGAAGGTTTCTTTTGGAAGGATGTCCTATGACATGATATAAATAGTGACAGGACAGAATATGTACTTTCATCCACAAAGAAAACTAGCATTATGGGTGAAGTCCTGGCCTTATTGATATCCGTAAGACTTTTGTCATTGACTTCAGTGGGGCCAGGATTTCACCCTCTGTGTTTTGTTTTTCATTTTGCCCCATTGACAAACTGGCACTTTTGCCATGTTGCAACCATTGTTTTTGTCGGTGGATAGAGCTAGTGTTAGAAAAGCAGTTAAAAATATCAGGCCAAATCCTTTATTGCTGCAAATCAGCATGCTTCATAACTTCAGGGAAGCAATGCTGAATGACAGCAACCTGATGATCTGGCCATTGGTATTTGATAAAATATAATCCCAAACTCATTTTCTTTTTGGTTAATATTGTTTGTACAAAGCCGTCAGACCTTTAGCAGCTGAATAATCTAGACATGAAAACAAAAGTATACTTCATAGGGTACCATGCTATACGGTCAATATGTAACATCTGTAAATGTGATAGAGAAGGAATTGAGTGTCTGATGGAGAACTTTTGTGGAGTATGATTGGAAAGCTTCAGAATAGAATTTGATTGTTTTATTGGGTAGGAATGAGGGAAGAGATGAATGTGGAGATGGGAATTAGTTAGATAAAGAGAGGTAGGGAAGTAATTCTAGTGATGGTGGCCACACGAGGAAATAATACATTGCACCTTACAGAGATGCAAACTGGAGGAATAAAGCATACATCTGGGATTTAAGTAGTCTAGAAAATGGTCTGGCAACTGGAAAATGTCAGCGACCAAAGATGTGTACACAACTCCATACTTTGTTGTGGATTCTGGAAGCGGGTGGATGCCAGTGAACATGTTGAAGGATGTAGGAGATAGAATTTTGTTTGAGGGAAATATTAAGGTAGATGAAATGTTGGTCATTTAGGTGAAGCCTGAAGTCTGTTTTTTTGGTTTTCTATATTCACCCTTTAATATGTATGCAGATCTCTGTTTAACATTGATGAATGTACTCATACATTCAGGAGCAATTATATTTCTCAGTTTCAGTTATATTAGCCACTATAACCAATATGTTCAGAAATGATTTTTTTTTAAAATGATCAATAACTTGTAACCTTATCCTCAAAACACAATAACTTCATGGAGAAATGAACAACTTTTCATAACTGAATGGGAAATGTTGCCTTTTAAAATTAAATTAAACTAGCTCTTTTATTTTTCTTTCTGATTTTATGTTTCTTACGGAAAACAAGATGTTAAGAATTGCTCAGTCACTGGTAAAAGACTGTTGAAATTCATTTCCTTACCAGTGCCAGGAACAGTAACAATGATAAAGTTATTCAGTAAGATTTATGATCTGTGGGTATGATAACTTTATCTGGACATTTCTTATCTGAAGTACTTATATTTAAAAAGCATGGATTATGTTTACAGTATACTCTTTGCTAGAGCCATATTCTGTTCTTGGATATATATACATACAAGTGGTTGCTAATTTTCTAATTGCACAAAACTGAACACCCCTGTCATGCCCCTTCTCTGAGGCCTCCCCCACACTCACTCCAGCCCCCCGCCCTCTGTTGCTTGCTCTCCCCCACCCTCACTCACTGGGGTGGGGTAGGGGATTGGGGTGCGGGAGGGGGTGAGGCCTCCATCTGGGGGTACAGGCTCTGGGGTGGGGCTGGGGGTGAGGGGTTTGGAGTACAGGAGGGGCCTCAGGGCTGGGGCCAAGGGCTTTGGAGTGTGGGAGCAGGCTCAGGGCTGGGGGCAAGGGGTTTGGAGTGAGGGAGGGGATGCAGGCTACAGCTGGGGGTGTGGGCTCTAGAGTGGCCCTAGGGATGAGGGGGTTTGTGGTGCAGGAGGGGGCTGTTGAGTGTTGAGGCAGAGTGTTGCAGTGCATGAGGGTGTGTGGGGACTGGGAGGGAGTTTGGGTGCGGGAGGGGGTTCTGACTTGGGGCAGGTGGCTCTCGGTCGGCGATGCAGCAGGGCTAAGGCAGGCACCCTGCCTGCCCTGGCTCCGTGCTGCTCCCGGAAGTGGCCATCATGTCCGGCCCCTTGGTCAGAAGCACGTCCAGGTGACTCTGCACAATGCGCACTTCCCACGCCCCACCCCCCCAGCTCCGATTGGCTGCAGATCCCGGCCAATGTAAGGTGCGGAGCCAACTCTGAGGACGGGGTCAGCACATGGAGCTTCCCTGATGGACCCTGTGCCTAGGGGCCGGACATGCCGGCCACTTCAAGGGTAGTTGTGCAGAGCCAAGGCAGGCAGGGAGCCTCCCTTAGCTCCACTGCTGCTGCCAACCAGTGGTGACTGGAGTCGCCCGGGTCCCTTTTCAACCAGGCATTCTGGTCAAAAAACAGATGCCTGGCAACCCTAATACATACATCTCATGTTGCCAATAGCACAATACTTCAGTGAGTGCTGCACACAGCAAGAGAGAATCTGGCACCCAAAATGAGCTGTACAAATTAAATAAAAGAGACATGTGATTGGCTTATGAATGTTTTGATTCTGTAGTGATCCAATACGACTTCACGGTTTGGGATTTATTAACCATTACAGGCTCCCTTGAAACCAAAGGATATGGCCAAATAAGTGTACTAGAAGATGGGGAAAATACTAGTGTAAGGTACTAACCTGTTAGGACCTAAGGTCAGAAGGTGCTGTCTGCTCAGAGTTACCACACAAAGTTCCAACTCCTCATCTCTTCATTGTCATTTCCATAACAGAAATGATTTAATAAAAGCAATAATAACATGTTTAAAGCAGTCTTCCTCATACCTTTTCTTCTCAGACGTTCAAAGGCCAAGTATGTGGTTATACTGCACATTATGTCATGGGTTAATGTCTACACAGGTTTGTGTGCAAGAGTGCATGTATATGCCACACATGCATATGGGGATGCTGTACATCAAAAATATAACAACACATGTTGCACAATTAAGTGTAATTGAGAATTAGGAATAAGACCAAACACATAAAAAATACAGTAAAGACTACTGTTTACTTTGGTGTTTTGCACCTTCATCAGTATTTTTTTTTCTTTTGCTTTGATACCCTCTATTCGATTACACTGTTGTATTATTAAACTGAAGTGTATTGTACGGAAGTGGGGGGGGGGGGGGAGGGAGGAGACACTTCAAAGACTCTGTTACGTTTCCATGAGTATTTTTGAAAGCTGCCAACATTGAGATACAGGTTTGATATTGGAAGTGAAAGCATCAAAGTGTAACTTCTAAATATTTATTGCTAACTCTAATTAGAATTTTTTCCAGTTGTATAGTGGCAGCTTTTGACACACGGATATGCAAAATTACTGAAATTCTTGAAGATGATTTTCTAAAGACATTCAATTCAGGAAGAAAGAACAGAGTAATTGATTCCAGTGAGTTATATACAATGCAGTAATTCATTCAAGAGATTCTATTATTCTTATATATGGTGCATTACATGTTAAGGGACACAAAGAGTAAATTATTACCTTCCAGACAGCCCTCATGAAACTGCAAATTTTATATATACTAAAACCAAAACTTTTAAATATTTTTCCTTTAGAATAAAATTACATGGCTGACTGACTACATATCTTGATTTACAAATATATGTTAGTGCTATATGAGGTTTTTTACTTCAATCTTGAATGCACTTGAATCAACCTTGATACAAGTTAGAGTTGTGTGATGTTTGTCCAGCGCTGGTTTCCTCTGTCCCCTGCCTCCCCCCTTGCAAAGTGTTCATATAAACCAGATAACTATTTTATGACGGGGGTGGGGGGAGTTTTGAGGATAATATTTGCTAGTGAATTTTCAATATGAACCTTATTTGTGTACAATCACATGGGTAATTCACTTGGTGTTTCTTCTGTGTGCCTGTTTGGCTGAGCTTACCTCATATGATAAGGAGTGTCAACAGAAGCTTCACTTGGTTTCTCAGTGAGAGAGAGGCAATATTTTAATTGAGCTCCCTGATCTAGCAGGAAGTCAGAAAAAGAGAAAACAACAATAAAGCTTTTATTATAGTCTCTGCATCTGACTTTCACCAGAATGTCACCATTTTTCACTTCTCCAGTTATTTGAATTCTGCTGTTATGTGGTAGTCTACAAAGATTAGGACTTAGACCTGGCTCAGCCAGCCAGCATCACCATGTTAATCACCACTGGGGGCTCAATTTCCCACATGAACATGCGCCTTCTGGGGTTACATAGCAAATGCAAACGTACTATGCATCTTAGTGGGAGCTGAGAATTCCTGACACTCTTCTGACCACCCTGGTTCTCCAGTACCTCTTTCTGCTTGTTTGGGGTGCTTTCACTTAACTGTGATCCCCATCAAGTTTTCCTGGATCATGGTGCACCTATTCATAGTTGTAATAACAGCTTAGTAATCACAGGATCCGGAGAGCTTTGGGTCATACAACTTGGTACATCCTGTACAATATGATCTTGGATCCCAATGAGATTCAGTGCCTGCAAACCGATGCCACTTAATTCTCACCAAAAATCATGAACCCAATTCAAACTGCACTTGGAGGGGTTGGCACAACTCCGATATGCAAATCTGTTTGACTGATTTTTCTAATCTGTGAATTTCTAAACATGCTCATCACCTTAGTATCTGAGCATATTTAAGTATTCCATTCCATAAAAGATAAGAGAGCATTAAGGTTGTTTGGTCAAGCATTTAAAAGCATAAAACACTAATGTTAAGATGGCCAGCATATCTGTAGCTCCCTTTGAATATGCATTGCGATACTACAGTGATATGTATATTCTATTGTAAGTAAGGCAGAACTATAAAGCACTTTTTCACTTAATTTGCGCTTTACTACAGGCTCATTCAATGCATGCCTCTTAATAACAAAGGAGTCCTGCCTCATTCAGTGCATATATGTACCGCAGCCTAACTTCTCTCCAAACAATTAAAAGACATGTTAACAAGCCAGTCCAATTGAACTGTACGTATACAAAGTGCTATTTTTAAAGGTTCCCGACTTGCCCTAAGACTAACTAGTTACTCCTGAAACACTCAAGAGTACAAAGCTTTTTCTCCTTTGCGTTCTTCCGTTCCCCACTTTGTCTGATGAAGTAGAGATGGGTCTAAGCTGGAACACTGGTTTGACCCTCTCAGTCTCTGAGGAAGTGCAACTCAGGCCCATCTCTGTTGATAAATGTTTTGTTCGCAAGGAAAGACAATGACAAGTCATTTGCAGTTACATTACTAGGAGTTAAGTCCAGGTTTTCAAAGATTTACCAAGTCAATATGAAAGGTGAAACATTCCTAGCATCTAGAAATCCAAACCATTCCCAAGCTCTTCAAAAGACAAAAGTATCAGGATTCCTAAACAAGTTACCATTCCAAGACCATGAAATACATGAAGCACCCTGCCCCTTTCTAACTGCTGGAAGGAGAGATAGTATTCTCCCTCCCTATCCCCCCTCCCTTCGCAGAGCTCCCTGACTGTTGTGAGAATAAAAAAGGACATCCGTGCTTTATTTATCAAGTATTATTATTATTATTCATTTTGTTATTAAAATACATAAAAATTGATGTCATTAGCTGCACACACAAAGAGAATATGCGAAACCTCTGAACTGATATATTTAAACCTGCTACCCTTTTATAAAAAAAAATGATAAACTCTGGTTTATTTTTAGCAGGGATTCTGCTTGCAAACCCCAATATGCAGCCTGAGGGGTTGGTTATATAAAGAATTTATTACTAGTAGTGCAAGTAATGATACTTACACACCGCTGTATGTTTCAGAGTACTGTGTAAATACTAACTCAGCCTTGCAAAATTATTTTTGTCCACTCACCTGGAATGATTGGATACAAAATATGTGTGTATATAAAATAATACTTGTGTATTAAAATATTTATAATATTTTATATCCTGAATTTGTTTATTATCTTCATTGTGGTAAGGGTGAAAAAATAGTGAGGTTTTGTATGTTTGTTTTTGCTTTGCCTAGTAAATTGAGGTAATCACACCAGGCTGCCTTTATAATCCTCTGTATACCCATGTGATTTAAGTAAGTAGAATTTGAGATATGGAGGTTAAGTGACTTGCTCAAAGCCACTGAGCAAATCAGTGGCAGGAACAGGATTAGCACTCAGGAGTTTTGGTCCCAGCCCTGTGCTGAGTCCAGTAGACAACCGTCTCTTTCAACATTGGCTCTGAATTTCATCGGTTTAAGCCAGACCTCAGGTCATTTAGTCTGTGAATTGGTTAGCCTGTTTAGCTGAGAAATAAATAGAGATTAACTTCCTTTGCTTTCCTAATAAGTAGAATTGATCTGATTTCTCTCCTTCTCTTACTTTTTGGGACAAAATATTTGAATATATAAAAAAAGAAAATTTCATTCCTTAATGGTAGTTATCTTTTTGTAGTTTGAATCTTTATTTTAAAGAAGTTAGGTCACTGTCCTTTCTGATTGAGGTGGAGATTGTAGAGTGGAAATGTGTGTGATAGGGTATAAAATGTTAATTAGTTTTCTTAGTAGCTGTCTTGGTGAGAGAGCTATTTATGTAGTTTACAAAATCCTGATGAATTTGGACATTTTAAATTTTGTAAACAGTTAGAAATAAACTGGACCCAATCCTGAATTATGGCTTTGTGTCACAACAGTAGCAGATTCTGGCTGTAGAACTGAGTGTTTGGCCCTGTTAGGATTACCCTAGTGCCTCTGGGCTCTCTGGTGATAAAGAGGCTCTTACACGAGTCCTGCCCTGCTGCTGGTGTAGGGAGTGTGGCCAGAGGAAAGAGGGAGTGGTCAGGGTCCACCTACGCTGCACTACTCCCTGTAGTTTCAGTACGGGGGGACTGTTAACAACCCGTATAAATTAGATCAATCCTCAGGATGTTCTAATTGTGCCAGGGGACAAACCTACACACACTGGATATGTCTACACTGCATTTGGGAGCAAGCCTCGAAGCCCAGGCCGACAGACTTGTGGGGCTTGCACACTAGCCTACTAAAAATAGCTGTGCGGACGTTGCTTGGATGTTGCAGCTTGGGCTGGAGCATGGACTTTTAAGCCCCCTTGGCTGGAGAACCTGAGCTGCAGCCCAAACCGCAACATCTTTTTTAGTGTGCTGTATTGACCCCATTACCACAAATCGGTTGACCCGGGCTAGGAAACTCAGTGTAGCATGTACCCAATGGCCCTGTAAGCAGGAAAGTGCTAAGGTAAGCTTTACACCACCTTTGCAGCCTCATCCCTTGTTCTCTGCTATTTTCTTGATGCCCCATTTTGATGAGCATGTATTTGACTGAATGAAAATTCTTTAAAGTGTCATAATTCTCTTTTTCTGGTACCTTAGTTTAATATTGAAAAGAATACCTCAAGCACAGCATGAAAACTTGGCACTCTGATAGGCTACGGTGCAATATCACCCAATATTACCAACTGCTGTTTATGTTAGATGTACCTTCTTGGGCCGTTAAAAATACATAACAACAGTCACTTAGGCTGAAACAAATAAATGCTGTTGTACTCACGGTGCTGATCTGCTGCATAGACTGCTTAAAACTAAAGTCTGTTCACAGACTTTGCAGAACCACTCCCACTCCCAGCATGTTTTATAAGTCAACCCTAAGACAATAAAAGACGTGTTATGGTGGCATACGGATTAACATAAAACTGAGTAAATGCCACTTCACTGACCATATGCCGTGTGTCACAGCAAAATGGAGAGTTTAAAAAGTACTGTGGATTTGTGGCAGTTAACACAGAAATATGCAAATTGGATTCCTTTTTGTATCTAATTTTTTTTTAAAATATTTAACCTTTTGGCCTGACAATTTTTGTTCTGGTACAACTATTGTGGTTAGTGGTGTGACTTTTTCATTGAAATAGTTTTAGCAAGCAAGCCATAGTATGAATGCAGTTATACTGGTATAAAAGAGTTTATAACGGTATAGCTTATAGATTAAACTAATGAATATTTTTGCACCAGTATAACTGTTTCCACACTATGGCTGTTGTACTGCTTTAATTATACTGAAAGTTAAAATGGGGTGCAACTTCTGTGTGTAGACAATGCCTTAGACTATAATTCGCTGAAACACTTGGGGTGCATCTACGCTGCAACTGGAGATGTCATTCCCAGCTTGGTTAGATATACATGTGCTAGCTCTCGTTAAGAACAAAAGAACAGCCATACTGGGTCAGACCAATGGTCCATCTAGCCCAGTATCCTGTCTTCCAACAATGGCCAATGTCACATACTTCAGAGGGAATGAACAGAACAGGTAATCATCAAGTGATCCATCCCCTGTGATCCACTCCCAGCTTCTGGCAATCAGAGGCTAGGATCACTCAGAGCCTAGGGTTGCATCCCTGCCCATCTTGACTAATACCCATTGATGGACCTATCCTTCAGGAACTTACCTAGTATCTAGAACTTATCTGGCTGAGCTAGCACAGTAAAAATAGCAGCATACCCGTGGCTACACAGAGAGCTTTGTGGGCTAGCCACATAAGTACAAGCCTGCCTGACCCCTGGGTACTCCCCCTCTTCATGTGGCTAGCCCAAGCCACTACCAGTGCTGCTGTGGCCGCACTGCTGTTTTTAGCACATTAGCTGGAGCAGAGTGGCTGCTTGCTTGTCTATCCAAACTGGAAATAACACCTCTCAGCTTCAGTGTAGACATATTCTTGGTCTTTGACTGTCTAGAAGCAGCTAAATACATTGTTCTGATATCTTTATGAACTTCATCTCATATGGTAATTACATGGAGTGCTACTGCCCACAATAAATGGATACTCTTGGCGGCAGGAGGAAGAGCAGTTCTCCTGTATATTCTGACAGGTTTCAGAGTAGCAGCCATGTTAGTCTGTATCCGCAAAAAGAACAGGAGTACTTGTGGCACCTTAGAGACTAACAAATTTATTTGAGCATAAGCTTTCATGAGCTACAGCTCACTTCATCGGATGCATGCGGTGGAAAATACAGTAGGACTATTTTATATACACAGAGAACATGAAACAATGGGTGTTACCATGCACACTATAATGAGAGTGATCAATTAAGGTGAGCTATTACCAGGAGGAGAGAAAAAAAAAAACTTTTGCAGTGGTAATCAAGATGGGCCATTTCCAGCAGTTGACAAGAACGTGTGAGGAACAGCAGGGGGGGCAAATAAACATGGAGAAATAGTTTTACTTTGTGTAATGACACATCCACTCACAGTCTTTATTCAAGCCTAAGTTAATGGTGTCCAGTTTGCAAAATAATTCCAATTCAGCAGTCTCTCGTTGGAGTCTGGTTTTGAAGTTTTTTTGTTGTACTATTGTGACTTTTAGGTCTGTAATCGAGTGACCAGAGAGATTGAAGTGTTCTCTGACTGGTTTTTGAATGTTATAATTCTTGATGTCTGATTTGTGTCCATTTATTTGTTTACGTAGAGACGGTCCTGTTTGGCCAATGTCCATGGCAGAGGGGCATTGCTGGCACATGATGGCATATATCACATTGGTAAGATGTGCAGGTGAACAAGGCTCTGATCGTGTGGCTGATGTGATTAGGCCCTGTGATGGTGTCCCCTGAATAGATATGTGGACACAGTTGGCAACGGGGCTTTGTTGCAAGGATAGGTTCCTGGGTTAGTGTTTTGGTTGTGTGGTTTCTGGTGAGTATTTGCTTCAGGTTGGGGGGCTGTCTGTAAGCTAGAGCTGAAGGTGACGGCTTGTGGCATTTTGTTACTTTCTTTGTTGGGCCTGTCCTGTAGTAGGTGACTTCTGCGTACTCTTGTGGCTCTGTCAATCTGTTTCTTCACTTCAGCAGGTGGGTACTGTAGTTGTAAGAATGCTTGATAGAGATCTTGTAGGTGTCTCTGTCTGAGGGGCTGGAGCAAATGCGGTTGTATCGTAGAGCTTGGATGTATACAATGAATTGTGTGGTGTGGTCTGGTCTACAGCCAAGCTCTACATCTTACTAATGTGATATATGCCATCATGTGCCAGCAATGCCCCTCTGCCATGTACAGTGGCCAAACGGGACAGTCTCTACATAAAAGAATAAATGGACAGAAATCAGACGTCAAGAATTATAACATTCAAAAACCAGTCAGAGAACACTTCAATCTCTCTGGTCACTTGATTATAGACCTAAAAGTCGCAATAGTACAACAAAAAAACCTTCAAAACCAGACTCCAACGAGAGACTGCTGAATTGGAATTATTTTGCAAACTGGACACCATTAACTTAGGCTTGAATAAAGACTGTGAGTGGATGTGTCATTACACAAAGTAAAACTATTTCCCCATGTTTATCCCTCCCCCCCCCGCCCCACTGTTCCTCACATGTTCTTGTTAACTGCTGGAAATGGCCCATCTTGATTATCACTACAAAAGGTTTTTTTTTTTCTCTCCTGCTGGTAATAGTTCACCTTAGCTGGTCACTCTCATTATAGTGTGCATGGTAACACCCATTGTTTCATGTTCTCTGTGTATATAAAATTGTCCTACTGTATTTTCCACTGCATGCATCCAATGAAGTGGGCTGTAGCCCACGAAAGCTTATGATCAAATAAATTTGTTAGTCTCTAAGGTGCCACAAGTACTCCTTTTCTTTTTTCCTGTATATTCTGTGTATATAAGTAGGGACCTGAGTCACATTTTATAGCACTTATTTTTGTCGCCTAAGGATAAAAGTTGTGTTACAACTTATGGAGAGAGAAATAGCTTAAAGTTCTGGAAGAAAGTAATAATGACCTAATAAGAAACCAAATATGTGTATGAATCTTCACTGACCCATTATTCAGGTTTTAATGCAATGTTATTTCTGTAATACTTTTTTTACATCAACCATTTTAGCTAAAAAACGATATTATAGTGATATATTTATACTAAAGAGCTAATCACTATAGTTATGAACCATAATGTCAGTACTGGTATATAAATAGTCCATTTCTGAAGACAACTTTTTATGTAGTGAGGATAATCAACTGTACAACTGAGGGCAAAGTGGGTCATCAGCCATTTGGTCTTTCACCTCAGCGGTGGATTTCACTAAGTCTTAGCCAACTAGGGCATGTCAATCTTTCTGTCACTAAAACTTCAATTTGAATGTTAGCTATGAAATTAATCTCTGCAAATCACTGGAGAAATTGTGATTGTAAAGAAAGCATCAGACATTATGCGTGAATGTGACTGGGTCAGAAGAAAAGTGGAAGGAAAAACACAAGTACTCACAGCCTAGCCTGAGTGGTATACTAAAAACTCCCTAGTGAAGCTGACACGCATATGATGAAGCTGCTTGATATAAAAATAATATACTGGCCTGCTTAATTCAGTCAGCAAGGCCACAATGCTATTTTTGTGACTTCTCAGTCACTACCAACGGTAGATTATAACATGAGTTAAAAGGGAAAACAGTGACTGTAAAAGACTGTGTTATTTACACACTATTTACATATTTGGATAAACAGCAGCAATAAGAAAGTAGATAGATAAAAAAATAAAACCATGTTGGTTTTTAGGAGAAATTGGTACAATAGCGTTCAGTCTCTGTGTGTGTAGGCACACACACTGATTTCTAAGTTTGCATGAACGAACACACACTGTGTTGTTGAAGAGTTCAGTCCTGCAAGGTACTTTGTACACTCGCTCCTATCAAGCTGAAATGTGGATGCTTATCACTTCCCAGAATCAGGCCTTAGGGGGCCAATTTTGAATGGAGGCACCTAAATGACTGTAAATTAATTTACTCATCTAAATTTTCTCATCAAAGTTTAAAAATTAAGCCTTTCGGGCCAAAAAGCATCTAACTTGGGTGCTTAATCCATATATACTTAAAGTGGCCTGATTTTTAGAGCCGCTGAGCTGCTGCAGCTCCCATTGACTTCATTGGGAGCTGAGGGCGCTCATCTTCTCTGAAAATCAAGGTACCTCAGTCAAGACCTAGGTATGTGCCTTTAGTTACCCAGTTTTGATGGTTCTGGCTACAGTGTCTGGAAGTTCAGAGAGTTTTTGCTATAGGGCTAAATTATGTAGTTCATTCTTGGGCAAAATTTTATTGGCTTTAATGGAGTTTTGCCTGAGCAAGGATTGTGTGAATTGGCTTACATTGGTCCCTTATGGAGCAGCAACACCGAAGCTTAATCTATTGCGGTAAATGTTTAGAAATTGCCAGTTTCTGTTTTCTTTGAGTCAGTCAGAGCAATAGAGAAATTATTTTCTTTTCATACTCTCCAATCAAAAATCCATCCTGTATATGAATGAACAAATACGCATCTTGTTGTGTTTAGATAAACATAAACCGATTCCTCATTCAGTGGTTGTTACCTTAGTTTTCTTTTTTATTGTATTTTCTTCCTTTTTTTTTTTTTTTTTTAAAAAAAGACCGCAATACCACTGAAGGCCATTTGTCTCGTGGCTTGGCATAACCCAGACATGTTCAATCACTAACTGAAACCTATCCCTATGGGCTCTTTTTTCTCTCCCTTTCCGCTCCGAGAGAAACTCCTCTGAAGAAGATCAACTTGCCTGGCATTTTAAGATCCACTGCTTTTCCCTTACACATTGAAAAGCAGCTTCAGCTCTCAGTTAGCGAATAATTCATATGCTGTCTGCAGACATTAAAATTTGAAAAAGGAGCAGTGGAGAGCTTTGAAGCAGAATTTCCTTTCATTAAATTAGTGAATATGACAAGGTTATGTAATATTCTAGAGGGATGAAGTGGTCCACGTCACTAACCTTTTAGATTCAAGAGGCTTTATGGTTTTCATTTGCGACTGGATGAAGGCTTAACACTGGATTAATTGACAAGTTCCTCTTTTTAATTCAGGTAGATTAAGTCCTATCTAGATTTTATATGTAATATGAGATAGATAAATATTACACACACAAATACATAATACCAAGTTTTGTATGTAGCTATACATGTGTATGCACACACACATGTTTGTGTGGATGTAAACTTTTAATATGCATTGTATCCATTTTATACAGAAAGAGCAGCAGAGAGAGAATACTTTTCTCTTGCCTCACTCAATCTTTTCTGAATAACAGTTGCTTATTAATGTATATTTAAAAAAATGTCCAGGTTCTTAACTTAATAAAATACTAGAAATAGTGGTCCTGGTTCTCTTGTCTTAAATTAGTGGAAAATAGGAGTTACTCTACTGAAATCAAGAAGTCAGACTAGTGTAAGTCAGAAAAGAATCAGGTCTGGTTTTTTAAAACTATTATTTCATTTTCACTATTAGAATTTCAAAAGAACATTACAGTAACAAAGCCTACATTGACACCATGGCTATAAGGGGAGTGTAGCTGTGGTTTTGAGACTGCATGCAATGCAGTGACCTCGGGGGAGGGGCGGGGTGGAAAGTGTGACTGTAGTGTGCATGGATGAGGCTAGTGGCTTGGGAAGCTGCATGTTTGTTCTAATGAAAGAGGGGGCTTACACAGATCCTCTGTCAGCCACAGCTTCTGCTTCGAACAATAGTACTCTGCCAGGGCAGTAATTATTGGTTCTAAAATAAGTGTCCTAATAATTTGTCAAGGAATCAACTTAAATTGTTCTGATGTTGCCTGCAACAATTTGAATAGAAAAAGCACAGCAAGGAATTCTTTAGTTCAGTTCGCCGTAAAGTATAAACATATTGGTAAATAGTGTTAATTAAAAGCTCACAAGGGTTCTTTATATGTGGGAAAACTTTTTGTTTTCCCACTTAATAATATAAATTGTAAATTAGTGGGGGGGGTGCGGGGGGGGGAGGGAATGTCAGTTGGCAAATAAATGTCCACTGCTGTCTGTGGTGCTTTGGAATTCCTCCCATGTCCCTGGGGCTCAGATAATGTGTGTCTGGAAAAGCATGCATAATTCACAATGAAATGAGTTGGTACTAAGGTCTACACAGCCCAGGGATACAAATCATATTCTCTGTGTGTATATAAAGTCTGCTGCAGTTTCCACGGTATGCATCCGATGAAGTGAGCTGTAGCTCACGAAAGCTCATGCTCAAATAAATTGGTTAGTCTCTAAGGTGCCACAAGTACTCCTTTTCTTTTTGCAAATACAGACTAACACGGCTGTTACTCTGAAATTAGAGACTTGCTATTTTAACATTAGACTAGCTGAAAATGTAACCTACCTTTTCTAGTGTGGAGCCTCGCTTCCAAGATAGCGAGTCATTTCAGTTTCCAAGCAAGAACAGACTGCATGGTTAGCCAAGTAATCTGTGGCTGTGCATTTCAGGAAGCTTAAACAGAAGAGCAAGGCAAAGTTTGAATAATTTCAGGGAGACACCAGGAAGTGGCAGTTTTTCTTCTGGGTGTTTTCTAAATCTGTAGTGTGAGAGTCTTCTAGTTCACACAAGACAGGGTAACAGGAGAGGAATGGATTTTCTTCACTAGACATAATTTAATATTGTGAAACATTGTCACAGTGTTGTTATATCTAGAAAAGGTGGGGCTGGGGGGAGTGGGAGGGTAAGGGAAAAATATCAAAGGCAGTTTTTTATTAATGTTTACTTTAGGACTGGATTTTTAAAGAGGATTCAACTGGGCCTAAACTGATATATCCAAATCACGGAGGATTTAGCTAAATATGATGTGTCAGGTCCTTAGCTGGAATAAATAGGCAAAGTTCCACTGAAGTCAACAGAGCTAGATGGACTTACACAAGTTAAAGATCTGAACCAATAATTTTAATTCTATTACGTATTCATAAAATAGCATAGATACTCGGCTACAGCAGTGAAAGGGCCCTGTACGAAGCTGGGTAAGTAGTTAGGTGAGTTGGTAGATATGCTGATGGATGGATTGACCTGAGAATGTTGCTGTATTCTGTATTTCACCTGAGTGGTAGTGAAGCCTCAGGATTTTAAGAGTGACAGGGTATAGCCCACAGAAACACACTAATAGGTGCATTGTTTTGGAATTTTTATGAAGATTTTATGAAATAGTACCTACTTGCTTGCTCTTTTAGAAGTAAAAAAAGCTAATTAACTTTCCTGCATAAGTTAATTTGCAGGTACATTGTAAGCACAGGTTAGAATTAAGAAGAAATAATTGCTTATAATGATGATCAGCGTAACTGATGTAATAAACTATGATTAATGAGTAAATTAGCAGTGATGCTACAAATGAGTCTGCTTTGAAAATTCTGTTAAAGAAAGGAAATGAGGGGCACAAGGAGCTTTTTTGTCAAATATCATGCATATACTTAATAATATATTAACTCTTATCTTGCATCATTTGCAATTCATCTCAACAGACAACAGTAGGAGATTACATGTAATATGGATCTATTCTTCATACTTTTTCTGCAGAAGAGCCTTTACCACTATTGAATGTAAACTGGTTTACTGCCTGTGTATTTTTAATGTATAGATGGTTCCTCAGAAAGTCCATAGGGCTAAGTGAAAGATATATAGCGGATGCTGAATGAATAAATTGTATTCCTGGGTACATGTTTTCCTTAGGAATGTCTGACTGTATAACATGGAATGAGAAGAATGGTTTCACAGATTATGACTAAGAAAGAGTTAGGACCAGTCACATGCCCTGCTGAAACTTGATGTTGCTAAACCAATAATATATAGAGGCTTTACACCAAGTGACTATGATTCTTAGTAACTGTGTCCACCATTCAGAAAAGTTTTATAACCCTGTGGACACCTGCCAGACTGGATTGTTTATTTTGTGATAAGGTTGCATTTCTGAGTGTCAAATATTCTATGAGAACAGCTGTGAGTGTATAAACTTACAGCTTTCATGGCTATAAAATAAGTCTTTACAACAAAAATATATTGTATATTTCAGGAGCTTCCATCAGAGGTATAAATTTACCAATATATGGGCCAGTTGTAAGGGAACACCTGAGCATCCCAATGTTTCTGCTGCTATTTTTGCTTTTTTATTAACCCCTAACTGATGTTTTTGCTTAGGCTTAATGCAGTATGTGCTACAGTATGATGTAGGGAAATTCTGATTCTGGATACCGAAGAGTCAAAATTATTCCAGATTTCAGAAACATACTAAAGTTTACATACAGGGCTGGATTAATGCAATCTGGCACCTGTTTATGCCACAAAATACCCCCCCGCCCCCGTCCCCGCCCCCCCGTGACACCACCTGTATGGCCCTGACTTTTACCATAGTCCAGTCCCCATTTCGAGTGGCAGTGTCCCATTTTCAAGCTCTTTCTTTGCAACCATATAAATATGCAAAACAAAGCTGAGGTTCTGCCTTCCACATGTGGTTCCTGGTCCTGGAACCCAGAGCCTAGACTTTGACCTAGCCCTGTGTAAATATTTTTAAAAAATGTGTATCACACTATGCAATGTATGATGTCCCATGTGTACTATAGACAATGGGCTAGAGCCTCAGCTGGTGTAAATCAATGTACGTCTCTTGTGGAACGATGCCAGTTTACTATAGCTGAGGCTCTGGTCTAATGAGTTTTGTCTCATTATTTAGCATTGTGTGGTGTCCAGTGTATAAAATTCAGGGATATGTTTTGTGTGCCAAAGTAATTGAGAGATAAAATCAAAGCAAAAGGAGCCATTGCAGCGTCAATGAAAATACACTATGTACTACATTCACCTTGTATCTGGTCCATAAGAAGCTTGGCCGCCATAACTCTGTTATGCACAGATTTGCTCCATTCCGTCCATCAGCTTCTACGCTGCTTCTGTTAATGGCATAAGTCCTCACCTTCAAATCTATCAACAGTTAGACCAGTGACTGCCTCTCCATTGGCCTCAGCAGCCACTCACATGTTCACAGAAACCAAACCAACCAGTGATGTCATGGTCATCTTGGAACTTGAAGGACAAATAATAATAATATACAAATGTATATATCACCAAGCAAAGCCTTCTATATCTGTGGAAGGGAGAAAGAAGAACACTCCATGAAGTCCACTTGGAAACTTGCCAAGCAAACTGACTTTACCTGGGAAGCAGGGAAAAATTGTCAGTTCTTGAAAGTTCTCAAGTCTATAATCTGAGTTTTAACACTCAAACACAGACAATGCTTTATTATTATCATCGTATTTTATAAAACAGAAAAAGTGATGCAAATTAAATTTTGTAGAGTAACAATAGTTATGGCAAACTTCATTTTTTCCTAAAATAACTATTAAAGCAAAACAAATACACATTTCCATTGTGCACCCTTGTGTGAATTGTTAGAACAGCTCTGCAGAGAAAATTTACATTGCAGTCAGCCAGGTTTCCTCCAGGATTACCAATTACTGTATAACAATGACTAATTATCATAACATTTAGGTGAAGAGAAAAGGAGTACTAGTGGCACCTTAGAGACTAACCAATTTATTTGAGCATAAGCTTTCGTGAGCTACAGCTCACTTCATCAGATGCATCCAATGAAATGAGCTGTAGCTCACGAAAGCTTATGCTCAAATAAATTGGTTAGTCTTTAATGTGCCACAAGTACTCCTTTTCTTTTTGCGAATACAGACTAACATGGCTGCTACTCTGAAACCTGTCTTTAGGTGAAGAGTTTCCCTGAATGCTGTGGGAGCTGTAATACTTGCATCCTCATGCACTCACTATCGGACAGCACAGTAAACCATATTAGGATTATTCTGTTTATAACTTTGGCAAAGCTTCCAAGGAGCATGACATCATGGAAGGGAGAAGGAGAGAATATTGCTGCCACTTTTCCACCCAAGCAACTAGTCAGAGTTTGGAGCCCTGGGGAATATTTCACTTGGAAGTAGAAACTGATGGAGTCTGATATTTTCTTTGATGCTGTCTTCTTTACGAACCAGTTGTGTAGAAAATCCTGTATCTCTGAACTCAGAAGGAACAAAGAACAAAAAGAGTGATTTCTTAGTTTACAGCCTCTAAGCCTCTTGAGCCAACACCAGAACCAAAAGCTCTCTCTCTAGCTTTTTTCCAGAGTCACACTGTGCTCACTGGCTACTTTTTGGCTTTCTTGCCTCTCCCTCTCCCTCTCCTTGTCCTCAGTTTCTGTGTGTTCTTTGTTTCCCTTACCCCCCAACTCCTCTTCCCCCCTTCCCTACTCAGCCAAAAGTTCCTGGACAGGTTCACATACATCTTTTGTTTTAGGTGAGGGATTATGCTTCCAGTTTTGTTAATTGAAGAATGAGTTCATACCTATCAGTCTTAGTCGGGTTTCATTAAACCCATAACATGGTTTCATCAAGTTCATAAAAATATTTTGTATACATGTGTGTGTACACAGATGTGCTTAGGACTGTAACATCAGTGTCACAAGAGAACTGAGCACATAGACCCACATTTCACTGAAGGGCCTGGCCTACTGTAAAGAATGGTGTCAGCTATATTTCACAACACTGATTCACCATTTGTGTTATATTTGCACATTAGAAGTATCTCTTCTTAAATGTTTCAAAGCTTTTAATTTTCATTTATATAGCTCTAGATTACAGAAGGATGCTGTATACTCTTTAATAAAACACAACACATTCTATATAAACAGTTTATGATTTTAAATCCTTATTTTTTTAAAGTATTGCTAAATAGCTAAAATAAAATAAGTTAGTTATGGGCATGGGTTCAGTAGGCAACATTGCATATTTCTATGATGTCCACAAATGCAATTTTCAATTTCAGTTAGACAAATGAGGCACTGATTTAGTCTATCGATTTATTCTATACTTTGCATTTAGCTTTTTGTTTTCTTAATTGTAGTTTTGTTGGAATATTTAAGCTGGCCAGTAAGTAGAAAAATGCTGAAATAAACTGTAAGGTGGTAGCTGATAACTGCTTGCATTTTTTTTCCTTTGGTGGAATTCATTGCATTGGAAGTTTCAAGTGTTAATGAGCTGTGCCAAGAGAGTTTTTGTTGGACTCTGGACTGCAGTTGCCAAGGTGTGACAATCAGGGTCCAAACACCCTGTGGCGAGAACAGGGAGTATGAACCCCAAAGAATAAGCAGTTGAATTGACTGATTTGTATACAATATTATTGTACTATAAAAGTGTATTGACTAAGGGATCATAAAAACAGATGGCACGCTGGTCATGAATATCATTGCATGATGTACGTACGGATGGTATGTGAAGAGTTATGTATGTGTGCTGGAAACATGTTCCTAAAATATGTTTTGGGGGCAGACTTGATAAGCAATTTTAGACAAATCTTGTCCTAGACAAGAGACTGTTGTTTTGCCTCTTTGCCTGTGGCTCCAATGTAAACTGAGCAAGGTGATGACAAAGACTATGGAAGTTACTTTTACATATGGGTCAACAGAGGGATGGGAAATGAACAGGAAGAAGCAAACAGCATGGGAGAATTTTAGCTAGGGACAGACTTCAAAAGAATACATTTCAAAGGTTTGCTGGACTATAAAAATCAGAGGACAGAACCCCTGAGTTATCTAGAGGTTAGAGGGCAAAGGGGACAGTGCCTTCTGATTTTGTGAAAGTTGGATCCCCTTGCCTGGAAGATTGGGGATGGTGGTAGCTTGACATGAGAGAGAAATTGTTTTAGGCATAAACATAGCTTGCTAGAATTAAGTTTTAGGCACTAAAAAGCATGTTATTTTTGTTTTGTTTATAACCCTTTTCTGTGTGTCTTATTCTTGCCTGGTATCACTTAAACCTGTGTTCTTTATTAATAAACTTTTTCTTGTTTTGTTATAAAACCATCTCAGTGCCGAACAGTAAAGTAACATGTGGAAGCTGGGCTAAAGTAACAGACTGGGGTGGGCACTGTCTTTGGAGGCAGCAAGCATAATACTTTCTGTGAGTGCCCAGTGAGAGGCATTGGGCATTGCAGAGAGACATCCCTGGGGAACTCAAGAACTGTGGTTCACTGATTATTACTTGCCAGCCAAGGTTAAGACTGGGAGTCTCAAGGAGTTCACTGGTGAAGCGAACAGACTGGTGCGGTAGGGAGCTATTTCACAACCTTACCTACTGCAAAGCTCTCTCTTGCTGAGGCAAGAGAGGTAACACAGGGGCTTACGGTTCTGGGTTCCCCGAGGAGAGCATCACATAAGGAAGGTTAAAAATAATTGTCAGTTTGCAGTTGACATTGTCCTCATGTTAATAAGCAGAATTGTGTGTGTAGGGTCCTAATTGTATTTGCCATCAGAGCCGAGCAATTTAGGATGGAATCAAAGTCAAGATATTGACAACATTTAATGCAGAGATCATTTGTATCAAACTTTAATTTACAACCTCCATAAAAGTAAAGGTAACAAGCACAACTTTTTTTTTCCTGTCTGGGGGTGATCTAAAATAATTTTACCTTGGTGATAGGCACTTTATAAATAACTAGATGAGTACATTCATGGATGGGTTGATGGGTAGACATCATGATATTTGTGTATCTGTCCAGCCAGCTGGCTGAATGCCTCACAGATATTAATGAATTTATCCTCACACTTCTATAAAACAGGGAAGTATTATTCTCCTTTTGCAGTTGGAGAGCCTGAAGCTGACAATTTAGCCCACTTCTTGTGAATCAACACTGTAAGTTCTGAAGACCAAACTAAGCCCACAGTTATGTTTCTGCAAACTCGTTGCCTTCAGTAGAATTGCACAGGTGTAGCTGTATGGAACTTAGTAAACAATTCTGCTGATGTTACACAAGAGGGAATAGAATCTAGCTTGCTCACTGTCAGCAGCCTGGGTTTAGGGTTGCCAACTTTCTAATTGCTGACAACTGGACCCCTCCTGTTCCTCCTCTTCCCCCCAAGACCCCACTCCTGGTCTGCGTCTTCCCTTGAGGCCCTGCTCCACCTCTTCCCTCAAAGACCCACCCCTGCTCCTTATTTTTGTCTCTACAGTCAGCACTCATATCTCTGTATAAGAAAGTGTTAGCTTTACAGTTTCAGGGCAGAATATTCCTTAAGCAGTGGTGCAATTTGCACAGTATTGGAAATAAAGACTTCAAGTAATTTTTAAAATGGGTGGCCAAATTATTTTCTTGTATAAATAGGTGCAACCAGCCCCATTACCTTCAATGGAGTTGTACTAATTTACACCAGGAGAGAATTTGGCTCTGCATTTTTATAAGGGGAAATTTCCCTTTATTTCTCCTTCCTTTTTCACCACTACATTTTACAGCAGAACAATAAAACATGGTCCTGCCTTATGTAGTATGTTGATGGGCAGCACTATAAAACCCTAAAATAGAATATTTTATTCATCTAGAGAATTGGTTCAACGTACTTTTAGTTTAAGATTTTTTTAAAAATATTCTGTATAATCCTGCCCCCAAGATAACTAAGTTAGTGGCTGTGGGGAGTGAAAAGGCACCATTCTTAATGCTTGGTATGATTTACAGTGTACAGCTTGTGTCTTGAAAAACAAACCTCTTAAATGGCTCTAAGGAAGTAAGTCATACTTTTTGTTGTTTCATTGTTGTGAGATGTAAATCAGTGGGCTAATCTGTAGAAGATATGGTGTAAGGCAGGTGGGGATTCATCCAGTTTTGAGTTAAAATATTTCCTAAGTAGCCTAAATCAAAGGACTCACCCACACAGCATTTTTCTTTCAAGTGTTTTGCGGGGTGTTTCGTTGAATTAACAATGTCAAAAAGAATAAAAGGAGCACAGTAATATTTCAACTTTATCTTGATAACAGAAAATCACAGCTTGTGTAATGGAATATGAGCATTTCAGGCCCAATCTTTTTACATATCAGAGTGGAAGGTTAATACGTACATAGAAAAGGGTCCAAAACTACCAGGATCTGTTGAAGCCAGATGCTTTCTATCAGACTTAATTGTTCTCTCTCTTGAGATCCAGGCATAAAGTTTGTATCTCAGGCTCAGGATTTTCCCATTTCTTTCCTGTTATTTCTTTGGCTATTCATGACTCCAGGTTTTGTTTTGCGATAGACTTTTCACTATAGTGGTTGGATTCCTGTAGGGACAGTGACGTGCTCTTTACTTTGTTAGTTCTAGACTCACTCGTGCACTTGTTTTTCAAGCATGTAGAACTTCAGTAGACAGAATTAGTTCAGTGAACAGGTCAAGGTTCCCAGAGCATTCTGAGAAGCTGCTTGCTTATATAGGCTAATCACGTCAACTCAACTCTGCTGCCACTTTCCATCGCTACAGGTAACACTCTAACTGTAACATGGTTTTGCTATATACTAAAACAACTACTCTGGTTGTGAATCCTAAGACTCCTTTTTTTTAATGAAATGAAACAAAACCTTGATGGAAGCATAAAATAATTGTGGAACATTATGTGATCAAGTCAACTTAAATTGTAATTGAAACGATAGCAATGCATATTTTGCCTGTCACAGCTATTAAAAATGTGGGAATTTCCCTGCAGCACTATTTTCGTCTCATTGTTGGCGAACAGTTTTTCACAATTTGCTTGTAACACTTTAACAATAGCATAAAAATACATGTTTCATCTTGTTATACTCAGGATATTCTTGATTTTCTTATATTAAATATGGCTATTTAGGACAGTACAGTAAGTTCATTTATAATGGTAGCTGTGACGGGTTCGGTCACAGAGACCCCCTTGGGAATGTTGCCTGATGGGCTCAGAGGTAGTTTTAGCACATTTTCTCTGATGGCTTGGGACTTTAGAACCCTGTCTTGTTGAGCCAGACGTGCAAGCCTGCTGCAACACAGACCCAGGATCTGAACCATGCCTCCAAAGCTGCAGACTTAACTGAAAACAGCTGTGCCCCTGTCTTCAGCACCCAGACACCCAGCTCCCGTTGGATCCAAACCCCAAATAAATCCATTTTACTCTCTATAAAGCTTATACAGAGTAAAATCATAAATTGTCCACTCTCTATAACACTGATAGAGAGATATGCCCAGCTGTTTGCTCCCCCAGGAATTAATCACTTACTCAGGGTTTACTAATAAACAAAAGTGATTTTATTAAGTATAATAAAGTATAATAAAAAGTAGGATTTAAGTGGTTTCAAGAAATAACAGACTGAACAAAGTAAGTTACCAAGCAAAATAAAACAAAGCACGCAAGTCTAAGCCTAATACATTTAAGAAACTGAATACAGGTAAATCTCACCCTCAGAGATGTTCCAATAAGCTTCTTTCACAGACTGGACTCCCTCCTAGTTTGGGCCCAGTCCTTTCCCCTGGTACAGACCTTGTTAGTTCCAGCTCCGGTGGTAACTTGGGGATTTCTCATCCCCCTTTGTTCTGTTCCACCCCCTTTTATAGCTTTGCTACAAGGCAGGAATCTTTTGTCTTTCTGGGTCCCCGCCCCTCCTTCTAAAAGGAAAAACCCCAGGTTTAAGATGGAGTCCAGTATCAGGTGACATGGTCACATGTCCTGTGAGACCCCAGCCTCCATTCTTGTGACTAAACAGAGCCATTTACAGGTGATTGATTCCAAAAAACCTTTAATGGCTTCCACTTAACATCTTTCCATCAGTAATACAAATTTATATCTTAGTCTTCTAACTCCAATACATGCATACAAATAGGATGAACATATTTAGTAGATTATAAGCTTTGTAATGATACCTTACAAGAGACCTTTTGCATGAAGCATATTCCAGCTACATTATATTCACGCTCATTAGCATATTTCCATAAAACACATGGAGTGCAACGTCACAGTAGCCTCCTATTGTGTCCCCCTTTTTATTCATTTCACGTAGAATCATAGAAAATTAGGGTTGGAAGAGACCTCAGGAGGTCATCCAGTCCAACCCCTGCTCAAAGCAGGACCAACCCCAACTAAATCATCCCAGCCAGGGCTTTGTCAAGCCAGGCCTTAAAAACCCCTAAGGATGGAGATTCCACCACCTCCCTAGGTAACTCATTCCAGTGCTTCACCACCCTCCTAGTGAAATAGTTTTTCCTAATATGCAACCTAGACCTTCCCCACTGCAACTTGATACCATTGCTCCTTGTTCTGTCATCTGCCACCACTGACAACAGCCTAGCTCCATCCTCTTTGGAACCCCACTTCAGGTAGTTGAAGGCTGCTATCAAATTCCCCCCTCACTCTTCTCTGTTGCGGACTAAATAACCCTAGTTCCCTCAGCCTCTCCTCACAAATCATGTGCCCCACCCCACTAATAATTTGTGTTGCTCTCCGTTGGACTCTCTACAATTTGTCCACATCCTTTCTGTAGTTGGGGGGCCCAAAACTGGATGCAGTACTCCAGATGTGGCCTCACCAGTGCCGAATAGAGGGGAATAATCACTTCCCTCAATCTGCTGGCAATGCTCTTACTAATACAGCCCAATATGCCACTAGCCTTCTTGACAACAAGGGCACATTGTTGACTCATATCCAGCTTCTCGTCCACTGTAACCCCTAGGTCCTTTTCTGCAGAACTGCTGCCGAGCCATTCGGTCCCTAGTCTGTAGCAGTGCATGGGATTCTTCTGTCCTAAGTGCAGGACTCTGCACTTGCCCTTGTTGAACCTCATCAGATTTCTTTTGGCTCAATCCTTCAATTTGTCTAGGTCACTCTGTATCCTATCCCTAGTCTCCAGCATATCTACCTCTTCCCCCCCCCCCCCCATCAGTTTAGTGTCATCTGCAAACTTGCTGAGAGTGCAATCCATCCCAACATCCAGATCATTAATGAAGATTTTGAACAAAATTCATCATTTTTCACTGATTTTAACATTTTTCCCACCATGGTTACTGATACTTGTTTATAGTCTCCTGGTTTTTGCTGATAACTGTTTGACAAGAAACACTTCCTTTGGAAAGGCCAATTCAGCAGAGCATAAGGTTAGAAGTTATATGTGAGAAGTAGCAAATTAAAAAAAAAAAAACAGTACAAAGGAGAAGCCATGCCGGGGAGGGCTAGAAAAGAAAAAGGAAGAGAACAAAGGAGAATAACCGAGAGAAGAGAGAGATGATGAAAGAAAAGAGGGAAAGGAAAAGTGAAAAAAAAAAATGATGGGCCAGAAGAGGTGCACAGGACTTGAGATAAATCCGTATTGTTGATTAAATCCAGGCCACACATTCCAAAACCTATTTCCACTCTACTTCAAGATAAACACAGTAACCTCCATATAATTCCTTTATATACCAGTTCAAAATAAAGGAAAATGATACAGTGGAAACCCTGGATATCTGCACATCACTGATCTTGAAACACTAACTTTAAGTTAGCTCTCCCAAATATAATAGAGATATGGGGGAGATATATGGGGAAGACTGGCTCGCTATGCAAGAGAATGCAGCAGCTGTACTCAAGGATTCTGCAGCATATACATCTGCATGCACTGGTCAGATTTCACACATCAGGGTCATATCTGGTCTTGGTATAACCAAGGGTTTTGGTTAACCAGGATTCTCATCATCAAGGTTATACTACATAAACACAAAGAATGTTATTCTTCTTGGACAGAAGGAAAGAAAATAATTTGTGAAAATCCCTACTTTCCTTTCCTTTCCTTTCCTTTCATGTTTCCTTTTATCTTTTCATTTCTCCTTTCTCCCACTCTCTCTTCTTTCTTGTCATCATGTCTCTGCAGATACAGTATCTTCTTTCCCTTGTTCCTTCAACAAATTGTGGCACAATTTGGGAGAGAGGCCAGGATTTATAAATGTGGTGTCTTTTGAACTGTGGGCAAGCATTAGTTTCTTTCCTACAATTGTCCTTTCTCCTCTGTGATCTAGATTTTTAATCTGTAGGCATTTATAGCGATCTCCTCAAACTTTTCCAAATGTTTCTGTCCTAAATGTCACTGATTTTAATGGCTCAGAGGTGGAAAACTTGCTTTCATGACATCCCCTGATAGTAACATTAAGCCATGAACCATGATTTTATTCCATTTGATTGATGAGCTCATTTTGCAACAGAGGACAAATTAGATTTTTATTTATAATGGTGATAAAAATTAATGCATGGTCTTCCTATTCTGATGGTGTTAGATTTCTGTGTTAATACACATTTTACTAGTCAAATCTCTAAGTGCTCCCCTGACCTTTTAAGGTTTTTTTTAAAAGCCTTTTCTTTCAGGTGAATACAATTCCTAGAGAAACAAAGTATTTCCTCCTTTTTTATTTTCATTTTGACAGCTTGACATGCTTTTTTATGTCTACTGCTTAGATTTATTTTGTTACTTATTTTCTTGTTTTAGCACCGCCAAAGTTTACAAGAACTCCCGTTGATCAGACAGGGGTCTCTGGAGGAGTCGCATCATTCATCTGCCAAGCTACAGGAGACCCAAGACCTAAAATTGTCTGGAATAAAAAGGGAAAGAAAGTCAGCAATCAGAGATTTGAGGTATTAGGTCCATTGTTCTGTTCCTCTGAAAAACATTCATTCTAACATCACATTTAGTTTATGTTTTTAATCCTGGTAAATGTGCTTTATTACCAATGACTAAGCACATAGCCAGCACTGCAGGGGATAAATCTTTGCAAGCAATCCTGGGAATAACCTACTCTGCAAACTGGTTGTGCGCAGGACCATTGAAGAGAAGATGGTTTTGCTATCTCTTAAGAGTTTCCTTTTGGTTTTTTAAAGATTAGCATTGGGAATGGTCTGAGGGGAGGCGGCTTTCCTACCTTTCATGGCCAGAAATTGAATAAAATGATAAAGACTGTCTACTAGTGGAATGTGGGGGTGTTTCTGGGGGGTAATTCTGGGGACACTATTGTCTCTTTAAGTGGTGGGAGAAGTTAGGACTAAGGTTGGATTGACCTATGAATTGTTCCAGATGCCTATACCAAAAACCTGGAGTTGATTATGTAGAACTTCAGCTGCATCTCTAGTAGTTTCTCAGTATTAAAAATAGGATTTTGCTTTTAGAAAATAATCACAAGGCAAAGTGCTATTATAAATTATCTATCACACAGTTCTGACACACACTGTCTGAATGAAAGGTCTAGACTTGCATGCCAAAATGTTTATAGGAAAATTTAAGTCTGTGCCTCTGACTATGAAGAGACAAACCAAAATGCGGTGGGATAATTTTTCACAGCACTCACCCAGGGTGCTAGCTTTTAATGGTATTTGAGTTGATAACTCACATATGGCTTTGTAAATTAGTCCTGCTATGTCAATAGAGCAAAGGCTACATTTTATTTTTTATGTGGGCTACTTGTTTTATTTTAAGAGTATTTAAAAGCAATCAGCTCATGTTTTGGTATCATACAAGATCTAGCAACCTTTCACTAGTTATTATGGTTCTTTGCAAGTGCATTTAATTCAGTAAGAAAAATAAGAAAAATAGTTGTCAAAGGATTTTAAGATATGTTCTCTCCACTCAATGCAAGTAATTGTTTACAGCTTTCAATGCATATGACTATCTCTTTGTTACGTAATTGTAGTGAGAGGAGAATAGGCACTTTATAATAAAGGATATGCAATCTGTCCCATAATGGTCACAAAATCTACATTGAAGATGAGCAACAAACAGTCAGACAGATCATGTATATGTCTGAGTATTGTATTTGTGTTGATTTAGTTTTATTTTGCAGTATTATATTGTATTTGTTTCATATACCATTTTATGTTTATTTCTGTATTTGTTTTATGGGAGAATAGGCTAAAAGATAAGCATGTTTTACTTCCATAAAATATTTGAACTGAACTATAAATATATGATGTAAACTGTATTTTAAAAAGTCCTTAAGTGGTATGTGGAACAAGAGTGCATATTCAAATAGGACAGGACATGTTTCAATGAATTATGAAACATTTAACAGGTAATTTTCATTATAAAGCATTGAAAAGCTAGTTAGTTAAAACAGAAAGCACATCAACACTTTAAGGAGCTTTCTTCCCTCTCCAGAAAAAAGCCATTAACTCATCCTGTAGAATTTTCAGATGGAAATTAGAGCAACAGCAGAAATTAGATTCAGAAACGGCACATGGAGAAACAGGGAACATTTTGGACTTTCCACCTCAACAGTAACTGCAGGGGTCTCAAATAACTATTCTTGTTTTTCCCTTATTCACTAAAATAAATGTTTATGTGTCTTTCTGAATTTCATTACTCAGTAGGAAGGAGGCTTCACCTGCATCTCTCTCATTATAAAAGTGCTTTTGCTCCCTGTTTGAACAATTCCAAGTATGTGGTATTGCCCAATAATTTATAGGAGCAGTTTATCATTTCAGAAATTTAAGGCATAGGGCGGACCTTTCATACAGAAAATATATATTATGAATGAACATTGCATGGTGTTTTTTCTGCATGAAATCCATTCAAACAACATGCATTAGAAAGTTCGGCTTGAAAATTATTGGCCATTAGAGGTCCCTTTTACAGATTGAAAGCTATCTTGTTTGGAATCAGAGTGCCAGAACAACTGGGTTTCACCTCACAGTTCTTTTGTCCATACTGTTCAGGAGGTAACATTTTTAGCCCATAAATAGGCTTGGCAGAATTTAATATTTGTTTTTATAATTTTAATGGATTTTTTTATTTTAAGCATATTTTTCCTGATTTTCACAATTGCACAAAGTATTGGTTTTAAGCATTTTAAAATTATTTTATCAGTTTAAATTTAAATTTTCACAGCTGTAGGAAATTGGGGGAGGTCAAGACAATAATTTTTTAATGACAGTAGACATTGAGATTCAAAAAGTTAAAGCTTTATAACTGTTAAAATACGATTGTTAACATCACTTGTCAAAATACTATGAAGTAAATGTCCTAAAATAAAATTCTGATAAGTTCTCAAGTAGCATTTTTCTTGCTTTGCTTATCTGTAAATTGCTGTGGTTATCAATGAAAATATTTTTTTTGTTGGTTGGTGTGTGTGCGGTGAAATTAATTTTTACCAACAGTTACTGATAAAAATCTTTTCCTTCCAAAAAGCAAATGAGCAAAACCGCTGGTGGCGTATATCTAATCCATAGTGTAATGTGCAACTAAAGGGAATATCAGTAGCATTCATCTGCTGAAGCTTCCCCATTCTGCAATGATTTGGCTTCTCTGTAAAGGCCCACAGGTCTCAAACCTGGGCCCACAGATTCTCAGGCAGCTTTCACACCCTGGCTCTCCCTGGGGAGCTGACCCAGAATTACTGCATATGAGGGGCTCACAGAACTCTGACTCCTCCCAGAGGCACTGCCCTGAAAGATCCTAATTGGGGATGATGGCCAGCCCTTCCAATTGGCCAGAAGGACGCATAGGAAGTTGTCTGAGCAACTAAGGGGCTTCCTGACTGGCTGCCGCACTGGACCTGACTCCTATTTGATCACTGGTTTTTGATTCCTGCTCTTACCACTGACTTGGTTCCTGGACTCTGATTCTGTCTCTTACCTCTGTCTTAGTTTCTGGATACTGATTTTGGCTCTGACCACGAGGCCTGACTACCCCTACTCTGACCATTAGGTCAGACTGCCCACGTCTCAGTCCTGACATTCCCCTTCTGAGTCAAATAGTTGTACCAACCTGTTTCTTAGGATTGTGGAGCCTCCTCTCCCTCCATAGCAGCCCACACGTCATATATACCAGCTATCCTGTTTTGATTCACACCGGAGGGAGGTCTGTGTGTCCTTTAGGTTTGTTCAAGATGGTGGCTTTCTTTAAAGAACAGAGAAAAGGAAGTCAGTATGTGGGGCTGTGCCATTGACCTCTCCCCAAGAAAGCACATATTATTTTGCTGTTCCTCAGACTCTTCCCAGTCTCAGAAAAGCCAGTAAACCAGCCTTAGGATGTGCACAGTGAGGTAACATCCATACAAACTGAGTCCAAAACCGTGGAGGCTGGTGATCAGTGCTGCAGTCTGTGGGACTGGGCCTGGTTCAACAACATCCTGCCCAGTGCTCTATACAAGGCCGACCATGGGAGAATCTGCATTTGTCTCATGCCCGCAAACAAAAACTTTTTATTATCATTTACCAACAGAAGGTGACCCTTCAATTTTCATAGAGGGTCTTGCTATTAATCTCTTATCCTTTTATTTTACTTCCAATATGAGGCAAAGGAAAATCCTGGTATTCCCTACTTGAACTCTAAGAGTCAGATTTTCAAAACATACATTGCATTTGTGCAGGTACAACTTTGCATATGTATTTTTGAATGCTATCATTTTGCATTTAAATGTTAGACTTTACATATGCAAAAACCCATTAGTGTACAGAAACTAAGGACAAATGGGCTAGAGCTTGTAAATTCTGTCATTTGCACATGATAGCAATACTGCCCAAACACGTATGGAATGTGTATGGCTCAAATGTAGCAACCAATGAAGAGGTGGGTGAGACTCCCCCACAGAAGTTTGACCTGCTCGTTTTATTTCCAGAGATCCCAACAGCTCAGGAAGTTGGAATCTCTTTTTTCTTCCATGCTCCCAAGAAAGAACTGTTGTTCTGCTTTGTCAAGGGATCTTTTAAGGGGCTGAAGGGGTCTGTTGCCTCTTTAAGAGTCACGTGACACTCAACAAGGGACATGACATAACTCCTGGGCCAAACAAGAATCTGCTGCAGTACTATAAATTTGCAAGACAGTGACCTGGCACTTATCCGAGAGTGCTAAAGGAGTTGGCAGATGTGATTGCAGAGCCATTGGCCATTATCTTTGAAAAACTCATGGCGATCGGGGGAGGTCCCGGATGACTGGAAAAAGGCTAATGTAGTGCCCATCTTTAAAAAAGGGAAGAAGGAGGATCCTGGGAATTACAGGCCGGTCAGCCTCACCTCAGTCCCTGCAAAAATCATGAAGCAGGTCCTCAAGGAATCAATTCTGAAGCACTTAGAGGAGAGGAAAGTGATCAGGAACAGTCAGCATGGATTCACCAAGGGAAAGTCATGCCTGACTAATCTAATTGCCTTCTATGATGAGATAACTGGTTCTGTGGATGAAGGGAAAGTAGTGGACGTGTTATTCCTTGACTTTAGCAAAGCTTTTGACACCGTCTCCCACAGTATTCTTGCCAGCAAGTTAAAGAAGTATGGGCTGGATGAATGGACTATAAGGTGGGTAGAAAGTTGGCTAGATTGTCGGGCTCAACGGGTAGTGATCAATAGCTCCATGTCTAGTTGGCAGCCATTATCAAGTGGAGTGCCCCAAGGGTTGGTCCTGGGGCCGGTTTTGTTCAATATCTTCATAAATGATCTGGAGGATGGTGTGGATTGCACCCTCAGCAAGTTTGCAGATGACACTAAACTGGGAGGAGAGGTAGATACGCTGGAGGGTAGGGATAGGATACAGAGAGCCCTAGACAAATTGGAGGATTGGGCCAAAAGAAATCTGATGAGGTTCAACAAGGACAAGTGCAGAGTCCTGCTCTTAGGACAGAAGAATCCCATGCACTGCTACAGACTAGGGACCGAATGGCTCGGCAGCAGTTCTGCAGAAAAGGACCTAGGGGTTACAGTGGACGAGAAGCTGGATATGAGTCAACAGTGTGCCCTTGTTGCCAAGAAGGCCAATGGCATTTTGGGATGTATAAGTAGGGGCATAGCGAGCAGATCGAGGGACGTGATCGTCCCCCTCTATTCGACATTGGTGAGGCCTCATCTGGAGTACTGTGTCCAGTTTTGGGCCCCACACTCCAAGAAGGATGTGGAAAAATTGGAAAGAGTCCAGCGGAGGGCAACAAAAATGATTAGGGGACTGGAACACATGAGTTATGAGGAGAGGCTGAGGGAACTGGGATTGTTTAGTCTGCGGAAGAGAAGAATGAAGGGGGATTTGATAGCTGCTTTCAACTACCTGAAAGGGGGTTTCAAAGAGGATGGATCTAGACTGTTCTCAGTGGTATCAGATGACAGAACAAGGAGTAATGGTCTCAAGTTGCAGTGTGGGAGGTTTAGGTTGGATATTAGGAAAAACTTTTTCACTAGGAGGGTGGTGAAACACTGGAATGCGTTACCCAGGGAGGTGGTGGAATCTTCTTCCTTAGAAGTTTTTAAGGTCAGGCTTGACAAAGCCGTGGCTGGGATGATTTAGTTGGGGATTGGTCCTGCTTTGAGCAGGGGGTTGGACTAGATGACCTCCTGAGGTCCCTTCCAACCCTGATATTCTATGATTCTATGATTTACTTTCAATGCCTGACTGAATGAATGCAGCAGTCAGAAGAAGAGGTCTTAGTGACTTAGTCTTTGACAAATACAATGCACTGTACTTCCTATGAGCAATTCATGTCTACCTATAAGGGTGTTAGTCTCTTAGCTCGAGCATAGTAGGGAGCTTAAGCAGAAATTTAAATTTTATTTTTCTGACCAAACACCAGATTATTTTGAAGAAATCCATGAATCTGGCATCCCAGCCTAATAGCCAGGCTGATGATAGTCCCAAACTGTTGTACATAGTTAATGAAGAAAGAAATAGTTAATGAAAGTGAGTTATTTTTTGAGTTAGTTGCTAGGGAAGGTGCATGTGGTGCCTGTGGTGAGTGGGCTGCTGTAGAGAGTAGCAACATCCTGACAAGATGATTGATTTATCTCCCCGAGTAAGCGGAGGGAAGAGGCAGCAGTCCTATTAGCTCCAGACTACAGATGTATATTCAGATGGGGGAATGAAAGTTTCTTATGTAAATTATTCAAAAATAACAACCACACACCACTACCAAGAACAACATAGTCATTTCATTTTGTCTCTAAGCTGGACACACTCTATATAAATGATATTATCCGCTAATATTAATTATACATGGAACAAATTCACAGCTGGAGAAAACAGGGGTATGTCCTTTGGAAATGTCTGGGCCACATTCAAACATGGTGTAAACAAAAGAGTGAATTTTATGTTGGCTTTAAGTGGAGAAGTAGTATAGTTCTTAGCTATTTGTATTTGATGTGAGTGCAAAATAAATTCAGCTTACATGCGAAAGGGGGAAGATGTGGAGTGGAGTGCAACAGGAAAAGCAACTAGCAGGAGAGTGTTAGTGCGATATAAGAAAGTATGAGGGGCCTAAAGTAAGAATATGCTTTCTTACACCTTCCTGTTAGTTGCTTTTTGTCACTAATCCCTTCCATGTAAATTACACTTACATTGATATTCAGTGAATCTATGTATGTTACACTGCATTGCCACTTAAGCGTACTTACATCTGTTTGTATAACCAATGTACACTACAGTCTAAGTCACTGTTGAATTCGCCTCTGTGTATATCTGAAAAATGAAACTGGCTTTGAGGTTATGAATATTGATAGTTCATCGTGCACACATAGAATTAGCTGAGAGGTAGGCATTTGTAACAACACCTGTGACAGCTGTTGTTTCCTTCAATAGGTAATAGAATTTGATGATGGATCTGGATCAGTTCTCAGAATACAGCCTCTGCGGACTCCACGAGATGAAGCTATTTATGAATGTGTTGCTTCCAATAGTGTTGGAGAAATAAGTGTGTCCACTAGACTCACTGTTTTACGTGGTAAGTCCTTGTCAGACAATAACTTATTTTCTTTGATAGTGTCAAAACTATTACATCATTGCAGTGTTTTGGGTTTTTTTCTACAACTAATGAAAGAAAGAGTGTTTAAGGTTCCTTTTTGGAGGGTACTGTCGTATTGTGAATGCTGTAAAATGGGAACTTACTTGTTTGAAATTTGGATTTGGTTTTCTTTTGGATGTTTGACTCTCTAATGGCTCCATCTTACTGAACAGGGAACAGGGTGGGGAAGAAAATGCAAGGTCAAAGAAAGTAAAATAAGGAGGAAAAATGGGAAGACTCTGGCTAGAACAAGCAAATAATAACATGTTTTGTGAATGCATCTGATTTGCACGTTAGTGCTGTCTTGTGCGCTTTTATTTGCATGATTGGCGTTTATACAGAAAGTTACCCATGCTGCCACTGACCTTGGTGAAACTACAGAAACAGTATTTACATAAGGATGAGCTGCAGCTAAACATTTTCTCCAAAGTACTGGGCGCAAACATGCTGTTCTTCAGCCTCAGACATGCATATCATCTTCTACATCTTTTTATTCATTTATTTAGCAAACATTGTTATTGAGGCCAATGAAAGGATCATCTAATTTTTCAACCCTGGAGTTGGAATATAAGATTTAGTGCCAAACCTATGGACTCAATTACAAATGATATTCCCATTGGAGTAAATGCTAGTAATCGAATGGCCTTTTGTATCTGTTGTTCATTCTTCTGGAGACAGATAGGAACTTTGTTTTGACATGTGAAATGTGTCCCTTCCTCACTTGCTTGCCAATCCCTCCTACAGTGCATTGTCCACTCTGTATTTTGGAGGGAGGTGCTTTCGTCAAAACACTAGCACATAATGCACCATACCAGCCACATAAACATACGGCAGGGAGTTTGTGAAGGTTAGGGTCAGGGTTAGGGTTTGTGTCTACTGGGATGAGAATTTCAACTATCAGACAGCATTAAAAGAAGATAATCCTTGGAGCTCTGTGTTTTATTATTCTTTGCCCCACCATTTAGAAACATTTGGGGAGATATAGAGATTGCTTTTCTTTATTTTGTTTTTTTCCCTTTGTGCTTCTTTCAAAGAACTGGATTTTTGTGTAGCAAGAAAGACTAACTTATTTGTATGTGGTTTTTTAATCAGTGTAAGCAATTATGTTGTTTACATCACCGATGAAAAAGGATCAGAACACTGTGTATGTATGATATATATTTAAAAAATTTTCCTCAGAAGTACCTGACATAATGAAAATAAATACATGAATAAACCTGCTAAAAATTCAAATGTTATCTCTAGTGTTAACTTGGCTGTGTTTGGCATCATTTTAATTTATTTTCCAGCCACAGTTAATAAAAATGGAAAGGTTGATCATTTGGTTCATATTTTAACTTCCCTGTTCAACTCCCTGAACAAAGTAGTTGTTTCTATTGTTTGAAATGACAGAAATCATATTCTGTTCAGTTTTTTATGAATTCATAAATTAAAAAAGCCCCCAAAACAGTCATATTACATAGCAATAATTGTTGTTTGCAGTAAGATCTGAAGACAAGCTCTGTGTGAACTCAAAAATTTGTCTCTTTATCCAACATAAAGTTGGTCCAATAAAAGATATTGCCTCCCCCACCTTGTCTCTCTAATAGCAATAAATATCATTTAAAAATTAAGAATGTGGAAAAAAAAGTGGGAAAATTCAGATGTAAAGTGTATTCTCTGCATACAGAATTTAATGAAGGGTAGAACACGTTACCTACTGAAATATATTTACAGGCCTCCTGGGTCTTTTCATTGAAATGTCTGTGCATGTGTTTTTAAAGATGCAGTTCTGAATCAACTGTTTCTTCCTTACTCTGTAGTAGAGAGACACCGGGACTTATCCTCTTCTCATTGACAACAATGAATACTTAAATGGGTATAAGATCGGCACCCATGTCAAAACTGGCTGGCTCTAAAAATATGATCTACCTGTTCCCCCACCCCCATCTGCAATGTAAGCTGTTTGTTGTAAAGTATATGCAGGTTTTTCTTTGTCTTTCTTTCCAACTCAAATGGTTCAATACTCCTTAAAAATAACTTATGTCAGCATTCTACCTCTTATGAACAGCCCTACAATAATAAATGAGAGTGTACATGCACATGATGGAGATAAATAAAAGTTGGTAAGAAAACAAGGAAAAAATTAAAATGATTAAAAATCGAAGAGAAACTTTATAGTCTCCAGCCCTAATGCTTACAGTTTTTGTTAAAAGGATAAAGGGAAGTAGCTGAGATCCTCTGGTTCGGGGCTCGATTAAAGCAAGATCCATGGATCTAAGCCATGAGATGGAAGGAGGCCCATATACACATTGATCCATGAGGTGTGGAATGGTGTAATAATGCCAGAGAGAATTGGGATCTGCCAACTGGAGAGCGTGAGGTAGCTTTAGGTGGCAGGTAGCATGAGGTTGCAGGTTTAGAAGCCACTTGGCAATGTTGTGGTTGATCTTTTCTTTTATTAGATCCAGTGTTTCGGGCATTAGCATCCAGTGACTCAGGCAATGTAGGTTCAATTACTGCTTTGTGCTTCCTGTGTGGCCTTGGGCAAGTCACTTATTCTCTATATGCCTCACTTCCCCACCTGTACTTTGACCACAATAGTACTTCTGTGCATCACAGGGGTGCTGTTAGGATAAGTATGTGAATAACTACGAGGCACTCAAATACTACAGTGATGGGGACCATGTCAGTATGATAGATAGATCTGAGTAGATTGGATCCAGGCCCCCTCAAGGCTTAATCCACCAGAGAGCCCCCATGTCGCTCTGCATTGTGCAGGTGGTACACATCTCTTTTGCAAGCTCCTCAAATGCTGCCTCCCTGTGCTCCCCGAGAACCAGCACAACATTTGTGCTGCATCTGAAACCATCCAAGCTCTTGCAGTGGAAGGTCAGGATTTGACCCAGAATTAACAAGCTTTGCCACCCTTTTGCCATGAGGGTTGATGAGGCAGAGGGATGTTCCCACGCAAGAAAGGGCCCAGTCTCACAAATTTTTTAATCAGTTAAAGGTATGGTCAGCTTAAGTGGTTACAAATAACTTGGTTCAGTTTGTCTCAATGCAGTAACTTTTTTGCCATCACAGCCACATCTGTATGCCTCCACCCTGTAGTCTGCCTCATCATGTTTCTATGGGAAGTTCTGGACAGCTATCACACAGTGGCTCAGCAGGAGCTGCCTGGGCCTGTGCCTATCCTCTTCTGTTTAGATTCTTCAACTGTGCTCATAACCATGGTATCCGGTCAGTAAGTGCTACAAGCAATGCTGCAGCCTCTAGTTTCTGGAGTTGGTGCTTTACAGTATGGAAGAGGTGGCAGACAGAAAAGATAACAGCTTCCCTCATCACTCTGAAGCATTACGTGAAAAGTAGGCCAAGGCAAAGGGTTGTGTCCTTCTCCACTGAAGACTGAAATGCTAGTCCACTAACACGGTAGAGATGTTGGTGTCATTTATGTGCCAGTGGTGATTTTCATGAACCCAGCCAACCCTTTGCTGATGAAGCCATGCCAAGACTGTAAGCATGTCAACAAATGCTGCTTTATCTGTTGCCACTGTTGTGTCACAGTGGTGTTTGAGTGCACCTTTACGAGACTGAAACCGCCTAAAGCAAAACAACATAGAGCGGATGTATATCCCTACACTCATGGCTGCATGCTCTGTTCACTGTACTATCTGTGAATTAAAAGCAAAGTGCTACATAGACACTTGGAAATTGAGGCTGGATCCTGATACATTCCCATCTCACTACAAGCTCTGTGATTACCATCTGAGCAAATATGCATAATAATGGATTCTCTGTGCCAGTATTTCTGCTCACACTGTCAATCGGCAAGGAGCAAGAGGAGCAAAATCTTTGTGTTGAGATGCTTTTCTCATATCTCTGCTATAAAGCTGCTTTTATAAAGTGATTGATGCGATGTCAAGCAATCATGGTATATAATAAAAAGTGAGTTATGTATTTAACAATGTTTCCCTGGCCATTGATATGACAAGTGTAATTAAAGGACATTGTTTTTATTATAATGGAAAAGGTTCAGAGCAATTTCCAGAGTTTGAAAAATAGCAAGGGGGTGGGGGGAGAGATATGCATTCAAAGCACTATTATTTTCCTGATATCAGAAGATGGGTCACAAGTAATGACAATTTGTTTCCATGTTCTCTCAATACCTCGTGATTTTGAGGTGGGCAGGGGCCATTTTAAACTGGCTTGCTCCTCTGGGTGATGTAACCGGGAAAAGCCATCTAGGGCAGCTTACTCATGGGGATTAGAGTCCCTGGGAGTCAGACACACAGAGTGACACCTTTATTCTGAGGGACAATGCACTGTGGGATGTCTGACTGCACAGTGCTAAATAAGAACAGGGAACTGGATTTACCAGTTACACGGGCATTGCTATGGGTGCCCATCCATTGGCAAGATCATGACGTACCTAGCTGGTCACAAGAAATTTACCATGTGCCAAAAGAGCCAGCTAGCTGGGGAAGTGCCTGGGTAATATTCACTGGTTTTAACCATCTGTCGTGTGTACAGTGTTTTTAGTCCATTGGGCCTCTAGCTGGTCATAGGCATGGTAGAAAGTTGTGTGGATGGGGTCAGAAAGATAGAGCATGTGACACATGCATATATCTATCTCAAAAGCATTCACTAAGAGAAGTTTGAAGAGCCATAGTAAAAACTTTGCAGATTTTTAGTGAGAATGCAACCGACTACGTACAATACCTTACGACCAGAATTAGCATGTTCATTACAGTTCCATTTTATTAATGCCTCTTTTTGAAGACGAACACTGTGGTCCCTGCTGTGAAAATGGTACTTTGCACTTTATGTTATAAAGTGTTCTCTGCTGGGGAGCCGTGCTAGGAACATTAAAGAACAAAGGGCAGCTGCTTGACGATCGTACAAAAGGGTTTTATGAAAGAGGGACCAAAAGGAAAGGTGGCCAATATACAGACAATTTACCAGCAATTATGGTACCAAGTGATGTGCAGATTACTTGAAATGGCTTACAAAAAAGTGCTAGGTCTAAGCGGATACAAAATTACAAACTCTTTTGATATATTTTAGTCATGTGTGTAAATACATGCAGGGCAAACAGAAACATTTGCCTTTTGTGCAGTATAATTTGAAACACTTAATGAATTATCACTCTGTATAAGAGGGAAGGGAAATGGAACTGTTAGCCAGATCAGGAAATGAACAAAAATTTGAAAAACACACAGTCCATTTCCTATGGCTGAGTTTTCAGTTCTTTTATAGTGAAGGAATATTTTGTTATGTCTAATGTAGAACTTTAGCATGACAGTACACTTTGTCAGGAGAACTCATTCTATAACTAGTGTTAATAGTTTAATAAATTCTGCTTATGTAATTTAAATTATCAGGAACACATCAGGGTATACTATCATAAGCTATATAATGCACATAGATTCAAATTTTACTTTCAGATACATGTGTGCCACCCTATTGATTTCACAATTATTTATTATCATTTTATATGTAAAAATAATTTTAAAATCTACATTATCGCCTACAGTCATTCATAATATAAATAGAATGGGCTGAATAATAGTCATGAATAACTGAACTATTTTTATCAATTATCTCATACATATTTTTCAAGTAATATTTTTAGTAGTCACTCAATTCCCAAGATGTAATATTTGTCAAAGAAACTGTTTTCCCCACCAATAAATGATTAATTTATTCACAATTTTTGTCAACTGTTATCACACTTGACATATAAAATAATGCAGTTTTTCCTTCTGCATGGAATAACTGTATGCCAGTGTATTTTTAAAAGGGTTTGTTACAGTTAATAAAATACATATTGATAGTCATTAGAAAACTATTTCTGAATGTAAAACAGGTAGAATAGGAGTACATACACTACTTGAAAATGAAGGAAATATCTCAAGTTCATCAAAATTACTTGTATCTAAAATCCTTTTATCAAGAATTTCAAAAGTGAATAGTGAGCTTGGGTGCTTCAAATTTTGGATGCCAAATTTAAGCTATCTCTAAGGTGTATCAGTTTAGGCAAAATAAACCACTAGCTGCTTTTGAAAATCTTAGTCCTAAACTTTATTTTCTATGGTGGTTGTTCTATTTCTGTGAAACTTCTTTGAATTCCTTGCTGTCCCAGAAAATTATCTTAATATGCTACGCTGCTAGGATGTGTCTACTAAATGAAGATGTACCTTTCCTTGTTGTTTTGATCTAACTAGTCAGTGAAAACAGCTACTGGTCATGGTTTGTGTCTTTATAATGATTTTCTTATTTTTCCATTCTAGTTCATTTTCCTCTGAATTTCATTTTCTTGTTCATTGAACCACATTTCAGATATTTTCTTCCATGACTGTAAAATTACCAGTTCAGTTTCACTCATGTTTATCTGTTCATGATGTCTACTTCATATTTTGAAATGGTATCAGTAGTAATAAAGTATTGCTATCTAATGTTCACAGGGACAGTCAATTTGAAGTGGACAGTCATAAAAGATTAATGTTGACTTGAAGCGTCAGCTGGTTAAACTGTTCCTCCTCATCCATTTCTATTTTATAATAAGAAACTTTTTGTAGTCGATGACTGTTCATGAAATAGATGTCTGGCAGGCAGGTGAACTGAACATCCTCAGACAAGAAGGAGGAATAATACTGTACAAAGAAATAATAGTCCTCTTTAGCATGAAGGGCTTTTTTTTAATTAAAATGTTTTGGCCAAGAATGTACATCTGTTAATTCTTTTCAGACAAGAGCTCAATCATTCATTTCAGCCTGAAAAGCTGATCACAGTCTGGGTGGTCCCAAGGGAGAAACTAATAATTGTTTTTAGCACTGTAACCAATAAGTGTCTATCTCTGCTCTTTACAGAAGGAAATTAATGTATCATGAGCCGGGCAAATATATCCGTGTTAAAACATATTGTGCTTTTCCTTCTATTTTTTTTTAACCAATTTATTTAGGTCATTGATGTTTGTGAGGATCCACTCACTTGTCCTAGAATTGAGTCCCAAATTGAATCCATGCTTGATCAGGTACCATTCAGATTACAAACTGGAATGAGTAACAATGAAGCGAGAGAGAAACGTTAGTACTCCAATCCTGCAAATCTGCCCAAAGGGTCAGTTGTAGGATCACCTGTCACCTAGGTCACCAGTTTTAATCTGGCCTGGTTCAGTAATGACCAGAAGTTATGAGAAGCAATGGGTGGGCATTTTGATGTCGTCCTTAGGGGATTATATCACAACCCCCACCCCACATCACCATTCTAGCTTTTACTAATCAACACTTTTGGTGATTCAGTAGAGAGACAGATAATAAACTGGTGAAGACTGCAAATTTTTTACCCCCTATGGGTGGTCCTGTGAGATCAATGTTGAGTCAAATGATCTGGGCAGTGTGAGTAAGACTGATAGACAACTGCTGTCTGTACTGTACCTGTTTCATAGATAAGTAAACATTTTCCATCTCCTAGCTGTTACTTTGTCATTTTCCTCCACCATTAAATTAGATAAGTGAAAAGAAACAAAAGGTGAATTTTTTTCAGTGCCAAGGTGGATGTGAGGTATTCCATTTATATTAAATAACAGTTTAGGTTTTTGATTGTGCAATTATTTAATCTAGTGGTAAACTTGTGTGCATCAAATATCTATTTTTAATTGATAAATGTAATAATTAAAGATTACTTAGTATACAGGACGCTGTCAGCTATGACAAGAAGCTTGACCCTACAAACTCAAGTGACTAATCCTTATGTGTGTATGTAGCCCCTTGTGCTCCTACAGAGTCCCATCGATGTAGTATCAGGGTTTAAAATTATACAAAATCCCATAATCCACTGTTGTAAAACCACTGTCTGAATAAGAGCTCAATGCCATTACAAAGTGTGCGTTCTGCTTCACTGTGTTGATGAGCTATTTAAAATTTAAGCTGGATAATACATTTCCTATTACTTTCCCCTTTGTTTATGCCCACCTACTTTAGTTACCTATGGCCTCGATTCAGCCTGGCATTTAAACACATGCTTAAGTCCATCTCTGTTCAGGAAAGCAATGAAGCACATGCTTACCTGTAAGCTCATGTTTAAATCTCGTCAAAGTTTTGTGGAAGTCAATGGAACTGAAGTACCATCAATGTGGAGATTGTATTCCTGTTTATAAATTGTGGAATGATATGATAAATTGCATTTAGCTTCCATCTTTGACTGCCTCACCTCTATGCTTCCATTAATCAGTCTGCTCTGGGACTACTTCCAACATTCCAAACCTCTGAGTAGTCTAACAGCTGTCATTTTTTTAAAGCAACTTGACACAAAAATGTTTCCTCTCCCCTGCCCTCCCTCCCTTTAGAATCTGGAATTTCCTCTCCATCTCCATTTGCCATGCAGTGCAGAATGGATAATGTTCTGTCCTGCACCCAGAGACTTGTTTCAAGACCAACATTTTGCAAAACATCAGGAATAGAAGTGGCTGCTTTATTCCATTGGAGGGGAGCTGGGAAAATCCCCCTTTTTTAATGAAATAGGAAAATAGTTTCTATTTCTGGAAGGTCATGAGATATCAGACCATAAAATTGTGACATTTTGTAAAGATAAGCCACTTCAGTTAATTTAAACAGGTTTATAAAATTTATTCACTGTAGTTTTATCTCTTTCAGGAGTGTCCTAGGTGCACTCATGATACTTAGGAGAGAGAAAAATATTATAATGACTTCATTTTAGAAATCTCTGTAGATTAATTTATTCTGTCTATCTAAAATAGACGGTGATAATGTATAATATTTGTTGCTTAAACAAAATATATGTGTCAGGTGTGTTATGGGCATGAGTTTGGAATTGCCAGCATAACTCATTCACTAATGGTGTTAGTAGTGGGGTGATGCTGGGTGGGAGATGGTTTTATTTTTGTTATGTGTGCAGTAGGCCAACCTGTCCTTCTGAAGTTAGTTCACTGTTTATTGCAAAGCTGTCAGCAGTCTTCTGTTATTAAAAGGGCTGTCGTACTGTACGTACATACAGATCTATCTATCATGTTGCAAATGTATATTTGGAAACTTTATTCTAGAGATTATTTTCCTTAAGATATGTTTCATTACCAGTTTGAGGATATGGTTCTTTACTATATGGTTTCAAGTAGCTCGTGATCTGGCTTCTTATTAGTGTATGTACTTGATTTAGGATGAAAGGAAACCAGTAGTGTCAGAAGCTTGATAACGTTCAGTTCAATTATTACCAAGGTAAATTTATGTATAAAATGCATAGCAGGGGATAATAAAGCCAAGTTTCTAGAAGAAGGTCCTCATATAGTAGATCAGCCTGCAGCTTTTCAGTCTAGTGGTTTCTGAGAACACTAATGTCTCATCAAGTGCACCATTAGGATGACAGGAAGGTTTGTTGAAATGTAGGACATGTTTGACACTAGAGTGCTTAAGTGACAGCAAAATTAAATCCATTTTTAATGCTATAGGCACGCATCTTGAAAGGGAAAAAAAACTGAGAATTACATCTAGTGAAAGATATGGAAACACTATCTGGGAAAAAAAATATTTTGCTAAAAAAAACAAAATTATTTCAAGTAATATTGAAGATACATTTTGTTTATTTAACTAATAACCGTTTATAAAATATGCTTTATTATTGTAATTGTCTAGTTTTATAAGATTTCATGTGGAGCACAATGAAAGAATATCAGTAAATATAAGAAAATTTTAAAACATACCAGTTAACTACATTAGTATTAAAATAACCTCTCTCAGCAGATTTCATTAAGCCAAACTGATTTTAATAGTAAAATATTTAGATTTTTAGAAATGGGAATTTGGCATTTCTGACACAGAATGATGAACAGTAATAGATAAAAGCAAAAAAAAAAGATTTATTTCTGCTGTTAATTTAAGAGAATCAAATAGCCAGGATTAAAGCAGCCTACCAAAAAAATCCTTTTATGAATGCGATATGGTTTATGCATGACATTAGATCTTATTATGATAGATCTTATTTCAGGTATGGCCATGCCTGCTGTAAACTAACATCACGTAGGTGCAGCTGACTTACTACCATTCCATTAATCTTTGTTGCAAGGATGCATTAATAAAGTCTCCTCCACTCACTAGTTCAATAGCAAATGAAATTCCCTCATCTTCGATTACAAACAGATAAATCATCTTGTGCAAAATTTAGCTGTGACTTAAATTATTCCATTAAAATGATTTACTATAAAACTACTACAAAGGGGTCTGCTAGGGTATAAAATGTTGCCTAGTAATAGTAGCATTTTGCTAGATATTTATTTCAAAAGCTTCTTGTGAAGTACAGTATTAGTAACTGCATTCAACAACGACAAAACAAGATTTTCAAGTGGAAGCATTTCAATAAGCTTTTTAGATAAATTCAAACTAATAGCACTGATTAGAAGCAGGTGCTGTGTAAGCGCTGCCAATGCACCTGAATCCTGACTCTCAGTACTTCTGCTATTCTTGTCCTGGGCTTCTTTTAAGGAACCATTACCAATTGTACTTAACTGAATTTTATTAAACAGTAATTAAAAATAGATAGTTAAAGGAAGACGGCCAGATGTTTAGGCTTCTCAGATCCCTTAACTTACAGTTAGTTTAATGTTCCGTGTATGAAGCTGAAGAGTCCTTAATCTTTCCACATCCACTAAGGACAATGGAGAGATTCCCTGCTTCTGGGGACAAGAACAGGTCCTCTGAGCATGTCTTTCAGAGTAACAGCCATGTTAGTCTGTATTCGCAAAAAGAAAAGGAGGACTTGTGGCACCTTAGAGACTAACCAATTTATTTGAGCATAAGCTTTCGTGAGCTACAGCTCACTTCATCGGATGCATACTGTGGAAAGTGTAGAAGATCTTGTTATATACACACAAAGCATGAAAAAATACCTCCTCCCACCCCACTCTCCTGCTGGTAATAGCTTATCTAAAGTGATCACTCTCCTTACAATGACAGGTTTCAGAGGAACAGCCGTGTTAGTCTGTATTTACAAAAAGAAAAGGAGTACTTGTGGCACCTTAGAGACTAACCAATTTATTTGAGCATGAGCTTTCGTGAGCTACAGCTCACTTCATCAGATGTATACCGTGGAAACTGCAGCAGACTTTATATACACACAGAGAATATGAAACAATACCTCCTCCCACCCCACTGTCCTGCTGGTAATAGCTTATCTAAAGTGATCAACAGGTGGGCCATTTCCAGCACAAAGCCAGGTTTTCTCACCCTCCACCCCCCCACACAAATTCACTCTCCTGCTGGTGCTAGCCCATCCAAAGTGACAACTCTTTACATAATCAAGTCGGGCTATTTCCTGCATAGATCCAGGTTTTCTCACATCCCCCCCACCCCCATACACACACAAACTCACTCTCCTGCTGGTAATAGCTCATCTAAACTGACCACTCTCCAAGTTTAAATCCAAGTTAAACCAGAACATCTGGGGGGGGGGGTAGGAAAAAACAAGAGGAAACAGGCTACCTTGCATAATGACTTAGCCACTCCCAGTCTCTATTTAAGCCTAAATTAATAGTATCCTTACAATGTGTATGATAATCAAGTTGGGCCATTTGCAGCACAAATCCAGGTTTTCTCACCCTCTGCCCCCCCCCCCCCCCCCCCCCGCACACACAAACCCATTCTCCTGCTGCTAATAGCTTATCTAAAGTGACCACTCTCCTTACAATGTGTATGATAATCAAGGTGGGCCATTTCCAGCACAAATCTAGGGTTTAACAAGAACGTCTGGGGGTGGGAGTAGGAAAAAACAAGGGGAAATAGGTTACCTTGCATATTGACTTAGCCGCTCCCAGTCTCTATTCAAGCCTAAGTTAGTTGTATCCAATTTGCAAATGAATTCTAATTCAACAGTTTCTCACTGGAGTCTGGATTTGAACTTTTTTTGTTGTAACATAGCAACTTTCATGTCTGTAATCACGTGACCAGAGAGATTGAAGTGTTCTCCGACTGGTTTATGAATGTTATAATTCTTGACATCTGATTTGTGTCCATTTATTCTTTTACGTAGAGACTGTCCAGTTTGACCAATGTACATGGCAGAGGGGCATTGCTGGTACATGATGCCATATATCACATTGGTGGATGTGCAGGTGAACAAGCCTCTGATAGTAGATAAGCTATTACCAGCAGGAGAGTGGGGCGGGAGGAGATATTTTTCATGCTTTGTATGTATATAGAAAGATCTTCTACACTTTCCACAGTATGCATCCGATGAAGTGAGCTGTAGCTCACGAAAGCTTATGCTCAAATAAATTGATTAGTCTCTAAGGTGCCATAAGTACTTCTTTTCTTTTTGAGCATGTCTTGTTGCCCATTTTACACACCTTCTCCTGGAAACACCACTCTGTTATAGGAAGACTGGGTGAAACTCCCGGTGGAGTAGGAAGAACCATTGTGGAATCACTCCTTGTACTGACCGGTATGAATAAGAGACACTTTCTCTCCCATGAGATCCACAGTGCTCCAAGCCTGAGACCAAGCTCAGAAACTGATCTTGGCTTCCCATTGGTTCCTCACTGTTTTCAGTGGACTTGCCCTGTGATTTATTTTAATAAAATATATCTTCTTGTCTTAAATGGCATTATTGTCTCTGCTCCAAAGATAAACAAATCTGTATACACAAACTGTATCTTAGTGTTCATGCACAGATTTATTTGGTTCTGCTGTACCGATAAGACTGTCTGAGGAATCCTGCAACAAAATGATTTTCAAGGAAAGTGATTTGGAAGGCTGAAAAGTTGCCAGGGTTTTTTCATAAAGAGACACCGTTACTCCTTACTCGATTTATTGCAACAAGATGAAGGCAACTTCAAATAAATTGTTAGTAAACCAAGAAACAATCATTTATTGTTGTGGCATGTTTCATATTGCAGGCAAAGAGCCTGATCCAATGTATGTTGAAGTCAGTGCAAAGACTCCATTTGACTTCCCTGGGCTTTAAATCAATCCCATAGAGAGCTCATTAGTTGTCAAGTGGCAAAGCCCCAATAAAATACAGTCCAACATTTTCAAACCTGGATACCTAAATTTAGGCACCTCAGAAAGTAGCCTGATTCTAAGAGGTGCAGAGCACCTACACTTCCCTTTGACTCGAGGTTTGTGCTCAGATGCTCTGAAAATCTGGTCACTTGCTTAAATTCCTCAATATGGACTTTGGTGCCTAAAGTTAGGTATGTAGACCAAGATATACTTATAAAATTAAGTGCCTAAAGTTAAGTTACTAAGTAAGTATTTAGGTATTTGAACAAGTATCCTAATTCTCAAGTGTTCAGTGTCCAGCATCCACCTGTGACTGCAGCAGGAGCTGCTGGATACCCAGCGCTTTTGAAAAACAGGTCACTTATTTAAGCAGCTAAGTCATGATTTAGGAGCCCAGTTTTAGGCACTAATGTTTTAAGGTCTTGCCCACAGTTTCCATACTGTTGAACTTAGTGTATTGATAGTAAGAATATTAAACCTTAGCTGATAACTAATTGATGGAATAACTTTTCACAAAAGAGAATTTTTGTGTGCAAATCCTTCAACTTGTGTAATTCTTGAAAAGGTGGGAGTGTGTATATATGATGTATGTGCAAGGAGGCGTTCTTTAGTGCGTGAACCAGACAACAAAGGGTGTTTGAGATGTGTATTATTACTGTAAATGCCTCATTTACAGGAAATTGACTCTTATTGTGTCATAAGAAGGATGCGAATGGGGAAAAGCAGAAACTGGGAAGAAATATTTTGAGACTACCTAAAAGAGAAAATAATGTAGGCCTATGAATTGGATTGGCAAACTTATTGCAGATTATTTTCCAATTTATGGGAAGGAACAGGAAGATAGAAGCTGAACCTTACTAAGGACAAATTAGCTTTCCTTTTTAACAATTAATATACATTGCTTTGGACTCAGATGACTGGAGTCTTCATCTGATTCTCCTTTGCAGGAAAGTCCTAGTTGTTTATTTGCTTGTTTTATGTTAATTGAAAGAAACATTTGGAAAAGATGCCCAGGGACAAATTTTGTTTTCAGTTACACCAAATTGAGAGCAAAATTTTGCTCCTAGCTGTGTGGCCAGCCCCAAGTGTTCAGAAATACGAGTCTGGTCTCCCAAAATTATGCACTTATCATAAAAATCATGAGAAGTTAAAAATAATAAATACGTTGTCTTTTTATTTGCCTCCTGGTTTTTGAGCCTTTAGGGGTTCAAGTTTTTAAGCTTTTTTCCTAAATCCAAAAGGACTAGAAACTTACTTTAGTTTAAATTAAAGTTAAAAATCTCATGTAATCAGAGGACTCCAAGAGATGGGGCTTTAAGGAAAATGCCAGATATGAAGAGACTCACAATATGATCATGAGAATTGGCAACACTGCCCTAATTAGCTGGAAGAGTAAATGTTTTAGAAGAGCATCAAGAAAATGTTTAAAATGTTGATGACCTAGTCATTTCCGATACAATAGAATTAGTTTTTAATTTTGAGTATTTGACATTTTCTACTTAGTATTTCATTGATTTTGATTATTCTGATTGCTCACTGCCTGCCTAACCCAGTGGAATGATCATTCATTTATTACAGAATTGGACCAACATAATATAGCTGTGTACACAGCATGCATTTTTTAATATGGATAGCTGTAAGTCAGTGTGTATTCCCTGAGCTTTAGATATTAGCTGCTGAAATCTTGGAGCTGATTGAAAAGGTGTGAAATACATTTTGTATGGTTTCTGTAAGATCATTATTTAATCATTATCAAAAATCTTGTGGTATATTATGGATTTTGTTCCATACTCAGGCCTGATGATTATAGGAAGAAGAAGGCTGGTATATGGGGCAAAGAGCTGTGAAACAGAAATTCCTTTTATTGTCTACCTTTAACAGGTTTCAGAGTAACAGCCGTGTTAGTCTGTATTCGCAAAAAGAAAAGGAGTACTTGTGGCACCTTAGGCACCTAAGGTGCCACAAGTATACCTTTAACAGTAGTTGGTGGAAGCCTTGCTGATTTCATTTTTGGGGTGGTGGTTTTAAATTCTTACTTTAGTCAAATACATCTGCAAATTACAGTAAGACTGCAGAAGCAGCAGTTCAAGGCTCCTCACAGTGCTACTCAGCTGGACAATACTTTATTATGCTGGCAGTTTAATGGAGTATAAAAAGAAATGACTATTTTAAAATCAAGTCTTTAAGCGGATAACCTACAGATTTCAAAGTTTTTTTTTTTAAAGAAGTCTATGGCAAAAGAAGTGATTACTAAAACTGAAGTAGGTGCATTGTTAGCATTTTCCAGCTAGTTACGTCCTTCTGAATGTTTCTGACCTTGAAATGGCCTTTTCAAACATATGTTTTTTTCATTATGATTAATGGTGCACTTGTATCAGAAAATGTTTTGGACATAAACCAGAATTTGTATGCATGCTACATGGACTGATATATACAGTACTTACTATGTATGCATGTACCAAATACATTAAATAAAGGCTTGATCTCACCCTCCCATATGTAGGCTCATGCATCAAAGTGTGTCTTGTAAAATGAGCCACTGAATTTACAAGATTGAGGAAAACTAGATCAAATTGGTAGCTTACTTTACAAGATATGCAATATATGTCTCCATGTTAAATGGCAGGATCAAACCTTTACTTTAGAGTCAAAGTTTTAGCATGGTGTGAGAAACTTTAGGTGAACCATCCCACTGAATACATTAGCGGATATGAATGTTGTATTCCTCTATAGCAGCTCTATATTCCTCTATATTCATGTGATTTGTGTACTTTCTTACGTTCCTTCTCCCTTTTCTCACCAAGTTGAATAGTTTGTATATTTATTCTGAAAATAAATATATAAGCAAAGCTAGTAAGAAAATGCTACTGAAAGACTAGTATGCAGTGTAGTTGTAGCTGTGTTGGTCCCAGAATATTAGAGAGACAAGGTGAGTGAAATAATATATTTTATTGGACCAACTCCTATTGGTGTGTGAGACAAGCTTTTGAGCCACACAGAGCTCTTCTTCAGGTCTTAGAAAGGTGCCAGTGCACCATGAAACCAATGATATGCCTGAGATACATTGATGACATTTCCATCTCTGGACAGATGGCTTAGATGTTCTCATAGATTTCCACCATAACTTCAGCAATCATCACCCATCCATTTAACTGTCTCTGGAATACTCCCACACTAGCATCAACTTCCTGGACATCACATTCAGATTCAGCAATGGAACCCCACAAACAATTACATACAAGAAACCCACGGATCACCTCACCTACCTCCATAAATCCAATAACGACCCAAACACATCAAGCAATCTGTTATCTACAGCCAGGCACTCAGATAACACAGAATATGCTCCAAGGAGAAAGTCTGGGATATACACCTTAGCACATCCAAAAATCGCCTTCACCAAACAATGACACTCCACCAGAGAAGTAAATCACATCATGGAATGGACCATCCAAATACCCCAAGAGAACTTGTTTCAAAACAGAAATAAAACCTCCTCTGACTGCTTACCCCTCGTTGTCACCTGCCACTGCACATTGGAACTCATACAAGGTATCATCAAAAATACAACGAATGCTGTATGGGAACCACATCATGAATGAAATCTTTCCTGAACTTCTGGCCATCAAACAACCCTCCAGCCTCTCCAAGCTCATCATCAGAACCAAGCTCCCCCGAGGCCATGACACACCAACCCAAAGCACACGAGTCACTGCCAGAAGAACAGATTCAAAACCTGAAGACATATATTCATTGCTACAAGATCACCACCCCCAACAATACACCTTTCAAGATCCATGGGTCCTCCACATGTCTATCACAACATGTGGTGTACCTCATCTGGTGCACTAAATGCCCCAACAGCAACTATTTGGGTAAAACCAAACAATCACTATACTTTTGAATGAATTTACACAGGAAAATGATAAAATGCAAAAACACCCTAATGCCTGTGGGTGAACACTTTTCACAAGGTCATCACTTTATATTTGACCTCTCAGTTTTCATCCTCAAAGGAATCCTGCACTACGCTTTCAAAAGACTCACCTGTAGCTTAAATTCATAACACTGCTAGACACTAAAAAGCATGGACTGAACAGAGACGCTGGATTGATGACTTATTACAACAGTCTGTAATCTACTAACTTCCCCCTCCCTTTTTGTCCTATGATTGCAGACATGTTAATGGGCCACTTCACCTTGAATGGACCCTGAGAATATATACTAGCAACTTATGCTAAACAATCTATTCCACTTCATACCTTTTCCAGACCTGAAACAGAGCTCTGTAGTTCAATAGGTTGTCTCTCACATTAACAAAACTTGGTCCAATAAAAGATATCAACTCACCTACTTTGTCTCATTGAAAGACTGGAACCGTTATGTAAAAGTTTGTCAATTAATATCAGCTACATTTGTAGAATCTGGAATATGTTTGAAGGTGGAATTGTTACCCTGATTTTACATTTCTGGGGCAGCATTTTAGTAATATTTTTAAAGGTGACATGAATAATTTGATATAGGATTAAGACTTTAAAGGAGGGGACAGATGTGATATCTGCAAGAACCCCGCTTACCTGCACTAATGGGAATTTAGGTGCATAATTGCTTGTTTGCCCTGTGCTTTCTGTTGATAACGGGTCCTGTAGTGTTTAATGGCTCATTAACTGAATAACTGACTTGGAGGGATGTTTTTCCTCTTGCTGCACTGCCACAACTCTTCTTAAAGTGAGTGGGAGTTAAATAGGTGAATTGGGGGTAGAACACAGTTCCTTTTCATATTAGAATTCTCACTGGAGTTGTTTTCTGCTTCAGTTGTTAAAATGAATCAGAGAGGTCCAAAATCCTGTTCATACTGCTCCTCCCAAGCTTTTTTGTTAAGGTTTGCCTTCACTTGGAAAAATATTTATTGCTAGCTATGGCTGTCAGTGGTAGGTAAAGCTGAAATGGTGCTGAACCCAGATTCACAGCAAGTGTCAACTACGGCTAATCATTTTACACCTATAGCTAACAGCAGGTGGCCGCAATAGGTGGTGTGTGTGTGTGTACAAGTCTTCAGTGTTTAGGTTCACCCTCCTGAGCCCAAACATAATCAAGGGAGGAAGGCCTATGTGTCAAGCAACTGACAAGAGTTGGTAACAGGAAACTGAGCTGATTGACAGCAGCCATCCTGGAGATTGATGAGAACGCCGTTCCACTCAGCAAAAACGCTAACAGTCAGCCAGCTAATGTCTCAGAAAGGTATTCAGGTCCCAGACTGAAAAAAGATTAGGACGGAGAGGTATTTTTTTGTGCCATTTTGTTCTGGTTAAATGCTAGCTAGTCTAGGTACTGGCTACATTCTAGTTATGGAGATTGAACAATTATGGATACTACGTGTTAAATAATTCACTTTGTCTTTGCTGCTAAATGTTTATTGTTTGCTCTGGGATGATTTATTTACATATTAAACTAAGTATCCCATGGAGCTAGCATCCAAACAGATAGAAATGTCAACACAGACTATGATAGTAGGCTAACGTTTTCAAATGTGGCTGCCTAAAGTTAAGTGCCTAAATCCATACGTGGCTAGATTTTGGATTTAGATATTTAAATTTTTGTGCTATACTATATACTATCTATACTATATTCTTACTATCAGTACTATTTTTCATATAGAGCATAGAAATGCATGGCACTTTATAGGCAAAAAAATACAACTCTCTGCCCCATGAAACTTACTATTTAAATAAGATCAAAAACACAACAAAAATTTTGACTGATCATGGTGGGTAGTGGGGAAGGGAGGCCAAAATAGTGACAATGGGAAGGGATAATTTTTTTTAAATGCTTTTGAATAAACAGTTTTCTGGCAGAAAGCAGATTATATACATTGTTCTGTTTTTCACATTTCCTCTTGTATTTAATTATTATGTTTACCTTTATTTTAAATTTAAAATGTATTTGGTGGATTATATATGTAAGGCTTCAGGGAAGGAAGTGCGCTTTAAAGCGAGATTTGAATGAAGAGAGTAGTGAACCAGTACGCACGATGTTGAAGACTATTATTATTTAGTACTTATGCAGTATAGTGCCAAAGAGATGCGCAATGATCTACAATATAAATAAACATAGTAACTCATCCCCAAGGAATGTAGAGTTTAAGAATAATAGGAAGGGAGGATAACATGAGGGTGGGGGAGAGTGAGGGCAAGGACAGTATGATCAGGCAGTCAGTTGAAGACTAATCCACATAGTTTGAAGATTATGAGGTTTATTGTCCTGTTTTAAATGCTTCTAAGATTATAATTTATAAGCCTCCTTGAAGAAGTGAGTTTTGAGAAAGGGCTAAGGCCAGGTCTATACTAGGAGCAGAATACTACTATTGTAGCAAAGTGTGCCTAGTGTCAGAGTTCTGGGTTCTGTGCTGACTCTTTCCTTGACTGTGTGAATCTGGACAAGTCATTTTGCCATTATTACTTATTTTTTAATATGGGCATGTAATAAGTGCATACAGTAACAGGGGTGTTGTGAAGCTTACATGGTTTAAGAAGCATCTACTCTATTTAAGTGCAAAGTATTTGAGTATTGTACTTTCTAAAATGCAGGTAAAACTCAAAGTTTTGGGAAACTTCTCTAGTGTCTTTATTGTCAGTAAAGGCTCTTTTTGCGATGCACGGAGGAGAGAGATTCTTGTTTAGGTACAAAATGAGCGGCTGTAATTATGATGTTGCACTCCATATGATTTTATAAAAATATGCTAATGAGTGTGAATATAATGTAACTGGAATATGCTTCATGCAAAAGGTCACTTGTAAGGTATCATTACAAAGCTTATAATCTACTGAGTGTGGTCATCCTATTTGTATAAATGTATCATTCTTGTATTTGAAACTAGAAATATGAAATATAACTCTGAGGTCCTATTGTAATTATGCAAAGTGTGGGCCATTAATGGTGGTTTGGCATCTTGATGGCTCCCATCAACTAGTACAATTGGTTGTAAATGGCTCAGTTTACTTGCAAGCCTTCCTGTGAGTCAGTCCAGGAAGAATGAAGGCTTGGGGTCTCACAGGGCATGTGACCATGTCACCTGGGACTGGAATCCATTTTAAACCTGGTGCTTTTCCATTTAGAAGGATGGGTGGGGACCCAGAGAGACAAAAGATTCCTGCCTTGTGCCAAAGCTATATAAGGGGGTGGAACAGAACAAAGGAAGTTCCAGTCATGAGAAATCCCCTAGTTACCACCTGAGCTGGAGCTAACAAGAACTATACCAGGGGAAAGGATTGGACCCAGACTAGGAGGGAGTCTAGTCTGTGAAAGAAGCTTATTGGAACATCTCTGAGGGTGAAATTTAATCTGTAATCAGTTTCTTAATGTATTAGGTTTAGACCTGTGTGTTTTGTTTTATTTTGCTTGGTAACTTACTTTGTTCTGTCTGTCATTATTTGGAACCGCTTCAATCCTACTTTTTATACTTTATAAAACCACTTTTGCATATTAATTAACCCAGAGTAAGTAATTAATATCTGGGGGAGCAAACAGCTGTGCATCTCTCTCTGTCAGTGTTATAGAGAGTGAACAATGTATCAGTTTACCCCATATAAGATTTATACAGAGTAAAACAGATTCATTTGGGGTTTGGATCCCACTGGGAGCTGGGTGTCTGGGTGCTGGAGACAGGAGCACTTCTTAAGCTGTTTTCAGTTAAGTCTGCAGCTTTGGAGCACATTGTTCAGACCCTGGGTCTGTGTTGGAACAGACTGGCATGTTTGGCTCAACAAGGCAGGGTTCTGGAGGCCCAAACTGGCAGAGTAAACGGGCTCAGAGGTAGTTTCAGCACATCAGGTGACAGTCCCAAGGGGGTTTCTGTGACCGAAACCATCACAGTAATCTTTAGTGCAAATTTTGTCCTGGCAACTCAGTCACCCCTAGCACAGAGCTAAAGAGTTGTTACATAGTGTGAGCAGCATATTTCTGTTTTTTTTTTATTTGTAAGAATGTATTATTGACTCTGACAGAGTGATCAGTACAAGTACATGAGATTATTAGTTAACACATACGATTTTGTTAATCTTTTTCATTTTGTAAGTTTTAATGAACAGCTGACAACTAATTATTTTTCATTTAGGCTGTAGTATGTCTTAGAGTCATTAATTACAAAGGACTTTTTGATGAAAAAGCAATTGATTACATTATTTAAAAGCTACACTCTAGACCCATATTGTTCTTTCATGTTAGATAATATTAAAGAATCATGAAGTTTCATGGAGTAGTGGCTACAGGGGGATGTGCTGAAACCCATACATGGGCTGAATTTGGCCCTTCCATTTCCTGCAGGTAAACAAACCAGCCCGGCCTGCCAGTGGATTTCCCTGACAGGCCGCTTGCCAAAGGTTGCCAATCCCTGGTTTATTCCATGTGCAATCTGTTGTGATTACAGGATGGCACTCAGAGAATTGGTGGGCCTCACACTTCCTTTTCTGTCTTCTCTTTTTCTATATAATGGTAATGTGTTTTCATCAATTAATAATTTCAGAAATTGTTGTTCTTGACATTACAATACTTTGGAACAGGCTGACTCTAGGCACAAGTCACTGCTGTATTTAACTGGTTTTATCATTGAATAAGTCCTACACAATCACTAGTTAGCAGGCAGATCCACTGGTGCATGGGAAAGAAACTGTATACATGGAGAGAGGACTGTAAGATCTTTGGTTAACCACTCAAAGTTTTATTTTTTGGCATGGTACTGTTGGGACAAGTGTATAACTTTAGTTATTTGTTCAGCATGATTCCCACTTCTGCTTTTCAGTTTGACTGCTGTTGCAGTTGTCTTGAATTGGGCTGCATCTACTCAGAATATCTGCATTGTTTCTTCCTGTAACATGCATTTTGACAATCAAGTGCTCTTTATAGATTTTCTTTAGAATATGTTGCTGTACAATTTTTCTTGGTGGCATTCAAAGTATCACTCTCCGGAAGTACTTGTAGTTTGGCAAATATATAAAAATAAATAGGCATTGTGGTAGTGCTGCTCGGGGGAAGGGAAGCTTTATCCTGAAGAGATGGTTCTCCCTTCACCTAAAGTTTCATTCATAGTGAGCCGTAGAATGAAGTTTTGAGGAAAGTTTGGGAGACAATCATGGATTTAAAATACGATGTCAAATAGCCAAGGGACCACTGATGTACATCAGATGTGAGGGTTCTTGGCCAAGAATTTCCCGACTGTTTGTCTTGAACTTTCATGCCTATTATGCAAGGGTCATGTCATTACTTTTCCAAGTTTGAGCTGGATTAATTTATACAATTAAAAAATAGCTTATGCCTCTTTGTAAGTCAAGACGTTGGCCCACTTGCAAATAGGAATTGCCGGGGCTAGATTAGAGAGTTCTGATAATGAAGTTTTCTTCCCAGTACAGGTTACCTCTCCTTGGGATGTCTCTGTAGAAAAGGCTAAACAATCTAATTAATTACAGCTTGTAGAGACACAAACATGTGTTCCCTGCATGTCTCTGGATGGAAGAGGAACATTCTATATGTTTAGTGTGATTATTATTTATTAGGACTGCTGGAAAATTAATTTAGCTTCACAAAGGTTGTTATTTGTTGATTTGCCTTTATATATGGCCCAGAGGTCGAACCTTTACTCACTTTCATGAGCACACACATGATTACTCCCATTGACCTTTGCTGAGCACATTGAGTCCCAGAAGGTGAATTTCAACCCCCCAGTGCAAAGAGCCAAGAAAGGCCTACCCACCACTTAAGTTCCTTGTAAGTCTTCAGAATTGTTGGCTATCTGCACAAGGGTAGATTTTACACAAAGCGACTATAGTATTGCCTTGATCTTTAACTTTTGATCTATAGAAGTGGGCCAATAAATTAGAAGACCTTGTCAATCTTTAATGTGTCAGTGCTGAAAGTGAAATATAGTCTTTGAAAATTTATGTACAGTTAAACACAATTTAAAGCACCAACTATTTCTGTAACTTGAAATTCAAAGCAGACTTTCTGTCATCCAAGGTACAAAATAATATTTGATTGTTTTATATGTTCTGGATCTGGGGTCATATTTTAAAATCCACCAGAGTGAGTTTTTGTTATTAATGTTCAGTAATCTTGAAAATCTGAAAGATTTCATTATCAAGGTCAGGACCCAATTCATTTCTGATTATGTCAATGTATTTAATTCTAACAGGAAACCATAACATAATTTGGTGTTTGTGCACACACACTTATATTTTGACACACACACAAAGCAAGTAAGGTGAATACATCCTATAACTAACATTGGGTTATATCTGATTTTGATTGTAAATTTTTTGGAGTTCAGAACTCAATATTTAAGAATGCAATAATAATAATTTAAATAAATCTTTAGTTATGTATTTCTACTATCTCATCTTAAAATGGAGGGAAGGCTAGCCTATGTTCTTCAGTCTTTTGGAATAAAGGTAGTTACATTCTCAAAGATATGGGCAAAAGGACTAGGAGAATACATAATCCATTTTAATTGAACAGCGATATCAGCACTGACTTCCGGAATTCATTATTTGTCTTGTATAATCAACTCCACTTCACTCTATTAAGCAGTATTTGTCTTGCAAAGAAAGGCCTTTAGTTGTTGTTATAGTAAAATAAATGGGATACCTACCCATGTCACACTAGGAAAGATTATCTTGCTGTTTTATTACTCCTTTAATGATATTGAAATGCTTCAGTATTTGTGCAGGAACACAAACGATGTACGTTGTAGGAAAATCTCATTTAAAAGATTTCACTATAAGACAAGAAAATCCTCCTGCCATGCAATTACAGACTCCTTGCTGTCTGTTCAGCAACTTCCAACATAATTACCTGGACTTGGAGGAAATCTAATAGAACTTCTCTACTTAGGGAATTTTATCACAGGGCTGACTGTTACACATGCTTCAGTTTAATCTCTATACCGGATGCATACATAAATATTCAACCTTAAGGTTAAAAGCATTCTCACAAGGACTTGAGGTTGAAATCAGATAGGTGTATATAAGCATATATTGGCCTTCACCTGTAATTGGAGGATTTTGCAAGTGTTGCTAAGGGTGCCTCGGTTGTAACTTGAATGAGCATGCTTCTGACTCATAGAAGTGCCACACAAAAATAACACTTACTTCTCATAAAGTCAACCACAAAATGAAAGCATACCCTAAGGTTATTGTTATTGCTGTTTTAAAATTACAGACCTTAGATTTACTTGTTAAGGCTTGATATTTGCATTTCCCTGTAATAAAAAGGCTGTTTATTTGATGTCTTTTAAATGGCTGTGCTGCTCATTCCCATGAAATCTGGCAATATAAGCATGCATTCGTAAAGCAAAATGGGAACTGGATCACCATCCATTGCAAATGGTATCACAAACACATGATTTCTTTTCTTTTTTTTTCCCATTTGTTTTATTGCCACTTATTTTGGCACTGTTATTTTTTTATTCTGCCCATCCCCATTCCATATACATTGATTTTTATCAAGGCAAGAATATCTTCAGCATAACAGGTCAATAAGTGGCTCTTTTTAAGGGGATTTTAATGCCCCATGAATTGGCAGGTTTGAAACATGGCAGAGGTCATGTGTGGCAACCGTCTGCGGAGGCTGATTGCATCTCATTTGCAATGTTCGTTCTTGATACTATGCAGGTACCTAGTGCCTGAGTGTATTCCTAATCTTAGTGCTGCAGGAAGAAGCACAAATTGCAGGTATAGGGTAATGTAACTTCACTAGGATAAATGGAAAATCACAATAAAGAACACTTGTTCCTCTTAAAGCATTATCAGGAAATTGTCGAAGTGTATATTTCTTCCTGTCCTTTTCCGGAACAGTCAGGCTAGTCAGAAATGTAATACACATCTGTGGAAAGAGAACTTCTTAAACACTACATCCTGATGTTAACTACTGGCAGTAAAAATAAATTGTGACGGCATGTAGCACTGAAATTTCTGCCTTAGTACTGGAGAAGTTAAATATGTAGCTTTGAGGGAAAAAAAGAACAAAAACAAAAACAGAATTCATAACCCCATTAAAACAATGCCCAGTGGTTAAGTCCAATTATTTATAGCACTTGTAGCCTACATAAATATTAAACTGTCAGGTAATAAAGCATGGTGAATAGCTCTTTCACTAATGTTCCCGTATCATTGTTTTAATGTCTGCTGAGGCCCATTATTTCTGGTAAAGTGCTTTCGTGTAGAAGAGGTTGACAGAATAGATTTCTTTAATGAAACACAGGAAAAAAAAATACTTGACAAGTAACCAGCTTACCTCTAGTAATATTATCAGTAGAAGGCAGCTTACTAACAGTATTCTCAGCTATTGCACGGAGAGTCAAAGCCAAATTGTAACATTTATACCAAGCAAATAAGCTGCATATTAAGACATGGTATTTCCCAGATAAGCAGGAATATTAATTTGTGATGCTGTTAGTGAAGGAGATATTTGCATTAAAGTTTTAAGAGCAGACTGAGAAGAGACTCAGGTGCCTGGCTGATGAAGGGAACCAGCTGGTGTCTCATATGGTTAAGTCACAGAGTACAGTCCAATAATAAAGAGCAATTAGACATGTCCAAAGCAGCTTAAATGACCCTCCAGTAATGTGCCATGTCCCTCTCCTGCTCTGCTTCTGTTACCATTCATCTGTTTGCTTTTTGCACAGTTTAATCATGTCCAATTGTTTTAAAAGCAGGCCTGCCAAAGCAGACCAGTATAATGATAGTAATATTTGGCACGTATATAGAATCCATGGATCTCAAAGCACTTTGTAAATTCCACAGAACATTCTACAAGATATTATACTGTTTACCAACAGGTAAATTGAGCAAGGTAGAAGTTAAATGACTTTCACAAGCGTACACGGTGGTAGCACTGGGAATGGAATCCAGGAGTTCTGATTCCCAGTTTCTTATTCTAACCAGTAGACTTCCTGGCTATAATAACACAAGAATGGGTCAGACGAATGGTTCATCAAGCCCAGTATCCTGTTTTCTGACAGAGGCCAATGCCAGATGCATCAGAGGGAATGAACAGAACAGGCAATCATCTGGTGATCCATACCCTGTTGTCCACTCCCAGCTTCTGGCAAACAGTGGCTAGGAATGCTCAGAGCATAGGGTTGCATCTCTGACCATCATGACTAATAGCCATTGATGGTCCTATCCTCCATGAACTTACCTCATTCTTTTTTGAAGCCTATTATAGTTTTAGACTTCACAACATGCCCTGATAATGAGTTCCACGGGTTGACTGTGTGTTGTATGAAGAAGCATGTCCTTTTGTTGGTTTTAAACCTGCTACCTATTAATTTTGTTGGGTGACCCCTAGTTCTTGTGAAGGAGTAAATAACATTTCCCTATCCACACCAGTCAAGATTGTATAGATCTCTATCATATCCCCTCTTAGTTTTCTCTTTTCCAAGCTGAAAAGTCCCTGTCTTTTTAATCCATTCAGCAGAAGCTGTTCCATACCCCTAATCATTTTTCTTGCCCTTCTCTGTACCTTGTCCAATTCTAATATATCTTTTTTAGATGGGGTGACCAGAACTGCCTGCAATATTCAAGGTGTTGGTGTACCACAGATTTATATAAAGCCAATATGATATTTTCTGTCTTATTATCTCTTCCTTTCTTAATGGTTCCTAACATTGTTAGCTTTTTTTGACTGCCACTGCACATTGAGTTTTCAGAGAACTAGCCCCAGTGACTCCAAGATCTCTTTCTTGAGAGGTAACAGTAATTTGGACCTCATCATTTTGTAAGTATAGTTGGGACTGTGTTTTCCAGTGTGTGTTACTTTGCATTTATCAGCACTGAATTTCATCTGCCATTTTGTTGTCTGGTCAACCAGTTTTGTGAGATTATTTTATAACTCTTCACAGTCTGCTTTGGACCTAAGTATCTTGAGTAATTTTGTATTGTCTGCAAATTTTGGCATCTCTCTGTTTACCTCTTTTTCCAGATCATTTATAAATATGTTGAATAGGACTGGTTCCAGTACAGAACTCTGGGGGACACCACTATATACCTCTCTCCATTCTGACCAAAACTGACCATTTATTCCTACCCTTTCTTTTCTGTCTTTTAACCAGTTACAGATCCATGAGAATCTCTTCCCTCTTGCCCTATGACTGCATACTTTGCTTATGAGTTTTTGGTGACGGATCTTGTCAAAGGTTTTCTGAAAGTCTAAGTACACCATATCCACTGGATCACCCTTGTCCACATGTTAGAATTCTAATAAATTGGTGAGGCATGATTTCCATTTACGAAAGCCATGTTGACTCTTTCCCAACAAATCATGTTAATCTATGTGTGTATTAATTCTGTTCTTTACTATAGTTTCAACCAGTTTCCCTGGTGCTGGTGCTGAAGTTAGACTTATGGGTCTGTAATTGCCAGGATCACCTATGGAGCCTTTAAAAAAAAATTGGTGTCACATTAGCTATCCTCCAGTCATTTGGTAAAGAAACTGATTTAAGCAATAGCTTACGTACCATACTTAGTAGTTCTGCAATTTCATATTTGAGTTCCTTCAGAACTCTTTGGTGAATACCATCTGTTCCTGGTGATTACTGTGTAATTTATCCCAAAACTTCCTCTATTGACCCCTCAATCTGGGACAGTTCCTCAGATTTGCCACCTAAAAAGAATGGGTGGTGTGGGAATCTCCCTATATTATTTCAGTGACTCCCCAGATTGCCATAATAGTGCATAGAATTTCTCTTTCACATCTCCTCCTCCTCCTCCACCTGTCCTCCCATAATTGTGGTTGTAAGGATGCAAAAACTCAATAGAGACATTGAAAACTTGTTCCTTCTTATGATACCAGCCCAGTGTGCTTTCTAGTTGGGGAGCTGGGTATCGTGTCTCATACAATTGATATGCTTGGTCTCCGCAGAACTTGAAACCAGAATCTTCTTGTGGTTTACACCAGCAAATGAGATCATTTGCAGTATTACATTACTGTATCTGGGTACTGGGTCGAGGGGGAAGGCTCTATAATCTATGCTTCCCTCATCCCCAGTTTAGCAGAGTCCACATTTGTTGACACTGAAAGCCTCTTTCCAGGCTCCATGTTACGAAGGGTCAGTTCACTGTGGCTGAATGACAGTTGGGTCTCAATCTTGGTGGGTTGAGGACGTGTAATGATGCCATTAGCTCAATTTGGATTATTCTGTATTATTTTTAAAGACCAGATTGCATGTTTAGTTCCTTAAATTCCTCTAAAGCATTTATTCAAATGGATGTGACTATAAATCCTTGTACAAATATTTAAAACAAAATATTTCTATTTTTAAGAGATCCTAGATCCTTGCATAGGATGCATTTTCCATAGTTGGCTGTGATCAAGACACCAGATAATGGGTGCGTTCCTCTTGTCTGTTCACCAGGGGGGTGGTGACCCATCAGTGCAACAGGATTTCCACACCCAGCTGATCCTCTGATTCCCCTGCAGGCAGCTCTTAGATTTATCTTGTCTTGTGCGGAGATAGAAGGTAATATATTTCACTGAGGCACCATTTTCCTCCTTGAGACAGATACAGTTTTCAAAAGCAACAGTGAGGAGCATCATGAAAGGAAAAAACAACAACGCTGAGAGCAAGGAAATGCCATCCTCCCTGCTCACACATAATCCACTTCTTCCAGGGAGTCAAACTCTGAGGAAGAGCGGGATGCAAGAAATTAGGACTCTTTTACCCTGGAGGCCTGAAAATAGTCCTCAGACAGGATGAACAGAGCTGGAGTAAGGTTAGGAAGCTGCACTTGAAGAGTGTTTTAGGGGAAGGAATAGGAGATCCCTGAGCAGGATGAGGCCTTCTTAGACATTAAAATAGTTTAGAAGATGCTGTGTTCAGATAATTTCAAAATACACATACACACACCCATGCCTCAGGGAAGGTGGCTTTGCAGGTAGCTCTCACACCTCTCCAAAGAGCAGGGATGTTTCTCCTATGTTTATGCCCACATCCTTAGGCTTGGAAAGAAAGTCTCTGACACTATTTACATATCCACAGGACACCTCCAAGGTTATCTTTCTCAGGCCAGAGTTGAGAAAGTTCAGTTCCCTTTTTTCTGGGTTTGAGAACAATAAGAATGGTGAAAGCCACCACCTGCATGCAATACTTGTACCTTACATCTAGCGTCTTCTACTCACTTAAACTGCATGCTCCCTCTCCTAGAGCAGTGATCATCTCAGCTGAAATCAAGGACATCTCTGTTGATGTAGAGTGCCAAATACTCAAATGAGGCCTTATTTTCAGATCATCTGCAGCACACACCGATTTCAACTGGAATTGTGAATGTTCAGCACCTCTGAAAATCAGTCACTTGGCATTCAGTACATGCCTATGCTTAGCCTGGCTGCCTGAATTTGGCCATTTTGAATGGTGTGGCAATGGGGGAGGAGTGTTTTTGAGTACTTCTGCCATAACAGCTGTGGAGCTGCTATCTTGGGGAAGCTGCAGTTTCTTTCATTCAACTTCCTTTTTCTTATACTTCAGCCTTATGTTTTGTAGTCCTTCCTGGGGATTGGGGCACTGCTAGTCAAACATATCGTCTGTACCGGTGCTTGTTTACCAGGCTGTTAATTGTTTTCTGTGAGATTGAAACACCAGTACAGACCCCGCCCTGCCCCCAGCATGTAGACCTTGGGTGGTTATGAGGTGAGGTAGTGTAGGCTAATTTTGAGTTTTTTCCAGCTTTGGAAGATACCAGTGGAGGAGGCTGCCTGCAGGGGGGATGGAGGAGGAGGAGAACATGAAAATCCCATTTTCTGGTTAGTCACTACCTACCTAATGGACAGATAATAGAAAGAGTCCCATTAGCTGTACTGCATCAGTCATACCACAGAAAGCAATTAACACAACTAAAGAAAGTGAGCTTTCCCACTCATAGATTCTCTCCAATTTATATCCTATTTATAAAGCTCTTAAAGAGGTTGAGATTCTCCTTCTACGGGACAAAAGAGAAATACTGCATTTATAGCTAGAACCCAACTCCCATGAAAGTCCCTGTAGACCCCTTTGAAAATCCCCATATAAAAACCTATACTGAAATGTTTGAACAAGCTACCCATGGTGGTACTATTTCAAATATATCTGTAAGGCAAAGCAATCACAGGATGGACCTCAGGAGCACATTTAAAATCTACATTGTTTGATTCCATTTTTTCACATCAGATTTCTGTAACTGCAAATAAATATACTATTTAAAAGTTGGCTAAGCATCTAATAATTGGATGTTTAGTCCCTTTGCTGGTATTGGCAAGGAGTAAGGAATGAATATATATATTATGATTTATAAATGTATAAGTCTGTTTAAAAATCAGTGCAATTTCATTAGGGTCATTATTAGAATTATTTGCTAGTTAGGATTAAAACATCTCTCTCAATTCTTTGATATATAAACCAGTCAAAAAGCCTGGAATATCTTTAAATGGGATTGAAAAGATATCGACTGCTTAGAATTTTATTTTATTTTACTTTTTAAATCAAACAGAAAGCCTTTTGAAGAAAGTTGGTTGCTACAGTACATCTGATGACATTTTCTGCCTTTGAAATACTAGCATTTAATGAGGGACAGTGCAAGATAGAGAAAGGGCAAGGGAATAACCATAGATGACACACACACAAAATAAATGAAATAATCAAGATATAAATGAGAACATTGAGGAGAAAGGTAGAAAAAACTTGGAAAGGGTAAGAGTTTTTCAGGTATCTTTCCAACTATCTTAGCATCTTAGGAATTTGTCAGTGGATCTGCCATTGCTTACTCCATTTCACTATTACCACAGAGTGCCTGGAACCCCTAGTAGCAGATCAGGACCCCATTGTGCTAGGTGCTGTACAAACACAGAACAAAAAGACAGTCCCTGTCCAAAAGACTTACAATGTAAGTATAAGACAAGAGACAACAAATAGATGTAGACAGACAGTAAATAATAATACAGTATTGGTCAGCATGATAGACAGTGGTCTCAACACACTAGCAGCCTAAGTGTTGTCAAATTTCTTGGCAAAGGAGAGTTTTGAGGAGGGTTTTGACGGTGGACAATGAGGTAGCTTTGTGAATGTTTATGAGGAACATTTCCATGCTTCATGGGAGGCAGCATGGGAGAGAGCACAAAGGTGTTTGATGCACAATCCTGGTGCACAATAAGACAGCAGAAATCAATTATTAGGTTTCTCATCAATGTCCTTACTTTGAAGCTGGATTTGTGCTGCTTAAGCCCGCGTGATCACTCTACAGCCAGTAGGTGGGCCCACATCAGCTTGAGTGTATATAAATTCATTGTGCCTTATTCCAGCTTCCAAATTTAGTATGGGCTCCTTCTTTGTTCTCTAATCTGCCTTTTTTTTTTTTCATGCTGAGAGGTATTTTCCACCTTTTGAAACTTTAGTATGCTATTCTGAGAGACATGAAACATGTGGGAAGAGGATTATAGAATTCACAATCTGCCAAAAAAAGTGTTCTTTTATACAGTCAAAAATCCTCTAGGGCTTGTCCTAAATGCACAATGTTTTTGAGTGCTAATGTCTGCATGGGGCCATTTTTAATAGCAGTGTGTAGCCATAGATTTCTTTAATGGCTCCACATTTGGGGAAGCTCATCATTTGGAATAACTTTTTCATTTGAGTTGGCCTTCCTTTAAGTGACTATCTGGATGGTAAAAATATAGTGAAGCGTGTTACTAGAAACTTCCTGTTTTTGTGGGAGTTGCAGGGGAGGAGGAAACTATGGTTTCTTTTGTTAGGGGACTGTGGGAAGGTTAGTTAACGCCAGTCTGAACCAGGTGAATATTTAGCAGTAAATAGTAGAGTTCAGGAAAATTCCATGTTTCAGCCAACAGAGAAATACTTCAGTTAAGCTGTTATCTGATACGATCTCTATAGCTCTGATGGGAGAATTTGTCCATAAAACATTTTAAGTTTTTACCTGACCTATCTATTAACTGAATGGGCAGTGGCTAAATTTAATTTCAAAAGTCTTGGGGGTGGTGGTAGGGAGGAAGAGCACAGACTAGTCCTGCACTTGTTTCATGAATTAAACTCCAAGTGAGGTCAATAGGAGTTATGAGAATGGAAGAACTACATCAGGCCCTAGTTTTTGACTTGATGATCAACACACAGTTGGATGTATGTTCAGCTGTAGAAGCACCTTTATTTAATCTTGGTGAAGCGTCACTTACAGCAATTTAATTTATCCTTCAAAACTTTCCTTTTCTACCTGAGTGTTCATGGGAGGTAGATGACATTTCACAACACTTTAAATGTTTACACATATACACTAATCATAAAGGGGAAAATATGTCTTAATTGGCAACTCATGCTACTACAGTTTTTCTTTTTATAGCAGTTCTTTTTTGAGTAACAGACTGATCTGTAATAAGATGAGCTGTAGCTCACGAAAGCTCATGCTCAAATAAATTGTTTAGTCTCTAAGGTGCCACAAGTACTCCTTTTCTTTTTGCGAATACAGACTAACACGGCCGTTACTCTGAAACCTAGAAAAGCACATAACACTCAAGAAAAAACTCTAGTTGGTGAGCTTTAACATTTTTAAGGTTTACGGTTAAATATTCACTCTTAAAATGAATTTTAAAAAAACAACAAAATATATGGTGAGGCTATGTGGATTTACCTAATATGTTAAACATGTGAAAAATGAACATAACAGTAGAGAGAAAACAGTGTTCACAGGTTGAAATTATTTCTGAACTTGGTGCATATTCCTTTCCTTTATTCAGCTTGTGTTTGAGGGTCAGGACCACAGATTGGTGTCAGTAGTGCTGCAGAATATGTCCTCTGAGACAGGCATTCTTTCACTGATACTTTGGGGAAAAGAGTTTTCTGTATAATCCTCTCCCTCCCCTTATCACCATCACTGAAAAGTAAAATAAAAAGAGGGTATTGGTAATGACTGATAGTAATTTTGTAATTTATGATTGTAATTAAAAATAGAGTTGCCTGCCCATGTTACAATTGATTTCTTAGAGCAAGCCTACCATATTTTTAGTGTAATTAATAGAAGCCATAAATCTTGGCAAGCTGTTCCTGTTAACAGCACATTCATATAGGAACATGAGGTTTGGGACCAACATCCTGGTAGATATTTAGCAAAAAATTGCTAGCTCTATTTAATAAATGAACATGCCAAATGGAGTCCACCCACAGTGCATTGAAAACAAAGCTTTGGAAAGTTCACTGAAATATTTGAAACTTTTTGTGAACAAATCTTAGCATCTAACCTCACAGTTCACATAACTCTGTGTTTGTGCAGGGCTTGGCACAGCGGTGTCCCACTCTTGGTTGGGCCTTAGGTACTACCATAATAATCACATTAAACATAAGAGCAGCTTGATCTCACAAGAAGTCTGATATAGATACCAAGCATGATTGAACCTGCTCAGGGTTACCTAATATCATTTGGATGCCTTTGCTTGTCTTGACTGCCCATCCTCTGATCTCATTTAAATGCTTGATAATTATCATTATAATTGACAGTTGTCATTATCATCATTTTGCTTTTGAACTTTTTTTTCTTGTCCCCCTCCCACTGCCAACAGTACTGAGGTTGATTTTGATTGCAGTCGAGCAGATGTCCTTGGAAATTTGGGGCAGAACATGCTGCTACTATCGCTGCTCTTTGGACCACTAAATAGAAGATGATAAGCTGACATGCACAGAGTATCTCTGCTCTTTGCAGAGACTAAATTTATTACTTCTGCCATGTGCCTGTGCTTCATCAGCCTAATGGCTTAAATTGTCACCCTGGTGCAGTGACTGAATCAAAATGGTTGTGCAGGGGGTTGTTCCATGGGGTTGTGTGGAATGGAATCTTCAGCAGAGCCTGAAGAGGGGAATGACAGATTGATAATAGATCTACATAGTCACAGATCCACTGGCCATGCCCCCAGTCTTACCTGTACTATCTTGCTCCCCAAATTTCCCATACATTCAAGTGCACAGATCCACCTGTATTAACAGCACACAGGAACTTCACACTGTGCCTCCTGTTTCCACATGTGCAGTGGAAACCCAATGCTTTCATTGCCTTGTGTGGTTTCAGAGGGGCTTAATCCCAAGTAGCTGGTGTTCTAGCCTTACTTTCAAGCAGATGCCCATGGATGAATACGAAATCAAGTCATAGCTACTTAGATACCACAACGATAGGTACCCTATACACCTTTCTGATGTGTTTGCCTATTGACTTATTGTATGCAGTGTAGTTGTAACCCTGTCAGTCCCAGGATATTCGAGAGACAACGTGGGTGAGGTCATATCTTTTATTGGACCAACTTCTGTTGGTGAGAGAGGCAAGCTTTCGAGCCACATGGAGTTCTTCAGGTCTGGGAAAGATACCCCCAGCATCCCAGATTTCCCAGACCTGAAGAACAGCTCTGTGTGGCTCTCACCAACAGAAGTTGGTTCAATAAAAGATATTAACTCACCCACCTTGTCTCTCTATTGATTTATTGATAAAATAGACCTAGATGGCAAAATCTTCTCATTGCATGTGGAGTTTGCCAAAGCAGCCTCATCAGCGAAGTTCAGAGCCTTCTGAACACCATCAAATCTGGCCCATACTGAGGGATTGTTAGCAGCCAAATGCAGTATTATCAGCACATGGCAAAATGATAGTCTGTGACTGCAACATATATTTTGAACTCTTTTACTTATGAGTCTCTGCCAGGTTTTACCTACATCCTGCCTGATCTTTCACAGTTGCCCAGTCCCACTCCTGATTCTTGTTCAAGCATCTTAGTTAAAACAAATCTGCTCAACTCTCTGTCAGCCTTCACCTTGTTCCATCTGTCCACTTCCACTTTGACCCCCATTTTAAACACTCTTAAAAAATTACCTTCCAGTCCACTGGTCATTCCTTTTCTCAGATGCCTAATCCCATACCTGTTCCCTATTTTAACTACTCTCAAATAGAATACAGACTATTTGGATTTATCTCTATCTATCCTATTCACCTGTGTCAATTGCCTAATCCTGGTGTCCTTGCAACTGTATTCCTAATTGCTCAGCACAGTCCAGGAAACAATCAAATGATACTGTGCCACAGCTTCCTGGGATTATTTGCAGATATATGTGCCAAGGCCTTCAAGGCTCTGGAAGCCATCCGAGCTTGTCTTCTCTGGAGAGGAACCATCCCTTTTGGGGATGTGTAGTCATCTTCAGAATCAGATGCTGTCCTGAGCCCTTAAATCCTTGTTTTGTGATCACAAAATGCTTTTAGTAATACTACATCCCCACTTCTGGTGCTGTAATGAAGTTTCATACTTTCAATTCAGAGAATTAACAAAGCTGCATTTTTCTCTTTACTTTTGCCCTCCTCTCTGCTTGCTTCTCCTTATCACAAACACAGTTACTCATCTCATTATAAATATCTACTAGACAGATAGATATGTACCTTTGTAGGTCTCTGGCAACCAGGTCTCTAGCAAACATTTCTCCCCTACCTACTACAGTATTTTACCACATTTAAGCTGCTCAGTCCAACTCCTGAACATGAATTGTTGCTATTCACTCATTTTAAGAGTAAATATGTTAAATAAAAATACAGAGGAATTTCATGTTTCTCTTTCTTTCTTGTAACTGGTCTCAGACCAGTGCAACGAAAAGTTAACTGTTCTTTGTACTGGTCTGCCAAAATGTTTCAAGGTCTGACAGGTCCTGAAAGAATGGATATTAAAATGTCTTTCTAATCACCATCTTGCTTTTCCCCCCCACATCCATTCTGATGTGGTTTTAGAGGATGAACATCTCAAGAACCACTAGAGTTGGGGCATATGCTTCTATAATATTTGAAAGCCACCAGGCTAATCTTGATGGTTCAAGGCATGGATTCCTTATTCTATTGCCTCTCAAGATAGTATCCACTAAAATGATACTGGGTTTGAAATTAGGGGGGAAAGTGGTAATTGGAAAGATTACCTGGTAATTTATTATTCTATCCTGTGGCCTGCCCTAATGACCCTGGAAAGCTGAGGATGATAATACAAGGTATTCATCTCTAACCTTAGTGGTTTGTGTGATATTGGACCTCAAAATGATCATTGTTCTATTGACCTAACATCACTTTTTGGCACTTTTTCAAGACTGTATGTGGTAAATACGAGACTCTGGACTTGTGTGGCTTTGGTACAGCCTTGCACAGATCTACCTATATTACCTTCAGTTTGTTTGATGTTTCCCCCTCTCCCTAAGCAGCTGCAAAAAACTAACTTAAGAGCATTCACTGTTCAAAGATATTTTCTGTGTATCTTTATCATACCTGTTCCCTATACAAATCTTGAATTGTTCTGTGCAGTGTGGGGATGGAAAAATTAATGAAGTTGTTACCTCTCTCTCTGGCAAGCAGAACAATCTGAACCAACATGAAGGAGTTGGAGCACTCTCTGGAGCAAGAGACAAACCATACAAGGAAGAGAATAATATTGTATAGAAACATCCAGAAAGGAAGTTTAAAAAAGAGGTAGGGGTAAGTTTGAGGCACTGGAATGCATAGCCTGGAGGAGGAGAGCTGGTCAGGAGAGATACGAATGAATAAAAGGGAGTGTTTCATTTGATTGTGTTTTCTTGGAGTGTTTATAAACGAGAAAGTTAAACAGGCATATGGATAGCATTTTGCATTGATGATTATGGCAGATGAGTTTGGATTACACATGAAAGGAAAAAACCACATTTTTAAAGGTCCGTCCCCCCGCCCATGACTGAAATCCTTATCTTGAAAATGAATCGGGTTCAGATATGGCAGTTTAGGCCGGGGAGGTGGGTTGAAAGGAGAAAAGAACTAGACATGGTTGCTATTGTGAGATGGGTGAAGACGTTTATTTAAGTCATGCTGTGTGAATGGTGATCAGAGATGGTTTGGGACTGGATAACAGTACAATGGAGAGAATGGGAAGGGAAGGCAGAGCATAGGGTTTGGCAACAAGTTATTGGAAAGTTAAAAAAATCAGAATTAAGTAGCACAGGAGTGAGTATGTGATCAGAAAAGACTGCTTGGGCTACAAAAACTTTTGTTTGATTCTGTAATTTTAAATTGTGAATCTAAAAACTAACAGTGGGTGGGTTTGCATAGCTGGCTGGGGATGGGCGGGATTCATTGAGAAACCAGTGGCCAATACAAAACAGCTGCTCGAGATATTGCAGTGTCATTCTGTTCAGAACAAGTTGTGAATATTAGATTCTGGATGAGATTAAGCATCTGAGGGCAGGGTGGATTGATTTATCAGAGATTTAAATCATGATTTAAATCATGATTTAAATCTCCAAGTGGAAACCCTTGATTTAAATAATCAATTTTAATCAACTTTTCCATTTGTACTTTGGTTATTTTCTAAAGGCAGTTGCATTCTCATTGGTTGATATAACCATTAAAACAGGATGATTTACAACTAAATAGAACCTTTATGTAAGATTTTGTACATTTTTGTTATGTTGGAGGAACACCATAACTATCTACATTTATGTAAGCAATTCTATAGATTAGTATTGTCAGATTTTTATTAATTTTACATTTTTAGTATGTTAGAAAATGGTGAATCATATGTTGCTTATTTATTAGATAATTAACTTGTTGCTCATGAATTGTGCCAAACTGCATTAGGATGGTAACTGGAATTGAATGAAACGTACAAAACAGCATATACAATTATTTTTATTAAACAAAACAACCTTAAATGATTTGGATACATAAACCTCTCTTATCAAAACATGATTCACATTTATGACTAAATGATTTCTTAAACAGAGGGATTAGCTCTAGTCAGTGAATAAACTAATTATTTCAGGTCAGCCTGGGGACAGTTTTCAAATATGCTTATGTGAAAATGACTGGAGCTTAAGTTCCTAGTCTCACCTAAGTCTCTTGAAAATGAGACAGTCTCCTAAGGTACCTAGGCTGACCTATTGTGCCATATTTATAAAGCTTGATCTCAAAAGTTAGATGTGATTCTTTCTTTATCTAGGAAAGCAGCCTTTAGCTCAAAGTTTCTGATAGAGGCTTATGTATTCAGCATACTTATTTTTATTTAAATGTTTTAAGAGATAATAAGTTTAGATCCTAACATATTTTTTTTAAATCAGATTTCATTTTGTTTATTTTTAAAAAGAAAAGCAATTATAATTTAAATTACATAATCAAAAATCTGATTTAAATTTTAAAAAAATCTATCTTTTAATATTCTTTTTTATCCAAGCTGTTGGAGGGGCAATGAGATAGGGAGAAATGGTTTGGGAAGTTTTGGCAAAGGTACAAAGGGTAGATAACCATGTACGATGATCAACTGGTTGGGGCAGGTGACAATTCCGCAAGATATTTTGGCAAAGTGTGTCATTTTCAAAACTTTAGTGGCATTAATATATTGAAAATTAGAAATACTGGATTGGCTTGAGTGTCTCAGAGTGAGGCAGGTGAGACATGGAGAAAGAATATCATGAGTATTAGTACTTAAAATTAGTACTTAAAATTGTTGAATCAGGGGAGCTGCATAGATAATGATGCAGCAGGGATGCCCCTGTCCTGCACATTTGATTGTAGATTGAGGTGGCCTGCATGTTTCAGACACATGTATAGTTTCCCCCTTGCAAAGCCTATTTAGTTCATCTTTGCGCAGGGTTGTCACTCTAACAACTCTAAATGCAGAAATGCATTTCAAGTTAATGTGGGAGGGGGTAATGTCTTTTGTGACACAAGGTATCTGGAGGTAAAATAAGAGATCTATTAACTGATTATGATGATTCATATAATAGCTTCTGAAAATCACTATTTCTGAGGATGGAATTTATGAAATGCTAATTTAATTTTGCTTTCCAGTAAACTTGAGAAAATAACCAGTTAATTTAGAAATACTAAACAAAAATTAATAGTGCAGAACTTGATTTGTTTGAAATTGATACATCAAATCCATCTATTTCTTTCATAGTACATTATATGACTCTGCCTCTTTAATGAGCAGAAAGAAAAGAAAATAGTCATTGTACATTGGTTAGCTCAGGGTATGTAGTTTCTATATGTTTTCTTAGCTTACAAAATCTCTAAATTTCAGGAGTTCTGTATCTAGCCAGTGCACTAGCCAGATCTTCTTAGAGCTTCTGTCCATGAACAATGCCAATGTTTATGTGAAATCAGGATGTAGTAAGACCTAGGAAGGGAAAATAGGGAATTGGAGCAAGATGAAAAGAGGTGGAGAATAAGGCTAGATGAGAATCCATATAAGAAAAGAATGTGCATTTTTTAATAAACATTAAAAGAAAAATCTTGAGGAAGAAGAAGGAAAAAACAGCACTGTAACTACAGATGCCCCATGCAGACATTAACACTGGCAGCATTAGAGGTACGTTGTTTTCATTAACAATTTTTCTAGTGTACAAGTATTAGTCAAGAATATTTCTGTTGAAAGTTCTGAAATGTGTATTTCGTTGATCCTAAGACCTTGTTTTGGTTACTCTAAACAGGTTTTTATACCAGTGAATTATCCTTATTTCTCAGGATACTAATAATAAACCATGAAAGATTATTTTAAACTAATATGAAAATCCAAGAAACTTCACAGACCAAATATTTAAGGGTCTGACATATTCTGAAATTGAAAAAGCAGTGTGGAAGAAAAGCTGGCACACTACATTTCTGCCATGTTGTTGCTGCTAGGTACTGCATGATCTTACCACGAAGTATATTCTTTTCTTGATGGATAGAGTCAAAAGCACCAGTTTCTGTATGCTGAGATGGGGGTATACAGCATATGTGCTGTAGTCCATGGACGAACAATGCATTATGGATGACGTGTAGGACTAATAAATCTGAATTGCCTGACTTTCTCATTACCATTCACTAGCATCAAGCCAGTTGGTAGTGTCTCATTCTTGTTCCAAATGAACAGTTATTCACATCACAAACCCACATCTATATAGGAACAATTTTTTGGCAGTCTCAGCAGAGGGCAAGGATAAAACAGATCTTACACTACTCTTTGAATCCTAAAGTTATGTCCCTACGTGAGGATGAAACATCTTGGTAGTGTCAAGAAACTTGACATGCTAATTTCTGTGTTGTATTTCTATTGTGAATAAACAGATAATTTCAGTGTCTAGAGTTGTCAGCTAGGCACCTTTCATGAATACTGCACTTAAAGAAAAAAGTGATAAAATACATTCTCTAGATCTTGTTCTTCAGTATCACCAGCGTAGTTCCATTTATGTGTAAGGTTCCTGTTAGGAGGTTTTTTGTTTTTGTCTGGGATTAATAGAGTTTTAGTCATGACACTGAGATATTTAGTACTTTCTTTGTTTTATAACCAAAGGTAAAAAATTCTCAGCAATCCACAAATCAAGTGCTTCATGTCTGGCTTTCTGTTTATGTAGAAAGTGTTGTAAACTCTTCCCTCCTCTACTTTATTTAACCTTAACATGAAACTGAAAATGTAGGGCCAACATAAAATTAATTGAAGTCAATATCAAAATGAATAACACAAAAGCTACTGTACTGACTGTATGATGCATTTTAATATTTAATAGCTTTAAAAACCTCAATCTTTTAATTTGAAAGAAGCTGCTGCAGACTTTCCAGTCTACTGCAGCAGGGTATTACAGAATCCAGGGTGTCTTGCCACAGAATTTAGCTCCTGCTTCCACTCCATGGCATGCATAGGGCCTTGAGTATAACGTGGAATGCTTTTTTTTTTTTTTTCTGTTTACTTCATACCCTTGAACAAAGCAAACTGATGGAACCTAAATTGGAGAAGCAGCTGATGATGCACACCATCTCATTTCAGGCATTGATGCAAACTGCTTGCAGTGCTAATGTTTGACCAGTTAGATAAGAAATATTTTAATACAAATTAAATACAAGAGACTGAGCTGTATAATTTAGAAGGGGACATAGAGTGGCTTGGGCATCACAGATGGTTAGATTTCACAGGTGTGGAAGTCTACATCCAGTACAATATTCTGCAAAGCCATACCTCTGCACAACTCACATTTGTGTTGTGCTGTGTAAGAGGAAAAGGGATGTGATATGGGTGTGTCTGTGGGCTGACATCCTTAGAACTGATACTAGAACCCACACTTGCTTGTGCACCATGCATTCTTTTCTTTAAAAATGGACACTTGGAATCACAGCCAAAGACTCACACACAAAGAAGCGAAGGGTGAGCAAGATGGGAAGTGGGGCCTGATCCAGAGCCCATTGATGTCAGTTAGAATTTTTCAGTGACTTCAGTACGCTTTGAATCAGGCCCTAAAAGCAGCTACCTTCTCAGTGCTATATCTTTGACTTGTGCCAGTGCAAATCTTCATTTAATGTTGGAGGATCTGGCTTTTTAATTATACTTTTCTCCCCCAAAATATGCTATTGCTTTTGCATTGTTTTGTTTGACTTTTTAACACTAGTTGCTTTTAAAGAAAAAATCCTGAGAAACCTGCCCCTGCTTGTAATGAACCACTACTCTTTCAAGTTTGGTTTCCACACCTCAAGTGGTACAACTCTCCTTCTGGGAGGAATAAAGTTTACTTTATTGCCACAGACTTCTCATTCCACAGGTACTAAAAATTGTCTAATTGCTGGGGCTGACTGGAGCATCTCTAATTGACTTAATGAAGTGCTTCTGTAGGAAAAAAAAAACCTCCAAAGGAAAATAAAAACATAGCCCTGAATTTCAGAATACGGAGTAGACCAGCATGCTCACTTTTTATCCTCATATGCGAAGAGAAAGTGAAGAAGAAAATCTTTAAATAGTCAAAGATCAGTTTTACACAGAATTTTCACTTGGGATCTAAATGTACTTTTGGAGAGACAAATAAACAAAACCAAAGATAAACTGTAATGTACATTGTGAATTTATAATGACTATCAGCTTCCTCATTCTTTAAAATACAATAATTCCATTCCAAAGTTGGTGGGGGTAATGATCTTTGCGATGTAAGTGTAAAGCTTGACAATCAAAATAAACATCTCGGGTCATATTCTAAGGCCCATGCTCAGCACGTTCTTACTGAACCCAATGAGAGTTTTCTGGAGTAAGGATCTTAGGGTTCAGTATCTCAGTACTGGATGAAAGTTACACATCTGCAACCCTATTGACTTAATTGAAGTTGAATGTGTGTTACTAAGAATAAAACTTGACATACTGAGATTACATAACCTCTGTGCTGAACACCTTGGTGATTCTTCAGAACATGTTTTGATTTACTTAACTGCTTTGCTGCTAAAAGGTTGTAGTGTGTCCCCAGTTCTGTAAGAAAGGTATAATTTTCGGCTGAAGGTGTATTAGGCCTTGATACCTTTATTGTCCCTTTGGGATATAACCTGACCAAGCCATGTAGTATATTGATTTTTCTCAGTGCAGCCTTGTCCTTTTCCTTGTTAGCAAGGTTTGTAGACATCTGGTTAGGGGATCACAAAATTTCAACAATGATGTGAACCACATAAAATAACGAAGAATCATGAAATCAGTTAATAGGGACAGTATTTGGGGGTGGGGAGAACGGATGTTACTTTTGGAATTTGGGTTAAAAATTAGAGGAAATATTAAAATACTAATTTGTAGAGGGATGTTAAAATCTTAGCAAATTAAGGGTTTCAGTGGGACTTGAGGGACTTATGGGACCTAGTCCCCAATTTCATTTTCCAGAGTTTAGCTGGATAATTTGTGTATGGGAGGTGATAAGTGGTACTGGGGAAAGCTTTTTAACTAATCTATCTATCCTCATGGTCGACATGCATCTTCAGTTGTATCTTCAATGCACGTTCAGTAATGTTACTTCATTCAGGAGGACCCACATTAATTGTTAGACCATTTTACCTACAACAAAGGAATGGGAAGTTCTCGCAGCTCTGTAACTATGGTGTCAACAGAGGCACAAAATGCATCTTTTTGATGGTGGTGAGTGCTACCAGTTGAAGACTTTTATTTGCAAGCTAGCTATCAGCCGGTATTGAAAGTTTGAGCCACAGAGCCACCTAATTGGTCAGTGATGCATTGTCATCAACAAACAGCCAGATAAGATAACAGCCAGCTGTACATAATATTTTTTTCCTTCTTCTACACTAATTTTGAAATATGAATTCAGTGGAGTAGAAATCACAGTGTGGAGAGTTTTATCCTAAAAATAGCAGTTTAACAAACTTGGGGGAAAAAAGATTCATGCAGGAGACTTAAGCCATATATATTGCTAGCCTTAGCACCTAAAGCCTTTTATAGAAGTGCTAGAGACAATGCAATTCTCTATTTTAAGCATAATCAGGGTATGTAACATTAACTCTAAAAGAAGACAAAATATCAGAAAAGACCTAGGATATTCAAGGAGACTGTATAATACACAACTACACAAAATCAGGATTTTGACACTGTACACTAAGTCAAGCTGGTTAAAAATGTTTACCTCCATTGTAGCCCTTAATGAATTAAGAGTAAAAATCTTGTTGTTTGTAGGATGACACATACAAAGTCTTAATTACGCTGTTAAATTATGCATATGCCTTTGCTGGAAAATTCAGGTGTCTGTATGCCTAACTCAGGCCTCCTTTGTCATTCTGGGTTTTATATACCATGTTGTGCAGAATACATTCCAATACATCATGAAAAAAAGCACTGGCTGAAGAGTGAGAAATAATGGCATCTCTTCATATTGTAAAACTATCCAGAATTATGATTTCAAGGAAAACCTTCCTCAGATGTTTTTGGACAGATCCTGACTGCCCTTACCCTGGTGCACGAGGAACAGAAGAAGATGAAGGGAACATCCCATATCCTTGTTTATTTGTGGAAGATGACAGCCATAACTCCAGAGCATGTGGTCCTGGAGGTGTACTGAAGTGATGACATGGACAGAGTGCTACACCTGCCACCAGTAGTGTGACTGAGGGGTGTATACCCTGTGCCCCTTTTCCCTCCTTCATGGACTGAGACCAGAACTGGTGTAGTGTATGATAACTCCAAACGGACTGTATAAAGGTATCTCCTAGCATGCTGTCCCTAGAACCCACGGGAGCATTCTGCCTGTCTTATTACTTGGCAAGATAGCCTTTGGAAGAGTTAATTGGGTGTTACAAATCTCTGTTTCCTATCCCCGTAGTGTAGCTCTGGCTTTAAAATACACAATAGAATCTTTGTTCACAATCCAATGTGAGTGAAGAGCAACTCACTGAATGGAGTAAAATTTGCTCATGCTTGTCTCTCCAATCTAGCTTGGTACTGACATTTTTCTCCTTCCATAAGCATCTTTGAACTAACAAAATAAACTTCCGATAAAAGGATGCAAGTCATAAGCAAAGAAAGACGTGCCCTCACTCATCTCTCTATGGAACCCCATTTTCCCCATCATTTATGATGTCTTATAAGTAACCTTCTGAGATGTGTGGTTGGCATTTGCTATACTTGTCTTTTTTCTAAATTAAATCTTATTGTTTTTAAAAGAAATCTGAAAGTGGTAGAAAAACATGCTACAAGATAGATAATTTTCACTGACATATATGGATTCCTGAAATCCTCCTTTTATGCATGAACTACATAATAAGTGTGAGGTTATCTCAGTGCTCAGGTGCTGCTACAGTATGCTTAAGTGGGACTAGATGGTGCATACTTTATGCTTTATAAATTGAAAAAGTAACTGGAATGTGTCACAAACTCCTTTCTCAAATGTCTTGATTCTGTGTCGTCTTCAGCTGTCACACTGTGACCCATCCTAATGCCCGAGGGGAAACTCAAAGTTGCACTTCTGTAGTGTAGATTTATTCTAGCTTGGCTTAGCATGAGAGAAGAGTTTTTCTATGTTCTTGAGGAATGGTTCAAACACTCTGTATTCTGCCCATGTAAAGGGATCAAAACAGGTCTGCCTGGCAATGTGTGGATTCTCTCTGGATAGCATTTCTCAAGGAGATTCAGTCAACCTTAAATAGGTTGCAGTCAACAATTATTATAGGGTTTATTAACTTTACTTACAAGTCAAAAATCATGCAGCCTAGCAAAATCAGAATAAAATATATATAAAACACTAAAACTATCTGATAATATGTTGCTAATGCTATTGGAAAGCTGTGTTACATGGAAGAGATGACACGCTTAATAAAAAACAAACACCTACTCCTATAGAGCCTAACATGGCCTTTGGTTCCCAGGAGATGTCAGCCCTACCTACCTAAAGCAACATTGAACCCTTTTGTACCATTGATTTCTGGGAAGTTGCTTGTGCTTACTCCAAGGCTGAATTTTGTCATAGCTTGAGAGAGAAAGAGAGAGAGAAAATCATGAAGCCCATATGAATGTAGGAACTACCATACTGCATTAGATCCATCCTGTCCAGTTTTCTGTCCCTGACAGTCCAATACTAGATTCTCCAAACGTTGGTGCAAGAAATACCCCCAGTAAGCAGTTGTTGGGTAATCTTCCCCTTGTAAAAGTCTCCTTTTAAACTCTAATAGTTCAAGATTGGCTTAGTCCCTGAAGCATGAGTTTTGATATCCCTTCCAAAACTCTGACTTGTAGCATTAACTATTATAGTACCTTTATATTCTCAGTTTTGATCTCTTTGGGATCAAAACCCTGTTCCTCTGGAGGTCTAGAATGAAGATTGACTGCACCGCTCTGCAGACATCATCCTAATAGGATCACTTAAAACACCTCTGGGCAGATTCGTAGAGCAGGTAAACTCCACAATGATGCTATGACAGTATATGCCTGCTGAGGATCTGCCTTGTCATCCTTCTAGCATGTACATGTTAGTATGAGAATCAGTAATTGTTTCATTCTGTGCTTGTGACTTTTTTCTCCTGCATCTGTATCTGCGCTGATGCCAGGGTATATAAAGACCTTTGTCTGTCTCTCGAGCTCTGAGTAACATTGTCTCATGAAGAGAGATCACTGGTTGTGAGTTAATATTCCTGTTCCATGTACCCTTCCCCTTCCTGCGTTGCAAAGGATTACAGTGTTTTGGGTGCTTATGCCTGATAATGTTAGGTACACATGGATTCTGTCACAGTTATCCTAAATCATCCTCCCCATTCCCCACCTACAGCCCTGTTTCCCTTCTCCAAACCATCTAGCCTATATCCTGTTTTTTTTTCTTTATCTCATGAACATTGCTAGCAATGGCTTCCTCACTGTGGGTGTCACTTAGATTAAGTACTTACTGCTAAAATCTGCTGTCACAAAATCACTGTTGCTAATACCTTTTATTATTGTTTACTATTTGCACAGTAAAAATAGCAGGTAAAGTACTTGCAAAAGACAGGCATGAAGGCAAAGATTCTTCTCCAGAGAGATGTACAATCTTACACCTTGTGCAAAGGTGATCCAATAATATTTTTTTCATGGGCAAATGATTGTAGAAAGTAAATTCATTATAGACTAAGAAACTAAATATCCTGCAAGGAATGAAATATGGATTTTCTAATTACAGATGTTGTTAGGAACGTATGGCAATGGTCCTAGACAAAGAATTAAGTGTTTTGGTATCTGCACCATCTCCCTTGCCCAGTCACCAGCCATCAGAACTTCAGCCCCCCAAGTTTACAATAGTAAAATGGAGAAAGCCAGCTTATTGTTCAGCACAGGGTAGTGGCTTTAGGCTGCTGGATGTCAATAACTGTCCGTAGATGGGATGGTAGGCCAGTATGTCCCCTGACCCACAGACCAGGCTGTTTTGGGGACCGGTGTGGTGTGTGATAGTTGGCTGTCTCTCTCCTTAAGCACTGTGCAGAGATCCTGTCCCGGTGCTTACACAAGAAGAGGATTCCTAGGACTCTCCTTTCCTCCCACTCTCATACACCACCTGATCAAAGAACATGTTGTAAGCCACTATTCAACAAAGCATTTAAGTGTGTACTTCACTTTAAACATGAAAGTAGTCCCATCCCTGTTCAGCTAAGCACCTAGCATGTGTTTAACGTTAAGCACTTGCTTATGTGCTTTGCTGAGTATGGATATGGTTACTCGCATGCTTAAAGGCAAGCACACATTTAAGTGTTTTGCAGAATCAGGGCCATAGTACTCAATCTTCATGCAGAACGATGCTCAGTGCAGCTATCATCACCCATTTAAAAAAAATATATTCTGTCAGCAGAATTCCAAGGAGACCGATCTTCTGTCTTCTATTAAATTGTGGCCTTGAGATTTCATGTCATTTTCATTTTGATAGTATTCGGTAGTTAAGAGGAGCAGCCATTAATCATAGTTGTGAACATAACATAAACTGTTTTTTTTAAAAATACTGGTGGTAGGCAAGTCAGCAGCCATTCACTATGAACAGCAACTTTCAATCTTAACCAAATCTTATTACTGTTATACATTATTTAAAAATTGTTTATAATAGTCATATTCCTCTTCCCTTAGCTATTGACTGTCAATTAAAAAAATTATTTGTCAGGCTTTATGACATAAACTAAATCACATCAATTTTGCAGATTAACTCAGAACACCCTTAAATTACACTTACATTTGTATTTGGTTCAGTCTTCTTTTTTATCCATTTATAAAACTCACAATTATTTGGCTAGGGTAGATTTGCTTTTGGCATGTACACACCTCCGATTTTATGCAAGTCCAGTTTTAGCAGTGATTGTAATATATAAACTCTTGATTTTGTAGTTACCAGAATAGTATTTTCACATAGCTCAAATGATAAAGCTGCAAAATATATCTCTTGTTTATGCTGCATGACAATCCGTGGTATCTGGGCGTCACAATGTGGGGAGAATGTGGGTCTAAATTTATATTATTTGAAATGTGATCTGAGTCTTCAGGTTTTTACATGATCACCTGGAGCAAACTAAAAGTTTAGATAAACTAAGTCACAAATGGTTAAGCTGTAATCACCCTTTTTTCCATTTGTTACTTTTGAAACAGTTATAACACTAATAATTAAAGGATGCTGGTTAAATCAAGGCATATTGCACTTTAAATCACTTTCTTCATATTAGTCTCATTAACTTCTAGTTTAAAGTACAACATTATCACAACAGAAAACAAGTTATTCAAGATATTGTCTTATAAATTATTCTTGACAGTTTACGCCTGATTCTGGTCCAAACCAGGAGTAATTCTATTCAAATTAAGAGAGTTACACCAATTAAAACAAATGTCACTCAGATCAAAACCCACTTATAAGTGTTTGGTTGTTTATTATAGTTGTAGTTTAAAGGGAAAAAAAGAGCAGAGCATGGGAAAGGTTCTGCTCTCAGTTTCACTGGTGTAATTTTGGAGTGATTTTACTGAAGTTACACCATTGTAACTGAAGGCAAAATCTGTCCCAGTATCTCTCTTGTTTTACAACATAGCTAATAACTATCAGTGCAGCAATTCTGGATTTATACTGCTGAAACTAAAAGTAAAACTGGGACTACTATTTCCTTCATCTTGGTTCACCAGGTTGGGCATAATTTCCCAGTGTACTTGCCGAAGGGGACATGTTAAGACTTGAGTAGATTTACCATGCATTTTATTAATTGAAAAAAGTATAACTGTCTCAATAACATTTCTGAGTTTTTTGTTTGCTTTTTCTGGTAGATACACATCTAGCCAAAGAAAATTGCAAGATATTAGTTGATAATAGCTGATATTAAGCAATACATTTTTGAAAACTTCATTAATTATTCTGTATGAATAGACAAGGCAATATATGTCTCCAGAGCAAATACAGGGCAATAATTCACAAGAAGGGGGACCCTGCTGACTCCTCTGGCATTCCTCCCTAATTTAAGAATGACAGAGTCCCAAACTTAATTCAGCATTGTGTTCACTCCAGAGCTATCATTTTGTTATTTCTGGTACATTCCTTTTCATTTTTCATCCCCGCAAGTTAGGTTCTTAATGCTTTCAAACTTTTTAGAGCTTGGTTGGCTATGGCGACAGATCACCATGAAGAGTTACTGATATTTGGTTATAGCCAACCAAAATCAGATTTCTACTGTTGCCCTTGCAGGTTGGCAGTAGTACACACAGTTAAAGAAATAGTGTGTATTTCTCTCATTGAAACCCACTCTACATTCCTCCCACCAGCTGACTTTAATTGTGAGAGTTCTAAGAGTGTATTTTATTAGTATTTTATCCTCTTTTGTTATGTTGTACGGAGGCAGGAAAGTCTGGGGTTTGTAACTAAGTATGCTAGGCCCCGACTCTCCTGTCACTTAGACCAGTTTTACACCAGTATAACTCCATTCATTTCAATGAACTCACTGTTGATCTATAGTTGTGTAAGGGAGAGGAGAACTGAGCTAATTAATTTTATATTACACTGATAGAAAAGGAGTATGTCACAGATAAGTTGCAATTATTTCATACCCCTTTAAAACAGCACACAAAAACACCATGTTTGCTATGAGCAGAGCATATTTCTCTGCTTGTTGCTCCTGAATCTGGTTTGCAAAAGGAAATATGGAAGCAGTCATCATTTGAAGTTGCCCTGTAAATATATTGTTGTGAATTTCCAGCAGCTCAGCTCATAGTGCATATAGGTATGAACAAACCCACAGGAATAAGATCAAGGAGGAGGGAGGAGGAGGTGTGTGATTGTCGGGGACTTTTTCTTGCTCTAACACTGTAGTTCAAAAAAGAAAGATGGTTGTTGTGGAGCAGTAGGCTAATAATGTGTATTATCCTGGTGGTTTATTATGAGGAATTGACCTCTAGCAGGGTGGCTGACAGAGGAAACTCGTCAGTAACTGTGCACTTGCTCTTTTGGCATATCAACACACAGTTATTTGCTTCAATTTGTTGCACACCCACTACTGAAGCTTTCTCTAACATCTTCTCCAGAAGAAATTTCATCAAATTGATGCTACTCTCAGCATGGTTTAGCTTGTATACTGTTATTTCTCTATCACTTTGTCTTGTCTGTGTGGTGAAAAAGATAATCTTAGGTATTTAAAAATTAGAGAGTACTGGGTTTGAAAGTAGAAATCAATCTCTCTATAAATGGACCTGCCTGCATGAAATCATTTGATATATGAAGAGTCAATTATAATAGCCTTTTGACGAGCAAGCCATAGGTCAGCAGTGTGCTGTAGCTCCAGGGGAAACATGTCTTGTCTTTAGTGTATGTGACAAGTGCCTAATATACACATACGCTATTGAAAAGGCATCTTGTTTGAGTCAAGGTCAGAAATCCTTTGGGTTGTTTGCAACCTGAAGCACAAGGTAGTTAAAATGGTTCATGAATAATATAAAAGTGCTTAGAAAAGCTGTGATCCCAGTTGACCTGTTAGCAGTACTTTGATCATGGTTGGCGAGTTCAGAAAAGAGACCTACCAGTCGGGGTTGGACGGCTTTGATATAATCTGTTGACTTATTTATTTGTAAACTTCCAAGCTTCTGAGAATGAGAGACCTTACTTTTTTGCATTTGGAACATTCTAACCACATTGCTTCCTTTGTAATTTGCATCTTTGGTTTATGTTTAGTTCAGTAGTGAAATATTTTAAGTAAAGTTAATAATAGAACACCTGAAGAATTCATTGGTTTTAATTGTTTATGGGGAGTGATCAGAGCTCGGTCCAAAAGGGATACTACTCAGTGAAAAAAAGAGGAAGAGAAAAGAACCCAATGAAAATATTGCCTTGGGCCTTTATAGTAATAGTACCATTTCCAAACAAAGCTGGGAAATTCTAACTCCCCTTCAAAGGCACTGTCTTTTCATATGGAAAAGTAGATACTAGAGTACAATGTTCTTTTGTTGTGTGTGCAAGAATTATAAAATTCCTTTTAATGACAAAAAGAAAAGGAGTACTTGTGGCACCTTAGAGACTAACCAATTTATTTGAGCATAAGCTTTCGTGATCTAGAGGTCACTTCATCGGATGCATACTGTGGAAAGTATAGAAGATCTTTTTGTACGCACAAAGCATGAAAAAATGGGTGTTTACCACTACAAAAGGTTTTCTCTCCCCCCACCCTACTCTCCTGCTGGTAATAGCTTATCTAAAGTGATCACTCTCCTTACAATGTGAATGATAATCAAGGTGGGCCATTTCCAGCACAAATCCAGGGTTTAACAAGAACGTCTGGGGGGGGGGTAGGAAAAAACAAGGGGAAATAGGTTACCTTGCATAATGACTTAGCCACTCCCAGTCTCTATTCAAGCCTAAGTTAATTGTATCCAATTTGCAAATGAATTCCAATTCAACAGTCTCTCGCTGGAGTCTGGTTTTGAAGTTTTTTTGTTGTAATATCGCAACTTTCATGTCTGTAATCATGTGACCAGAGAGATTGAAGTGTTCTCCGACTGGTTTATGAATGTTATAATTCTTGACATCTGATTTGTGTCCATTTATTCTTTTACGTAGAGACTGTCCAGTTTGACCAATGTACATGACAGAGGGGCATTGCTGGCACATGATGGCACATTGGTGGATGTGCAGATGAACGAGCCTCTGATAGTGTGACTGACGTTATTAGGCCCTGTGATGGTGTCCCCTGAAGGCACGGTTGGCAACGGGCTTTGTTGCAAGGATATGTTCCTGGGTTAGTGGTTCTGTTGTGTGGTATGTGGTTGCTGGTGAGTATTTGCTTCAGGTTGGGGGGCTGTCTGTAGGCAAGGACTGGTCTGTCTCCCAAGATTTGTGAGAGTGTTGGGTCATCCTTCAGGATAGGTTGTAGATCCTTAATAATGCGTTGGAGGGGTTTCAGTTGGGGGCTGAAGGTGACGGCTAGTGGCGTTCTGTTATTTTCTTTGTTAGGCCTGTCCTGTAGTAGGTGACTTCTGGGAACTCTTCTGGCTCTATCAATCTGTTTCTTCACTTCTGCAGGTGGGTATTGTAGTTGTAAGAATGCTTGATAAAGATCTTGTAGGTGTTTGTCTCTGTCTGAGGGGTTGGAGCAAATGTGGTTGTATCGCAGAGCTTGGCTGTAGACAATGGATCATGTGGTGTGGTCAGGGTGAAAGCTGGAGGCATGTAGGTAGGAATAGCGGTCAGCAGGTTTCTGGTATAGGGTGGTGTTTATGTGACCATCGTTTATTAGCACTGTAGTGACCAGGAAGTGGATCTCTTGTGTGGACTGGACCAGGCTGAGGTCGATGGTAGGATGGAAATTGTTGAAATCATGGTGGAATTCCTCAAGGGCTTCTTTTCCATGGGTCCAGATGATGAATATAGCATCAATATAGCGCAAGTAGAGTAGGGGCGTTAGGGGACGAGAGCTGAGGAAGCGTTGTTCTAAGTCAGCCATAAAAATGTTGGCATACTGTGGGGTCATGCGGGTACCCATAGCAGTGCCGCTGATTTGAAGGTATATATTGTCCCCAAATGTAAAATAGTTATGGGTAAGGACAAAGTCACAAAGTTCAGCCACCAGGTTAGCCGTGACATTATCGGGGATAGTGTTCTTGATGGCTTGTAGTCCATCTTTGTTGGAATTTTGGTGTAGAGGGCTTCTACATCCATAGAGGCCAGGATGGTGTTATCAGGAAGATCACCGATGGACTGTAGTTTCCTCAGGAAGTCAGTGGTGTCTTGAAGGTAGCTGGGAGTGCTGGTAGCGTAGGGCCTGAGGAGGCAGTCTACATAGCCAGACAATCCTGCTGTCAGGGTGCCAGTGCCTGAGATGATGGGGCGCCCAGGATTTCCAGGTTTATGGATCCTGGGTAGTGGATAGAATATCCCAGGTCGGGGTTCCAAGGGTGTGTCTGTGCGGATTTGATCTTGTGCTTTTTCAGGGAGTTTCTTGAGCAAATGCTGTAGTTTCTTTTGGTAACCCTCAGTGGGATCAGAGGGTAATGGCTTGTAGAAAGTGGTGTTGGAGAGCTGCCGAGCAGCCTCTTGTTCATATTCCGACCTATTCATGATGATAACAGCACCTCCTTTGTCAGCCTTTTTGATTATGATGTCAGAATTGTTTCTGAGGCCGTGGATGGCATTGTGTTCTGCACGGCTGAGGTTGTGGGGCAAGTGATGCTGCTTTTCCACAATTTCAGCCCGTGCACGTTGGCGGAAGCACTCTATGTAGAAGTCCAGTCTGCTGTCTCGACCTTCAGGAGGAGTCCACCTAGAATCCTTCTTTTTGGAGTATTGGTAAGAAGGTCTCTGTGGATTAGTATGTTGTTCAGAGGTGTGTTGGAAATATTCCTTGAGTCGGAGACGTCGAAAATAGGATTCCTGGTCACCACAGAACTGTATCATGTTCGTGGGGGTGGAGGGGCAGAAGGAGAGGCCCCAAGATAGGACAGCTGCTTCTGCTGGGCTAAGAGTATAGTTGGATAGGTTAACAATATTGCTGGGTGGGTTGAGAGAACCATTGCTGTGGCCCCTTGTGGCATGTAGTAGTTTAGAAAATTTAGTGTCCTTTTTCTTTTTGTAGAGAAGCAAAGTGTGTGTTGTAAATGGCTTGTCTAGTTTTAGTAAAGTCCAGCCACGAGGAAGTTTGTGTGGAAACCAACCTTTCCACTGCTTCTTACATGCAGGCACCATAGAGTTGCTGCGTCCCACAATCATGCAGGTGCCATGTCCAGTCATGTAGTTAGACTGGCACATCAAAGAGCATATGCTATAAGAGTATAGAGCTGTCACCATTTACTCTCTTCTCAGAGGATTAGGGAGAATGGGAGGGAAATTGTAACTCCTCAGAAATAGGATCTTGCAGGAATAAAGACTGAGGACTTGATGGTACACTGCTGAAGTCAGTGGAAGCTTTGCTTTTGATTTCAGTGACACAGATTCAAAGCCCAGTGAAATCAATGGAAAAACTTCCATTGGATTAGGGCCAATGGAAGCAGGAGTAAATCTAGAGAAAGGACCTGAAATACTTTGAATCATACCCTGAGTCCTGAATTGAATGGGACTCATTCTATTGATTTCAGAGGGGTTGGAAGAGGTCCTTGGTCCTATAACAGTCAAAGTCAGCTCAGATGGTGTCCCATGGGTCTTTTTGATGTCAGAGAGAGTGGTAGATATGTATCCGAGGGTGAAACATGGCCTTACACCATAGCTGAAGGATATGTTGACCATTTTATTAAAATATTCATTAGTACTAAGCTATCCTCTGTGTTTAAACAGTTATATAGTCTGAGACTGTTAAGAAAAATGTAAATACCAGTACAAACTAATATAATGTTTTATTTTCACATTCAGGATTTAATCATAACTCAACGTGACTAAAATGTGGCAAAATAATAGCTCTGGAATGTTAAGAACACAGCTGATTACAGTCTTTATGCTAAACAAGATACGTTATTTAGGGCCATTCTGGAGATATTTTATTTTGAAAAAGCAATGCAAATTATGGTTCACTGTGAGACTAATTTATATCAGAAACAAACATTTCTAGGGTGCTTCTATCCTTCCGTTTTGACATTCAGACTGGTATGTAAAAAATGTTGAAATATTCCAAAATTTCAGACCAAGCAGTATTTTTTTCTTTTGTTGTACAGTTTGCCTTAGGAGATGGCTAACGGACTCATCCAAAGCTCATTGAAGATATTAAAAAGACTCTCATTGACTTAAATGGTCTTAGGAGCAGTCTCCAAATGAGCATATAAATGCATATAACCATAATCTGCAGAAATTTTTCATTTTAAGGTAGATATGCACATGATGGTGGCTTAATTTGCCAAATTTGTGTCTGCAGTTAAAGTCGCCAAACAAATACCTTCTCAGATATAGTACAGTCAGTTGGCTGCCAAGTAGATTGAACAAGAATCTATATGTGACAGATGTTAATCATTGCAGTGTTGTTGTAGCTATGTTGGTCACAAGATATTAGAGAGTCAAGATGGGTGAGGTAATACCTTTGGTTGGACCAACTTCTGTTAGTGAAAGAGAAAAACTTTTAAGTTTACACAGAGCTCTTCTTTAGTCTGGGAAAAGTATTCAGAGTGTCAGAGCTAAGTACAAATAGGAACAGATTATTATGCAAAGGAGCAAAGGAGATGCAAGGCTCATCATCAGAAGCAAGCTCCCCACAAACCAATACACACCAACTCAAAGCAGCACCAGACCCTGCAGAACAACAGATGCAAAACCTGCAACATATCTCCACTGCTATGATGATTAATAACCCTCCCAACACACCCTTTAAGGTTCATGGGTCCTACGCATGCCTATCACAACATGTGGTGCACCTCATGCAATGCATTAAGTGCTCCAATAGCAACTGTGTGGGTGATACGAGACAATCACTATGCTCTCAAATGAACTCAGACAGAAAAATGGTAAAGGACAAAAACTCCATATCACCCATAGGTGAACACTGTTCACGAAATGATCATTCTATATCTGACTTCTTTAGTCCTTTTCCTTAAAAGAAACCTGCACAACACCTTCAAAGACAATCCTGTGTAAGCTTGAAAGCTTGTCTCTTCTCCAACAGAGGTTGGTGCAGTAAATGTATTACCTCACCCATCTTGTCTCTCAAGTGTTAATCATGTCACTTAATGCACTACAGGAAGATGCCTACGTACTACAGTGATAATGGTATTATAAATCCTGTGTAATTTAGAATACAATTCACGTGAATACGTTATGTCGTTGTTTCCTTTTGGAATATTTGGATATCATGCCATAATAATAAGAATTTGATTATCAGTATCACATAGAGGGAGCATTGATGGGGGAAGCTTGCAGTTAAGGATGCCTAAGACTTCCTGTTATAATCTTCAATTTTACATTGCTTATAACTTTGACAAATTTTAACCATTTGGGCAGAACTTTTGCAAGTGTGGTGTCAGCTACTTCAGGCTTTCTCTCTCTCTATATATATATATTTTGAAAGTAATACTTTCCACTTACAAAGCATCACTGGGTCATTTTCCAGTTTTCAGCATGCATATATTATGCATATTGGGAAATAGAATACACAATTGTGCTCACAGTTCTGTATACTTACAGTATTAAATAGTGAAGAGTTTAGAAATATTCCAAGTTTGGGGTGTTTTGATCCTGGGTTTGGGTACAGGCTCATGCCTAATACTTTAGTACAATCTATCCATAGGAATTCCTTTGAAGGCACTGTAGTTTCTTTTCTATTTAAGAAAAGCTATTTCTGCTTTGGTAAAGTTGAAGTTAAGAAGTGGAATATTACATTATTGAAAGAACTGGAAATCAGCTACACTGATCAGATTTTACTTGAGGAATAACTGAGATGTCATGTGGACGTGTGCAGTAGCAAATGGCAAATCCTTTGATGTATTGAATAATAGATAATAGGATTGCAAAAGATCTCTAAAGTTATCCGGTCCTAGCCCCTGCATCAAGTTGGGTCTTCCTGTACACTAATCCCTCAAGGATTGTATTTAATCTGCATTTCTTAACACTTCTAATGATGATGCATCAACTATCTCACTAGGCATTTATTCCATTGCCTAATAGTCCTTCCTTATATATATAGTTTAACTGAATATTCCCATTTTAGTTTAGACCAGTGGTGGGCAACCTGCAGCCCATCAGGTTAATCTGATTGCGGGCCGCGAGTCATTTTGCTGATGTTGACCGTCTGCAGGCACAGCCCCCCACAGCTCCCGGTGGCCATGGTTCACCGTTCCCAGCCAATGGGAGCTGCAGGAAGCGGCAGCCAGTATGTCCCTGCGGCCTGAATCATAGAATCATAGAATATCAGGGTTGGAAGGGACCCCTGAAGGTCATCTAGTCCAACCCCCTGCTCAAAGCAGGACCAATTCCCAGTTAAATCATCCCAGCCAGGGCTTTGTCAAGCCTGACCTTAAAAACCTCTAAGGAAGGAGATTCTACCACCTCCCTAGGTAATGCATTCCAGTGTTTCACTACCCTCTTAGTGAAAAAGTTTTTCCTAATATCCAATCTAAACCTCCCCCACTGCAACTTGAGACCATTACTACTCGTTCTGTCATCTGCTACCATTGAGAACAGTCTAGAGCCATCCTCTTTGGAACCCCCTTTCAGGTAGTTGAAAGCAGCTATCAAATCCCCCCTCATTCTTCTCTTCTGCAGGCTAAACAATCCCAGCTCCCTCAGCCTCTCCTCATAAGTCATGTGTTCCAGTCCCCTAATCATTTTTGTTGCCCTTCGCTGGACTCTCTCCAATTTATCCACATCCTTCTTGAAGTGTGGGGCCCAAAACTGGACACAGTACTCCAGATGAGGCCTCACCAATGTCGAATAGAGGGGAACGATCATGTCCCTCGATCTGCTCACTATGCCCCTACTTATACATCCCAAAATGCCATTGGCCTTCTTGGCAACAAGGGCACACTGCTGACTCATATCCAGCTTCTCGTCCACTGTCACCCCTAGGTCCTTTTCCGCAGAACTGCTGCCTAGCCATTCGGTCCCTAGTCTGTAGCTGTGCATTGGGTTCTTCCGTCCTAAGTGCAGGACCCTGCACTTATCCTTATTGAACCTCATCAGATTTCTTTTGGCCCAATCCTCCAATTTGTCTAGGTCTTTCTGTGTCCTATCCCTCCCCTCCAGCGTATCTACCACTCCTCCCAGTTTAGTATCATCCGCAAATTTGCTGAGAGTGCAATCCACACCATCCTCCAGATCATTTATGAAGATATTGAACAAAACCGGCCCCAGGACCGACCCTTGGGGTACTCCACTTGATACCGGCTGCCAACTAGATATGGAGCCATTGATCACTACCCGTTGAGCCCGACAATCTAGCCAGCTTTCTACCCACCTTATAGTGCATTCATCCAGCCCATACTTCCTTAAGTATGGAATGGCAAACCATGGCCACTGGGAGCTGCGGGAGCTCTGCCTGCGGACGGTCAACATCAGCAAAATGTCTCACAGCCTGCAATCAGATTACTCTGATGGGCAGCATGCGGCCCACGAGCCGCAGGTTGCCCATCCCTGGTTTAGACCATTACTTCTATTCCTAGTCTAACACCTCTCAAATATTTGCAGTGTTATCCTTTCCCTACTTAATCACGCATTTTCCAAGCAATGCCAATTAAGTTTCTCAATCTCTCTTCATAGTCCATGTCTTCTAGTCCTTTATTATTTTCACTGTCATTTTTCACATTTCCTCCAACTTTAATGTTTTGTAACTCAAAATTGCAACAGCATTCCCTGTGCATGTCATTTAGGTCTTTTGTTGTCAGCAAGTTAAAAAGTTTGGAGTCCCAACCTCAACATGGTGAATCATATGTGAATAAGAAGCTATTATGGAAACTACAGCAATGATCTCAACAGTGTCCCATACTTCTAGTTTTTGCACCAAAAATCATAAGCACTGACTCTGTGAGTGCTCCGGGGCTGGAGCACCCATGGGGAAAAATTAGTGGGTGCTCTGCACCCACCGGCAGCCAAGCTCCCCCGAGCACACCGCATCCCTGCTCCTCCATCTAGCTCTCTGCGCTTCACACCCAGCCGCTGCCAAACAGTTCCAGGAGGTGGGGGAGAGGAGCGGGAATGTGGCATGCTCAGGGGAGGAGGCAGGGAAGAGGTGGGGCCGGGGCGGGGATTTGGGGAAGGAGTTGGAATAGGGGCAGGGAGGGGCCAGAGTTGGGGTGGGGACTATGGGGAAGGGTTGGAAGAGGTAGGGCAGGGGCGGGGCCCTTGGGCAGCGTGGGGGTCGATCACCCAGGGAAAAGAGGGGAAGTCGGTGCCTATAGGCTGCGTCTCTTTGGACCAGAATATCAGCGACAAAGATGTTCTCTGTTGGGCTTTTCCAGTCTATAAGCCATTCTGCACCAGTCCAGTTCCCCTCCTCCTATAGACAGCCAGGAGGAGGAAGTGGTTTCCTTTCCTTGTGAGTTTTCTCACTAGCTCTCCCTGGTGCTCTTCCCATTAGAAGCTTTCTCTTTCTGTCTTCCGGAGACTATTCCTCTCTCCAGGAGCCTCTGTTCTCTAGAGAAAGCCTGCTGGGAGTCGCTTCCTAGCCACCTCCTCAAGCAGTTCTTTCCCCTGGGACTTCTTCCCTGTGTTCTCCCCTTCCTGAGTTTACATTACACTTTATATAAGGCCCACGTGTTCCTTAACTACTGCCCAGCTACAAAGGCAGTCGATTATCCCCAGATGGATCTGGGCTGGTTCACTCCTTTTAGCAGAGCCTGGCACAGGAAGGCTGAGAGCCTGACCACACTCAGGGGTCAGCTATCCTGTGAGACTGCCCAATCTGATTACTGGGTAGTATCTCTAAAACGTTTTTGTTCGTCCAATATTTTTGATCCTTCAACCGCTGAATTCCTTTTGACACTACCCAGGGAGACTACAGCATCTCTGAAAGACTTCAATAGAGCCAATTTCCACTACACACCCCATTCAAAGCATGTTGTATGCTATTTTAGCTTTAAATTTGATAGAACCTTTGTAATAATTTCTTCCTCATACCTTGCATGGACAATATTCTTGACTACAAGAGCAGTTCATTAGAATTATGTCTAACAGTAAAGGTTTTGCTATAGTGATGTTTGCCTTATCTTATAAGCCATTTTTACTTTTGTAGCTTTCCTTTACAGTATATTTCCCTCCACTATTCCTCTGTTCTTCCAGTTTAAGAAGTGTGCTTTTGAGAGATTCTGAGTTTTGTGGTATTCTTTAATAATCTTTCCAATAAACTCTCATAGTAAGTGAACAGTTGCACTTTCCCTCTTATCCCATCAGACTTTAATCTATAAAAGTGCTTGAATGATTCCTTTGGGAAGGTTCTGCTATTCCCCAGGTCCCCTGACAGAGACATGTTCAGAGAGGGATGGACAGGGAAGTCTGTAAAGTGAAGTTTACTAATGACAAATAAACATAACTTGTACAACTTTAGTCATAAACACTGAATGGTTTTATGGCTTAAGGTAGAGTCTGATAAATCGAAAATGCTAAATAAAATCCTGAATAGGAACGTTAGCCCAGTACCTGTAGGCTATCTTTGCAACAAAAAAGTTAAAGCTTGGTGCTTTTATGTGTTAGCCTGTGGAAACAATTTCGCTTTGAAATGCTTCAAGAGCATTTGAGTATAATGGGCTTTGTACTGCCTGCCTTGTCTGTACCCTGTAGAGAGCACTCAGCCCATTCAGCTTGAACTCCATTTTATCTAGCTCTTATCCATTAATTTTCTCCTGACCTTGGGCATAAAATATATGCACTTTTTATGCTGTGAGCTTTGTGCAGACAAAGGAATAACATTACCAATCCATCACCAATATGAATGATACAGCTTAAAACAAACACAGGTCAGAGACAGATATTTTAAGAGCAGATTTGTATTGATTCCATCACAACACTGAGCTAAAAGGAAAAAATTCACACTATAAATGATGAAGAGAGATTTGACAAATAACCATAGCCATGAAAGTAAAGAGCTTTGCTTCGGGGTTATTATTGATAAGAAAACAAAATTTGTTGTTGTTATTAACAAAATCTACCATCCCAAAATATATTTATTACCATAAATGGTATCTGTAGCATACTATTGATGTATAATGTGTGTGTGTGTTTTACTGTTGCATCCTCTCCTGTTGAAAGCATTTATGATAAAATAATCAAACTGATCAGTCTTTAATCTTTATTTAGCTCCAGCGCTGAAATGTTTAAACCATACTTTTAACTGTACAGACTTTTTATTAGTTTTGTAATTTCAGTCTATTTGCAAAAAAACCCCCTTCAATACAAGAAAGTTGTGTATCTTGTCAATTTAGATGGGATTAACCTTCTACAATTGTTGGGATTCTAATAAGCTAGATACATCATACTATGAGATGATAATGCATATGTATAAACAAGTCTCTTTAAAAAATGAATTCTAACATAGCATCATTCTCTTTCTAGTTCATAGGAGTCTAATTCAAAGTCAAGAGAGCATTTCCATTGTAAAACCAGTATGTTTCGGGGTTTCCGGAGCAAATAAAAATTTACTTTCTTTCCCACATTTTCCAATTGAAAACAAAACAAACACCCCCTCCCCACACCTCCAAAGGGAAAAAAAAAGGAAGATACAGTTTGGTTATTTCTAAATCATGAGGGGGAAAAGTTGTATTTTCAGAATTTTTTTGTGCTCTTAAAAATTATTTTGACCCATACTGATCTTCCATGAAAGGGGGTGATAGCATGTACAGAGGTGAGAAGTCCAAATGGTAGCAGATCCTTTCCCTTCACAGAAGATTTTCCATGTGAGTGCATGTGGTTGATGCTGTGCGGGGGATGGGTGGGTTGGAGTTGGGGTGGAACTGTGGAATGGCTGCTTCTGTGTGGGGCATCATCCCCCTCCAATCCAAGGAATTTTCCCATAAAAGTTAATGTAGTTTATTGCATTTCCTTGCTCGGTGCTTTCTGCTCCTGCCAGGAGGCACAGAAACAGCCAGGGAACCGCTCAGAGCAAGGCCCTAGGACAACCGGAGAATAGCCTGGTGGGTCTGCCACATTGAACAATTGCCCTTACATCTGTGCAGTTCCTGAAATATTTCTGTGATTGGAAGGCCATCTTCCCTGTCCCCTCCATGGGACAGAAAACTTCTTTGGAACCTCAGGAAGTTAGCTTTTAAAATCACTGGGCCAGATCCTCAACTGAAGTAAATCAACATAACTCCATTGATTTCAGTGAAAATATACCAGTTTGTACTAGTTTCGGATCTGGCCCATTGAGTTTTCTGACTAATGAATCTTTTCCTTCAGGAAAGGGGTGATCTATCTCTACATTTTTTCCTTCTAATTGAGGGGTAAGTGGGGAAAATGTAAGTTTTGCACTCCATTTATCGTCATACAGATTTAGGGCCAAGTTATCACTGCTTGGAAGCTGGTCAATGACCACTTTATTTTTTAAGCAAATTTTTCCTGAAATATAGGTTTTATTCTTAGTATGGATCAAAATCTGTATTAAACATTAATGTACAGGAGGGATTGTAAAGTAATTGCTTCTTTCAGTTAAATGGTTTGTATTTAAAAACAATCAGGGAGATGAGACCACTTATCAAGAAAATTTGACACATGCTTGCCTCACTGTTTGTTCTTCTCTTGAGACATCATTTTTTATGAGTTAAACTAGATTATCATATCACAACAATGTTTAAAATCTACTTAATCATGGGTACACAAGAGAGACTGAAGCAGCTCTTAAATAAATAAAACTTTTTTAATGAAAAAGGCAGTTATCATAAATATTATGGTTATGATATAAGTGTACAAACCCCAGGAAATTCAAACAGTTGGACTTAATCTCATATTACTATGTCTTTAAATTCTACCATGCTACTCAACTTAATTATCTTGATTAAAAGAAAAGGAGTACTTGCGAATACAGACTAACACGGCTGTTCCTCTGAAACCTATCTTGATTAAGCAGCTGTGAATGAAAATTCAGTTTTGTTTTAAAGCAGTATTGATAGGTTCAAAGCAAAGGTGAGTGAGGTGATATATTTTATTGGACCAACATTACTTCACCCACCTTGTCTCTATAATACCCTGGGACTGATGTGTGTGCAACTATATTGCATAGATTCAAATCAATGTATTTATTTTAATTAATTACTTCTCACAGTGTCCCTATGGTATAAAAGGGGAAATATTATCCACGTTTTACAGATGGATAAAGTGAGAAAGAATTGGTGAAGTGTCTAGCCTAAGTTTGTACAGTGAGTTCGTTGCAGAGGCATGAGTAGAACATTGAGAGTGTATAGGTGTATAGACATAAAACCAAAAGTACAGTCAGGCAGGAAATGGTGTGCCCATTCTGGGAAAATATTTGAGATTTCAAAAATATTTCCCTCCCAAATAGGAAAAAAGTCAAAATCTCAAATATTTACACAAACCAACACAGTAAAATAATAATAATAACAATAACAACTAATAATAGTTGGCTCAAGTTAATCAAAATATTCTGTTTCTCTTCAACTAGTATTTATTTATTTATTGTTAAAATTAGGTGAAATCTCAAAACAAAAAGTCATTTTGAATTGGGAAACCAGAATATTTTTGTTTTGCAAATGTCAAAACAAGACATTTTGACAATTGCATAGGGTTTCTCCCCCCATATCTTCTCAAGTAAAAAAATATATATATCAAAACTGACCCTTCCCCACAAACCATTTTGGTTTTGACAAATCAACATTTTTTCACTAAGAAAATGATTCACTGTAAAACTCCTGACGCAGGTCTAGCCAGAAGGGACCATTGTGACCTAGTATGACTTTCTGCATAAAGCAAGCTATAGGAGTTCTCTGAATTAATTACTTATTCAAGTCCAATAGCTGTGGATGAACTAGAACTTATCTTTTAGAAAAAACATTCAGTCTTGATTTAAAGATTTCCTGAGTACATCCTGTGCTTATTTCTCCAACCATGCTGCCTTCCAAACTGGGGCCTGATCATGCATTCCTTAATCAAACAGAACTGTTACAGACTTTAGTGGGAGTCTTGTTCATGTAAAGTGCAGGTTCAGGTCTCTAGCAGGGCAAATCATAAGTCTACTGCACAGTCCCAGAAGTATTTATGAGGTTTATGTGAGTGAGTTGTGGGTGAAGGAAATCCTCCTCTCTAGGCTGTGCAACAGCCATGGATTGGCTCAGCACCTCTTGCACCTTGTTCTGTGACAGCAGTGGCCTCCATGGCTCATGCGACTCCTCTTGTGGAGGAAATGGCTGTTGCTAAACCCACTGTCCCCCACTTCTGCTCCACTGTTGCCATCAGTTCCCCCCCCACCGAAAAAAATTTCTGCATATTGGGGTGCAGGGATAGACCCCAAGGAGCACAGATCTATAGCATGCAAAGGGCTACGCAGATGTCTTACCTCATGAACCTTCTCTCAGTATGTACTGGAACTGTTTGATTCCACTGTGGTCACAGCCCTCCACATTGGAAGAAAAGGATTTGCCCCCTTTTTAACCATGGGACATGCTTTCACTTTGTTGAAATCTAGGGCGAAATATGCCCATCTCAGAATTAACTATGCTCAGTGACATCTTTTTGTTACATAACATAGGCTTTAAAATATTTTGTTTAAACTTCCACCTTTCAGTCAATGACAATTTCCCCCCTTTCCGTAACAAGCATGAGAAAGCAAAATCCTTAAATCATTTTTGTGGCATCTGGACACTAAAAGCATTTGCATTGTACAGGATGTTCTAATCACAAACAGATTCCTTTTGGACATCTACAGTAAAGCATCTGGAATCCGGCCAGTCATATTTTAGGTATGGTTATAGTCATGATAGAAATAAATAATAAAAAAGAGAGAAGTATTCTAATTGATGCTGTTGCTTAAATTGGGTGATCATTGGAAAACTCCCTGTTTGTCCAAAAATACATTTTTATTATACTTTTTCCATATAATGCTTATACATACACAGAACATCTAGGTATTTGACTTATTGTTTGTAGGTAACTTTAAGTTGCTTAAATTGATAAGGCATAGATGCTTTGCAGTATAATTGTCATGGGTATAGAGGGAAGGGTAAACCCCTTTGGAATCCCTCCTGGCCAGAGGAAAAATCCTCTTACCTGTAAAGGGTTAAGAAGCTAAAGGTAACCTCGCTGGCACCTGACCAAAATGACCAATGAGGAGACAAGATACTTTCAAAAGCTGGGAGGAAGGAGAAAAACAAAGGGTCTGTGTCTGTCTGTATGCTGCTTTTGCCAGGGACAGAACAGGAATGGAGTCTTAGAACTTTTAGTAAGTAATCTAGCTAGGTATGTGTTAGATTATGATTTCTTTAAATGGCTGAGAAAAGAGCTGTGCTGAATAGAATGACTATTCCTGTCTGTGTGTCTTTTTTGTAACTTAAGGTTTTGCCTAGAGGGATTTTCTATGTTTTGAATCTAATTACCCTGTAAGGTGTCTACCATCCTGATTTTACAGAGGTGATTCCTTTACTTCTATTAAAAGTCTTCCTGTAAGAAAACTGAATGCTTTTTCATTGTTCTAAGATCCAAGGGTTTGGGTCTGTGGTCACCTATGCAAATTGGTGAGGATTTTTACCAAACCTTCCCCAGGAAGTGGGGTGCAAGGGTTGGGAGGATTTTGGGGGGAAAGACGTGTCCAAACCACGTTTCCCAGTAAACCCAGATAAAGTTTGGTGGTGGCAGTGGAAATCCAAGGGTAAAATAATTTTGTACCTTGGGGAAGTTTTAACCTAAGCTGATAAAAGTAAGCTTAGGAGGTTTTCATGCAGGTCCCCACATCTGTACCCTAGAGTTCAGAGTGGGGAAGGAACCTTGACAAAAATGCAATCTATTTTTTCCAATCTCTGCCAGGAAATAAATGTCTGCTTGTTTCTGCATGTAATGTAGATGTAGGAAAATACAATTCACACATATGTTTCACTGAGTGTGTATTTGACATGATTGTTTTGAGGTCTAACTTCCCAAATACAGTATCCAGGGTCTTCATCAGGATTTAAGTAACAGAAGTGTGTGTGTGTGTAAGGACATAGATATAAACAATAGCTTGAGGGTTAAAATATAATAAAAAAGGATGACATCAATGGGGCTCATAACTAACACTTGCAGATGAACATATCTTAAAAGAAGGTGCATCATTGAAGAATTATGGCTTGGTAGGGAGGAGAAGAATTAAAAAGCTGTTAGTGAAGGCCTAAATGTATACTTATGCGATTATTAATGTAAACAGTGTGTGAGTGTGTATTTCCCCAATAGATTTCTGCTAGTGACTATATTCAGCCCTGACATGGGCAGACTAATGTCATATGAGCGTTTGAGAACATTCAGTTATGTACATCTTTATCGATTCATGCTCGGGATAATACACCAAATCTTCCTCCGTTTACTCATATGAGTAAGGCTAACAGGATATGAGTCAATGTGGCCATAACTAATCCTAAAATCACCAGAGTTATGTTAGACAAAACCTGATAATAACCTCTAACCTTCAGGTCCCTTTCTGACTTGAAGTGCACATGTCTTCTCTGTACCAAGCACCAAAGCATTTTCACTGGCAAAGGAGCTCAAAAGGAACTCAGTTCTCTGGTGTGGCTCTATGTAGTCTTTTCTTGCAGTGCTACTGAGACCAAGATCCAAGAATGTCTCTGACACTTGTCATTGAATATATTTCTCAGGGCAGCAGAAATCCAGTTAAAATGCCGGCTGGATTCACCCTATAAGATCAATAAAGTGTTCATCACACAGCCCAACACCTGCTGTACTCTATGAAGATTCAACTTCATGGAAAGTCACCCTGCCTTGGGATTTCTTCCTGTGGAGGGTGACTTTCCTAAGGCACTCCATCAGAGGAGCTTACTGGGGAGATGTGCTGTTGAATCAACACCCACCCAGTCACCATGCCCACACCCCTTTGAGGTGGTGCAGCTTAGGGCTATCAAGCCTATAAAGGGAAGGAACATACAAGCTTCAATTCAATTAGTTATTGGAGGGAAATATTTCCTAAAGCAGGACCAAAGAAACACCACTTTGGTCAAAATAATGCAAAGCAATAAGAGATTTTTGCTAATTGTTGTATTTAATATTTCACATCAAAACAAAATCTTGTCTTCTCTGTTTGTTTGTGGGAAACACTTATTAATCAAATCTGAGCTATTATATAAACCCAATAAAAGAAGTTTTGCAGGAAAACGTGACTGTAAATATTGTTTTAGAGATGGGTGAACACTGAATCTAGCCAACTTCCTTATCTAAGGCTCAGAAATCTGGAAAGATTATTTTTCATATTGCATGTACACTTCCAAGTCACAGATCTCTTATGTAGGAAAAAAAAGAATAAAAAGCTTGCATAACTCTTAGAGCTCCGTGTCTTTCTTATCATGTAGTTTCTGTTGCTACCTTGAAAAGAGTGCACTTTGAGTATTTTAAAAATATTCAAAACCCAAGCCAAAAAATAATCATACTATTTCTTTTATTCATCCTCATGATTGAATCTTTACTGATGTATTCATTACCTTTTAGAAAGCTGGTATTTTCAAAATGAAATAGTAGGCTAAGTAGTGTTTTATTGAAACACTGTCCCAAGATTCTTTTGGAGTCTAGCACTTGAATAATCTTAGAAAACTGAGAAACTAATATAATGGATTTCAGATTGAAATAAAGTCCTTACTAGGTATAGGGAAAATATTTTAATAATATTTTAGGTGTGTTGTTTTTTATCAGACTAGGATTTTCAGTTTCATGCAAATAGGTGAGAAAATGGTCTTGGGGGTGGCTCAGAAGGTTGGTGAGGACATATCATGCCTTTCACTGTTAGGTCACTTGTTCTCACTGATGTGAAATGAGTGAAATTTGGTGATCTCTTTTCAATTTGTAATGGACAAATGTCCATATCACAAAACCCCCCATCACAATTGGCACTAATTAGAATCCTTCTTGTCTGTTTCTGTAAACAGCCTAAAGACTAAATATGCAGGGACTCTGAACTGCCCTTTCATCCCTAGAAGTGGTGCCTCCAGCTTCCTGGTTGAGACATATTGGTGGGATATTGTAATGAAGCTGTCTGTGCTTTACCTGTGCTGTAGATAACTAGAAATTATATTAACAGCAGTACTTGGCATCTCCATGACCTCAAAGGGTTTTGCATAATTAATTAATTAAGCCTTACAATACCCCCACTGAGGTAGATAACGAACATTATCTCTGTTTTCCAGATTGAGAAACTAAGGCATAGAGAATTTAAGAAGTTTGCCCAAGTGTGCAAAACAAGTCATTGGAAGAGCTGGGAATAGAACCAAGGACTTCCAGCTTTACGTCACTTGCTCTCATCTCTAGTACATGTTAATCTTTTAATATCTTGCACCCTCAATTTGATACCTTTCACAAACACTAAATTATTATTTGTAAATTTAAAAAATAGTATACTACTACCAACATGGATTTTAGGTAAACAGGTTGATTTAATTCTAATCGTGGATTTATTCCTCTGTCGCTTTGCACACACATACAAAGCTGACTTTCACAAAAGATGTCAGAAGTAGATCTCAGTTCCATCTGTCATGTAAATGTGTCACCCTGACTCCTAAACATAACATTAATTTTGACTATAGAGTGAATCTTGTTTACCTAGTGGCAAATAAAATTACAGTTTATGTGGGAGTTGTTTACTATACACCCAAAATGCTACGTGCAATAAACTGTGAGGACTGGTCAATTAACCTTTTAGGGAATTCAGTCCTTGGTAGTCAATATCAGTTTACTAGGGAAAAGTCTGAATTAATCACCAGAAACTTAACTGCTCTTCAGGCAAAATCAGTAAAGGGAACAACCACTGCTTTGGAGTCTCAAAGCCTTAAAAGCTTTTTTCTAAAGGATGCATTTAGTTTAGATAAAGTCACTCCTGGTGTACAGAAAACAGGCAAATTGTTTCATAATTTATTTTCTAAAAGTTTCTAAAGCCCCAGGTCTCTCAAAAAACGTAAGGTGGTTCTATTTGTTTGTGACATTAAGAGGGGGATAGTTGTTGAGTTCCCACTGAGTTAATCATAAACCTGGGGCAGTACCAGGCATGGGATAGTGCCAGTTGATAGCACCCTTAGGGTTGCAATTGTCTTATGACAGCTACACCTCATGCAGTTGCTACATTACTGGTTTTTCAGACATTTACTGTAACTTTGAAGGAAGAAAAGTCTACTTAGAGAAAATAAATTTGATATTTTATATATGTTTGTTGATCAAAGATTTTACCACCGGTAAGATGGTTTGTGCTGATGAATATATGCTTTCTGCCAAACAGAATGCCTCTTCATTTCAGGTACTTGTATAACTATTGAAAGAAAAAAAACAAAAACAAACAAGCTTGACATTTGCAATTGACAATTCTGATGTGACTCCTGTCTTGGCCTGTGTGTACTCTATTCTCATTACTGTCCTCTTTTATGGCCAAAATTCATATTTTTTCCTGGGGACGGAAGAAGGACGATAGACTATATGATACTATAGATGGGAGACTATATGATACAACAATTAAAATTATAAAGTTTATTTTCTTTCAGTGGGCTTTTCAGCAGATTTGTGAACTCCTATAGAGAGAGAATATATTTAGTAATTAGAACAGAGAGCTTTCAGGACTTTGGAAATCTATTCTCAAAATTGCCACTGACGCACTGTATGACCTTAGGCAAGTCACATAATACCACTGTTCCTTCGTTTATGTTTCTGTAAAATAGAGGTGAAATTGTGAAATTTAATTAATGTTTTGTATAGTTCTTAAAATTCCTTGGAAGAAAGACACTATATAGTAAGTGTGAAATGTTATTAAAATAATATTAGAATCAATGCAATCCCACCCCACTCTGTGTTATTCATAGCATACTTTTGAAACACGAGACTTTATCCATTTACAGACAAAGGTAGTACTGCTTTCTAGTAAATTCAAATATCTGAGCACTCCGTGTTTTATACTATCTATACATGTGCTTTCCACAAATTCTGTTGATCTTGATATGAAGATAGCAGAAAAGAAATCAATATACAACAAGTCTGAGGAAAATATAAAAGGTTGTCTATCAATAGAGATGATTCTCCAAATTAATGTTAATCATTCTTGGTAGACAGAAGTTCTTCGGGTAGCAGTAGATTTATACTGGAAATATATGGTAAGAGTCACAAAGTCAGGCTTTTAAACAGCCTTGACAGAATTTGTGAATTAAAGCTGTGACTGTTAAAATGTGGTGTGTTCTACAATCACTAAAGGTGTCCTTTTGAAATGAAATGGTGAGCGTTTTTCCGATCTTCTCAGGTGTTGCCTTTGCTAGCCCTTAATACGGCTCAGCTGGTAGCATACTTCCTGTTGCAACATGACGTGAAACATTCGCATCTCACAAAAGGATTTTGGCTTACAATGCAGTGTCAGCACTGAGTATATGTGACAGAAAAGAAACCTGTACTCTAAGAACTATTTGCCCATCGTGACTAAAGATAAATATTCTACTGAATTTTTCTAAATAAGGGAAAGATAGCACCAGTATATTTTCTTAGAATACAATAAGAACCAAGAGTATTATTATTAAGTTTATTAGTTTGGATTTGAGTAATACTTTGAAGCCCACTGGGATAAGAGCTCTACTGTACTAGTGTTATGCCAGTGCTGAAACAGTTGATACTTTTCTGAAAGCCTCAGATCTTAATGTTTTGTAATTACATGAGAACCCTAGCGTTCATTTTTGTAAAAAAGTAAGTTTCTAGTCCTCTTGGCTCCAAAGAACGGCTTGAAAACTTGACCCAGATATATACTAAAGGCTCAGAAATAGAAGACAAAAAAAAAAAAAGAATCTGTGTGTGTGTGTGTGTGTGTGTGTGTGTAATATATATAAAATTATTTTTGGTAGCCTGACTCATGATTTTTTGCATGTTTGGTGTTACTGCTGCATGAACCTGGAATAAGGGGCCCAAAATGCTTTTGTGATCTATAGACATGATAGACAAAGAATGGGAGAGAGGGATAACACACAAGCAGAGTAAATAATGTGATGACTTGTAAATGTCACGTTAATGCCACATTTACTTTACATGCAGGAGGAAAGGAGGAGGAAAGGGTCTTTTAAATTTTGTGTATGTTTGGTAGGAAGGGATTATCTCAATAGAAATACACAAAAGGGAGGAGGTAAGGACTAGCACATGGCAGAAGAGAAAAGGGAGGAAAGGAAGGAAGGAAAGAAGGAGGGGAGCATAGAAGATGGTTGGAGTGAGGTTGAGGGCAAGTGACTGGAAGATAGGGAGCAACACCCGGTCAGCACAGGCAGAGGTGCTGGAACTAGGGTTGCCTAGGGTACAGCAGCAACCCCTGGCATGAAGTGGTTTCCATCATAAACAGGGTTTACAGTTTTGTGCAGTGGCTTTCACTACCCCCCACTATAAAAATTGTTCCACCGCTACTGGCACAGGGGAAAGAATGGCCACAGTGAAAAGAAAACTATGGAAAGCAATCTCGTGAGATCACAAGTGTCAGACACTGCCAGAACTGTTGGTATGTTTGGTCTGTGCTGGTTGAGTCACTGGCTGGGCTCCACCCAGAAGTTTCTCTCTCAAATTTTTCCTGAATCCACATGGCTTGGAAAATGTGGATTGTTACTAGAGGAGTGGTGGGAAGCTGCATGGTCTCATCTTCCACCTCGCAGCCAAGGTGCTCCTTTATCTTCTGCAAATGCTTCTGTATTTGCTGCAAACTCAGTCTTTTGCTAGCTCTATCTGACAGCTTCTCTCTTCTCTACCTACCTTTAAATCAGATACAACCTGAGAGTTCTGAGGATGCTTCTAACTTTTGGGCTGAGACCTGATGAAAAGTAGCTGAGATTTCTAAAGCCATTCCTAGCCAAAGGAGAACAGTAACTTTTGCCTTCTATACCCTCATCAACCATGAACAACTTGTCTTCTTGTAGTGAACAGTTTTATAGTATTGCATCAGTAGGTGTATTTTCTCTGGCACCTTTTATTTGTTACACTGTAAATGCTTTTTGGCAGGGACTGTGTTGTCCTATGTATTTGTACAGTCCCTCACACAATGGAGCTCGTCTTGATTCGGAGTCTTAGGTGCTATTGTAATACAAATAATAAATTGCAATAATGTTTGTTGATGTTATTATTAGATAATATCCAACAGCTGATGAGATCATATTATTCTCAAAAGGATTTTGAAACCACTGTCCTTTTATTTTTTTCAAGTTCTGAGTGCTGTTTGTGATAATGGAACATTTTCATTAATTTCACATTGGAGCAAATACAAAATAATGACTTAATATATTATAAGAAAGTACAGCCAGTGAGAATAGTTCTATTTTGATAAATAAATTACTTTGAACTATCATATGCCCTAAAGTAATGGACAGCTGCAACACTTTTCTGTAAGTCGTTAGTGCATAAAGATAAAATGATGTACCTTTTGCTTAGACAAAAGGATGGTACAATAGCCAAAAACAGCTGATTTTCAAGATTTCATCCAGACTGCCATGAAAACTATTTAGCTGTACCTTGCAAACAGAGAGACGAGAATCTGGCACAATTTAAAAGGCTATTTCTGGGCTGTCAGTCAGAGTAGGCCAGGAGATGTACAATATATTTAAAGTAATCTGTGCCAAATGTAGACATAGAAATTAGATTGTTATGCTGTGTCAGAAATGTCCCACTGAATGGTCATGCCTGGTGGTTGGAGCAGTGGCAGTCGGGCAGGGAACCGGAGCCAGTGGTCATAGGTGGAATCAGGAGTCAAGAGCAGAGTCAAAACAAGGCAAGCATAGGGCAGGGAGCTAGCTTGGAGCAAGCTAAGGCCTGTGGAGTCCGTCACCACTGTCAGGCAGGGGAGAATAAGGTTGGGTAGATTGAGCTGCTCTTTCTCCTGTGAGGCCATATACCTGCTTTGAGATTCACCAGACTTACTCCGGACTTGTGGATTGGGTGGAGCCTAGCACAGGAGTGACTCATCACTCCATGTGGCTTAATCAGTTTCTTGTTCAGAGGTGACGCATCACCTCACATGTTGCTCTGTGGAATTTGGAATAAAGAGATACGACAAAAAGTACAAAAAGAAATGTGAAGGATGATGCCATCACTAATCTAGCATCAGGCCACTCGAGAGAAATGGTATCTGTGATGTTAGCTCTTGCTTGTTCACAGATGGTAGTGATGAATGAACAACAACAACATACAGAGAGAGAGAACAAAAGTACCATTTAACAGTTGCTTCCATTTACCTAAAAAAGGATCTCATGACTTGTCCTAGCAAAGCTACAAGAGTTGAGCAGAGTTGTTGGATTTAGGCAGTGGAGGGAGAGGCTGGTTTGTTCGTTTTAGAGACACATGTATTACAACATGAGAATAGCTTGGCTATTTGGTATGGGGGTGTTTCTTAGACCATAAGACTAAAATGTCATTATACAAAACATTTTCACAATGCTCTGTAAGCATAAGTGTTTGTAACGGAAATGTCATTAGCAGGGGAGTGGAAAGTGAGATATTTTTGCATTAATTACAGATGTATAGAGTTAAAGATTTTCATCAGCTTACATAATCAAGGATGGAAAACCCCTGTTAGGTCAACTCGTCCATTTCAGTGCAGGATAGTTCTCTATGGTCCATTTTCTAGTACTGTTTCTAGTCTATTTTTAAATGTTCCTTGGGTTCGGTCTGACACTGCCTCCCTTGGAAAACTGTTCTATAGTTAGGTTTCAGAGTAACAGCCGTGTTAGTCTGTATTCGCAAAAAGAAAAGGAGGACTTGTGGCACCTTAGAGACTAACCCATTTATTTGAGCATGAGCTTTCGTGAGCTACAGCTCACTTCATCGGATGCATACCGTGGAAACAGCAGAAGACATTATATACACACAGGTTGTTTCATGGTCTCTGTGTGTATATAATGTCTTCTGCAGTTTCCACGGTATGCATCCGATGAAGTGAGCTGTAGCTCACGAAAGCTCATGCTCAAATAAATTGGTTAGTCTCTAAGGTGTCACAAGTACTCCTTTTCTTTTCGTTCTCTAGTTAGTAGATCTTCCCATCAAGAAGCTTTCCCTGATATGAATGTCATCACATTATTCTTAGTTGTAACCCTTGTATCCCTTTCAGTAGTTAGAGCCAGCTCTTCAGTCCTGTTCTAGCTGCTTTGTTCTACTCAGCCATTACACCTTTCACAGCCCTCAGCATACAGGGATGTAGGGGTGCAAAGCAAAAGGACACATGGCTGAATCATTGCTACCTTCTGGTTATCTGGCTAGCAATTCTATTTAATTCTTGTACGGCTTCCTGCCTTCAGTTGCATCTGTTTTAGGTTATTTATATAATAAGATGACCTGTAAGAACAACAACAAGGAGAGGTCAATTAGTTGAGGACCAAAGATAATCATATCATACAACTGGACTGTGAGTTAATGTCTGAAGTTACTCCACTTACGAAGGAACAATTAGTAACACACAAACAGAATGGGGAATGACTGCCTAGGAAGGAGTACTGCGGAGAGAGATATGGGGGTCATAGTGGATCACAACCTAAATATGAGTCAACAGTGTAACACAAAAAAGGCAAACATCATTCTGGGGTGTATTAGCAGGAGTGTTGTAAGCAAGACACAAGAAGTAATTCTTCCGCTCTACTCTGCAATGATTAGGCCTCAACTGGAATATTGTGTCCAGTTCTGGGTACCATATTTCAGGAAAGATGTAGACAAATTGGAAAAAATCCAGAGAGGAGCAACAAAAATGAGTAAAGGTCTAGCAAACATGACCTACTATGAGGGAAGATTGAAAAAAATGTGTTTGCTTAGTCTAGAGAAGAGAAGACTGAGATGGGACATGATAACAGTTTTCAAGTACATAAAAGATTGTTAAAGGAGGAGGGAGAAAAATTGTTCTCGTTTAAAGGAGGAGGGAGAAAAATTGTTCTCATTAACCTTTGAGGATAGGACAAGAAGAAATGGTCTTAAAATCCAGCAAGGATGGTTTAAATTGGACATTAAGAAAAACTTCCTAACTGTCAGGGTGGTTAAGCACTGCGATAAAGTGCCTAGGGAGGTTGTGGAATCCCCCTCATTGGAAATTTTTAAGAGCAGGTTAGACAAACACCTGTCAGGGATGGTCTAGATAATACTTAGTCCTGACATGAGTGCAGGGAACTGGAATAGATGACTTCTCGAGGTCCCTTCCAGTCCTATGATTTTATGGCTGAAGCATTGCTACTTTCTGGTTATCTGGTTAGTAATTCTACTTAATCCTTGTACTGCTTCCTTCCTTCAGCTTCATATGTTTTAGGTTATTTATATAATAAGATGACCTGTCAGAACAGCAACAAGTAGACGCTGATTAGTTGAGGAATAAAGATAATCATATCATGCAACTGGATTATTGATGGTGTGGCTTCTGTAGAATAAAGTCTCCCCAGAGAGAACTTAACCCAATCTGTTCTATGAATTAATGTTTGATGTTAGACCATTAAAACACATCCTCTGGGACCAAAGGTGGACCTTGCCTAAAAAATGAAGAGACTGTGTTTTCAGAGGCCATGATACAGGTTCAAGCCAAAAGCATCAGAGTCCAGTCTCTAAACCTTACCCGAAAAAAAGATCCAAATTGTGATCACCATCAGGCATTGAGCAAGACACCACCTGGGATAGTCACATGGCTGTCGTAGTCATGGTCTTGACAGGCGCAAGGTCTTGAACTACCGCAGAGGTAGTTTCAAATGGGCAATAAACTAGCCAGGGTAGTAAGCCTCGGCAATTCAGATATGCCCGGCTCTCTAAAAGTAGCTGTGTAAGTGTGTAGACAGCACTTTGAAGGGAGGGAGTTGGGCTTAACAAAAATTCTTTAGGGTTCTCTTATCCAAGCTTCAATTTATTTAGCTCTTAGAATCTTACCTCATATGTTATCTCCTGCAGCTCTCTGAACATTTTTGTTGCTCTTGTTTGAACTCCCTTCACTTTATCAATATCTTCCAGTAATAAGGTGGTTGAATGGAGTATTTCAAATATGGTGTCTCCGAAGCTATACACAAAAACTGTCACATTGCTTCTCTGTGACTTAATGCCTTTGTGTTTGTGCCCAAAATCATATTAGCCTTTTCCTTTGTTGCAAAATCTCACTGCAAACTCATATCTGATTTGTTCACCACCATCACTCCTGAGGGAGTACCTTTAAATATTAAAATTAATTTTATCTTTTGCTTTCACAACACAGCTCCTCACAGGAAAATTGGGGGGGGGGGGGTATGCAAAGCAATTCTGACAGTTTTCTTGTGGTTTCCCGTGGCTATGGAGAAGCCCGGCCGTACTTCCTCTCTACATGCTGAGAACAGCTGCCATTTTGTAGTCTCTCATTTAGCATAATATCCAAACCATTTAAAACTTCAAATCTGAAAATCAATGTGCAGCTCCCCTCCTCCCCCACCATATATATAATGTTTTAAATCACAGCCTCTTGGAGACGTGTTATGCCGCTAAGCATTTGAATTGTGAACAAGGAAATGTGTTTATTTTGATAATCAGTACATTTTTTTAACTTAATGATATTTTGTCATTTAAAGCCCCTTTTCTCTCAGTATTATGCTTCCCAGTTAGGTCAATTAACACCTGTGTGTTGCTCTGTATGTCTTGAGCTCTCTTGAGAGCAAGAATTGTGTAACAAGGTGCGCTGTTACACCCCACGCATTTTTATGGATCAGATATTGAGTCACTTTGTGAGTGAAGATAATAATTTGAGCCTCAGTGAGAATGGAATCAGAGGGTCACACAGATTGTACCCAAGTCCAGTGGGTGGGGGGTTGTGATTAAATTCACAAAGCCTACAGAAGTATCTACAGAGAAAGGACAATGTCAATAATTAGAGACAAAAAGAAAATTTAGGATGATCAAAGAGGTTATATGGACTGAGTATGACGTGTGGAAGTTGTGATGAACCTCTACATCTTTGAAATATGGTAGATACCATAATGCTTGAGAGTATGGATCTGTTTCATTTTTACTGTGTGGGGTGTGTTGCATATATAAGAGAAGTATTTTAACTACCAGCCTGTCTGCTTCTTGGTGTCCTCAATCTCCATCTCAATTCCAATTGGGGGTTATTTTATAATTTTGGGATGGATTTCTTTTACGATGCATGTCAAAATCTAATTGTAGAAAAATGATTATTACATTTTCAACTATCCTTTGTTGTCTGCTTTTTTCCGTCACCTGAAGCATGCTGTGCAGTATAGAAGGGAGTAAATACACTAACACCTTTTGCTTTCTTAAGTTATTCTTATTTGTAAATCACTCTTCTTATTTTCCTGTCAAAGTCTTTTAAGTCCATAATAAAACAATCAGAAAAAATTGTCTAATTTTTGGAGAGAAAAAAATAACGATAATCTATTTGACAGTCGTTGGTTTAATGTGGACAATAGCTTCTTTTTTGTGCATCGACTATTTAAAATGCAATATTTTGCATAGAAAATAAAAGAAATTGGTCAGCATGAAACTAGAAATAATAATTTTTCAGTCCTACAGAGTGCGATTTTTAAAAGCACTCAGCATTCACCTAACTCTGTTCCTTCTGAATACAATGGGAGCAAAGTTAGGCCAGTGCCAGTTGCTTTTTTAAAATCCCACTCACCAGTAATACTGGTACTTTACTTTAGCATACTGAAGTGTAGCAAGATCCAGTTGCTGGAAACTGAAGTCAGACAAATTCACACTGGAAATTAAATGAACATTTAAACAGTGTGAATAATTATCCATTGGAACAGATCACCAAAACACACCCCAAAGCAGCGTGCATTTCGCCAGCATAGTAGTGTGTGCAGCACTACGTCAGCAGAAGACCTTCTCCCGCTGACATAGTGACCACCGCTCGTTGGCTGTGATTTAATTATGTCGACGGGAGAGCTCTCTTCGATCAGCATAGTGTGGCTATACGAGAAAGCTTACAGATGTGCTGCTGTCAGCTCACCTCTCTCGTGTTAACATAGCCTAAGGATGGGATTACTGAATCCTATGGGGGTATTAATTGGTGTTTTTAAAAAGCACATTGCTGAATAAGGGTTTGTGTACACTACATTGTTTTTCACTGTGAATTAACTGACTGTCAATGAACTTTTGGTGTGTATCACATTTGTAAAGGCTAGGGTAGACTCTATCCAAATGTTTGTTCCAGGCTACAAGCATTTGTACGTAACTCAATGGCCCTCTCTAGCTTTGTATCCAAATGGTTGGGGCATGTCCACATTAGCCTTTACAAACTTGTTAACTAACTCAAGTTAATTTACTGTGAATTTACTGGAGGTAAAAAACAGTCTAATATAGACAATTCTCCAAAGATATGTTCTAGTTCAACCGCAAATTACTGGGTTCAAAGCAGAATTATTTTTTTTACAAAACTGCACTCAAAAACAAAACATTATAAAACTGTAGAGCCTACAAGTCAAAGCATGAAGGGGCATACAAATGTTTCGCATATCTGCCATGCAAATATTTTGCGATGTCAGCTACAACAGTGCCATGGAAATGCCTGTTCTCATTTTCAGGTGACGTAAATAAGAAGTGGGCAGCATTATCACCTGTAAATGTAAACAAACTTGTTTTTCTTAGTGATTGGCTGAACAAGCAGTAAGACAGAGTAGACTTTTAGTCTCTAAAGTTTTACATTGTTTTGGTTTTGAGAGCAGTTATGTAAAAAAAAATTTACATTTATAAGTTGTACTTTCATGACAAAGAGATTGCATTCCAGTATTTGTATGAGGTGAATTGAAAAATACTATTTCTTTTGTTTATCTTTTTTACAAAAGAGTGGTTGGTATTCTATTATTTAACAGCATAATTAAAGCTGTGATTAATCGCAACACATTTTTTAATCTCATTAATTTGTTTTCTGTTAATTGCTTGAGTTAACTGTGATTAATTGACACCCTAATGTGAAGCAACTTGTGGGATATCCTGTAGATTCTTAAACTGGTAGAATGGGGTTAAGACAGATTTTCCATATTTGACATTAAATCTGAACACCATTTACAATATTGTTCATTAAAAACTAATCACTGAAATGAAGCAAAGTATGACTGACTGGAACTTAGTAAACAGTTGTGTTGATAGACAAGAAGCTCCAACACATTTTCTACTTTAGCGCTCATAGGAGTAAAAAACAGTAAAAACTTATTGTTGATAAATTCAACAAATATACAGTAGTATGTTTGCAAATACTCATGGAAGATGGAATAATGCTCCAAGGTAGCTGATCTGTGGAGTGAGCTACAGCAAACCAGCTTTCTTTCTCATAGGGTATGTCTTAACTGAAGAGTTAAAACTACAAAGCCATGCCTGAGTTACTCTATGCTGCACTCATCCATGTGTGGAGCACATCTGGGGCTTGTCCAATTGTTCTTTGTGCTGTAGTAAGCTAAGAGGTCTGATTCTTTCCCAGTAAATTGTGGGAGAGCTTGTCTGTCCTTCTGGGCACACTGGGGGGATTTGTCAAAGGCATTACAGGATTATCAGCACTCAGGAGTGATTTAGCCTGCAGATCACTGCAAAGTTGGTGTGTTACTAGCCCAAATGAAAGCATCACCCAAGGTCTAGTCTAGGTTATTTACACGCCAGCTACCTTCTGTTGAAAGCACCACTTAACTTGGTGAGAGGGTTTACTGTTTGGATGGAAGAGGACTTGGGGCAACATCTGAGAAAGAACCTGAGTGAGCTCTGCAGTGAAACATGCCTATAGGGAGTGTTTTCATTGCAGATCCTCAGTCTTGGGAGATTGACAAGCAGTAATAACTCTCCAAGCAGGTGGGTGTGAGTAGAAGACTAAACAATAACTGTAAGACAACGCTTCTGAGCATCAAAATTTGAGGCCAGGTCAGGAGAATTATGGGTCTTCAAGATATTCTCTGAGTGATTCTGAAACAAATTATTTGCTTAATTCAAATGTACAGCAATGAATCATAACACTAGGAGAGCTTGGAGAAAATCAAGTGTAATAATTATTAACTGGGATATTCTCCTTTCCTCATACACATACACACAAAAAGCCTACCTTTCAGTGTAATGAGAGATTTATTTCTCTCAGACTGATCCATATAACATTAACTCTTTATCTGGGCTACAGAGACTGTCTCATCCCCCTACTTCATCCACTACTCTGTGCACTGAAAATCCATACACTATTTCTAAATCGAAATCTCATGTACTGTCACTAATGTAACTTGCACATATAGTTAGAGCTTGGACTTCCGCTCGCAACAGAGGCAAGAGTGAACCCTTCCTAGTTATTTCTGGAGATGCACTGTATATTAAAGTAAGTCTTTTAAATTAAAAGAAAGAAAGAAACTTATCTCCAGGGTAGAAACATAAAATAGAGTAAAGCATAAAACACAAATAAATATCTTAACATTCATCTCTAGGTCTTACAGTCTTACAGAAAAAAACATCTATCACAAAAAATAACTCATTAAACTACAGTAGGGAAAAATATGGAAGGATAAAACAGAAATCTACTATAATAAAATATCACAGCAGGAATAACGGGAGTCACTTAAATAATGAAATGTACAGTAAAAATGAGAGATTGACTATCTTACTTTTAAAGTGGCTAATAGCATTAATATTAATTTATAGGAGGTTAATATACTGTAGGGGCTTCAGACAAACAGCTGTGTAGTGGGTGGGTGGTTGTCCGTCCCCCTCCTGGCAAGGACAGACTGTACATAAAGTTGGGTGGTCTGGCCCCCAGGGCAGGGCAGAACAAGGAGCAGTCTTCAGCCCAGCCTCTGGCTAGGTGAGACAGCAAATGTCGTCAGGCTCAGCCCTTTGGGTGGGGTGGGCAACAGCTGTATAAGACCCAGCTCTCGGGCTGGGGCAGCCAGCAAACAAACACAGACCATTCTGCTTAAGGTGGCTTGGCTGCAAACCCAGGGGTGGGGTTGGCAGCAGCGGGGTTGGGGAACCCTAGCCCACCCTACTCCAGTGGGTCCCAACCCAGAGCCTAACAGTGGTGGAGGTTTTGCTACTGGGTCAGCGGGGATCCTGCCGAAACACGCTGACTAGAGCCCTGGCAGCAAAACCGGACTAAAGTCTGGTTTCCCTGGGTTACTTCCTACCACAGTCTGAGGATAGGGCTCCATAGTCCAATGGTTCTCTGTCTCCTCAGTGTACTCAGTGAACAGCAGCTCCTCAGGGTGGTCTTCCAAGGGCAGAGGCTGGCACAGGTCCAGGTCCCAGCAGCAAGGCAGTGTCTTCCAGTTCCTTCACTGGATCTTGCCCAACTGAGCTGGAGACCCCGCCTCTTGTATTTCATGTTCTGCCTCTCTGCTTCCAACACAAGGGTTGAACCCAACCTGGCCCCATCCCCCACAGGGCAGATAGTGGTCCCTCCCCCTTGGCTCGGAGGGAGGCCATTCCACCTCAGTACAAACTGTAATGCTGTTTTCATGCATCAAAATATATTATAGGTTTCATAGCATCTATTCTCCTTTTGATTCACTTGTGTAAATCCCATTTATGTTAGTGTTTGTTATGTGCACATTAGGAGGATAATAGAAACCCTATGTGTTTTATTATATTAATTATTATTAACCTAACATCTCTTATCGACTGAGACAGTAGTAGTTTGCCTGCTTCCATACCACCTCAGGCTGTGATCTTGTCAGAACTCATAAGCTCCCAATAACAGGGTTACCCTGAGGAACACCTTGGTGCTACAGCAAATTATGTTAGTGCTTCAGTGGATAGGACTCTTCCGTCTGTGTACTCAGTACTCAGCAGATGCCTTCGCATGGTGCTAGGAGCTCTGTGTTGTTGAGCTTCTCTTATTACTGGTGAGATATAAAACAGGGGTCTTAACTACACAGGATCATTGAAGTCCCGTGTCATGCTTTACAGGAGCTTTTGTTAGCCCTTGTTACAGACTAACCACCAACATGAGAACCACATTCTATTAATCTCTCCTTGTTTCTTAACTGACACTGAGTGTTGCTTACATAGGATGGACACCTTGTTGAACCCCAGAGGTGGCCAAGTTTCAGTGATGGGTTCATGATGTATATACCTACAGTGTACATATAAGTTCACTGTAAAATCTTTGAGACTCTTTAGGCTGACATTTGAAACCAGGGTAGGAATGTCAGTTGCTATTATTATTAGAATAGGGAAATGTAAAAAGAATATAATTATAGTGCAAGCATTTGTAATATTTTTTCATTTTGGAGTGGATGAAAGATATAACATGAAAATTATATGGCAGTGAATTTAGAAAATATGGGCTTTGTTTATCAACATACTTAAGCACATGCTTAACTTTAAGCATGTGGGTGGTTCCATTGCAGGCATTTGTTTCACTGAGACTACTCACTTGATTTAAGTACCTTGCCTATAAAAGGACATGTCTTTTTAAGCAGTTTGCTCTCAACCTGAGGAATTCATTGCTGCATAATATCATTGAGATACACAGTGGCTGGATTTTAAAATATACTGGATAATTCTAGAACCATTAGCAGCCTGTGTACATATTAAATCTTAATAGTACAATGATGTAGTAAAGGGAACGTCTTACATCAGGTGTATGGTCTTATCATTTGACCTGTTCCAGAAGGATTTTTTTTCTTCCATTTTGCAGCATTGGTTAATTTGTCAGGTATATAATGGACTTTTTTCTTACTTTTTCTAAAGCCTTATGTAGCAGTTTGCTTGGAACTTGGAGGAAGGAACACAGGTTGCAGGAGCAAAGAGTTTGGAGGAGTCACCAGGAAATTAGTCTGTGTGCACATGGCTTGAATGCTAGCATGTCTATAAATAGTTCTTTTAAAAAGGAGCCAGTTTAGCTTTAGAAGCATGGAGTCTTCTCATGTTATGTGTTATTACGTAGCACATGGTACATGAAATAACTTAGATAACTTTGCCACTTAATCCAGTATGGTTATTCTTATATTTCTATGTAACATTATAGATTAGGGGCCAGATTTTCAGGCTGTGTAAATAGGTGTAGTTCCGTTAAAGTGAATGACGCTAAATTGATTTACACTAGCAAATGATCTGGTCCTAAGAGCTTGATTCTCCTCTGTTTTGCACTTTGTGCAGTCACTTATGACAGTACAAGGAACTGTAAAATGCTACCAAATCAGAATGGTTTCCCAAAGTTTTGGAGCAGGTGAACCCTTTCAGACAGAGAAACATTTCACAAGTCTCCTTCCCCACTCTTCCCCAAATATGAGGAGACGAAATGTTATAACCAAACCCATGTCAGAAATAGCAACTCATTATGAGGTTTTGGAAAAAGAAGTTTAATTATAAAGATGTATAAATTTGTAAATATACTCACAACTCAGTGTGATGGAAGGGCCTGTCATGTTGAGTTCCACATAACATCCAGTTGCAGAAATACTGTTTATGGTATTCCTATTTTTTGACTCATATGTTGTTGTACATGGACAGAATATTAATATGGAATAACAGTTCATAGTTGCTTAGGTGCCCAAAGATGTGAATAGAGTAAGCTGAATGTACCACCTGTACACTCATACTTTCAAATTTCTACGGATTTTGAGAGATTTTACTGCCACTCCTCATTATACATATAAGAAAGATATTTCAAACTGGTAAAAAACTTTAAAACTGATAGAAATGTTTAGTGTGTGACCATTGTAATTATTGAAGACATCAGTAATAAGAGATTGTGGATCATTCAGGAAAACTTTCACTCTCTTCTTTGAAGAATTAAGTTAACACTCTAACACATGAACACCACCTCACTTTAGTGTGAGATTGCTGGAGAAGGGCAACTTTTATCACACAGAAATGCAAAAAGTCAAGAATTCACTGGATGACCTTTAGTTAAATTCACCACTTTGACAGATATATGAAGGTATTCAGGCATTTTCTTAGCAGCGGGAACATGGGTCATGAGGTGACCTCAATGAATCCTTGACACTTTTGAAAATCAGGCTACTAGTTAGGTGGCTAAATATCAATATAATAGCCTAACTTTAAGCTTCTGTTTTGGAAGATCTTGGCCTAAATGTCTAGATGGTTTTTAAAATGTTATATCTAGAGAGAGATTCCCTGTTGTTGTGTAGAAGCATAGAGATTTTCTGAAACCAAAAGCTTTTATTTCTCAAAGCAATATTGAAACACAGTAATCCTACTGGTGCTGTTTCAGGTCAATGTTCTTGTGAGTTTCCTAGGGGACCAAGTTGCAGGATGCAGTTCAAGTGGTAGGATGGGGCACTGCAAATAACAGTGTTTATGGTCATGTACCTGCAGCAAGTCTTGAGGTAATAGCAGGGCTTTGACGTGTGAAGTTAAAAGGTTTGAGACATCTTCTCAGGAAGGTGTTAATTCATTATAGTAAACAGTCTAGACGAACTACTTCCAAAAGCGCAGTACATATTGCAGTAGCAGAAACCAGTCATCCATAACACGGGAAAAGACTCCTTCCTTTTGTGAAGAAATTTATGATGAAAAGCTACTCTGAAGAAAGAAGTTTTGCATTTACTTCTGAAATTGATGAGGGCCATGGTCACTCTTATCTGTCATGAGATAAGTTCCATAGTCCATGTCCAGATCCTATGAGACTTCTGTTTCTTGCACACATGAATCTGACCCTTTTGGTCAACTATTATATTGTTTCTTGGAACAATAACCATCACTTGGAGATCATTCACAAGGGCATTTTCTCCCAGGTATCAAACTCAATCTAATTCAGGGGTTCCCAAACTTGGTTTGAGGCTTGTTCAGGGTAAGCTCCTGGTGGGCGTAAGATGCTTTGTTTACCTGATTGTCTGCAGGTAAGGCTGCTCACAGCTCCCAGAGGCCGTGGTTTGCTGTTTCCGGCCAATGGGAGCTGCGGGAAGTGGCGTGGGCCAGGCCACTACTTCAGTGCATTTTCAAACAGGTTCAATTAGCCAGGGCACTGTACAGTGTGTGAGAAATGACAGTGTGTGGTTTCTCTGCAGTGCTGTAAATGTCATGTATTTATCTGCCTGTCTCTCTCTCTCTCAAGCTATATATCACTATGGAATTTGTGTGCCCATATGTTTGGTATGTACTTTAAAGAATGTTACAAAGTTACAGGCCTTGCCCAAAGAGCTTCAATCTCATGTTAAGTCTGATGCAACAAGTGGAATAGCAAACTGGAGGGAGGGAAAGGAGTAAATGATGACAGGAGTTAACAGCATACATCTAGCAAATACTCACATCTAGTATGTGCACATCCTGACGTAATTTAATCCACAGTTTTATGAAAAATATGACATGCTGTTGCCTGTTCTTTCTACAAGTGTCATATTTGAAGTATATCTCCCACATACAATCCCTATACTAGCATCTTAAAGGCCCCACAGTCAGCATTTTTCTCACAAAGGAGGACTGGCGACGACTCCTTTTGGAGAATATTAGTGCCATTCCTTAGTGGACCAGTGAGAGCACTGTTGTGAAATACAAGGCATTCTTTTCCTAAGAGGCTAAGCCACTGCCTCCATCACTCCTAGCCACTGCCAGTCCTAAGTGCTAGAAAGCATGACCAGAAATTGAACCTGAGCCCTCCTGAACAGCAGTACAGAGTACAAGCACTATGGTACCTGGCCAGCATGATTTTAATACATTTTAATGTGAAATATATTAAATCCCCATTACATTTCATTTTGGGCTTTGTCAACAGCAATGCAGAAGCAGCTGTTAGATTAAAATAGATGTTTCAAGCCATATATGGTTATACTATTGTTAATATTGCTTTTTGTCAGAATGCAGCATATAATACTTATTTTTTCTAAATGTGTAAAACAATCTTAGCGGTATTTATAAACTATTTTTCGTGTTAATTCGTGACAAATTGACATTTTCCAATTTATTTGCAATTTTGCCATGAAATTTGTCATCCTTTATGCAAAGTTATGACTATGCATACTGTATCAGTGAATCTTTATTACAATAAAGACTTTAAAATGTTGGTTTGGTTAGGGTTAAAAAAATAGATAATATTTATATACTCTTCGTTATATGTTTCTATGGGGAAAATGCACATTGCAGGACATTAACTGAACTAACTACTTAATGTCCATATTATTCCATACTCATGAAAACATACTTCTCAGGGAACAATACATTATCAAGCTTGGACATAGAACTGTGGGATACTGCGGCATGGTGGTGATTGTATGTGCTTAAGGAGGTCACATTTCAGTTTCTTGAGAGCCAATTGTCCTTTCCTGTGGAAAACCTTCAGAAAGGGTCTCTGAGGAAGAAAGCTCCTTGCCATTCCCCTTGTAAATATTTCTCCAGATAGGAGAAATAGGTTTGCTCACCCATGGAAGAAGCCAAGAGTCTTACCCTCAAACCCTATCCTTTCAGATTCTTCAGGATCTATGCATATCTTGGGGGCACAAGGTTACCATAGTCCAAGGGCCATCTTCGTGGAGACTGGATCTTCCACTTCCACCCTACAGCTTCCTTACCTTGTGGCTTCATTTTAACTACACAGGCAGAACTATACCTGAATGGTCATTGCTTCTGAGACCCACCCTGAGCATGTCCACTTGGTCTCTGCACCCGCGTCTTCTTGTTCCTACTTGCAGATCCTTGAAGGTGCAGAGGGTTTTTGTGGAATCTATGGCAGCAGGGGAATGATTCCTCAGAGCTTCCATCAAGGAGGAAGGATTTTTGGATCCATAGCAAAGCCCTCCCACCCCGCCACATGCCGACCCCTTTGGGGGAATTTTTTCCTCCAGTACTAAAAGAAATTCATAAACCATCAAGCTGTTGTCATTCCTATTAAAGATTTTTAAGCGTATATTCTGTGTATTTTACCATAAGTCAGTATTTTAGCAGTTGCCTTTATCGCAGCAGGTTCTGGTTCAGCTTTATATTTGTCATGCTAAATCCAGTGTTCTCCTAATTGGTGGACACACACACACACACCAGTGAGAGAATAAAAAAGGAAAAAAAAACAAATGCTACATCTATTGATAATCTCTTTGTAAGCAGATAAGTGTTATGTATGTGCTTTCTGAGCAACTGAAAATGAACACTACACTAGATGCAGTCAGACCTCATTATAAAACATCCCTATTTTCTAACATCATCACTAAGGCCCTACTTGAATCGTGGGATGACTGACTAAAAATTGCGGCCGAGTTACGGACAAGCCATAGAATATCATGGAAAAGTAATAATGAACCCTATTATTTGCTGTTAATACGGTCCATTATTACTTTTCTGCAATTTTCCACTGCCAGCCGCCCAGTTCTCATCCCCGGGGTGACCAGGGCTCCCACAGTTAGGCCCATGCATGGTAGGACTCCTGCTGTCAAAACTGTAGTGAAAGCATAATATTGCAGGATCTGCAATTTCCACAATATCGCAAATTAAGTAGGGCCTTAAAAATCAATAGTTTAGGGATAGATAATACTCCCAACAGATACTCCATTCAGTTAAGAGGGTTTTTTTAGTGTACAGTGTCTACCCTGAATATATGACATCACTCTCGTTTGCTTATTTTTCTTTTCCTGTACATTTATTATTATTAATGTTATTTTATAATGAATAATTATTTCAATTAATATTCCTCATTATAATTATTTTTTATTTCTATTCCAGTAGTGCTCATTCTGGTATACATTATTTGTATTGCAGTTCCGCCCAAATGCACCAGCCCTGATCGGTGCCCCATTGTGCGAGGTGCAGCAAAAACACACAATCCCTAGTCTCTGCTCTCAGTAGTTTAGATCTGATCCAAACCTCTTAGCACCAATATAAGTGCAGCAGATTGGTGACACCCAAGATCTTAGAAGGTGGGTAGAATTGATTAATAAAGTGTAAGTATCCTAGAGCACCTCACATAACTACCGACCAAATGAAAAAAAATGCGTAAGTTTCATATTGCATTGGAGATTAAAAATGAGCTGCTGTCCTTCCTAAGATTATAATTATAATAATTAATAAAAAGGCACAAACAATTTTTGCTGCTTTCTCTACTTCTGCTCTTATGTCATAATCTTGAATTTTGCATCAATGCTATAAAGTCAGTATAGTTGTTTGTAGCTGACAACTTGGGTTGCAGAGCATTTAGGCTGCACTTAAAAAAGGTGGTAAAATATGACCATTGAGGAAACAATCCCATTTGACACTGATGTGCCATCAGTGATAATAATGGCCACAATCACCAGCCATTGCCCCAGCGAATCTTCTTTGAGGAAGAACCGCACTGCAGCCTTAGGCTGTATTATTCTTCTTTTAGGTTTGCTGTACACAGAGGGGGGTGTTATGCATTCCCTGGTCCCGACAGTTCCTATGCTGACTCTCTCACTTTTTACCTCTTCCCCTGTGTGGATCTCCGTGCCTGAGGTGAACCGCCAACAGAGTCAAGAAACATGGCAGGTCAGTGCTATGAAGGTGGCTGAACCCCTGTCCCAGAGCAACAGTCTTAGCTATGCACAGAGAGGTCTCTGGATGTGGATTGCGTTCGATAATAACAACAAAAATAGGACAAAATTCTGATTTGGGTTCTCTGAGCTAGGTAGGTAGGAACAGAGTGGAAGCAGCTGAACTATGATTGCCTCAGCTGTTCTGCCTGGAGGCAGTGGGCTCAACGGAACTCTGGAGTGTTGCTCCAAAATGGTATTGAGGTGTGAGCTCCCCTCAACAAATGCTGCTGAGAGGACAGCATAGATTTAGAGGCCTCGCTGGCCTTCCCGTATACTTTCTGGGATACGGAGTGCTGCTGTGCACATAAGCTGAGCCTACAGCCTAATGCTCAGTGGAGGGTTAGGTCTCTGTCTTGTCCTGTTGAACTAGTTAGGAAGAGGCCCATTGAACCCGCTTTTTCAGGACGTGCTAATAATTATCCATGTGGTATTTATTTGCATACATATCTATGACTGTGGTTGTATGTATATGAATGTGTAGTTTAAGAGTGTGTTAAAATAAAAAATAATAATAAAAAGAAAGAAGGGGAGAGGCCAGCATTCCGTTCATGGTGGTTAGTACAGGAATTTATAATACATGTTCATAATACAAATTGTGATAAAAGGCTCTCGGTGTATGTCAAAGTGGAACTCTTGCTGGCCCTGCTCTTTACATGTCACCATAACACTGTATGTAGCATGGAAATCAAAATGTACAGTTAAGGCTGCAATTATTGCACTGTTCTTTCTTTATTTTTTTTAATGAAAAGATTGCAGAACTGTTGGCACCAGCATGTAAAAAATATAGGTTAATGCAAACATGTTTTCCTAATCCTCATTCTTGGCAAGACCCATTTTAACTCTGATTTACTATAATCCCTAATCCTAACGCTCTCTGGAGGCTAGGCCTCAAATTGGAAATGATAATTGGGAAAATTCAAGTCACCCTCCTTCACCCTGCTCTTTTGCATTATTCACACAGGCACAATATATTTGACCCAAAAGAAACCTATATAGTTGCATTTCTCTGGCATTCTAAAAATAGAAACAAATAGCATGCTATACCCTACATCATTTAATGTGTTTGATGTTTATACACGTAGAAGTGCAATACTATGTTCTTAAAGTTTTTTTCCATTTTCAGGGCTATTCCCTCTCTCTTTCCATGCCATACTGCCACAACTGCAATCAGCAGAGGCACTCAAGCTGGGTCCACCTCATTATTGTCAGATGGGTCAGGGTATTCTCTGTGAGGACGCTGAGACTCTGGAACTTGCTCCCTCCATGGTTTGAAATGGCTCAGATGGGATGAGCTTCCAGGCACACTGCAAAAGTCATCTGTTTGACAGGGTTTTGGGAGAGGGCTATGCCCTGAAACAGTGAAGGCATGGCAGAGTGCTTTTAGTGGGTGATTGGCTGAGTTCCTGTCCAAATAATGTTTAATGTTAATTAAACAGCTTTGATTAGGCACCTTATTCTGCTATTTAAATTGGAATAAATAATTTAACCAATATACTCCATTTTAAGTACAGGCAAATATCACTTCAACCAGTAGGATCTTTTCAAATGGAAGAAACGTTAAGCACAGCCACTGTTTTTTTATGAAAAAAGAACGAGGATGGTGTCCCCTGAATAGATATGTGGACACAGTTGACAACGGGCTTTGTTGCCAGCATAGATCCCTGGGTTACCCCAACCTGAAGCAAATACTCACCAGCAACCACACACCACACAACGAAAACACTAACCCAGGGATCTATGCTTGCAACAAAGCCCGTTGCCAACTGTGTCCACATATCTATTCAGGGGACACCATCACAGGACCTAATCACATCAGCCACACTATCAGAGGCTCGTTCACCTGCACATCTACCAATGTGATATATGCCATCATGTGCCAGCAGTGCCCCTCTGCCATGTACATTGGCCAAACCAGACAGTCTCTATGTAAAAGAATAAATGGACACAAATCAGACGTCAAGAATTATAACATTCAAAAACCAGTCGGAGAACACTTCAACCTCCCTCAATTACACACTCAATTACAGACCTAAAAGTGGCAATTCTTCAACAAAAAAACTTCAAAAGCAGACTCCAATGAGAAACTGCTGAACTGGAATTAATTTGCAAACTGGACACCATTAAATTAGGCTTGAATAAAGACTGGGAGTGGATGAGTCATTACACAAACTAAAAACTATTTCCCCATGCTAAATTTTCCCCTACTGTTACTCACACCTTCTTGTCAACTGTTTGAAATGGGCCATCCTGATTATCACTACGAAAGTTTTTTTCTCCTGCTGATAATAGCCCACCTTAATCGATGAGTCTCATTAGAGTTGGTATGGCAACACCCATTTTTTCATGTTCTCTGTGTGTATATATATATATACATACATACATACATACAACTATATATATATATCTTCCTACTGTATTTTCCACTGCATGCATCTGATGAAGTGGGTTTTAGCCCACAAAAGCTTATGCTCAAATAAATTTGTTAGTCTCTAAAGTGCCCCAAGTACTCCTCGTTCTTTTTGCTGATACAGAGTAAGACGGCTACCACTCTGAAACCTGTATTTTTATGTTGTCTCCTTTCGGCAAATGCATACATTTATTTTTTCTTTCATTCTTTTTCTTTTTCAAGTGTCAGGCCAGTGGGCAAAATCGATCTCCAAATTTTCAGTGGTGCATAGTTTTAACCAGTTCCCATAAGCACATAGATGACATGCTGTGCTGAGCCACTTTTTAAAAGCTTATTTTGTGATGCGGGTCCAAATGAGCTATTGAGCCTTTACTGTGTGTTGAAAAAAAAAATGCAGGCCTTAAAACGAGCCTGCACCTTCAAACCATGTAGATTAGTATTGGCTCATGGAAGACATGTTACCCTCAGCTGGACTACTTACATGAGAATGGGCTCCATCCTGCATCTGCTACATTAATCTGAGAATGAAAAAGAGGATGCAGGCTCCCACTCATTGTTTTTTTCCTCAGTAAAGTTATCGAATTCAGAACTATCTAAATGTGCTTATTTGCTAAAACAGGGGATTTATTTAAGGCTAAATGCTAATAACAATGAATGTTAACTGACTTAATGCAATGTGAAATTGCAGCTTCAACATTCATACAAATGATAATTTGATCTAAGTGGTTCTATGTTCTGTTATATAGACATTACTTTGCAATTTGCAGCATAATTGCATATAATGCGACTAAACAAATTTGTTTTATTTTGCATTGAAAGTACTTCACCCACCTCCTCAATGTGCTAAGAATATTTTTAAAATGTATATTTCACACTAGGCAGCTGTTAGAGTGCTGAATATTTAGTAGTTGTTAATGAGTCTCCTATCTTATCAATGCCCAGTTTTTGCTACTCTTGCCAGGCATAATTGGCTGAAATCTAAGATAAAACTTTAGGGACTCTTGTAGCCTGTAACTATTCACAACAGATACCTACATCCCTTTTGCAATGAAACCTTTATCCTCTCTGACTGATTTACAACATTACTAAGTAAAAATATCCATCTGTACATAATAGCTTTGAACACAGGACCCCAGGATAAGAATTCATTGTATGTTCATAATTACTTTTTGGCAAAATCTTACTTTGTAAAATATTCCAATAGAAATAATGTTTATTAAATGGCAATTTTCTGATGCTTTATAGCATTTCTATCTAACTTAGAGTAGGCTTTTATTTATAATTAAAACTGTTTTGTATTTTTTAATGTATTCATATGCATAGTTTTTCAATAACAGCCCAGAATCCCAATTTTGCTGGAAAAAGTTGATTTGGCTTTATTTTATTTTTTTTTCTCTTGTATTTACTGTTTTCAATCCTATATTCAGTTCAGTTGCAGGAAGACTGATTTTGAATAATATAGTCATGATGTCAAAACAGGGCAAATTATATGCTGCTGCCATCTGGAATAGTGAAAATAAAAGCTTTATTTACACTGTTCTTTGAAATAATAAACTTTATTGCAGTAGGTTATCATCAGTATCTTTCGTGTATAAAGGGAATAATCCATGTGTGGACTGTGAATGAGCTTTTTTTATTCCATGGTCTAGGGAACATCTCTAAAATCTGCCAATGGCAAAGCCAAGAGTAGATCTTGAAATAGATTCTTCTTAGTTAGTGGAATGGAAAAATACCCTCACTTTTCACATAGAGAATACTCTGTTTACATCAAGTGGTATTTTTTTAAAAAAGTAATTCAGTAGCTTGAATGTATGTCTTATCATTTGACATCAGGTTATGTAGATTTAGCATGGAGATGAATATAGACACTGCCACCGCCAATGAAAGTTTTGGATACTTTCATTTGCATTATTTATCTATAGCATGCCGATTACGGTGCTGTAGGTGTGAAAATTATTCAGTTGCATTCTTACTTCTCAGTTACATTTGTGAAACCTATTGAAGCGAAAAGGTTTCCGTCGGTGTAGAAGAGCGGAAAAATTATCCAACTCTGTTCACATATTTATTCAAGTGACACCATCATAGAATCTAATCACAATAGCCATGCCATCAGGGGCTCCTTCACCTGCACATCTACCAATGTGATATACGCCATCATGTGCCAGCAATGCCTCTCTGCCATGTACATTGGCCAAACTGAACAGCCTCTATGCAAAAGAATACATGTACACAAATCTGACATCAGGAATCATAACATTCAAAAACCAGTAGGAGAACACTTCAACCTCTCTGGCCACTCAGTAAAAGATTGAAGGGTGGCAATTTTGCAACAGAAAAGCTTCAAAAAGAGAGTCCAAGGAGAAACTGCTCAGCTTGAATTAATATGCAAACTAGACACCATTAACTTGGGTTTGAATAGAGACTGGGAGTGGCAGGGTCATTACACATACTGAATCTATTTCCTTAAGTTCAGTATCCTCACACCTTCTTGTCAACTATCTAAATGCACCACCTTGATTATCACTACAAAAGTTTTTTTTTTTCCTGCTGATAATAGCTCATCTTAACTAATTAGCCTTTCACAGTTTGTATGGTAACTTCCAACTTATCTGTCTATCTATCTATCTATCCCATTCTATGCATCCGATGAAGTGGGCTGTAGCCCACAAAAGCTTATGTTCTAATAAATGTGTTAGTCTCTAAGGTGCCACAAGTACTCCTGTTATTTTGTGGATACAGACTAACACGGCTGCTACTCTGAAAAGTTCTGTGGTGACCTAAAATCCTATTTTCGAAGTCTCCGACTCAAGGAATATTTCCAGCACACCTCTGAACAGCATACTAACCCACAGAGACCTTCTTACCAATACTCCAAAAAGAAGGATTCTAGGTGGACTCCTCCTGAAGTCGAAACAGCAGACTGGACTTCTACATAGAGTGCTTCAGCCAACGTGCACGGGCTGAAATTGTGGAAAAGCAGCATCACTTGCCCCATAACCTCAGCCGTGCAGAACACAATGCCATCCACAGCCTCAGAAACAACTCTGACATCATAATCAAAAAGGCTGACAAAGGAGGTGCTGTTGTCATCATGAATAGGTCGGAATATGAACAAGAGGCTGCTCGGCAGCTCTCCAACACCACTTTCTACAAGCCATTACCCTCTGATCCCACTGAGGGTTACCAAAAGAAACTACAGCATTTGCTCAAGAAACTCCCTGAAAAAGCACAAGAACAAATCCGCACAGACACACCCTTGGAACCCCGACCTGGGGTATTCTGTCTGCTACCCAAGATCCATAAACCTGGAAATCCTGGACGCCCCATCATCTCAGGCACTGGCACCCTGACAGCAGGATTGTCTGGCTATGTAGACTGCCTCCTCAGGCCCTACGCTACCAGCACTCCCAGCTATCTTCGAGACACAACTGACGTCCTGAGGAAACTACAATCCATCGGTGATCTTCCTGAAAACACCATCCTGGCCACTATGGATGTAGAAGCCCTCTACACCAACAGTCCACACAAAGATGGACTACAAGCCGTCAGGAACACTATCCCCGACAGTGTCATGGCAAACTTGGTGGCTGAACTTTGTGACTTTGTCCTCACTCATAACTATTTCACATTTGGGGACAATGTATACCTTCAAATCAGCGGCACTGCTATGGGTACCGCATGGCCCCACAGTATGTCAACCTTTTTATGGCTGACTTAGAACAACGCTTCCTCAGCTCTCGTCCCCTAACGCCCCTACTCTACTTGCGCTACATTGATGACATCTTCATCATCTGGACCCATGGAAAAGAAGCCCTTGAGGAATTCCACCATGATTTCAACAATTTCCATCCCACCATCAACTTCAGCCTGGACCAGTCCACACAAGAGATCCACTTCCTGGACACTACGGTGCCAATAAGCGATGGTCACATAAACACCACCCTATACCAGAAACCTACTGACTGCTATTCCTACCTACATGCCTCCAGCTTTCATCTAGACCACACCACACGATCCATTGTCTACAGCCAAGCTGTACAATACAACCGCATTTGCTCCAACCCCTCAGACAGAGACAAACACCTACAAGATCTCTATCAAGCATTCTTACAACTACAGTATCCACCTGCTGAAGTGAAGAAACAGATTGACAGAGCCAGAAGAGTACCCAGAAGTCACCTACTACAGGACAGACCCAACAAAGAAAATAACAGAACGCCACTAGCCGTCACCTTCAGCCCCCAACTAAAACCTCTGCAATGCATCACCAAGGATCTACAACCTATCCTGAAGGACGACCCATCACTCTCACAAATCTTGGGAGACAAGCCAGTCCTTGCCTACAGACAGCCCCCCAACCTGAAGCAAATACTCCCCAGCGACCACACACTGTACAACAGAACCACTAACCCAGGAACCTATCCTTGCAACAAAGCCCATTGCCAACTGTGCCCACATATCTATTCAGGGGACACCATCATAGGGCCTAATCACATCAGCCACACTATCAGAGGCTCGTTCACCTGCACATCTACCAATGTGATCTATGCTGTCATGTGCCAGCAATGCCCCTCTGCCATGTACATTGGTCAAACTGGACAGTATCTACGCAAAAGAATAAATGGACACAAATCAGATGTCAAGAATTATAACATTCATAAACCAGTCGGAGAACACTTCAATCTCTCTGGTCACTCAATTACAGACCTAAAAGTGGCAATTCTTCAACAAAAAAACTTTGAAAACAGACTCCAATGAGAGACTGCTGAATTGGAATTAATTTGCAAATTGGATATAATTAACTTAGGCTTGAATAGAGACTGGGAGTGGTTGAGTCATTATACAAAGTAAAACTATTTCCCCTTGTTTATTCCCCCCCCCCCCGCCACTGTTCCTCAGACGTTCTTGTTAACTCCTGGAAATGTGCTGGAAATGGCCCACCTTGATTATCACTTCAAACGGTTTTCTCTCTCCCCACCCCACTCTCATGCTGGTAATAGCTCATCTTAAGTGATCACTCTCCTTACAATGTGTATGATAAACACCCATTTTTTCATGGTCTGTGTGTATATAAATCTCCTCACTGTATTTTCCACTTTATGCATCCGATGAAGTGAGCTGTAGCGCACGAAAGCTTATGCTCAAATAAATTAGTTAGTCTCTAAGGTGCCACAAGTACTCCTTTTGTTTTTGCGGATACAGACTAACACGGCTGCTGCTCTGAAACCTTTTAAAGGCTGTTACTGCTGTTGTTTTCCAGGGAAATTAGCCTCACTTAAGAAAATTGCTCAGAACACTGGTCACTGGGTTTGTCCTCCTTCTCCTCCTGATTGGATACACAGGTAGACTAATCACAAAGAACTTCCAATCCCCTGGACATGTCTTTCTGCTCTATTTTTCCCTAAATGAGACCTTCCAGCGCTTTTTTTTTTAATCATACCCTTAGTGTGTCTACCGAGGGGTCTTCTCTTGGGGGAAGTGTAAGTACTGTTCCTGTGAGTCCAGAGAAATCAAATCGATGGGGAAGGGCAGAAAACTTGGTTTGGGGGTCAAATTTTCAAAGGAATTTAGGCACCTGTCAAGGTTCCTCCCCCACTCTGAACTCTAGGGTACAGATGTGGGGACCTGCATGAAAAACCTCCTAAGCTTATCTTTACCAGCTTAGGTCAAAACTTCCCCAAGGTGCAAAATATTCCACCCTTTGTCCTTGGATTGGCCGCTACCACCACCAAACTAATACTGGTTACTGGGGAAGAGCTGTTTGGACGCGTCTTTCCCTCCAAAATACTTCCCAAAACCTTGCACCCCACTTCCTGGACAACGTTTGGTAAAAAGCCTCACCAATTTGCCTAGGTGACTACAGACCCAGACCCTTGGATTTTAAGAACAATGAACAATCCTCCCAACATTTGCACCCCCCCTTTCCTGGGAAATGTTGGATAAAAAGCCTCACCAATTTGCATAGGTGACCACAGACCCAAACCCTTGGATCTGAGAACAATGAAAAAGCATTCAGTTTTCTTACAAGAAGACTTTTAATAAAAATAGAAGTAAATAGAAATAAAGAAATCCCCCCTGTAAAATCAGGATGGTAGATATCTACAGGGTAATTAGATTCAAAAACATAGAGAACCCCTCTAGGCAAAACCTTAAGTTACAAAAAAGATACACAGACAGAAATAGTTATTCTATTCAGCACAATTCTTTTCTCAGCCATTTAAAGAAATCATAATCTAACACATACCTAGCTAGATTACTTACTAAAAGTTCTAAGACTCCATTCCTGGTCTATCCCTGGCAGAAACCAGCATATAGACAGACACACAGACCCTTTGTTTCTCTCCCTCCTCCCAGCTTTTGAAAGTATCTTGTCTTCTCATTGGTCATTTTGGTCAGGTGCCAGCGAGGTTACCTTTAGCTTCTTAACCCTTTACAGGTGAGAGGAGCTTTCCCCTGGCCAGGAGGGATTTTAAAGGGGTTTACCCTTCCCTTTATATTTATGACAGCACCCAAAGATGCAGGTTGGTGTCTAGGAGGATTTTCAGAAACCCCTAAGCACCTAACTCCCATTGTGCGAGTTAGGCACTTAGGTCCTTTTGAAGATCCTACTGAAGTGCCTGTCTGTACCTTTTGGTGCCTAAATTCCCACATGCACACACAACCTTTGTTTGAAAGAGAGTTTCTCATCACACCACATGCAAATAGTTGATTTTGTTTGGGGTTGAGACTCCTGCAAAAAGCCCACACAGTCACACATGTATTTATTAATCCTTAAAAGTAGTGGTAGTAATAAACATAATTTTATTTATAAAGAACCTTCCAACCCTCTTATTGGAGGTGTATATTAAGTACAATCAAAATATTATTAATATTGTAATAAAACACACCTTTATAACAATTTCAGATGAGAAGAAGAAATAGATGACGTCTGACAACGGAAAGATAGGGTTAGAAAGACTGGGTCAGCAACAGTGATTGTAATAAAACAAACAAATAGTAAGGAAAAAGCTCTTGTGAAAGACATTCAGTTGTTCTTTAAAAGTGGGTAAGAATGAACCTGGAAGAATATCAAGGGGGAGCAATTTCCATACTCTGTAGTCCACTGTTCAGCAAATTAGAGTTGAATTGCAGCTTTTCTCTTATAGATCTTCTATGCTGTGTGTCAGATGCAATCCCTGATTCACTGCACAATATTCTGCCCAGAACGCATCCTTAATACATGAATATGCACTTGACTTGGATGGTGGATTGCAGATGATGTATTGCATTTGAATGCGGACGGCATGTGTATCCCTGCTTTTGACTACGTCTTACTGCACAATGTACATTTCACAGAGAAGTCTGTCACAAAAGACTTGCTCCTCAAGACAGTAGTGGGATATGACTGCCAGGATCACCTCAGTTGTCTTTTGTAATTCATGTTGATACCCTGATGCTACCCCTGCTGTTCACTGTAAAGTATCTGCCTCTTCTGAAAAGATGGAACAATTTGGATAGTTATGTGCCAAGATGATGATAATCATTTTCCATCTTGCTGAAAGACGCAACTGCTGCTGGAAAAAAACAATAAACTTTACCTGTTTCTCTGGGATACTAGACTCTTGGAGAGGACTTCAACAGAAAAGTCATACAAGATCCATTATTATATCATCTCTACTCTAAGATAATGCAGTGGGAACATCAGAGTTCAGATATTAGAAGAGAATGGAATTATCCTTGCATTAGAATGAATGAGAAAGGAATGAGAAAGGAAAAGAACTTTAATAAAACAACCTGGTGAGCTGCTGCACACAGCCATGCAGTGTTCCCAACCCGGGCCTCCAGGGTACATCTCCAGATTCCCATGTCCATAATATTCTTTCTTATGAGGGAGTGTCTCTAAATTACAATCTTCCACAAGCATATCTATACATCTTCCCTCTTAAAGAAAAACAAATTAACGCAAATACATATATAAAAACAGCTAACCATGATCTAATAACATGCATTACATTCTCACCCCATGTAGTACATTTCCATAAACACAATGTGTCAACTACTGAGAAAGAAGAGGTTACTAGCACATCATGCTCGAGTGAATCTTTACCACCCTTTTTTCTCAAATACCCCTTCTCTAGGCAGGTTAACTAGTCTCTGTGAGTCTTTCAGGACATTTAATCTCCCACTCTGATCTTCTCTTTATCAGCCTTTCATTAGAGTCTGAGTTATTTTCTTGTTTCTCCTTTGTGTGTCAATGATAAAGGATCAGTCAGATGGGAAATACCAGAGTCCACATCAGTTGTCAATGTGTTGGAACTTTTTAAGATTATTCGAAGATTCCTTTGATTACATCAAAATGTGTTGTCCTGGTCTGTCTGGACTACATAAGACCTTGGATGCAGCTGTTCTTTAATGGTACCCTTTTGGTCCCAAGTATTTGAGGTGTGATTCCTCAGGCATACTGAGATCCCAGGCCCTTTTATTGAAATAATTTTTCTGTTTCCACTCCTGATTTTCTTTCATCTTCTTTGTTTCATTGTCCTGAGATTTCAGCAAGCTATCAATAATTGGTAAATTAGATCTGATTCTTCTTCCTGTTAACAGCTGAGCTGGAGAAAAGCCATTCTACAGAGGTGCACTTCAGTAAACCAGTAACATTTTATACAAATCACCCCCACTGTCAAAAGTCTTTTTCATAAGGTTCTTTACTGACTATATAAACCTTTCCACAAATCCATTTTATTGGGGGTAATTTGGACTTGATGTTTTGTGATGAAAGTCCCAATCTCTGGCAAATTGCCTAAAATCTGCATTGGAAAATTGCGGCCCGTTATCATTAAAGACTTCATCTGAAATTCCATGTCTGGAGAAGATTCCCTTCATGCCAGCTATCAATTAGTACTATTAGTACTGCGTGGTGTGCAAATTTCTGGATACAGAGAATCATAATCTGTAACTATTAAATAATCCTTTGATTGCCAGGTAAATAAATCAGTGCCTACCTTCTCATTAGGCCTTTGTGGAAATGGATTCACTTGATGTTTCTTCATTTGGGATCTGCAGCATTTTGAAAAATGAATATTTTTCTCACATTTATGATAAAGTTTGCCAAAGACAACACACTGTTTGGGGCCATGTTGTGATCCACACCATTCACATGACCATCTGTACCCAGGCTTCCCCCAGAAATGGTTTTCTTAGTGCATCATTCCACTCTTTGATTTGACCTATTCTGGTTATATTGTTTTGTGTTTAATAAATGGATAACACCTTCTGGTGAATTCAGCTTCATGCTTTCCATTTCTGCTGTCCTGCATATTTGGAGAGCTTTTTTCTAAAGTTAAGCCTCCTTCATGGAGCAGTCTTTCTATTAACACATTGTCTTTAATGCCGCAAATTATTCTGTCTCTGACCACATGTTTTACTAAGTTTCCTTAACTCTGTGACATAGTGCTCTATGGTATCATCCATTTTTTGCATGCATGTAAAACATTTCTGTGTCAAAGAATTTTGTGGCATGCAATGTTCTTCAAATTTAGTCAGTATTTTACTTACACGCTTTCATCTTCTTCTAACTTAAAGTTGTTAAGTTGCTTCCTCCCCAACAACATGAAACAGGATTGATGATTTCACTTTATAATTTTTTTCCTCTGCCCCCATTGCTGCTAAATACAATTCAAATCTCTGATTTTTTTTCCAGTTCTATGCAACATTGCCTGACCATTGCAGACTGGATGGAGGTTGCAACAAATTCATTTTTGTCTTTTCCCCCCCTTCTTAAGCTAGTCAAGATACTACTCTGCTCACCAAATACATGGAAAAGACTCTATGCCTGGTGCTCCACAGTCTTCTCTGGTGCCTTCCTTTTTCTCTGCTTTCAGTTTCAAACACAGGAGTTAACTTCAAAATTACTGCAGTTTCCACCTCATTCAGCACTTCTGACACCATGTAACAATCTTGGGGTTCATTAAATAACAATGAATGAGAAAGGAATAAAACATTAATAAAACAAACTGGAGAGAGTCTCTGGTGAACTGCTGTACACAACCATGTGGTGTTCCCAATCTCCACCTCTAGAGCACATCTCCGAATTTCTGTGTTCATAATATTGTCCCTTATGAGGGAATGTCTTTAAATTACAATCTTCTACAAATATATCTCTCTGCACCTAACACTCTGAAAAAAGTTCAAGAAAGGTTCACCTCTATGAAAATATGAACTTTCATATTTCCATTGTTGTGAAAAATATGATTCATCTAACGAGTAAGTGCTGCTTGAGCAAGTCAATACTGCCTTGATTTTTATACACAACTTTTCTATGAATTTTAATTTTCTCTTCTTCATTGCACATGCTCATTTGGGATATGTGAAATAGACAAACTGAATATGTCTGGAAAAGTTATTGAAATACTTTTGATATTTTCTATGCAAGGAGAACAACTGCAGTGTGAAACGATGCAAGACAGTTTCAAATGATTCTCCCATAAGAGTTCATATTGTGAATCACTGAATCATAAAGGATTAGGATTGGAAGAGACCTCAGGAGATCATCTAGTCAACACCCCTGATCAAAGCAGGATCAATACCCAACGGAATCATCCCACCCAGGGTTTTGTCAAGCTGGGCCTTAAAAACCTCTAAGGATAGAGATTCCACCACCTCTGTAGATAACCCATTCCAGTGCGTCACCACCCTCCTAGTGAAATAGTGTTTCCTAATATCCAACCTAGACCTCCCCCACTGCATCTTGAGACCATTGCTCCTTGTTCTTTCATCTGCCACCACTGAGAACAGCCGAGCTCCAATTTATTTGGAACCCCCCTTCAGGTAGTTGAAGGCTGCTATCAAATCCCCCCTCACTCTTCTCTTCTGCAGACTAATCAAGCCCTGTTCCCACAGCCTCTCCTCGTGAATCTGTGCCCGAGCCCCCTAATCAATTTTGTTGACCTCCACTGGACTCTCTCCAATTTGTTCACATCTTTTCTGTAGTGGAGGGCCCAAAACTGGATGCATTACTCTAGATTTGGCCTCACCAGTGCCAGATAGAGGGGGATAATCACTTCTCTCGATCTGCTGGCAATGCTCCTACTAATGCAGCCCAAAATGCTGTTAGCCTTCTTGGCAACAAGGGCACATTGCTGAATCATATCCAGCTTCTCATTCACTGTAATCCCCAGGTCCTTTTCTGCAGAACTGCTGCTTAGCCAGTCGGTCCCTAGTCTGTAGCGGTGCATGGGATTCTTCCGTCCTAAGTGCAGGACTCTGCACTTGTCCTTGTTGAACCTCATCAGATTTCTTTTGGCCCAATCCTCCAATTTGTCTAGGTCACTCTGGACCCTATCCCTACCCTCCAGCTTATCTAACTCTCCCCACAGCTTAGTGTCATCTGCAAACTTGCTGAGGATACAATACATCCCATCATCCAGATAATTAATAAAGATGTTGAACAAAACCGGTCCCAGGACTGACCCCTGGGGCACTCCGCTTGATACCAGCTGCCAACTAGACACTGAGCCGTTGATCACTACCTGTTGAGCCTGACAATCTAGCCAGCTTTCTATCCACCTTATAGTTCATTCATCCGATCCAGGCAAGAATACTGTGGGAGACTGTATCAAAAGCTTTGCTAAAGTCCAGATATATCACGTCCACTGCTTTCCCCATATCCAGAGAGCCAGTTATCTCATCATAGAAGGCAATCAGGTTGGTCAGGCATGACTTGCCCTTGGTGAACCCATGTTCACTGTTCCTGATCACCTTCCTCTCCTCCAAGTACTTCAAAATGGTTCCTTGAGGACCTGCTCCATGATTTTTCTAGGGACTGAGGTGAGGCTGTAGTTCCCCAGGTTCCCATTCTTCCCTTTTTTAAAGGTGGGCACTATATATATAAACAACCTTTGTAAATGCTCTTTATATTGTTCATGTCCTATATTCAGTGAACAGTTCATGTATAGAACTCTTTCAGTAATTAGAAGTTATATTAACACAATTTTCTGAACTATAATGGAATGTGTAGTCTAAAATCAGCTCAAACTTTTAAGATACCTAAGAAATTATGGGTTAAAAAGGGGTAATTTTAAATTGTTGGGCACAAAGTCATTATATTTTTTAAATTACTAAAATATTTAGTTCAGAGAAACAAGAAATGGCAGGCCAGCTCTTACTAACAGTATCTCTTATTGCCAGCTCAGAGGTATGCCTTTCACAATTTTAGTCACAGGGATTCTTTTCCATACTTCAGGAAACACCGTGATTGAGACTAAGCAAAATAATGACAGTTATTAACCATGGCTCTTTTATTGCTGATGGAAAAGAAAACATTAAACAAAACAACACAGGTGACAGAATACATTTTCTTTTGTATGTTTTTTTTTCTGTAGAGAGCTTCTATAAGTGGACCCGCCTTTGGTTTGGCATTTTTCTCTTGGTAAATTGAAACAAAGGTCTTTTTTCCCCAAAATTATCAATAAACCAGTAACTACGAAATTTTGCAAATGGGCAAAATAATTTTGTTTAAGGAAAAATGTGTCCTGTTGGTTACTAGTAAGAGCAATACAGTTTATACTTGAGCAAAGTAAGAAATCTTAACTAAATCCTATGAAATTGAAGAAAATATTTGTCAGTTACTTAGAAGAAGCCATTTAAGCATGTCTTAAAATAGGACAACTACAGATATGAAGAATCGAATATCCAATTAAATCCCACTATTTCTTTATCAAAATGTAGCCACTGTCTCGTCTCCAGGAACACATGGTCTAACCATGTGGTCATTCACAGGAAAATAGTAAATATTTTAAGTTTCAACAGCATTTCCATGACTCAAAAAATTATTACAAGACTTTTTAAATTTAATCCCTTGGTAATCTTTTAGTTAACTTTCTCGCTCAAATCCATTTTAAAATTTTGGGGCAGTTTTCCTTGGGTTGTCTTCTTGTCTTCTTCTCAGTTCTTCTTAGCTGTTTGCGGTAGTCTGCTTCTAAAGATGGACAGGATGAGTTGTGGAATGCTTGCTATGTATGCTGTGTAGCAAAGGTTGTGTATGTGAGGAGTGTTCACTTCAGAGGGTTTTTTTTTATACTGTTTTCCTTCCTATTTCCATAAAATTATGAAAACACCTCTTTTAGACTTGTTTAGATCAGAGCTGGTTGCTGTCACTTTTTATTGGCTCAAAGTCTATAGGGTTGGCTTAGATGACACCTTCAGCTTCTAAATATGCAGTGTGTTTAATGAACATGCAGTATTTGCAATTGCCTTTGTTCTTATATCGAGAAAACCTAGGTAACCTTTTAAAGTTAGAGTTTAACATTTATTTTCTGAGATATTCCTTTAATTTTATTAAAGTCCAATAGGAAATGAAATTGTTTTCAAAAAGTCTGAACATTCCTATTTTTTGACTAAAATATTTTAGTCTCATAACAATATTTTTAAATTAAAGTACTCTTAGTTTAAATTGTTGTTAACAACATTGTTGATCCTTTATAACCGATTTTAGAAGGATGATTCTTTTTGTCTTCCTTCGTTGGGTGAGGGAGTTCCATGAGCATAGCTAATAATTAATTAATTAATTCTCCATTAATTTAAATATTCTATATTTAAATAGCTTCTTACATTAGTAATTAGTTTAACAAGATCATTAGATTCCATGTTGGTTGTCAAGGTTCCTTCCCCACTCTGAACTCTAGGGTACAGATGTCGAGACCTGCATGAAAACCTCCAAAGCTTACTTTTACCAGCTTAGGTTAAAACTTCCCCAAGGTACAAACTATTTTACCTTTTCCCCTTGGACTTTCGCTGCCACCACCAAATGTCTAACTCCGGTTACTGGGAACGAGACCGTTTGGAAACGTCTTGCCCCCAAAAATCCTCTCAAATCTTACACCCCCTTTCGTGGGGAAGGTTTGATAAAAATCCTCACCAATTTGCATAGGTGAACACAGACCCAAACCCTTGGATCTTAAGAACAATGAAAAAGCATTAAGTTTCTTAAAAGAAGAATTTTAATAGAAGAAAAAGTAAAAAGAATCACCTCTGTAAAATCATAGAATCATAGAATATCAGGGTTGGAAGGGACCCCAGAAGGTCATCTAGTCCAACCCCCTGCTCGAAGCAGGACCAATTCCCAGTTAAATCATCCCAGCCAGGGCTTTGTCAAGCCTGACCTTAAAAACCTCTAAGGAAGGAGATTCTACCACCTCCCTAGGTAACGCATTCCAGTGTTTCACCACCCTCTTAGTGAAAAAGTTTTTCCTAATATCCAATCTAAACCTCCCCCACTGCAACTTGAGACCATTACTCCTCGTTCTGTCATCTGCTACCATTGAGAACAGTCTAGAGCCATCCTCTTTGGAACCCCCTTTCAGGTAGTTGAAAGCAGCTATCAAATCCCCCCTCATTCTTCTCTTCTGCAGGCTAAACAATCCCAGCTCCCTCAGCCTCTCCTCATAACTCATGTGTTCCAGACCCCTAATCATTTTTGTTGCCCTTCGCTGGACTCTCTCCAATTTATCCACATCCTTCTTGTAGTGTGGGGCCCAAAACTGGACACAGTACTCCAGATGAGGCCTCACCAATGTCGAATAGAGGGGAACGATCACGTCCCTCGATCTGCTCGCTATGCCCCTACTTATACATCCCAAAATGCCATTGGCCTTCTTGGCAACAAGGGCACACTGCTGACTCATATCCAGCTTCTCGTCCACTGTCACCCCTAGGTCCTTTTCCGCAGAACTGCTGCCTAGCCATTCGGTCCCTAGTCTGTAATCAGGATGGTAAATACCTTACAGGGTAATTAGATTCAAAACATAGAGAATCCCTCTAGGCAAAACCTTAAGTTACAAAAAGACACAAAAACAGGAATCTACATTCCATTCAGCACAGCTTATTTTCTCAGCTATTTAAAGAAAACAGAATCTAACGCATATCTAGCTAGATTACTTACTAAGTTCTAAGACTCCATTCCTGTTCTGTCCCTGGCAAAAGCATCACACAGACAGAGAGAGCCTTTGTTTCTCTCCCCCCCTCCCCTTCCAGCTTTTGAAAGTATCTTGTCTCCTCATTGGTTATTTTGGTCAGGTGCCAGCGAGGTTATCCTAGCTTCTTAACCCTTTACTGGTGAAAGGGTTTTTCCTCTGGCTAGGAGGGATTTTAAAGGTGTTTACCGTTCCCTTTATATTTATGACATTGGCATATAAAGAATTTTACCGTTTACGTGGTATCATTTATACAGCAGTTATCTTAGGAGCTATGCATTTAGCTAACATATTTGCAAGTACGCATTTCACAAAGGTGTTTGACATCTCAATATAGAAGAAATAAAGAAAAAGGTTTAAAACATTTCCAACAATACATGTTTTTTTGTAGAGGCTTTTCTGAATGATGTTTTTAGAGGAATTATCAAATTTGTTTCAACAAGGATATTTCTAGAATTCTTTGTGTAGGTTTATTGGGAAGTTTTTCTGGGTAGGTAAAAAGCACACTTTACACCTAGATTTATTGCTCTGCTAGCACAATCCCTTTTCACAAGCAGGTCTTTTCCTAAAACATGAATGTTTTACATGGTTTGTTTTCTTGAGATAAGGGTTACATTTGTACCAGACCAGTATCTTAGACAGAGGGAGATGTTCTGGTCTAGATAAAACAATGAGGAGTAAGATACTCTTAAGGGTAATAAACGTGGCTTTATGGCTAAGGTGGGGTTATCTTCCTGACATTTACTTGTCCTTGGGCACAGAAAGCAGAAACCTTCTGCAATTTCTTCAATCAACCTGAATATTTTATAACATAACTAATTAAATCATACACAGATATTGTAATATTTTCAAGCATCCTATGACATATTTGTAGTTATATCTTATTGTTCAGTAAAGATGCTAACAAGTTTATAATGACCTAATAATGATAATAAATTTTAATAATGTTACTAATATTTTGCATCAATATTGAGGTCTGTCCTCCACAAAATTCAAAGAATGAGCTGCATTTCCAGATTTATTGCACCTGTCATCCTAAACAAAATCTGTATTACTTATGTGACTTACTAAGCACAAGGACATAGTAATCTGCCCTATAATGGCCTCTCAAAATGACAGTGCCAAATGGCTTTGTGAAGGTCAAGTGTGATTTAAATTGTTGATGAATTAGGAGCTAATTCAGTATGATTGAATATTAATATGAAACTACAGTTTAAAGCTTAATGAGCACAGTAATGAACTGGATAAAATACTTTTTCTTTGCACCTCATGTTGATGTTTAAAATGACTAATATATTGATAATTTGTAATAGCTACTTTTTATGTAAAAGTTTATGTTGGCTAACAGTCATTTGTTGATTTGATTCTCAGTTCTACAACATAGCACAATGGATGATCTATCAAACTTGATGTCATCAAACTGGAAAGACAGTTTTATACAAATCAATAATAAATTTAGAGAAGAAAAAAGCAATTAACATCTTATGAACTACACCCACTGAGATAAGCATTCCAATTAGAAATTTCATTATTTCCCCAGTCCGTTTTATGTTGAATACTGGGTTTTATTGCCAAATACCTCACAGCCAGATTGGAAACAAGCCACAACTGTCAAAGTATAACAGCTCTGGCTATTCGAATCTGTTACATTGTGATGTTTCTCATGAAAATTTAATGAAGACAGTGCATTCAGAGAGGTTCTGTGCATAAGGGGGATGGATGGAATTTAATTACCCTTATTAAAAATAAGAAAAGAAAGCTCTTTACATACTCCATCCTATTAATATGCAAGATAGATTATCTTTGTTGTGCACTTGTGTATATGAAAAAGCAGCTCTGGAGTGTTCTTTATGAGCCAAGAAGGAACAGAAAGGTCATGCAAATGCATTAGAGTGCTTTCTGCATTGCACAAGTCAAACCTTGTCAGTTATTCCCAAGGTAAAGGCTTCACATCTGATAAATAATTATTAAATTCAGTTTTCTTTGGTAAGAGCCTATAGCAAGTGCCTCAGCACTGTAAGCCTTTGACACTCATTGCTGATTGGTGGAGATATTGGCTCTGAAGAGAGATGGAAACTTGCAGGAGAATAGTGACTACTGTACCAGAGCAATATTTATATGTATTCATGATTCCAGTGATTAAGTAGCCCTAGGGAGATATCTGTCACTGGAGAATGCGAAGATTTGTCAGGTATTCAAGGATAACCAGATGTAAGTTTTTCAAAAGGTGCTGAAAGCTTTACTGAAATTACTTAAAAAGATCACACAATTTTTGTACAAAGAAAGCAATGTAGTTAACATTGGACAATTCCTAATAAATTATTTTAGTCTCGTAAAAAATTACACGTCAATAGCTGCCAAGCACGGCATTTGATAATAAAGCATGTATTATATAGTAGCTATTGATTTTTTTTCACTTTTCTTTTTGAGACAAAGAGCAGCTCTATAATTGTAAAAACATCTGTTAAACCTTTACCACAGTAAAGAACAAGCTGATGTAATTCCAAAAGATTATTATAATTAACATAGCCTGATTTGTCAGGTATTCTCTGTCCCTACTATGTTTCCAGTGTTACCTCCTAGACTATCAGGTACCTAGAAACCTGTGTGTTTCATTGCTGTTTATATAATACATTCCAGCTGGGGTTTTAAGGAACCCAAGGGAGTTGGCATCCAACTCCCATGTAACTTCAAGGGGTGACTAACTCGCATAGCTTCCTTTGAAATCCCCACCTTCTATCTCCTAACACCCCACAAAACACTCAGATGAAAACCCCATTTCTACACACTGATATTATCACATACTCTTCCACTGAAATTCACTGCCATGCAGAGACCCAACACAATGTATGTGTATCACTTATGTCCCTCCTAAGACTTATAGTGATGCCTGAAATGGAACTTAAGTGGTACATAGGGCTCTACACAGGGTTGAATTTCACCCACAGGGAAGGAATGAGTTCATAGAACTTGCAAAACAAAAAAAACAAAAAAAAAAAAACAACACAGCTATATGAAGCTCAAAAACTGGCTCACACTCTGAACCTTATTTATTTTTATTTAGGGCTGTCAAGCGACTAAAAAAATGTATCACCATTAATCGCGCTGTTAAAAAATAATAGAATACCATTTATTTAAATATTTTTTGATATCTTCTACATTTTCAAATGTATTGATTTCAATTACAACACAGAATACAAAGTGTACAGTTCTCACTTTGTATTTATTTTTATTACAAATATTTTACACTGTAAAGAAAAAAATAGTATTTTTAGTTCACCTAATACAAATACTGTAGTGCACTCTCTTTATTCTGAAAGTTGAACTTACAAATGTAGAATTACGTACAAAAAAAACTGCATTCAAAAATAAAACAATGTAAAACTTTAGAGCCTACACGTCCACTTGTCCTACTTCTTGTTCAGCCAATCCCTGAGAGAAACAAGTTTGTTTACATTTGCAGGAGATAATGCTGCCCACTTCTTGTTTACAATGTCACCTGAAAGTGAGAACAGGCGTTTTCATGGCATTGTTCTAGCCGGTGTCGCAAGTTATTTACATGCCAGATGTGCTAAATATTCATATGTCCCTTCATGCTTCAGCCAGCATTCCAGACGACATGCATCCAACCTGAGGACTGGTTTTGCTTGATAATATTCCAAAGCAGTGTGGACCGACGCATGTTCATTTTCATCATCTGAGTCAGATGCCACCAACAGAAGGTTGATTTCCTTTTTTGGTGGTTCGGGTTCTGTAGTTTCTGCATTGGAATGTTGCTCTTTTAAGACTTCTGAAAGCATGCTCCGCACCTCATCCCTCTCAAATTTTGGATGGCACTTCAGATTCTTAAACCTTGGGTCTAGTGCTGTAGCTATCTTTGTGTTTTGTCAAATCTGAAGTTAGAGATTGTGACAGGGTCGGGCTAGATGGCTATGGGAGAGTAATAGAAGGCAGATATATTAGCCCCAGGCTAAGTAGATCCCTTTTCCCTGGGTAAGGTAACAAGGAAGGTTCCAGAACAATCAGGAACCTTCTGGAGACAATTAAGACAGGCTGATTAGAACACTTGCAGCCAATCAAGAAGCTGCTAGAATCAATTAAGGCAGGCTAATCAGGCACCTGGGTTTTAAAAAGGAGCTCACTTCAGTTTGTGGTGTGCGTGTGAGGAGCTGGGAGCAAGAGGCACTAGGAGCTGAGAGTGAGAACGCTGACTGTTGGAGGACTGAGGTGTACAAGCATTATCAGACACCAGGAGAAATGTCCTTTGGTGAGGATAAAGAAGGTGTTGGGAGGAGACCGTGGGGAAGTAGCCCAGGGAGCTGTAGCTGTCGCACAGCTGTTCCAGGAGGCACTCTAGACAGCTGCCTTCCACAGGGCCCTGGGCTGGAACCCGGAGTAGAGGGCGGGCCCGGGTTCCCCTGAAATCCTCCCAACTCCTGGTCAGACACAGGAAGAGTTGACCTGGACTGTGAATTCAGAAAAACGGCCAAGCTGAGGGCTGCCGTGAAGCTCCAAGGCGAGCAAATCCGCCAATAAGCTCAAGACCCACCAAGGAAGAGCAGGAACTTTGTCACAGTATTCTTAAATCAAACAACATATGCTGGGTCATCATCTGCGACTACCATAACACAAAATATATGGCAGAATGTGAGTAAAAGCATGGAGCAGGACATACAATTCTCCTCTAAGGAGTTCAGTCACAAGTTTAATTAACAAATTTTTTCTTTAACAAGCATCATCAGCATGGAAGCATGTCCTCTGAAATGGTGGTCAAAGCATGAAGAGGCGTATGAGTGTTTACCATATCTGACATGTAAATACCTTGCAATGCCAGCTACAAAAATGCTATGCAAACACCTGTTCTCACTTACAGGTGACATTGTAAATAAGAAGCGGGCAGCATTATCTCCCGTAAATGTAAACAAACTTGTTTCTCTTAGGGATTGGCTGAACAAGAAGTAGGACTGAGTGGACTTGTAGGCTCTGAAGTTTTTACATTGTTTTATTATGGAGTGCAGTTATGTAACAAAAAATTCTACATTTGCAAGTTGCACTTTCACAATAAAGAGATTGCACTTCAGTACTTGTATGAAATGGATTGAAAAATACTATTTCTTTTGTTTGTCATTTTTACTGTGTAAATATTTGTAATAAAAATAACAATATAAAGTGAGCACTGTACACTTTATCTTCTGTGTTGTAATTGAAATCAATATATTTGGAAATGTAGAAAAATATGTAACAAATTTCAATTGGTATTCTATTTAACAGTGTGATTAAAACTGATTAATCACGATTAATGTTTTTAATTGTGATTAATTTTCTTACATTTAATCACGTGAGTTAATTGTGATTAATCAACAGCCCTATTATTATTATTTTATTTGTTTGTATTTCAGTAGTGCATAAGGGGCCCCAATCAGGGAGCAGCGCTATGCATTGTGCTATGCATAATAGCTGCATAATAAAAGTCAGTCCCTGCCCCAAAGAATTCAGAGTTTAGGCACAGGATACGAGACCACAGGCAGAAAGAGCATCTTACAGCATGTGTCCTTTGTTTAAAGGACAGTGGCAGATTTACTAATTTAAGGAAACGATGGCAGATTTACTAATTTAAGGTGTGATTTCATCAGTTTTGATTATTCCAAGTCACTTTTTAGATTGGAAATCTATAGGGAAAGGCCAAGTGCTACAAAAAGTAATGTTAATGATTCAGCAGGTGGTATTCTACTTTCTTAGTGCCTTATCCTGAGGTGTGCTGAACAACTACAACTCCCAGACTTCACTGGAAATTGAAGATGTTCAGTACGTTTTAGGATGACGCCCTTAGTAGAGAGGCAATGTTGAAGATGCTGTCATTTGATTGATATGTAAAACTGCAATCCTGATCCCACAGTCCTTTTTGTAAGATAAGTAAATTCCTGTTTGGATTATGACATATTATCTATTTAACTTCTCCAAGCATGTTAAATTAGTTATGCTCAACTACTGGTATACAGCTTAGCTGTGTTGTATTAAATAGTTTTTGTGTTCCACCCCAGAAGTGGGAAAAGCAATTAATATATATTACAGATGAACTGGAGCCAAATCCACAACATGGAATGTGAACTTTCTCAGATTTCAGAGGGCTCAGGGTCCAGAATAAAATCCCTGCTAGTTAATCTCTCCTCACACATTGAGTCCTTTTTATTTTAGGTTTGGGTATAGCTGCAATCTTATGATTGGCCTCATGAGATTTGCTCTATTTTGGATAGAATCTAGACAGATTCCTTCAAGAACAGCTCATGAGATTTCAGCACCATTGAATCCAAATCTTACTCTAGTTCTGATTCAGCTTTGAATCAGCCAAACCCTAGCCTTAACCTAATACAGACTCAGGGTATGTCTTCACTACCCGCCAGATCAGCAGGCAGTGATCGATCCAGCGGGGATAGATTTATCGCATCTAGTCTAGACGTGATAAATTGACCCCCGAGTGCTCTCCCATCGACTCCTGTACTCCAGTGCCACAAGAGGCGCAGGCAGATTCGACGGGGAAGCGGCAGCAGTCTACTTACCGCAGTGAAGACACCACGGCAAGTCGATTTAAGTACGTTGACTTCAGCTAGGTTATTCACGTAGCTGAAGTTGCGTAACTTAGATCACCCCTCCCCCCGCAGTGTAGACCAGGGCTTAAGCACCACCATCTTAGGCAATGTTTAAGGTGTAATAAACTTCATAAAATTCCCCTAGGATCTGTGTATGGAGAGTGGAATCCTGGCCCCATTGAAGTCAGCAGAAGTTTTGTCATTGACTTTAGTAGGACCAGGGTTTCAACCCTAGGATTTTATACACCGTGCCCATTACCATAGTATCTGAGTGCTTTGTATGAAAGATACTATGTATATACATTCAAAATCATAATGATTATTCTATATATTTATCCTAGCTACAGTACCTGAGCTTCTGATAAATATTTTAATGTATTCAACCCCATAACACTCCTCTGAGGTAGCAAAGTGCTATTATTGCCATTTTACATATGAGGAATTGAGACAGCGTCAAAATTACACGCCCAAACTCACAGGGAAAGGAGGAAATTGAACGTGGGTCTTCCAGGTCCCAGGCTAATGCCCTAACCACTAGTCAACATTCTACATACATTAAAGAGGGCACATTCAAGAGGAACAGTGTTGGTATGATAATGCCTCACCTTGCACAGATGATTGGGTGTTTAAAGAATGTGCATAATACATAGCGGGCCAGATCCTCAGCTATGCCAAGTTGAGACAGGGTATATCTGATGGAAAGCTGTCTCTGAGCACCTTTATGCTCCTCTGATTCTAGGCTGACAACACCTGGCATAATATAGAACAGCTCAAGTGGGAGCTGCTCTTAGTTATGCTGGCTGCTGTGGTCCCATAGGAGCCACTACAGCATCTGAGGATCACGTGGAGTGCATGGCTCTCTGCTTCACCCCCTTCTACTCTGGAAGACCTTAGCTGCCATTTCAATGCAAAGCAGCTGGAGCTGTGGCTATGAATCTGGGCCTGTATGTTGTACACGTATGAGTTTTTATATAACAAATGTGAAAGATTGTTATAAAACCAGACTTTTTTTCCTTTTCAGAGGATCAAATTCCTCGTGGTTTTCCCACCATTGATATGGGCCCCCAGTTGAAGGTGGTCGAACGCACTCGCACAGCCACTATGTTATGTGCAGCCAGCGGCAATCCTGATCCTGAAATAACTTGGTTCAAAGATTTCTTACCTGTTGACACAAGCAACAACAATGGACGTATCAAACAATTACGATCAGGTAGGGTCTCGTTACTGTTTCCACTAACGCCCAGAGTTGTTCTCTCACACTATTTTTTTATTTATTTATAGGTAAAAATTTCTCTTCCTCTTCTCTTTTCTGTGTTACTGAATGTGTTGTCTATGTCTGTGATGCTGTCATAGCCTGTTCCAGAGTCCGTCTGTGTGTGTGTGTGTGTTTTGCAGCTTCTGTTCACTCCACATTGCTCACTGCTGTGACTGTATTTTTGATATTTTTTTCTTTACTGCTTTTCCGCAGTATTTGACGGATCCATTTTCTCCTCTTTCTTTCTTTCTTTCCTTTTTTTTCCCCACAAATTTATTTCAACATTGGACTTCATTCAGAACTTTCAAGGAGTGCCAATGGTTATATTCATCAAAACCAAAACTTTCATATTTAGACACTAAAAATATTCAATAAAAAGTGTGTTTTGTGCTGTCTTTTCCACATTTGAAGCCACCAAAGATTAGCCAGTTTGGACACAACTTCTTTCCTCTCACTAATACATAAAACACAATACTTTTTCCCATGTGTAACCATACCTTTAGAAAAAAGGGTGGGTGGGTAAAAAAAGTCCTTGGGTAACCTATGAAAAAAGGGCTTTTTGCTGGCTGAGCATTTTTCCAACACATTTAGCCACAGTAGTGTGCGCCCACGCTAAAGTTTTCTGAATCCTACATTGTCTGGATCTACAGAAGCCTGCTTTTGGTGTAGACTCCAGCTTTTGCTTCTCTCTCTTTGCCCGTTGCACTTCCCTAATAGTCCTTTCACCCCCCATCCTTCCCACCTTAGTTTATTCTTTTGCTCTCGTTAGATTTAAAAAAAAAAAAAGATAACTCTAAATTCATTAAGTTTAAAGCTTATCCCCAAATAATATAATGGGGCGATAATAAGCCTTTTGCCTTGGCAATGATAGTGATATTGCTGTAGAATCTAAGTTGTTTAATCACCTGTCTTCCCAGAATTCTCAGCTTTTGACCTGTCCTGTGATGTTAAATCGTCTTGTTAACTGACTCTTTGCTTGTTGTCAGCAGAACTGTGTAAATTAACCTACTGTTAATGTAAATTAAGAATTAATTTTCACATGTGACGTAGATTATTTAGTATATAAAGTTTTAACTGAAAACTTTGTGCCAAATTATAAGGAATATAATAATATTTTTATGCTGTCTTTCTTCTCTCCGTATTTAAATCTCCAGAATCTATTGGTAAGTGCTTAGTTCTGAAGCGCACTTCACCCCCACTAATTTCCATATTCAGATTATTATTATATTACTATGATGATTATTATTCTTAAAATGCATGGCATGCATTTTACTAACAGTCAGTGTAGTCACCAGATCTCCGTAGTGGCGCACACACACACCTCCACAGAAATGTTGTATCGATCATAGCAACACCTGTCTAGAAGAAACAGTACACAAGTATCACATAGAGTGCAGTGAATGCCATAATCCAACTTAAACTGCAGTATTTGTTTCCAGATAGACTTCAGTGTATCCTCTCTCTCTATCTATATATATATAGAGAATATATATATATATACACACCCTTAAATAGAATATCCAATATTTTCCTAAACTATGTATTAAATACATTATTGTAAAGTATTTCTTTAAGGATGTGAGGCATATACGATATATTTCTAACCCTTTATAACCAAACACTTAAGAACTCAGATGCTTCTCTGAGAGTGGCAATGCTGCTTTTTGTGGCCTTTGCCCTTTGTGGTACAGTGCAACTTGCTTTTATAATCTAATAATACTATCTAATATATTCCTGTTTTAAAAGTATAGTAATTCAAGTTTTTTTAAGACCTTATTTAATTCTGTAAATCTAATTTGATTCTTCTTCCAAAGCCCTAGCCTCCTTCTTCTCGTACTAATGCTTCTTCTTTCTAATCTTATTTGCATTCATATTATCCACCCAGGTGGTACACCAATAAGAGGTAAGAGTGCTGAACTAACGTTCACAGAATGATCTTACTCATTCTTTCTGTCCTTTCATCCTTCTCATCTTTGTCCTGTTAAAAAACAACAACACAGAAATGTCCATCATCTTTATTTTTTCCTTTATTCTGTTTGGTTATGATCAGTGATTCTCATGTTGTGACCTTTATTTCCACTTCCCTTTTCCTTTCCCTTATTTTGTTTCTTCATTTTTGAAAAAGATATATTTAATTTGTGATATACTTCAAAGGAAGCATATCCAGGTCTTTTGGCCATAGCCCAGTCACAGCGTACCATTTGTCCCTCTTTTTTTCTTTTTTCTTTTTTCTTCTTCTTCTTCTTCGTCTTCTTTTTTTCTTTTCTCTTTCTTTTTTTTTTTTTTGTTCAACTAGAACAAAAAAAAAAAGATCATTTTTTTTCTTCCTTAGCTGTTCTTGTTCTGGACCAAAGGCAAGGTGGTCTGGAGAACAGTTGCAGACATGCAGAAGACAACATGGAATATCTTCTTTTTGTCTTTATCTTTCAAAAAAGGTTTTTCGTTTTTGTTGTTCTCCAATTCTTTTTTTCTTTTAACTTCATAAAGTTGAAAATGTTTTTCCCCCCCTACAAAATTACAGCAATGCTTTTTTTTTTTCCTTGTTGTTTTTTGTTTTTTGTTTTTCTTGGATTTACCCCATCTCTGGATTTTTGGATCTTCTGATCTTCAGGCTTTGGAAATGAAAGGTTAATGAGTCGTCATTCTTGGTGGTGTATGGTATTGCTGGTTTTTGATACTTTGACAAAAAATGTTCACTTCTTTTATAATTCTTGTTTTGTATTTTTCTTGGGTTTTGTGACACCACACTGCTAATCCCACTCGTGGATTTTGATGGGTGTCTTAGGGGGGGCCCTCCTGAGGTCCTCAGCAGTGGTTGGTTGGTTCTTCCTTGTTGGCATAGACCATGCTTTTAAACTTTTTTTTGTCTTCTAATTCAACTGCTCTTTGTTTTTCAGCAAACGTACTAAAAGATTGTAAGTTGTGGCAAACCGTCTTTCTTTTCTTACCAATCTGCATGTCTTAAGGGAGTTTTATTTCTTTAAGAGAATATTTTGATAATTATGAATGACTAATGCAGTTTCTTTTTTTTTTAACACTTTAAGCAGCTTTTTTGTTCTTGCTGCACATTTTTGGCTTTCTTCAGCAGAAGACTTTCTTGAAACCTGTCCTGTCTTTTTTGAGAGTACCACCTTTTGCACTACTTTTGTTACAAAAAATAAAGAAACTCAGAAAAATAGAACAACCCAACAACTTAATCTCTTTTGTTTTATTTAAAAGCCATACTTCCTTGAAGCAGTCTCACCCATCTTCATTTTAATGGTCGAGGGGGAAAAAAAGTATTGTTTAAAAAGTGATTTTTTCTGCCAAATGCAAATTGTTTCCTGTGCTGGCACTGATGATGTGAAAAAAATAATCTTTGTTTTTTTCATCGCATCATTTTCTGTCTGTGCACCTTAGCAAGAAAATGAACCGACGTTGAGTGGACCTTCGCATACAGGGCTTTTCGTATTGTTAAGCGGTGTATAATTATGGATCTAGAAAACCTTCTCTGACCATGTCTTTGGCTATATATTTTATATTCATACAGGTGCCCTCCAAATTGAACTGAGTGAAGAATCTGACCAAGGCAAATATGAGTGTGTTGCAACCAACAGTGCGGGTACACGCTATTCTGCCCCTGCCAATCTATATGTCAGAGGTAGGAATGACATAACCCTGGCATCCACTCTTCATTCAGGCTCAGGGGGTGTTAAGATACTCTGAGGATCTGTGCAGTTAACTTAGTAATAAACAAACTGCTATGGTAAAAGTAACAGTAACAAAATATGTTTTAAAAGTTTAGACTCTAGAGGACAGGGATTTTTTTAAAAAGCACTCTTGAGTTCAATCTATCCTGTGACTTAAGGTTTGTAAGTATATTTACACTTTTACATCTTGGCTTCTATTTTTCCTGCATTGATTTAGACCCGTGCTTTGCATTTTTTTTATTATTATTATTTTGTTTTTTTTTCTTTCTTTTGTGTTTTCTTTTCAAACTCCTGAGGTAGTTGCTTGGTATGCTACTAATCAGCTCTGGGTGTAACTTTAAGGCAATGGGGTGTATGTCTACATAACCTCTGCTGCTGAGTTGCAAAGGAAAAGCTTCAAACTTTAAAATAATATATGCAGAGCACAATTGTATATTCTTCTTTCTTTACACACACACATCTATATCTATCTATCTATCTATCTATCTATCTATCTATCTATCTATCTATCATGTGGGGGGTATAAACACACATGCACACACACACACACACACACATATATATATATAAAAATATTTTATTTAAACATTATCAGAAAAGTGTAATCCCTGCCACTGCAGGAATGAAGCTGGCTGTACTTTAAAAATTAATTGCTTGTCTATATGACAGGTATGAATTATGAGGATACATTCATATTTCCCTGTACAATAATAGAAATGATTAATTTTAAAATCTGTGAAAGTGTTCTTTTGATTTCAAACAGAAAGAAGTGGTTCCTCTTTGACAGTATTTCCAACAGCTGGTTCATGTAGCTTTCTGTACAATATAAAGCCTATGCTTCAATACCTATAATATATATATATATATATATATATGTCTACAAACTAAGGGGATGCAGAAAATACGTGTGAAAGCTGAAACAGCTTTAAGCTTGTTACTGTAGTGTGGGTGATCTTACCAAAAATATCTAGCTTGATCTTGAAATTTTTGTGAGAAATAATGTTTCAATCAACCTGTTTTGTTTTCTTTTTTGTTTTGTTTTGGGTGGTTTTTTGGCCCAAGAAAAGTTTCATGGCATCCTTAGAAAGTTGTTTGATCCTTTTTCCCTCCCTCAAAAAAATACTGACTTTCCTGTACTGCATGAAGCATGTGTACCTTTTTTATCCAAAGGAAAATTTCAAAATAATGCTAGCTATTGTTTCTAACACCGTAATAGCGGCGAGAAATTGCTAACTTTTCAAGCTGACATAGGAAGATTTAATTAGAGCAAATAAAGATGTTCAAGTAGCAGTTGAAAGCCTTGATATGGCCTTTTTACTCTCTCTGTGTTTCCCTTGTTTTTCTCCTTTCCTCATTTCATTGTGTTCTGCATCAAACCCCCTACATCCCTCAGAGCTGCGAGAAGGTTGGTGTGTTTTTTACTTTTTACCCACCTTACAAAACTATTAATTAAACCAATAACAAAGAATACAAATGAAATGAATGTAGCTGCATTGTGGCCTTTTTTAAGTTAACGTTATGTTTAAGCAGAGAATGCCCTGGTCATGGCTTTTGATTCGTGCAAATGTCTAACTGTTGTGCATGATGAGAATGAACTTGGGTGCATGGCAACCTGTAACTTTTAATACTAAGGTTTGGTAAACTTGGTCAGTGTTCCTGCTTTTTTCTTTTCCTTTAATTTCTTGTTTATATTGATGCCTGCTGTTCAAGAATGATTTCCCTGCAATTGCTTCTCTAAGCAGCCCAAGCATGAAAACTAAACTCCCCTCTGTTTAAAACAATTCTGTTTGATACTACGAATTCCACATTGCCTGCTTCTTGCTTTGGGTGGCCTCTGAATTGGCTGCTGAAGGCATGTTATGCCGTTTGCTTGTTTCCCCATGCCTGTCATTCACTCACGAGGCCATCGCAGTAAGTCCCTCTTGAGTCAATAGTAGTTCACCAAAATTTAACTAAATCCAGCAGAAAGGTTTCAAACTAATACAATGTTTATTCTGTTTCTCATAGTGCCTTATTTTATTTTTTGTTTTTTACTGATTAAAAATAATGTTTTACGATTAGCTTCTGGTTCATCAACCTCAAATAAATACAGTGCGGAGTACTTTGTCCAATTAAAGGCCTAAATACAAACCTACCTCTCTGTCACTTCTCCCTCTGCCTCCTCCTACACACATATGTGCACACACAGAGAATATCTGAAGCAGGAACACTGATTTATTGTTGCCTGGTAATTTTTTCTCGGTGTTGTGTTTGCCTAACTATTAACTATTCTGTTAATGCGATATCCTGCTATGTGTTTTCAATCAGCTGCTCCACATTTTGAATATAGAAAACCTCTAATATGACTAATCCTAGTAGTTTACTTTGCTTTCCTTACATGCAAACACAGTAGAATCCTGAATGTTAAATGTTCTGCTCTTTCCCCAGTGGCCCCACCTAACAGATGCTTCATAACAACCTGAGCTTAATCTAATATCCTCCTCCCTCTAACCCTATCCTCCTTTAAATTCCTGTTTCTGTCAACCCATCCAACCCCCAGTTTTTAGTTTTATTCTTTCTCCTAATAAGTTTTCCTTTTTGGTTTTAGCAGTTTTGTTTCTTTCTGTAATTTTGATTCTCCAACATTTTCCTGAGCATGATTCTCTACAGATTCTGTCATTTGCTTGCCTGCATGACCAAATCCAGTACTCATACTGGTTTTGCCTTGTTTCTTCTCCTGTGACTATATATATATTTCTATGTTTGTTTCAGTGTTAGTGTGAGGTCTTGAGGCTGCATCCACTTTGAGTCTGAAAGCAAATCAAATTGCACTTTCAGTGTATTGTAGGTGATGTGTTTCAGGGCTGTGATGTGACAATGTGGTCCAGCACATTTATTCACATCAACTGGAAGTACGCAGCATTGAAGTTGGTTTTGGTACTCAACTCAAGCATGCTGTTAACCCTCCAGTTTTCTTCTGTGCATATTATATATATCTATATATATATATGCACACAAACTACATGCATATATATATATGTGTGTGTGTGTGTGTGTAACTTTTGCATGGTGTTTGTGTATTGTTAGTATATAGTTAGTCAATTGTGGGCCCCTAGTAGGTCTGAATCAACTTTTGTATGAATGTGTCTAATGATATCAACAAATAAATATAGTATAATTTACTTTGTGTGCAGACAATATACTTGTGTAGTCTGTATATTTTATTTTTTGGCAAATTGGAATAACATGTTTAAAATGTTAAATTGTGTCTGTACAGTTCATGTAGTCTATATGCAAAACTCATTTTCCCTTTTTGTATATGTTATTACTTTTTTTGTGTTTTGTTCCAGTTCGCCGGGTCCCACCAAGGTTCTCTATCCCACCTACCAATCATGAGATCATGCCAGGAGGGAGTGTTAACATCACCTGTGTTGCCGTGGGGTCACCAATGCCATATGTGAAATGGATGCTGGGGGCTGAAGATCTGACACCCGAAGATGATATGCCAATAGGGAGGAATGTCCTTGAGCTTAATGATGTCAGGCAGTCTGCAAACTACACTTGTGTTGCTATGTCCACCCTTGGTGTTATAGAAGCAATAGCACAGATAACTGTCAAAGGTACTTTACATATATAATCTGTGTATATGTAGACATGACTTGTTCTTTGTTTTTCTGACACAGTTGTTAAAAATTGATAACTTCCTTAAAGAAGAAGATGATCTGTATTAGCTTTAGGCCAAATTCTGGCTTCAAGTAGCAGAAGTGTGTAGTGTAGGGTGTAACTGTGCTCAGCACCCAGGACTGTAAGTCACCTTGTTACCTACTGTGTCCAGTGAGAGGAAGTCTGTCTTAAAATAATAGGTCATCTTGTCCAATCCCCTGCTCAAAGCAGGACCAACGCCAACTAAATCATCCCAGCCAGGGCTTTGTCAAACCGGGCCTTAAAAACTTCTAAGGATGGAGATTCCGCCACCTCCCTAGGTAACCCATTCCAGTGCTTCACCACTCTCCTAAAATAGTGTTTCCTAATATCCAACCTAGACCTCCCACACTGCAACTTGAGACCACTGCTTCTTGTTCTGTCATCTGCCACCACTGAGAACAGCCTAGCTCCATCCTTTGGAACCCCCCTTCAGGTAGTTGAAGGCTGCCATCAAATCCCCCCTCACACTCTTCTCTTCTGAGTCCCTTTGATTCATTCTCCTGTGACTTCCAGCCCTGACACTGACTACTCATAGAAAACCTTCTGCACCCAAGGGTACCATGTATCCCAGTTTTACCTTAAACCACTGCTGCTATGAGCACTTACAATAAAACAAAAGCAGATTTATTTAGGAAAGAATAAAATTTCATCTAGAAATGAGAGAGGGTGATGCAAGTAAATATTTACAATACAAAACTAAATCATAAATTGTAAACCTGGGCCTATACTTATCAATAGTTATCTTTTCTGGTCTAATAAAGTAGATTTCCCCCACACCCCGCAAAGTTCAGTCTGTTGCACAACTGGATGGTTTCTCAAGAATCAAGATCCATATGTTCATGAAAGCACTTCCCATCCACAGGTGGTTTCGTCAGTGAATGGATAGTGCTTCTCCCTCCTCTGCATTATACTGCAAACAGCCTTTTGTTTCTATATCACAGACAGGGCAAACCCCTTGTTGTAAAGCTCATTTTTCATCTTCAAGTGGTATTGATAGTTGCCTCTGAAGGTTTACCAATCAAAATCTTACTATTGCATATGGCTAAACAATTGAGCTTTGCATTATATCACCAGCCAAATGGGGCAGGGTGACAACTCCCCCTTGCCCACATGGGCCATCACCAAGACACATTATCTCCTGATGACTAATTTCTACTCCAAGTCCATAAAGCATATTTTCAATATTAATATATTATTCCTTAAATATTACCTGTCTGTACATCTCACAATGATCAAGAATCTTGACAAATTACAAGCTCTCTGTAGATACCTTGTATGTTATTCTTTATGGCCAAATGTCTTTAAGAGGTGTTTGGTGTGTGAGTTTGTCTGGTCTGAAGTGAGAGTTTTTTTGCAAAGAACAGGGGACCCTTTGCCAAGGGGTTCCATGTAGGATTACCATATTTCAGGTTCCCAAAAAGATGATGCTGGAGGAGAAGGGGGTGTTGGAGGGGGGTAGAGTGGGGGTCCTGGAGAGGTGTATATGTATTGGGAAGGGTAACTGGGGGATGCTGGAGGGCATACCTGTGGCAGAAGTATTCAGTGGGGGGCAGTGTTGTTCGCTGTCACAGTGGCAGGGCGGCTGTTGCAAGCCCAGGACACAGCACCAACTGTCAGTCAGCATCTCCCTGCAGGGCCCCCTCAAAGACCTGGGAACCAGGGCTGCAGGCAAATGGTCCAATCAGCTGGGGATACAGGGAGGGACCAGTTGGGAAGCAGACTGATTGAGGTTCATTCTGAGCTATAATGTTTGCTCTGCAATAACACCAGACTTTGACCCTTATTTCAAAATTCCACCCAGACGGAGAGTGGACTACAAAAAAAAAAGGTCATGTCCAAGAAAACCTGGATGTATGGTAACCCTATGTCCATGTCACACAGGGGTTGTGCAACTCAAATGCCCAAGTGGTGATGCCCTGAGATATGTGCAGAGCAGAATGATTTAGGGCTGGTTCTAAGAGCAGGGCCAACTCTATTGCTTCTTAATGCCAAGTATTGTGTCCTGCCCCAGTGCCTGCTGATAGAGCTACCCCCTGGCTAATGCTAATATTTCATTGGGCAGTCCAAAAGAGAATGTAGATCTAGACTATGGCTAACTTCTAGGCATGTTTCCTGGGCAGTGAAAGCTCCCTCTGCATTCTCCTACTCAATGCATAATCTCATTTGTTGAAAGAGAAAAGGAAGCCCGAAAACAAACATTGTTATTTTGTCATGTGCAAATAGCGGGTTTTCCTTAGCAATAACAACTTCTCTTTTTTTGTATGAACAAAACTGCAATGTGAATGGGACAGAAAGTAAGAAACAGAAGCATAGGGTTTGGGCGGAAGCTTTTGTAGGCTGATGTGTTTTCACCATGGGTAGACACTGCACAAGCAATACAGGTAACAGAGATGTGTACAATTAATGGTGCCCACTTTTCCACAATTTACAATACATTTGTGCTTCACTATGCAGCTAAGTGAAACTGGTTCTATAATTGTCTTTGCAGATAATTGTTTAACAGACTTCTTAGATTCTGGAAAGCTGTGGCAGTAAGCAGTGATTTGGAGGGAAAATAGGCTTTAAGAATAACCACAGAAAATTATTTAGGACTCGACTTTTGACTTGGAGTACATGCCTATGCAAGAAAGTAAAAGCAAATGAGAACAACCCCCTTAAAATCCTGAATAGTCTACCTGGACCTTGAATCCAGGCACACAGCTGTATACCTACTTACTTCCTCTTCAGGATACATAAACACAACAGAGTGAGGTAGGGGGAGAATCTTAGCTCTGCTCCCCACTCACTGGCCAATGCACCTGAAGCAAGTGTGTAATAGTTAGCTGCTGATGTTAACTTCCATCCAGAGCAAGGAGGAAGCAAGACTTGTGACTGGAAGGCCTCCTGGGGTGGTGCAGTTCAAGGATGTGCCTAAACTCACTACACAGTACATAAGATCCAGTACCAAAGTACTGAGCATGCCCCATGAGGTGTTGATTCCCCTAATCTCATACTGACTGCAGGCAGAGATCAGTTCAATTCCTTACAGGATCAGCCCTTATAGTATAGTTGCACTTCAAAACGTGTCCTTGTTTGCAATGTTCTTTGAATTTAGTCCATCTATCTGGCCTACTCCTGCATTACTAAAATTATAAACTACCGATTCAGGCAGCAATAATATTAGTAGATAAGCAAACCTCTCATTTCATTACTGTGTTTTGCTACCTTCATTCTAGCTAAATCAAGGGCCGTATACTTTTCAAAAGCAGCAATGGTTAAAAACTTGATGGCTGATTTTCAGAGTTATTGGTTGTCTGCAACTCCTGCTGAGTTCATTAGAAACTGAAGGTATCCAACACCTCTGCAAGTCAAGCCTTAACAGTGCACGCTCTCTCTCTGCACGGCTGTTCTTGTGCAGGTGCTTAGTGGATCTATGGTAAAAATCATTATTGTGCCATATATCAGAAGACCTTTTTTAATGTGGGATATGAGATATTTCTGTGTTCTCTATTAAGTTTCTGGAATAAATAACAGTACTAAACAATTGGATTTCCTAATTCTAAATAGGGGATGTAGCTCCTGCCCAAATCAACTACATTTCAACCCATTTCATGTCATGATTTGCTTTGTTTGATTTCATATCACACGTTAAGAGTAAAGAATGATTGGTATGTACTATTTATTAACTTAATTTTATGGTATTATTTTTAGCCTTACCCAAACCTCCAGGAACTCCTGTGGTGACGGAAAGCACAGCAACAAGCATAACGTTGACTTGGGATTCTGGGAACCCTGAACCAGTCTCTTACTACATAATCCAACATAAACCTAAAAACTCTGAGGAACCATATAAAGAAATTGATGGGGTGGCTACAACGCGCTACAGTGTTGCAGGTCTAAGCCCATATTCAGAATATGAATTCAGGGTAGTTGCTGTAAATAATATTGGACGGGGCCCACCCAGTGAGCCAGTGTCAACAAGGACCTCAGAACAAGCACCATCTAGTGCACCTCGCAGTGTACAGGCTCGTATGTTGAGCTCAACTACAATTTTAGTACAATGGGAAGAACCTGAGGAACCAAATGGCCAAATTCAAGGATACAGAGTTTATTACACCATGGACCCCATCCAACACGTCAACAGCTGGATGAAACACAATGTGGCTGACAGCCATATCACCACTATTGGAAATTTAGTTCCACAGAAAACATATTCTGTGAAGGTTCTTGCTTTTACTTCTGTTGGGGATGGACCCCTCTCTGCTGACATTCAAGTCATCACTCAGACAGGAGGTAAGACTGCAATATGGTGGAATAAATTACATACATGTAGAAATTGGGCAGAGAGTATTTGAGTGAGTGAATGTTGGGAAATAAATATTTCCAAGAGATGTCCAGAGCTTTCTTTTTATCTTCCAAAATGTTGCCTATTAAAAGGCATCATTCACAAACCATCTTTCTGCCATTCCACAGCCCTTGCAGTCATTAAAATGGAGGAAATTATCGTCTTTATCATCAAATCTTCCATTCCCTTTTTCAGAAATGTATAAATATCAAACAATTCTACCAAAGCAACAGTATTCTCAGTGAGACTGTGGAGAAAGCTAAATGTTGTGGCCACTGCTTGGCTGAGACAGTACTTCTGATGCTAAGTACCACACTATGTTTGTCCAGCAGTTATTAGCTGGCATTTTTACTGGTCTTGTCCTTGAATATTCTGTGGAGTTGATTTTAATGTAGATTGTATATGGGGCATCATATGTTAGATCATTTTTGTTAACATTGATTTGGAGATGTAAAATACGTATATACTACACATACATGCACATACATATACATATATCTGTATATTTTGAAAATGTTTAAAATCATATTAAAACAGTGTATATGTACACAGAAGCACATCCATGCACTTCTGATTTATAAACTTCCCTTCCCCACTCATCAACAGAAAGCACCATAGCTCTAGGTAAAACAAGGTCACTATTTCTTTGTTTTACGTTTGCAGGTAGGTTTTGTTTGTGTACGGGACCTTTACGTCTATGAGTTAATTTTATTATCAAATCACTAGCAAGCTCAGTGAATGCAAAGAATGTTTATGAAATCAAAAGCCAGAAATTCTGGTTGTGCTAAACTTCAGAAATTATTTTATTGTAGCTCTATGGAATAACAACTCCTTATTATTTACTGTTCTTGAACAGTTTTCAGAGTGGTAGCAGTGTTAGTCTGTATCAGCAAAAAGAACAAGGAGGACTTGTGGCACCTTAGAGACTAACAAATTTATTTGAGCATCAGCTTTGTTTATTTATTTACTTATGTTCAAATACATTTGTTAGTCTCTAAGGTGCCACAAGTACTCCTCCTTCTTTTTGTTCTAGAACAAGATGTGTGAAATATTGCCATAGTTCAGTGATCATCTAGAAATATAGAATGCTACTTGTAAGTCAGTTGATTTTTTTAGCACTAGCAAAGTTTCTTGTAGTAGAAGTTCAAGGTCCCTCAACTTTTGAAAAACCTCTCTCCAAAATATAACTCAAGGCATTGGATCAAACTCTGCCATTGTTTACCTGCATGCAAATCCACTGACTTCTGTGGAGTTACATGTGTGTAAATGGAGAACAGAATTTGATTAGTTGTCTTGGAATTTCTGCAAGTACTGTATAATAATGGGGAAATGTGTGTACAGTCTTTAAAATTATTTAAAATTAGAAGTTTATTCATTAGTTTTTCTAATATACCTAATGGCAATGTAATTGATATTTGTATGTATATTTAGATAGTGAACACTAATTCTGGTTTTTGACATATTTGTGACATTTTTCAGAGGCCAGTCTTTAGATTGCCATATTGCTCTCCGCTTTCTAGCTTAGTGATAGATTGTATTAGATGGAGACACAACAAGCTGTTCAACCATTTTGTTCGGGAAGGGCCTGGTCCTGATCTGTTTGAGGTCAGTAGGAATTTGTCATTAACTCCTACAGAGCAACTATTTCCTGCTGTGGTCCAGTTGGACTGACCCAAGTTATGTAACTGAGCATAGTCACCTGAGGAGTTCTCCATTTATTTAAACATTTCTGGCATCCTTGTGCTGTTAAAACTTGATCACTTAATATGCCCTCCTGTGCTGTTTCTTCTTGTTGCTGTAACATGAAGTCATGATAATGATGATGCTATTGGAGTGATTCTCAGTGCCAGTCTTTTCACTTTGGGAACTGACTTGACCTGACATTTTATTTTTACACTGTCTCATAAAAACAACAGTTTTGAGAGAGGAGAGGCTTTTTAAAGCATGAGCCTGACGGAAAATGCATGGACGCATGTGAGCATTTTCAATCAACAGGATAGCGGTAGAGAAGCTGGACCTAATACAGCACTCCAGCAGGGGTGTTGGAAGTAGGGATGCTGGGGGTATGGCAGCACCCCCCTAACTTGAAATATTTTCCATCATACACAGGGTTTACAGTTTTGTTCAATGGTTTTCAGCACCCCCACTATACAAATTGTTCCAACGCCAGTGCACTCCAGCTTAGAGCAGCGCCAAACCTCGATCTAGATCCAAATTTTGTGAATGGTCCATCTTTGTAATGAGATTAATGAAAACTTCAAATACATATCCTCCCTCCTCTAAAATTTGGAGTATTCAAATCTACATTTTTGTGGCTTGAATCCCTCTCTCTCTTCTGTGTGTATGTGTGTGTGTATATATAAAAATATACACACAGAGAGAGAATGCCATAAGAAGCAGGACCTGGAATGGTGGTTGGGTTTGGGGTTCTTTGTTTGTTTTTTCTCTGTATAGAACTTAAAAACAAATGAATAACTATTTCAATTGTGTAAGCTATCACTTGATGGACCAAATCATGCTCCCATGGAAATCAGTGACAAAACTCCAATTGACTTCACTGAGGCCAGCATTTGTGTCCTAGAGTTTGATTGACAGCAGTGCCATTCAACATTATGATAGCTTGGTTTCCTTCAAAGCCTTTTTCTATTATGTGCATTGTGATCATTGGGAGGTAGGAAAATGTTCTGAGGATTTTGAAAAAGAAACACATTTGCAAGGGTTTTATTTTCAGCACCAGCATAATTAATATTCAAGTTCAATATGACAAAATGGTGCTAAAGAAACAGGCATCTTGAGTTTTACTTCTCGCTTTCTCGGTCATCTGAGTGGATCTGGTCAAAAATTTAATTGAAACTTTTTCAATTAAAAATTTGGTTTTCTAATAAACAATTTTTTTGCAAAAAGTGTCTGCTTCCATTGAAAATTTTACCTTTTTATGAAAAACTTGAACACCCTGAAAAACACAAAGTTTTTGATTTGGAACCATAATCTAAACATTACATTTCAGCTCAGTTCTCATTAAAATCTGTCCCCCTGAGCTCCCACGGTGCATCATAGGAGTAGTAGTTTGGGTACCTCATACCCACAATCTTCTTTATGGGCTGGACTCTATGCCCAAACTACATGTCCCATGTTGCACCATGGCTATGGGACTCTTATGGTGCATCTCAATGGTTCAGCAAGAGGGGAGATTATGGGCCTCATGTAAGAGTCCAATCAGGGATCCCAGCTCACTGAGGATAATGGCATGGCGCAAGGCATGCAAACTACAATTCCCAAGAGCCACGACTGCAGCTCAAGCAGACATGGCTCAATATCTAACTAATCCAGAATGAAACAATTCAATTAAGATGTTGACCACAAATATTTGGTTTTTCTATCTTTTTTCTATCTTCATCAAAAAGATGATTTTTCCATGGCATGTAGTACAACTATCCCAAGTTGCTTTTATTGTGGTTCAGTTTCACATGAGTGGGTTCAGGGTGAAATATTGTAGCTCTCTAGCTGAGGGTCTAGCATGTCTTAGAAAGTCATTTACCATTCAAAGCAGTGGCTCAAATATATATTTTAAGGAGTGACTTGTCCAGAAAAGGGGATTTTGACTGCTAGGATGGAATGGCAGTCTACATTTCATTCTTTTTTGTCTGAGGATAACTATTTGGTTCTAAACTGTGAGCAGTTGAAAGTGTTGTCTTTGTTGTATAATAAGCAGCAAATTGTTTAAAAGAGTAGCTTAAATCTGAGTTCTCTGGTATTGTTTTCCTTGCATTTCTTTAACTACAGTAAATCCAGGCAGATGACATCCTGATTTCTTATGATTTACAGTTGTTCTGTTCTTTCACCGTAAATCTTGGAAAAGCCTCTTGATCTTACCTTATGAAGTTGTCAGCAGCAACTCCATAGTTAAGGGTTGCATTTAGTTTTCAAAGTTGGGGTTTCAGTCTGTTTGTCATTGATTAAAGCAAATATTTGCCATAATCAAATTTAACACACCTACTGTTAGAGCACAGTTGTATATTTGTGGAACATTACAAATAAACACTTGGGACAATTTAAGATTTTGAAGAAATTTTAAAATAATTCCCTTTTGAAGAATAAGGACTGGTCTCTAACATGCTTTTATATCCCTGTAGCTTACAGTTGCCTTATTTTTAACACTTGTGTGTTTAACACACAGAGGTTAATTTAAAAAAATGAAAACAAAAATAATTATAATTCTTCATCACTATAATGATTTTTATGCCATCGAAACAAATGGATAACATTTTCACCATGATAGCCAACATATTAAAAAATGTAGCTATTAAAAGCCAACATAGAAAATGTTAGAACAGACCCTTTTGAACAGGGAAAACTGGATATCAGTAGGTTTGTGCAGAAAGACCCTGATCCTGCATCGTTAACATCAATGGGAGCTTTGCCCCTGACGTCAATGACTGGAGGATCAAGCCATGTATATTCTCTAAATGATGTGACTCCTGCAAATGCTGGACTTCAGCATGGACAAATTCATATATATACTGAATTGTGATGTTCTCTCCTAATTTATGTTGCCCCTCTTGTAAACTATGTCTCTGGTTCCTGGTCCCCATTCCCAGCTAATTCACTACAAAACTTGCTATTACATTTTCTCTGAAACACAATCCTCACTTTTTTAATTTTCTCAAACCAACATGCCAGAGCAGACTCCGGGTGCATCCTTCATCTTGCACGCCTCATAAAAACAATCTTCCGGCTGGGTCTCAGGGCCAGGGGTATTCCTAAACTCTGCAGAGAGGGGAAAGTCACTTAAGAGGAGCAAAGGATCTTGCTTTTATTAGCTTCCCATACCAGGAAGAACCACTATGTAGGGACTGGGAGCATTGCAGGGAGAACCAGACACTCCACAGGACAGGGAATTCCAGGAGGCATAGATAACTCTGGGAAACTCCTACATTTTAAAAAAATTACTATATAAAACACATTGTTAATGCTAAGCTACGGATGTTATGTAACATGAACGTTAAAGTGTATGTACAGTCACCACGGAACATTATAGTTAAGAAAGCATTTGAATGCATGGAAAGGAAAAATTATAGGAAGATCAGATATCTGACTGTCTTTTAAATAAATGTAAAAGGGAAAATATTATATTACACATTGAACAAAACCTTATTGTAAAGCTAATGAGTTGGATGGGGGGGGGGAGGGGGGTTCTGTTTCTAATAGAAGGATTGAAATGCAGAGAAAAACATGCAATTATAAACAAATTATTCTTGCAATTCTATACTGTAGCTCAGGAGAAGATTCTGACACCTTTCATGAACATCAAACACATGCAAAAATGTAATAATAATAAAATGTCCTGTTAAAATTAGTTTCTTGCCTAACCATCAGCAGTAATTTGAGTCCAGTTCAATCAATCATTTTGGCATCATCACTTCCCTCCTTCCTCTGTGTACGGCCCCATGTTAAAAAACTCTGTAGATGAAAATGAAGTAAAAAAATAATGCATTTTGCTCACCTAAGGCCCTAAAATTCCCTGGAGTGTCAGACATGGAGGAAGTAGAAAACAGTGCTAAATGCCCCGGAAATGCCAAAAGAGAGAAAGTGATAGTCCTGCAGCATCCTGTCTGGGAGCTCAGGGAAGGCTGTCTATGCCATGGCTATTCAGCTGGATCTCCACAAGGCTTGGGACAGGGAAAAGAGCGAGGGGTGGGGGTGCAGCTAAGCACCAAGGAGGTGCAGTGTAGAATAGTGCCAAAGAAACTGGCTATCTTCCCTAAAATTGGCAGTGGAATTGCTGAGTAATATAATGCTGATGAGGGAGCCGTAGGGTAACCAGACAGCAAGTGTGAAAAATTGGGACAGGGAGTGGTGGGAAATAGGAGCCTATAAAAGAAAAAGACCCAAAAATCAGGACTGTCCCTATAAAATTGGGACATCTGGTCACCCTAGAGCCATGCTGCATTGTGGGAAAGAGGACCTAATGCAGAAGGTAACCATTCAGATAACCCCAGCTTTCTTTACATATCTCAGTATCTGCAGGGATAACCCTGCTGATATAAAGGTGTCCCTAGGTGAAGAGGGCCACACCCTCAGACCCCTGCAATCAGATCCTACGGTGTAGCATTCCCTACACACAATGCAGCAATCTACAGGAAATTCTCTGAGCTGAAACTCATGGATTTCCTGGCCTTTATACAAGTTTTTGCATGTTAGCCACAGTATTATCGCTTCTTCCGTTCCATTTTCCAGCTTCCTTCTCCTGTTCTGTCCCTCCACTTCCCTTTCTCAGTGGTTCCTCTCCTCCTTTTAATCTACTCCTTTTCCCCTTCTGTTTTGCTTTTATTTGTTCTTCTAGGCTGTTTTTGTTTATTTTTTTTATTTTAAACTGAAAATGTGTACTTTTGTTTTATAAGCCATGGCAGCATTCTCTTCTTGCTCTGTGTTTTCTTCACTCTCTTCTTGTGCTATCTCTGACCTCTCATTCCTTTTATGTTATTTTTCTATCCTCCTGCTCAATTCATTCTTTGTATGCATGGTTTATTTGCATCCCCACTTCCTTCCTCGCCTTCCTTCTACTTGAATAAAGTGACCCACTGGGCAGGTATATGGGTTTTTTTTTTAAAAGTGACCTACTCAAAAATATACCTGCCTTGAGACACTGAATAAGTAGGGAATTTGAGCCTTGTAATGTAAAATACTATAAAGAATGCTGGAAATGCGAAGCACGGGTTACTGTGGACCTTTAACTTGAGTATAGGAGAGGGCACTGTGAAATACCTACAAGATAACTTCACTGCATCAATAGAATTAAACTGACCATATAACTGACCACATAAACTGACCATAAACTGACCACATAAAAACTCCCAGGAATACTTCTCCTGTTTTTTTCAATCATCAAACTATTTTCCTACAAGTAAATGTTTAATATATTTTTGAGTTTGTACCATCATATTTTTATTGCACTTTAGCATTGTTAGTTGTTCATTAACTTCTACAGCAGTTGGTTTACAGGTTTTGAGATTTTTGACAAAATGTACTGCACATTTACACTTTTTAATTAGTTAATCATTCTTCAATATTATCACTCTAGGTTTAAAACTGTAGAATTCTAAGGAGTCAGAAACCTCCAGGCTTATTTACACAAGTTACTTCTGTGTTAAGAGAGAGAGTAGACACAGACACAGGATTAATAAACTATCTTCGTTTGCTTTTAATTACCTTGTGTACTGTGCAGAGAGAATGTGGTATTTTAACAAAAATGGATATCAAGTGACAAAAAAAGAAAAAAATGTTTATTCCTAAACTGAAAGGGCTTCTTAGGAACAACTTTATGAAATTCTCAGCAAACACAAAATCTTGGCCCTTTCCAACTCCACTCAGCTTGTAACTTCTCCTGTTAAATCCTCCATGCCCACTGCCCGAACCTCTGACTCCTAAGCTACTTCTCTAAGAATCACGCTGCTTTCTATGTTTGCTTCTGGACATGCTTCCATGTGTACAAAGGACCAGGATAGGAACCATGATCTAGAGCAGGGTGGGCAAACTATGGCCCACAAGCCAAATCCAGCCCACCAGCCATTTTAATCTGGGCCTCGAGCTCCCGCTTGGGATGGGAGTCTGGAGCTTGCTCTGCTCTGGGGCTCCAGCCGGGGAGGGGGTCGGGGCCACTCTATGCAGCTCCTGGAAGCAGCGGCATGGTCCCCCTCTGGCTCCTATGCATAGGGGCAGCCAGGGGTCTCCATTCTGCATGCTGCCCCCACCCCAAGCACTGCCCCCACAGCTCCTATTGGCTGGGAACCACAGACAATTCATGCACATCCAAGTGAAGCACTTTTCCATAAGTGGGAACCACAGCCAATGGGCACTGCAGGGGTGGTCCCTGTGGATGGTGCAGCGTTCAGAGCCACCTGGCCGCACCTCCGCATAGGATCCGGAGAAGGGACATGCCACTGCTTCCGGGAGCCGCTTGAGGTAAGGACTGCCCAGAGCCTGCACCCCTGAGCCTCTCACCTTGCCCCAACCCCCTCGTCCAGCCCTGATCCCCCTCCCTCCTTCCGAACCCCTCGGTCCCAGGCTGGAGCACCCTCCTGCACCCCAAACTCCTCATGCCCAGCCCCACCCCAGCCTGGAGCCCCCTCCCACACCCTGGACTCCTCATTTCTGGCCCCACTCTGGAGCCTACACCCCTAACCAGAGCCCTCACCCCCTCCCACACCCTAACCCCAATTTTGTGAGCATTCATGACCTGCCATACAATTTCTATTCCCAGATGTGGCCCTTGGGCCAAAAAGTTTGCCCACCCCTGATCTAGAGGTTAGAGAATAGATCTGGAAATCAATTAATTCTTGACTCTATAACCTGCTTTGTCAATGAATCCCTGTGTGACCTTGTGTAAGTTACCTAACAACCTCTGTGTCTGTTTCTTCTATATAACATAAGAATAAGAATATACATACTTCACAGTGAAGTTAAGAATCTTAATTAATGTTTGTAGGGCACTTTGAAATCATTGGATAAAAGATGCTATTGAAATGTTTTGTTCTCCAAAAATACCTGTGCTGTAAAAAAATTCCCACTCTGTGTGATGATCATGCAATGTGACAAGTTGGATTTGGTTTAGCCTATAGTTCTATGTTGTAGAACACCCCAGCAGTAGGAGCAAGGCAACCTGCACAGTTTCCAGAGCCTGTAACTGCCTCTCTTTAGTTGCTTTTTCATCTGTGGAGGAGATCAGAAGCTGCAGATATCTGCTCATGCAGCTTGGTTCCTGTTTGCATAGCTACCGCTGAGCACCATTTTTTCTGGGCTAAAGAAGTGCCATGTATGTGTTACAGTGACATTCCTGAAATGAGTGGAAAAGTTACTGTATTTTTTAATTTGTACTCAATTTGGGCTGTGCTTATACAACGTCTTGAGGCTTTGATTCATTCCTACAAGTATTACCAGCAGTATTGTACTGGTTTTGTTTGTTGTAGCTCCCTCTGTTTTGTTGTGGAGTTGTGTAGAAGCCAACCCTTCCCGCTCCCTTCCCCCCCCCCCCCAAATTCAAACATTGCCTGAGTACAAATTGAAAATATCTGCCACAAACAATAAAACAGGTGGAGTTAAGCTTCACTGCCTGGTTGGCCTCCCATGACATTTTAAGTAGATCCCAGCTTTAAGATAGTAAACAAGGACTTCAAGGAGAAATCCTTGAGGAGAGAGATGTTGGCGATGAGTGTCTCACAACATATGATCACTGAGAACCAAGAAACCTTTCTCCATCCCATCCTGGGGAGCGTTTTACCAGTTGGCATGGCTTCCTTGTTCTGTTTAGTTTTCCTAACTTCATAGGAAACTGCAAGGAAATTGTGCAAATTTAAGTGGAGAAAATTCAGGACCTGAATGGATTACTTGATTTCTCCTGTGCAAAAACTGCTTGATTACTTTCTGCAGCTGTCGGTTAGATTATAGACAGCGTCTCTTATGGAGTTGTTTTGGCCTTTCATGCGTTTGGAGAAAGGAAGTTAATCTGCGTGGTTCAGATTTTTGAAATAAGAATAGCTTATTTCTTCGAAAATCTTCTATCTTCCTAATATCATGAGATAGCTATGTTGGTCTCACAAAATAGATGAGATCTCCTTTTGAACCTCACCATAACTGTGAGGTGGAATTTCTAACATGGTTAATTTTATGCTTTGTGGCAGCAACTGCAGCTCACAGGGGAAATGATCATAAGGCTTTCGGGACTCTAATCTATTTTACATAAAGTCCCACAAGGACAAGGTGATGTTACTGACTCTCCCTAGATTCCAGCCAAATGTGGCATTGGAATTACACCATAATTGCTCAGTTACTCTGCCAATATTCTTCCCAATATTCATGCTCATCCAAGTGAAGCACTTTTCCATAAGTCTGATAGCACTGTTTCATACCTTTTTGTTTTGTAGAGCAGGCAAAGTCCCAATGAGTGTCCACTTGTCTTTTTGCTTCATTTGATACAATTACACGTGGGACAATCCATGTCAAAAAGAAATATGTCCAAATGGCTTTCTGAACTCAATGGCTCATTATTATGCTTTGGCAGGCCGACAGTACAGTCACTTTAAGCCATATTTAGTAGGAGGCAAATTGCAAGTATCACCGCCTCCAGTTGGTTCCTATCCAAGAGAGTTGTAAGGCAGCCACATGGAGCTCTGTGCATACATTTATGCAACAATCTGACTTGGACTCAGCATCATGACCATAGTGCAAGATGGTATTACAGAACCTGTTTCCAAGTCAGGAATAATCCAATTCTCCCAGCACCTTGCTTCAAATTTGTATTTCCCATTAAAATGGTTCTATTGCTACTTACATACTTACAGTGATTTCCCTTTGTACATCTTATGTCAGTATTTTTCAAAGACATCTTTGGAGCTTTTTAATATCCACTGAGTGGTCATTTATTACACCAGGTATCTTTTCAAGAAAAAGTTAATTACTCTGCTTTTATTCTTGTTCTCTGAAGATATATAATTACATTGGATTACTATTCACTCTGACACATTTCTTCAGAGTGGGAGAGAAAATTTTTTTCTCCTATCCCATCTTGTCTTTCTATTTTGTCCTGTTTATTTCAGAGGGGACTAATGGTAGGTAATTACAAGCTATTAAAAGTCTATACAGGCAAATTTACATTTCCTGTTAGTTGTCGATCTACTTATTTAAAACTTAGAAGTCAAATCCTAGCTATCGTATCCAACAGGTTATCATAAGTCCAAATGGCTTTCTGAACTCCAAAGCTCCAATGTTTCCTTGTGGCACCTAAAAATCTGCAGAGGCTAAGTACTACAAACAAGTAAATTTTATTTTTGTTCTCTGATGGGCTAGTTCCTCCTTTTCTGTGACTGTGGCTGAACAAAAGAAAAGTACTTTAATTTACAATGCAGTCCTACTCTGAAAAATGATTATGAAAAACTATTATCTGTATGATGATGATGACCACCTTACTTACCACAGCTGCTCCCTGTGTGTATTGAGAATACTAGCTGATTATTTTTCTGACCAAAGAAGTGTGCACGACTTTTTATTCCTGCAAAGCCAGCACAACTATGGAAGAATGAGCTTGGATTCTGTTGTGATTCATGCATTCTCAATGGAAATCATAACCAAATATTTTCAAACTTGGGTGCCAAAGTTATTGCCCATGTTCTAACGGTAAAGACAAATTCTGCCCTCGTTTACACTTGTGTAACCCCATAGTCTTCAGTGGAGGTGTACATGTGTAACTGACAGTAGATTTTGGCCTGAATAACCCTTATGACAAATGACACATGAGCCAGAAAATGCCTCCTCCCCCACCCCGCCCCCTCATCTATCAGATTCAAAGTTACATTTTGAGGGAGAAAAATAATCTAATTACTAGAAAACTGAGATAAATTGTTAAAAATGTTAATCGGCAAGAAAAGAAACATGGCACCTCAGGATGCCATTTTTGAAGAGTAACCATATAGCATAAATCAGTTTTTCAGTGTGTAAGCGCCTTCTTAAAGACAAGGATATGTTTAATAACTTAATTGCTTGCTAGTTTAGCAAACTTGTTTTGCATTTGGAATTATCTATAATGGCCTTAGCTCTTTTTCGGAAGATTTTTTCCCCATCTTGTATATAACTTACTTTATTTCATACATAACTTTTTTTGCCACAGTTCACATAAGCAGTTTCAGCTGGTATGATAGTCTTTAGATCCAGTCCTAAATTTTTCGAGTACTATTACTGTAAGCCAGTTGTTCTCAACCAGGGGCGCACATACCCCTGGGGTTACGTAGAGGTCTTCCAGGGGGTACATTAGCTCATCTAGATTTTTGCCTAATTTTACAACAGGTTACATAAAAAGCATTAGTGAAGTCAGAACAAACTAAAATTTCATACAGACAATGACTTGTTTATACTCTTCTATATACTGTACACTAAAATGTAAATATAATATTTATATTCCAATTGCTTTATGTTATAATAATATGGTAAAAATGAGAAAGTAAGCAATTTTACAGTACTTGTGAGTTGCGATACTTTTGTATTTTTATGTGTGACTTTGTAAGCAATTAGTTTTGAAGTGAGGTGAAACTTGGGAGTATGCAAGACAAATCAAACTCCTAAAACAGGTTCAGTAGTTTGGAGAGGTTGAGAGCCACTGCTGTAAGCTGTTAAACAGGTGTCAATAGTCTACTTGTAGGATGGCAGCATTTCTGTGGTTTGTGTATCATTTGTTTGTGTATAGTTTCTGAGGAACTTTGAAATAATTTAGGATAAAATGTAAGTTGGTAATATCATTATATTACAGTATACTTTTTTTTGCTTTGTACCTATTTCTTAGTTCAGCTGCAACAGTTAGCTGTTTAAGTTCAGTAATTAAAACAAAAGATAGTATTGTGCCAAGTACTGCAATGATGATTCAAAATATTCGAATAATAAGTATTGAACAAAAGAAATAAATAGGGGGTAACACTGTATAACTTTCCCCTTTAGTCCCAGGGCAACCGCTGAACTTCAAAGCAGAACCTGAATCTGAAACAAGCATATTACTTTCTTGGACCCCTCCCCGCTCTGACACTATTTCCAGCTATGAACTGGTTTACAAAGATGGGGACCAGGGTGAAGAGGTAAATGAACATTTACTCACCTTTTTTTTTTTAATGGAATAAGACATGAAAGGCTGCAATGGTTTAGAAGTACAAGCTTAGCTGATTTCCTGTTATATGAGAATATTGACATTAAATGGTTTGTCTGGCTATGCCGAAAGAATGACAGGAGACATTAGATATGGGTTTAATCAGGCCGCAACTTTATTATTAGATGTCTGGGACTAACCCGGCGGATAAAATGTGTAGTGCAGGTGAAAACCCCCACAATTCGCGGGCGGGGGGGCGAGAGGTGAGTGCTTTTTTTAGCGTCCCCTCCCATCCCCCTTTCCGTTTATGTCCATCCAGCAAATCCACTGCTGGGACCCTCCAATTCCAGCTAATTCTGGGGGGGGCTTACACCAGCTCCCTCTAGCAATTCCCTTGCCGAGACCTTACCGACCACCCCCACCCCCCTCGTAGGAGGGGTTAAGATGGACTATAATGATGGGGAGGTTGGCTCCCTGCTCTGCCAATCAGAGGAGTCCCGAACTTCTCCTGGCTTGCTCAATTACCAAGCACCTCTCATTATTTCCTTTTCCAAGCCATTTATTCGTTCTTTTGTGCCTTAATTTATGGAGTACCTGCACTGAACATCCGCTGTACACTTAAATAAAGAGTTGTGACATATGGCCTACTGCCCATCATGCAATGCATGAACAGAGCCCACCTGAACCTGCTGTGAGGAAGGTGAACCCCCCCCGCCCCCCCTCCACTGCACCTGGCCAATATGGTGGTAAGGGAAAAATTCCTTCCCAGCCCCCCTTAACGGGGCAGCTAGCATAATGCCCACAGCAGATATAGCTAAACACCAGGCATATTTCTGACCTAAATAGGGAGGGAGGGTGGGTGCTAACCAGCTTGTTCCAAGTGAATGAGGGGAGGGGCCAGGCCCAGCTGACCTTTTTAAACCTCTCATTCCTAGGTGTCAGAGGAACAGCCGTGTTAGTCTGTATTCGCAAAAAGAAAAGGAGTACTTGTGGCACCTTAGAGACTAACCAATTTATTTGAGCATGAGCTTTCGTGAGCTACAGCTCACTTCATCATCTGATGAAGTGAGCTGTAGCTCACGAAAGCTCATGCTCAAATAAATTGGTTAGTCTCTAAGGTGCCACAAGTACTCCTTTTCTCATTCCTAGGTGGTGATTCATCCACCATGCTGACTGTTTTTCCAGCAGTTTTACATCTCCCCTCTTCCCCCAAGCCAGAAAGCATTGTCCTCTTCTCCCGGCCAGCCAGACAACGCCCCCGCCCCCTCCCCCCCCCACACACACACAACATACAACACACTTAAAGTGCAGAGTGGTGATTGTTAAACGGAGCAACCAGCTTGATGGCAGATTCTGAGCACTGTTACCAGCAGGCTCTGTGGCTACTGGACATGGGAAGCTTTATGGGTGTTCATGGAAAGGCAAGCATGGAGGTTGCTACCAGTTCCAAAGGGGTAAAGCTAGTTGAGGCTGTCCAAAACTGTACTGCCTCCAGGGCATGGAGTTGACAGACTTTGCCTGGCTCTTAGGAATGACACAGGAAGAAATTCCAGCCCCATTGCAGTTAATGGGGCCAGGATTTCACCCATAATGAATAGTTGTTTCTGTTAGTCAATTAATGAGAATCTTTTAAAACATGGTAATTGGTACTTTTCAGTGTGCTTCATGAAGAAAATACATTATTTCTAATCATAAGATGCCTTTTTTAGATGTTGTTTGCTCTTTATAAACAATTAGCATTTTAAATGTTTCTTTGGCTACACTAAATCATTCTTTTTAAAAAATAAAGTCTCTTTTTATTTTTTCTGTTCAATTGTATAAAGCTGATTTCCAATGCAAAGAATGAGAGTGGTGATCTCAGGAGACAGCGGGAGAGTGCTAGATATGTCAGTGCCCTCCTGCGTCACTATCTTGTTGCTGTTTTGGGAATACAGCAAAGCTGGTTGCTACTTCACTGAGTTTAGATTTATAGAAGTTCTTCACATGTACTGAAGACATGTAAGCACACACTGAGCAACTGAAAAGACTGCTAAGAGGAGAGTTCCCAGATCTATCTTTTAATTCCATATGAGATATATGCCCCTACCTAAACTTGCACTACATCCTGATCATAGGTCCTTGATAATATTTATAGCTTTAGAAGAATTTGCTTCTTAAGATTTTGAATGCAAATCTAACTACAGGCTAGCCTTAACTCCAAGATCACCCATCCCACAAAAGTCCAATTTCACTGGAGTGAGAAGTACATGTAGATAAGTAGATGAGGCTCTACTCATCTGTCAGTGTCCAAATATTCTTTTAAAATTTGAACACAATTATTTAACTCCTTTTAAACTGTAAAACAAAATTTCTCCCTAGCAGCTTGATACATTGAACTGCTTATTTTAAAAATTAATTTTTCATTATTTATTTATTGTGGATAATAGATTCACTTTCCTTTCATTGTTTGGTTCAGATTGCTTTGTTTAAAATGCTACATTCACATTTTTAAAAGAAGTTTTAAACAAATTAATCCCATTGATGATGATGTTATCAGTGTCTCAGAGGGGCTCTTCTCCTTAGACAACATTCTGAATAAGTATCTTTGGATATTTATCAATACGTCCAGTTCTCTTATTGCTTACCTTTAGCAACGTGTTTCTGTTGAGCCAACTACATCTTACCGCCTGCAAAGCCTGAAGCCAAACAGCTTGTACTACTTCCGTCTGGCTGCACGCTCTCCACAGGGCCTGGGTGCTTCAACTGCAGAAATCTCAGCAAGAACCATGCAGTCAAGTAGGTGTCTCTCCTTGCTTGCTTTATTTTGCTCCTTCTATCTACTGAGCAGACACAGCCAGATAAGTCAGTAAGACAGCAATAGAGAGCAAGAGTCTCAGTAACATGACAGCAAGACAGTGCTTAAGTTATATATTTATAATAGATAGGCTTAGGAGAATTGTTTTTGAATTATTATTGGCTTTTGCATATCCTTAGGAGAAGAAGCAGAACATCTTCAGAATGTCTAAAGAGACAACACTATGATGAAATCTGTATAGCTTCTAGGTGCACCACGAGGCATACTAATGATCCTCCATGCATGGCATGCCTCCTATACAGTCCTGGAGCCTTAAAATTCCACTGGTCCAGCCTGGTCATTTCCTCCTCCACAGTGTGAATTCCATAAAATTCCTTTTATCCAGACACTCCCTTCCTACAGAACATGTACATTTGAAGGCTCCAGGACTGTATGCACTAACAGGCATGCTGATAACTATGGTTATTCTTTCTAAGTTTTGCCTAATTTTTTTTTTGACCAATCTTTGGAAGGTGGGCACCTGAGTTTTATAAGTAATTTTGACACACACAAGAAAACGACATTCTATTGGCTGTTCATGTAAATAATAAGAGTAATTTATAGAGCTTATCTGAAAAAAAAAAAAACCTGACGGGAATTCATATAGGAATTTAAAAACATGTAAATTAAAACTTAACTAAAGGGATCTTCTTCAGGTACTGAAGAATTGTATCCCAAAGAGTTGATATAATCAGCTGAAATTTACTTTGTGTAATTCTTTAGCTTTTCTGCTCCATTTTCAAACTGTATTCCATCATGTATTTAAATTTTCTATAGGCTGATTGGTTCATTACTTTTAGTGAAGTAAGGTTATTTAAACGAATACTGCAAAGCCTCATTGAAATTCTGGTTTGAGTCAGTCAGCTCGAGCAATTGTATTTATACTGTCATGCTTTGCTAGTGTTTGATGAGATATTAGTAACAATTAAGGTACCTGAAGAACTGTTGCTCTAGAGTTTGAGTGTTGTGAGTAATGTGAACTTCCTGAGGCATGTCTGTGGCATTTTAAATAAACACAAAGGACCCAATTATGCTGTCATTTGTGCAGCCCTTATCCAAGCATCAAGCATAAGGTCGTGGGACACTGTCATTTTAATTATGCAAAATCAGTATTTTGATATAGAAGATTTCCATTTCCTGGTTATGTAAGAATAAAGTAAATGGGACAGGGCCAGCATGATGACATTACACTGTGTGTAGCCTTTTTTATTTTACATATTCAGATAATACATGAAAAAATGCAAAGGTTATATATGAAAAGAAAGTAGTCAGACTTTTGTAAGAGATCCCATTGAAATCAATCACAAACTTCCAATTTACATCCATGGTATATGATCAGACCTAATAGATTTGCTTACTAGATTGCAGATGGTGTAAAAATCATCTTGCAAAATAAAGGAGAAATTGCATTTTAAAAAACGATTACACAAGATAGAATGGTTTGCATTTATTTTAATATAATGATTTAAAAAAATTAGAAATCTCTCAGGGATACAGCAGAAATATTCTCTAGAGTTTTTTGTAACCTTCATTCTTGGCTTCAGAGAAAGCTGCTACAGGGATATCTGTCTGTCAGTATGATATCCTGAAGGAGTCTTTTCATTTCCTTTTATACTTCCTGCACAGATTCATGCTCTGTAGCGTAATGACCAGAATATCCTGTGTAGTTGATTTGTACCTTGATCATTGACATTTTTTTTAAATAAAAAAGCTAATCTATCCCTTCAACTCCTCCAGATGCTGGTACATTCTCACTTATTTTCCCCCAAGAAGGGTAGAATGCCACACTGAGGAACATCAATTGATCCACACAGAAGATCTGTGAGGAACCAAAAGACACATGTGTAACTGCAGTAGGTCACAGCAAGGCCCTATAACTCTTCAGCTTCTTTAATTATCTTTGATATGCCAAGAAGTAGTACCAAAAATCCATTTGTTTTTCCTTTAAGGATATGGGGGAGAAACTAGATTTCACACACACACACAATCACACACACAAAATGGGCAAGCACTTTAGCTGTCTTCTTTATACGAGCTATATTTGATCTAAATGATGGGTGCTCATGTGAAGTAAGATACAGTATAAATTAGGAGCTTTGTATCTTTGTGCTTTGTTTTGCTAGGAAAGTCTTTTAGTAAGATTTAATAGCTATTTTGCTGACAAAATGTGCGGAGGTGGTAGTTTATTGAAATTATCAAAAAAATAGCTGGTAGGATTTAATTCGTCACTAGCAAAGGTGTCTCCAAGAGGAGTTAAAAAATATAACTGAGAGCTGATCTAGGGTAAGTACAAGGTACAGTCAGAATCAACAAGCCTGTCACTTTTTGTCCTGGTAGGTAAACCTTTGACTAAGATTTTCTTCATCTTCTATTGACTTTGCATGCTTTTACACTATGTTGGCTACAATAAATGTTTAAATAAATGCTTTCCATTTAAACATTATTTGTAGTCGACTTGATCTAGGCAGACTCAGTTGTAAAAAGAAAATTAAAAATACAATCTTTTTGTGGGGAGGGACAGGAGGGAAGTTTCAAAGGGGCTGGGAGTTTCTCAAGCAATTTCTAGCAATTATTGCAAGTTATCTGGAATATAGTGTAAGAGAAAAAAACTATTTGATGAATGTAAGACTGACTGTACAGTATAGGTTAAAATTTGGCAAGAAATACATACATAAAATAATCATTTAAAATGTCCTAACTTGCACTAATTGCAGACATTACAAGGGTAGATGAATAGACATATAAAAGCATCATGTTTTGTTTTTATTTGAAGAAGAATTTTAATTGCAGGTACGTAATATTATTTTGAGGCTTCATTTTCATGTATTGCCCCCACATCCTTTTTCATCATTTAGTTGGTTTATTCATTTTTAATTTCTTCACTTTAATAAGCCAAGGTGCATAAGATTATCTGATGTTTTGCTTTTTAAGTTTCTATGGCTTTTTTTTTTGGTTTGGTTGCCCTTTTTATTTATTTTTATTTTTTCTTTTGTTCATGTTTTTTTTTCAACCACTCCTATCCTTTCACTCAAATCCTCCTCTAACCCACTACTGAAATTAGAGCCATCAGCTCCTCCTCAAGACATTAGTTGCACCAGCCCCAGCTCCACTAGCATTTTGGTAAGTTGGCAACCTCCACCGGTGGAAAAACAGAATGGCATTATCACAGAATATTCAATCAAGTACATTGGGATTGATGGGGAAGATGACAAGCCCCATGAAATTTTGGGAATTGCTTCGGACACTACTCAGTATCTTTTGGAACAGTTGGAAAAATGGACTGAATACCGGATCTCTGTAACTGCCCACACTGATGTCGGACCTGGCCCAGAGAGCTTATCAGTATTGATTCGGACAGATGAAGATGGTATGTTGCCTCCACTACATCCGTTTGCACCTCTATGACTCTCTCTCGATCTGCTGTCTTTGTATAGGCTAACAGTATTCCTTTTTTCCCCCTGCTCCTCTTTCCCCCAAAATTGCTGTTACTGTCACCATTTGATTGTTTTAAGCAAAGGTCTACCTTTGCTACATCAGTTTTGAATTCTTCTTTAAACACAAAGTTTGTTTGTTTGTTTTTGAACAAGTTGAAACTGCTACCCCTTGGAACCTACCCAGGTTGCTCTTTCTCCCACTCCTCATCTATTAAAAAAATCACAGATCTCATGGGGGGAAATCTTTCTGCATTTTTCTTGACTTTTTTTTTTTAACTCTTCTGTCTGATGAGCTTATGTCTTTGATTTTTAAAAATGGCCTTCTTGTTCTTTGGTGCATTTAAAAAAAAAATCTTTTGGAAAACTGATGCTCTACATATTTTTATTTTAAATATCTAGGTTGTCAAATGTCTTCCATATCCGAATAGAACAGAAGATGTCCCAATTATCAACCAGCTTTTTGTTCCATTGCAAAAAACCCAAACCCAAAACAAAAGGGAACTTTTTTTTTAAATCTTTTGGTTTTTTTTATTATTATTATTTCAATTACAAAATATCTCTTTGTACTTTAATGCTTTGAATCGCAAAGCATCTTCCTTGGCTTTTGTACATTTTTACATGTTTTTCTATTTCTCTAATACTCTTTTTTCTTCCATTTTTTGCATCAGTCATGTTTTTTGATCTTTTCACTGAAAGGTAGAGCAGATTGGTTGAGCATTTTCATTTGTTGAACAATTTGTATTCTTCAAAGAAAACATAGTGGGTCTGCCCTTAAAGAGAGAGAGAGAGAAAGAAAAAGACTCTGAATGGGTGAGACAGGTGCCTGTAATTCTGTTTTATCCAATGATGTTGTTCCAGTTCCTAGTGGTCCTCCTCGCAAAGTCGAGGTAGAGGCTGTCAACTCTACCTCTGTTAAAGTGTCATGGCGCTCACCTGTACCCAATAAGCAGCATGGTCAGATCCGAGGATACCAGGTTCATTATGTGAGGATGGAAAATGGCGAGCCAAAGGGTCAACCCATGCTGAAGGATGTCATGCTGGCTGATGCACAGGTAACTAGATTATTTTCTATTCTGTTTATAGGCTTCAGTAAAAATGCTGCATTTACAAAATACATATAAATAACTATCCATATTTTTTCCCCTCCACTTTGGCCTACAAGCTGACATGTTTTATTTCCATCTTAATAGGTTCTCCAGAATGGTTATGTTTACGGTTTCTTGTGCCAAATTCAGGCAGCCTGTGTATGCATACATAGGGGAAGAACCAGCTAAGTTTAGTGCAATTCTTTGTAACCATCTACAGGCTCCCCTAAACCCACAGACTTCATTATCTGCATCCTCTGGAAGAGTGCCAAAGGGCATCTGGGCAGGTCATAGTCAGTGCCTTTTAGCATGTGTGGTGTCTGGTCCAGCCACCAGCTATTTCACACAGATAACTCCTGTTCCTGGGTGGAATAATCTGTTCAATGTTTTAGCGTCGGAACCAGAAGTAGGCAGATTAGATCCCTGCTTTGGCACATTTAGTCCTGCCTTGAAAGCATTAGTGTGTTCCCATCTCACCACTCTTATCAAACAAGGCCTGAATATTGTGTCATAGTTTTGGAACTCACTCATGTGTTTAAATTGCACAATACATCATTCAAATCAATAACTATCAAGTAAAATAAGAAGTCTGTTTTAAAAATTTAAGGTTGCTTCTGGTGCAAAATGCAGATGCTGAGAAAGTGGTTTGGTCTGTTTTACAAATCATGGCATGTGACAGAGAAATCTCTGTTCTGGGGCATGTATTTGATCACATCAAGATCAAAAGAACTTCTAATATTAGGATTCTAATGGTAGGGCAAACTTGTTCTTTGTGGATTTGGAGATTACCTGAATTATGCCACTGAGGTATACGCCTAAGGGAAAGCTATAAATGTTTGCACACCTCTCACAGCCTGGGCTCATTTTGTATATGAATAATGGGAAGTCATCAGATATTATCACCTTCATTGAAAGTAAAAAGTTAAATCTTAACTAGTTCTGTGTTTCATGTTAGTAAATGATGGCAACTCTCCCACCCCCAGATTTAATAGATAACTTGAAACTCTTTATATTCATTTTGTGGGGGACTGATCTCTTGTCCCTTCAATTTTGTTGATATGCCTATTTAAACAGTAATGTGCCAGCTCTCAAGAGGTCCATTTTCTTGTTTTACATCTTTATGTATTTATTTATTTGGCAAAAAAATTGTGCTCTCACAGTTTAAAGAGAATGAACCATAAATGCCTGTGGTTTATTATAAATTTGCAATTATGAGTGTGGCTGGGGTCCTAGTGGGGAGCCAGCTGTGGTCACTCAATTAGGGTGAACTGCAAAAAATAGGACCGACAATCCCCATAAAGCTGGTGGATATTCCAATACTTAAATTTACCAAGCCAGCATAAAACAGCTTCTTTATTATCTTACTGGTTACTCAGAAGTCCAAATAACACAGTTCCCTTAAAGTGATCCAGCCTCAGGCCTCCATCCAGGTACCCACGTCAAATATGATGAACATTTCTGTAAATCTTATTTCATCATATAAAAGAAAAGGTTCTACTCATCCCAAAGGATCGGACACATTACCTCCCAGGTTAATGAATGTTTCAGATCTTACCCAAATACATGCCACAGACAATTCTTATTAACTAAACTAAAATGTATTAAAAAAAAAAGAGAGAGTATGGTTAAAAGATCATTATACATACAGACATGAGTTCAGTTAATTGAGATTCAGATTCATAATAGAGACGGTGAGCTTTGTAGTTGCAAAGAGTTCCTTTAAAATTCAGTTCATAGGTCATAGTCCAAATCTCATATTCAGGGCGTATCAGCATAACTGAGACTCAGTCTTGCAACTCAGACTTCCCCTGATGAAGTCTAAGTAGATCTGAGATGACAGAATCAAGGCCCAAGGATCTTTTATACAATTTCATGTCCTCTTTAACAAGTTGGGATTTCCTCTGGGAACAAAAGGTAATTTGGATAACTTTGAAGGAGGTCCATCCACCAGTACTTAGCTATACAAATTAACATAAGGCCATTTGTTGTTCCTCCACAATTCACAGTACATTTCAAAGAGAGATTAATACTGAGATATCCTGTGTTTACAATCCATTTAAATGCTAGGATCTTCTTTTGACCTCTGAATTATCAGAATATAGCATAGACAGGGGCTGTTGATTACATTGTCCACCTATTCATACATACACAAATTTACACACCTGTAAATACACAAAAACACAAACATTATCTCCCCACATGTCTTTTGAGGGTTATTTATTTTGCAGGACGTTTAACCCTTTCTAGCCATGCATCACAACGAGAAAGAAAACGATCATCCTCTGAGCTTCAATTCTCCCTTTCTCTTGCTCAGAGATCTGCTTTCATGCTCTGTGTGGCCTCAGTTCCGACTCCATTTTAAACTGGAGAAGGTGGAGAGAAAGAGTGTATGCAATACTGGCACCCAAACACCATCCATGCCAAAGCCAAACTTGCTCATTTGTAGGTATCTTTAGGGTTTGGCTCTTAATTGCTAGTTCCCCCGTCGGCTCATTCTAACCCCACTCACATTTATTTCCCTGAATGTGTGTTCTCTTGGCATATGCAGTGAAAAACCAAATGATGGTAACAGAGCTTCATTACTTCATTTCAAGTATGTATACATGTTTCAGTTATGAATCTAAATAGGGGCACTGATGTAATTTGGACAGGCTAAATTGAAATGAAAATGAATGTAGCCTTGTAACATAGGATTAGAAAAACAGGCAGCCTTTCATTCTATATCAGTGGCGTTCATTAAATACAGTCATAAAATATTACTGAGCAATAATTGCATTCCGTACCAGGGAATATGTCGTTCTTTTACCCTTCAAGGAAAGAAAAGTTACAATTTTTGTACCACCCACGGTAATAAATATGGAACTGAAAATGCCCAGTCTCATTTCATTAACCTGATTTCAAAGGCCATTTGATTTTGCCAGCCAGTTTTTGGAGATTTTTCTTTTTTGTTTTGTTCTTTTAATTTATTTTTACTAAGAACAACAAAATTTCCTCAACCAGGCTACAAACCTCTCTTCATTTCTCTTGTTTTTCTTTCCACCATTCTTTACTCTCAATCAGTGGGAATATGATGATACTGCTGAACATGTGAGTAGTTGTTGACTGGTCAGACAAAAAGTGTGTGTTGGTTTTTTTTAACCTCTTTCTGTTTTGTAAATGTTTTTGTCATTTGCATAAATGCATGAACTAACACATTATTGAAATTTTCCTCACTTTTTTTTTTCTTTGTTTTGTTCTGTGAGTTTGGCATGGTGCTGAAATGTACAACATTGTTTTGTGGTTTGATGGCTGTAACTAACTTTGCCTGGCAATGCAACCAAAGAAACTATGCTTTAAAAGAAGGTATTACAGAAAGAAAACCAAAACAGTTTGGATTTGCCTAGTAGTTAATCACCCCTTGAGGTTTTGTTGTATTCAGTATGTAGTGTGCTGCAGAAGTACAAGTTCATCTTTCTTTTTGTTTGAAACATACATCTGTTTTGTACACTTCCCAATCGAACCAAGAAAGGCAAACATCCCACAGTATTTATGGCCTAAGTAACGTGTTTATTACATTCAAATTGCCTTTTTAAATGACACTACTGTATGCATTTATTTATACTTGCATACAGTAGAATACACTGTACTCCAAATGAGGCTAGTGTGTTAATCATTATTTAAAAGAAAACTGTCATTTGTTTTGCTTTTATAGTTTTAAGTCATCACCATCATTTGTAATTGCCTTTTGAAAGACTGAAAGTGAAATGTCTTTGCAAGTGAATTTTCAGATTTGTTCTTTTTTATTGGAAACATTTCACCCATCCCTTCTCATTATTACCTAGAAATTTTGGTACTACTAACAAGTCACTGAAAATATATGGCCAGATTTTAATTTCATCTGTACAGTGTTCCTATCCTCATATTTTGAAAAATCCATTTACTGTGGACAGTTGGGCCCATAATTTTGCTGTTTACTTCTATGGTTGTTGCATTTGAAGATTACATGATTGCACATTTGCTATTTGTTCTTGACATCGAAGTGTGCCATTCCTTTCGCAATGCTTAAAATTAGTGTGAATCGATTCAGCCACAGAGAATTGAGAAGGAGTGCGGGTTAGTGGTTACGACTGAGAACTGGAAGCCATGATAACTGTGTGACTTTGGACAAAATAGACTTCTCTGTTCTTCAGTTTACCCATGAATCAGCAACAGACTAATAATGCTTATCTGCCTGATTGATGTATCAAGACAAAACTTTCTCTTGCTGCCTTTAGAGCAAGAACAAGTCTTTATTTCAGGTGGCCTCCATGTGTATGTATATGTGTGAATGAAAAGGTCTCTTTTTGTGTGTGTGTGTGTGTGTGTGTGTGTGTGCATATACTACACCCTGTTCTTTGTATTGGTTGAGAATTGATCCCTTCTGTGACTGGTGTACTTTGCCTGAGAGCTCTGGGGTTTGCTCTAACAATGCTGATTGGGTGGTTCTTTGAGATTTTGAGTAGATAACAATTTGTAAAGCACTTTGTGATCCCTGGATGAACAGTGTTGTAACAAGTACAAGTTGTTGTGAAATTTATATGAAGGCAAATAGTGTTTCTGGTGGACTGTACTTAGTGTATTTTGAAATAGCTTTAAAAGTGTGGGTAAAACTGGAGCTCTCTGACTTATTGCTGGTGATTTCATACCTAAGTCAATAATGGCCAGTAAACTACTAGGTCAAACTGTGTTTCTTATTTCTCCACTTGCATTAATTTCACAATAGCGATAAGACTCTCCAGGCAATGCATTTCAGGATGATGATTACACTCATCACATCATTCGGTCTTTGGCCTAAGCCATATAAAACTACCTGAAGCATGCTACTTAGAAATACCCTGTCTGTTTTACTTTAAAAAGCTGAAACATACTGCATTACAGAGTGTCACACTCATGAAACATTCTTCTGATACGCTCCAATGTGTATCTTCATTACAGGTTGCACAAAAGCATATGCACTTTATGTGATATGTAGCAATTGACTAGATTATTCTGCACTTTCTTAGTAAGGAATGAATTTTTAATATGTGTTCTTGTTGTTTTATTTTATCTCAGGAAATGATCATTTCTGGACTACAGCCTGAAACTACATACTCCCTCACTGTGACAGCCTACACAACAAAAGGAGATGGAGCACGTAGCAAGCCCAAACTAGTGTCTACCACTGGTGCAGGTAATATTTGGATACCCCTTTATCGCTGAATTGGCTGTCTCTCAACTTGCAATACTTGTTTTGATACACCTGCTGTATGGAAACTGTCTCTAGTGCAAATGAAGGTGTTTGTAGGACACAGGGAGCGTTTGGTTAGTAAGCAGATGGAGCTTTCTTCATTTGAGCCAAAAAATGGAGCCAGTCCACATCCTAGTCCCTTCCTAAATTCATAATGTAGCAGAAAAATGCTGTTTTAACTATAAACCTACTGCTAGATAATCTCTCTCCTACACCCCACAATATATTTTATAAGCAAGGGGAAAATCAGCAAGTGGGAAAAGGAGGATTGTCCTGACAAATGCCAACGAATCAGAGTAGACTGCAGGAAGCAGGAGCAAGAAATGTTCTGCCAAATGGACAGCACCCTCCTCTCCCCCATCCCACCACAAAAAACCTTTGTGAGGAACCAGACATTTAAAATTTGAGTTCCCATAGTAAAGGAGAAAGGCAGTCTTATTTTTCTTACAAATGTTCATTTTCTTGGTTTTATAACATGGCCATAAAAACACTCCATACCTATCGTGATAAATCGTAACAGCCCTTTAATGCTATTATAAACTATCATAACAATAATCTATGGATTATGTAACTGTGGAAAGTCAAACTATATATATATGTTATAACTACCCAGACTGAGCTTTTCAAAGCAGTCTAGTGGGTTTAGAAACACAACTTCAATAATTTCAGTGGCAGATATAGCCATATCTCCTAGACTATTTAGGAAAATCTCAACTGTAGTGAATAGATTGATCATGTAGTTGCATTCCAGCTTCTGCAGTATCTTCCATTCATTACTCGTGACTAATATCTGTTGGATATATTTTATCGAGCTCTACCTCTCCAATGAACTCTAGTAGTTCAGACAAAATGCAATCCACATCTGGACCCCTTCTAGTTCTGGTGTAAGTAAAAGCAAAACTTGATGCATAACGTTTTCCAAAACTCAGTTCACAGCTCTAATAAACACAGTAATTTCAATGATATTTTGATTAATGAAATTCATTCTAGTCTCTAACTATATTTGTATGATATGGAATGATAGAAGCAAAACTTCCAGCTTCAGCTGGTGGTGTCATCATTGACCATAGAAGGGCACTATCAACTTTGACTGTCCCAAAATTTTCTGCCCCTCTCCTTTTAAAAAAAAAAAGAAGAAAAAATAAACTCTCCAGTCACTTGAAAAAAATCTATAACCTCTCCAAAACAAAGGCTGTAATGGAACTCCTCTGCTGCATGACCTTCCAAGAACAAACCGAGAGCCCCATATTGACTTACATCACTGGCATTGTCCCTTTACTCAACTTGATGCCATGGCAATCTAGTAAATGTCCACACCTACCAGCCCACAGTCTTCTGCACAAACGGGAACTCAGCATTTTGCTGCTCCATATGTTTTTTTCCCTAAATGAATACCTATTCAGACACTATGTTAGACCTGGCTATGGTTTATCATCTGTAGTTAAGGAGGATTCTCATATAGGTGTTTAAAAAAGGGAGTGATAAGCATACAGACAGATTTCAGACCCTGCCTTTTCACAAGAATGGAGCAGGCAGATAGAGGAATGATGCACTTGTACTTTCCCAAACTCACACACCAAAGCAAAGCTAATAATTCTAATTTAAGGCCTGTCAACTGTTGACAGCTTTCATTTAACTGGGGGCTTCTACAAAGGAACTGTCTAAAAATACTACAAAACAAATTAAAGGCCTGACTCACTACTCTCATTTAGACTTGTTTTAAAATAGGTATCTCCATTAAAGTCAGTTGAGTTACATCACTGTAAAACTAGTGTTCCTGGGAGGAAAATTGGACTCTAAATGTTTCCCAATGAAAACTCACCATATGTGGAAAACTACTTTAAGGCAGGTATGAACCAGTTGGTGATATTAACTGTTTTACTATGTCTAGTTAGTATTTAAAAAACATAGTTTATATTTATATGCAGGGAAGGCTTGCAAAGTTTATTTCACAAGTGTGAGCCTCCAGTAACCTCAGTTGATAGTGTGGTAATGGTATTTGGCTAAGGTCTCCATTCCAGAATATACTTTCCATACTATATTCAGTTTCCTGTTTTATATCCATTGTTAGTATCAGTAATCATATTTCTATAAAGTCTTTATACAAACAAGTTACTGTCACAAGTCAAAGTATTTAAATATTTCTTCATGATTAAAATAATACCCTTGCCAGTAGCTCGAAAAAAAGTGTCTTCAGCTTTATTGGTACCTATGATAGCCATATAAATTGTTTTTACAGCTATGTATTTTACAGTTTATCATGAATTGCAAAAGTGCAGTGCAGCTGAATTTTACTAATGCACACTTCACTAACTGCATACCTCATTATTTGCATACAAAAGCTGTCAATCTTCCTTCACTTCTCTGCAAAGATTTGATAACAGCTTGCTCTAGCGAGGTCTCATATTACGAAGATTTCATTCATTGTATCAAACATGATGCGGAACTTCTACTGATGTACTACAAAGTATCACCATATATAACTAAGACAAAACTAGATATATCAAATGAACAAAGTACACTCAGAGTCATTATACTCACTATATATAGATAGATAGATAGATATTTTGCTGTGGTTGTTCACTAATCTAAAATATTTAGTAATTGTTTCAGTGGGGCTTGCTTATGCCAGTGATGAATTTAGCCCCAAATGTTTAAAATGAGTTACTATACAGGAACAAAAGGAATGTTACTATTTTATCAAGGGACTGAAGTACAGGAGAGAACTGGAAGTACTTTCCAGTCAAATTTCACTTGCCATATTCACAGTCACTCTCCTGTCAGGCCCCTTGTTCTTTAGTTTTCTTTCTGTTTTTGTTTTGTCCTCCTCACTGCTCTCTCTTTTACTTCATTCTGTCACTCAGTCCTTCTGCAGTTCTGTCTCAATGTCCGAATTCACACTCGTGCATATCACTGTCCTTGCCATTTCCCTCTAACAGGAACCTTTTAGTTGGTCTTTGGCTTGCTCCAAATACAGTGGCAACCATTCTGTTCTCGTCCATAATCCTGTGATTCCCCAGTTTACCTGGTTCTCAGCACTGCAAGCTCCATTTGTTTCACCCCCAACATCAATGCCACTCCTGAGTATGACTAAGGTGCTTCAGTCCCCACCACATATGACGGATATAATTCAGGCAGAGCAGGTTGTAGGGGAGCCTATCAGAGGTGAGACACTACAATAGTGTAAAAGCAGAGTGAGTAGTTGTACAAGCCAGGGGATCAGAGTGACACACAATTCAGCTTAGTACTTACATGTTGTGAAAATTAAAATAAACCTCATCAGTTGTGCATATCAGACTATTATATCTTTTACCTCGTGGTTTTGGTGACATACTAAATATAGCACCTTTGCTCTGAACAGGCCTGATTCTCCCCTCACTTACATCAGTGTAAATCACTGATGTCATTGTAATACTTTTATTAGTCAGGTCCAAAATGTATATTACCAACCAAAATCCTTGATAAAATTTGAGCCTTGTTATCATACACGATATAAGGTGAATGGCGAGTCTGAGGCAGCGCTGTTGCTTCTCGGGGACCCTGTGCTGCAGTACGTGCAGCATCTCATCACACCAGCACAAGTACATAATTGTTTAGGTTCATTCTTAATGCAGAACAAAATGCTTGGCTTTGTGGAAATATACAGTTTGGACTAAATTTTGTCTGTGCCCAGTTATGCTTTCTCAATTGAAACTAGAGCTTTAACAGTGCCCCTGCTTTTGAAAAGGTTTGCTCCAAAAGAGGAGTTAATTTACAAGATGTCGTGCAACTCATATGCTGTACAGCATCTGACACTGTTCCTGGGTAAGTTTGCTAAAGGCAACTTCCAGAAGCTTCTGTTGTCAGTGTTCTGCTCTTAGGCTGTGCTCAGCCAAAGAAAGCATGCTCTGACCTTGTAATGGTTGTGAGGTAACTTGGCCTTTCAGTGACACCCTGCTGGATGGTTATGGAGATGCAATTCATTAGAAATTCAGAGAATGTCCCCTTCATAGGTACATGAATTTCATTTAGACCTTACTAAACACAAATATTACTGGATGAAGCCATCTCTGGATGCAGTCACTATTGTTCAGTATAATCACTGGGAAACTGTAGTTCCCAAAAGACCTGACAAAATTCTGCATTTTCACCGTTGGGGCTATAATAAATATAAGTCATGACAGTTAGATACTTTTAGGAACATTTTGCCTTAAAGATTTCTAGTAAAAAGAAACTAGAAAAAAGTTTTCATTTTTTAAAAATTATTGAATTATTAACTGAAGAGGAGACCCTAGAGTACATGTTATCATATGAAGATATAATGGGTATGTGTTGCTCTTGCCATTAGACAATATAGATGAATTTTTATTTTTTTTTATTCTTTTTTTAGTGGTTAGGCAAACATTGCTGGCTTTTCTATTCTGCTCAAGAACTAGCTCTAATTCTTACCTCTTTTATACAGGCACCACCAATCAAACTTAAAAGAAATAGTCTTAAATGTGAGGGCTGCCACAAGAATAAAAACAATTTATGGCATAAATAATTTCGTGACAGCTTCCAGCAACCTCTCCTCTAAAAATCTGAAGGAGTTATTGTACTATTTTTGTGGGCTCTTCTCCTCTTGCTTATGGTCCATTGGCTTCAATAATAGTTATAATACAATGAAAAATATGGCCTACGATAGCATCCACAGTCTTTTCTCTGCTCCATAACTGACTCATATCCATCAGTGGGGAAAGGTCAGAACTAATCAGAGACATACATTTTATCCTACAGAAAGTGGGGAGAAAACATATAAAGTGTTTGGGATCCTATTTGGACAAGAATTAGGCTTTAAAAATGAAGACGCTGTAGTAAATGGCGATAAAAATAAACCAAAATTCATATCATATCGTAGACAATGGCTAGGACTTATGAAAGGAGTAATGAAAAAAGAGCTTATAGTTTGCAGAATTTTCACCAAGAAATGGCATTCTTGTTCTCTTGTTTTGGAATTATTATCAATAGTTCTAATTATGACTAACTGATTTTCTGGAGTTCTGGGAAAAAGATAAATGTCTTGTAAACATCAAAATGTGCACACTTGGGTGTTTAAAGATAGAAACCCGCGGCCCCAGTGCAGCAACTGCATTCACTTGGGCAGACCCGGCTTCCACATGGAGCTCCAATAAAGTAAATGAAATCTTCATGGAGTCACAAGGGTACTGTGCTGATACAGTTGCTGGATTGAGACCTAAATCCATATTTAGGTGCCAAAATGCCATTTTTTTTTTGGTTTTCAGAGGTGCAATCTTCCTTTAGCCCCCACTAACTTCATTGCAAATGCTCAGCACCTCTGAAAATAGGGCCATTTACTGGGGTGCCTAAATATGGATTTAGGAGCTTAATTTTAGCCAGTTGGGAAAAGATTTTTAAAGGCAAAAATGGCAAATAGGTGCATATTTCTCTTGAAATATGAACATGTTTGCCTTCACAGTGGTAAAGTATGTACATATGAATCAGTTTTCAGCAAATAGAGCAAGTTGATTATGATTATTTGAATTGAAACGTACAGTTCAAAAGGTTAAAGAAAAGATTCTTTTTTTTTATTGTGAAAATTTGATCAATGAACACAAGTTATCCTTTACATTTATCCAGTCCATAACATGGAGTGTCAGACTTGCATCAGTGCAAGCTAATAGTCCCATGTCATTGTCCAATAACATTGTCAACTTTCAGAGTAGCAGCCGTGTTAGTCTGTATCCGTAAAAAGAAAAGGAGGACTTGTGGCACCTTAGAGACTAACAAATTTATTAGAGCATAAGCTTTCGTGAGCTACAGCTCACTTCATCGGATGCATACAGTGGAAAATACATTGGGGAGATTTTATATGCACAGAGAACATGAAACAATGGGTGTTACCATACAGACTGTAACAAGAGTGACCAGGAAAGGTGAGCTATTACCAGCAGGAGAGCGGGGGCCGGGGAACCTTTCGTAGTGATAATCAAGGTGGGCCATTTCCAGCACTTTACAAGAACAGTAGAAGGGGAAATAGTTTTACTTTGTGTAATGACACATCCACTCCCAATCTTTATTCAAGCCTAAATTAATTGTATCCAGTTTGCAAATTAATTCCAATCCAGCAGTCTCTCCTTGGAGTCTATCCATTGTACCCATTTCCATAATGTTTACATCTCTTAAATGCAGCTTTTGAGTGTTTCCCAACCCCATTTTCTCCTTATCTGCTCCCCAGCTGACAGCCTTATCTTTTTCTTGTGCGTCTGCTGACTTTCCTATTGTGAGCTATTTACGTAAACATTTCAGACATAATATGGTGCTTAAGAGGGGCAAGCTTTGCAAATGGTCAGTGTAATCTACATGGAATTCAAACATATGTGATTGAAGGGCTGATAAGCAGGACCTAGGAGGAAGAACAGTCCAGTGGCTAGGATACTAGCCTCTAATAGGCAGCTCATGATTAAATACCTTCTTCACCATAAACTTCCTGTGTGATCTTGAACAAGTCACTTGGTTTGTCTGTGTCTCAGTTCCCCATCAGTAAAATGAAGATAATAGTACTTCCCAATCTCATAGGGACATTGAAAGGATAAATACAAAAAAGATTGCTAGGCACTCAGATACTGTAGTGACAGATGCCATATAAGTACCTGAGGTAGGTAGTTAGGATTCCTAGTGGTGGTGTGCTAGGATTGCTAAGAAGAAGGTTCAGCTGACTTACCTTCTATCATAGGTGTATTTCTTCCCCCCCCCCCCCCAAATAATGGTAGTAGATATGTTAGGCATAGTGAGAAACCAGTAATTTCTCCATTCTTTTTTTACTTACAGAAATAGAAATGTTTTTCCCTAGATTAAATTAATGAATGCTTATGACAACACTCCTTTTCACAAGCGAGTACTTGTAAGCAAAGATGGGTAGTAACTATTTGGAAGTTTTACCTCACTTGTGTTCATATGTTCTGTGTCCCTGAATGTTCATACTTTTCTCTATATTTGGAAAATGGGTGCGGGGGACAACAAATAATGGGTAGCTTAGCTATCCCAGTCAATTATACTGTATGACTGAACAGTGCAGAACAAAGAGGTTATTTCTGAATTTTTATAAGATAGTTATTTGAGGAACAAAGAGTGAGGGGAAAGCAAATACAGCTGTATTCCTATTTAAAAGACCTCAAGAATTAAATGCACATTTCCATTTATATTTATCATCATTAAATAACATTGTACTACAGTTCCAGGAAAACCTCGGCTTGTGATTAGCCATACACAGATGAACACGGCTCTTATTCAGTGGCACCCTCCTGTCGATACCTTTGGCCCCCTGCAGGGTTACTGCCTGAAGTTTGGCCGCAAAGACTTGGATGTGTTTACAACGCTGGAGTTCTCAGAGAAGGAAGACCACTTCACAGCCACAGACATTCACAAAGGAGCTTCTTATCTCTTCAGGCTTTCAGCTAGAAATAAAGTGGGCTATGGGGAGGAGATGGTAAAAGAGATTTCTATTCCAGAAGAGGTACCCAATGGATTCCCTCAGAACCTCCACTCCGAAAGCTCCACCGCTACATCAGTCCAATTAACTTGGCAGCCACCAGTCTTAGCAGAGCGAAATGGCATTATCACCAAATACACCCTGCTGTATAGAGATATCAATGTTGCACACCACCCAACTGAGCTCCCCATTGTTCCCACCGATACCACTATGACACTTTCTGGCTTAAAACCAGATACTACATATGATGTAAAAGTACGTGCCCACACAAGCAAAGGGCCCGGTCCATATAGTCCAAGTGTCCAGTTCAGGACACTGCCCGTGGATCAAGGTAGGATTTGTCTGCTTATGGACTTGTCCTTTAAAGGAATGTCGGTCTTTGGATATCAGTGTTTTTGAAGCTGTAAATAAACTGACCCACCCATTCATGTAAATAGGTTCGACCAACAAAAAAGGTAAAGTATGTAAATCTTAATATGTTTTGGATACCTTAGAATCCAGTTACCCCATGTCAAGCAAGGCTGGCTAACATCTGCACGGTATTTTCAGGTAAGGAAAAATATAACATACTGAGATGGTATTAGATGAATGAACTTCCTAAGAATGAGGTATTAAAATGATTGTCTTAAGCACGTCAGAGATTTGCATTTCTATTCTTTTTATCCTTAACGGAAAGCTAATAGCTCCAGCTTATTGGTAGTGGTAGAAAAGCGATAGGAGCGAACGTTCAAGATGTAGTTTAAATACATTATGTTTCCTTTTCCAGCAGTGTTTGCAAAAAATTTTCATGTAAAAGCAGTAATGAAGACATCAGTATTGCTGTCTTGGGAGATTCCAGAGAATTACAATTCTGCCATGCCTTTCAAAGTAAGTTGTTTTCTAATTTGTAAGACATTGAGGATAAAATTGGAGGATATAGTTCAGCTGCTTAAGCAGTTTACTGAGCAGGTGGATTTTTTTTTTTTTTTGGTTCTGCTGTATTTAAAAGTGTAAACTAATCAGCAATATTGACCAGTTAAAAATCAGTCCTTTGGCAATGTGAACTTTCCACCTTAGCATTAGTGCACTGGCAGCTATCCAAATTTTGACTGATATTAGATATTTCACATGCTGTGAACTCTTTATAGTTCAGTGCAACAGGTCTTCCTAAACAGAGGAATTAAAATATTAATTTTCTTTTAAAGCTTCTGCTCTATAATGTATGTAACAGAATTTTATCTTCTTTACTCCTTCGACCTGTTCTTTAAAAAAGAAACCTATCTGGTTTCTAACTCTTGCATTCCAATTATTTATAATACAGTCAAACAGATTTGTGTAAATTGCAACCTTGCCTATAATTTATTCTGTACCATTTAAGCACTTATTAACCACCACTGGGAAAGGTCAGCAAAGAGCAGTATGTTATGAACTTTGATGAATATGAAAACTGGTTCAGAAAACAAGGAACCTTTAAGGATGGGTAGATCTACAGTAAACACAAGTTTGCAGAACAGCCTTGATGTAAACAGCATATTAAACGCTAAGCTCATTTGTATCAGCATCATACGAATTTTAAACATGTTAACAAATACATCTCTAGTGCTATATACACTGTAATAGAGGACACTATTTTCAATAATTATTTTCCCTGGAAAAAGAAAATTAGACTGACATGCTGTCCTCAATAACATTTTAGACCATAAAATGCTGCCGATTACCATTTCAAATGTATGGCTGGGTTCATTTATATTTTCAGTGTATCAATACCAATCATTTTACAACTTTTTTCCCCCAATGACTAAAAGGCCTTGAATTTTTGTATCTATTAGATTCTTTACGATGATGGAAAAATGGTGGTTGAGGTGGATGGTCGAGCCACTCAGAAACTTATCACTAACTTGAAGCCGGAGACATCATATTCCTTTGTTCTGACGAATAGGGGGAACAGTGCTGGAGGTCTTCAGCATAGGGTTACAGCAAAGACTGCACCAGATGTACTGCGCACCAAGCCAGTCTTCATTGGGAAGACCAACTTGGATGGGATGATAACTGTGGAACTTCCTGAAGTACCTGCAAATGAGAATATAAAGTGAGTAAAGGTTCTGCAGCTGGTGAGAATGGCAAGTTTCCCATCATCCCAAAATTAACTCTTGTTAATCCCCAAAAGGTATAAAATGGACTATTTCAGTGAATTTTTCATCTACCATTATTAATTATTATTATTATAGTTTATTATATATTTGTATTATCATAGTGCCTAGGAACCCTAGTCTTGGACCATTCAGATAGGTGATATACAAACACAGAATAAAATCTAATAGTTTTAGGGTCTCCTGGAATCTGATCAGCATAAGATAGACATTCACACATGGTTAACGAAAACATCATAGGTAGAAATGATGGGAACGCAAGTCCGTAATTGAATCCCCTGTTATGGATCTAACAATTCAGCACCATTATGGTCTCAAGTCAGCAGTTTAAACCATCATTTCCTTTTGTTACCATGACAGCCTAGAAAAGGGATTTTGGAGAGCTGGTCATAAAAAACTTATTTTTCCTTTTGGAAATTTTTGACAAAGACAAAAAAAGCCTATCTTTCCATTGAAAAACTAAAAACCCAAAAAGTTTTCAAAGTTTTCAGCCAAGAGCTTCCTGGTTTTTGTTGCTGGTTTTTTTGTTTTGTTTTTTGGGGCAGGGGGTTTTTGGACAAAAAGCTGACATTTTCTGTAGAAGGCAGACACTTACCGTAGAAATTTTCATTTAATCAAAAATCCAATTTGCCATCAAAAAATAGTTTTTTGATGGAAAATTATCAACCACCCTCAGGATTTTGTTTTCTACAGTATTAAAGTGCAATTTGACTCTGATTATGTAAAAATGGCATTGGGGTTATATGTTTATTGTCTCACAGTATATTCCAGATCAAAGGTGCTCACTTATCAATTTAGAAGTAAAATGATGTATTTTTATTTCACGGTCATCCCTGCAAACTGTAACTGTCCTTATCAAAAAGAAAAGGAGTACTTGTGGCACCTTAGAGACTAACCAATTTATTTGAGCATGAGCTTTCGTGAGCTACAGCTCACTTCATCAGATGTTGTTCTGATGAACATCACAACATCTGATGAAGTGAGCTGTAGCTCACGAAAGCTCATGCTCAAATAAATTGGTTAGTCTCTAAGGTGCCACAAGTACTCCTTTTCTTTTTGCGAATACAGACTAACACGGCTGTTCCTCTGAAACCTGTCCTTATCAAGAATCATTGCAAGTAATAAACATGTTGCAGGCCAGCTTATGCCTTCAGTTACATTTATGCCGCCAATTCCCACTGAAGTGACTTGCAATATCAAGCTTCAGTCACTGCATGGACTAGTGGAGGCTTAAAAGGCTGTTACAGGTACAATACTTCGAATGAACTAATTATATAGGCAAGAATGAAGTTAAAACCAGTAACATCCAGGTAAGAACATAAGAATGGCCATACTGGGTCAGACCAATGCTCCATCTATCCCAGTGTCCTGCCTTCAGACAGCAGCCAGTGCCAGTTTCTTCAGGGGGAAAGAACACTATTATCAGGTGATCCATCCCCTGTTGTACAATCCCGGTTTCTGGCAGTCAGGTGCAAGTAAGGAAATAGGGAATTGTTTGCTGACAGTTTTGGAGAAGAGTTTACCAGATTTTTCAGAGGCTGCTTAAATGTTTGGAGAAATGGGCCTGTGAAGACTTAAACAACTAAGATAGTACTAAAGAGCTGTCAGCACTGTGCCAGCAGGGATTAGAAAGATAGCCAGGAAAACATGAAGCATGATATAATCAATTCATATTATTGCTCTGGTTCCAGTGATTCTTGTTGTTCTATAAGGTTCCCAGGTGTGATGTGAAGGAAAGGGGAAGGAAAATGAGCAAGTCATTAAATATTGTTGGGGATGCAACCTACCTTCTCTCTGGTGGGTTTTTACTGTAGGCTTTGTACACTGATGTTCCCCATTTTTGTCACTGGCATTCAAGACAGGTGAGATCAGAAAAAGAATGACTTTGAAACTTTAAAAGGGTGAAAAAGTGAAAAATGTAGCCATTTTCATTAGACTGAGGAAAAAGTGGTCAGTACAAATGTAGCTAAGGAAGACTGAAGATGGAATGAGTCAAAAAGATTTATTATGTAAGGCAATTATTGGGAGAAAAGAGCTAGGGATATTTAGTAAAACAGTAGTGGATGACAGCAACAGAGAAAGAGACAATAACTTTCCCCACAAGTAATGAAAAAAGTGGAAGACTATTTGTAGGAGTTAGGGTTTAACCTTGTCATTAATGTAAACATGTCACTCCTCTTGGATTGCACAGAAGAAGGCAAAGACATGTAGTACGGGTTTTAACCAGGCTGCAACTTCATTAGTCAAATTACAGCCATGTTTCCCATCAGGGGACAGCACAGTGCAGTCACTTGCAGCCCATTGATTCTTTGCCAGTTTTGGCAGGGGCTCCCACCACAGAAGGAGCCAGTCAGCACACTAGGAGTAACCTGGACAGCTTCCCTTGCTCCCACTTCTGAGGGTTGAGGCGAGAGGGGATCTCCACCCCCAGAGAGCACTGCCATCAAGCACATCAGTAGGGCAGTGCCCCGGCATAGTGTCCCGGCCCCTGGTTCACATTTGCACCCATGGGGTAAGACCTGGTGCCCCCATCTCATTAGGAGATATCCTTGAGATGCCCACTATGTTACTTCTTTGGATCTGGAGCCTACATCAGCAAGTTCCTGCACTGGGCAAATGCCAGAAGAGTGTGCCACCTACATGACTCTCACTTAAGTTCAAACTGTGACCTCCAGGAGAGGGAGAATCCTAGCCCTCTGCTTGCTCAAAACCCAACCCCTAGCTAGGAAGGTGAACCCCCGAACAACCTTGGTCAGTCTGTGATATGGGGAAAAAAGCAGGTATAGCTTAGCCCTCAGCCACAAAGTGGTTACCAGCTTAGCCCTCAGCAACCTAGATGAGAGAGGAAGGAGGGGCTGATGGCTGGTAAACAGCAAACAAGAAGTGGCCCTCAGCACAGGGCTCCTATCATGGCTCCAATTCTCATGCCAAATCCCACAAGACCTCCAACCTACCCTGGATGTACTGAGGGGGCTGGATGTCTTGCGGAACCCAGCCTATTCTGTTCTTTTTGGCACTCTCCCATTGCGGAAGCCACCAAAATGCACCCTCACTAGGCTTGGGGACCTCCGCGAGATAGAAAAGGATGTTCATTGGGAAATGAAGCTGCATACAATAAAATGGCTTAAAGCTTAAAAGCAGTCCCCTATCTGCTAAATATAACTTGAATTCTTAGAGTTTAAGGAGATAATAATAACTGTAGTGTCTGAGAGGAAAGAACCATCTTGTACAGTAATCACCATTACACTTTTTATAGTTACCATTTGTATATGATTAACATTGCACTACCATGATACTGTCTATCCTAATATGGTAGGATTACTAAATATAGAGAATCCTGTATTAATGTTAATTAGGCAAAAGGCAAAACTGATAAAGAGTTTAATGGCTTCACTGTAGTGCATTTTAGATTAATACTAATGCGACATGGGGGCAATTGCTTAGACACACCATAATTTGTTAAAGATGTTGAGGGACATAACTTTCATTCTTCAGTGTCTAATAATGGGAATGAGTAGATATTGTAATAGAGCTGTGCAAAAATATTCATATTCAGAGCTAAATGGGTGTCTTTTCACCAGTAGTGCTTCAGGTAAGGCATTTCTGGCATTTTGCCAAAATGTGAAACCTGTTACTAAAAACAGTATTTCTGACTGCAAGTTGCTGTGCTTGCTTATGAGTCCCTCCCAAGTAAAGGCAGAAAATTATGCAAGGGCTGGGTTCCAAAGAAAACAAACAGTTAAGCAATCCCTTGAAGTGTTTTGCATCTTTTGTTGACCCACTTAGCCTGTTTTGTATGTTACTGGAGCCCTGGTTATGCAGTGAATGTTCTAACAACAAGACAACTGACATGGCATTGCTCCCCCCAGTAACTGTCAGTGCTGCATAGATGTTCCTTATAGACCCAGTCAGTGTCATTCTGCAACCAACCTTGTGTGACTTCTGTACTCCACTTTAGCATTGCTTGTGTGTGCTAAAAGTGTGTGTGCAGCAGTCTGATTAGCTAATCAAGGTTGTGCGTGGCAGTCTGACACTTGGAAAGCATGACAGAGAAAGTTAGACAAGATAGACTCACCTTGCATTATATGCCTTGATAGAAATTCATGAATGTGAAGGGAAATGAGTGGTTATGATTTAATGGGGGCATTCCACTAGTCAATGCATATGATAAATTTAATGCATGCTAGCCCAAGTAACTTGTTCACATTCTCAGCTGGAACACATTAGTGTGCAAAGTTGTACTCTCAGCTGATTTTCTCTTAATTTTGAGGAAACCACTTTTTTAACTACTATAATAATTGGCCACATGAACTTAGGAGTCGTCTTAAGGTTGTGGCTGGGCAGGTTGAAGGAATCTACAGCTATTGTTGAGGCAAATATTTGTACTAAACACAAAATGTGTATTTAAAAGTAAAACGGGTAATGAAATTTTATGTGTAACTTAAAACTATACAGTTAGATCTGTTCCAAAATAATTTCCTTAAGAAGAGGTTTGTAGCCATCTAATTGCTTACAACAGAAAAAAGGGATGAACACTGTAACCTGAATTGACTACCTGCATGTATTGATTTAGGAAGTTGATTTTATTCCAGTAGGTGAATAGTGATAGCCTATGATAAGAGGGAAATCATAGCCAAGAAACTACACTTCTCCAACTTTTTTTAAAATGCCAATAGGGCTGAAGAGGGATGATGGACCTAAGATATTCCTGAGAAATGAGGGAAGCTACTAGGGTGTATGTAAGGGCATATGAGGAGTACTGCTCTTTTTCCCTTTACTATACTTCAAACAGTGTGCTAAACTTCCCTCTCATTGCATTGAGAGTAGAGCTGGCCTTTGAGGCCTGCAAAGCCAGAGGCAAATCTCAGCTTTTATTTTTATTCAAGTAAGAGTTTAGCCCTTTTCCTTCCAAAAACAGCACTGATAATGTGAATCAGTTGCTAGGGTTAAACAAAGATTTTCAGGGCCTTCCTCTACAGCTGCACAAAGCTGGACTTTGGGAACTATGAAATCCAGTTTGAATTTGAGAGAGATTCCAGAACAATTTATGGTTACCCAGGCTATGGTTGGTGGTGTTGGGCTGTTTCAAGCTGCATCCCAGTGGATTAAGCACAGCACTGTGAACAAGGGAATCCTATATTTGAGTCCCAGCTCTGTCCCTGACTCTCCCTATGACCTTGTTCAAATCACTTAGGCCAAAATTTTCAGACGTAAAAGTGGCCTGGTTTTCAAAGGAGCTGAGCACTTATCCTAATGAAGGCAATAGGGGTGGAGGGCACTCTCCAGTCACTTAGTCGGGTGCCTAATTTTGGGCACCTACGTGTGACAGCTGTGGCCTTATCTTTTCTGTCTCTGTTTCCCCAATTATAATTTTGGGATAATAATACTTGTAACCCCCTTTTCTTCCCTGGGTTACTCGGGAGCAGGCAACACTCACCTGTGTGTCTGGGTGCCTGATGTTGTTGACATTAAAGGAGATCCTGAGTATCCCAGGGGTGAGGCTGGATAAGTGGGAATCCTGTATCCACCTCTCAGCTGCAGTCCCTTTACTCCTAAAGGAAGTTAAAATTGGCAGTGCCTCCACCTGGCTGGCCCCTGTACACACTCAATGGCAGGCCTTGGGAACCTCCAGGAATAAACCCTTTCAAATAGTAGTAATAATAATAATAACCTGTGGCATAGGTCTAACTCAAATACCAATTATAAATAATATACATCCAATGTACTTAAACTAGAGCAAACACTCATTTAGCTTAACAACTTAAAGAAACAGGGTATAACAGAGTAAGATTAAATGTCACTACTAATTTAAATCCACAGGAACAGTTGAGTAAAATCAATTAAAAAACTCCTGTGCCCCTTCCCTTGCACGTACTTTCCCAAACCAGAGTGGGGGTTACTCACGGCTCCTTCACTGCAGGCCCAGCTCAGTCAGCTCTAGGCACAGCAACAGTCTCTGTTCTGACTCCAATGAAGCCACCAACCACCTATGAAGCTCCCTGCTCCATCAAAGTCCCTGCAGGCTCCCAGCAGCAGCTTCTGGCTTCCTAGCAGCAGCTCCTGGTATGGACAGAGCTCCACAGCAGCCATCTCACTCCTCTTCCCAAAATGGAGTCCACCGCCTGCTCTCCCTGCATGAGGAAGTCTCCCCCTCTTTTCCCAAGGCATCATGAGAGTTGCAGTCTCTAAGGCTAGATTGCAGCATACAGGCTTTTCTCCTGGAACACTCCCAATAAAGTTCAGAGGCCCCTCTAGTAAAGGGTGCCTACATACTTTCTACATCAAAGGGGTATTGTGATGATTAATAAGTTAGCATTTGCAAAGTTGTGTCATTGCTAGGATACAGCCAAATGCACAAAAAAGCCTCCAACAGATGTGGAGCCTAGTACCTCTAAGATCCCAGCTTCTTTGCAGAATCATCCCTTAATTTTTTTTTCAAAGTTGATACCTTTGCTTACAAGTAAGTGGTGGTGACCCAGAGAACAATCCCATTTATCGTATAGAATGAATGAGTTAAATTTGGCAGTTCCCCAAAAAGTCATCTGACTAAGCCTCCCTCATAATCTTCGGACTAGCACTGTTCTTAATTATGTGGTGATGGTGACCAGGAGTTTATCATGTTTGGTAGGGCACTAAATGGTTTCACAGAACTATCCAGTACACAAGGTGATCTAGACTAATCGTGTCTGAAATGTTTGACATGCTGCTTGATCTGTCTTTTAGTTTAATGTAAAAATTACTTTGTTTAAACCTCAATTTCTTGCTTCCCTTTTGAATGAATTATTATTTCTGAGAGATTAGTCAGTTCTACTAAGGCTGCACAGGAACCAGGGATTTATTATTACTCGTACTTCAGTATTTATATAACTCCTGTTTCAGCAAAGTAGGTACAGCTAGCAGAATAGAAAATGGGATCATCCATCCTTTTTTGAAGGATCAAATAAGATGATACATTTTTAAGAGAACACATGAAGACCATTTGGTCAGTGAAAGGACAATCCCTTCTTACATATTTATTTCTGAAAATCTTATTTGCAGCATTTTTAATAACTTCCAGTGTCTTATATAGCCTCCTCAGTCTTACCTAAATATGATCTCTTTCGTAGTTCTTTCTTTGAAGACATGTACTATAATGCAAGCTTTGATCTTGTTGTATTCCATGAATCCTGGTTTTTATGTTGAGTCACTGATAAAACAACAAAGAAATCATGTGAAATAAATAAATACAAAAGCTTGGAGATACATATCCAGAATTAAGGCCCAGATTTTGCAAGGCTTATACTCAAGTTGAGTAGTATCTTCCTCTCCCAGTAGTTCCCCTGAAATCAGTTTAATCAATGGGACTATTTGGGGAGTACAATCCTGCTGACTGAGTGCAATTATGGTCCTATTGCAGTCAGTGTAAGTTTTGCTGATGAGTTCAATAGAAGCAGGCTTTCACTCAATGTAAGTAAAGCTGGCAGAATCTAGCATTTGCTAGAAAAAGGGTTGTTTCACCATCTTATTGATTTGCATAAGAGAGAAGATATTTAGTCAGCCCCCTCTCGTCGTTATAGACTCATGCACATGTTTTGTTTCACAAATCTAGGATAGAATTATTATGGGCTGGGATTGGTAAAGAGCATTCATAGGTCTGTGGTACTTAGAGAGAGAGCCAAGTACCTACACTTCCTCTTGGTATCAATTATCGTTGTTGATGCTCTTTGAAAATTAGGCCCTTGATATTTTTTAAAGGGAATTTTAATACATTTAAGCATTTTGTATAGCAATAAAAAAGCGCAGCCATGTTACAACATATAACTCCTTTATCTCTAGGAGTGTTTTCATGTGCTGCCAAAAGGGAGATCCAGATTGAAGGAGCTCCATTGAGATGGTTACTTCATAGGCTGGTTTAGACTGAGCTCTTTGTATAGGGCCATGGAGAAGGATGGTTATGGATTCTCTTACTAATTGCTTCAGAGGAGGCTGTTCAACTGTATTCCTAGCAATGAGTGAAATGAACAGACAGCCACTGTGGCAGAAAGAAAAATGGATAATCAGCCATAAAAAATGGCAGGCCAGGATAGGTGAAGATTGTCCATGGTCCTTCAGCCTTATCTTCTATTACTAGTCATTAATGGAGGACACGAAGATACCTTGAATATGAGATCTGTCATTATCGGGGCAAAGGAAGGCAACTACTCTCCCCTATCCTCTCTGCTATTGAAACAAAGAATAAGTGGTTTTTTGACAAATATATTAAGAAAATATATAATATCTATTGTTATCACTCTGTTTCCTCAGTTCTGCACACTAATATGAAATGATAAACCTGCTTGACATATATTCTGGTTTGGTGGGAGGAAATGAGAAGGAGACAATCTGGGAACAAAAAATAAAACAGTGCTGCCTCATCTCAATTATACTGAAAAATGTCATTTACCGAAAATTCTCTCTAGGAGAAGAGAAGAGGATGTTTTTCAGGGGAATGGTTGACTAGTGAATTGGGAGTGTATTTTGCTTTAAAGTCCTGACTGTGAAGAAAGCCAGATGGTTGGGTTACCTATTCCACTATAATGAACTATAGGTTGGGCAGATACAGAACTTGTTCATGATAATTTATAGTATGAAGTAAAGGGGGGTGTCTTTTAAGATTAATATATATGTGTGTATGTGTGTGTATATATATATATATATACACACACTTACCCATTATAGATATATAATGTATTCTTAACTCCCCCATACATACCCTTCTTATTATATATTATTGGCCAGTTTTGTATTTTAGCTATATAATACTATAGTACGATAATAGTAGCAGGATCAACAAACACATTATGTTACCATCTCATTCCCATTATACATGAAAATTGGGAGAAGTGTGTGATGGTAAATGGGCTTTTGAAAAATCCAGTAATAAGTTTCAGCTTATTGGTTTCCATATGCTTAGAATGCTGGCAGGGCACAAGTGTCCCATGCCTGTTACATTTAAAATGAGATAATAAACTGCAGTCAACCATGTAGGCATTATGAAATAATATAATTATAGTTTCATATAAATATTTATGTGTTTAGATGAAAAAGCAGGTAATTAGTGCCATTTGTTTGTCAAATGCTGTACACTAGAATTTATTGTCTGTTTGTTTGCAAGAGCCTCTGTAGTGTACAAGAGCCTTTTTGCAGTTATATCTGAGAGATTGTAGCAACATTTCATATACAAAATTTGCCTTTATTTCAGCACAGTTCTCTCTCTCCAAAGAAGTTGGCTTTAAACTCAGATCCAACCCTTTTGACTTATCCACTTACTCGATTTAGACCTCATTGTTATCTATTACTTCCTTTACAGAGGTTATTATATAGTAATTGTGCCTTTGAAGAAGTCTCATGGAAAGTTTATCAAACCATGGGAAAGTCCGGATGAAATGGAGTTAGATGAGGTACAGTATTTCTGTTTTGACTGTTTCTGTTTCTGTTTTATTAATTAAAATATTTTAATGATTGCATCCCACTAATACACTGATTTCAGCGAGTTTAGTTGTCTGGATATTTTATCTTTGGATTGAGTTACCCTCTGGGGGTGGAAAAAAAGATCTAATTACTTAAATTAGAAGACATTAAAGACATTAAGTTTCAATAAAGCACCCAAACTGTCTGATCTTTGTTGGCACTAATATTTTATTCTTTACCTTTTGTAAAGCATAAAGCAAAAGTGCATAAGGTGAAATGAGTTGTCAGCAAAAACTTAATCACCATTGATATGAACTCCAGTAAAGGTCCAGTTGATTAGTGGGCTGTTTGCTAAGGATGTAACAAATGCTAAATTGCAATTTGCACTGCTGTTTAACACTTGACTTACCTTGTGGTCTTTTTACCTGTTTCTCACATACTGTAATACTGCTGATTAGGAAATGTTTGCAGTATTCTCTATTCTCATGGTACTCTATATTCCGAAATTAGAAACCACATAGGAGAAAACAACCGTGTGTCACCAATTAGCAATATAAGCGCCATACTCCAAAGAACAGAGTATAGTGACTTAATTTCAGAAAAACAACTAAATACTTTATTTATTTTGATCTAGTATTACTTCTAGCCAGCCTAGTGTAGATTTCTTCTATGTCTGCATTGAATGTAATTTAATCTGTCCTCATTTTCCGTGTCTGTAAACTGGGGGTAGTGATCCTGACCATCTTTGTGAAGTGCTTTGGGATCTCTAGATGAAAAGCACTGTATGAGAACTATATATCATTATCATTATTATTTTTATATCTCTCCAGGGTTTGAGGCCACACTCATTGGTGTTGTAACTGGTGCAGATAATATCCCCACATTTTCATGACAGAGAATCTCCTATTTGCTCCCTATGGACTTAATCAAAGCCCACTGAAGTCATTTGGAGTCTTTCCATTCAATTCAGCAGGCTTTGGGTCAAGCCCTGTATACTTTCCCCTTTTCCTTTCATCATGGTAAAGAGTATTCTGTAATGGAGTTGCCATTGGTTCTCCATAAAACAGCACCAGGAAGTACTCATTCAGCAAGTGGTCACCACACTTTTTCCCTACCCCCACTGCCCAAATATGTTTTCTGTGACCTGAACTCCAAGGGGCAAAGAAAACAAGAGGTAATTCCTCATTCTGGGCATCTATTGTAGGTCAATTTAGGAAAGTGTTTTCAATAATCTTGTCCAATAATTGGGAGTTTTTAATTGCTTCAGTGACCAGAAAAGAAAATTATCTGCAACAGCAGGAAAATAGTAATCCTTCATCAGAAGAATGAAAAAGATTTAGTTGTTCTTATTAAGTTATTCAAAGGAAGACATGGTTGCTGGTGAGTAAGCAATTAAAGCCTGAAATATTCTTCATTATTTTAATCAGTTTTTAAGCAGTTTACAGCAGTGTCTTCTTTTTGTTTTGATCAGAATTGGATTCAAAACGTGGAGTACACTTGCTTGAACCATGAATGTCTTTCCTTTGAAAGAGCTGTTGTAAAGGCTATCAGTGTCTTGACGCAGTCCTAGATTACATCAAATGTAGTTAAACAATAAAATTTCCCTGGAAAGACCCATTCAGTAATGGAAAATTGATTTACTATTACCGCCCAATTTTAACCTCCAAAATCCACAGTCAGATTCAGCAACAACAGTAGATAAGTGTGAGTTCAGGATGACATTGAACTTTGTTGCAATAAAATTCTACGGGTCTGTGCTACTGATTCCCATAACAAAGGGTCATTTTAATCATTCTGCAAGTTGTGGTGCATTAATCTGTATAATAGTTTGATAAAGAACATTTATTAATTCAGAAATATTTGGGTCAGGATGGGCTATTTCCTACTTTTTTACTGATATAATTGAGACCACATTGTAGAATTAATGGTGGAAGAAATAAGATATGCATTGACTGGAAAATGAAAATTATTTCTGATAAAGAACTAAAGCCCTTGATATATCTTTTGCAATTGCCTTCAATATATGTAGTAACTCTTGAGAAGGGGGAATAAAATCAAAAGCTGGCAGTGGCTGCACTTCATGCTTTCTCATTCAATTTCTGATGCTTGAAGGGTTTAGTCCCCCTACCTGGGAAAATAAGAACTTTATATTGTTATTATGTAGTCTTTCCCTGACCAACTTAAGAAAGCAGTGACACAAATAAAGGCTAAAATGCACCTATGAGAAGAAAACTCACCAAACTTCTAAATCAAACTGCTGACAAATGATTAGGTCTTTATGAAGGTGAGCTAGGGGAATTTGTGGGTTTTGTCTCTACTGCATCCTTAGATATCTAGGTTTGGGATATATTGCACAGGGAGTTACTCAATATGCTAGATACCTCCAAATGCTTTACAGAAATAGGTTAGCCAAACAGACCTCAGTAGCAGGTGGTTTTGGAGCAGTAAATCCATAATCTACCAGTCAAGAAGACTGTACTCACACTTACCTTAGTGTTCTGAATGTACAAGGTGCCATGCACTGTCAGCTCTGATTGAAGTCAGAGGTAGTGGAGGGTGAAAAGCAAGGGTGCAAGACAAGGCCACTAGTTCGACAGATATTATAAGTTTGAAAGCTACCAGGGAGAAAAAATATACCAGAAACTGGGGTTGAAATTCAGGCTCCATTGAAGTTATTGAGTGTTTTGCCATTGACTTCAACTGGACCAGAATTTCACTCTGGGTTCTTGCAGTTGATTCAAGCAGAGTAAACTGTTATTTTGCTTGGTCAGAAACCACAACTTCATTGTTAGTTTATGGCCATTGGATTTTGAAAAATGCATATAGTCATAAAGATATTTAGTTGTTATGAGACTTGGTGACACAGAGTAAATACGTCATGTTTGTAAAAGCAATACGAATGGCAGATGTTATGATTTGGATTTAAACATTATTTAGGAGAATTTTTGTAAGTTTCAAGGAATAATGAAAAAAACCAGCAACACAGAAATAGATGTTAAGTCTTAAATGAATTCAAAGCTTTTCAACCTAGTCCTGTTCTAAAGTATCACTGGGGAGAAGTGTGATGTTAATGACATATGGCAAAAACATCACCTATATCTGAAATATGAATGATAGCAAGGGTGCACTTGGGGTCTATTCAGTCATGTGGAATAGATTTTGTAAACCAGATTTCCATTCACACACAGAGCTGTTTAACTGGCCTTGATTGACAAACATCCACCGATGTGCAGTGGTTTATGAAAGGTCTAAAACCCAAATTATAATTATAATACGAACTGGAAAGATGGGGAACAAAAAAATTGGCTGGGATTTTCAAAGGTGGTGTGGTAGAAGGAGTAAGGTGAGCTAATGCCATTGAATGCCAGTGGAGATTGGTCCCCTATGACTCCTTTGAAAATCTCACTCTTCATCTTAAAGGGTGGTTGGAAGCATATACTCCTCTTTGTATAAATATACTGATGTTTGTGGACCATCAGTCAGTAAAAACACCCCACCCTCCCAAGTACCCAAAGGAGCTGGACCTGAGGTTAGGAAGCAGGCAAATGGAACTGCCTATGGAAAGGTGGGTGTATATATATTGAAGCCAGCTGCCAAACTGCCTTCAACTTCCCCTGCCTGCCAGGTATATAACTAAGCTTTCTTCTCAGTGGTCTTTTTCATCCACTGCTGGGAGTGACTTTATCCTGGTTTACCCCTCCCCAGCCCTCTCTCGCCCATGAAACTCCACTCTGAGATGAAGCTAGGAAGGGAGAGAGAAATAGCAGAGTGTTCCTAGCAGCTGATGAAAGCATCTCTGGGAGCAGAGCTGTGGAAAGGCATGTACATATTTTAGGGGGTGAATGCTTCTTCAGAATCTCACTAGCAGATGCCTTGGGGGCATATGTCATCATGAAAGAATACCTCCCTCAGCAGATCTGCTCCGAGCTGCTGCTGTTAGAAGCAACAGCATACAGGGCTAATGTTCAGGCAGCCTCTGCTCCCCCTCTCCTGTTGCTACCTACTCTACCTAGTACTGACACATGTGAAGCAATCAGAAGGTTGGGTTTTTTTCTTTAAAAAGGGAGAGTGGCCCTCAAAAACAACTAAATAAAAGTAACATTAATCGGCTCCAAGATTGGTCTATTACCCACTGCAGTCCTCACTTTTACACAAGTGAGGGTCACCTGAAAATTATTCTGGATGCACATTAAATAAAAGATAATGTGAAAAAATCACCAGAGTTGTTTCTAAATGACATTTTAGAATACAATAATGTCATTTTACAGCAGAGTCATTTACAAGGATCCAACACCTTCAAATGCTTGGGAAGTTCATTTTCAGATCGAGGGGTCCATTACACTAGTTTTTATGTGTAACTCCACTGAAATCAAAAAATCACACCAACATAAAGCATGTGCAACATGATGAGGAATCAGGCCTTGTATCTGAACTCCATACCTGGTCACTAAGCTGATCTCTGTAATGGAGCAGCGCAGAGCCCAGTATCCAAACACCCCTAACCTTTAAGGAAGTTTGTATCGAAATTGTGCAGCTTGGACCCGTTTCTAATTTTAACCCGTTTGAGATTCAAAATTGTAATGAACTGGCATGTTCAGATAATCAGTGTTAACAAACTTTGTTTTAGTAGTGAGTTAAGTTTAAGAGAAAGGAGTGGTTGCTTGTTTGTGTGCTTTTGGATTGTTTGCTGCATAATTAGGAAATACTTGTTCCATTTTCGGGGATGGCAAAAAGAAATGCCATCTAAGTTGCAGGACAATACTGAAAAAGTGGGTGCAACTAGATCTTCCCTAAGTGTATTTTTAAAATGAAAATATATACTAGAAATTACATTTTAATCTCTTTGCTACTGATCTGTAACTTTCCCCTGGAGACTTGCCTTCTGCACTTAACAAAGTAGTGAAAACTTACCCATTTTGTTTGTTTTGTCTGTGAGCAGAAAAACTCAAAATAACCGTGTGACCTTGGAGGAATATAAGGTTGGAGACTGAGTCTGTTGCTTTTACTTTAAAATAGGACAATGAATAAGTTTCATGGGTGAAAAACGATGGAACACTCTTAGCAGTCATCACTTGTCAAGCAGGAAAACTTCAGGCTATTTCTAAACAAGTCAAATTAGTATCTGTTTAATGTCAGTATATCCAATGTGATAAAAGATATTGAATAAGCATTTGGCCATTTAAATAGGTAATTAATCAGTGGCTTTACCAGCTAGGTTTTATTTCATTTATTAGTTAACATACAAACATGAGCTAGTATTTAACCTTACTGCCAAATACCCTGATGTATATTTTGGCTTTGTTCGTCAGAGCAAATATTTAATGGGGTAAAGGAAGTTTACATTTTGAAAGGCAGGCTATACAGTTTATGTCTCCGTTGAGTATGTAAGTTCTGGCGCTTAACTGTTGTGGTGGAAAGTGGTCTGGTTGTTAGGACTCTGGGGTTCAGTTCCTGGCTCTTCCACTGAAGTGCTGTGTGACCTTGAACAAGTTGTTTAGAGGTTGATTTTAGTGATGATGAGCATCTGAAACTTCTGTTGACTTCAGTTGGAATTGTGGGTGATAAGTGCATCAAGAAACCATGCCCTTAAACTTTCTCTGCCTGCATTTAGTCATCTGTAAAATGAATTTAATTATACCTCCCTCACTGAGGGTGTGAAATTTATTATTTGTAAAGTTCTTGGAGAGCTTCAGATGAAAGCTGTTATAGAAATCCAATGGACTATTTTGTGAAAATGGATGTTGTTATTTGTGTTCTAATCTCTTCGTATTACAGAATGGTGCTAGAAAGATAGTGTTTGCATTTTAGAAAGTCCCCCTGAAAAATGAAACCTAGGTAATGAAGCCTGAGTTTCACAGGATGGGATTTTTTTTTTCAATTTTATATTATTTTCAATATTCCTTCCTCAAAGGGAAGTTCATATGCTTTATAGAATCATAGAATATCAGGATTGGAAGGGACCTCAAGAGGTCATCTAGTCCAACCCCCTGCTCAAAGCAGGACCAATCCCCAACTAAATCATCCCAGCCAGGGCTTTGTCAAGCCTGAGCTTAAAAACTTCTAAGGAAGGAGATTCCACCACCTCCCTAGGTAACGCATTCCAGTGTTTCACCACCCTTCTAGTGAAAAAGTTTTTCCTAATATCCAACCTAAATCTCCCCCACTGCAACTTGAGACTATTACTCCTTGTTCTGTCATCTGCTACCACTGAGAACAGTGTAGAGCCATCCTCTTTGGAACCCCCTTTCAAGTAGTTGAAAGCAGCTATCAAATCCCCCCCTCATTCTTCTCTTCTGCAGACTAAACAATCCCAGTTCCCTCAGCCTCTCCTCATAAGTCATGTGTTCCAGTCCCCTAATCCTTTTTGTTGCCCTCCGCTGGACTCTTTCCAATTTTTCCACATCCTTCTTGTAGAGTGGGGCCCAAAACTGGACGCAGCACTCCAGATGAAGTCTCACCAATGTCGAATAGAGGGGAACAATCATGTCCCTCTATCTTCTGGCAATGCCCCTACTTATCCCAAAATGCCATTGGCCTTCTTGGCAACAAGGACACACTGTTGACTCATATCCAGCTTCTTGTCCTCTGTAACCACTAGGTCCTTTTCTGCAGAACTGCTGCCTAGGTATTTGATCCCTAGTCTGTAGCCATGCATGGGATTCTTCCGTCCTAAGAGCAGGACTCTGCACTTGTCCTTGTTGAACCTCATCAGACTTTTTTTTGGCCCAATCCTCTAATTTGTCTAGGGCCCTCTGTATCCTATCCCTACCCTCCAGCGTATCTACCTCTCCTCCCAGTTTAGTGTCATCTGCAGACTTGCTGAAGGTGCAATCCACACCATCCTCCAGATCATTAATGAAGATATTGAACAAAACCGGCCCGAGGACCGACCCTTGGGGCACTCCACTTGATACTGGCTGCCAACTAGACAGGGAGCCATTGATCACTACCTGTTGAGCCCGACAATCTAGCCAGCTTTCTATCCACCTTCTAGTCCATTCATCTAGCCCATACTTCTTGAACTTGCTGGCAAGAATACTGTGGGAGACGGTGTCAAAAGCTTTGCTAAAGTCAAGGAACAACATGTCCACTCGTTTCCCCTCATCCACAGAGCCAGTTATCTCGTCATAGAAGGCAATTAGATTAGTCATACATGACTTGCCCATGGTGAATCCATGCTGACTGTTCCTGATCACTTTCCTCTCCTCTAAGTGCTTCAGAATTGATTCCTTGAGGACCTGCTCCATGATTTTTCCAGGGACTGAGGTGAGGCTGACTGGCCTGTAATTCCCAGGATCCTCCTCCTTCCCTTTTTTAAAGATGGGCACTACATTAGTCTTTTTCCAGTCTTCCGGGACCTCCCGCGATTGCCATGAGTTTTCAAAGATAATGGCCAATGGCTCTGCAATCACATCCACCAACAGCTTTATTGGGATTCGCTGTATTAAGTTGGAGGTCACAGTATGGATACTGCATACATATAAAAAAATTATGCAACAAATTGTCTTTGTTTTTCAGAGAAAGGGTGTAATACATTCTAGAACTTAATTCTGTAGGGTTTTATTAGGGTGGACAATGATATCAAGCACTGAAAATTGATCTAGTTGATCCATGTTCATAATCTGAGCAGTGCAAATGCAATTTAGTATCTTATCTTAACAGGAAAGGCCAAAAAATTAAGGATTGCAAGAGCTGAGATTTAGTGATGCTGACATGCACCATGAAATGACAATAAATGGTATTTTGATAGTTCCTGGCCCTAAATTAAGTTTTCCCATTAAACTGTCAGTAAGTTACATTAATGTTGTTTACAGTTATCTTTCTGTTGTCTCTCTCTCTCTCTCATTCTTTCTTCCCCACAGCTACTTAAGGAGATAGTTAGGAAACGCAGAAGCATTCGTTTTGGGAGAGAAGTTGAATTAAAGCCATACATTGCAGCTCACTTTGAAGTTCTTCCTACTGAGTTTACCCTGGGGGATAAAAAGCAGTATGGTGGCTTTGAGAATAAGCAACTCCAAAGCGGTCAAGAATATGTCTTCTTTGTTTTGGCTGTAATGGAGCACTCTGAATCTGTAAGTTAGCTGAATGTTTTTGCTGTTGTTGTTTTTATTCCTAAGTTTACCTTCACTCATTTCTTATACTATTTGTTCATACGATCATTCCTCTGTCCACTCACACAAGGTCAGCTATCTACAGGGTATGTCAGTGCTTTTCAAAAGTCAGCGTCTTTCCTTGCTTATTTCCAGTGATCTCTCAAGCTAGAAGGTAATAGTTCTGCATGCATTTTAATGTGTTGTTTGCTTCTGTAACTGAAGGGTAAAGATCACCTTTTATTAGCACTATTTTGATCCTTTGCAAATTACAGGCCTTGCTTCATGAGACCTGTGATGCAACTACTGAGGCATGAGCTTCACAGCAATATCTTTCACAATTTAAAAAAAGTTCCTTTCTTGCCTGGGGACTGCCATTGAGACAATGGTGTTTGTTACCAAAAAATCTTTGGAAAGATCTGTCTAATCAGAGACATGAACAGCTAGCTTCTCCAATTATAGTAATTTGCTACCAACTTTATCAGTGAAATGTACGAAAGTTAGAAAATAATGCAATAATAAGGATAATTCCTGAGGGAATTTAAATAATGAGTTGTCTCTTCCCATTATGTAATTCATCTTATTCTTATGTCCCTTTATGCTTGAGTTGTTTTAGCTGCAAGTAAAACAGTAAAAAAATAATTTAAGATAGAAATAGGATTGTGGAAAGATGCTGCTTCATTCATTAACATTTGAACATGCAATATATTGCATGGTGTCTTTCTAATTGATTCCTAAAACTGACATATACATTTGCTGGGCTCAGCCAGTTTAACCTACTGTAGCAGTAATCGGAAGTCTAGTCAAAGACCTCCAGTGTCTGGCAATGCCTTAAATGTGTGGAGAGTTTATTTACTTGAAAACAAGGAGGAAGTTCTCATTAGTCTACTTATCACTTGTGGCTTCATTTGAAAATGGAACAACTGCTTTAAGGACATTCTGATATAGAACAAAAGTTTCTCTTTTCCTCTTTCTGTCTTACAGTGATTGCAAAGACTGTGTCAGTGGAATGGAAAATCTGTTAATTAATAAAATCCTACACACCACTGAAAAGTTAACCAAAAAAGTGACTAAATGATGATTTACAGCTGGTGATAGAAGAGCCAGTGTCCTTCTGAATTAAGCATAGGCTTCATGTCATTAAATCTCAAAGTTGAAAAAGAGGAAAGCTTTTAGGTAGAAAGTTAGATATCTGAAAAGCTATACTCACAAATTACCCATACTAAGATTCAATCTTTTCTTTGAAAAGTTTTGCTCCTTCAGTAATTTTATATATTAACTAAGGCTGTAATGTCTAACATTGTTGATTTTGGGACTGTGACTGCCTTAAAGATAAATGAACACAAAAAGGTTTGGTTTGGATGTTTACAACTTAAATACCTAATATAACGGAATTTATCTGTGGTCTTCATAGGTGCACAGGCCTTAGAAGGAGGGCTCACTGGCAAATTAAGTTTGTTTTGTCATGGCATCCAGAATCTGCAATAGGATTTTGTAGTTACCGATCTGGCCGTGGGGAAGAAAGAGAGTTCAGATAAATGAGCATCTACGTCCCATGCTCCATTGCTCTCTGTTCTCAACACATCTGTTCCCCTCTTACGGTTCCAGAGCCTGCTAGAGTTTGAATCTTGCACTCTAGTCGAGTATTTCTCCTGCACAGAACTCTAAGTATTTACAAGTGATCAGCAAATAGATTTGTCTTAAAAATCTAACAGTATGAACAATGCCTATACATAAAAGTAGACATCAAGGATTTCATATCTCTTCTTTGGTTCAGCCTATTTGCATAGGGTAGTTTGTTATCACATTTTGGCTTCAGCATTTGGTTCTATCTGCTCAGGAAAGAGAGGCTGAAGGCCAAGTAATATTGCAATAGCAGAATTTCTTGCATCTTCAATTAACATTAAAGCAGAAAAATACTTAGGTCAAGATTCCTTTAAGCAGGATGATGGAACACAGATGATTAAACAACTCTTCATACCTTAGAAGAAAACTTGTTATAAAAAACAACAGCAAATGGTAAATGATTTGTGCTTGCTTGTCCCACAGACAACCGTTGTCAGTTTCATATTGTCAGTTTCTAAATGTTTTTATTCATATTAACACATTTATTCACTTATATGACAAGACAATTGAACATCATTGGTCAGTACTGCGTAATCATTTTTTTATTGCAACTAGAAAACTGTTTACAGCAATTTTCAGATGTAACCATGTCTGTATTCAAATTTTTCTGACCTGTGAAATTAATAATTATCTAATCCGAAGTGAAAACTTCTTTCTTCATGGTGTCATTGCTAAGGCCTGCATCACATATAAAGTTGCCATCAAGTTTCCTCCTTCTTGCTTCATTAGTGCTGACACCCTGATGTGACTCTAACCACAGTTTGGTTAAGCAAAGCTCCCAAATGAACGGAGTATTTCATAAAGTGGCCTGTCAGGAACTGAGATGACACAATTAGCATGGCTGGAAAAAGCACAGCCTTCAGCCACTCCATCTTAGTCTGGCAAAAACTGAGCTCCTCATCCTCTGCCTAGCATTCCTCATTCCTCCCCTCTTCTCGGTTACCCTTGACAACTCCACATCCTTGCTCTGCTACAGGCTCTGAATTCATCTGTGACTCCTCTCTATCTCTTTTGCCCGTAATAGACCTCTGTCTCTACAACATCTTCATAATCTGTCCATTTCTCTACATTTTCTTTGCTTAAACCCTTATCCAGCTTTCATTTTATCTCAGCTACATTGCTTCCAAAGTAATCTAGCTTTTCTTCTGCTCTGTCCATGTTCAGCCTCTCTTCATAGTCTCTCCCCTTGCCTTCAAGTCCCGAACCCACTTAGCTCCTATCTAGCTCTCTGTTGTTGCCTCTCTACACTCTCCACTTTGTCCCATTGTTTCTGACCAAGCTGCATACTACTGTCGCCTGAGGGCCCACAAATCCCTATATTTAACACGGCCTTCCTGATTGTCCACAATAATTCTATCCTCTACTCTTTCAGTTCTTTCACACCTCTTCCAGGAAGCGTTTAAATTCTTGTTCCCTCTTCCCTTCCCAGAAGTGCAAACAAAACAAAGAAGTGAACAAACAAATCATACACTACTTTGCTATTCATTCGCTTTCTTCTGTTACATCATCTCCCCAATTCTTCATCATTACATTACCCACTGAGATTGTGAAAGCTTCTGGGCAGAGACCTTGTCTCCTCATTTCTCTGTATACACCTATCACACTTTTGGTACAATATAAATAAAATAGTAATAATAATAAATTATTTACATTTTAATCTATATAGTTTAGGATTTGAAAAATAATAACAGATATTATAATGCCATTATATTCCATATACATTTATTTAGTTCTAACACAGTTATTTCTCATGCCCCCATTACTTTATCGTTGAATAGAATCATCATTTTCTTACAGACCATGTATGCAACCAGCCCATATTCTGATCCTGTTGTGTCAATGGATCTCGATCCCCAGCCAATTACAGATGAAGAAGAGGGCTTGATTTGGGTAGTAGGACCAGTTCTCGCAGTGGTGTTTATCATCTGTATTGTTATAGCTATACTTCTTTATAAAAGGTAAGTTTACCAAATAGTTCTTTTTAAACTAAGGTGACTTCTAGATATTTAGATCATTTTAAGACAACGTAGGATCAGATAAAATGTTGTTGTGCCATACTCTACATATTAGATGTCATTCTATGGATTCTTGCTTTATTTTTTTAAGAAATTTTATTTAGTTTCTATAGAACTGAAAAGATACTTTGAGTTTTCCCTATAGTTATAGTGATTTGGTGTCACTCTTTTGCTGATGACACTGTATTACCATTTGTGGTATTAAAAATGTTTTTGTATTTTACATATATATGTACATTAGTGTATGTGTACACATGTATCCATATAATCATTTCACTTTCTTTACTTACCTATTTAATATTGCAATGGTAATACGTTATGGGTTACATTCAATCCTGGTGTGAACAGACACAATTCTCATCTCCCTAAAAGTAACTGGAGTTGTGCCTCCTGAAATCAGGCCTCAGTTTGGCCATGTATGTATATGTTTTCCTGTACACCAGGATTAACAATGTAACCAGTAATCATTTACTACTAACACTGGAATCTGATCATAAACTTGAGGAGTCATTTGCTGATTCTTTTTTCATCCTGTATGTTACATCATGCTGCACAAGACACAGATCTAGGTTTTGCCATTATATGAGGGTCAATTCTCCACTGCCTTATACCTTGTTCAGTCATTTATACCTGTGCAAAGTACAGGCAAAGTCTGTGTACAGTACTATCATTTAAGCTTCTTAGCTTTTTACACCTACTTTGCACAAATGTCAATGTGGAACAATGTGGAAGATGGAGGAGAGGAAGACCCAAGGTGGTCAGAAGCCCAGATTCAAAGTTTTTTTCTTTACCCAAAACAGTTTTGAAAGTATATCGGTAATGTACAATTGTTCGTGACTGAGCCATCGTTAAGCCTCTAATATTTCTGCCTAAAACTACCCATGAAAATCTGAGGAAGCAGTAAACATGTGGGGATGTATTTTTTTAAAATACTCTATATTTAATGAAATTATTTTCTGCAAAGCAATAGGATTGTAATTGTACCTATTTCTGATGAAAAAAATCTTGACAACGAATAAAAAAATCTTCATAAGCCTCAAACTACCTGGATTTTCCCCCAAAATGTCTGCAGTCTGAAGCAGCTGAAGATGAATGCAGAGGCCTTCAGGTTTCTGAAAGAGAAATACTCTGTTCAGCGTAAAGAACAGTCCTGAGGCAACCTCTGTTTCGGAATCCAAACAGACATATATTTATAAAGATGACCGTTCGGATCATAATCATATAGCAGCACAGAAGTCATTCTGTTTCTTGCAGATGTTATGCCTCTTGAAAGTTTCTGTTAGTACCTACCTTGTGAGCCCCTCCTTCTGACTATCAGTCATTACAAAAACTGGTAATTGGAAACAGGCTGGAAGTGAAATACTCAATTCATGTCACTACTTCGGTTATCTCAAATACAATATCTCCAAAGCTATTCGAACAAAACAAACCCCACCAAAATATAAGGCAGATCCAATATTCACCCTGGGAATATTGATTACACCCATAATTATGTCCTTCACAGTGTGTTTCCAAAAAGCTGTAGAGGTACACCACATGAGCACATAAAAATTTCTTGGTCAAGAGTGAAGGGAGTCCCATATGCAAAATATAGAAGGCATGTTGTGCATTTTTTATTTACTAGTAGCACTAGTTTGTGTGTTTGGGATGTTTGAGTGGATTCCCATCTGTATTTTTTAAAGTTCAAGGGATTGTCTACATATAATTATGTACCAGTTTAACAAAATTAATATGAGAAATTGCCACATTTAAATTGGTGCAACTCCCTATTGTGGATGCAGCTGTATCAACATATAAGTGTTTATCTCAGCTTGTTTCTGTGAATATGCACGCTAAACTGATGCAAGCCAGGTTTAAACTGATGTAAGAGTGCCCCCGGACAAAATTGCACCAGTTTAGCAAAATCAGTATAAAATCATACCTTTAGTCATATTGGTTCAATTGGGTCCCAATTAGGGGGAAAAAAGTGTGACCAAAGGGGGCTTAATAGACACAAAATGCTCACATCCCTTGCTTCACTGAAGGGGACTGGAACCATTTTTTTTTTTTTTTTGGCATGAGTAGCTGCCCAGCTCACCAGAGACAAAGTTAGGTAGGTTATCCCAAACAAATGCCAGTCAAACTCCTTTATGTCACACCAACATATATTCTCAGCATTTTCCACAGTTTCCCCCAAAAAACATTTTAGCAATGTGTTAAGAGTTTTAAAGCATTTTTATTGGAGTTTTGTTCCATATCCGTTTGCTTCTGAAAACAGGCTGTCTGGCTTTGTAGCCCTGGGCCAAATTCAGAGGTGAATAAGGATTGTGTAAGTTACACTTAAAACCATTTACGGACAGATAAAGTAATGTAAACTGTGTTTGAGCTAGATCAAGAGGTAAATTCAATTAGGATATGGCATTTGTGTGGCTATATTGGATATATTAAAAAAAAAAGGAATACATGTATGGGTATGCTTCTACAAAGTGCTTTGAAACCTATTGAAAACATGGAATAATTTATAAGTACTTTGATAAACAAAAAAGAGCCCAGAGACTTTGGTGTCTGCAAGGAAGAACATATAAGATATCATTTAGTAGTTGGGATGTTAAGGAACTTTCAGAAAAAAAAAACACAGGTAATGTCTGAGCTAACCCTGGAACAGGAGTAGAACTGTGTCAGAAGTCTGAAATAGTGAAAATTCATATTACTCAGTAAAAAAGTAGCAAACCAAAAATTGTTATGGCAAAAAGAGAAGCAGTATTGGGGAAAAAATGTGGGGGTATAAACACCATGTCTGTTGCAGGAAAGGAGCCAAGGAGATATCTTAAACAGGGGTGAGTCTTGCCTCTTTTCCAGAATTTTTGATCAGAGACAGCTTTATGAACAGACTTGGACTGCTAATTTCAAGATTACTGTTATTAAATTTTAATATGATGTAGGGACAGTGGTGAGTGATTTGTAAAAAGACTTATTAAAGAGATGAGCCCTAGCCCTCTGTTGGAGGAGGCCTAGGTAGTGTAGATAAGTGGCCTGGGTCAATACAAAGCTTTTACTACCTACAAAGGCAAGGAGTATGTGTCTGATACCTTTGTTATTTGTGAGGCTGTTGCAAATAGCTTTCCAGATTGAACCAAAGCCACTGAGATGGGCCTCATACAACATAAAGAGGAATGGGACAGTGTTTGTCTTAAGTGGCGGGCTGAAAGGATGAGAGGCTGAGAGATGCCAAATCTGAGAGATTTTAGGCTTTCTTCCGCAGCCGTCAGAGTACAGGCCAAATTTCATTCAAGCTAAAATCAAGAGGATTAGTACTTCTAAAAATGAATGGGAAAACTATTGGACAGCACCCTCTGTCACCGAATGTAGTTGCACTCTGAGATCCTACATGATTATGTCTGCACTACGAAATTAGGTTGAATTTATAGAAGTCAGTTTTTTAGGAAGCGATTTTATATAGTTGATTGTGTGTCCCCCCATTAAGCACATTAAGTCGGCGGAGTGCATCCACAGTACCGTGGCTAGCATCAACTTTTGGACAGTTGCACTGTGGGTAGCTATCCCACAGTTCCCGCAGTCTCTGCCGCTCATTGGAATTCTGGATTAAGCTCCCAATGCCTGATGGGTACATATCATCAGTCACCCCTCCCTCCGTGAAAGCAATGGCAGACAATCGTTTCACGCCTTTTTTCCATCCAGATGCCATACTGCTTTCAGCAGACAGTGCAGTAGGACTGCTAACCATCATCATCGAACTACCACTTCTGCTGCAACTCTGCTCTCCTGCTCTTGTCTCGATAGCAAATTTCTCCATGTTGGCTGTCATGGGCTCCTGCTTCCTCTGCAACTCTGCTCTCCTGCTCTCATGAATCCATCTCACAGGTCCTCTCTTCATTCTCTGTAAATATCTATTCTTGTGGCATCTGTTGTCAGCCACCGCTTCCGCTGCGACTCTGCTCTCCTGCAGACGCCATACCACGGCAATCATGGAGTGCGCTCAGATCACCACAGCAGTTGTGAGCATTGTAAACACCTCGTGCATTATCCTGCTGTACGTTCAGAACCAGAACCTGCAAAAGCAGGCAAGGAGGCGACGGCAGCAAAGTGACGAGAGTGATGAGGACATGGACACAGACTTCTCTAAAGTATGGGCCCCAGCAATTTGGCCATCCTGGTGGCAGTGCCATGGAACGCTGATTATGGGCCCAGGAAACAAGCACAGACTGGTGGGACTGCACAGTGTTGCGGGTCTGGGACGATTCCCAATGGCTGCGAAACTTTCGCATGTGAAAGGGCGCTTTCATGGAACTTTGTGACTTGCTTTCTCCTGCCCTGAAATGCCAGAATACCAAGATGAGAGCAGCCCTCACAGTTCACAAGCGAGTGGCGATAGTCCTGTGGAAGCTTGCAATGCCAGACAGCTACCGGTCAGTTGGTAATCAATTTGGAGTGGGCAAATCTACTGTGGGGGCTGCTGTGATCCAATTAGCCAACGCAATCACTGAGCTGCTGCTATCCAGGGTAGTGACTCTGGGAAATGTGCAGGTCATAGTGGATGGTTTTGCTGCAGTGGGTTTCCCTAACTGTGGTGGGGCGATAGATGGAACGCATATCCCTATCTTGGGACCGGACCACCTTGGCAGCCAGTACATAAACCGAAAGGGGTACTTCTAAGTGGTGCTGCAAGCGCTGGTGGATCACAAGGACATTTCACCAACATCAAGGTGGGATGGCCGGGAAAGGTACATGATGCTCACATCTTCAGGAACTCTGGGCTGTTTGAACAGCTGCAGGAAGGGACTTACTTCCCAGACCAGAAAATAACTGTTGAGGATGTTGAAATGCCTATAGTTATCCTTGGGAACCCAGCCTACCCCTTAATGCCATAGCTCATGAAGCCATACAGAGACAGCCTGGACAGTAGTCAGGAGCTGTTCAGCTACAGGCTAAGCAAGTGCAAAATGGTGGTAGAATGTGCATTTGGACATTTAAAAGCGACTGGCGCAGTTTACTGACTCAGTTAGACTTCAGCAAAACCAATATTCCCATTGTTATTACTGCTTGCTTTGTGCTCCACAATATCTGTGAGAGTAAGGGGGAGACGTTTATGGCAGGGTGGGAGGTTGAGACAAATAGCCTGGCCACTGATTACGCACAGCCAGACACCAGGGTGGTCAGAAGAGCACAGCAGGGCACGCTGCCCATCAGAGAAGCTTTGAAAACCAGTTTCATGACTGGCCAGGCTACGGTGTGACAGTTCTGTTTGTTTCTCCTTGACGAAAACCCGCCCCCTTGGTTCACTCTACTTCCCTGTAAGCCAACCAACCTCCCCCCTTTGATCACTGCTTGCTGAGACAATAAAGTCATTGTTGTTTCAGATTCATGCATTCTTTATTAATTTGTCACACAAATAGGGGGATAACTGCCAAGGTAGCCCGGGAGGCGTGTGGGAGGAGGGAAGCACCGGGTAGGGTGGTGGAGGACGGGAGGAGGGAAGGACAAGGCCACACTGCACTTCAAAACTTATTGAATGGCAGCTTTCTGTTGCTTGGGCAGTCCTCTGGGGTGGAGTGGTTGGGTGCCCGGAGCCACCCCCTCCACCCTACTGCGTTCTTGGGCGTCTGGGTGAGGAGGCTATGGAACTTCAGTGCGGGAGGACTGCATTAGCTCAGAGAACATTTCATCGCGAGTGCAGTTTTTTTGCCTTCTTATCCGCACTAGCCTCTGGGACGGAGATGATAAGGAGAGCGTTGAAACTTTTGCAGCTGCAGGAGGAAAAAAAGGGAGAGTAGTATTTAAAAAGACACATTGTAGAGAACAATGGATAGACTCTTTCATGGTGAACCAAGCTGTTAACATTACATAGCACATGTGCTTTCGGTGCAAGGTTGCCGTCGCGCCCCTCCCCCCCCCACACACACACACAATTCTCTGGGATAATCGCTTCACCCGTCCACCCACCGCATGGCTAACAGAGGGGATGATTTCTTTTCAGCCACAGGCAAACAGCCCAGCCACCTCTGAATGTCCCCTTAATAAAATTCCCCTATTTCAACCATGTATGACCATGAATGGTATCAGTCTCCTGAGGATAACAGAGAGATAAAGAACGGATGTTGCTTGAATGTTGCTTGAGCAAACTCTGGGACCATATGCTGCCATGCTTTGTTATGCAATGATTCCAGACTACGTGCTACTGGTCTGGCATGGTAAAGTGTCCTACCATGGAGGATAGAATAAGGCTGCCCTCCCAGAAACCTTTTGCAAAGGCTTTGGAAGTACCTCCAGGAGAGCTTCATTGAGATGCTGTGAATGCATCCCAAGTCTTCAGGGCAAATTAATCATTAAACACGCTTGTTTTTAAACCATGTATTATATTTACAAAGGTACACTCACTAGAGGTGCCTTCTTCGCCTTCAAGGTCCGGGAGCCACCTTGGGTGGGTTGGGAGGGTATTGGCTCCAGGGTGATAAATAGTTCCTGGCTGTCGGGGAGAACGGTTTCATCCTCATCATCATCATCTTCCTCATCCCCCAAATCCTCATCCCTGTTGCGTGAGACTCCCCCCTTGCAGGAGTCCATGTACAGGGTAGGGTAGTGGTAGGGGCACCACCTAGAATTGCATGCAGCTCATCATAGAAGCAGCATGTCTGGGAGTCTGACCCAGAGCAGCTGTTTGCCTCTTTGGATTTTTGATAGACTTGCCTGAGCTCCTTAAGTTTCATGCTGCACTGTTGCGGGTCCCTGTTATAGCCTCTGTCCTTCATGCTCTTGGAAATTTTTTCAAATATTTTAGCATTTCGCCTATTGGAACAGAGTTCTGATAGCACGGATTCATCTCCCCATACAGCGATCAGATCCAGTACCTCCCGCTCGGTCCATGCTGGAGCTCTTTTGCGATTCTGGGACTGCATGGTCACCTGTTCTGATGAGCTCTGCATGGTCACCTCTGCTGATGACCTCACCACGCTGGCCAAAGAGGAAATGAAATTCAAAAGTTCCCTGTTCTTTTCCTATGTACCTGGCTAGTGCATCTGAGTTGAGAGTGCTGTCCAGAGCGGTCACAGTGGAGCATTCTGGGATAGCTCCCGGAGGCCAGTACCGTCGAATTGCATCCACACAACCTTAAATTCAACCTGGTGATGTCGATTTCAGCACTAATCCCCTCGTCAGGGGGAGTACAGAAATCTATTTTAAGAGCCCATTAAGTCAACAAAAATGGCTTTGTTGTGTGGATGGGTGCAGGGTTAAATAGATCTAACACCGCTAAATTCAACCTAAACTCATAGTGTAGACCAGGGCTAAAACTGATTGAGGTACTCAGTATAGAAGTAAGAGTTTTTTGTCTTAAATTGGTTGTAAACTCAGCTGAATTACGATGTGATAATAGAAGCAATGGTACTCACTCCACACCCTTAATAAAGGGAGAGAATCATGCTGAGAAAGGTTCCTTAAACGTTCTGAACAGACGTTCCTCTCTTTAGGATTTGGTAGTCTAAGTGAATTAACTGGACAAAACTCTTTTTTCCCCCTTGCTTTTCTTGCTATAGTCTTGCCATCAAGAAAACTGTTTTTTGTTGATTCAGACAAAAGAGAAGCAAGTAATATATACGCAGAGGAAATCAGAACTATATCCAAAATTACCAAATAATTCTATATATTTAATTAACATGACTACATGAAAATAAAAATCATACTAGTCTATTTTATTTGGCCTCTGTGTGTGGTTGCATCATCTTAGATTCTCTTATTCACCATTGGCTATATTTTGTGTCCATTAAGCCCCTTTTGGTCACACTTCCCCCCCCCCCCAGTTGTTAAATTCACTGTTAAATTCAGTGTGAATTTCAGCAATTAATGTAAGGGAATCCAGGGGGAACTAAATTGATCAAACATACATGTATGGGTGGAAGGGGTACATTTTACAACTTTAAACTCTCCTTGCACTCTTTCATAGCCATACCACAGCCCGTCTTGTGCAACAACACAGGGCAGTACAGGAGCATAAGGCATGCCCTTACATCAGTGAGCCAACTACCCACATAAGTGAGGGGGGGGGGGGGGAGGCGTCCTTCACGCTCCCAATCCTGTGCAGATGGACAGAGAATGGGTAGAGTCTTGGCTTTGCCTCCAGCAATGCACCAAGCAGCATAGCTCTGCCAGAGCACTGGAGGATAAACATTGCATCAGGGTAGGGCTGGTACAAAGTATGTCTCCCTCAGAGCAGAAGGCTAACTGACAGAAGGCTAACTGATGGGCAGACTGCAACTCTGAGAGTCACAGCTTATCACCCAGGGTGTTCTTGGGGCAATGCAACAATGTGCTGCCTCATATGCAGGGCACTTGTTAAAGCTACAAGTTAGCCCTTAAATTCACTTGTAAATTTGGCCTTATGAATTTAATAGCACATGTTTTGGAGGGAGAGGAAAATGTTAATTAATAAATGTTAGAAATCTCTAAAAATTACCCAACATCTCAGGATTTCCAGGGCTAGAAAGAAATTATGTATCCCGCTGAAAGATCAATTTTCACCGGTGTTAAATTCCTATGTCTGTTTTCTTTGTTTCTGAAAGCTCACGAGATACCTAACTTTAAACCCATCGTGGTTGCAAGGCTGGATATTGCTCATCCTGGAACTGGCTTTAATCAGTTTTAATGGGAGGCATTCCATTTTTAGGAGACAGAAAGAAACATTTCTTTGGCGGGTTGATTTTTTGTTTAAATGGCAGCTGTGTGAATCTGCTCAGAGGCTTGGAATGTTAACTTAAATCCTTTTGAACCCAGTGGAGTTTTGCCAGAACAAGTAAGGACTGAATAAAAACTTAGCAAGGAGCTCCAGATTTGAGCCATAGTAAATAACATACTTCTAGGGAAAAAATGGAGGGACTCTAAAAAAGAAAAAAAAAGAAAGAAAGAAAAAGATCTGTGATGTTGCAGGGCACTATAAAGATTTTAGTACCCATTGTAAGTAATAGGGTCATTGCAGCTTCCAAGCAATAAAATCTTTGTAGCTCCCCACATTATCATGATGACACACTATATTTTTGGTATTTGGGAATAGTTTCAATTATGTGACCTGTTGATAGCAACTAATAAAGTCTTTTTCTAGTTCCACCCATTTTTATAGATCATGCTCTATAGATCTAAGATGAGCTATTTCTTTTAAAGCAGAAAAGAGTATTTAATATTTTATTGGAGAAAGATTTAGGATTACCTTACTTGTCAAGAGATCTTTTAAAGATAATTTCTGACATTTTATTGCCTAGTTGCGTAAAACCGGATAAAAATCTTTTGTAAGGTAGGGCAAGTCTTAGTTACTCTATAAGAAAATCTCATCCATTTAGCCTTTTTTTAATGAAAAAAAAATGTGTTACACTAAACTTCCCTGTAACCAGGTTAGATGAAAGTCTTTTCTCGAGCTTGTAAGTAAAATTCAGAAATATATCTAGCATCTGCAACCTCCTGGGATGTAATTGATTGTGGCATCATTTTGTAGATGATGACCAAAAGGGAATGTGATATTAATACAAAAATGTTTTCTTCAGCAGCAAAAGACTCTTTGAACTTAACCTTGTGTCCTCCATTTATTCCATGATTAGAAGGCATTAAATGTTTTGATGAGCTGTCATTTCGTAATTTATGTAAGTTATGTATCCTCATTGTAAAACACTATTTCTTGAATCTCCTGTTGTCATGGTTACTCTTCTTGCCATTGGCCAACTAACATTTAACCTTTTTTCCCTTCTTTGCTGCATTAAAATGGAGCAGTAAACCTGACAGGTGAGAAGTGAGAACAATTGCCCTCCATTTACACCAAAAAAGAAAAAAGAAAAAATACAGACAGTTTATCATGATGATGATTTAAAACAGCATTTCTGTCAGTCTATCTTATCTTGGACAGATACATATAAAATATAAAGACAGCCTGATAGTGCTCTAGATATTTTATAGTGTTTACAACACTGAAAAGACATGAGGCACTTATAGCAGTGTTTTGTCTTTTAACTAAAAAAAACTTTTTTTTTAATCTTATATTTTCCTCAGTTACAATTTCAGGTGATAGTACAAATCAATTTATGAGAGTTCTTTGGTCAAGTTTAAAATGGTGTTCACGTCTCAAAATGGAGCTTCAGAAGAATTGGGAAATTATGTATTATAATGGGTTAATGCACTTTTAACAACCTGGATGCAATCCTGGCTTGCAGTAGGTCACAAGTAAAATAAATCGATGATCTCATCCTAGTCCTTAGAGGGTAGTTCTCGGCATCATAAATCCTTTTGAACCAACGCAATCTGATACAATTACTATTGCATTCTCTGGTCTGGAGAGAGACAAAATTAGAATAACTCTAATTAAAACAAAGTACATCGTTCTACAGTAAGTGCCTCAAACGCTGCAGTTTTAGAGTTACTGTAGCATCTGAGGCTATTTATGTTTACTCTAACATTTGAGGCGATTGTAGGATACGATAGCGCTTTTTAATATAGAAATGGCGGTTGTGCAGGTCAGAGTTGATATGCCCTAGCAGAGCTATATGTAGAAACTGCATGTCTAAAAATACTAGAAGTGAGGGCCTGGCAGCAATGGAGCTCTTCTGGAAGCATATATTGGGGTGGTTATAGGGTAGAATGTTCTGTGTCTGCCCACTGAAAGCGTTGCATAGCACTTGTTGTTTTAAATTTTGGATGTCACCTAAATGATGCACTGATGGTCACCAAATACTTTATTAAATAAATAAAAGGTGTAGAACTTGTGGAGTTTGAGACCTTTTACATTAATTCCTAGGGCCTCAATTTTGACACCCATGCTTATTGTCCATCAATCCAGGAGTTTAGAATGGCACACATCACCCTGGCCTCTGAACTATGCTGACTAGTACCAACTTGTAAATAGACCCATTGATTTCTTGAAGCAAAATGTTCAAGAGTGTGGGTCCCTGTGCAGCTTTTTATTTCATAAAGTTGAAAGAGATTTCATTGGGGCTACTCACTGAGGGAGATACTACTAGTGGATGACATTCTGGCAAAATGTCCATGGACTTCACTTGCACCAGCTTTTCTCCCAGTATGACTAAGGATGGCAGAATCTGACTTTATAATTTTATCTGTGACACCGATCTGTGGTCTGTTTGGTTGAACCTGACAATTTAAGAAGACTGGTTCCTGAACGGTCCTAGACGTCTATTCACATGAACTGTTTCCCGACCAGTTTTACCTTTCTTTAGGTCTGTGGGAGTCTAACTGGGGCTCAATCAATTCTGTGGGGCTTGTAGTACATACAGAGCATTTTAATACCCAGCCAGCTTGACAAGCAGAAGGACAAATGAGTGGCAAAACAAACCATTTAGGACTCAGGTACCAGATTACAAGGTTTTGGATAAATCACCTTGAAGGGGGCACAACTTTCCAGTGGCAGTGCAGTATATGCTCATGCAGGGAGTTCCAGGCTCTGTGGGTTGGCAGGAGCTAGGATTAATTGGGGATAATACAGTCAACACCTAGAGAAAGCACATTCCTTTCAAGTGACTCTTTGTTATCAACAAAGTTGTGGGTCCAGAGTGAACAAAGACTCCCCAGGATTGCCACACCTGTTGCCTTTGTGGCTTAGGGGAGTGACATTGAAGAATGAGGGGTAGACTGAAGGAATCCCTTCTTCATCCTTCTCAAAACAATTTAAAAAAACTAGTTTCTGTACCCTCACTGAAGGGAGGAGGAGCCATATTGCGGGTTTATCTGGAGTATAAATTCAAGAGTCTTGCATCAAAACTCTGGAATTATTTGATTTTCACAATCTGATCCTGGAAGTCTTCTGTGTATTTAACTTCCACTGAAGTTAACAGAGGTTCCATGCTTCAAGAGCTTGTGGGATTAAGACATAATTTACACAGCACATAAAGGCAACCAGAGGGGAAATTTTGTCTTGCTGAACGAGTTGTGTATCTTCAATATTAAAAAAAAGCAAAAGAAATTGCCCACTGTCATCCACAATAGAGGTAACCACAGTCCATAGCTAAAATTGATAGGATTCCCTCCTACCTTATCACTCTTCTCTTTCCCATCACATCATGTCCTAATCAATGTTACCACTCACTGCTCTGCCTATAATACCTGGACAGAGAAGAAGTGACTTTAAACTGTTTTAAGAGGGAGCAGAGCAGGTTCATACAGGTTTTAGCACCACCACAGCAAAACTTAATCAGGAAAATGGCCCAAGAGTGTGATGTCAAATAAAATGCAGGACACTTGAGAGAAGTGTAGCTGTAATAATTCTTACAGCTACCTCTCCTCTCTTTCTTGAAATTTAACTTTTTGCCACCTTCATCCTCACTTCTTCTCAAAAAAAAAAATTGAATGAAAATGCAAATCAATAGGTATCCTGGAAGCTAATACAGTTCTCATTGGCTGGCCTCAGAGAATGGAACTCACAGACACTAGGAGCCCATTCTGACAGGAGACCCATAAGAGCTAGAAAGCACAAAGATGCCACATTTCTGAGACAAAAGGGACCTACAGGGCTTTTTCTGTCTCTTCTTCCCATTGCATTTATGGAGAGCACCAAAATTCCATTGAAAGTCAATGGCAGTTAGGTACCTAACTCCCTTAGGCATTTTTTTGAAAACCCTATGCCTAATTTGATCAGAAGCACCTAAATTGAATATGGGCTCTGTGACCATGGAAAGGATTGGGGCCATGGGTGTTCTGTGACTCACCCTATTACAAAGCTGAAATATTGAGACCTGAGCTCTTACTTCCTAGAAAGTGAAAGTAACAGTGTATTGTTATCAGCAACCTTGGAAGTGCCTAATGAATAAAAACTATTCATAAATAAAACAGTACAGAGCTGTGTATATTAAAACATGATGAGAGCAAATATAGCATCTTCATACGTTATTCAAAATTACATAACAAAAATTTAAACAAATATATTTAATAAAACTGGTAGGTAGCTAGCTTTTAAGACAGAGACAAAGTGAATTTCCTGAAGTTTCCCATTTATAGCCTGTAACGGTTAATTATTCTAGTCCCTTGAATGATGAACTAGAGGATCAGGCTACTGCTGAAGGCAATTACTCCAACCCAATGTTTTCCTGTTTAAATTTCCTTTAACAATGTAAATTGTAGCTGCCTTAACCACCATGATATACACAATTGTTTTATCTTATGCTTTGGGTAGTGAATACTCTTAAAAAGAAGCAGGATCAAATGATCAAATAGGTCAGACAAGTATATTTGTGTAGTTAACACTTAGGATCTTATGGGTGTTTGTGTTTATTTTATCCTTGCAGGAAGAGGGCTGAATCCGACTCTAGAAAAAGCAGCATACCCAACAGCAAGGAAATTCCTTCTCATCATCCCACAGATCCAGTGGAGCTGCGACGCCTTAACTTTCAAACTCCAGGTAAGACACAGAATGCCCCCATTTACAGCGCTGTGACCATTCAAGGTTTTCAACAATATTTCTTTAAACAGCATTGCTACTAGAGAACTGCGTTGTTAAATGTTGAATTCTTTAGTTTTTACCAAGTTCTTTATATTGATTGATGATGAGATTTTGCAGTGTATGTCTTACTAATAGTTTTGTGAATAATTTCTTCTAACTTCTGCAGTTTAAGAAAAATACCCTATTGAACATAAATAAGTCATTCCACTAATGGAAACTCTATCAACTTAAGCTCATTTTTTCCTAGAAATGATTTACATACTCTTGTTACAAGTAACAGTGAAGAATACTAAAAAAGATAGGGGGCTGGGAAATTATTTTCCCCCAATTTATTAATTGTGTGCATTTGACAATACTTTGTGTACGAATATTCCCTCTTTCCACTGCAGAGTCAGGTAGTCAGTTTCCCTTGTTTTTGTATGTGTCTTTCACATGGCAACAGAGAAGAGGAAAACAATTTTTAACATAGGAAAATGTAACTGTAAGAGAACAAAAATTGGCTGCAAGTCTCTGGAGCAGGTGTTTTCCCTGAAACTACTTTTAGCTATTTTTTTTTAATTGACTAGATTTCCAGTTGACAGTGTCCCTTTCAGGACACTGGTTTACTAAAACTGGTTTACTAAAACGGTGAGAACCCTTTAATGGTGAAGGGTATTGCTTATAGGAATCGTGCATACTTCTCATATTCACTGTGCACAACACTGCAGTCTTTTAAGTGTCCGGGCCATGAACCTTGCGGATGTGCAAAATAAAAAGGCACGGTTCGCTGGAAAAATACTCTTGTCTTCTAAAACAGGAGCAGTGTGTGAGGTCAAAAAGGTATATTAATATATAACTATTCCTGAGATATAGGAATGGCATGTTGCAGAATATTTTTAAACCTGCTTTACATATACTTTCCTCTTTTTAGTATGTTTAATCTTGTTTTCTTAATGGGAGTAACTTTGACAGCCAAGGACAGGATAAGAAGAAAATAATGTGAGTGGCATTGGAATTTTTATCACCCTTATATGAATGGGTTGATATTTTGTCTTTGGAATTTTCTTAATTTGATGGTGATATGATTTCGTAGACTTTTTTTTAATCACAGTATGATTTAAATGAAGCCCCAAGCTTAATTCTGATTGATTTACCCATAATAGTGTACAAAAATCAGTGCTAGCACTATAAATTCTGTAGTGTGAGACATGAACACAAAATCATGCCTTCAGCAGCTACTAGTGAACTCCCTGACCAAGATCCTACGTTTATTAAGCTTCCTGCTACAACACGTCTTAGTCCTCTCTGGTAACTGTGGAAGGGGAGGAACTATATAGCCACTTTTTTAATGTACTTTTATGCATTTAAATGCATAAAATTAGGAAATCAAATAGAGATTCTCAGAGATTTACTAAACCACACAATACGCGCACACAATTTATCTCAAAAGAGTTAACTGAAGTCTTAGTTCTGACCTATGACTTATTAACACTTTGTGATTTATCCATCATCTTTACTACATTCAAAAAACAGTTAATGCAAAGGCCAGATTTTGTATACAAATGAACAAAAGTCAAAAAAAGAAAAAGTTGTGGTTCTTACAGATTAAGTCCAATCATGTATGTTCTAAAACAGATTGCCAAATTCATAGCTCCCATAGGCATAACGGGCAGTGTGGATGATTTAATATTACTTCATACAGTTTTTTTTTTTTTTTACTTTTGTGTATTTAAATTTGCAGCTGTATCCTTGCATTTATGTTCATTTTTTGTCATATTTTAAAATAAAGTAGGGAAGAGGCTGCTCGTGCTTAATAATATTAGAATTTAATGCTGTACATTAGCTCTTGTAGACACTATAGTTTTACTTCATTGCTCTGGAAAGAACTGGAGGTGTGTGAATTTGGACCTTTCTTTGCAACAGCTGTTGGTGTGAGATAGTTTTCAGTGAACTTGGCTGTGAAGCCGCAATTCATTGATATTATTATTGGCAACAAACCCTTTTTGTAAAATGAAAGTCTGATTTTCAGACACTTGTGGCTTGCAAATGAAATTATTATTATTTCTATTGTGGTAGCACCATGGACCCGCAATCCAGGATCAGGAGCCCATTGTGTTAAGCACCATACAAACAAGAAGCAAAAGAGACAGTTTCTGCGCTTGGCAGTTTGTCTTGTCCAGGATTTAAAAGCATGTTAGAAGGTGTCACTAACATATTCTAAGGGTGAGATCCTGGCCCTGCTGAAGTCAGTGGCACTATTCCCATGTGGATGCATAAGCTCTTGTTTAATTCCCATTGGCTTTAATGGAGCTATGATTTCACCATAAGGATATGTGTGCACAGCAAGTGAAGGAGCAATTATAGCATAGGTAGGCATACCTGTGCTAGCTTTAATCTAGCTAGCATAGATAATAATAGAAGTGTAGGCATTGTGGCATGGGCTAGCAACCTATTAACAACACACTTTTAAATTCTAATCCAACACAAAGCCAGCAAGAAAAAATAAAAAGAGGCCCTATGTTCATGGGAACCACATTTTTTTCCCTTCCACATTTTTACCTTAAGAAAAAGGGCAGTAGTGTGTGGGGTGGAGGATTGTGTTGTGTGTATTTTATTGATGCATTTACAATCGCCCTCATACAAATGTCTTGTCTACACTATACAATTTTATCCTGTCTGAACACAGTTACCAACAATTCTATTAAATGACACAGTGTTGAACATGTTTTAGCAGTCAGTATGCACCAGGACAATAAGACTCCAGGAGGGTAGAGGCTGCGAAGAGGGGTTTTATTTATTTAGATTGTTGGAGCACCCACTGTGTGTTGGGTGCTTTCCAGACATAGATGAATACAAAATCTCTGCCACTGAAAGAGTACCATCAAAAATAGTAATTTTGTTTCCCAATGAACTGATACTGTGGGGCAATGCAGGAGACAATTTGAACTTAAATTGAAATGTTTAGATCACTAATCTCTTCTTTAATATGGCTAGTAATGGGGGCAGAGAGCTAAAATAAATTAGACAACGTGAGGCAGAGCATCATTAAAAACCTCCAGTGTTTAAGGGGCAGACACATGCCTGTCAAAATAGAAATTTAGTAGATATGCTTCCACTGGAAGATGATAATGGAGTGTGTATCGGAATCCCCTGTATTCATAATAATAACAAACCTTGATAAAGGGTAATGGGTGACAGATGCTTTGACTGTTTGAAAGACTCAAAAACAACCACTTGTCAGATGCCCAAGACACAAGTTTGCCAAAAAAAAATTATTTTTAATCTTAAACCACAAATTTATTTTGTCTAAGGGAGGGTCAAGTGGGATGTGAATGTAAAGGTTTCACCCTATTGGATTAAAATGCATTTGAATTGCATACCATATGAGTAAAAGCCCCTTTAATGTATCTGGTTTAAAATATCCATTTGAAAGAAACTATGTGGATTGTGGATAGTATTTTATCTTCTAGTTCAACATCAAGGCTTTCTTATTTTATTAATGATCAAGTTGAACTGGTGATGAAAATACTAAAACAATATAAAGACACCATATGAATCTAAATTCAGAATTGCCAGAACAATAAAGCTTTTACTTTCCTATCACTTTCCTTCATGTTTTACCAATAAAGAATAGTGGTGTTAGGATAATTCTTATTTTATTCTGAACAGAGGATCAGATTCATCTCTGGCTTCACTCCATTGCAACAAGCAGTTACACCATGGATAAATTTGGCACTGTGTCTTAACATAAGGGAATAGCCCACAGTTCTACATCTGAGAAGAAGATCCTGTCTCCATATGTGCTTTCCATACAAATGTACATTTGTTAGATAGGCCCATATGCCAGCAAGTGGGTCACATCTGTGCCAAGTTTTCTTTGAGTCAATATGAAAATGCCCAATCTCCCAACAGCATAAGGGATTTCAGTTTATAAGTCTATCATTTTCTAAAGGTGGAGGGGCAGGGGTGAAGGAGAGCCATAGTCTTGCTATACAGCAAGTTTACTAGAAAATATGGCATTAAAATCATTAACCTTGAAAGAAAATGTTATAGGTCACTAAGCCACATGGACAAACACTGGTGGGGGGTGAGGGTAGGAACAATAATTACCTCTTCACAAAAGATTTCATCAAATGAAATCTACAGGAAGGAGAAGCTCTGACATACGCAGAGTAAAGTGACTGATTTGAAATTGTTTGAAATGTTCTGAGACCCAAGACTCAGAAAAAGACTCCAATCTGCTTGTCAGCTGAGGAACAGGATTGATTTATTCCTGACAAGTCACTTTTTGTTTTTCATTTAAGTACAAAATGTGTCACACTCATAAATAATTTGTGTAATTGGACACCAATTAAACAATTATCTCATTATAGCACATAAGTTAAATAAAAAGATGCTTGAAATTCAAGGAAAATAAATAAAATTATAACAGCTTTGAATTCAAAGATTTACTCATATTTATGAAAGTAATTCTTCACCATATACTTGTGGGGAGAGTTATTTAAGGAAGCTGCACTAGTCTGTTTCCAAGATGAAGCAAAACAAAATAAAATAGGTCAGCTGGAAAATAGCAAATTAAACACAAGGGGAAAAGTTGATGTTTGGATTTATACATCTGACTTGCAAGTTAGCAGGGCTATCTTCTCATTGTATACATGCAATTCCTATTCATATTCATGAGAGTTATGTCAACACTAAAGGGAGAATACAGGCTTATCTACTTAGGGACACTGACCAGAATAGCTTGCATTTGGACACCCTTTTCCAAAATGAAAGTCACTTTAATTCCAGAATCATTGCTCCGCTTTGGGAGTACACTAATTATTCTGGAATAGAGTTTATTTTAGTCCAGAATAGAGTGTCCACACAAGGAGCTATTGTGGAACAGCTACTGGAATACTTTGAAATAGCTATTCTGTTTAATTTCTCCACGTAGACAATCGCTGAACCTACTCCGTCAAGTTTATTTTCATTGTAGTGACTGTTAATAAAGAATACAAGTAATTCCAGTATCCGCTATACTAAGCATACCCTCCTGGAGTTCTGATGGAAGCCAAATTCCCATTGATCCCAGACCAGTATTGTTGGGCCTTTAATCTGTTGCACATGCTGTACACAAGTTTTGCATTTGTGTTTTTAAAAGTTTTTGACAGGAGAAAGTGCCATTTTTGTTGGTTCTTCTGTTGATAGAAAAGTCTCCTTATGAATTTTTTTGTTTTTCTATGGTATTATATCAAATACATATTGCAATAAATGTGTCTTTAATTATCACAGATTATTAGTTTGATGTGGGCCTGCAATATAATTAATTTAATAAAGGTTTTTGTGTAAAGATTATATGTCAGATTTCCAATATGTCTGTTTTTTAAAAGCAACTATTGTGTGTTATAACAGCTCAGTGTTCTATGTAATCTCTAATTTATTGTTTATTTATGAGGGGCTTGTAAACATGGAGCTGCATTCACATCTTGAGCAAGTTTCAAACCAAATGTGTATTCCCTAATGATATTAAAGCCACAAAAACACCTTGATATTCTGTCTCATAAATACACAAAAGCAAGAAAATAACAAATGAAAGGCTCCTTTTGTATTTCTTACTCATTTATAGTAAAATTCACCACAATGCAGAGACCTACATAAGGCCAGGTGCCCGGTTACATTCCACATTAAGGGTGAAATGCTAGCCCCATTGCAGTCAAGGTCAAAATCTCCACTGACTTCAGTGGGATCAGGATTTAAGTGTGGATTAAGTGATTGATGCAGAGGTCCTTTCACCTGCGCTCTGCACTGTGGTGAATTTTGCCCTTACTCTCCCTATTGTGCCTAAGTATTGTAGCCCATATAGTATATCATGTTCTTCTGAATTAGTGGTACATTTACAAGAAGACAAGCAGAAGATATTTCCACGTATTATTGGAACCACAAGCTCTTGTTTAATTCTTTTGGGGGGACACTATTGTGCAGTATAAAATCAGTCACTTTTTGTAATCTTCCGCAGTACATAGGCACAAGGGCTGGTTATGGATGGAAATTCAGGTGTAACTTTGCATGATATTGTCTTCATTGATTTGGGTCAGGTCTTTAATGTTATTTTAACATTTTTGTGTGCTTTAATTTCTTATCTTTTTTTTTTCATTTGAATAAAAAAGCAAAGCAAAGCATGTCATTGGCATGTTGTTCTTTTTGACCTACGAAGCATGTCAGAGGGCCTGTTCAGATGTAGTTGCATTTTGTCTATTAGTTTTAATATATGTTCATAGCATATGTGGAATGATATGAATGTGTATCAGCAAAAGTATGCATTCTGTATTGTAGAGCCATAAAAATAAGTCTGATCAGCTACATTTTGTGTAGTGTTCTGAGAGTCAAGTTCTGCCCTAGGTGCACACAACCCACGTTGACCTCAATAGGAGCCTCTCACATGCACCAGGGTCAGAATAAAGGCCTTAATATGCACCTGTAGCATATACCATAGTATCTCTTTAAGAATTGTGGATGCATATCAACAAGAGTACGGTATAATAAGAGTATAATACGGATGCATAGAATGAGTACATAGCAAAAGCCCTTCAAAAATGAAAAAGTAATTATTTGCCACCTCAGTATTGTGTCTGTTGTGTCTTTAAAAATAATAGCCCTACCAAATGCTGTTACTTTACTTTATAAGCTGACTGTAAAATAATAGTTAAAGAATTTTAACTATTGTTCAATTATAGGATCATAAAATGAGTCCTGGCAGAAGGGGTTTATGCTCAAATAAGAGCCAGCCAATTAATTTTAAAAATTATCTGTAAGTTTCCTGCTTAGAAAAGTTTTATGCCAAGTTTCACTCTGCACCAAATGTTTACTACAAAATCACCCCTTAGAAATGTATGGTGAGAAATTTAAATGGCAGTAGGTGCTCAACTTTAAAAGTGCTAATGGGTACCTCTCTAATGATGGTTATAAATAAGACCAGTTAAAAAAGGACTAACTATGATTTGATTAATCAAATAGCCTAATAATGTATCCACAATTTCTGACTCTTTAAAATGACTAAATACCCTTCCCACTGAGCTAAGTATTGAGATCCAAGTTCATGGTGCTGTTGAAAAGGGCAGGTTCACTAATTAACAAAGACAACCCACCTTCTTGTTTACAGTAGAGAGATTGGACCTCTGGATATTTTCTTCTGAGTATGGTTTCCAGACAATGGTTTTGTGCATGTCAGAATTGTACATGTGTGTGCGTGTGTATGATTGATTGTTTATGATGGCCTTCTACTACTGTTACTAATTTGTTTCCCGTTTCCAATTGGCTTTACTTTTTACAGCTTTGAGCAGTAATTCAGTCCCCTACGCTTCCCTGATTGGCTCTGTGTCCTCCCTCTCTAGCCAAACTACCACTCAGTCCTTATATGATAATAACTCTCTCCCACGATTCGCTCGAAAAGGTCTAAACATCTTTGTCTCTATTATTTTCTTTGTTCAAGCACTGTTTTAGATGTACATCAGTCCACCTCCATTTCTGGATAAGTCTAGAATTTTCTTGTGCCTTTTCACTCCCATACTTTTCATTGGGGTGCTTGATCTGGATCAAATCAGTTTAATTAGAAAAATGTCACCCACCCTTTCAAAAATGAATGTAACATAGCCCTTAATTTGACAACTGAGAAAATGGGAGACTCCAGAACTGATATAGATAAATAGAGTTTTGGCTACTAATTTTGTACCTGTAACTTCCAAGAAATATCCCCAATATTCCTGAATACTCCCGTTTAATAACATGTTCAGTTGACTGGCAGCATGTCATACTATCTATAAAAAAACCTCATAGTGGCAGAATTATTGTGCAGGTAACATTTGACTAAATGAATGCAGCATTTCTGTGTAATGTACAAGGCTCAAATGATTAGGATCAGTGCTGCTGGTCCTTCCTATGTACTGAAGTTTATTAATTGGTGACTGAAATACCGCACAATCATTTAATGACGTGACCATATCATAATCCCATGGTCATTGAGCGGTGCGGTAGCAAATGCAAGTTAGGTATCCCACAGAACACTCCTGAGATTCATGGTGACAAAACAAACTGAATTGTACAACATGGCTTCCACTTTGAGCCCCCTGTAGTCATCATTGTTTTCTTTTGTAATTTCAACAGATCCTGGGGTTCACTAGTTTAAATTTTCTAGCCAGCTGTGGTTTCTCCCTGCAAGTGGTTATATACAGTATTTTGTTCTAGGCCTGGTAAAAGTAAACCTGAAGAAATAAATGCAAACCATTTGGGGACAGGTCATCAAAACTAATTGTCTGGAAAAAAATGGCCACAAGGAGTAGGCTGGCAAATCTTCAGCTGGCAGGCTGTGCTAGTTGGCCCCACATCTCTTTCTGCCTTTTTTCTCTCCCCTTTCCTCCTTTCTTCTCCTCCCTATCCCCATCTTTTTTTCCTATCTCTCTTTCACTTTCTCTTTCGTTCTGTATCTTCATCAATAGACAAAGATGTTTACACCTGAAGTAGATTGTAGGTACTTTTGGGGGTTGATAATGGGGTTTGGGGGTACGATCATTTTAAGGTACTAGTGCAGCCAGATACGTGTTTCCAGCTGAATTGTACAACCCCTGTCTCTACAATCTGCTACTAGTGAAAACATTTTTGAAGCTCTAGTTGTCTGATGTCCAATCTTGTCTTTAGTGACTGTTGTCTATAAGCAGTGATGCATGTTACTCTAGTCATCCATAGTTGCATGTGAATGTCAGTCATCTCTAACCTTCATAAAATATTAAAGCTATCTTAAAGTATTCCTGATCTGATTTAGTCAGAATGTATAGTCCGTCCTTCAGTCCTTGAAACATTGTTATTAGTCCTTTCTAACTATCAAGCTATCCATTTCATTTTTATTTTTATTTTATTCATTAATTTGGGATTTTTTATTTTATTTTATTTTATTTTATACCATTTCCTTTGCAGGTTCAGGTGTCTCCGGTTACCCTGGTAACCTTCATTCTCCAAGTTAGTTTTCCTTGATTATGCATAAGTCACTTTGTTTTCTGTCAAAATACTATTCTTTCCCCTTTAGGCCTCTTTCAGTGTCTATTTTCTCAGCTCACCTTTCATCATCTAATTCAACACAGTTTCCATTTCATACAGTGCAGGAGAAGGAGTTTGAAATGACATTAAGAGTCATTACTCAAAGCAGAAGTCAACATCAGGTCTAACTGTCTCATTTTTCCTTGCCTAGCTAACCTCATTGACTCATGGCAAAATAACACTTTCTTTTACACTAGGAATGTTAGCTTTGGGAATATGCTTGGTGACTTTTTTTTATTTGGCTTCAGAGCTCATCTCTCCAGAGCATGTCCTGCTTTGAGTAACCAAACTATCTGCCTGCTTCTTTCACATACAACATCTTTACTACTTGCATATTTCTAGCCATTCTAACTACTGTATTCTCTAAATTTTAGAATGATGCAGTCTCTTTGATTTATTTTAAATTCTATTTTCCTTCTCTCTCTTTCAACAGGTATGGCTAGCCATCCTCCAATACCTATCTTGGAACTTGCAGATCACATTGAAAGATTGAAAGCCAATGACAATTTGAAGTTCTCACAAGAATATGAGGTAATATTCTCATTCTTACTATTCTTAATATTATCCCTGGTTTCCTCTTTTCTGGCCTCATTAGTGATAATTATACCCCTGGATGATTTCAGTTTTACATACCATTAGAGCCATAATGGGGCAGGCGCCTTTGTTAAAATGACTGATGTAGTGAGGTGGCTACTTTGCTCATAGGAGATACCTTTTCATAAGAATGTTTGTCATACATACTTTAATAGTACATGCACCAAGTAGTGTACAAATGATACAATGCTTGGGCTATTTTGAATACACAAACTCCCGTTGACTGTAGGTAAGAGCTCCTGAGTTCCTTTCCGAATTCTTATGGATAAGGATCCTTCATGGCACACATTGGCAAGACAGATCCAATACCAGCTCCAAAGGAGGAGTTATGGTCCATTGTGTCAATGTTGCATGGACTAAATATTCTGTAATTGCGTGAAGTCATGACTGAGCATATAGCAACTCCAAGCCATTATCTTCTGACCTGTCAATAATCCATAAATTATGGGCTGTAATAGTATGATGGAATGCAGCAGGAACTGAGAAACCAATTATGGGCCATCATGTCAATAATCCGTGGAGACATGAATAGACGCTGCAGACAGTAATGACCTTTCTCATCAATAATTTGTGGATGAAGGGACTTCGATAACATCCGTTAAATGCAATAAACTATAACTGCTCCTTCAAAGCTATTATGGTCTATTGTGTCCATCAGATCAGGAGTGCTCCTTTAGTGTGGTTATGGAGTGTCTTATCAGTGATCCATGAATTAAGGACTCTCTGAATAGTCTTTGTAGTGCTCCCTTTACAGTCTGTCACGTCAATAGTCAATGGTTTAAAACTCCTTTAGAATGCCATGACATGGTAGACCATAATGATAATGAAGAAACCATTACTACCCAGCTAGTTAGCTGTCATACACCTAGGATACTTGGGTGCTATATAAATAACTATTCTTATCAAATCTCAGATATCTCATAATTGATATAATTTGTAATGCACCTATTTCTTTAGTGTCCAGGCACCACAGATTAAGCATTGATGCTCTCGAGAGTAACATAGCACTGAGGCAGACCTTTACAAGCTTGTACAAGCTAACATTTCATTTTCTGTGGAGTGAATTGCTTGTTTATGAGAGGACAGGCTGAAAGCACCATTTATTAATTTTATTTTATAAAGAGCTTTTGTGTATAACCTTTTGCATAATTATTTTTTCCTTGTTAACATCACTTTAAAGCTAACTGCAAAGGTTGGAACATATAAATACCCAATGTATTTAAATAACTTGGGCAGGAAAGGTTTAAACAGTTACTGAACATTTACTATTACAGTACAGAACTTGCTTTTCATCTGATGATACACTGTTAAAAACTACCTAAAGACTACTCTGAAAAATAATCTTGTTACCGTCAAGAGAAAATACAGCCTCTATGATCCACAAAAATAAGTTTGTTTGAACAGTATCTCAAGGTTGCTATTTAATGCCACAGTCACCAAAATCAGGAGTAATTTTTTATTGTACTGTATGAAACTATAATGTTCTTGATTTTGGAGACTAGTATAAAAAGAGTGAAAGCAGATATTTTATCTGTCATTTAGTATCCTAAACTTGGCAATCATTTTCTTCCTCATTCAGAAACACCTGCTAAAAACTCACAATAAAATGTCTTTGTATAGAGTAAATTCTGAAATATGTGTCTCATTGTGACTTTCTATTTCAATTCACCTGAGTACAGAGTCTCACAATGTAAGTCTTGAAATCAAGCAGTGAAGTGTACTAGATATAAGAAAATATTTTGAATCTCTAGAAAATTGAGCTGTTTGAAACTACCACTATTCCCTGTACAAATACTCAGCACTTTTAGCTGCGAACCCACTGTAACTTCACTGTGAATAAAATAATTCAACCCCCAAGTAAAAAATACCCTCAGGCTGTTCTAACTTGGCACAGGAAGACCATCCCTGTACAAAGGCTATAGGGGGATCAAGGAGATGCAGAGGTGAGCTTTAACCTGTGTGTGGATCGTCTGCACTCCAACATCTGGGCATTGGATTTTGTGTGTTGCCTTGGTGAAGACAGTCATGCCATCTTGTAAGATTTGTTTCAGTTCTATTCAGACAATGGGCCAGATCCTGAAGCAAGTGAAAGTTCTAGCTGAGTAAGGAATTTGGATTTTGGCTTAACATAATTCCAGGTTTTTAATCAGAAAGTTAGTGTTCAACATAAAAAGTCAACATTTGCTAACAGATTCCACAATTATTTCCTATTCTAAGTATAAGAAAATGTTATAGCTTCTCAGAAACAACTGTGTTGGCAACGCTGGTTTTTTATAACTAACGCTATAGCAATTCACATTTTTTGGTACAATGTGTATTAAAGTACACAGTCCAGGCATTAATTTACCAACATGTCTTTAGTATTTTGCAGAGATGATACATTGAAGTATAAGATTGAATGTAATTTAACAGCCTTGCTGTTTCATATTTGTATGTTCTTTAAGTCAGTAAAAGTACCTAGAATGCATGTTACCTTAGCCAGTTACAGCCAGTGCCCTGGATTATTTTTCATTCTTATATCACTTCTGTCAGATATCAACAGCTGCCTCTCCTACAGCTTCATACTGTTCTGTGTTTCTCACCAGTTCTCTGTTTAACATTCTAGCAAAGAAGAGTAGGCATTGAGCAGTTATAAAATCAGCATTTAAACGTGAGCTGCAGTAGTGAAGTCAGGCTTCCCACTCATTACGCCCCTAATGTGCCTCGATCCTAATCTACAGAGATTGCCTTTTAAGATCTTTCTCTATGTCCACCCAATCCGTGATCTCTCTTTTGTTGAGACAAGGGTATTAATTAGTGCAACTGAATTTTGTAATGTAGACTAGAAAGTGTGGGTAAGACCCCCAGCCAGTTTTACTTGGGGAACTGAACAAATATTAACACTTCAGTCAATATCAATTCAAGCTAGCCTCAAACTGCTGATGCATTAAGTGAAAGGTGCTATATCCTAGTGTCATTCTAATGAGCCATCTGGTCTTCTTAGAGAAAGAGCAAAGTAACAAATTATTGCCTGAGTAAGTTACCTTTAGTTTTCTTGAGAACAAACAAAACCCCTGATAGTTATTTCCAGTTTTGAAAAACAATGCAAATGTGATTTTACTTTTCCCAAGCAGTTCCATGATCAGTGTAGATTTTTTGGCACTGCTCTGCTTTCACTAAGATTCCATGATTTGTTTTTCCTTTTAGTTTGTGAAAATTCTTAAAATTTTATTGAAGAAGTTCTTCTAACCTGAATTAAACCAAGAAGACACAGAGCTTCATATGAGCAGGGATTGATGAACTGATTCAATAAAAAATCACATCTTCCTGATCATCAGCTCCTCACAGGACTTTGAAGTGCAGTGGAACTTCTTTAAGGTTGAGCTTCATTTGGATAAGAATAACGTTTTAGATAAGTTTGCCCACCCAGCCAGCTTCAGCTACATCCCTCTAATTATCTGTGCATTACTTGTACCTCATATCCCATATCCAAAGACACCTGCTCCTGGTAGGATCCTTATTACTTTCTCCTTCTCAGCTACTCTTTCATTTCCTTTTCCATCCCTTTTTTGTGAGTTCTTCTCCCTACTTCCTTTTCAGCTTCTGCTAAGTCCAGAGATCAGCCTCCTACTTTGTTCCAGCTGTCTCTTGGCCCTCTTTAATCCACAGTACTTCTCTGCTATCAGACACAAGGAAAGTATTAGAGTCAAAGATGTAAATGATTTAGATAATGGCATAGAAAGTACATTTATAAAGTTTGCAGACAATAGCAAACTGGGAGGAGTTGCTTTGGAGGATAGTAGATCACAAGTGGAGTCATAGTAGATCACAAGTTAAATATGAGTGAATAGTGTAACACTGTTGCAAAAAAAGCAAACATCATTCTCAGATGTATTAGCAGGGCTGTTTTAATCAAGACACGAGAAGTAATTCTTCCACTCTGCTCCGCCCTGAGTAGGCCTCAACCGGAGTATTGTGTCCAGTTCTGGGTGCTAGATTTCAGGAAAGTTGTGGACAAATTGGAGAAAGTCCAGAGAAGAGCAACAAAAATGATTAAATGACCTGTGAAGGAAGATAGAAAAATTTGGGTTTCTTTAGTCTGGAGAGGAGAAGACTGAGGGGGGGACATGATAACAGTTTTCAGATACATAAAAGGGTTTTTGGAAGGAGAAAGGAGAAAAATTGTTCTCTTTAACCTCTATGGCTAGGACAAGAAGCAATGGTCTTAAATTGCAGCAGGAGCAGTTTAGGTTGGACATTAGGAAAAACTTCCTGTCAGGGTGATTAAGCACTGGAGTAAATTGCCTAGGAAGGCTGTGGAATCTCCATCATTGGAGATTTTTAAGAGTAGGTTAGATAAACACCTGTCAGGAATGGTCTACATAATACTTAGTCCTGCCATGAGTGCAGGGGATTGGACTAGATGATCTCTCGAGGTCCCTTCCAGTTCTATGTTTCTGTGTTTGAACTCAATCTAGAGGCCGGTGACAGGAGCAGTGGCAGGCCTAAAGAGAACCAGCTTCATGATAAGAGAATCTCTTGATAAGATAAAACATCTGGGAGAGGGACCTACACTGCAGACACTTCTGTTTTTTGGCTGGGTAAGGAGGAGTATGTGGAGAAAAAAAACATATCTTAGACAAGGTGTGAAAACCTATGGGCTTTAGCCAGTCTTTGGCAAAGTGTTTTATTAGTCAATATACCATACCTTTTAGATTGTCTTACTTTAATGTGGGATTTCAAGCTTACAGTATCATTTTCAGCTTGATTAATGAACTTCCCCAGTATTCAGAACTCCACATTATTCCATGTTCCTCTGTCAATGCTCCCCTAGTGTATTCATCTGCATTTCCAGCCCCCCATCCCCCCCCGCCCTTTTAATTAGTAGAGTTATAGTGTCTTTTAGTGCAGAACTGCAGCTAGTTACATTGGTCTCTAGTCCCTGTCAATGTCTCCTCACCTGCAGCAGGACTTCTGCCTCCTGGTTTGCTTCTCCTTCCTCCTCTGGTAGACAAGAGCTCCGCTACCCTTTTGTCCCCACCAACAGCTAGAAGAAAGCTATTTCCCATTTGTCTTCATGCTGACGTATCCCTGGTAGCAGATGCACTTCCTAATGTGATCCACCCGCCTTCCTGCTGGTTCCTGGCCTGAGGAATCCATTGGGAACAGAGGCCAGGAGAGGAGACGGATTGGCTTCTCCCAGCAGTCCCAACTAGTCCCTGCCTCCCAGTGTTCCTCCCTTTGGCCGAGCATAAAGCTTCTCAATGACCCCCCCCAACCTTGGCACAGGGCCAAGTTCCAAGTCAGAAACACGTGGAGTCCTAGTCTCACTTCTGTTTATGCTGTGCATAATACTGCTGACTGCCCACTTTACAGTTCTACCTGTCCCATCTCTCTGAGGGAAATATGAGGTAGACATCTAGGACTCCTAAAGCTACACTTCCTTTCATATAACTTTCCCCTGCCTGTTCCTGTTTTTCAAGGGAGGACAAGTTTCTAAGTGTCATAAGAGTTAATAATCTTCTAATTTAGTTGTCTGGTGTTTTGTTAGTTTGGTTTTAGGGGCTTTTTGGAAGGGTGAGGTTGTGTATTTTGTTTTCCTCACCAGAAAGTTCATTTCTACCTCACACAATTGTAATTTTTTACTGTATTTTACCTGTTAAATTGGTATCATATTTCAGTTGCCCTGTAGCAAAGTGTTATATTTCCACATTACACTTGCACATCATTTATGTCACAGTCTTCTTTTGAATTCCCTAATTTAAAGACAAGACTCAGGACCCAAACTGATTACTACAAACCTTTTGGGGCTTTCACAGTTTCAGTAGGGGTTTTATGCAATGCAGGGCCTCATATGGATTTGACAGCTGCTAAGCAGAAAGCTACATTCATTTAGAAACTCATCTTGGATCATAATTCCTCTTTAACTTAATCTGTAGAATTTAGTAATACAAAGGCATCACAAAATGAACCTGAACTGACACATTCATATAGTCATATATATTCATATATTACCTTGTATACAATACACTGAACATAATATTTTTATGCTACCACACTACACTGGTTTTTACTTGCTGCTTGAATAGTTTTAATCTGAGACCTTTAGTCTGTACTTTAACCAGGTGTCTGGCAATTATACCCTCAGTGGATTAAGAAAGTGGATCCAGGTAGAAAATATTGTCCGGTTCAGATTTTTGTTTTGGTGCGAGAACCTGCCATGTAACGTATACTAATAGCAATAGTGCCCTAGCCCTGCCTCTCTGAGTGTGTTGGTCTCAGTGATCAGAGGAATTGTATATCATTTTAATGTTTCTTTTCATCAGGCTTTGTGGTGCAGATTACAATTAGCCCTTTGCTTTACCACTGAGGGTTGGAGAAGATGAAGTCACATTCTGGCTCAGTGCCAGACTGCCATAATATCAGTTTATCAGTGTCAGTGGATCAGATTTGTGCTGAAAGGATCATTTATTTATTTTAAAAAAAATATCTTTAACTTTTACTTTTAAGTGACAGAAAGCTAACCACTGTACTTCTACAGTAAATATATTGCAAACAAACATATAAATCTGGTACTGATATGAGATTATTACAATAAGTCAGCAGCTAAATAAATCCCTAGCAATGAAACATCGACATTTAATCACCTTAAAAATACAGATAACATAGACCAATATGCAAGAATCCATTTCTTCTTGGCAAAAATTCCTATTTTTGTTTTATCTTTACACTATTTTTATTATTTACTATAATACTGCAAATAGCATATATTGGTTTTCTATAATCTTGCATTGTAGGATGTGCTCCAGCTATTGAGAAACAATTAGTGTACTCAGTGAACAGTGAACAGTTGTCTGCCTTTTTTATTAAAAGCACATATGCTATGACATTCATAAAGGTTGCTTGGTGTCTATTTCTACCTATAGCACTATCTGAGCCACTAGGAGAGGTAGGATTAAGATAGGCTTGGAAAAAAACAGGAATTTGAAGTGGCAATTATTAGTATGTTATCTGTTTCCTTCTGTGTTACCAGTGCCTCTTGTATTAGAAGCACTTGGTTGTGCATATCTGATTAAAAAACATTAATGGTACAAGAAAGCTGTTCTCATTTTAGGATACTAGTGTTTGGACTGGCACCTATTACCATTTTGACAGGGAACTCCACTTTCATACAGCCATGTGGGCTGTTTAAGTAGCCAAATTACTTCTGCAAATATTATTTATGTTTTCATAGAATCATAGGACTGGAAATGGACCTTGAGAGGTCATCTAGTCTAGTCCCCTGCACTCGTGTCAGGACTAAGTATTATCTAGACGATTCCTGACAGGTCTTTGTCTAACCTGCTCTTAAAAACCTTCAGTGATGGCAATTTAAATCTCCCTCGACAATTTATTCCAGTGCTTAACCAGCCTGACAGTTAGGAAGTTTTTCCTAATGTCCAATCTAAATCTCTCTTGCTGCGATTTAAGCCCATTGCTTCTTGTCCTATCTTCAGAGTTTAAGAAGAACAATTCTTCTCCCTCTGCTTGTAACACCCTTTTATGTACTTGAAAACTGTTATCATGTCCCGCCTCAGTCTCCTGTTTTCCAGACTAAGCAAACCCAATTTTTTCAATCTTCCCTTATAGGTCGTGTTTTCTAAACCTTTAATCACATTTGTTGCGCTTCTCTGGACTTTCTCCAATTTGTCCATATCTTCCCTAAAATGTGGTGCCCAGAACTGGACAAAATACTGCAGTTAAGGCCTAATCAGCATAGAGTAGAGTGGAAGAATTACTTGTCATGTCTTGCTTACAACACTCCTGCTAATACATCCCAGAATGATGTTTGCTTTTTTTTTTTTTTTTTTATTTGCACTGTTGTTATACTATTGACTAATATTTAGCTTGTGGTCCACAGTGACTCCCAGATCTCTTTCCTCAGTATTCCTTCTGAGGCAGTCATTTCCCATTTTGTATGTGTGCAACTGATTGTTCCTTCCTAAATGGAGTACTTTGCATTTTTTCCTTTTTGAATTTCATTCTATTTTCTTCAGACCATTTCTCCGGTTTGTCCAGATCATTTTGAATTTTAATCCTATCCTCCAAAGCACTTGCAACCCCTCCCAGCTTAGTAGCATCCTCAAACTTGATAAGTGTACTCTCTATGCCATTATCTAAATCACTGACAAAGATATTGAACAGAACCGGACCCAGAACTGATTGCTGTAGGACCCCATTCGTTATGCCCTTGCAGCATGACACAGGGAAGAAAGGTAAGCAGCACGATACGGACCCTGGACTTCAGGAAAGCAGACTTCGACTCCCTCAGGGAACGGATGGCCAGGATCCCCTGGGGGACTAACTTGAAGGGGAAAGGAGTCCAGGAGAGCTGGCTGTATTTCAAGGAATCCCTGTTGAGGTTACAGGGACAAACCATCCCAATGAGTCGAAAGAATAGTAAATATGGCAGGCGACCAGCTTGGCTTAATGGTGAAATCTTAGCGGATCTTAAACATAAAAAAGAAGCTTACAAGAAGTGGAAGGTTGGACATATGACCAGGCAAGAGTATAAAAATATTGCTCGGGCATGTAGGAATGTTATCAGGAGGGCCAAATCGCACCTGGAGCTGCAGCTAGCCAGAGATGTCAAGAGTAACAAGAAGGGTTTCTTCAGGTATGTTGGCAACAAGAAGAAAGCCAAGGAATGTGTGGGCCCCTTACTGAATGAGGGAGGCAAACTAGTGACAGAGGATGTGGAAAAAGCTAATGTACTCAATGCTTTTTTTGCCTCTGTCTTCACGAACAAGGTCAGCTCCCAGACTGCTACGCTGGGCATCACAAAATGGGGAAGAGATGGACAGCCCTCTGTGGAGATAGAGGTGGTTAGGGACTATTTAGAAAAGCTGGACGTGCACAAGTCCATGGGGCCGGACGAGTTGCATCCGAGAGTGCTGAAGGAACTGGCGGCTGTGATTGCAGAGCCATTGGCCATTATCTTTGAAAACTCGTGGCGAACCGGGGAAGTCCCGGATGACTGGAAAAAGGATAATGTAGTGCCAATCTTTAAAAAAGGGAAGAAGGAGGATCCTGGGAACTACAGGCCAGTCAGCCTCACTTCAGTCCCTGGAAAAATCATGGAGCAGGTCCTCAAAGAATCAATCCTGAAGCACTTGCATGAGAGGAAAGTGATCAGGAACAGCCAGCATGGATTCACCAAGGGAAGGTCATGCCTGACTAATCTAATCGCCTTCTATGATGAGATTACTGGTTCTGTGGATGAAGGGAAAGCAGTGGATGTATTGTTTCTTGACTTTAGCAAAGCTTTTGACACAGTCTCCCACAGTATTCTTGTCAGCAAGTTAAGGAAGTATGGGCTGGATGAATGCACTACAAGGTGGGTAGAAAGCTGGCTAGATTGTCGGGCTCAACGGGTAGTTATCAATGGCTCCATGTCTAGTTGGCAGCCGGTATCAAGTGGAGTGCCCCAAGGGTCGGTCCTGGGGCCGGTTTTGTTCAATATCTTCATAAATGATCTGGAGGATGGTGTGGATTGCACTCTCAGCAAATTTGCGGATGATACTAAACTGGGAGGAGTGGTAGATACACTGGAGGGGAGGGATAGGATACAGAAGGACCTAGACAAATTGGAGGATTGGGCCAAAAGAAATCTGATGAGGTTCAATAAGGATAAGTGCAGGGTCCTGCACTTAGGACGGAAGAACCCAATGCACAGCTACAGACTAGGGACCGAATGGCTAGGCAGCAGTTCTGCGGAAAAGGACCTAGGGGTGACAGTGGACGAGAAGCTGGATATGAGTCAGCAGTGTGCCCTTGTTGCCAAGAAGGCCAATGGCATTTTGGGATGTATAAGTAGGGGCATAGCGAGCAGATCGAGGGACGTGATCGTTCCCCTCTATTCGACATTGGTGAGGCCTCATCTGGAGTACTGTGTCCAGTTTTGGGCCCCACACTTCAAGAAGGATGTGGATAAATTGGAGAGAGTCCAGCGAAGGGCACCAAAAATGATTAGGGGTCTGGAACACATGAGTTATGAGGAGAGGCTGAGGGAGCTGGGATTGTTTAGCCTGCAGAAGAGAAGAATGAGGGGGGATTTGATAGCTGCTTTCAACTACCTGAAAGGGGGTTCCAAAGAGGATGGCTCTAGACTGTTCTCAATGGTATCAGATGACAGAACGATGAGTAATGGTCTCAAGCTGCAGTGGGGGAGGTTTAGATTGGATATTAGGAAAAACTTTTTCACTAAGAGGGTGGTGAAACACTGGAATGCGTTACCTAGGGAGGTGGTAGAATCTCCTTCCTTAGAGGTTTTTAAGGTCAGGCTTGACAAAGCCCTGGCTGGGATGATTTAACTGGGAATTGGTCCTGCTTCGAGCAGGGGGTTGGACTAGATGACCTTCTGGGGTCCCTTCCAACCCTTATATTCTATGATTCTATGATTCTATGACTGTGAACCACTGACATCTACTCTCTGGGAACGGTTTTTCAACCAGTTATGCACCCACCTTGTAGTTGCTTCATCTAGGTTGCATTTCCTTAGTTTGTTTATGAGAAGTTCATGCGAGATAGTATCAAAAGCTTTACTAAACTCACTAAAAATATTTGCATGAAACTAGGAATGTTTGTTCCTCAAGCATTCATCTGCTCCTGCTATTTATTTTCTACCTGAAGTGATACATAATCCTCTGTTTTCAACATCTAATAATTTCCCCAGCAATCAATTATGATATCACAAACAGAGGATTATAATTTAATGTCAGGAATAAACAGATGAACTCTTAAGGCTGAGAGAAGAGAAATACAGAAAAAATATAAGTGATAACAGTAGAAATGTTTTAAAAAGCAATATTTTTCTATGAGGCATGAGCTTCCCTTTAGAGACTGATACTGTTTCAGATATTTTAAGAATCAGGAGACTATCCTGATTGTTTCTACTGTTTTATACTCTTGTGCTATATTTGGTGTATACCTGTGGTTTTCAACCTTTCCAGAATACTGTACTTCTCTCAAGAGTCTCATTTATCTTGCATACCCCAAGTTTCACCTCAATTTAAAACTACTTGTTTACAAAATCAGACATAAGAATGCAAGTGTCACAGCACATTATTACTGAAAAATTGCTTACTTTCTCATGTTTACCATATATAAAATAAATTGATTGGAATATAAATATTGTACTTACATTTCAGTGTATAGTGGACAGAGCAGTACAGAACAAGTCATTGTGTGAAATTTTAGTTTGTACTGACTTCACTAGTGCTTTTTATGTAGCCTGATGTAAAACCACACAAATATCTAGATGAGTTGATGTACCTCAGCGTACCACCCTGTGGTACTCACATACCTGGTTGAGAAACACTGGTGTATACCTCGTTGGTAGGCTCCACGCTGATTAGTTTTTTCGTGTTGAACTCTGCTTATAAGACTACTAACTTGGAATTTTATTGGGGATAACTTCATTTTTGGGGAGGAATCGCCAAGTTCTGATTCAGGGCGGGTCTCAACTACAAGCGCTACATTGGCACAGCTACACTTACGCAGCTGCGCATCTGTAACGTGTTTGGTGAAGATGCTCTCTGCCGAGCGGAGAGAGCTCAACCCCAGGCTCTTGCACCGGTGTTAACTTGAGCTGCTATTCTGAGTTAAAAGCTGAGTTGCTATGTTTTCACTGATATGCTAACTCAGATTAACTAACCCAGGTTAAGAACACACCGTTTTTTGGCAGTGTAGACTTGTGGATGGGGAGGGGCAGAGGATGGTTAAAGTTTTGCTTCAGGAGTGTTTCGGGCTACAGATTGATTCTCTGACTTTATTGCTATTGAAACAGCCATCATCTATTTATTTTTTCTTGATAATGTTTAGCTATGAGATTTGGTGTAATGCTTAAAGCCATTCAGTAGGAATTCATCAACGTGACTGTTCAGTGTCCAGCTGTGCATTTTGGGCCCAGCCCTGCATTCCTCGTATAACCCAAATTCACATTGTGTGTGCAAAAGAATGGGGGGAGGGTCAGGACCCAAGTCTCTCAATAATAGCAGCCTTTACTATTTAATGTGCAAGCCCCAATGTGTTTGGAAAATCTAATTCCATTGTCAAGTTGCCCTGATAAGGTATTAATGTTCGTGCATTTAGCATTCATGTTTTGCTAATGCTGTATGTAAATCTCATTCTATTAGCAAGTTTCCTGCATAATATATTAGCATCTTATTATAAATTCATCAGATATTATATGAATTTCTCATTTCAATCACTGACATTGGTGAAAGAGGGTCAAATTGTTCATTTTTATGGGCAGTTGACTACTTTCTCTAGTTTTGCATCGTCTATTTGTCTTGACATGTATCGAGACTTCTGTTTTTCACCCTTCTTTCCATATTTTGTTCTTTAATCACTAGTTTTTCTCAAATCCTTTGTGCTTTTGATGATTTAATGTCATTCCGGTATACAGCACCCAAGCTGTGTGCTGGGAAATTCTGCAGGGAGTCAACCATGAAGCCCCTTCAGCTCCTGGATTCCCCAAACCCTGTAGACTCTGAAGAGTCACAGATTCCCCAGTCTTGCCCCTCTCCTGATTTGGTGGCACAGAGAGCCTGAGTGGAGCATAGCTCCATGGCACCCTGACGTGTGTGAACTTCCTCCCCAAGGTCTGGCATCCTGTCACTGTTCACCCACTCAGCAGAACTGCACCTCAGTGTGTTGTAAGGAGAGCTCTCACTGATGGGGAGCAGGATTTCCCCCCTTATAAGTAGCTTAGTGGATTACTTCACAAGCAGCAAAATAAGCAGGTTTTGTTTTCCCAGTTTAAAATGATTCCAACAGCCGCTTTCCATTATACCAGCTTCCAGTGACAAACTTGTTTAGTGGATGGTGCCTTTCTGTTGTAAACACCGCCCAAGTCTTTTCACAATAGCAGAGCAGACCCATTTCCAGCAGAAAACCATTTATAACACAATAGCTAAAAGATTAGTCAAAGCATGGGATGGTAATAACAGTATTACAGATATCGTTATTTCATGTGTACAAAGCCTCAGTACTACACAGCTATGCTGCGAAGATATCCAGTTCTTTGTTAACGACAGCTTTATTGAAGACAAGCTTTCCAAATGAATCTACTAGAAATCCTATTAAAGTGCCATCCATTAAACCATTAGAACACTCATTAAAACGGTTAGTGCTGACTTGTTATTCATGAGTTATTGGTCTTTCACGCTTCTGAGATGTCTGCCAATACCACTCTACCCTTTGTTCCCGCATGGCTGTTCAGTCCCAAGAAATGTAAATTAGCTTTCTCTCTCTAAAACATTTTTTGTGGGTGGGTGGGGCAGCTGAGGGGTGGCAAATGGGAAGGGAAAAGTAAATTACAGTTAAGGTCTATTTACCTGGATTTGACAGAAATTGTGTTAACTATATCCATATGTACAGCTAAATATTAATCAATGGATTAAGCCATCTGGCCCTACATCATAAAGAAGTGCACAGGGAGTATAATATGCTGCAGTAATGAACACATCCTGCTATACAACTGGTGAATGGCCGACAAAGACATCTGTTGTTTGATTTTTTTTCATATTGTTAAGCAGATTTAGATAATTTAAGCATTGGGGAGTGATAGGGGGAGGGGAAGGAAGGAATTGAACAGTTGAAGATAAGCTTTGTACATTAAGTGTTATTTAATAGTTTATAAATTCCCATTATCAAATAGGCATAATAAAATGCTGAACTCCTTTTTCACAACGAACACGTAAAGAGCCCATGCTCATTCATATCAGTATCCTCCGAATGCAATCAAGTGTCCAAAAATGTGTCTCAAACTTGTTACGTGTTAAAAATTTTTAAAGAGTTGCCATTTAGAATGAGAGAGAGGGAAAAAACCTTCTGGGGGAGGGGAGGAAAGCAGGGCAGGGATGGGGAAGGAAACCTATAATTTAGTCTCAAAACTAGTAGTGTTTGTCAGTTTACTCTGCTGGTTTCTAGTTTACTTGTCAAGTATGAAAAGAAAAATATAAGTGACATCTTAGATTTTAAAGTAATTTCTAGTGTACTTTTGCACCATAGGTACAGCCAAAAAAAGATCAGACAGTGTGTCTCCTGCAATTAGATGAGTAGAGCCAATACAATACATCATTCCTTCATTCTGAGCCAGTGAAGTGCTGAATAGCAAGCTTCTATTTTCATGTGAGCCATGCAAAAGACTAAATACATTGAGCTACTAATTCTGTCTGGCCAGTCACAAATAAAGCAAGCATGCCCTACTCCTCATTTGATCAATTAATTAAATGTATTTATTTACTTAAAGTTCAGAACCCACATCCGGAGACATATTTGTAAACTGTTCCTTTTTGTCTTGAACTGACAATGATTAGAACTATGAGCAGAAAATCACTTGGTCAAGTTTTATGTTTATATTAGTTTTTTTGCCATCTAATAGGATAAGAAATTTTATTTTTTTAAATGTGGAAAACCAGGAGGTGTAAGGTACAAACTTGGTGCATCAAGCGCCTTCATTTCTTCAAAAACAAAAGGACAAAAATTGTGTCTCTGAGAACAGTGATGGTGCAAATTGATAGCCCTTTTCTAAGTCAAAATGTGTTGATGAATTGCTAATCAGATGATATGGGGAAACTTGTGCTGCAAAAATAAAACTTTATCTTGCAAAAAACAAATACAAAAAACACAACTGTCCATCTTGCCTTTCTTCATCTTTGATCAATTAAATAGCAACAGAGATAAAGAATCAGAACCAACTGAACCAAAATTTCACTGCCCATCTTCTCCCAGGGGATGAAATATGCTGTTGTGGGGTAGCTGAGATAGTACTAAACCAGGATCTTTAGAAGCAGATTGTGACTTGAGTTATTGAGACACAGAAGAATTTCTCTCTGCAGCTGCTGACATAAAAAAGAATGGTGTGGGCTGTGGAAGACCAAGCCATGACACTGGAATGCTTTATTAATTACTGGGGAATGTGGAGCCCCTAAAAATAAACAAAACTAGTGCTGTGTCAGCGTATAGGTGGCAGATCATAAATAAAATAGGGAGTTAATAAAATACATGCTAGAAAATACATGCTAGAGCTTTTTATGCTCTGGGAAAAAAATAAAACCTTATTTGTTTTTTCCTCACAATTCACAAATCTTAAAAGAAGGGGGGGAAGGGGCATGAATTTTGCCTCTTCAACCTCTCACTCCTCACTAAAACTTTAATTTGTTAAGGTCTTCTTCATAATTAAGTCACACAAAAGTTTCAGAGTAACAGCTGTGTTAGTCTGTATTCGCAAAAAGAAAAGGAGTACTTGTGGCACTTTAGAGACTAACCAATTTATTTGAGCATAAGCTTTCGTGAGCTACAGCTCACTTCATCGGATATTTGAGCATAAGCTTTCGTGAGCTACAGCTCACTTCATCCGATGCATCCGATGAAGTGAGCTGTAGCTCACGAAAGCTTATGCTCAAATAAATTGGTTAGTCTCCAAGGTGCCACAAGTACTCCTTTTCTCTTCACACAAAAGTGTGTCAGTAGAAAAGACAAATCACTGTATTGGTCAATTCAAAACAGAAAAAAATAGCTCACAATTATTCTATATTGTAGTCTGAAAGCAAAGGGTTGAAGGACACTCAGCTAATAAATCCCATGTGTTCTCTTGGGTTTTGTCCTGGAAGTCCCAGAAAAGTTCTGGATCATTTCATGCTGAGGAATATATTACACTTTCTCCACCTACTGAATAATGTATCTTTTTACTCTGAGGTAAAAACACAGATGATTTACCCATCTACCTAACACCCTCTCCAAATGACAGAAAGTAATCTTGTAATATTCTAGAAGAATATGCCTTAGAGACTCACTGGCATTCAGTTGGATGCTATGTTGTCATTCATCTGTCGGTTGGTCTGACTGTCTAAAGTTATTGTGCATCCAAGCTTAGTTCCACAGTTGGACCTGCCAGAGTCTATTGTGAACTCTGCTTTTGGCCTCTTAATACTTTGGCTATGAAAATAGTTTGGGCCTGAAAATTGCAGGATTTACTCTGAAGTCAAAGAAGATTCCATCCACAACATTAGAAGAAAATTGGTCAAATTTTAGTTACAAGTCATTCAAAAAAACCCTTCTATTTGAAACTGTAACTGCTAATATCTAGATATGATAAGTTGCTCGTTTAAGGTTCCTACATGAAGATTCTGAGCTATTCTACTAACTCTCCCTTGTAGCCAAACACAGTGGATCATATTAGAACTGACTCAGGAAGAGAAAAGAATGAGTCAGTCTCTGAAATTAAACCCTGATTCATTAAAAGAACCCTGTTCAGGAAAGCACTTGAGCACGTGCTTAGGTGTAAGCATGAGCAATGGGATTCAAGTATTCCTTTAAATTTGGCAGGTCCTTTTGCACTATCCTAAATTGGGGCTTGAGAAAGCAAGAGGGAAGGAGAAGCCCTGGAACTAAACTAGTCTGAGGAGAAGTTTGGATGAACTTTTTGTGGTGTGGTCTTGCCTCATGTCTTTGTTACTTACCTCACTTATACTTACCCTTGTATGCTAGTATTATAATAATGTTACCAGCAAATTGACAATGGCCAGTGGAAATGAGTGAAGACTGACCTCCGTTCCTAACTCACCACATCCTTGTATATGATTTTGTACAAAGGGTACAGTCTTGGAGTCTTAAAATGCTATGTGACCTGCAGGAAGGGAGTGTTGGTATTTTACAGAAACTTAATAATATTCATAGAATTCACTCTGCAGGATAGAAAATCTCTTGTGGGTCTGATGTACAGGGGCCCGATCATCCTTTGCCCTGCACCTTATGTAGTCATCCAGACCAATGCAAAGAGACAGCAAAAGGCTGCAAAATCAGAATAGAAGAGTATTACTCTCACTTTGCGTTGGTGTAAATCACTACACGAGGTACAGAGAAAGGGAGATTCAGGTCCCAGGACTGACTGTTATGTCCAATCTGTTAAGATTCCTTGTGTCAATTTAAGAAAAGTATTGTGGCTCCAAACTTCTTTCCTTTTGTCAAGACAATACTATACAGTAATTGTATGTTTTTAAAGATTGTTTCTGTTTAGTGTTTCAACTACATCTTCCATTTGATTGCTAAACATGAAGTTCAGGCATTCTTTAGACTCACCAAACAAAAATAATAATCCAAGGAATAAACCCAGACAGACCAGGTTGGTTTATTTAACAAGTATCCCTTAAATAAAAATATTTTCTGTAAAAAACAAACAAACAAACTAGTGACCAGATTCTCCATTGTAGAAGACCAGTTTGCACTGCATTACCAGCATAAACTAGGCCTAAGGCTGTTGTAACCAGCGCAGGGAAGCTCATCCTTAGTACAAAGGTGATTCTCTGGTGATGTAGAGTTGGTATCGGCTTTCTGATCTCATTCCACATCCCTGCTGTCAGCATAGCAAGAAAAACTGTCCAGAAGAAGGGGAGTGTAGCTGAGACACTCTGCTCTGGTCAGATCTCCTACTGCAGCTTGAGCTTCACGTGGTCATTTGCACAACTAAGAGCACTCTGCCAGTGGGAGACCAACCATGCACAGAGTTAACATTGCGATCCAGTCAATAGAGAGGGTAACTTTAAATCATCTTTGAACACACGCCCTGACATGAGTGCTGTCCAGTTCATCTGGATATCAGGATCTTAACTTACAACTTGGCTTGGCAAGATTTTTAAGAGCCAAATCATAGACCACTGAGTGTGGCCACATAGGTGAAAAAGGGAGAGTAAGGCAACCCAACCCAACACTCCCGCATAGCCTTACAGGATCTGGGGTCCAGTCAGATAGGGATAAGCAGGTTCAGTACGCCCACTAGGTATTTCTCTCCCATTCAGATGGGCATGGAATCTAGATTCTGTCTCCCAGTGCACCAGCCAGTACAGCTGAGCAGGTGGTGGGAGGTGGGTAGTAAGCTACTGCCAGTATTGTATAACTTCTGCCATGGAATACAGTGGAAGCATGGATGGAATCATAGTTCCTAGCTATGTGCCACCCCTTACACAGGTCAGGCAATAAAACCACAATCTAGCCATTATTTATATTTGCCCATTTGTTTATCATCAAATGTAAAATATACGTCTAAACTGAGGAAGTTCATTGGGTCTTGTCATTATCTCGGTGTGATCTGCAGAGCCTCTCAAGCAAAGTTGGCGGCATTGGCTGCTCCCCAACCGAAATAAAAACATTTCAAAACAGGAAAACATTTGTACATATTCAGAATTTAGTTAGCTAATATACCACTGGGTTCTGTGAAAACATATGTGGTTAGTAGGCTACTTTAAAAGAAGTTAGTGTGCTTGTAAAATATGTTCTTTTAAAAGCTCTTTCCATTGCCACAATTCTCTGAACAAAATAACCAAAATCTTGTTGTTTCTGAGATTGAACTTTGTATCGGCCTTTTTCCTGTCTTACTAAATCTCCCTTCAAAATATAGGCTGTTATATTTCTCATAGCAGCTGTGCTCCAGTAGAGCAAAATCAAACTCTGTCCCCTGTCAAACCCATGTGGCGAGTAATTTCAGAAGTCTCATGGGCACTAATGATGGAGAGCTAGTCCCCTCTAGGTTGATCTTGAGGTCAAAAAAGCCTCCACTGGACGGAGTGCATCTACAGTATCTCAAGGCAAAGACATAGAGAGGTCTTAAGCTTCAAGACAAGCAGCAAAGCAGTGAGCCTAGTAAACAACCCACACTATTTTCCATACCATCAAGTTACAGCTCCAACAAGCAGTCTGAAAGCTCCTAAAATAGACCTTTCTTCTTCTCATGGACCATAGCATGTAGGTCACTAAACGTTTTTGCCCTTTCCATTCAATAGTCAGAAAACTATAGATGTTTCCCTTTATGATCATGGCTGGGGAATATATTTGAAGGGCCCAGTTTATTTGTTTGGTTTGTAATTCACTGGCTATCTTGCCAACATGGTTGATGGAATGAAGAGGGTCCCCTGTTTGTTGGAATATTTCATACCACTGATGGGTGGACTACCTTCTTTTTACTGCCAGTAGCTGCCCTTTTAAGGTTATTCCCTGTGGGGAATGGAGTTAGTTCACGAATCATTCAGGGGAGAGTTGCCCCCAGAACGTAAGAGCATAGTAGTGCCGAGATACCTCTATAATTATTAACCATATCAGTTGCTCTATACTATATAACAACTGCACTGGGTACTGTCACAGAGGGAACACAGAATGCTTTTCATAGCATCCGTTTCATTGCCTCCAGAAAGAGAAGTGGGTGTTGATAGTTGAGAGGGCTGAATTTCCCTTGAAAAATTGGAACTCCAGTGAACAAGGGATTCCTTTATACCAGTTGTTTTTTCTGTACCAAGTCCATTCAGGTAAGCAGTAATAAGTAATCTATTATTTGCTAGTCAATGACACTGGGATTTCCTGACCTTTTATTTATCCAGATTGGAGATGTAATAAATTATACAGGTTTGGATTAACACTGACATTTTTTAAATTATATTGTTGTTGTTTCATTTTATTTTACTCTCCCCAGTCACATTTATTTCCTAAAATTTCTGTTTTCACTCTGACAAACTCGTTTATGCTAGATACACTTCTTAGAGCCAAGAATTTAATCTAACTGAATTATAGATACTGATGGGAAAGTACAAAGTCAAAGGCAATTCAGATAGGACAAAGCACTGCTTCTCTTTAATTGACACTTGATCTATAAGAAACTGGTGTAAGTTTGGGATATGTCAAGCATGGAGTCAGCCTCATCTTTTAACCTCAGTTTCCCTTATGTTGCGTTGTAACCCAACGTGACAGGATGCAGCAGGCTACAGTTTGTGAAGAGGAATCAAGATAATTCTTCCCCCCCCCTCCCCCCCCCATGACACTGTAGATGGCGTGTCATGTTATAAATGAAGTCGCCAGATGAAAAAAAAATTAGATGAGAAAGGATTAACAGTATCCTTGCACTGGTAGATTCAGTCTAATTACTCTAATTTAGTTTGGGCAGTTTGACACATCTCTAGTTGAACCATCGCCTAAGGGAAACAATTAAATAAGGGTTAAAGAGGAATAATAATTTCTGAAGAAGGTGCTGAATATCTGCCAGATCAGTAGCTCCTTAGAATATCTTACACCATGAACAGTTAAACTTGTGTAACTAGAAATCTTCATGCATTTGGCTCCTTCTCAATGACGTCTGTAATGATTACTTAGCTCAGAGTTAATTGGTTTTAAGTCTTAAATCCTAATGCAGTGTTAAGTCTTCACATGCAGCAATTGTAATTTAACCCCTAAATTTCTTTGACATACTGCAGTATTTCTTGGCTCTTTCGTTGTAACTAGATCAAATTTTCTTTCTACGTATCATCCAGGAAAATAAATGATAGTGGCCTTAATTGTTTCATTGATCTCTTGATTCTTATTCAACCCTAATTCCAGCATTATTCATCTTGGAACTGTAGAAGGGCCAGATTTTTTAAAGATATTTAGGCACCTAAAGATGCAGATAGTTCCTAGCGGGATTTTCAGAAGCACTGAGGCACCTAACTCCCAATTCCCAGTAGTTATCTATCTTATATAACTTTAAAATCCTTGATCTTAATTACTGGTGTAGAAGTTAGTGTCAGTAAACAGGCTGGGTTTTACAACAAAGTGAATTCAAGGATCTGTCCTAGACTGGTGACAATTGTAACTTGTTCAGTACCTCTTCAGGGCAGCTAAGAAGTTTTTACAACAGTTTCCATGCAGCTTTGTATTTTACAGTCTTGCTGAACTTCACCTTTTTGACAATAGAATATACAGAGGGGAACAGTATTTATCTTATTAACTACAGTGAGAGATGCCAAATATCTAGAATGTAGATATATGAATGATACCTATATAACAAAGGGAGATTTATCGACTTACTCCAGTGTTCCCAATTTATCTTTCCACAATTGTTCTAGTTAAAATAGTCTGACAATGAGAATCAGTTCGACATTTTTCTTATCTTCAGGCAGATTGTATAACCAGGGCTGTCCCTACCCATATGCAAAGTACGCAGCTGTGTAGGGCACCAGGAAATTTGGGGCACCAAATTTCCTGGTGCCCTAAGCAGCTGCATGCTGCTCCAGCCCCTGCCCCACAGCCCTGCCCCTGCTTCAACCCTGTCCCACCCCCACTCCACCCCTTCCCCAAAGCCCCCGCCCCTGCTCCACCCCAGCCCCACCCCCCACTCCCCATAGGACTGCAGCAGAGCTGGGCCTGCACTCACTGGCGGCGGGAAGTGCAGCGACCCAGCCTCAGCCACGCACTGGTGAGTTCTGGGGGGTGGTTCCCCCTTGCCCCCCCAAGCTAGTCCCGACCCCGCCGTGCAGAGGCCTGGGGTCCCACACACCCCCCCGCATGGCCTCAGAATAGCTAGGGACGGCCCTGTGTATAACTATCTATAAGCTTATAAGATATTTTGAGAATAAGAATCTGGTTTACTACCATATTCCCCTACGGCCCCCAATATGTGTATTATACAGGACCTAACACAAAGGGGTCCCCAGTCTCAGCTGGTGCCTCGGGTGCTACCATGATACAAGTAATAATTTTTAAATCCATTTCTTTCTATAGCATAATCTAGTATATGTGCAAAAATGTTTGCAAAACACAGGTGGATCTGAAACCTATCAGAATCTTTTTTTAATCTGTATGTGACTTGAAAACTAATGAATAAAAGGTATTTCTATAGTTTACAATTCAAAACATGGCTAAAATCTCAGAAAGCATGATTAGCTATCCCTAGATGAGTAGTAGATTTCCATTTTTGTGTGTCCATATTATTTCATACTCTCTGTCCCTCCTTCCATGTAGAAAGAGAGTTTCTCCTGTTTTTCTCTTTCGTATAAGAACAAATGAGAGGCTATATAAGGAAGATGCCTAAATGTAACTGTCAATAGGTGTCAGTATGATCGAGTGCAGTACTTTTTAGGCTGTGGCTAAATGCTTTGTGTCATGCAGTGCTATATGAATAATCTCTGGTTGTGTGGACTTTTTATAAAGCAAAAGTAAAACTGGGAGCGTACTGTTTGCAGTCTTTACTATTCATGTTATCTTGTGCTTTTAAGCTAATATTTTTTCATTTTTTTTTAAAGTCAATTGACCCTGGCCAGCAGTTTACATGGGAGCATTCTAATCTGGAAGTAAACAAACCAAAGAATAGATATGCAAATGTAATTGCATATGACCATTCTCGTGTTCTACTTTCAGCAATAGAAGGTAAGGAGCTCTTTAACAAATTAAACTCATTAAATATTAAATGCTAATGTAACAGTTTTACCACTTCTTGTCAATTAAATTAATAGCTTTAAATTCATGTAATAATCATCCTTTTTCAGTGTTCATTTGCAGTAATTCAATAACATGAAGCGTTAAAAGCTAGACAAGGTCATATATAGCAAGAGGGAGACTTCTTACTCAACACATCTGCTCCTTGTGTGTATGCCAAGTCTTATCTACTTACTTTTTTGACAAAAATTGTTGCTACTTTTTTACTCCTAACAGCACAACTATTAGGGAGTGTGAGATGGTTTCTTGTCTGGCTCTCACATTATCAGCACAATGGATAACTCGTTTTCATTTGCCAAATCTTTAGTGATGCTGATAACACATGAGCCAGAAAGAACAGAGCTTGGCTTTCTCGTCCCAGAGTGAGTATGCAGAACTGTCAGTTAGAAAATCCAACTTTTTACTTGTAAACTAAACAATTTTTTCTTGGAAGTCATTGACAGACAATAACTGAATTTCAGGTATTTGTGTTACTGGAAACTCAAAATGTCATTGCTTGTAGATGGGCATGGTAGTATAAATGACAAGGTTTTAGTTGTAGCTGTTTTTGACCAACCGTTTTGCAAAGATCTGATCATGTAGTGTGCTTCCCTGTTGTGAGTGAATTAGGCTATCCACGATAAGTGGCTCTATAGGGTTTGTCTAGTTTCCCAAGTGCTAAAACAACAGGAGTCACTGATTATCCATCAGAGGATTTTTTTCACTGGCTACTTCTCACTACCTATCCAAGCTGTTTCTTGGAATTAAGGCAGATTTTCAGTTTATTCTACACAGCTGGCCACCATGTATTAGTGATGTCAGTAATATAATTGATTACATATTTAAGTGGGACAATTTAAATGAAAATAAAAATTGCCTTTAGTAAGCTTTGATAGATCTTGTATATTGAATTGGCTTTAAAATTAAAGAGGACTTTCAGTCCTTGTATCCTGTATGCAAAGACATAGTTGCTTCATTTTTAACGTTCTATATGTTAAATTGTGCAGTGTTTTAATCTGCATTGTGAACACCTTATCTTTGGCTACTCCCAACCTGCAGACATGGAATATAGCAGTGATGGTATTTATAGGTGTAATCAATTCTCTAGTATGCTATGCACAGCCAAGTAAATGCTCGGTGAAGGAAAACACAATTCCACTGGTTGAGCTTTACCTCTTTGCCTAATTTATTGCAGCTGCATATTGTACGCTTTGATAACACAGAGACAGTTTCTCAAGTATATTAGAAAATTTAAATGATTGCCTTGAAACATTTGCATATAATAATCATCTTACATTTGTTCCACCTATGGAGCTCATTTAACTGGTATTGACTAAATTTTTTGGTGGTGTCAGTTAAATTTCCTCACATTACTTTATAGAAATATCTAGCTGAACACCAAAGAGTTTACTAAAAATTAGAGTTGTCTCTGCTGTTGGTTAGATTCTCATGTTGTTGCTTTGTTGTAGTTCAGCACACAAAACAACCACAACTCCATAAAATGAGGATAGGTAAATAGTAAAAAAAACCAAAAAAAACCAAACCAAACCACTGTGCAGTGATGCTCTTCTGAATTGTTTAAATGTACTTTGGAGAAAATGGTAAAGTCATTTTCAAGTAACTAGTTCTAAAGCAAGGAAGATGATTTTTCACTGGGTGCAGGCTGGGAAGAGAGTTGAGTAACTGACAAAAGAGAAGAACATTTAATTTCAAATAAATCCATTTGTTGACTCGTGAGTGAATTAAGAGATGGCTGGGTTTGAAAAGGCCTGCCAGATTCCCCTTAACAAGTGACCCTGGAAATGAACATGTTTCGGAGATGTGATCAGAATGGGAAAAAGGAAAAAAAAACCAAAACCCAGAAATAATACTCAAACAAGGTTAATCGAATTACCCAGTAGACTAACTTTTTAAAATAAAAATTACGAGAATCAAAGAAAAGTTCTAAATAATTCTTTTTCAAGCGTAGTATTTGCAGAAAAGGAGTCTACCTGGTAAAGAAATACTTAACGAGTTTGAGAAAAACATAAACACTAACTGTAATGTTTGATTTCCCTTTTTAATGGCATAAATAACCTGAGGAGGTTAAAGTGACTAACTCTTTAAAAATGCTGTTGATCCTAAGTCCATAAAACATAATTATAGCCATATGAAATATCAGTGATAGACTTACACACACACACAAATAGTTTTTTGACTCCACCGGGTGATTTACCTACCTTTATAAACTTTTCAGGCCTCAATATATGACAACCAAAGCAACATAAATCAAGTGTGAAATGTTTGCTTGTGTTAAAATGATGTGACTTAAAATAAGCAATAACTTTACTATTTAACTCCTCGTTTCTGAAGAGAATTTCTATGGATATATGTCTGAGTTATTTTATGTATCTAACGTGCTAAATTTAATATACTGGCTTAACGTTGTGTAATAAGTGTTTCTTTTTCAAGCGTCAATACTTCATTACACTGTTTTGTCAGTCTATAAATAAAAATAAACATTCCCTGTAGGAAAATACATAAGCTACCCAGTATTTCATTTGACAGCTGCGTTTGTTTTCAAGCTGCCATGGAAATGAATGCTTTTAATATTGTTACAGGAATATGTTTCAGAGTGACACTATCCACATAGGTCAGGCCTAGCAGCTGGACTATGTTGCATTTGTTTTAACCTCATGAGAATCATTGTTCATTATTTTAGATACCTATGAGCCTCATCCAAAGCTCACTGAGGTCAATTGAAAGACTCCCATTAATGTCAATGGGTTTTGGATCCAACCCTGTGTTCTTTCTAAAATTCTCTATTGAGAAATCTATCCAGCTACAAAAAAGCACCACATCCCCAATAATAACATCAGGTGCATAGAATGTCTCAGTCAGACATGTGTTTTGTTTTTTGCAACTGTAGTACTTAACAATCTATCTAGGTATGGTGACCCCCGTCACTTAAATGTTTGGGGACCTCAAAGTTCATCGTTCCGGTGAAGAAATGAAGTACAGAGAGACTGAGTTATGTGCCCAAGATCACAAAGGGAGAGCCAGGGATCAAACTCAGATCTCCCGAGTCCTAGTCCAGTGCCTTAACAAACACTATTCGCATAGTGAATGTGATACCTTTGTGTGATACCTTTGTTATTGATGCTGTTGTACAAACAAGAAACACAGAAATTGCCAGACTGAGGTGGATCCAAGATCCATCTAGTTCAGTATCCTGTCTCTGACAGTGGCCAGTAGTAGATGCTTCAGCAGAAGATTTCAGAACCCAGTTGTAGACAGATGTGGGATCATCTGCTTTCATCATCTCTAAAAGTTAAAAATTGACTTAAGCCCTGAATCATGGGGTTAAAGTTCTCTTCCAGAAGTTGTATTAGCATTAGCTGTTGTATTCTTGTTATACGTTTAAACATCCAGTCCCTTTTTTTAATCTTTCTAAGTTCTTGGACTCAACAACTTTCTGTGGCAATGAGTTCCACAGTCAACACTGCATATTGTATAAACAGATAATGGTTTTGAATTTGTGACATTTTAATTTCTTTCCATTAAATGCCACGTTAGGAGGTAAACCCAAGTTGGTTATGTTCATTTCAATTTCTGTCTGAAGAAAAATATCATTTGACAGAATTCTTCTCCAGTGTGCAAGTTGAATCTCATCTATGATATTGTGCTGTTTTTGGATGTGTCCAGAAGGAACACATGAAAGGAGAGAAGAAGGTGAAGCTCTGTAGTACTAGAAGAGAGCAGAATATCAGAGTTAAGATCTGACATATGGATTGGTATAGATCTGAGAGCAGAAATTTTCCCCATATTTGTTAAACATAAACAGATAAAATTAGCACAAATAGAAAATTCATTTTAAATGTCAAAAGAGGGTTTAAAATAGTGGGAAATAAAATATTTTTTAAAATGCATGTACGAAAAGGGCTTTCAGTTCTTGTTTGGAGGCATCTAAGAAAGACTAAAAATCTGCGATCTCTGTTTGGATTTGCATAATATTAGCAATTGAAAAAATTCAGGTGTAAATAATATCTGTCATATCACAACTGCTTGATTATTTGTCTTTTGGGCAGGTTAGCACCTTTAAAATGAGATTATGCATTGGAGTAAATCTGTGCATATAAAGAAAAAGGCAAGAAACTGCTAATACGCTTATTTTATATTGGGTCACCAGTTACCACTAAATTGGCATTCACTGTTTAGCTCATGATCTTTAGCTGTAGAAGGTATTCTGACAAATGTATATTGTTAAATACTTACTGAATAGTTAAGGGCAACAGCAGTGTACTGCAGTCTGGTTACTCATGCTCTCTGTCACACTGCAGTTGTATTATGTTCTGTTCATAAAACAAAACCAAATGTTCAGGGTGATTTCCTGTCCCTTCCCATCCGCAGGCAATGTGCCTGAGACACAGAAGAACCACTGCATAATAGGGTGTAGAGGGCAGGCTGAATGGCTGTCTCTAGATATGAGTGGCTGTCTCAACAGCAAAGCTGAGGGGAATTTTGAGGGTGTAAACAGCCTGGACTGTGGATCTGCTTACCACCCAAAACCGCTCAGTGAAGAAATATGTTAGAGTTGCAGATGCTACCGGAGCTGGGAGGCCGTGCTAGGACACAGTTGCTTTACTAAAAAGAAAAAGAGTACTTGTGGCACCTTAGAGACTAACACATTTATTTGAGCATAAGCTTTCGTGAGCTACAGCTCACTTCATCGGATGCATTCAGTGGAAAATACAGTGGGGAGATTTATATACACAGAGAACTCTATACTCTGTTATCATACACACTGTAAGGAGACTGATCACTTAAGATGAGCATCATCAAGGATCTACAACCGATCCTGAAGGACGACCCATCACTCTCACAGACCTTGGGAGACAGGCCAGTCCTTGCTTATAGACATCCCTCCAACCTGAAGCAAATACTCACCAGCAGCCACACACCACACAACAGAACCACTAACCGAGGAACCTATCCTTGCAACAAAGCCCGTTGCCAACTGTGCCCACATATCTATTCAGGGGACACCATCACAGAGCCTAATAACATCAGCCACACTATCAGAGTCTCGTTCACCTGCACATCTACCAATGTGATATATGCCATCATGTGCCAGCAATGCCTCTCTGCCATGGACATTGGTCAAACTGGACAGTCTCTACGTAAAAGAATAAATGGACACAAATCAGATGTCAAGAATTATAACATTCATAAACCAGGCGGAGAACACTTCAATCTCTCTGGTCACTCGATTACAGACCTAAATATTATATTCCAACAAAAAGACTTCAAAAACAGACTCCAACGAGAGACTGCTGAATTGGAATTAATTTGCAAACTGGATACAATTAACTTAGGCTTGAATAGAGACTGGAAGTGGATCAGTCATTATACAAAGTAAAACTATTTCCCCATGTTTATTCCCCCCCCCCCACTGTTCCTCAGACGTTCTTGTCAAGGCTGGAAATGGCCCACCTTGATTATCACTACAAAAGTTTTTTTCCCCCTGCTCTCCTGCTGGTAATAGCTCACCTTACCTGATCACTCTCGTTACCGTGTGTATAGTAACACCCATTGTTTCATGTTCTCTGTGTATATAAATCTCCCCACTGTATTTCCCACTTTATGCATCCGATGAAGTGAGCTGTAGCTCACGAAAGCTTATGCTCAAATAAATTGGTTAGTCTCTAAGGTGCCACAAGTACTCCTTTTCTTTTTGCGAATACAGACTAACACGGCTGCTACTCTGAAATCAGTTGCTTTACTGATACTCCAAGACCAAGAGGAGACAATTCCATTCATTTCCCCAACACGTGTATCCCTGCATGTCCCTCTGGAGAGCCTGTCATAAATATAAAGGGAAGGGTAAACACCTTTGAAATCCCTCCTGGCCAGAGGAAAAATCCTTTAACCTGTAAAGGGTTAAGAAGCTAGGATAACCTCGCTGGCACCTGACCAAAATGACCCATGAGGAGACCAGATACTTTCAAAAGCTGGGAGGAGGGAGAAAAACAAAGAGTCTGTGTCTGTCTGTGTGATGCTTTTGCCGGGGACAGAACAGGAATGGAGTCTTAGAACTTAGTAAGTAATCTAGCTAAATATGCGTTAGATTATGATTTCTTTAAATGGGTGAGAAATTAAGCAGTGCTGAATAGAATGGATATTCCTGTCTCTGTGTCTTTTTGTAACTTAAGGTTTTACCTAGAGGGATTCTCTATGTTTTGAATCTAATTACCCTGTAAGGTATTTACCATCCTGATTTTACAGAGGTGATGCTTTTTTACTTTTTTCTTCAATTAAAATCCTTCTTTTCAGACACTGAATGCTTTTTCATTGTCCTTAAGATCCAAGGGTTTGGGTCTGTGGTCACCTATGCAAATTGGTGAGGATTTTTACCAAACCTTCCCCAGGAAGTGGGGTGCAAGTGTTGGGAGGATTTTGGGGGGAAAGACATTTCCAAACAACGCTTTCCTAATAAATAAACCCAGATAAATGTTTGGTGGTGGCAGTGGAAGTTCAAGGGCAAAGGGTAAAATAGTTTGTACCTTGGAGAAGTTTTAACCTAAGCTGGTAAAAGTAAGCTTAGGAGGTTTTCATGCAGGTCCCTACCAGTTCAGAGTGGGGAAGAAACCTTGACAGAGCCCTTGCAAAATGTCCATGGGCTTGGTTTTTGCACAGAGGTGAAGGATGTGGTCCTTAGTTGTTTAATGTAAATTCTGGTAGTAAAATTGTTTTCCTACCAAATTATTTTGCTTTAAAAAAATTGAACTGAAATTTTTTGTCTGAAGCAGTATTTTAGTTCATAGGTAAAAGGAACACTATGACTTTACAGTATGTCATCCAGGTATTAATATTAATATTTACTTCCATTCAGGAATTCCTTTGATAGACATTATAGTGTTGTACTGTATATCTTTACTCACCCTGGAAGAACTGGAGAGCTACTTTATGAATAAAATGAGTTTCAGAGAGCCACACAATTATCAGTGTGATGTCCTCACATTGCACTTCAATACTTGTTGTGCAATATTGTGTCAATATGACACTGTCATCAGAAAGCACTGTTGTGGCATTGTGCTGTTATTATCTGTGCCTCTCTGTGAGACTTTGTTTAATGTTTTATCTCTACTTTTTTCTCTTTCTACCCTTCCAACTCCTTCCTTGCCTCGAGTCTTTCTGTTGATCAATTTAGAAAATTTGAAAGTGACTGTAACTTTTTTTGTTTTTCCTTGGCCCCCTCCCTCCACTTTTCTCAGCCTTCTTTCCTTGCTTGTCTGCCCTGGCTTTTCTTTCCTGGAGATAATTTTCTGTCTCTCCCTTCCTTGTTGTTTATTCCTGTCTTCACCTTCCCCTCACCACTGTCTCCTAGATACCAATTCTAGTTTTAAATCTTTCCATCTTTTTCTGCTCTTTGTTCCCTTTTCACTGTCTCCTCTTCTCTCTGTTCCATGGTCCTTTTCCTCATTCTGTCTGTTCAGTCATCCTGCTCCTTTTCACTTCTCATATTCTGTTCTCCTCTCCAAAGTTTTCTCTCTCTCTATTGCCTTCTGCCCTGGAAACTCCTATATCTCTTGTCCTTTCCATTCATTTCTTTCCTGTACTCTTCTAGTCCCATCAGCCCGTCCCAGCGCCAACCCATATACCATCCCATGCCAACAATCCATCTTCTCCTCCACCTAAGTTTCTCCTCTTTCCTTTGTTCCTTAAACTACTTCGCAATATATTATACTTTCCTGCGCCCTAGTGAAATGTCTTCATTTTATCAATATTTATTATTAGAAGTGTCTGCTGAATACTGCTCTTTTTTCAATGAGCTCTAAATACTACATGGTATTTATACCATGGCGCTGTTTGAGTTTGGTAGTTTCCTTACCAATATCTATCGTGTTACAAGAAAACTTTCTCAGAAACAACATTTTTGATTTGCATCCAATAGCTGTTTTCGTTCATTTCATCCTGACATAGTTCAAAACATTAGTCATTGATTTAAGCCGATATTATAGCTTCATCAGAATTTTCTATTCATCATTACATTATCTCAAGTTAATTGTTTACAAGCATGACAGAGTTTAATCCTATTACTTCAGACTTTTTTTTTAAATACTTAACAGCACATCTTTTAGAGAAGCCTCACAGAAACAAAGGTTTATGGTTTAATTTGTCTTAAATAGAAAGACTGTGCAGTACTTAGCCTTTGTAAAGAGTTGAAACAATTTCATGATATGATTTCAGTCTGTGAATAAAAAGTAAAGTCTAATTAAAGCTATTTCAGATGACAACTTTCTTCAGGGAATCAAAGAAATAATGTTAAGGTCTGCATTACCAGCCCCATTGTGTGGGACTTGTATCTCTTAACCTGTGTACACAGAGAATATTGCTGCTTGTTCAACTCTCGTTTTATTTCATAAAAACAATCCAATAGTAAGTCAGTAACCACAGAGAGACAGTTTGTTTTTATACCTGTTATCTGCTGTGTATCTCAATTGTGTTATTGGGTATTTTTGTTTCACTGGTTTTTATGCTCTCTGTGTGTAAAATCTGGCTCCTTTATTCTCCGGAGAAGCCAAGGTCTTTTGTGCTCAGCCATTCATCTAATGTTGCCACCACAATGCTAGATCCCCATGCTAAGGAGGGAATTTCTAGACTTTGGTCACTCCTTCCCACAGAGAGAAGGGCTATTAGAAAAGAGGTGTGAGAGAATTGCCTGGAAACTCATCCGTCAACTGAACTCTCAGGCAGGAACTGGGACACCATCACTAGTACAACTTCTACAATGGGGATGATGCTGCAGAGATCAGGCCCGATTCTGTGCCCAGTTACACTGGCATAAATCAGTAATAACACTAATGCATTCCTCCAGTTTCAGAGCAGCGTAACTAAATACAGAATTTAGCCCATTGTCTCTTTCCTGACTCATGCGTTTACAGAAAGCAGGCATACAAAAACCACTGATCTCAGACTGTTACACCCAAATTTAAGTAATGATGGCAGTTGCCTCTGTGCTTGTGGGTAAGATGCCTTTAAGCTATGGCAACTAACAAAGATTTGCAGGATTTCTTCGTAGTACAATCAAACTGGCTGGCTTTTGATTGTTTTTATGCTATTAGATATGACACAGTGTTGTCCAGTTTTCTCAGCTCGGAGTGTGGTTATGGTCAGAGAAGTGACTATAAAATGACATGTTGTTACAGTACATGTATCTCCCTCTGCAATGGGCATTTAACTTTTGCTCAGTTTACAAGTTATTGCACTAGACACTTGCCAGAGAATAATATGAGAAGGCCCATGCCCTGAAGGATTGGTGTGTGTGTTGTGGGAGGTGGTTGAGCAAAGGAGTAGTGTTATGCAGGGATGGGGGTTGACTGGGAGACCAAGTGAAATGAGTTTTTTGGAGCTCATTTTGAATGTAATTGGCGTGTGTCTGAAAAAAGATGACTGGGAGACTAAGGCCACGTCTACACTCCCCGCCGGATTGGCGGGTAGTGATCAATCTATCTAGTGTAGACGCGATAAATCGATCCCCGATCACTCTGCCGTTGACTCCAGAACTCCACCAGGGCGAGAGGTGGAAGTGGAGTTGACGGGGGAGTGGCTGCCGTCAATCCCGTGCCGCAAGGACGCGAAGTAAGTAATTCTAAGTCAATCTAAGATACATCGACTTCAGCTATGCTATTCTCATAGCTGAAGTTGTGTACCTTAGATCGATTCCACCCACCATCCCCCAGTGTAGACCAGACCTAAGTCAGAGTGGTTGTAGGGGTGTCTAGGAGAGAGTGAGAGTCATGGAGGTGGTGGTAGCATGTGTGGAGGTAACAAGGGAGAGTGGGAGAGGTGAGCATTGGGGTTGGCGGAGGAATAAGTTAGTGTTGGCCTCTCTGCACTCCCCTCCCTTGAAACACATCACTGCACACAGCCTTCTTCACAGACAGGAGTGCAGATACATTAATTTAGTACTACTTGAAGCAGAATTCACTTCAAGAATTCTAGTGAAGATAACTTGCTCATATCATCTGCTTTGGGACAAGGAAATGCTGCAGAGAAACGGTTTGCCGATTCACGTCCAAGGGAGCCCCCCTTACAAATTCCATGCAGTCCAATCTCCATGAGGAAGTGTAGCACAGATTCCTTTCCACCAGTAAAAGGGGATGCAGGTGAGAGTGCCGGCTCTGTGGTATGTTCCACTTTCTCTTGGCCCTGCAAAAGCCCCTCTGCAAATACTCATAAGGTTAACTCGTCTTCTCTCTTGATTTCTTTCCAGGGTTGAGTGGAGATCTAGTCTGGGAACATCCCTTGTTCAGGCAATTTTAAATATTAAAATTTCAGCCATTCTGGAACATTTTTTTTATTATTTTTTTTTGTTTTGATTCTTTAGCAGTACAGTTAGCATTGGATTCAAGGAGTATTAGTGCAGTGTTTGATGTAGAGTTTTCAGTATTCCCTCTTGCTGATAATCTTCAGGGTGAGTTGTGTACCGTTGGCTCCAGAGGCCAACCATCCCAGAAGATCACTTTACAAAAAAAAGTGTTGTTGTTTTTTTAATTTTCATGCTTTTATTTATAACAACATATGCTTCAAAGTGTGATACCAGACATCATAATATAATTCTAATTTATTCAGAAAATGTTTCTTACCAGCCTGATGTAGTTTCTTCATTATTAATACCCAGTAGCTATATATTTCTATGCTGGCCTCATGCATCTTCTCATCTGCCTTGTGAAGATGTTTTTTTTATTATCTTGATAAAGGAAGAAAATGTGACATTATGCCCAGCAGATGTATTTTCTAAATCATCAACTCAGATTTCCACATTTAAGGAAACATGAAAACGTGTCTAATTAAGTCAGAGAGAGCCTTTTGAACCCCAATTCCCATCCTTTGTAAATGGAATTGATGCTTTTCAGGCATGCACACAGCATAGACTTACTAGGGAAAAATAACCAGGAATCACATGATGTGGTCTTCAAGGAGTCACTTTTTGAAATGTCTGTGATGAAGTAAGTGTCAAGAAAATGACCCATTATCCTGAAAACAACTAAGAGCAGTCCACAAACAAAATTACTGAAAACAAAGGAAAGAGAAGAGAATTATCACTGTGAAAGAAAAGCTTCTAGCCAAGAGGTGCAAGAAATTGGTGGGGACAGGGAAATAGACCACAAGTGAATCTTGCATCTATATTTAGGGAGGACACCATCAGGACAGTCAGAAGTTAGGGGAGAAATCTCGTCATCTCTCTTTCCTCCCTACATCTCCACCCAGTTTATTGTGCCTTTTAGTGTTATGGGTGAGCACTGTAAAATAAATAGCTGAGGGATCTTTCTATGCCAGTTCTGACCCATCTGAGGCATTTCGATGCATGGTAAAGCTGGTCAGGAAAACTGTCTTATTTCTTGTAGAAAATTTCAAAGAAAATGAGTGTTTTCCCCATTTTTATCAATTTTTTTAGAATGTTTATTCAGGTTGTCATGGAAAAACTAAATACCAAACAGCTTTTAACACTAAAAAATGTTCATTTTTATAAAAAACCTGAAATAATTGATGAAAGCAGAAACTTTCTCAGGAAATTTTTTGTTTTGGTAGTGGGAAAATAAGTGTGGCAATTTTTTTTCAACCAACTCTAAGGCATAGAGTCAGTAGGCCTTCCTGTGACTCTGGGTGTTTCTAGATCTGGGAATGCTGCTTGTTCCCTCTTCAACTCTGAAGTTAGAGGTCTTTTCCTGTCCTGAGCTATTTAGTCAGCACTTTCCTCCTACATGTGTGCATGCATGTATATACACATACACACACACATATTAAAAGCCAAATTGAAAACACAGTTAAACCAAATGCAATTTAGACAGGTAAAAAATAAATCTATATCGCTTCCTTGAGCCTCCAAGGCTAGTTTTACTGACCAAACTAAGGCTATCCTAACGTATAATCCATAGTTTTATAATCTTTTCCAGATTATATTGGATCTTAATTAGTCTCATTGTAAGAGGTCAGTAACCTTATTCAGTGCTCATTGGGCACTGGAATGAAAAAATAGGTATATTTAAAAAATCTCAATAAGTAGCAAAAGAAAAGATTTGATAATGGGATTACTCCACTGTATAGTCAGATTTCGTCTTTATTTCAGAATAGTCTGTCTAATTTACCTAACTGCTTCTTAGGATAGCTGTGGGGAGGACAGAGGCACACATGTCATCCGATGAAGTGAGCTGTAGCTCACGAAAGCTTATGCTCAGATAAATTGGTCAGTCTCTAAGGTGCCACAAGTACTCCTTTTCTTTTTGTGAATACAGACTAACACGGCTGTTACTCTGAAACATGTGCCTGTTGGTGAGTGTGACATGAGTTTTTGAAAGAGAGAGGCTCAGTTATAAATTAAGTCATAAATAAGAAGATATAGTTTTTATGACTCTGATCCTGAAGTACCGATTGGAAGATTATTCATAAATAGATACTTTGTAAAGTGCTTTGAGATCTAGTGATGGCTAAGCTCTACATAAGAGCTAGTTGTTGGAAGAGGTGGGCAGAGGTAGAGCGGGGGCAGGAAGGGGAGGGCAGGGGCAGGGGCCTTGGGGGAAGGGGTGGAGTGGGGGCGGGTGGGGAAGGAGTCGAGCAGGGCAGACCCTGAGGCAGAACCGGAAGGTTAAGCACCCCCCCCCCCGGCAGATTAAAAAGTCAGTGCCGCTGATAGCTGTGTATCTAGTAGTTTGACATAGAATCATAGGACTGGAAGGGACCTTGAGGGGTCTTCTAATCTAGTCCTCTGCACTCAAGGCAGGATTAAGTATTATCTAGCATAATTATAAAAGCATAAAACAGTAATTCCTGCCAAAAGAAAAATGACTCAGAAGACTCTTAGCTCTACTTTCGTACTACTCTATTCTGATGCACAATTTGATATGTTCCAGCCAACATTTCTGAAAATACAATAGTTTTCCACACAAAAATGAAAAAAATAGAGAAAAAACAGCTGCTCCAAATCCTAGTCTCTGGAGGATCTCAAAGTCATCAATTAGAAAACAGTAATGATACAAGCTCTCTCTCACCAATAGAAATTGGTCCAATAAAAGATATTTCCTCACGCACCTTGTCTCTCTGGTAATGACACTGTAAGTATGGTATGAATACGCTGAATCCCTAACCAATCTTCAGAAGAGCACACAGTCCCAGAGTTAAATCCTGCTATGACATCTTTGGAGTCAATAGGAGCCTTTGTCTTCAGTAGGTGCAGAATCGAGCCCTTAGAGTTTGGCTTCACTGGCAACTCAAAACAATAACAAAACACACCTTAGAAACTACATTTCCTCCCAGAGCACTAGGGTGTTTGTCTACCTGTGTTTTAAACCACACCCATTACCTCCGTATCTGGTTTCCCTCTGTTATATCAATTTTGATGGAATAAATGGGCCCAAAGAGTCAAATTGTTAACATGACCCTGTCATTGTACAACATTAAACAGTTGTAAACAAGGTTCAGGGTTTGGTACACAGACACCTCATTTTAGTTCTATAGTAAACACACATTAAAAATTCTTCAATCTTTTCTTAAAAATACAAAAAAGAAGGAAAAAGAGCTAGTGTTTGAAAAGTGAAGGACTGAGTAAGTCTTTTAGTTTAACAACACTCCTTGTCCTCTTTCCCTTTAGATGGGGGGAGAATTTTTCTTTCCCCTAACAGTTTTTTAGCTGGTGTTAAAGATAGTAATAACTTTTGAGGAAAAGAGTTAGTTGAGATGTGCTGGAGCTGCTGTTGTTAAAGTCTGATCCCATTTTGTAGAAGACAAATACACACACAAGAGAAGGGAGAGAAGAACAGCAAAGGTAGAAAATGCAGCTTCTGCCTCTGGTGTTGATTCTCACTTGCCACCTTACTGCAGAACTGTACTGGCATAGCATGCAAATGGTCTTATCAACCACTGCGAGACGTGGCAAACTGACACCAACGTTGGGCTATGTAAGGCATTGCTTTTAGCTGCCTCGTTGGTCACAGTCTTACAGCACTGTTGCAAAGTATACAGCCTTGGCCAGCTAAGCCAGTCTCTTAATAAATAGAAAGGCAAAAAAGAGAGAAAGGAAAGAGAAGAAATAAGGTGGGGAATGAAAAGGACACACAAATGGTGGGTGACAGCAGGAATCAAAGTCTCATGTTCCCAGGTGGGGTTCAGGATTTAATCAGAGCAGGTAGTAGTGGCAGATGTCATCTGGGTCCCTTTCTCTGTCTCCTGTCTGGTCAGAACTTCTTTCAGGACCAGGATGACAAAGGGCCAGCAGTGTCACAGTGGATCTGAGGAGACAGAGGTCAGCCACAGTGGTGAAGCTCACTTCTTCCGGTCTACCTGTCTCCTCATCCGAAGTAGTTGATAGCGTATTTTTCTCCCCCAAAGTATTTTCTTATAAGAACCCCCGTAAGAGAGCAATGGGAGAAATCCCTTCATTATTTTGTCCAACAATTCTGCATCATTGATTTCCAGTCCCACACTTCTCTTGTTTATTGGGCATGGTCTTTATGCTCCCCTTGAATTAGATCAGGTAGACCTTTTTGTTTGGACTAATTCAGTCTTTCTGACTCCATTTTGCACCTTTTTTCCATCAACATTTTTCTAGGTTATTGTGGTAATTTGTGACCTTTCACTCACTTCTTACAGTTGAGCTCACAATTAAGGTAAAATGGAGCCTCAATTGTTACAATATCTCTGGGACTTCCTCTGTTCTATCTCAGTTTTTTGCCCTGCTCAAAGAGATCTGCTAACCCCTTTATATCCAGTTGGAGCCCATTGGACCCTCATGCCTGCATGACATGACAGTAATACCTCTGAATCTCAACAAAGAGTTTTAGTACCTAGGTTTCAGAGTAGCGGCCGTGTTAGTCTGTATCCGCAAAAAGAACAGGAGTACTTGTGGCACCTTAGAGACTAACCAATTTATTTGAGCATAAGCTTTCATGAGCTACAGCTCACTTCACCAAGGGTGACTCAACAGGACAGAACCATGTTTCCATGCAGGGTCTTAGACCTTCCACCTTGTTACATATGTATTTACTTGTCAAGGTGCTTACTTCATACACATATGTTATAGTAGGTTCCATGATTTTTTTGCACTTGGTTTCCATATTCTTTTTCCAAAAAGAAGGCCAATACTTATCTACTGCAATCCAATTATGGGGAGAAGTACAAACAGCAATCATAGTTGTCTGAAACTATCAGCACCTTTCATATATTAAAAAATGTAAAGAATGAAACCATGGGAGCCTATAATTTTCCTTTGGGTGAAGAAATCTTGTCCTCCCCACCAGGAAGGATACACAAGATCTGAAATGCAACAGAACCACCTCCGTACCCTTTGCAAAAAATGGAGCCGCGCTCCACAGTTGGTCTTTTCCTGACAATGTGCAGGGGAGTTTCTGGGCAGTCCAGCATGGCCACTAAATCAACAAACTGCATGTGGTCCCTGGCCAAAATGCCTATATAGGTCATGAAGCATAGCAGGCCACATTAGTGTGGTTATTGTAGAGCATTCTGCCCATACAAGCCCTAAAAGTCATGCACAGGCAATCTGTCCATTTGAGCTTTGTGCAGCTGATGATGATTTCCTCTTAAATTTAGAGACTTTATTTTGTACAGTAGTTTTGCTTGCTTTTTCTCTCTCTTGAAAATTACATTTTGTATGAAAACAATATCAAGTGATAGGGTGCATTGGAGAGAGGAGAGGAAATGTGGGGACAAGAGACAGCTGGAGTTTGAGAGCCCATTTGTCTCTTTTGACACATTTTATTGACTGATTGATCACCACTTTAGCAGAAAGATACCAAAACTGACTGGAATAAACACAAGCATATATTCTAATTGGCTTCTGCAATCTAAGCAAAAAAGAGGTTCTCTAACTTAAGTTTGATGCCAAGGCAAGAATCTGCCCCTATCTAAACACTTCTTCCATGCCAATTGATATCACAATGTTGTAATATTGTTTGTTTATCAAATATTGAATGTACTCATTAAAACATATGGAGAGACCCGTACTCACCTTTATACCAGAATGTCTCAGGAATAGTGTCTGACGTGGTCTGACTTCTCAAATGTATTCATTCTTCTTGCTTTGCAGGCATACCTGGAAGTGACTATGTCAATGCCAACTACATAGATGGTTACAGAAAGCAGAATGCTTACATAGCAACACAAGGGGCTCTCCCAGAAACCTTTGGAGATTTCTGGAGAATGATGTGGGAGCAACGGGGTGCAACTGTGGTCATGATGACAAAACTGGAGGAAAGGTCCAGGGTAAGAATTGCTTTTTGCTTTTGTAGACTGATTAAAAAATAATTAAAACTTGTATCTGCTTTATCATTTACATATGTTTTTCATTCAAATCTGCCTCTGAGTTTTTGCCCAATCCTCTCTGTATCTGAAGAATTTGAGAGTGATGGCTAATAATAGCGTCTTTATTATTATATGCGGAGCTACACAGCCATGCCACTTTTTTCTTAGTCTGTTTTCTAGTGACTAGGAAACTTGACATCCCATCATCTTTAATAGTTTCTCCAGACACTTCAACTAAGTCCAAACTAAACTGCAATGATGTTTTGATGCAACTTACTATTTTCTAATACAGGGGTGGGCAAACTTTTTGGCCCAAGGGCCACATTGGGGTTGCAATTTGCAATTGGGGTTGCCGTAGTTTGCCCACCTTTGTTCTAATAGAACTATTTTCACTTAAAATTATAATTGAATTTTTTTATTGCTGTTATAAATGTGGCCAAAATATGATAGGCATTGTTCAAACACATAGGAAGACATCATGTTTTTGTAATATTGAGCTGCTGAATATTTTGTGTTCCCACACAAAATAAGCAAATATCAGCTAACATGTTGTTTGACAAATTTTTATTCTGATTAAAAAAATCTGCAAGCTGTATTAATGATTCCCAGCAAGAACAATGTCAATTTGGCATGTGATAACTAGAAGTCTACTTTTCTAACAAGAACCAAATAGGGATCAATGCCTGAATTGATAAAAATAAAACTGAATTCAAACTTTTGCCCAGTCAGAAAGTTGGCCCTAACTTAATGAGATAAGATTCAGATAAGAATCCAAAGTTTGGCTGCTCATCTGAACAAAACATCTCAACTTCATGAGACTTATCCATCATTAGAAACAAGAGTAGGGGATTGGAAGTGTCACTTCCTGCACGAGAACAAAAATATGGCTGAGTCATCTTTTCATAACAAAGTTAAGATATGTCACTATCACTCAACTTTTGGACTTATATTCCGTGGACTAAGTTTTAGTTAAGATCAGTGAGTACTCAGCTGTGGATAAAAGTATAAGAAGGGTGTTATGTTTGCACATGGGACTGCTAAAAGCAAAAACGTTTCTTACTAATACATGCCAAAAACAGAAGACAAAATTATCTATGGTGTTTCCACTATGAGGTCTTCACCAGGAATAATCTGTAAAGGTCAAAGTAAAATTAGGGAAGCTGGAGATGGAATGCAGGGTATGTATGTGATCAGAAAGGAAATAATGGAGTGGATGAGTATCAGAAAAAATTAGCAGGACTGTAATGTTAAATTAAAAATAAGGATTTTTTTAAATTGTGAAAAGAATGGAAGAGGTCCACCAAGGTCAAAATAAGCCACTGGGGTCAAAAAGTATCTAGATTCGAGAAAAGTTCCAACTGGGGCAAAAAAGAGAGAGAGGGGAAAATGTGCTGTCAGACAAAAAAAGTCTTTAAATCAGTAAAAAGTAGATTGTGCATAGACTGACCAGATCATAGTTTATATATAAGCAGTTTATGTATAAGCTCCATTTTTAAAATTAGAACATTTTTAGTTTATTGAGATGGTAGCAAAACTAAATCCACTGTAATACTTCATTCCTTTCCGTAATGACATTAACTTCCCTTCCCATGTTGGATGTATGCAGGGCAGTGCTGTGATGCTTATGTCACTTGAACTTCGTGACTGCAGTACTTTTGGTTTGGAGACTTATTGGTGTACAGATTTGGCCTCTTCCCATTTCAGCACCTATTAGAAATAAAGGAATAGCATCCAGTTGAGGCAAGATATAGCAGTAAAATTATAGACTCAGTGCCTGCCTGTAAATTCAACTTCCATTGACATCACTGCCCACACATACCTGTTGGTAATGAGTTCATTGCAAAAGATATTTTTCTCAGAATAATTTATTTTATCTTGACGCCCCAGGCCTTACTTAGCCCAGGAACTGAAAGTTGTTTTGACTGAGGCAAATGAAATTCTCCGCATTTCCTCACTAGTTGCTTCTAATAATACAGTTACTTCTAAATGGCATCGGTGCTACTCTAAAGTCTGATGATGATGAACAGTCCTTTGCAGAAAGTATTTTTACTTAAATACTTCCCATGTATCTTAACACTGCACGTCGTTGCCCCATGTACAGAAACTTGTTTTGAAATAACCAAATACAATTCTGCTCATTCTCTTCACTAATTGCTTATTGCAGTTTCAAGCTAATTCTGCTCTCTGCTGACTGTACCCTGAAAAGAGCTGATCAGAATAACAATCACCTTTACGTATGATTTGCATTCAGTGGCAACACATTCCTTGAGTGTAATGCGAGTCCAGACAGTCCTAGTCAGTTGACTATCTGTGTGTTTCTATGTTAATGTCTGTGTATTTCTTTCATTTATGATTTAGCTCATTCTTAGTTCATAAGTGAAATGAGTTTCATGCAGTCAGCGCAGTCAATAATAGTCCATGTAACCAGATCTCAATAAATAATTTAGCAGAATGGGCAATTTTATTTAAGGTAGAGCTTGCAAATGTGAAAATATGACACTTAGGTTACCTCTTCCCCTCCTAAAATAGCATCTTCAGATAATGTCATTAATGGTATTATTAGTGGGGCAGAAGTGGGAATCCCTAATCTAGGAAAGAATACAATTAGAAGATTACATGTTTTTTTCTATGCCATCATTTCTTTATACAGCACAAGACCAAATGAAATTTCAAAAATGAGATATAAACACTATTAAACACTAATGAAGATTAGGCCATCCTTTAATTTTGTTTTTCCTTGTTCTTTGTTCCCTTTTCTGTCCGCTTTCATGCCTTGACATCCCTGATCATTATCTCTTCTGCAAAGGAAGATAGTTCCTCTCTAGGACTTCATCTCCTTTTCTATCTTCATGTCTTCATTTTGTTTACCTTGCTTTTTTCATTGTTCAATGCTGGAGCTTGGCATCAGGCTTTTTAACCTGTGCTGCATGGATAAAAGGTTTTTTTTAAAATGGCATCTGCAGAAGCAAACTAAGTTGGTTCATTAGCATGTGTTAGATGTCTGACTAACCTCAGCTTTGAGAACTTACATATTTAACAGCTGAGAATGTCAAATGAAGATGTTACAGTGAATTAGTTATTCATTTGTTTGGCTATTGGGAAGCTGCAGAATAAAGAAAGCTCTTTCGTATACAACCGTTCACATTTCCTTATTTTTGTTTTAAATGTCATCTCTGGGAATCTCACCTGACCTAATCCAGACCTCAGAGAGGAAATCTGTCCCATTACTCTGTTTATGTGAAAAAGGATTATACATACTGCAATGCATGGAACAGTGTTGGTAACACATTTATTACATGCATGAGTTTAATCTGAATGAACTAAAAGAAACCCATTAAGGGGTGAAGAGATTAGGAAAAGCAGTTAACTGTTACATTACAGGAACACATAAGACCATTTAAAGCATTAATATTATGGCATGAGAGTTTCTGGATTGATTCCCGCCCCCTCCAAAATTTACATTTTTAGTGCCAGATCCTTTTGGTTTATTGCATTCTCAGGGGACCTCCATGCCATAGGAGGTGGTCCCAAATTGTTTCCATGCTACAGTCAACATATGCATTGATCTGAGCAGCCAGGTGGGGACAAGGGACCTCAGTGTGGAACAAAAGAAAATGTTGTTACATCAAGGCAACATTTGTATTATCCACTGGGTCACTATATATTCCCCTCAGAAATATTGTTTGGGGTAGGACATTGTTGCAGGTAACTCCATTGTAAGAGATCTTGAACTTTCCATTCCTTATTCTCATTCCTTGGTACAGACTCACTCCAGAATGTTCTGGACAGACACAGTGTTCATTTATACTTTCTCCTCATTGCTATCACTGACAATATTTTCCTCACTGGGGCATCACTAACATGGTATGCATAGCCAGAATCTTCTGACACAACCCCCTCTGCCAAATTAGAGCCAAATACAATATAAGCCTTGCAGCAACTGCTTCAGCAATATGAACCTGACTTGAATGTTCTGGATTGATGAGGAACTACTTATTACTTACGCCGATGCTTCCTACATTTCCTCACAGCTAATGACCATCTGGAAGAGTCAAGTGCCCGTCACTTTGCTGCAGGCCCTTAAGTTGAACTTGCCAGTCATTAACTACCAAGAAATGGAGACCGTTGCAAGCCACGAATATACACAAATGTGAACAAAAAATAATTAATTCATTATGTGGCAGTTGAACTACATGTTGCCATAGACACAGTGAGCTGTATGCAGAAATAGTCTTTCTGTCAAAGACCAGTAGGAAAGCAGGATCATCTTTCAATTAATTTAATAATGAAACAATGAGACCCTCTGTACCAGTCCTATATTAGTGCAATAAGAACAACTGGGAATAATTAAGGGCCATAGGCTTTGCTTCTATTTGGAGTATTTATCATTGTTAAAGAGAATTAAGTGCCTTTTTGTGTGTGTTTGCCATCTTTGGAGATAATTACATAGAGTTTCAGCAGTGCAATAGCTACACACTAGGTTCATGCCATCCAGAGTCCCCCGTGGCACCCGGTGCCATGCTGCTCCACCTTGGTATGTGCCACCCTCTTCCTTGTGTTCTGAGTCCAACCATTAGCCACTTGTGGCGAAGCCAAGAGGGGTTCCACTCTCCTCGGAGAAGCTAGATGAACTTGATAATATACATTCACTGTAACAGCAAGGCTGCTTTTGTTTGGTGAGTGTGGTGTGTGTTTTTTGAGAGTTCAGGACTATATGTCACCCAGTGAGAACACTGTTTGAAGTCCCAATGTTTTGAGAGGTTTATAATCCATCACACATATAAACAAAAATGGTGGTGCTGCAATGTATACACAGGATATGCCCACACACTAGAGAAGTAAAAGGGACCAGAACATCCATTTACTTGAGACTTGGAATTAGAATTTTGATTTTATTTTTTGATAGGGAGAGGGGAGTATTGAATGACATCAGGCAAGTTTTATAGAGGTTCTAGAAGTACAGAAAGTAATACTGAAGAATGTTTGGCTTTGCAACAAATTCAGTATGCAACATAGTTGCTCCAAAAGTCTGTTTAGTATGAATATCATTGACGCAAATGTATGGTGTACCTTGTTACATGCCTTGTTACATTCAGAATTTCAAAGCAGCTCTGGGTATAATCCCCATATTCTTCTTCTCCAGAATCACAGGCCTCACCACATCAGGTGAATTTCCATTTGCTGATGGCAGAAATGTGCCTGTGATACGCTGAGCAGTTCTGATTGCATCCAATAGAAAGCAGTGGTACATATACACTAGTTAGTTCACGGTTGAGGCAGAGTTTTGTTTTCTTTGCTGCCTGGAAGACATGAAGGACTTTCAGACAGGTACATACTTAGGATACATTTTGACAGGATTGTGATAAAGATAGTTTTTAATTTGTAATACTAGATTCATTATCTTTCAGCTTAGGTAGGTTTTGATAGGTTGTACTGAAGTCATATGCAGCCTAAGTGACGGGGATCCACATCTTCACTAATATGGCTATGAAAGTAGAAGAGTCATCAATACTTTCATTTAACTGTTCTTTACAAATAACATGTATAACCTGAACACTAAGAACTCCATCTATCTTTCACTTAGTCCAAAGTTGGTTAGCATACAAACATTTGTTTTGCACTATGCAGTATAGGCTGGGTGTATTCATTTTTGAAAAGTGATGAATACTTAATGTAAACAGATGACCAGCCACAAAAATAATGGTTACTTACTGTGGAAACTAGAAGAATATGCATGTCTTTATCTGGTAAACTAGCTATAAATTGGTCTCAGCTTTCATGCTGTCAGGAAAGGAAGGATGTTGCAAGTGGCACTTCTTTCTTGCTGAATAATACTATCTTCTTACATGGGAAGAGATAAGCACTTGATTTGCTATTGCTTTTTGATTTAGGATGGCAAACCAATAACTTTCGGATCAATCAGGAACTATCAGTATTACTTTGTTTTTAAATTCTATTAGAATGTTAAGATATAAAAAAGGATAAGAATGGATGGGAGTTAAATCTAGCCAAAAAATTTTTTGCATTGCTGGCAAAACTGTTGCTAGACCATGCATACACCAGATTCACAAAAAGTAAATTCAAAATGTATAGGTTTTGTACTGCTTTTTGTTTACTATGACAAAATGCAACTGGTTATTCTTATAACACTGGAAGTGTTATGTTCTGTTGTGGGACCAGTTAATCCTGTCACATTTGTAATATTCAGACATATGGCAATCCAGTAAGGGGGAAGATTTTCAAAGGCACAATGGGCAGTGAGCTGCTCAACTCCGACTGAAAGTCAGTGTAATTTGTGTGCCTGACTCCTTTAGGACTTTGTCACAATCTCATCCTAAAGTGGCACGAACTCAAACTGCATTCACCAAATCATATATTGAAACATTAATTCTCTTTCTCATGCTCTGTTATGGATAGAGGCACAGTGGAAATGTAAACAGGGGAACTTGCCTGAAATCCATGTTGCACAATTGTTCTGTCACCCACACAAGAACTATGCAAATCTCAGTTCTTCTATGTCTCATACATTTAGGCTTGATGAACATACAAATAGAGTACGCAGTTGGATCAGAGGGGTAGCCGTGTTAGTCTGGATCTGTAAAAGCGGCAAAGAGTCCTGTGGCACCTTATAGACTAACAGACGTATTGGGGCATAAGCTTTCATGGGTGAATACCCACTTCGTCGGATGCATGTAGCGGAAATTTCCAGAGGCAGGTATAAATATGCAAGCAAGAATCAGGTTAGGGATAACGAGGGTTAGTTCAATCAGGGAGGATGAGGCCCTCTTCTAGCAGTTGAGGTGTAAACTCCAAGGAAGGAGAAACTGCTTTTGTAGTTGGCTAGCCATTCACAGTCTTTGTTTAATCCTGAACTGGTGGTGTCAAATTTGCAAATGAACGGAAGCTCAGCAGTTTCTCTTTGAAGTCTGGTCCTGAAGTCTTTTTGCTGCAGGATGGCTACCTTTAAATCTGCTATTGTGTGTCCAGGGAAGTGGAGTGTTCTCCTACAGGTTTTTGTATATTGCCATTCCTAATATCTGATTTGTGTCCATTGGACTGTCCAGTTTGGCCGATGTACATAGCAGAGAGGCATTGCTGGCACATGGTGGCATATATTACTTTCGTGGACATGCAGGTGAATGAACCGGTGATGGTGTGGCTGATCTGGTTAGGTCCTGTGATGGTGTCGCTGGTGTAGATATGTGGGCAGAGTTGGCATCGAGGTTTGTTGCATTGATTGGTTCCTGAGTTAGAGTTACTATGTTGTGGTGTGTAGTTGCTGGTGAAAATATGCTTCAGGTTGGCGAGTTGTTTGTGGGCGAGGACTGGCCTGCTTCCCAAGGCCTGTGAAAGTGAGGGATTGTTAAAAGAAAAGGAGTACTCTGATGATGCGCTGGAGAGGTTTTAGCTGAGGACTGTATGTGATGGCCAGTGGAGTTCTGTTGGTTTCTTTCTTGGGCTTGTCTTGCAGCAGGAGGCTTCTGGGTACACATCTGGCTCTGTTGGTCTGTTTCCTTATTTCCTCCTGTGGGTATCATAGTTTTGAGAATGCTTGGTGAAGATCTTGTAGGTGTTGGTCTCTGTCTGAGGGGTTGGAGCAAATGCGGTTGTAGCTCAGCGCTTGGCTGTAGACAATGGATCGAGTGGTGTGTCCGGGATGAAAGCTAGTGGCATGAAGGTAGGCATAGTGGTCTGTGGCTTTTCGGTATAGGGTGGTGTTAACGTGACCATCACTTATTTGCACCGTGGTGTCTAGGAGAGTTGTCTGGCAGCCTCCTTTTGTTAGTCATAGAATCATAGAATCATAGAATATAAGGGTTGGAAGAGACCCCAGAAGGTCATCTAGTCCAACCCCCTGCTCGAAGCAGGACCAAATCCCAGTTAAATCATCCCAGCCAGGGCTTTGTCAAGCCTGGCCTTAAAAACCTCTAAGGAAGGAGATTCTACCACCTCCCTAGGTAACGCATTCCAGTGTTTCACCACCCTCTTAGTGAAAAAGTTTTTCCTAATATCCAATCTAAACCTCCCCCACTGCAACTTGAGACCATTACTCCTCGTTCTGTCATCTGCTACCATTGAGAACAGTCTAGAGCCATCCTCTTTGGAACCCCCTTTCAGGTAGTTGAAAGCAGCTATCAAATCCCCCCTCATTCTTCTCTTCTGCAGGCTAAACAATCCCAGCTCCCTCAGCCTCTCCTCATAACTCATGTGTTCCAGACCCCTAATCATTTTTGTTGCCCTTCGCTGGACTCTCTCCAATTTATCCACATCCTTCTTGAAGTGTGGGGCCCAAAACTGGACACAGTACTCCAGATGAGGCCTCACCAATGTCGAATAGAGGGGAACGATCACGTCCCTCGATCTGCTCGCTATGCCCCTACTTATACATCCCAAAATGCCATTGGCCTTCTTGGCAACAAGGGCACACTGCTGACTCATATCCAGCTTCTCGTCCACTGTCACCCCTAGGTCCTTTTCCGCAGAACTGCTGCCTAGGTATTTGATCCCTAGTCTGTAGCTGTGCATTGGGTTCTTCCGTCCTAAGTGCAGGACCCTGCACTTATCCTTATTGAACCTCATCAGATTTCTTTTGGCCCAATCCTCCAATTTGTCTAGGTCCTTCTGTATCCTATCCCTCCCCTCCAGCGTATCTACCACTCCTCCCAGTTTAGTATCATCCGCAAATTTGCTGAGAGTGCAATCCACACCATCCTCCAGATCATTTATGAAGATATTGAACAAAACCGGCCCCAGGACCGACCCTTGGGGCACTCCACTTGATACCGGCTGCCAACTAGACATGGAACCATTGATAACTACCCGTTGAGCCCGACAATCTAGCCAGCTTTCTACCCACCTTATAGTGCAGACCTGTTCTAAGGCTTATAGTCAGACCTGTTCATGATGAAAACAGCACCTCCTTTATCAGCTCTTTGATTATAATGTCAGGGTTGTTTCTAAGGCTGTGGATGTTATAAGGAAACAGATCAACAGAGCCAGACTTGTGCCAGCAATGCCCCTCTGCTATGTACATCGGCCAAACTGGACAGTCCAATGGACACAAATCAGATATTAGGAATGGCAATATACAAAAACCTGTAGGAGAACACTTCAACCTCCCTGGACACACAATAGCAGATTTAAAGGTAGCCATCCTGCAGCAAAAAGTCAGGACCAGACTTCAAAGAGAAACTGCTGAGCTTCCATTCATTTGCAAATTTGACACCACCAGCTCATGATTAAACAAAGACTGTGAATGGCTAGCCAACTACAAAAGCAGTTTCTCCTTCCTTGGAGTTCACACCTCAACTGCTAGAAGAGGGCCTCATCCTCCCTGATTGAACTAACCTCATTATCCCTAGCCTGATTCTTGCTTGCATATTTATACCTGCCTCTGGAAATTTCCACTACATGCATCCGACGAAGTGGGTATTCACCCACGAAAGCTTATGCTCCAATACGTCTGTTAGTCTATAAGGTGCCACAGGACTCTTTGCCGCTTTTGCAGTTGGATGAAGTTATTCTAAGGCTTTTCTTAGTTGTTTTGGGTAGACCTGTTTCTCTGATGAACTAGTAGATTTCCCTTTCCAGTATGTGTCTAGCAAGTGGTCTCCTCCATCATGTAGCCTGGACCCAAAGAAAAAGCAAAGGATGTGTCACATCAGAGCTGGCCTCACATAATTCTCCCATTGTCCTGGAAAAAGATGACCTACATGTAAAATAAATTATTTTCACTTTGAGCATTTAGCACTGCAATAATAGAGACTTCTTATTTGTTTTTAATACGATTAGTTCCTGTTCTATGACAACACTGTTCCTTGTTACTACTGTGTAGCAAGCTCTTGATAGGAATATCAAGGTTGAACCGGTTAGTTACTTGAATTTTTGCTCATCTAGCACCTTCTGTTGGCAGAAATCTGTGCTATTCATGAAAAGAAATATGTAGATAATTTAGAGTGTCTTCTATTTGTGTTTGGTTATTCTGGGAAATATGCTGCTGTAGGACAGAGAGTCTCCTGAATGTACAAGTTCCATACTTTCTGAGCATTATCATCTCTCATTTGGTCCCATCTTGTCTGTTTATGTAATACATGATGATTACATCATCTTGATTGTTTTTGTAATGGGTTTTCTGTAAATCTGGACATTGAATACCCATGCAATCACAGAAGAATATTTTCTTATATGGGTTTCCTAAGCAGTCAATCTGAGCTATAGGACAGATATCTGTGTGGTTATAAGATCTTTGCTTACTGGTTATATCCATTAGGGTAGGAATGGGTGACCCTCAAATTTATACCCAAAACTCAAACCAAACCCAAAGTGACTATTCTTTGAAGTTTTGAGGTTCATAAATATATAACATTTGTCCTTATGCTGTTTTTCATTTTTGTACCATTCTGGCCTGTCACTTCTGGCTTTGGCTGAAACCAAGAAATGGTATAACAAAATGGGATCTGTTCTAAGGGTGGAGTATAGCAAACCCACTTTTATTACCTTATTGGACTGATCAATACACTACATTCTGGGCTCTAAACAGTAAGCTTCCAAAATCAGACCTATGTGTTGAGCAGAATCTCTATGATATAGGAGCAGAGTGAGCTTTATGAGGTATTTTAATGACAAGGCAAGCTGGTCAGGTTATAATGGTATTCCCATGACCTGTAATATTCTATGACTATAGCAAAGTGGCAATCAGAATGGTGCAAAATTACTTTTTTCCCCCTTAGGTGTCAGTGTGCTACCCATACTCACCCAGAATAGTCCCGCTGAAGTCAATGGTAGTATTTATGAAATAAGGTAGTACTCACTGTGTGTAAGTGCATCATGATCTGGCCCTTACAAAGTATCAGACAAAATGACTGTCAATCTCAGCTTTTAAAACGATCATTGTAAGCAAGACGATTGGGAAAATAATTTTTTATTCTTTTTTCACATTGGATCCCTAAGACCCTGTCTTCACTGACCACATTAAGTGTTTAAAAGAGATTTAAAGAGTGTTTTAAATTTAACATTGTAAATGCCTGGGTAGATGGTTGAGGCAGGTGGAAGGGAGAATTGTGTTAAAAATATGATGGTGAGTCCAACCTTAGTTTGCTCTCGTGTATACCAATCTGTGATGCATTTAGTTTTAAGAATCAAATTAGAAGTAATTTACAGATTTTGTTTTGAATTATCAATTAAGTATCTTCCTGTATTTAGAATTTGTATGATCGGGCATCTGCCCCACCCTATCATGTAAAGTGTTAATAGAGGCCAAGGGAGGCTGTATGGGGAAGCAGCCAATAGGAGAGAGGCTCGGTGGAGCAGCTAATCCGAGTCCAGGCAGGCCCCTATAAGAAGAGCCACAGGGCAGGGTAGAGTCAGTTGCTGCTGGGAGCCAAGGTAGTAAGGACTGCATCCCTGGAGGGCTGAGAGAACTAAGGACCTTGGACAGAGCAGCTGCTGGCAGGGACCAGGGAAGTGAGAGGGAGCTCCTTGCTGGCTGCTGGGACTGAAGAGCTGAGTGGCCTGAGGTAAGGACAAAGAAGGTGCTCGGGCCATGGGGAAGGGAAATATAGCAGCATTGATGGAGGTTACAGAGGAGCAGCAGGAGGCTGCTATTTACAGGGTCCCTGTGTTTGGGCCCAGACTAGTGGGCAGGCCAAGGTCCCCTGCTCTCACCATTGGGGAAATGGCTGGACTGTTGGACAGATATGCTCCCCCCCACTCCCCGCAGAAGGGGAAAACAGATGATGACCCAGCCAGAGGGCTGAGGTGCTGCACTTCTGGGAGTTGGGAGAGAAGCCATAGGCGGGAGCAGAGACAGAGACACAGTGTGCAGACTGTGAGTGTGGCGTCGGCCTCAAGCTAATCCCCAGCATGACCAGGAGAAGGCGCCAGTCGGGCGATGAGGGCTGCACCCTGTGACAATAGTATCACTGATCTTATCTTAGATACTTTTTTAAAAAATAGGGAGTTAACTTGCTAATTGATTGGTATGTTACAAGCTGTTTTTGCTGCAAGGTTATTTGAATTGTGTTTAAATGCCGTTTTAACCTCTTCTTAAAGGCTCGTATAGACAGGACCTTAAATGAAACTGAACTATGTTGCAGGAGAGTCTACTGTTTCCATATTTTCAGCCCAGTTTTACAAACTCAAAAGATGTAAGCAATTTGGATAAGCTTCAAGCAAGCTTATAAACTTCTGGGTACTTATCTGAATTTAGCATTTTTAGTTTTACACCCCTTCACTACCATAAAGGTACTGCTCTGCTCTTTTTGAATGTTGGCGCTTTTTAAATTGTCTCAAACTAGGTGCCCCAAAAACCGATGAACCTATAACCACAAGTAATTTTATAACATCTTGAACTCTATTTTTAATGGAAAGTTATGTGGTTGAATCTGTCATCTTTCAGTTTTGACATGGGGAATCAATGGTAAAGTCTGACCTGATACTGTTCAGATATCATTTCATGATAATTTGTTTTTCTATTCTGAATAAATAAATTAAAATCTCAAGACAAATTATTATTATTTTATTAATTATTTAGCATCATTATAGAAAAGTCTCCTTTTTTAAGAAGAACTATCCCAAATTCTGTGTAGAAGTGAGCACCCTTGTATGTATATAGGAAAACTGAAAGAAAGCCATTTTTGTATAAACTGTTATTCTTCCAGATTCAAAATGTATATGCTGTTCTTGCAGCAAGGGGTGTAGTCTGCCTGGATTTGCCTATTGTTAGTTTGTTGTCTCATTCCTGAACTTCATTTTATCTCTATAGTCTCAGGTGGCCTGCAACAGCTGACTTACATGTTAGGAATACCCTCAAGGAGTTTTTCAGGCTGAGTGGTAGAACTTTGTACTGGAAAATTGTCTCTACCTGTGAATGTCAGGAATTTTTGTGTGTGCCTGCTCATATGGAAACTTGCCTCTTTCAGCTCTGTTGAGGCAAGCAAGTATCTTCCCTGGTATCTGTGGCTTGTTGAAGTGTGAATATCCATGAATATTCTTTGGTGATATTTAAACGTCTCAGTTCTGAAACAGTCTCAGGCTTTTCATTCCGATTGGGGAAAAAAAATCTACATTCAATTTTCCTACAGCTTTCTTTTCAGTGAGTGCTCATAGTACCATGAAGAACAAGGATTTGGCTGCTTTGTATGAAAGAGCCTGAGAGAAAGAGAGAGAGAGTATTGAAGTTATAAGAACGTGCCTATCATGATCTTAATGTGTCTTGTATAAAAATAGCACTAAGACTACATGATAAATGCTTTCATCTTTTGAACCAATGTCAGCTAATGTCATCCCTTACCTCAGTAGCAGTTGGTTTGTTAGCATGATAACATGTCACCAGGTTGGGAGGGGTGAGTAAAATAAGGGGAAGTGGGTGGGGAGTATTGTTGAATCTTTTGGAGGGTGTTACGTTTTCGATGGACTGACCATGTAAATAAATTGTTGCTATGTGTGCATCTGGAGAGGAAGTGCAAGAGGCCCACTTCATCATCATCATCATCATCATCATTATTTATTTCATGTATGAAAGGCCATCAGTTTGCTTGGCACTGTACACAGTCCCTTCCTGTAAGGGACCTGCAGTCAAATTAGGCTCAAACAGAAGCATTACATAATAGATAATGGCCACAGTTTTCAAAAGTGACTGGCGATTTTTGGTGTCCAACTTCAGTCAGCTTAAAGGGGTCTGATTTTCAGAAAGTGATGGGCACCTGCTCTCTGAAAATCAGGCCCCTTTTAATTGTCTTGAGTTGGGCACTAAAAGCACTATTCACTTCAGAAAATCTTGGCCTAAACTTTTAATGATAGTGACTCTACCGGCACAATAGTCACTTGACAGTTAAGATATACTATTTAATATTCTTTTGCCATTGAAATCCAGCCAAAAAAGTCTTGTTTTAACCTCTCACAAAGATAAATCGGACTGAAAATTGCTAGGTGTCCTGAGAATTTAATATCTATGATCACAGAGCATGAGAGGCTGGCGGGCAGGGGACGGCACATCTTTGAAAGAGAAAACGCCTTATGTTGGGACAAGTGGAGAAGGAAAGAGAATAAAAGCCTGCGTACTTGCTGTAATACCATCAACTTACAGTTCATATGATCTTCCAAACTCTAAACTTAAATCCATTTTGTTTCCGCTAAACATTCAATATTTGTAGTCAGCGGCTTCCATTTTCAAATAACACGATGCACTGAACCAGAAGTTGCAAATATTCCTGAACAAGTAGCATCAGCTTCTAGCAGCATGACCCAGGAACAGCAGCTCTCACAGGAAATATTTCAGGACAGCACCAAAGGGTGTGTGTATGCACGGCGGAGGGGTTAAAATGCACACACCCAAAAGAAAGAAAAACTAATTTATTTTCATCAAGATTAATTTGAAGAGAGTGGTTTTCTACAGGCTTCTGAAATCTGAGTGCATTCTTACCATTAGCTCACTGCACTTCCAGTGACCCTCCTAATGTCTGACATGGAATTTATTAGTGAACGTTAAGGAAATAAGTATGTTTTGGAGAATAAAGGCCTTAAAGGAACATTTTCAATTTGTTTAGGCCGCAACATATCTTTTCCTTATGGGAAGGTAAATGGCATGCTACATCCCTGGAAGGATGAGACAACATAAGAAAAGCTTTATGAGACTTCAAAAAGCTATAGAAAATTCCCCTCCTTGAATTAACTATATTGAACATGATGCATTCTTTCTCTCTCCAGATCCGTTTGGGAGATGTTATTATCAAGTATTTTCAGTATGAAAGCTAGCGTTCCTTAGGCCTGCTTACTGGAAACTGGTACAGCTTCTACTGAAATATAATTTGAAAGTGGGAGGTGCTTGTAGAGCTAAGCAGGTGGATGGATGGATGGATAGACAAACACATACGTTCTCTCTCACATACACATACATTCAGTTTTCATATGCATTATACTAAAAGTTGCATTAGGTTTATTTATAGTTTTAAATTGAAGTTTTTAAAATTTGTTTCTTTTCTTATTAACTCAAAACGTAATTATAGTAATGCATCTGTGTTCTGGTTGCTAAGGACCAAAACGAGAGCTTTAACTAATAAGTCTTTTGAATGTGTAAAAGCATTTAATGTGGCATCTTCCGTGAATGAGGCAGGTCCCTAAGCTATAACTGGACCTGCTAAAATTGAGCTAAAAGTGTTAATCTTGTTTACATTCATGATAAATGAGATCTTCAGTGAGTTGATAGCTGGATTGAGCTAACACAATTGAAAAAAGTGTCTTTCATCTAGTCTACACAAGACCTGTGTGGCTTCCACCTACTGTAGACATCTTACAAATAAATCACAGACATTCTGGAGAAACCACCAATATTAATTCTCCCAAAGTTTCAGAAAACTGCAGAAGGTGGTAATTTCCTAATTCTTATTAATAAAATATTATAGTCTATGAAGTTCATTTTAAGATAGGGTGACCAGATGTCCCAACTTTATAGGGACAATCCTGATATTTAGGGCTTTTTCTTATCTAGGTGCCTATTGCCCTCCAGCCTCTGTCCCGATTTTTCACACTTGCTATCTGATCACCCTATTTTAAGAGTGTAGAAAAATCAAATTCCCATTAGTAACTTGTTCCTTTTGTTTTAGACATCCAAGTATGATTTAGGACATCACTTCCTGTCAAACATTCCACCCCAGCCCCCAGTGCATCTTTTCCAGCAGGTTCAATTGTTAAAGGGTTTTTTTTCTGTTCTTCAACCAGATGACAGCTTCTCAAATGGTGGTTTGTGAACTGGTGCAACTGGGAGATGCTTATATATATATATATATATATATATATATATATGCTTCCCAGATAGGGTGACCAGATGTCTTGATTCTGTAGGGACAGTCCCAATATTTGGGGCTTTTTCTTATATCAGCTCCTATTACCCCCCACCCTCTGTCCCGATTTTTCACACTTGCTATCTGGTCACCCTATTCCCAGACTAGATAGAAAGACGTGCTAACTCTGCTCGAGCTAGTGCACTAAAAATAGCAGTGTGGATGTTGCAGCACATTGCAATGGCTTGGGCCAGCCACCAGAGGTCAGGTGAACAGACATGTAACTCAGGTGGCAAGCCCATGCTGCTATTTTGAGCATGCTAACTCAATCAAAGCTAGAGTGGGTCTCTCTACCTGGGGGGCTGGGAGGCACAATCCCAACCATAGTGGTGACATAGATCTGCAGTGATTTGTAGACCCCTTCCTGTTTTTCCTCAGAGTGACTGAAATGTTTTGAAATCTCAAACTGTATGGGATGTTGGTGCTCGGGAACGGTGCTGGCTTCACAAGGTATGTGGAAGACTGCTGAATCTGTATGCGGGGAGAAAAAGCTGAAGAACGTCTGAGTGTTCTTGGGTGTTCTCCTCTTCTCTCGATAATTAAAAACAACTTGGATTAACACACACACACGCAGAGCAGCAGTTTGTGTTCTTATCGGGAATACAATACAGTATTTGTTCTCATTGTTCTTTTAGGATTGGATCTGACTTGGATTCAATTTGGATCCAACAGGGTTCAAACTATAGCTTATTTCTTTACTGTATTAGCCAGGCTAATTTGTAAGAATTGATTTCATAAGTGTGTGCCTCAGCATCATATATCAATAATTTCAAATAAAAGAATTTTCAATTATTGAAACCTTATATTGTTTTTATACTATTACTGTGATTGTCTTAAAAAATCAACAACTCTTTTTCCCCTAGCCTTTTGGATCATAGATGGTATCTTTAACCTAAACAAATCATTCATTTTCAGGAAAGATAAGAAATATATACTTGTATTATGCATCTGTTTTATACAGAATTATTTCAGCTTGTTAAACTAAACATGCAATGTTTTGAAATTGTAGATTTCTCCGGATGAAATGGCTTGCGTCTTAAAATTTGATGGATGAATTCTTTCTATCAAACCATGTATTTTACATGTCTGTTGATGTAATTTTCTGATATGTTTCATAACAATGAACTGAGAAGGAAATTATAGTTTCCTATAACTCACTTCATAGTTATTGGTGCCATTCTATTAATTTTATTCACTAACTAAAAGAACTAAAAGCCATAGAAATCCAGTGTTTCATTGTGATATATTTCTGTACATACTGAAATATGGTTTAAATTAGCATCAGAACATCAAGTTATATATGTTGGAACTAATGTGAAACATTCAGAATATATGCAGTGTGGTGGAAAGATTTAAAAACATAAGTTCGTAGCAATATTGTATTGCCCCCCGCCCCAAAAAGGTATCTGAAGACTGGGGCCAGATCCTAAGCTGGTGTAAATTGGTATAGCTCTGTTGACTTTAATGGAGTTACACTGATTTATACCATAAATCAAGGTAGCCATAGTAAAACAGTACTAAGAGCCGCAACCAGAAAAACTATCCCTGTGAGCATTAAAGTACATGTTTTGCACCAGATACTCACCTGTTGTTAAACAGCATAGCTCCATTGACTTTAATAGAGCTATGCTGATTTACATTATCTGAGGCTCTGGCCCATAATACTGTAAATAAATATATTAATATGTAAAATGAAATATGTTACATATTTACTATAGGTGAAGTGTGATCAGTATTGGCCAAGCAGAGGGACAGAGACCTATGGGCTGATCCAAGTGACCCTGCTAGACACTGTTGAATTGGCAACATACTGTGTTCGAACATTTGCACTTTACAAGGTACGTTTTCTGTGGTGCCCTCCCTGCCCCCATCATTTAAAGGAAAGGCTGCTTTAGAGAAATCAGATCTCTTAAGGATTTACTTAAATTTTGATCCTATTTGCAACAGTGAAGAATAAAACAATTCTTCTGTTATCACAATGCATTTTTCACCCAGGCTGGTGGTTTATCGGTAAATATGGAGCTCTCGCTGTGAACAACAGTTTAATTGAATGAAGAATTAGCTGAAGCACAGGCAGTTGTTGCTGTGTGCTGTAACGTATAACTAAAACCCTCATGTCACTTGAGCCACAAAACCAGCAATTTAGAGTAGCTGTATTTTTCTCCGATAGCCAGAGTTTGCTTTTTCTGTGTTCCCATATGAGGTTTAGCTGGCTTTCATCATTATGCGCAGTTATGCCATCACTTCATTCCATAGTGCTGCCGTAGCATCAGATAGCAGTTGTTTCATTAAAAGGTTTGATTTGATAGAATGGTTCAAGTGAGAAAAGAGAAGTGCGGCAATTCCAGTTCACTGCCTGGCCTGACCACGGAGTTCCAGAACATCCTACACCATTCCTAGCTTTCCTACGACGAGTCAAAACTTGTAACCCTCCTGATGCTGGACCTATGGTGGTGCATTGCAGGTAGGCACAGACTTTACTTCAAAGCATCTTGAAATATCACACTGAAATTGTTTTTTATGATTAATGCCCTGTGTTTTAAAGTATATGAATAATGTCCTTTGTGCCTCTGGGCGTTTCTTCTGTATTGGGATTGCATCCTGCCCATGCTATGAAAGGGCTTGGTCTCAATGATATAGTGGGTTTTTTTGCATCTCAGTGACATTCTATGATTGTAAAATGAAATGTTGGATATTTGGCAACATACTTATGGGCAGGTAAATAAGGCAAATTAGGAATTCAAGTGCAAAATTGCCAAATTTGATGGATTCAGAGAAAGATTTTTGGTTTGTGCAATGGGATCTCATTTTAAAATACATGGAGTCTGTGCGAATGGAATATACTATTTGTTAGTAGAAGTCTATAAGCAGAGAGGGTAGATGGGATAGTTAACACACAGGCATATTCGGAAGTCACTGGAGAAAAAGAAGCAGTGTTGTGTTTGCTCTTGGTTTAAGACTGTATTTTAGAGAAACTATGTTCTGGTATTTTTTTGAGTAATAAAATTGTTGTGGTTTCTAATATTGCACATTAAAACAAATAGCATGAAATCTAGAGAAGATAAAAGGGAACTGCTATAAAGACTAAGAAAAGCCTGAATTCCAGACTCAAGTTTAGTCCTTCACTTTAAAACAGAGATTGGATGGAAGCTCAGAGAGAGCATGAGGAATGCATTACCAGGGGTTGTACTGGATTCATTGTCACTGGTAATTTTTAAATCAAATCTGGATGCTTTTCTAAAAGGGGTGCTTTAGATCAAACAGGAATTAATTAAGGGAAGTCCTATGGTCTGTGTTATGCCGGAGGTCAGACTAGATGATCACAGTGTCCCTGAGGGCAATTATCAAATGATCCAACCCGAGTCATCAAATCACAACTTCTGGCAGTCAGAGGTTTAGGGACACCCAGAGCATGGAGTCAGTGGTCCTGACCATCTTGGCTAATAGCCATTGATGGACCTACCCTCCATGAACTTGTCTAATTCTTTTTTGAATCCAGTTATACTTCTGGCCTTCGCAACATTAACTGGCAACAAGTTACACAGGTTGATTGTGTGTTGTGTGAAACAATACATCCTTATGTTGGTTTTAAACCTACTGCCTATTAATTTCATTGGGTGACCTCTGGTTATATGAAGTGGTTAATAACACGTCCTTATTCACTTTCTCCATACTATTCATGATTTTATAGACCTCTGTCATCTCCCCCCCCCGTCATCTCTTTTTTAAGCTGAACAGTCCCAGTCTTTTAAAAAAACAAACAAAAAGACCTCTCCTCATACAGAAGCTGTTCCAGACCCCTAATCACTTTTGTTGCCCTTCTCTGTAACTTTTCCAATTCTAATATATCTTTTTAGTGATGTGGTGACCATAACTGTATGCAGTATTCAAGTGTGGGTGTACCAGGGATTTATACAATGGCATTATGATATTTTCGGTCTTATTATCAATCCATTTCTTAATGGTTCCTAACATTCTGTTAGCTTTCTTGACTGCCGCTGCACATTGAGCAGATGTTTTCAGAGAACTATCCACGATGACTCCATGATCTCTTTCCTGAGTGGTAATCAGTTTCCCTGAAATTCTCCACTAGCTTCCTCACCTTCCACTTCAGTTTCAAGCTTTTCATCCTCCCTTTCAGAGCTGCACTACCTATTCTCCTGTCTACTTCTCAATTCCTGTTTTCCTCATTAGCATTGTTTTAAAGGGCCTTTTTTGTTTCTTTTTCCCATCTTAGCACACTTCCATACTAAATCCTCTGTTTGTGTGCAAAGCTCATTCACTTCCCTATAAAAACACCATTTTCCTGTCAAAAATTGCAAAGTTTACTCCACCAAAGCAAGAAGTGGTTGTGGTGATGGTGGTGGTAGTGGTTTGGTTGGTTTGTTGGGTTGTTTTCTTTTAAATCTGTATTGCTTTGAGACTAGACCATCACAAGGTTCCTTGATGTATCTGAAAGTTATTGTCCGTCTAATGCAGAGCCAGATTGTGCAACCCTTGCTAATGGTGAGCAGCACTTATGCAAGTAGTCCCATTTAAGTGAATAAAAATCTTATTATGTGTCATTGTTGCCCACTCTGAGTATGAGGTACACAATGGGACATTTAGATTGTAAGATTAATGTCTTTGCCAGGGCTCAATAAACAGTAATGATGACAGATTATAAAAATATTAATACAATTTTATAAGCTTTTTATGTATACATTTGGTAGAAGCTAATGAAACAATTAACAGGGAGAAGCTGTGGATGCAATTTCCCTCAGTGCCAAAAAAGCTTTCAACACAGTACAGCCGAAAAGACAAATCAGCTAGGCCACTAAGCACGTATAGCACAGGAGTGAGCTACATTTTCATTGAAAGTCTAGATAAATTTGATGTGGTTTTTTGTTGACGGTTGTGGTGGTGTTCATGGGCTGAATGCTGAACAACTTCCTCAGTTTTTACTCTGGTAAACTCTCACTGAAATCAATAGGAGTTTGCCTGTACAAGGAATGATTAACAACCTAGAAAGGATCTGAGGATTTGACTCTATAAATACAACAGACTAAGAACTGGGAACATATAGGTATTGTAAGTGAAGGGGCTTAATGCATGCTTTTCCACACATTTCTACCAATCCACCTTAATCTTGACCTACAATCCTCCTGCTATTCCAGTCCACTATGTCTCTTAAAAACAGATATGGCAATCTCTGAAGATTGATTATAGACAGACATCTTCTAGGTTAGATAAAGATCTAAAGATTGATTTAAATGTGGGAGCTGAGACAGTTTTGAACCAAAGTCACTGTAGCTGAAGGGCTGGCTTAGTATACTGCAGTGCCACCAACCCCCTGGGATGAACTAGTTGAAAGCATAAAGAATTTACTTACATGTCGAAGATAGAGTGTGTTTATTAGTGGAAACAGTTTGAAGTGAAGGGAAGTGACAACTGGAGTACCACTTTGAAAACGTTAGGATGGATTCTTTTTATGGATCAGTGACCAGGAAGGAGTTCTTAGTCCTAAGTGATTAAATTAGATGCTGATACAAAATAGGAGGCAACATTCTGAATGACCGGACTAGATAAGTTATGGTCAGATAAATGGTTTGTACATATCTAATACATAGAGAATATTGTATAATGAGATCAATACAAAATCAAAAACAAAAAAAATACAAAGAGAATACACAATCCTCTCTCTCTAGTCATGTACTAATAAGATCCAGGAAGGAGAAAAATGTGTGTGTTACTGAAAATTATTCTAGCTCTGGCAATTGACAGTTTGGCTGCATGTGAAATACTGAGTTTTGATCAGATCATTTTTTAAAAAAAAACGTGTTGCAGAAATGTAAAACATACAGTACAGCAGTCAAGGATCTTAGTTACTCAGAAAGAGTAAGAGAAAGTAGGTATGTATTCTTAGGTAATAGGATATTAAGAGGCAGTCCTGTCAAAGTACACTCAATTCTGAAGGGAATAAATAGTGACATTAAGCTTCTGAAATAGTTCCAAAGACAAGATTAGGGCTTCATCTACACAAAAGCTTATACTTGTATAAATGTGCCTCTTATACAGGAATAACCCATACTGATATATCTTCATCCATACTGGGGGGTTGTACAGCTTTAACTATATCAAGCTAGTTAAAGTGATGCATATTTTGTGTGTAGACAAGCCCTAAAGGAGCAAAAAGTTAAACAAATTTAGGAATAATTTCTGCATATAGTACCAAATTCTGTGATCCCTACTTGTGTAATACTTTGGCAAAGACAGCAATATAAGCAGCACTTTTTAAAAAGTGAAACTTAGAAGAGGAAAAATAAGCTAATTCAAAAGAGACTGATATTTTAGGATGAAAGAAATCCAAGAAGTCTAATTCATGATATGTGTCCAAATCTTGATTGGCTCAATAGGCATAAGTAGTGTGATGCTTATATTCCATGGTAATAGTCACCTTAGAAATACCTAAGCTAGATAGATGCTGCTTTATCTACAAAGTATTAAATTTTAAACATTTATCCTTTCATTTCTTTGTTATAGAGTAGTTCAGCACTATCACAGCACAACTTCTGCTTCCACACTGATGTGTCTTAATTTGCAGAGGTGACTTTTTTAAAAAGCATTTTTGTTTTAAATGCAGATTTAAACCTGAGGATTCTGCATTAGGTAGACCAGTGGTTCCCAAACTTGTTCCACCACTTGTGCAGGGAAAGCCCCTGGTGGGCCTGGCGGTTTGTTTACCTGCTGCGTCCGCAGGTTCGGCCGATTGCGGCTCCTAGTGGCCGCGGTTCGCTGCTCCAGGCCAATGGGGGATGCTGGAAGCAGCATGGGCCGAGGAACATACTGGCCGCTGCTTCCAGCAGTTCCCATTGGCCTGGAGCAGCGAACCGCAGCCACTGGGAGCCACAATCGGCCAAACCTGCAGACCCGGCAGGTAAACAAACTGGCCCGGCCCACCCAGGGCTTTCACTGCACAAGCGGCGGACCAAGTTTGGGAACCACTGAGATAGACTATAATGTGTGTTCTAATGATAGTGGGGAAAGCACATGTTTATGTTTGAAGCTAGATTAGTGCAGGCAAACAGGTGCTAATCAGATCACAATAAAATTGTCCTGGAGGGCATCTGGAAACTCGATACCACTTTGTTTTCAGAACATCACAGAAACTTTAGTACTTGCTTCAGTAACACTACATAAAAGCTTAACATGTAAGTTGCAATCCCAGACATTTCAATATTTTTTTAATATCAGCACAATACGGCATATCTTTCAGAGACATTTAGCTTAGTGAAGTTTCAGTACACACTTTTCATTCTGTTATGGCAAACAGAAAAACTTAGATAGTTTGGAGGAATGTCAGTTATTGATTTGAGTAGCACCCTGCCCTTATGTACTGAAACCCCTAATTAGCACACTAAAGACAAGTTAACTTTAACATATAATATGACCCTGCCTTTTTTTTAAAATAGGCTATCTACCTAACTTTTGTCCAAGCTAAAGTATTTCAAATTTGTAGATACAAGTGCACTGTTTCTAGAGGAACATTTCACATTACACCAATGCCTGTCTACTTCCTGCTGGACTCTAGCTTCCCAACCCCCACTGCCGCACACCACACAATCTTCAGTGTCTAATCCTGGCAGTGAATAGGTTGCAGATGAAGGTCTATCCTTTTTCACGGTGTGGAAAAAATCCCTCCAGTACGTATTCAAAAATCTCTCAAAGGAGATCGAAAACATTAAAAGCTTCCTCATCCTTTCCCTCCCTCTACCTTGAAAACAACTCAGAATCCTTATTCTCCTTCTGTGGGTGGCTGATAGCACTGAAGAGGAAAAGAGTATAATAAAAATCTCTAACACCACCAGTGTGAATTATTCCACAGTTCCTATACTTACCCCCATTTTCTTTTCCCACTGCATTTAATATTGAATCTTTCTGCCTGCAATTATATGGAAAACAGCTATATGTTGGACTGTGCTAGCTCTGGCCTATTTACACCCCACCTGCAACTAGCTTCAGGTCACTATATGCCTGATTAGAACCCCTCTTCCTCCACAGGCTGCCATAATCCTGAGGCCTTTCCCTATCTCAGGGAAAAGTCCAGTGCAGTGGATGCCAAAGTTACTTCTTCATTTTAAAGAAGTACATTAGATAGAGAGATGCCTGGCAATGTTCCTTGCAGTTGGATCCAAAGAAAAAACGTTTGAGACTTCGTGATATTTAATAATAGTAACATATCTTTCTTTCCTGCTAGTATAAATTATAATAATAAGATCCCTTTTCTAATTTTTGTTTCATACTTGTCTTGACAATCTCAGTGACTCTGACCATACAATGTGCTGGGGGAGACAAGGTAGGTGAGATAATATCTTTTTTGGACCAGCTTCTGTTGGTGGAAGGTACAAGCTTTCAAGCTAACAGAGCTCTTCTTCAGTCTGGGGAAGGAACTCAGAATGTCTGAGCTCAATACAAGCTGGGACAAACTGTTAAGCATAAGGGGAGATGCATCTTGTCGGGGGGCACTTGAAATGGAGCAGGCAATAGGGGTTAGACTGTTAAGCAAAAGGGGTTTGAAGTGGACGACTAAGGGTCAGCATGCAGGTGTGTTACAAATTGTTATAATGAGCCATGAAACCAAGTGTCCCTGTTGAGTGCATGATTTTTAGTGTCTAGCAGTGTTATGAATTTAAGTTCCCAGGCTCACTTTTGGAAAGTGTTGTGCAGGTTTCCCTTGAGGACGAGTATTGAAAGATCAGATATGGACACTGGTTTCAGGGCTCGTTACAAGAATTTGAAAGACCAACACCTAGCTTTTCAGTTCATTTGCATAATGAAAACCATTTAATAGTAACCTGGATGGCAGGAACAGAAACTCGAATGTTCCAAGAACAGGAATAGAAAGGCCAACTTCACATTCCCTACAAACTCAGTTTCAGAGATGTGATATTTGAGTGTCCTGTACTTCAAAGGCTCTCAAACTGATGGTGTCCAAGATTTTTTGTTGTTGTGCTGATTATAAGAGTCCTCATGCAATTGCCAGTGTGTTGTATGCTCAGAGCCACTGGAATTATATAGACAAAAAGCAAAGTGTGAATCGATACACGTGGAAATGCCTATGGTTTTAAGTACTAATTGATCCTTAGAATGATTTTAATAAAGGATTCCGGGCATTTAATCCAAAATTTTCAAACTTGGCATTTAGATCCATAATTAGGCTGCTAAATAAGTGGCTTGACTTCAAAGGTTCTAAGCCTACCCCCACTCCACTGGAGTCAACAAGAGCAGTGGGTGCTCAGCACCTTATAAAATTAGGCACCTGATGTAGTGCCTAACTTTAGGCACCCACACTTGAAAAATCTGAAAGTACAGGAGTGATAATTATCTGTTGCTTACACAGTATGAGGAGTGTGCTAGCTGCTATGAAGCACCCAATTGTGATACCTTGACAATGAGTGTGGCTATAAAAATGTAGGTAGGATGTGGCTATTGTAGGATAAAGCAATCCCCAATGATACGAAGAACACTAACAAATGATATTCTAATTTGATATTTATCAAGTTTCACCAAAAATTTTAAAAATTAATTCCCAAATCTCTACATAGGAAATGAGCATTTTATAAATGTAATTTTAGCTGTCCTCTACACTGTACATGTTCCAGTAATTATTACTAGAAGCATTCGTTAAAATTTGAAAGTGGACAAATAATAATAGCATTTGTTCATTGAGATTCAATAATGGAAAATATCTTCTTGTGGTCTCTTTGCAGTCCTATGTTTATAAACCCCTCTGTGCTGTCAGTGCTGTCATTGAGGACCAGCTTATCTTTAGAAATCCTAAAATAGAGCTTCCATGACTGCATAAAGAAAGATTTTTTTTCCCATAAAAGTAATAATTTTGTAAATCACCTGAGCCGTAAAGGAACATAGAAAAAACCGTACCAGATCAGATCAGAAACCCATCTTTGACAATGGCAAGTGCCAAATCCTTCAAAGAAAAATGTAAAACTCCAGTGATGGACAATTTTTCAGTAACATGTTTCGTCCTAACTGCAAGCAGCTAATGATTGGCTTAGTCCTGCTGTATGAGGATTTCTATACCATCTCGTTCTTTTTAACCAGGGGTCTCAAACTCAATTTACCTCAGGGCCAGTGGCAGTCCTCAAATCCTCTCAGTGGGCCAATAATGTCACTTATGCCACCCAGAAGCCACCCCCAAAGCTCTGCTCCCTCAAAAAATTCCACCCTCCACCTGCCTAACGCCTCTGGGAGGGAGTTTGGGCAGGGGTGGAGGTCTGGGGTAGGGTATTGGGGTGCAGAAGGGGTGAGAGCTTGGGCTCTGGGAAGGGTTCTGGGGTGCAGGCTCTGGGATGGGGCAGGAGGTGGGGGGGCAGGAGGAGGGGGTGGGGTTGCAGGCTCTAGGAGGGAGTTTGGGGGCAGGAGGGGGTGTGTGGCAACAGGGTGGTGGTGCAGGCTCTGGGAGGGAGTTTAGGGCAGGAGGGGGTGTGTGGGGAGGGGGTGCAGGCTCTGGGAGGGAGCTTGGGGGCGGAAGGTGGTATGTGGGGAGGGGTCAGGGGGTGCGGCGCTTGCCTGGGGCTCCAAGCAGGGTGGGCCAGGAGGCCTCCACACACTGCTGCCCCCAGGTACTGCCCCCACAGCTTCCCATTGGCCGCAGGGAGTGCTAGGGGTGGGGACAGCATGTGGCGGCACAGCCCCGCCACAGGGCCACAGGGCGGGGCCAGCAGACACGTGGACTGAGCAGGTGGAAGCCACTCAGCTCTGCTGCGCTGCCGGTGGTGAGTGGGGTCCCGGTCTATTTTAAATTGCCTGGGTGGGGGGAGCGGAGCGCTGGTGGGTGGCAGGTGGGACCAAGGGAGAGACCTGGCCTCAAAACTGCTGGAGCCCCATGGGCCACATTGGGGAGGTTCGCGGGACGCAAGTTTGAGGAGATTAAAGATCTTTCAAAAAAACAACAAGGAGTCTTATTTGGGCATAAGCTTTTGTGGGTAAAAACCCACTTCTTCAGATGCATCACTGAAAGATCTTTCAGTGACTTAAATGACCTGAACCATATTAAAATGTAATAATTTATATAAGTTTGTTTAAACAAAAACAATGTATTTTCCACGTTATCTCAGTTCATCGATGCATTTTAGTGCTGATAATTATTGCCATATATTTATTATCATGTTCTACAAATCCTGTAATTTCCTTTGACTTATGCTGTAGTTTGGTATATTATTTGATCAGCAATCTCAATGAGTCATTTTAGCCATATGTATTTAGTTAATTGGTTACTTTTTTCCCTGCTCATGTTTATATATAATATACTCTGTAAGGGAAAGGAAATCTGACTGCTTGCAGCTGAGTCTGGTAAAAGAGAAAATTCGGGTCTATCAGAGCCAACAGCTGTCCATAATGAATTCTGAACTAAAATTACTAGTGAAGAAAAGAATCTAGCCATCTGCAGGAAATGTGAAAATATTTTTATAACCTAATAGCTGAGATCTGGATAAGGGTACCACTGAGATTTCCCAGCTGTACCTACAGTGTATTCCCAAATATCCGTGGACACATAGTACACTGTAGCACATTGCATCAGCTTGGCTACACAACATTTTTGGCTGCACTTGCACAGGCTGTATTTTGTTCTAAAGTAATCAGCATGAAAGTCCTCTTTTTCAAATCGATTTCCTGTGCCTCTAGAAATAAAATGCAGCTTTAAAAATAGTTCTGTTATCTTTGTATGGAGGCTTTCCAATCAGTGTTCCATTGCTTGAATATTTTCCTTTCATTTTTTAAAAAATTGTATGAATACTTCAGGATCCTGTTATTTGGAATCCGATTTTTATCTGATTGCTCCTTCCAATTGAATCATGCATTGTGTGGGGTTTGTTTAGTTTTGACACCTGGTTTTTATTATAATGGTATTCTAGTTCATTTTATAGTTGTTCTGATACTGATAAAATATTGCTACAAAAAGAATTCCATGCTTTTCTGCAGGTAATTTGCCCCATATAATAACTCTTAAAGTTTCAGATCCTATGGAGAGAGAGAAATTAAAGTGCAACCACGAGATGATCCACCACAGTTAAGAAATGAGAAATGTTTAGGGTTATTAAGCATGGTGGGCCTGATTCTCCACTGTGTCACACCAGTTTTATATCAGTATAACTCCAATGAAATAAAAAAAACCTGGGGTAATGGAGAGAACCAGGCCCTGTGGGACAAATTCTATCATTGGCAGGTTATCCACGTGGGCACCTAAAAAAGATATTTATCCGTTTCACTTTTTTAGCATTCTGGCTAAGAAAACATGCCAATGTAAAATATATCAAATTATAAGAGTTCATCACGGACGTTGTGTGCTTTGCATACAATCTCCATCTTATTTTGTTTTATCTGTCTGGTAGTATCATCAGTGTATCAGAGCAGTCACAAAGTTTCAATAAAATCTCAGGCTGCAAGACTGTATTTTTTTGTTCCTGCTAGGATTTTTGAAATGCTGCTCGGATTTTTGTGCATTAGTCATTCAACTATGTTATTAACAAAAGGTAAAGAAATATCTTGTAAAATTGAGATCCAAAATTCCTGCCCCTCTGAACCTGCTCATGAGCACTTCAACCCGAAGCTTCCTGCTAATTGTAGGTATTATTCAGGTTTGTAGAGTGAGATGGTATGTATCTACGCTTTGAGCAAGAGGTGTGATTTCCAGTTCAAGGAAGCATACTTGCCCTTGCTCTGATCGAGATAGTATGCTAAAAACGGAGTGCGGTCGCCTCAGTTTAGCCACCTCTCCTGTGTGCGGTATGGATAGGTACGTACTCAAGGTGTCTAGCCACTCACACTGGCACAGCTACGCTATTTTTAGCATGCTAGCTTGAGCGGAACTAGCACAAGTATGTCTTCTTGAGCTGGAAATCACCTTGTGACCCGAGGTGCCTGGGGCAGCCCTCACTGAAAATGCCAAGGTCAGGGCAGGCTGTGAAAAGGAGAGCAGATTCTCCCCAAACTGGAGGATAACACCGAAGTTAGATTCACCAACCAGTCACAAACAGTGCTCCTGGTCCCCCACACTGGTTATCAAGAAGCTGAAAAAAGAAATCACACAGCCCCCTTTACTGCCTTCCAGTTCTCTGGCTCCCGATCAGCACCTAGGTCCAGTAAACTGAGAAGTTATTTATAACTTTGCTCACTATATGAAATGCTCTCTGATTCCCAGAGGACCAGACACATTACCAGACCAATACTAGTTTGGATCTTACCCGAAATACCACACTGCCAGCCGGTCCTTTAGCATCTAAAACTAAAGGTTTTATTATAAAAGAAAAGAAAGAGAAGATTGCTTTGACTGTTTAACAACTATCAGATACATATGACTTCAGAGTCCATATATCAGATTCTTAGCAACATCGGTGAGTTTGCTGGCTTGGAAGTCCCTCTGGAGCTCGTCCTTTGTTCAGAGCTTCAGTTTGTAAAGAAGTTATTCCAGAGGTGAGAAGCAGGACTGAAGATAAAATGGAGAAGATGCAGCTGCTTCTTTATATCCTTGCTGTGTGGTTTGTACATCGTTTGTCCCAAACACAAGATCAGAGCACATGGGCATGGAAAAGCTCTTGGAGTACCCTATCCACAGACATGTCCCTACATATCCTGCTGACTCATAGGTGTAACCCCTGCCTTTTATCAATGGGCTCATTGTACAGATGATTGTCCTTTATGGGCCATTAGGCAGGCTAGATACTGCTGATGCCCATCTGTCTGGGGGTGTCACCCAGAAACAGAGCACAAGTTTGATATACAATTTATAACATGTATATATATATATATATATAACTCACAATACAAAGTTGATACATACATATAAATGTGATTATCATGGTTAGCCAATTATAACTTTTCTTACATGCCATATCTTGTAAGATTCATTGCAATTTTTTAATATTGGTATCAATAATATTTTAAATGGTCACTCATATTCCATACAGCATCTCTCACACACACCCAGCTTGAAGTGCAGCATATCTTAAAGTAGGCTGAGTCCAAGTCATTTAGGGCTTTGGAAAAGACCAGGACTTTTGAATGATATCAGGACTGAACAAATTGCTGATGCAGCATGGCGAGCCCCGGAGCAATGTGTTCTCATATTGGCTTACCTATGCACAAGGAACACAAGGTCATCACTTTGACTGGATCTTCAAAACACATTCCTCTTTTCGCCCATGTGCTAATTTCCCGCAGAGACAGGAATAGCTGGGCAATGGCCATTCCTGCATTAGATGTGGACAAGATGCAGCGCTGTGTATGTGCATGTTACTGACACCAAAGTCCACAGTGAAATCTAGTGATGGACAGAAGTTTGAAAAAGGAACGGGAGACATCCTTGCAAATATTCTGCTGTCTCTGAAGTGCACAAGGAAAACAGAGCAATTGCTGCCAGACTCCAGCAGCATATGTTGCACTCACTCACTTTTCCCCACTGTCCTAATCTTCACTTTTATTTATTGAGAATTTGATCACCATTATATTTCCCTCGTAACTTACCCATAGAAGGTCATCATCCAAATTTTACAACAACTGCTCATGAGTAGATTTGTATACTGTTGAAAGACACTAATCATATTCAGGTGCATTTTCAAAATTATTTTACAGATCAGATTTCCTTTCCAAGCTCAAAGTTAGTGAATTCAGATCTTTACTTCACTCTTCATTGGAATGTATAATCACAATAATGCTTTAGGAATGTATCATATAAACATATAATGTAAAAATGTATGCCGAAACTCACCAAAACATATGGGGAAAATAGTATTTTTTTAAAATACAGTTCCTTTTATTTAATACTACGGACAGAATACAACACATTAGAATATATAATATTGTATTTAAACATACAGGAAGATGAGACGAGGGCATTTGTGGACTATACCAGTTTGAAGATATAAGTTTGCACACAAATCCTTATTGCACAAGTAAAACACCGTTTCTGCTCAGACTGCTAGAGAAACTTCACTTGTCCTAGATTCCGATATTTCTTTTTCTGAATAATTGCAGGAATCATGTACTGCTTTTGATTCACTTTATAAAGTGCTTATATAAAATCTTCTATTAAAACTGGGATTTATTTAAAAACACATAGAGGACTGATTTATTTAAAAGTAACAATACATTTTGTAAAGGAAACAGAGGTAAGAAAAAACAAGAGGCCTGAAACTGGAATTGGTGGACTTTTGGTTTTTGATACTCTACAATGTTTTTCACTCTATTCCATCGTGCTAGCACACTCAGCAAGAGCTCATTCTTCCTCTAAGGCTGATATTTTGAGGAAGGAAGCATGAATAAGTAATCATACAATATTCATCCAAATCTGCAAATCACACAAGAATGAGGAATCCCTCCAAATCTACATTCATGAATGAATAAAGAGTAAATGCAATCATACAAACTCCCTCCAAGAAATCATACAGAAACCTTCCAGATCTGATTGCTATACTAAACATAACTGAAGGTAAACAGATGCCACATTTTTAAAGTTTGCTCATTTATGATAATCTGTGGCATTGATACTTGTTATTTCATATGATATTCTCCTTCAATCCATTATTTGAATGAAATGCTTATTTGTTGTTATTGCTTCCATATTAGAAGAGTATTTTAATAATACATCTTCCTCCATTGATAACCAGTAGATAGTCACTAATGGTAATCACCTATTGGCTAGGTTTTGGGGGAGTTATTTTTCCCCTTTATACTATGTAGGTCTGCTGCTCAAGTCCTTCAATCCTTAGGAGCTTTATAGGACTGAATCTGTGGTTCTGCAGCACTTCGGAGCTCTGCAGAGTTGAAACTAAAATTCCTACCTTATCAAAGGAGTTAGATTCAGTGATGTTGTCTTAAGTGTGATTTTTTTTATTGAAGGAAACACCAAAAATAAAAATACATTCTATTGCACTAAATATATTTTGAAGCACAAGTTCTTGAATTTCTTTTGCATACCACTTACTCTATGCATTTACTTAGTGGTGGAATTTCATCACTTTTAATTTAATAATATTTCATAGAATCATAGAATATCAGGGTTGGAAGGGACCCCAGGAGGCCATCTAGTTCAATCCCCTGCTCAAAGCAGGACCAATCCCCAACTAAATCATCCCAGCCAGGGCTTTGTCAAGCCTGACCTTAAAAATATCTAAGGAAGGAGATTCCACCACCTCCCTAGGTAACGCATTCCAGTGTTTCACCACCCTCCTAGTAAAAAAGTTTTTCCTAATATCCAACCTAAACCTCCCCCACTGCAACTTGAGACCATTACTCCTTGTCCTGTCCTCTTCCACCACTGAGAATAGTCTAGAACCATCCTCTCTGGAACTACCTCTCAGGTAGTTGAAAGCAGCTATCAAATCCCCCCTCATTCTTCTCTTCCACAGACTAAACAATCCCAGTTCCCTCAGCCTCTCCTCATAACTCATGTGTTCCAGACCCCTAATCATTTTTGTTGCCCTTCGCTGGACTCTTTCCAATTTATCCACATCCTTCTTGTAGTATGGGTCCCAAAACTGGACACAGTACTCCAGATGAGGCCTCACCAATGTCAAATAGAGGGGGACGATCACGTCCCTCGATCTGCTCGCTATGCCCCTACTTATACATCCCAAAATGCCATTGGCCTTCTTGGCAACAAGGGCACACTGCTGACTCATATCCAACTTCTCGTCCACTGTCACTCCTAGGTCCTTTTCCGCAGAACTGCTGCCTAGCCATTCGGTCCCTAGTCTGTAGCTGTGCATTGGGTTCTTCCGTCCTAAGTGCAGGACCCTGCACTTATCCTTATTGAACCTCATCAGATTTCTTTTGGCCCAATCCTCCAATTTGTCTAGGTCCCTCTGTATCCTATCCCTGCCCTCCAGCGTATCTACCACTCCTCCCAGTTTAGTATCATCCGCAAATTTGCTGAGTGTGCAATCCACACCATCCTCCAGATCATTTATGAAGATATTGAACAAAACCGGCCCCAGGACCGACCCCTGAGGCACTCCACTTGACACCGGCTGCCAACTAGACATGGAGCCATTGATCACTACCCGTTGAGCCTGACAATCTAGCCAACTTTCTACCCACCTTATAGTGCATTCATCCAGCCCATACTTCTTTAACTTGCTGACAAGAATACTGTGGGAGACAGTGTCAAAAGCTTTGCTAAAGTCAAGATACAGTACATCCACTGCTTTCCCTTCATCCACAGAACCAGTAATCTCATCATAGAAGGCGATTAGATTAGTCAGGCATGACCTTCCCTTGGTGAATCCATGCTGACTGTTCCTGATCACTTTCCTCTCCTCTAAGTGCTTCAGAATTGATTCTTTGAGGACCTGCTCCATGATTTTTCCGGGGACTGAAGTGAGGCTCACTGGCCTGTAGTTCCCAGGATCCTCCTTCTTCCCTTTTTTAAAGATTGGGACTACATCAGCCTTTTTCCAGTCATCCGGGACTTCCCCCGTTCGCCACAAGTTTTCAAAGATAATGGCCAATGGCTCTGCAATCACAGCCGCCAACTCCTTTAGCACTCTCGGATGCAACTTGTCCGGCCCCATGGACTTGTGCTCGTCCAGCTTTTCTAAATAGTCCCTAACCACCTCTTTCTCCACAGAGGGCTGGCCATCTATTCCCCATGTTGTGATGCCCAGCACAGCAGTCTGGGAGCTGACCTTGTTCGTGAAGACAGAGGCAAAAAAAGCATTGAGTACATTAGCTTTTTCCACATCCTCTGTCACTAGGTTGCCTCCCTCATTCATTAAGGGGCCCACACTTTCCTTGGCTTTCTTCTTGTTGCCAACATACCTGAAGAAACCCTTCTTGTTACTCTTAACATCTCTCGCTAGCTGCAGCTCCAGGTGCGATTTGGCCCTCCTAATTTCATTCCTACATGCCCAAGCAATATTTTTATACTCTTGCCTGGTCATATGTCCAACCTTCCACTTCTTGTAAGCTTCTTTTTTATGCTTAAGATCCGCTAGGATTTCACCGTTAAGCCAAGCTGGTCGCCTGCCATATTTACTATTCTTTCGACACATCGGGATGGTTTGTCCCTGTAACCTCAACAGGGATTCCTTGAAATACAGCCAGCTCTCCTGGACTCCTTTCCCCTTCATGTTAGTCCCCCAGGGGATCCTACCCATCCGTTCCCTGAGGGAGTCGAAGTCTGCTTTCCTGAAGTCCAGGGTCCGTATCCTGCTGCTTACCTTTCTTCCCTGTGTCAGGATCCTGAACTCAACCAACTCATGGTCACTGCCTCCCAGATTCCCATCCACTTTTGCTTCCCCTACTAATTCTTCCCGGTTTGTGAGCAGCAGGTCCCCTACACTTTCCAAAAACTTTCCAAAAACTTCCTGGATTGTCTGTGCACTGCTGTATTGCTCTCCCAGCAGATATCTGGGTGATTGAAGTCTCCCATGAGAACCAGGGCCTGCGATCTACTAACTTCTGTGAGTTGCCGGAAGAAAGCCTCGTCCACCTCATCCCCCTGGTCTGGTGGTCTATAGCAGACTCCCACCATGACATCACCCTCGTTGCTCACACTTCTAAACTTAATCCAGAGACACTCAGGTTTTTCTGCAGTTACATACTTGAGCTCTGAGCAGTCGTACTGCTCCCTTACATACAGTGCAACTCCCCCACCTTTTCTGCCCTGCCTGTCCTTCCTGAACAGTTTATATCCATCCATGACAGTACTCCAGTCATGTGAGTTATCCCACCAAGTCTCTGTTATTCCAATCACATCATAATTCCTTGACTGTGCCAGGACTTCCAGTTCTCCCTGCTTGTTTCCCAGGCTTCTTGCATTTGTGTATAGGCACTTGAGATAACTCGTTGATCGTCCCTCTTTCTCAGTATGAGGCAGGAGCCCTGCCCTCTCGCGCGCTCCTGCTCGTGCTTCCTCCCGGTATCCCACTTCCCCACTTACCTCAGGGTTTTGGTCTCCTTCCCCCGGTGAATGTAGTTTATAGCCTAATTTAAACAGTTATGTCCTGGATCAGGCCTTTTCAAGCGACTTAAAAAAAAATCAGATCAGGCAACTTCTTCTTTTTGCCAGGGGATGGATCACTTGATGATTGCCTGTTCTGTTCATTCTCTGTGAAGGACCTGGCATTAGCCACTGTCGGAAGACAGGATACTGGGCTAGATGGACCTTTGGTCTGACTCAGTATGGCTGTTCTTATGTTAGATGTACAGAGCTGAACAGGGGAGCTCCTGTGGAATGTTCAAAACTCCCCAGGCATACAGGTCCCCTCCTGAATGTTTTTGCACTTCTGAAAGACCTTCACCACAAAGATCCATGCTTATATGCGGGGGTAAATATGTTTAAAGAGCCTAATGAATTTCAAGAACACACAGAAGCCTTGTAAAGACTGAAAGAAAAATCTTCAGAAAGCTCACATAAGGGATGGAGGTCCAAGGTTAGCTTTGGATTTAAGAGTCTCCTGTACTCCATCCAGATGCTTGTGAAAAGTCCTTGGGATCAGTAGGTTAGGCTTTGCCTACCATATTTCAAATACAAAAGGATCGTTGCCTGTTCTGTGCTCTCCTTTATGTGTAATTTTTTTTTATATCCAGTTTAAGAAATCTCAGCCTCCACCGGCAAAGATCATGTTATTTTTCAGTATAAAATAAAGGAGGGGAAAAAGGGTAGTCCAGTGAACAATTAAACTTAAAAATTCCATGTCACATTCAACATGAGGCTGGTATTGTGCCATAATCACAAGGAGGAAAAAGAGCAGTCCCCGTTATCTCAGTCATTTTTATGTACTTTCAGTTCACAAACACCAGTCTCATTCTATCTGAAACGGTAATATTCAATCAAATTATCCCCTGATATATGTCAAGAATGTCCTAAATGATTTTTGGTCCGTATTTCACTATCTTTGTTTTCAATTAAATGATCTGTGAAATTTAGTAATTACATTGTCTTCCTTTGCCAGATCACTGAAGTATCAATAAAGGGTCAGCATTAAAACAACAACAAATTAATCATAAAAGCCAACCTGTTACAATGATTTTAGTGTGGAATGGCCCCTTTATGCCTCTTAATTTTCCTTTTTTGTGCACTGTAACTGCATCGCATCACGGGACATTAAGCATATTTCAACTCGTGGGACTGACTCAGTCATGTTTTTAGAAATTGAAAACAAATGTAACTGGATGAATGATAAAATTGAAGTGATAACAATTTCCTGGTAGGCATGCTTGTTTAATGGATTGCATCTTTTTCAGCATGTAAACATTGCAGTGGCTATCACTAACTAAAATAAGATTTTTTGTTTCAACTTTTAAGTTTGGCAGTAATTTCACATGCTACAAAAGAGCTTAAGGAAGTTACAACAAACGTTAAGAGTTTATTTGTGGCCTAATGCTCATTAGCTGAATCATCGCCCTTAGTGGAAAGTAACTAGAAAAGATGATTTTGCTTTTGGGGTCTGGGTGAAAACATAACGCCCAGTCCTGTGAGGTGCTGAGTGCCTTTCCCTTGTTTGATTAGGCCTCAGTGAAAGCTGAGGTTGCTTAGTACTTTGTAGCGTTGGGTCTATGATTACGTATTTGTCCTGTCTGGAAAAAATGAATCCTCTCCCCTTTCTTTCGTGCTTACGAATTTAAAAATATAATAAATGGATTGAACTATGGGGGCTTCAGCCTGCAGCTGATGTTTTCATACTGTATTCTAAGACATGAGAGAATCAGCCTGGGTGCTTAGCAACTAGGACAATGAACAGCAGATCAAATAGAGATGGTTTATCAGTTGTGCTGTTCTTATCGTGTTTGTGGTTTGAAGGCTGTTGAAATGATGCAAAACAAAAAGCACAAACAGCGTTCTTTTATTATCACCATGATGTAGAGTGTAGTTCTTCAGGATCAAAGAGAAATGCATTCTCCTCCAGAATTCTAATCCTTCAACTTGAGTCACGCAACACACTTTGATAGTGCTGGGCAAAATAAAATGAAAATAAATACATAAAAGAAATTAAGGTTGGTAAGGAAATTTGGTGATTCAGCCAAAAACATAGGTCCCACAAAACACACATGCACAAGGATTCCCACAGTTCAAATTCTTCACGATCAAATAACAGTGATTAATGTCATTTCTGGGTAATTGTGGTCAAATTTAAATGTCAGATGGGTGTGTCACATCTAGTTATAAAACCCCTTTTTATCTTTGAAGTCATTAACAAAGATACAATAGTTGTTTGTTTTCAGAGGGTTGTAACTGAAGTACAGGGTGTTTCTGCTTAGGTTATAGAATTAAGTTAATAGATATAAAAATATACTTTTAAAAAAAGACAGATTCAAACAGTAGCATTTATATGGTCATTTCTGAAAGAAAAGTAAATTATAATTGACCCACATTCCAGTGTCCTGAGTTTCAGCCTCAAATACGATATCAGGAAACCAACCTGCAAATATGAGTTTAAAATCCTTGGAAAAGTCACAGATCATGTTACCCGAAGATGAAATGGAATATTATCTCAAACATCAGTTCCTTTTCTTTTACAAGGTAGAGCGCAGCTTAAGTAGATAGCTATGCCTTTTAGCAACTATTCAGAGAATACATGATTTTTTTTTTTAATGCTAAGCCTCTCTGCTTAATTTTGTGGTTTTGGTTTTCCTTAATTACTGTATTTGTTTGAGCAGGTCGTAATACAACCTGCACCCCTTTTTAGGAAGAAATAGAGAGACGTGTACATAGTATTCTGTAATAACCCTGTTTATACAATGTTATTTTTAATTGTTTTCTCCTTTTCTGTTTCCAAGAGCTCATATGCAGCATCTCAACTAGAGAGGTGCTCTTACTTTAAAATCAGATTCAGATTTCTAACATGTCAGAAGTCAGGCACATTCAGAAAAAAGGTTTAGATTTGGTCTATTATAAATAAAAGGGGGTATAGGCAAGATTCATATCTGGGCTCAGATTGTCAACATTCCAGAAATTAAAGATGTGTAAGATCTAGTATTTTGGTTTGGGTTCCTTTCTCTACCTACCTGGGATTTCATTCTCAATAGTGAAGCTTCAAGATTCTTAAATGGTCGTTCATCATGCAGTGCTTTCTACACTACCTGCATTTTCTGTGGCCAACATCTTTGAATCAGGAGGACCTTGATATCATGACCAGATATTGTTGAACACAACCCTCTGATTGACTGATTTCCACAGGAACTAATCAGCATAGCTTTAATGTTGAGGGTGTTTACCCACAGAATGGTGTTTGTTATAAGTGGAGGACTGGCCAGGACTCTTAGCATTGTGAGCTTCTGCCATTGTTTAGGAAGTTGATATTCCTCAGAGTTATGTCTGTGAGGATCAGTCTGGGGTGTCTGAAGTGTGGCATAGCACCATGAGACACTGAAGTGTTAAGGTGTCTGTACTGCACCAGGAAAGGGGGACGAGGAGGAGCAAAGTCTCTGAGTGCTGTGCAGCAACATGGCACTCTAACAGAGTTCAGAACCGAGGCATGGGAGAGGGGGTGGCCTTGGGACACCTTGATGCAGATGGAGTTATTGGCCCCGTGAACAGATAAAGGCCTCATTACCTTAAGGCTGGTAGACACATCAGGACCTCAAAGCAGGTGGGTATGTTGGACCCTCATGGTAGTTTAGCCCTTTTCCTCCTTTGAATACTAGGAACACCTTGAGGTAGATAAATGGTTGCTGGATAAACCTTGCTGAGGATGAACATGTCAGCAACTTACTGTGGATGGATTTGGATGCATGGTGCCTCAACATTAACTGATCTGTCGGCCCCTCAGTTCCGATAGTTAGGAACATTAGCATATTGACAAATTTTGATGCCTCCACATGCTTGAATGAATCAGAGCTTTGGAAAAGTTTGTGGCTTTCTGCAACTGGACCAGGGATTACCTTCTACAATGTAGTGTTCTGGTGATTATTGCCTTCTGACATGGATCTTACTAATTGTGACCCATAGGCTATCTTACTGCAACAGTACACTTTATCCAGAACTGCCCTTGAAAAAAAAACATTTGTAGATGGTAACACAACAGAGCAGAGGAAGTGAAAAATGCCTACTCTAATTAAAAGATAGAGTTTTACCTGGGTGGTTGTTTGACCCAATAATGGCCAGTGGGTTGTTTAAAGTCTGTAAGTGCCAGGGTAACCTTGTGTGTCTCATATGAAAAGTGATCTGCCATCCAGCAGCACAGTGCTCACAAACACTGTGCTGGAGCATTAGCTCAATTCTGAGTGAGAGGGGAAATAGCCAGACCTGAATTGGTAATGACACTTCCACTATCTTACCATCCAAATTCTAATTTAGCCTAACTTGCTTAGCTTCTAGAATTTGACATAACTGCAGCATGAGGAAGTATGTCATAGGTACCAATGACTGAGTATTTGTGTTACTAGTTATTAGTAAAATTCATTTTGCATTTAGAGAAATATGGATTCCTCTATATATCTTAGAAAATCACACATTTTTCAGCTTTTTTTCTGGTTATTTGCACAATCAAAACAGATGCAAGCAGCCACAATCATAGGACCTCTGATGCAAGTGCTAAATGTTTTGTAATCCACAATCACAGTCAGTCTCTGCTGATTGCTGCAAGCAAGAGTGGCCCCTGAATTAGAGAATTATGGTTTAAATCTTCATGTAAACCAATCTGCCCGGCCAGCAGGTGCCATTTGCAGTAATTTTTTTGCAAGCCGCAGAAAAGAGCCTTGCCAAGATTAAAACAGCTCAAGCTTGCTGGAGTGCATAACTCTTACTAAACCAAGGTGAATTAATTCCCTGTTAGCTAATGAAGTTATGGCCTGTTCCATCTTTCTCGAAACCTCATCTGATCAATATCAGCCCAAACTCTCAGTTAATGTTAAGGTGCTCCCCAAAGTAGTATATGACAAAATAGAGATTGACGGGTTTGGTGTGTTAGCACAAGGTTTCTGTTGTAGTTGTTTGGAAGGTCTATCTTTGGAAACAAGTAACTGATGTACAGAAATATTTGTTTAATGATATCTAAAACTAGTGGAATCTGACTGGCAAGAATTTTCTGGTGGGTGAGTAAAACAACTTTTATGTTCTGTACTTTCTGTTCATCTGGGTTACAAGCGGAACCAGTTCATTGATAATTCACAGGATTTCTTAGCTCTTTATAAGAATAAAGAATTTTGACAACTTTCTGTTTTGCCATTAGTTATTGGGTGCAGGATGGACGTATGATAGTTAAGACTTCACTAAAAGACTGCATTTCTTAGGTAGTTGACCTGGGGAGTTTGGGATTGTATTTTTTTTATTAGCATATCTCAGTTTAAGATCACCCTTAAATTATGTAATCTCTGAGGGTATGTCTTCAATGCAAAAACAAACAAACAAAAAACAACAACAATGAGGAAGCAAGTCCCAGAGCCCAGGTCAACTGATTCAGGCTCACAGGGCTAAAAATAGCAGTGTCGACATTCCCACCTGAAACCCACTGAGGAGGGATGAGTTGCAGAGCCTGGCCTCCAGCCTGAGCGGGAACACCTACACTGCGATTTTTAGCCCCATTGGGGTTGACAACTTTGGTTGGATGAATTTCTGGGGATGTCATCAGATAATATAATCTTTAATTAAAGATTAATCTTTAATTACTGGAGACTCCAGGACAATCCTGGAGGGCTGGCAACCCTAGGCCCCATAGTGGGCCCCAGGAGCCTGAAGCATTTGACTAGAGCTCTAAGTCTCACTGCTACAGCGTTCCTTTTTTTGAGTCTCTAGAGGGTTATAGATTCTTGTTTGCCGTGCTCCCTTCTGAATCTTGTGCCTGCGGCTTAGAAGTAAGAGTATAGGGTTATTAGGATAAATCTTCAAAGGGCTTAGGCCTAGCATTCCTTTTCACAGGCATAATCTGAGCCCACAGAAACGAATTTACAGGTACAATGTACACCTCTATGTAATTTTCTTCTATAGTCATATAGCTGGAGTCATAATACCAAAATTTGGTCACATAGTTGAACCGAGGGTCCATGTATTGTAGGTATCAATTGTGCCTACAAAAGGCAATCATCCTTTTGAAAAATTTGATCTATTATATGTACTACTTTCACCAAAAAAAACTTTCTGGTAAGTAATTTCCCTCTAGGCTTCAGTAATTGAGCCTCACGGAATGTTAACCCTATTTAATAAACAAAATTGTCTGCAGTTCTGAGGATGATGCTTTCTGACCGTATGCTCTTCCTTTTCTCTTTCATACTTTCTCAGTGGGTCCTTTGGATCTATTTATAACTACTGCCATGCAATGGACTATGTATGGCCACTAGTAAGGTATCAGAAGAAGTCCTCTGAGTAATATCAATATCAAGATTTGAGCTTTAAATTCTCTTCCCTCCCCCAATTGCCACTAGAGTCATAATATGGTAACCAATATATAAAATATAATACTGGACACTTTGGCTAAAGACAAGGTGATTTAAAGAATTAAAAGCCCTAAAATTTGGTACATTTTTGACAGCAGGGTTCATAAACCAAACTATTATTAAATGGATCTACTGCTGAGCTGGATTTAGTTCTTTCACTGGACTTAATATTTCATGTGGGAGGTCTTATCTGCCTTTACCAAAAGTCTCTCTGTACCCTAGACCTCTCCTCACAATCTACCATCACATCCTAAAACAAAAACAAACAAACAAACCACTTTCTACTTCAGTGAAATTCACAGTTAATCACTTGCTATGCAGGAACTAGGCAGTTTTGACTTCGTGGCTTTGAAATGAAACCGGAGCTTGTGTGGTGCAGAAACACCCCAGCTCCCATTGAAGAAATGGAAGTTGTGGTCACTTAGAACCTCTCATGAAGTGCTTAGCACCTTGTAAAATGAGCTCCCCAGAGCAGGAGATTTTCAGATCCTGTATGGTGAATATCACAAACTCAGACTTGACTCTAACTGCATTTATTTAAGCCTGATTTTAGTTGTATCATCTAGTCCCTTTAAATTAATAATTATATATAACTATATCTATCTATCAATAGGGCTAGATACTGGCCCCCATCTGGTCTGTTTTGTACTTCTCTGGAGATGCAAAGGAGATTTATAAATGACCTGCTAATGATTTCCCCAGCATAGTGGTGCAGAACTGGCATATAGCCAGTCCTACCCCCCAACTCACAGCACCTGGTGAAATGGTCATGTTGGTGGCCTGGCTGGGTGAAGGGGTTGAGGCTAGTGCAAACTGCATCAAGATCCAACCCCAGGATCAGAGACTAAGTGGCATAAAGTTTACCTACAAGAGTAGCTTTGATAGACCTAAGGGTTGGGCGCACTATATATAACATTCAGTTTTACTAACAAATGACTCTCTTCTTAATGAAATAAAGAGAGATGACTTGCAAATAATGTAGCATTATAAAATAAAGCCTGAATTCTTTACATAATTGGACAATGCCCTTAAAAACATATAACCTGTGATTATTGTCCCTTTTGGGGAAACATAAAGTTTCTAGAGGAACAGCCGTGTTAGTCTGTATTCGCAAAAAGAAAAGGAGTACTTGTGGCACCTTAGAGACTAACCAATTTATTTGAGCATGAGCTTTCGTGAGCTACAGCTCACTTCATCAGATGTTTACCGTGGAAACTGCAGCAGACTTTATATACACACAGAAATCATGAAACAATACCTCCTCCCACCCCACTGTCCTGCTGGTAATAGCTTATCTAAAGTGATCAACAGGTGGGCCACATAAACACCACCCTATACCGGAAACCTACTGACCGCTATTCCTACCTGCATGCCTCCAGCTTTCACCCTGACCACACCACACGATCCATCGTCTACAGCCAAGCTCTGCGATACAACCGCATTTGCTCCAACCCCTCAGACAGAGACAAACACCTACAAGATCTCTGTCAAGCTTTCTTACAACTACAATACCCACCTGCAGAAGTGAAGAAACAGATTGATAGAGCCAGAAGAGTTCCCAGAAGTTACCTACTACAGGACAGGCCTAACAAAGAAAATAACAGAACGCCACTAGCGGTCACCTTCAGCCCCCAACTAAAACCCCTCCAACGCATTATTAAGGATCTACAACCTATCCTAAAGGATGACCCAACACTCTCACAAGTCTTGGGAGACAGGCCAGTCCTTGCCTACAGACAGCCCCGCAACCTGAAGCAAATACTCACCAACAACCACATACCACACAACAGAACCACTAACCCAGGAACTTATCCTTGCAACAAAGCCCGTTGCCAATTGTGCCCACATATCTATTCAGGGGACACCATCACAGGGCCTAATAACATCAGCCACACTATCAGAGGCTCGTTCACCTGCACATCCACCAATGTGATATATGCCATCATGTGCCAGCAATGCCCCTCTGCCATGTACATTGGTCAAACTGGACAGTCTCTATGTAAAAGAATAAATGGACACAAATCAGATGTCAAGAATTATAACATTCATAAACCAGTCGGAGAACACTTCAATCTCTCTGGTCACGCAATCACAGACATGAAGGTCGCTATCTTAAAACAAAAAAACTTCAAATCCAGACTCCAGCGAGAAACTGCTGAATTGGAATTCATTTGCAAATTGGATACTATTAATTTAGGTTTAAATAGAGACTGGGAGTGGCTAAGTCATTATGCAAGGTAGCCTGTTTCCTCTTGTTTTTTCCTACCCCCCCCCCCAGATGTTCTGGTTTAACTTGGATTTAAACCTGGAGAGTGGTCAGTTTAGATGAGCTATTACCAGCAGGAGAGTGAGTTTGTGTGTGTATGGGGGTGGAGGGGATGTGAGAAAACCTTGATCTATGCAGGAAATAGCCCGACTTGATTATGTAAAGAGTTGTCACTTTGGATGGGCTAGCACCAGCAGGAGAGTGAATTTGTGTGGGGGGGTGGAGGGTGAGAAAACCTGGATTTGTGCTGGAAATGGCCCACCTGTTGATCACTTTAGATAAGCTATTACCAGCAGGACAGTGGGGTGGGAGGAGGTATTGTTTCATGATTTCTGTGTGTATATAAAGTCTGCTGCAGTTTCCACGGTAAACATCTGATGAAGTGAGCTGTAGCTCACGAAAGCTCATGCTCAAATAAATTGGTTAGTCTCTAAGGTGCCACAAGTACTCCTTTTCTTTTTATAAAGTTTCTAGAAGGTGTTTCTCTGTATTTATTTATTTTATTCCTGCCATCTTAGATCCCAAGCCTGTGATGGCCTCCGGCAAAGTGGTCAGTGCTTTCAGCTGGTTACCATGGGAGCTGCAGGAGCTCAACTCTCTCAACAATAGGGCCCTTTATAGTAACAGGAGTTAATATTAATACAGGAATGAACAGCCCAGAGTCACTCCCATGTCTTAACCTTTGAAGTTATCCGAAGTGGATGCCATAAAAATATACAAATTGTGTGAAATTAAACATCCTTTTCCTTCACCTTTTTTGTATCCTATATTTGGTTCTGTTTTAGTGCTGGAGTCGGCAGGACTGGCTGCTTCATTGTAATAGATGCCATGTTAGAGAGAATAAAGCATGAAAAGACTGTAGATATTTATGGCCACGTAACTCTAATGAGAGCCCAGAGGAATTACATGGTTCAAACGGAGGACCAATACATCTTTATCCATGATGCACTGCTGGAAGCAGTGACATGTGGAAATACCGAAGTGCCAGCCAGAAATCTGTATGCATATATTCAGAAGCTGACACAGATAGAAACAGGAGAGAATGTCACAGGAATGGAACTGGAATTTAAGGTACTGTATGCAATGGAGAGATAAAAATGTATTGGGGTAAATATTTTGTGGTGCCAAATCCTACACTAGTTGTTCCCAGGAACTTCAGGCTCTTTCTTGAGGCTAGAATTTCACAGTTATGGGCTGGTATTTTGAAAAAGAAGCTTACATTTTTTACAGAAGTTTTTAACCCTGATTAGTATCCAGACAAGGATCTTCCATGGAGCTTTTACTTTATTGTTAGAAAAGATTGGTATTTATGTTCATGACATCATTTAATATTTCTAATTTTTTTCATAAGTATAGCTAGAATGTTAAAGATATAACATGGTATTAAAAAGGAGATTTTAAACATCTAGTTAGTACAATTAGAATGTAGGAAAATAACCATTTAAAATTAAAGGAATTTTTAATCAGCCAAAAAAGAGATAATCAAATCAGAAATCAGACACTGAAATTGTTGGGTTTTGTCATATTTTTTCCTCAATTTATTTTTCTCTGTTCAACAGCGTCTAGCTAGCTCTAAAGCTCATACTTCAAGATTCATCAGTGCCAATCTTCCATGTAATAAATTCAAAAATCGCCTTGTTAATATTATGCCATATGAATCAACGAGGGTATGTTTGCAGCCGATCCGAGGAGTAGAAGGATCTGATTATATCAATGCCAGTTTTATTGATGGATACAGGTACTAAATGTTGGTGTGTTGTGATGGGAACTGTTTAAAACTTTACAAAGTTTACATATACATGTATATAATGATAATAAATTGCAACAAAATTCAGGACAGCACTGTTTGTATACATGACACCATTCCATGTTGGTTTTCATTTTTAATGAATGAATAATAGACTCTGAACTATTTCCTCACTTCTATGCACCTCACTGTGCAGGAAAAACTATTTTTGGCAGAGACCTCTGTTTTAATAATCATGCCTAACTTCAAGCACAGGAGTACTCATAAGTCAAAGATTGCTTATGTGCTAGGTTAGTCTTCTGCTTAAACACATAGTTAAATTGGGACCTCAATTTCTTCCTAATTGTTCCATTAAGAGAGGCAGGGAAAGAAAAGACAGGGGATTTATCCCCCTAAAGCAGCAGATATCCTGAGATCTGTGTGGATCTTGTTGTGAACCCATTGAGGCCATGGCCTTGCACCAAAGCAGCCATTACCCACACACAGTTTCCAAACCCTTCCCACAGCTACCACCGTTACAACATGTTTCCTCAGGAGCCAGCTGCCACTGGCTGATTAATCCAGTGGCTTCATTGCACAAGCCATGAAGGGGATGCAGTAAATGCTAATGCTGCTAGGAGTAGTATTAACTTCCACTCTGATATGTTTGATTATCCACTGAGTCAGCATGCTACAGAGAGTGGCTTCTTTTTGTCTCCATCCTTAAATCTTCCTGGAGCCAGAGGAGTTCCTGTGAGATCAGGCAGCAAAGGAAGCATGTGTCAGAATCATTGCTTCCCCTTCTGAGCACCACTCCCCCACTGCAGATTCTGGCAGTTTGGCGCCCTCCACCTGTGGAAGGAAAAGTATGGCCATTAGTTAGGGGAATATTAAGACCACATGTGGCAGCCCACATGACTCTTAGGGGTTTTTTGAGCCTCTGCACCCTCCTCACTTTTGCTGGAGGCATTAAGCTATTGAATGAGTTAATAAAGAAGCTGCGTGGTGCTATAATTCATAAACCTAATAGATTGTACGACAGTCATTTCTACAAAATGAAGAAGCCACAACTAAGTGTTTCTTAAGTGCTTTTTATGACACACAAAATTGAGCTATTAGAGTTGCATTAAAATTTAAATAATAATGATAAAGACATACATCATAATATTAACAGAGCAATTTCCTTCACAAAGTTCTAAAAATAAAAAATGCCATTGTTTGATTAAACAATCTTAATAGGTTTTTAACGTGCTTACCATTAAATATATATATCTTTTTCTTACTTTTCCTATAACTGTGTCTCAATATAATGTTTACATATAAACAGAGAGCATCTGAGTGTCATCACTTTGGGGTTTTTCCCTTGTTTTTGATGTAGGCAACAAAAAGCCTACATAGCTACGCAGGGACCTTTGGCAGAGACAACTGAAGATTTCTGGAGGATGCTCTGGGAGCATAACTCCACAATCGTAGTCATGCTTACTAAACTTCGAGAAATGGGCAGAGTGAGTATTGTTTTAATAGCCTTTAAACTTTGTTTCTTTAGGAGAATTCACACCTTCCTGTAAAATCTCCAAAAAGTAAAGAGCAGTGATTAAGATCAGTGATCATGTTGAATGATAAAATTAAATTGTCATAGGAGAGGCTAAAAGTCTTAGCTGTTCCATTTCTGGGTTTCCTTACGTCCCAACATTTCCTGTGTACTGATTATGCTGACCTTTGCAGATTCAGCAGCTTGTTTACGGTGTTGAATCTCATTAAGCTTCCTCTTGGTATAATAGAAGGAGTGAACTAGTTTACAGAAATTGTAGAATTGTACCACTATAATAAACTTGGTGTCTGGTAAGTGATATCAGAATCAGGCTTTATATTTGGAAGACTAGATGGTGCAGAGATAAGAGATATAAAAGGCTAGCTCCTCAGATGAGGCCAAGGAGTGCTTGAGGCAAATGAAGGGAAGGAAAGTAAAAAGGGTTTTAAGATTTGGGTACCCTTATGAACTGAAATCACCAAGATTTGCATATTTCGAGGCACTATGCAATCATTTTTGATAAATAACAATTTAACTGGTGTGCAGGGAGCAGTTCAGAAGCTATATGTTGAGTTCATTGTGGACCTGTGAACTGGAGGCCTGAAGAAAACTTTTTCATTCCTTTGCAGAAATTTTTATTTCTTAGAAAATATAAGAAACAGAGTAGTTAAAATTAAAAAAAAAAGCCAGCGGCTGATCTAGGTCTAGTTCATAGTGGGCAGGTGTCAAGCCACACCAATGAGACTGCCATCAAAACTGATACTAAAGCCCCAGATGGCAGCAGCAGCCCTTCTTCACAGTGTTGAAAGTTGGTGGCACAAAAAAGTTTTTCAGCATTGTGACTGATGCCATGGCCCGCTGGCAGGGCAGTTCGGAGACACTGGCAATGACACATGCCAGGGCTGTACCTATTTTATGGACAAATAGAAGAATTTAGGTTTTAGTTCTGTAAGTAATGGCATTCTTCATGAGCACTGAATTTGCTATATGATGATAACAATCCACAGTGACTGGACTTTTTTTTTAAATAGGAAAAATGCCACCAGTATTGGCCAGCAGAGCGTTCAGCCAGATATCAGTACTTTGTGGTGGATCCCATGGCAGAGTACAACATGCCACAGTATATCCTAAGGGAATTCAAGGTCACAGATGCCAGGGTAAGTTAGCGCAACATAATTCTGTTTTCTATATGTTTAAAAGGAGACCAGTATCTTCCCTTTTCTTTTTTCTAAGCAATGCCTTAGGGACATTCTTGATTCCCAGGCCTAAGCAATAGCCAAAGAGAAGGGAAAGATAATAGCAACCTTTTAAGAGAACAACTGGCTGTAATTCAAACATAACATCTGGGCAGCACAACTTTTGAAAAGTTCTGTATATGTATTTGTGCTGAAAAGCATTAGCTGATTAGAAGGCCATGTTCCCGTTCATTTCCCCCTCCAGTCCCTGCTTGATACTTATTTGGAATTTTCATCACTTAAGGCTGTAAATATGTTGTTCTTCTGCACAGCCCTTTAGGTCGTGCATGCTTGAAGGTTAATATGCTGCGATTTAAAAACTGCAGAGCAAATAGCATTCTTAAGAAAAGTTGACAAGCTTTGCACAATATAAATTGATTCTCGGCATAGCTTACTCTTTAGCGTTCTAATGTGTCTGCAGAGAAGAGCTATACAGCCGTGACCCTGGTTTGCTAATTTCCATTATACATTTCTTATCTGGACTGCTGAGTCCAAGGTTCAGCACCGATGGAAGATTAACTGTATATAAATTTATTTTTATAGGAATATCTTTGACAATTCTCATACTGTGGTTTCTAACACTTCACATGGCATGGTAGGGAAACCCCTACCCTGCTCCATTTTTGGAAGCACTGTAGCAATAGTGTTGATTGCAGCAACATAGCAGGATGCTGTACTTTCAAGGAATAAAAGTCACTTGGAGCTCCAGATCCATACCTAAGAAATTAGACGTTACATATATAGGGAACCAATCTTTGATAATGGGCTCTTCAATCCAGAAGAGATAGGTATAACACGATGCAATGGCTGGAAGTTGAAGCTAGACAAATGTAGAATAGAAATAATGTGAAAAATTCTAACAGTGGGGTTAATTAACCAATGGAATGGCTTACCAAGGTTGTGGTGGGTTCTCTCTTATTTTCAATTTTTAAATCAAGATTGGCTGTTTTTCTAAAAGATATGCTCTAGATCAAGCAGGAATTATTTCAGGGCTGTCCTATGGCCTTTGTTATACAGGAGGTCAGGCTAAATGATCATACTGGTCCCTTCTGGCCTTATAATCGGTGAATCTGTGATTTCCTTCTATTATTATGACTAGGTTGCTGATGCTAACATAGGCTACAGATAAAGGTAGATTAGACACTCGAAACAGTTAGCTAGCTTGAAACTGCTGGCATTTTCACTAACCACAGGGAACATTAAGACTAGTATTGGGCCAAAGAGGCTGGAATTTGACTTTGCAAAGACAAAAACAGGCACAGTTTGGATTGGTTATTACTTTATGTGAACTACCAAAATAGAGTGAGGTTCATATAAATGATTTTTCTTCTGACCCATCTCTATGAAACAGTGCCAGAAAAGAAGTGGCTCATAGCAGCAGTTTTCAACCACACTTGTAAACAAAGACAGTCATACAGCCATGAAAGCCAATTTCCATGCCACATTGGTGACCTCCTTTGTAGATAGTTAAGTCATTCTGTTCCTTCTAAATTGAAATATATGCAAGTGACGGGTGATCAGTCACACATTACAGACAGTGAATAGCAAAGAGTCAAAGATGTAGTTGAAGAGGATCGTTCGCAAACAATCCCTAGGATAAAATGCATTCACATGGTATTCATCAAAGAGTTTCGAGTTAACAAACACATTGTTTGTAAAAATTAGTGGATAGTTTGCAAATTGATAAAAGGGCAAAAGTTATCAAATAAAAAGTTATCAAAGGGCAAAAGTTATCAAAGTCTTTTGTAACTTGATAATATCATTAATGGTCTGGTATGCTGCTTTTGTAGGTGTCAAAGCAGGATTTGATATGGAGCTCTGTGTTATCAATGTATTGCACAGTGAACTGTCATAAAGTTCAGGTAACCTCCATAACTGCTCCAATCTGTGATTTCTAACTGCTTTACACCCACTGTCTCTGTAAACTATGAGGATCGTCAACCTGGGGCAGTTTCATGCAGCACTAGCCTATTAGTGATATCTATAAGAGAGCTTTATACTCTATAAGCTCATCAGAAGGCAGTTAAATAGCCCTGGTCAGAGACAAAATGGAAGTCCATATGGTCAGCCAGTCAATAGGGTTATACATTAAAAGAAACCTGGGCCTCTTTTGCTGAGCACAGCAATCAGAAAGTTCAAGTGTTGAAAACAGCCCTTTTCACTCTGTCTACGTAAACTGTTACAAATATTTTTAAATAAAGATTTTAATACAGTTTTACACTTGGAACTTGACTGCTATAGGGAGAGATATCTCACTAAAAGAAGTCCACCCCATTTATTATGCCAGCAGCATGGGGAACATAGTGTAAGAGATTGTAGATCCTTTCCCAATCTACTTGCATGCTAGTCTAAAATAATCAGAGTGACTTTATAAACTATGGTATAATCATTAAATAACACGTAAGTTCTGTTAGTTGCTATTAAAGCAGGATAGAAACAGGTTTTACAGACTCCTGTCCCAGACAGGCCCCTTTAAAGTCAAACCTTTACTGACAAATATGTTTCACAATATAGAGAAAGAAGTTAGTGATCTTTCCAGATGCTGCCTGAGCAAAGTTTTGTCTTAAATTTAAAGATAGTGTTGGTCCTGTAGATGCTCCCTAAGCACAGGAACACTAAAGGACTGCTGTCTCCCTTGTTAATTGTTATATAGCATAGGCACCAACCCCATGGGTGCTACTCCACGGCTGCAGCACCCACAGGGAAAAAATAGTGGATGCTCAGCACCCACTGGTGGCCCTGCCGATCAGCTCCTCCCCTTCCCTCCCAGCACCTCCCACTCGCCGTGATCAGCTGTTCAGTGGCGTTCAGGAGGTGCTCGGGGGAGGGGGGCGGGGCATGCTTGGGGGAAGGAGTGGAATGGGATGGGGTGGAGCCAGGGTCGGTGGAGCCTTGGGGGAAACGGTGGAATGGAGGGTGGGACCTGGGGCAGAGCAGGTATCAAGCATCTCTGGGAAATGACCAAGTTGGCACCTGTGATATGTAAGATGTTGCCAAAGTGTCACATAGGAGGTTTTCTGTTTGCTTGTTTGTTTGATTTGGGAGATTGGGAGGCAGAGAATGTGAGCCATTCTGTTGCTAGAGCACCTCTTGCCAGTTGATTTATGGCTTTATTCCAGAAGTAAGAATGCTACAGTATTATGCAACTTTAATAAGCAATAACGCTAATCTTCATTTAAGAAAATAACCACAGAGGCATGGATAGCTCCTGTAGATTTGTAATGAGAGATGGAATCTTCCATCTATTGGGTCATTAGTTTAAGTCCAGTCCAAGTTGCTAGCGACTGATAATCATTGTGAATCAGTGGATGTTTAGTGTATGTGAAATGAGTTGGTGGTCTCAGTCTGGCTCCTAATAGACAGATGTCCACATCACAAAAGAACACTATCACAACCGGCATTCTTAGTGGCAGTCTTAACAGAGAAGGCAAGGACTGAATGGGAATGAACTACCTTCTTGCCTGTAGAGATAGCCCAGCCAAGCAAAGGTTGAAGCATATTGGCCAGATAGTATGGGGAAGCTTGCGCTGACGCTGGCCGTGCTGTACCTGTTTTCATAGATTCCAAGGACAGAGGGGACCATTGTGATCATCTAATCTGACTTCCTGCATAACACAGGCAATAGAGCTTCCCCAGATAAAGAGAGGATTTGAGTCTTGTGGGCTATAAATCCAGCACTTGTCACAAGCATTTAATTAAAAAAAAATCCCACCAATTAACTAGCTCCCAACTTCGTTGTCCTCAAACTCTCTTCTTCCAGGATCTAAATGTCAGATAAAATCCTAGCCAATGCTGAGAGTAATTTGAGCATTGTCGTGGTTAATGAAATTGCCCTTTTATGTCAATGTGGTGTAACTGCAAAACAAGAGGAAAAACACAAGCTCATCAGCATTGTGATTGGAAGCATCTTCGTAAATGTGATCTTAGCCATCTTTGCTCTTTGCATATTTTTTCCCCTCCCAATGTATATTTTACATAATTGCTGTTCTGGTTTGCTGACTGACTGACTTTCAACTCCTGGAACATTCTTTTGTGGTATACTGTGTATGTCTTTCATTAAAGGATGGCCAGTCCCGAACAGTGAGGCAATTCCAGTTCACTGACTGGCCAGAACAAGGAGTGCCAAAGTCTGGAGAAGGATTTATTGACTTCATAGGCCAAGTTCATAAAACAAAAGAGCAGTTTGGTCAGGATGGACCAATCTCTGTTCATTGTAGGTAAGTAAAAAACCTCAAGCAGATTGATTGTTTTTCTTGATTAAGAAGATATTTTAAGTTTCAAAGTTGACTTTAGGGGGTAGCTTATTGGTGTGAAAGTGTAGAGATGAACGGAATGACTTCCCAGACCAGCTATCAGAAATATAATAAAACAATCCAATGCAAATCCCTTTTATCCCCTATATTTCAGTAATGTTGGAGGTATTTTGTGGTGAAATCCCATTCTGACACTAAAGGTGCCCCTCAAATAAGAGCAAATGTGATTTTTTTCCTTACAAATTATCTTTGCCACAGGATAAAAACAACCCTGGTCTGTACTGCATTCTGTGCACTGTGGGAAATGCCTTACTATAGAGTGATGTACCTGATTGTGTTTTCAATAGTAATTAGCAGTGAGGTCATTACGGTGATGGTGATCATTACCGGTAAACATGCTAGATGTCCTTGAGTAGCAGGCTGGGTATGATAATCAAAATAGGCCAAAGAAAAATAGTTCCTACATTAGGCAATCCAGTCTAATAGTAACCATCGCATTCAGAGACTATGTCCACAGTAAAGTCAGTGTTTTTTGACTGATCAGCGAAAAGCTCAGAATGTAGAGCCTACCCTCTGAGGAGGTGCTGAATACCCTCAGTTCCTTTTATAAGTGTGTTGAGGATGACAACAGCTTTCAGGATCAGGCCCATAGAAATAATCCTGAGCGGGGGGGGGTAATTATTATTTAACCCAACTTGCTTTGGTTACAATAGTCTAAAGTCTCTAGTAGATGGTTAAAGATAATGTATTTATCTTTGATATCTTACTTAATAAATTGCTTTCTATAAATTCCATTAGGATTTTAGAAATTAATTTTGCAACATTAAAGTGTATTTTTGATAGTTTAAATTGTTTATATAGTGAGGGCAATTAATACAGCTGCAAGTTTCTTTCTATGGGCTGAATGATGCCCTTTTCTCCCATGCAAAGGCCAAATAGAGGTTTGGTAGAGGGTATATATAAACAAGGACTGAAAGGGAAATATCCTAGCCCTTCCAAATCCAGCAACAGCTCTTGGTGAAGACTGGATGCACAATTGCTCTACTACTCTGGGGACTTTCGTAGCAGCTGGGGCCTCTGCACTTCCGTAAATAGGAAGTTTAAGTTTAATTGTGGATCTGCTGGACCATCTAAACCCCTCCTTTGCTGTGTCCCTAAATATCCACTACATATTGCTAAGAAGAAAGGCACTGGAGAGGACAGTTAAGTGGTGCATAGGGGCTAATGAATTACCTTGCACAAATGAGACCTGTCCCACCGTAGCTACCTTTAGGAATTTATGTGCCAAGGGAGTGGTGGGCATTGTTTGGCCCTTTATGTGGGCTCAGATGAAAAAAAAATGGTGGCCCTTTTAAGTTCTTTCCAAGCTCTGCCCACACATGATTTTGAAATGAGATGCTACTCACAATAAATTATGAATATCATTATGAGCTAGATGCTGCACCACTGTAAGTCAATGGGAGTTGCACCATTGACTTCAGTGGGAACAGGACCGGGCCCAGTAAGATCATACCTCTTCGTTCTTGGACTCCTTAGCAGCAGTTAACATTTCTGACCTCTAAATTGTCATTGTTAGGATCTTTCAGAATCAAGATCTTGTGCATATGAATGGGAGTAGTTCAAACCCCCTTCAAAGCTATTGCTTCAGGCTCTTTGCAAACTCTTCACTGCTACATAGTTCAGTCTCACCCCTGCAGCCCTCTTATAAAAATTGCTTATGAGCTGTATTCTGACCTGTTTTCAGGGATTTATTTGTAAAGGGAGAGACCAGGGAAATTCCTCACCCTCTGAACTTCCTGCTCCCTGGTTCCCTGTAATTTTTCTCTCTTCTATATATTTTTTCTGTGGTTTACTTACCGATATTACAGTAAACGACTCTGACATTGAGTGATTTTTCCTTCTCTAGGAATTTTACAAACAAATCCATGTGTTTTACTATTTAAAACTTTCTAACCTCATTAGGCAGTTAATTAAAAAGTAGTTAGGTCAGCAAAGGGCTTTTCCTGAAATCTAAGGCTCAGTAGAAACAGTGTCCGCTAGGACCAGACCTAGGTATGTGCCAGCTTAGTTGCCACTGATTTGATGTGACCCTTTCTTTGTCAGCATCCCCTCTCAGCAGATATCCAAGATTTTACCCACCCTGTGGCCGATCCTAACACACACAACCCTTTAAAGATAAACTCCTCCCCCTGCCTCCTCCTCACTTATAAAACACTTACGAGCCCCTTCCCTAACTGTTAAAACTCGACTGCATGCCCCTAATGAAAAGCATCCTTCCCAACCCTGAGGAATTATCTGGGTAATGGAACTCTGCCAAAGTCCCTGTGACTTTTACTAAACAGAGGACTCTATGAACAACATGGCTAGCCCTTTTATAGACTGTCGTAGCAGAGCTGAACTCACCACTTTGCTTGAGCCTGATTGTCTGAGATAGTTCTGTAAACGCTAATGTGGAGGTGTCATGTACTTGGACTTACATCACTGTTATGACTCTTTAGAAACCCTAAACATCCTTTGGTGAAAAGATGCCACCCTGTTTCAATATGCATGCCAGCTTCAGCCCACAGTAAATGAATCCATCCGTTTTCTGCAGACTTTACCCCAGCGTTACACTTGCTGCTTAATTAGGTTCTGCACATGTGGAGATTTTTTGTATTATTCAGTGTCCTCCTCATTTACTAACTCTCCAGGTGCTTTCTTGCTTCTCAAGAGCACAACAGTATGAATTAATTCTCTCCTCTTGCTGGTTGAAAAAGTTCTACATAGTTGCCTTCATGTAATAAGGAGTTGAAAAATACTAGGTCTGGAAACAATCAGACTTGTTTAAAAGAGCCAGCTGGTTCTGCTTCGGGTCTCAAATTTGTTGTACGTGAAGAGGAAACATTGTAATATTCCTCTTCAATAAAAGTTATATTTTTTCACACACACCATATTTATATTACATTGTGTGTGTGAATATTGAAAATTATATTAAGTTCTCCATAAAACTATAAAAAGAAAGAAACTGAAAGATAAGGCTGGTGCTCTGGCCCTAACTTACCCCTGCATGTTTCAAGGGTCTCAGAACAGGGAATAATCTCACATACCATATGTAACAGGACCTAAACAAGTTGAGATAAGGACAGAGAGGAAGGCTAAATTCTGGCTTCCATTTCTTTTTTTATTTCCAGTTAGACTATTTGCAGACCGGTGAACCCTCCCATTTTCCCCTACCACACACTGACCACTATACATTCTTGGTCACAAAAAAAATAACTTAAAATGCTTCCTGACTATCCAGCTTTCATTGGAAGTACATTAGTACAAATTTGACTTTGCCAGAGAACGGTCACTTCGTCAATGTGTATAATTTCCACACAGAAGTTTTGCTTATAGAGCTTTTTTCCATGTAGATGACCATGTACATATGGTGTATCGTATCCACAGCTAAATAATCAGCCAATTCTTTCAACATTTTAACTGTCAATTAACATTCCTTTTTTATTGCAACAGTGCAGGTGTTGGGAGGACTGGCGTATTCATAACCCTGAGCATTGTGTTGGAAAGAATGAGATATGAAGGTGTTGTAGATATCTTCCAGACAGTCAAAATGTTAAGGACACAACGACCAGCCATGGTACAGACAGAGGTGAGAAGAATAACATGTGTATGCACTGACCGGGTCAGGGTAGGTGGCTTGGCGGATGCAATGTTAGGAATGGCAGATGGTGGGAGTGAGCCAGGAATTTGTATAGGAGGTATACAATTTACTTTCCCTTCTTAAGTACTGTAGCTGTGTATGTAGCCTATGCAGTGCATTTAGGCTATTTCCCATTCTGTGGATAGGGAATACCACAGCCTGGGAAATGTCCATTTTAGTGGTGACTGAATAAGATATTTGTGTGAACCTATTTTCTAGAAGAAACTTGAGATGGAAACATTGCCCATGTCGTTTTGAATTTTTCCTTCATGCTAGTAATCTATATTCATAATCAGGGAGCAAAGTTTGGCCTGTGGGTGTACCCTGTTGGCTTCTGTTCATTCGGAGGGCAGAATGTGTCCTGTGCCTTGAAACTGAGGCTATAGTGTTTTCATGGTTGTCCAGACTTCATATAAACACAAATTTGACTGTTTGTCATGAAAGCATTACATCCCTGTGGAAAAAAAAACCCTCTACATTACAACTTTTGCCTTGGGACACTATAAAGTTAGTGATCTCACTGTCAGTGAGAGTTCTGCAGTCTGGTGAGGGAGAGGTCTTGGGCACGGACAGCCAGCCTGTTCTTGGCCCCTGATTCAGGAATCATCCCAATTCATAAAGAACACTTAAGCACATGCTTAACTTTAATCATGTACTTAAGTACTACTTAAGTTAAACACATGCTGAATGTCATGAATTGGAGCCTCTGACTCTCAGTTCTAAGCCAACAGATCATACCCATAAAAAAAGGGAGAAGGGGCGAGGAAAAGCATTTGTAGGACCTTCTACAGACTTGGGTGGCTGATACTGACCATTAAAATGTTTATGATTCGAAATTTAATATTGATCCCTGCACTTTGCCATTTTGCTCTAAGAAAATGACATTTGTTCAGTAAAAATTAGACAGCCCTACTCTTAGTGTTTTACGTATGCGCACATACTCTTTAAATGAAATTAGACCATTTTTAAAGTTTTATCACTTAGCCAAGTAACTCACTGAGACAAAATGGAAGAGTAAACTCCATTTATTTTCCATTACCATTATTGCTGTAGAAAATGTACCCTCTAAGCAAATTGAAAAATATCTACTTTCTGTCCCATTGGTTCCTGGAAACAAATCTAGCATATAGAAAAATAAGCTTTTGTGGAGTCCACATAAATACAATGCTGGGCTGTGCAACGTACATACTTCCCCGCTTTCTACTTTAGCTTACTTGTGGATGATGTGTTCCCACTGCAGACTGAAAGTAGAAATCTCCCATGTGCTGTGTTAATTTCACCCGGAAAAGAACAGAAGTCTAGGGCTCAATCCTGCAAGATACAGAGCACTCTGGACCCCATCCAGCTCATGAGTAGTCCTGTTGAAATCAGTTAGGCTATTCCTATGCTTAAAGTTAATCATGTGCTTAAGTACTTTGCAGGATCATGACCAGAGTGCTCGTACCTTGCAGGATGGAGCCACTAATGATCATGGCAAATTAGATAAACTAAAGTGGGTGTGTTATGATATGGACTGCTGGTCCAATGGAAGCTATTGAGTTGTGGTCTGAGTGAAATGAAACCCAGATCCTTCGAGCTGCAAGACTATAGCATCGCATGAACGAGTCCCCTAGGCGGCTTCAGTATTTTGGAGGGCTTAAAGAAACAACTTTTGTTCTTTCACATTAAGTGAGGTGTACAAGTTTGTTGCACTCCAGCATAAAGAGACTGCTGCTTATGTGTGCAAATGAGACGAAGTGCTAGGAGTAGCACTAACACTGAGTGTTAGTAAACCTTAAGCCCTCTGCAGTTCCACACCTTTGCTTTCAGGTGCAGGAGATAAAAACGGATGTAGGTCGTGTGAGGAGACTTGGTGTGAAGTATAAGCTGCCTCATGTTAATGAGGTTCTTAACTTCACATTCCTCTCTGAACGCCTAATTCCTGCTGCTGGGCAGGAATAATTTGATAACTATATAACAAGGCAGGATTGGATCCCCCTGTGCTTCCTGACCTGCTATTTTACCTTGTGTTTATGTGTGCAGCACACCACACTTGGGCTGTGAGGGACTGAAACCAGAATATGATGTTTTAGCATATTGGTCACATTCACCGAGATGTTATTTGAACATTTTATTAGCAAGTCTCAAACAGTATGAAATAATGCAAAAGGTAAATCTTAATGCACTCCCCTCAGACAAAAAGCTTTCTGCTAATCCTCTTGTACTCATTCAGAGCAACGAACGCTCAGTAAATGAATATATATTCACATCACAAATAAGCAGGCTCCATCTAAGGAGAATGTTATTGCATTCAATGAGCATCTCAACCCCTCTTTGTTTACTGTATCTTAAACCAGTGTGTTCTGTTGATGTCAGCAGGAGGATATCACTGAACTGCTGTGGCCTCTGTGGGATATAGTGTATTCACAGAGCCTCTGATTAAAAGAAAAAACAACAAACAGGTTTTTATATTTTCTCTCTCTCTTTCTTTTTCTTCCAGGATCAATACCAGTTTGGCTATCGAGCCGCACTGGAATATCTGGGCAGCTTTGATCACTATGCAACGTAAAACCCCCTGACCCATCCTGGATTTTTACTGCAGGCCCTTTAAGATCCAGAGAGCCTCTTCTGAGCCATACGGTGTGCTTGAGAAGTACTTCTTAACTCCTAGCTAAAGACCAATTAGTGGGAATATTAAAAAAAAAAAAAAAAACACACACACACACACACAACCCCAAGAACTATTCCAGGTGGACCAAGAATTCACAGTTTAATAACCTAACCAGAAATATAATAAAAGAATCCTGACTGGTGAGGCGTCTGAAGGATTTCATTTACAGATACCTCAAGGATTCAACTTTGGTTGAAATTAAAGGGAAGAGGAAATTATTGCAAAGAACCATCATCTTGTTCAGGATTGCATGATTGTTGCAAAAATGAATCTTGAGAGTACTGCAATTCAGTGCAAGATGTTTGTTAAAAGGCCGGTACCTGGCTTCTTAAAACAAAATGGACTCTTTGCTTCAACATCACCCCTTCCCGTCATAATGCTTATAATAACACTTTAGGGGAAATGGGGGAATGTTTAAAAAGGAAGTCCTTGATTTAGTTTTTTAGTATTGTAAAGATACTGCTGACCTGTGCTTCATTTTTAACTGTGTAAACTTTTTCCTTTTTTTAACAAGAGTTTATTATTTGATGAAGTGAATTTAAAAAAAAAAGTTGCATAACTGTTCATTTTTTGTTTCAGAATTGTAGATTTTTTGAAGCTGTAGAACTGTTATCTGTAATATCTTGCTGTAGAAATGTTAAATCATTTGAAAATTTGCACATTTTTGTGCAGTGCTATATTTATCTACAGTACCACATTCTTCTTAGATATTACAGTTTGGTTTAATTTTTTTTAAAGAAATACTCTTAATCAGTTAATCAAAGTGGGGCTTTTTTATTTCTTTTGGAATCAACAGGGAGGCGCAAAGTATAAAGCTGCTACTAACACACACACACACCGCTCTCTTTATTATTCTCTTTCTGTATCTATCTCTCTATATATCTACAGATATGCAGACAGACAGGTATATACACACACAAATAAATATAGATGCATCAGTTCTTCCATGACTTGGATTTATTGAGGTGATGGGAAAGTTTTCCAGAGTACTACATTCAACCCATATGGTACTTTTTGAACATCTCTGCATTTACGAAGTCCATAGCTTTTTGTTTAGAAGGGAAATGAGGAATGCACATCAGTGATATTTGACCCTCACCCCGACTCAAAAAAAAGATTATTTATATACACACAGTCCCACAAAGACACACACACACATTATGTGGTTGAGGCTTCCAATGAAGTACAATATTTGTAACACTGTAGTGCAATAACAAACCATATTATTAAGTATAGGAGGTGTGCATGTGGAAAAGGTCAGTGCATATCCCTTTAGGAGGGGAGAATGTTGTAATATACTAACTATCAAGATGTTTAAAAAGTGTATTCAGTCATATATTGTCTATAGTATGTGCTATGAAATTTGCATTTATGATGTGTAACAGGGCAAAGCCAAACTCATGTTGCTCTGTTAATAAATTAGAAATATTTTGTGGCATACAGTATTATTTAGAGATGCTGGTTTTTATTTTTATTTCACATTTAGAGTGCCTTATATTTGATGCCTATTTTGACAGCATTTCTTTAAGTTTTGTTGTGTCTGTATTTACATTAGTTTATTCATATCTTTGTTACTCTTTTCAATTAAAGCATTATCTTTTTAGCACATGTACAAAAATACTTTGAATAATACGCATTCCTGGTTTTTAACCGAGTATGGGATGTTAATAAATGCAAGCCCAAAACACTTGGGTAGTCAGGGCCCTTTATCCTTTCATAACTCCAACAACAGACATGCCCACTACATCAAGGTTCCTTCCAAACTGGCTCTCATAAACCACAGAGTTGAGGACTGCAGTATTGCAATTGCAGAGATGTAGGACTGCACTAGTAGTAAGTAGTTGTTGTTGTTAGCAGTACTCATGCGTCATTCCTTTCATTTTGGGCCAAATCCTGCTTGCTGTACATATGTCAATGGGCCCATTGAAGTCAAATTATTGGTTGCAATGGGACTGTTAGTATGGGTAAGGCAAGCAGGATTTAGCCCTCAGAGTATGTTTTAAAATGACTTGAGATTTCCATTTGAGAGAAAAAAATTCTTTAACCAATGCAAAATATTTTCTGAGACTCTATATGAAGCCATTTACAGTGGCCCAGGTCTCTGTCATGCCTTGTACCATGTTAGCACACACAAATCAAAGGAACTCTTTCTTTCAGGTGTCAGATAAGAACCATTCATATAGTTCAGCTATGTTGGTGTAACATACAGGATTTTTTTTCTTCCGTATTTCCCATCACTAGTAGAAAGACATGTATGAAAGACCAAACACGAGCAAGCATTGTATTTGAGCACTTTTGTAAAAAAAACTAAACAAATATAAATATATATATAATAATTAATAATAAAAGTATTATAGAAGGCTACCTCAAGAACGAGATTCTATAACTTATATCAGAACCAGAGAAGAATGTGCACTATAGGTTTTTTTTCTTCTTCTTCTTTTTGATTTGTATCTTTTGAAGAATTATTAAAGTGCCAGATTATGTAGTGCAGTCATGTTCTTTTAGCCAAATATAGTCAGACATACACACCATTTTAGAAGCATAGACTAGGGAAGGCTGTTGCACACTAGAGCTGTTAACAGGTCAGAGTTTTCTCGCCATGAAACTTTTGCAAATTCTAAAGAAAAAGGGAAAAAATCAGAGATAAATAGTGAGGGAAAGTATTGTAGGACAAGTAAGACTGCAAATATTCCAGTAATCTTGCTGTTCAGGAGTTGTTTCTAAAGATAACTCTGTTAGCATCATTGATGTGCATTCCACTTTCTGTACACTAATGTATAGTCATTCTATAATTAATTTAAAGAAGAAGCATCTTTATCTGCATTTACCATAATCTTCCAACCTTAGAATTGGTTTCATCAGCATAACCAGTACGGTGCTATTATTTACCTATGTATGTGTAGTTATGTATAATTTTGTAATTAGTTACAATGGAAAAAAAACTCAAAATATATAAAAATGATTTGTACAGAACTTTATTTTAGCTCTTTTTTTAAAAATGATTGCATGGTTAGACAATGGAGAGGCTGGCTGGGGGAAGGGAGGGCCCTCTAGGGAGATCTGCACTTTCTATACCTTTGTACTATGCACTGCCCTATTGATTCTACACCCAATAATATTATTACTTGAACCCATCTGTAAGAAACTGCTTATGAAAATCCACTTACGTGTATGTAAATAACACAGAACATGTAAAAATCGGGGGGGGAGAGGGAGTTTGCAACAACAACAAATGCAACAGCTTTTCTTTCCTTTTATTCTTCCTTCCTTCCTTCCTTCCTTTTTTTTCTTTTTTTTTCGTTGGTTGGTTGATTGGTTTTTTTTCATTTGGGGTGCCCCTGATACTCCAGCAGATATCAGAAGGCTGCAAGTCCCCTCATCCCCATCTGTTACGTGGCTTTGCCATTCAAGCTTGGAGTGTCTTTACAAAGATAATAAAAGTTGTGTTCTTTGCTCTCGTTTTGGATGCATAGACTGAAAAATTTAAAAAAAATTACCTTGTAAAATGGCTTGTTAAAAAAAATACAATTACCTCTAATTAGTAGTACGCGTAAATGTTTTACAGAATGAAAGGCGTGCTTTTTATTTTCTTACTTCGTTACATTGGTGGCGAAAGAAAGTCTGTATGAAAATCAGTTCTTTGCTGACACAAGTTCCATTTGTTACAAATGAATTCTAATAAAAATGTCAGTGTTATGCAGCCCTGGTCTTGTTTTCTTAAGCAGAGCTTTTGGAATCAAAACAGTTTGGTTTTTCTTGGTCATAGAGGAGTCTAACTGACATTAGGAAGTAGTCGTTAATTTTAACTAGTAGCAAGGCACTGGAAAATGCATTTCCAGGTTAGCAAATATGTTGTCCTCCAGGGTGATTTTTGAGCTATGAGGGGGCAGATCCTCAACTGATATAAATTGTCATAGTTCCATGGACTTGAACACTTACATTACTTAAATTTACACCGGATGATCTGCCCCCATTGTATTTAAGGAATTGCTTCAATTGGCTTAAGAAAACTACACTTTGGCCCATATTTAGAGCCAAATCCAAAGATAATGAGACATCGGCAATTCTCATCAAATTCTAGGGGAGTTGTGGGTTTTGCCACTCCTCAAGATTTAGTTCTGATACCTTAATTTCTGGACTGAAATATTCCACATTCATTGGTCAGACAGTGGTTATTTGAATAGTGGCATGCAGTTTTGACAATTCTGTAATTAATCTCTGTACTGAACCATGTTTTGGTGTTGTGTTTGGGTACGAATATGGGTCTCCAAAACTTCCATCAAAGCAGTAGAAAAATGTCGGCATTATTTTTATCTAAAAAGATTTAGGTAACATGGTAAAGTGTAATTGGTGCAGGCTCTGTGGAGCATGTCTGAGATTCCTAGTCAACTGTCAGTGGCAGAAAAGATAGCAGCCTTTCTGTGGATTTTTTGTTTTTTTTTTTCCTGGTGGTTTTGTGGATTTTGGGGGGATTTTAGGGACAGCTATTATCACTAAAATTATTATTCTGTTACCAAGATAACATGGTGTATTTGAGATTATTATTAACAGAATTCATTGGGCAGGAAGTGTTTACAGATATATTAGCAAAATGCCTATTTATTGGACCTTTCATTTTTCTTAGCTTAATTTCTAGTTCATAACTGTGGTAGCATAACTAAAGGCAAACTTTGATGCCCTTATTTACTTAACTAAACTCCCATTGACTTCATTGTACCACAAATATTGACTAGGCTTCATAGGTCAAGTAGAAATGAGATCAGTGGAAGATGTTTTAAATCTACTTTTTGTAAATATTCTCCTAAACTCTTCCATATTTTATATTGTTTTTTCTAAGGGCCTGATCCAAAGCCCTGTGAAGTCAGAAAGAGCCTTTCCATTGACTTGCATAGGCTTTGGATCTGGCCCTTAATGTCTTCACAGGAAGTCTAAGTTAAGGATGAATAAAAACCAAATAAGGTTATCAAGATTTGGTAGTATACCCTCTGATGTAATTTAAGTCAAGTTAATTGGTTTTAGCAAGAGTTGTCCTAACTAATATTTTCTTGTTATACTTTTGTGGAGTAAAAGCAGAAATCAATGCAACAAACTGAGAAACTCCATTAATATCAGAATCACTAAGTGACAACATTCAAACGCAATTATGCTCACGTTCCTTTTGATAATACATGAAGATTTGTGTTTCCAGATTTTTCTGTTTTTTCTTCTGCTACATCTTTCAGGTTGGAATGAATATCTGACTAATTGTAGAACGCAGCCTCTGTACTGATTTTGAAGAGAAAGATTAATTTCTGTCTCCTGATCCCCCTCCCTTACCCCCCGCCCCAATTTTTTAGGGAAAATAAAAAGAACTGGTGAATATACAGGCAGAATGTTGAAAGAGTACTGGTGAAGAATATTAGGAGGATATTACTGACCAAGAGAAGACACTTGAACACATCAAGTTCAACCAAACTTTAAACTATTACAACTAGCACTGGTCAAAAAGAGGGTTAACATTTTCACCAATCAGCTCAATAACTGGCTGAAAAAAATGGATCTCTCTCTCTCTCTCTCTCTCTCTCTCTTTTTTTTGGAAATTTTGTACCTTTTTTGGTGAAATTCAGAAAATAATTCATCATATTGGAAATTTTGAAAATATTTGGTCCAACCTTCAACACAGGACAAAATAATGATTTCACTGTTCTCTTAAACTTAAAGGAGGGGATTTCTTCACTGTATTGCAAAATTCAACCAAAGAAGTCTGAATCAATAACCTGAGAAAAGCAACTGTAAGAGAAACAATGTGAGATCAAAAACAAAAGACCAGATGTGCCCTGGGACATCTTCAATACAAGCAAGTAAGGCCATATAATACAAGAACTAGGGAAAGGGTGCACAATATCCACTTGCCAGGTATGCATTATGAGATACGGGAGAGTGATTTTTTTTAAAAGAAAAGGAGTACTTGTGGCACCTTAGAGACTAACCAATTTATTTGAGCATGAGCTTTCGTGAGCTACAGCTCACTTCATCGGATGCATACCGTGGTTTCCACGGTATGCATCCGATGAAGTGAGCTGTAGCTCACGAAAACTCATGCTCAGATAAATTGGTTAGTCTCTAAAGTGCCACAAGTACTCCTTTTCTTTTTGCGAATACAGACTAACACGGCTGTTACTCTGAAACCTTTTTTTAAAAGGGTGTCCTGCATTGTTTACTGTTCACATGTCAATGAGGGTTGAAAGAGCCTTCAGGATGTGGTGAAGGAGTGAGTGAGAGCTCCAAAAAGCACCATTTTCTTTAGTGTCTCAGAGACAAAGAACTGAAGACAGTGATTGCTAGAAAGCGAAACCGTGTTCAAAAACACAAAGTTCTAGCTTATTCTGATTTGGGATCACGAGCAGAGAGCAAGTGACCTAACACTCCAGCTCAGAAGAACCCTTCAGGAGCTGACTTCACAAGCTGGTATCTTGTGTTCTGCAAAATTATCCAGCCCCATACAACATGAAGACAAGGTTTATATTTTGGGGGCTCCAGCAGCTGCTAAATGACTGCTGAAAGAAAGTGAGGACAACTCACCCATCTGTTTCTTAAGCATGAAAATGTAGTTACTGGAAATGCAACTATCATGAAGTGTTCTGCGTTAAGTAATTACATTGTGTAGTGTTTTCTCCATTGCTGCATTACATAGTTTAGTTCACTTTTCATTTAAGATTAAGAGTGGACCACTAAACTAAATGTGACTCTTAATATTTTTTTCTTTACTGCTAAAATTGGGAATCCACATAATTTATCACTTTAACATACAACAAGGTTCCCCACATCTTTACACACACACTCAAACTTTTGAGTTAATTCTAAAAATTAAGTTTCTTATTTTCAGTTTTAACCAATAATACGCCCCCGATATAAAAAGAAAATAAATTAAATTGGTATTTATCCAATAAACACCAGAAATGGTTTCTTCAGACTAAGGGCTTGTCTACATGGAGCAGTAATATGTACTATCCGGGTATGGTTTCTAAAGCGCATTAACATGCTGTACATTAATTGATCTGTGTTGACCCTGCTGGTGCACACTAAAGATTCCCTAGTGTGCTTTAAGACAGTGCTGTTTGAAACAGTGCTACATTAAAGTGCACTAGGGAACATTACAAATAGATTACTTATTACAGTAGATACTACATAATCAATATATATAATATACATTATACTACTGTAATGAGTAATGTATATAATACACATTACTTTTTACTGTTATATACAAAGAGAACCCTCTCCTCCCCCCACAACCCTCCTCCCCAAATTTTTGGACAGCTGCATAAAACTCAAAAATTGCTAAAAAATAACCCCCCAAAAATGAAATTGCTAAACCCTGAAAAGCAGAAGTCCTATCTATAAACCTGAAGTTTCATATTTTTCAGAGTTATTTCAGCATGTGATATTCATGTTTCAATATTAGTATTAGACCAAAGTAGTAACACTGACTTCAAAATGTACTGGGTATTGCACTGCATTATTTGTAACAATGCCACTTCCGTGAAATATTGTAAAAATAAGTTTTTTAAAAGTAGAGAGTAATAGAGTATCTCTTTCATGCTGGCAAAGAGAGTAGAGAATCAAACAGTGGGAAGTTGTATATTACCAAAGAGAGTCTTCCATCCACAAAACCTCATGTTAGTTTTTTTAAAAAGACAGGAAGTATTAAGAAAAGAGCTCTAATTAGCCTTAGATCATTAATAAAATATTTCTGAATTGGTGGGTTTGTTTTAAAAAACAAAAGGATTTGAATGCTGTATATCATATTAGTATTCAAGGCAGAAAGCTTTGCTCTTGCAATACCTATTCTGTTTTCAACAAAGGCTATTTTTGCCCCGTTACTCTGTCTATGATGGTTATGGTAGCAAGAGCCAGCATATTTCCGTATCCTCACATAGTGAGTGTAGACTGGTGGAAACATCTGCTGACTAGCTTCGCAGAAGTGCAGAATGATAACCTGCAAATGAGACATTGTAATGAATAGAGATCATTTTGCATCAAAGCTATAAATAGAGTGCTTTTGAACCCACAATGCATTCAGCTTGCTTCTGTCAGCAGAATATAAGAAAAAAAGTATTTATTATTATAGTAGGAACAAGCAAACAGGCTTTCCTTGCCAATAAAAGCAGTCCATTATATAGTCAACAGCCTTATTGGATCTGGAATATAAATCTTTCATGTCAGTTCAAAACTGCTTAGAAATGCCTTCTCTTCTCTGAATGTTTAAGACAAACGTACAAATGTAAGTAGTCCTTCATTGGGCAAAAATCCCCAAATACATGGGTATTAATCTTTAAAGCTTTTTACAGTTTTCTTCTTGTTATTCTTGTTTGTAATTTAGCACAAACCAGAGGATCTAACTGAGTGCAGGTCCCCATTGTATAAGGGGCTGTACAGACACAATAAGAGACAGCTCCTACCCCAAACAGCTTTCACTCTAAATAAAGAGCAGGAGGGCAAACAGGCAAGAATGTTGAGTTGACACACTGCTGGTTAATGGAAGTTCTGAGGTAAGAACCCAGACTCACAATCCAGTTCCCTAAACACTATACAACACAGCCTTCAGGTGCCTTGTTTGCGCAATGTTCTAAAGCATACAAAATGTTCCAACCTCAGTGCGTAAAGTTAGTAATCTATTTAGCGTGCTAACTAAAGTAGACTGAGTTTTCCAAAGTGCTGAGAATTGTGGGGGCTCAAGCATTTCTGGACATTGAGTCATTTACTTTCGTCCCTAAATATGGATTTAAATGCCTCATGGCCACAACACATGTAGAAGAGGAGGTGGGACAAGCAGAGAGATAAATACATAAATCTAGTCATAGGGAAATACTCATCTTGCCTTGAGAACAAGACTGTGACTGAACATATCTTCACCATTTTTGAACAGAAGCAAAGAGTTTCCACAATACATCACATGCTCCCATCCTCAGCTGACACTTGAACTATACTTGTTCTCCTGCAGATGTAAAACCTTACTTGCTTCCTAACATTGTGTCAAACCTTTTTGTTCCTGCGTTTGTTATTTGCACACCTACTCCCTTTGGAGCCTCTTAGAACCTACAATTTCTTCCCCTCCCACCTGTTTCCTTTAGACCCAATTACTCTGATCTTCTTGAGCCATTGTGGTCTTTGCTTCAGGCTCAGTAGCTTAAGCAATGTTTATCAGAGGCGTGCTGGGCAAATCTTCGAAATATTCTTCAAAAGCCTTAAAATGTATTCTTGTGTACATCCAGTTCTTATGGAAAGTATTGACTTGATAGCAATGAAGAATGAAGCCCCTAAACACAATCTTCCTTACACCAGTGCATCTCATCCCTGCCCCCGAGGAAGCATCTTCAGGGATGAAAGATCAGTTCAGGTCTGTGCCTGGTAAGCCATTGGCCTCAACTGAGAATGCCAATGGTGGTGATAGCTTTTGGGATTTTGGGTGAAATCCTGGCTCCACTGAAGTCAATGGCAAAATTCCTGTTGACTTCCAAGGGGCCAGTATTCCACCTCAGGGTAGTTATTCAGAAGAAAATGGATACTAGCTCACATTATATAGACCATTGAACAGATAAGAGATAGTAAAATAACCTGTCATTTGTGATCTGGGCCAGATTTGAATTGATGACCTTTATTCCACTGTCTTTATTCCAGATACAGTTTCAAGCATTTTTTGTGAATTGAGTCTAAAAATGCTGGAAACTAGGGGACTGAAACAAAAGCAGGCTAACAAACCTATTGTTGGTAGTTTTCATACTTTTGCTACTTCAGCTACCAAAAATGCATTAGGAAGCACACCAAACCGGGCTATATTATAAAGAGTGCTCTTATAAATGCTTCTCTATTTATACCTATGGAAATGGGAGGATGTGACTAGACCATCAATAAGGATTGTGGCAGCACTCATGCAAAAAAAGTTCATTTGACTCTTCTGGGCTGTTGCAATTTACTTACTATTGCAAACCTTCATTTGAGTTAAAGATCTATAAATTACTTCAGGAATTCCCCACTGTGGAGTTGCCCCCATCTTGGGATTTTTTTTCCAGCATGCATTTCTGTGACTGACCCTTTAAATTTGGCAGAGACAAGCTGCAGAGACTAAGGTAGTCATTTTGCAACTGAATGCTGATGGCTACATCTGACTCTCTCCCAGGGGCTAACAACTTTCTTCCTGCTAAGGGGCTGGGACATCCTCACAATACTCCTTGTATTACCTCCAACATCATCCTTGCTAAGGCTATGTCTACATTACAAGAGAGGGGTGTGGTTCCCCTGCTCACATACACCTACTTGCACCGGCTTTCACTGTATGTAGCCACGATAGCACTGGTCGTGGCAGTAGAGGCAAGGCTGAGCTGTGCTGAGTACAAACGCACTTGAAACTGGTGGGTATGTACTCGGCACAGCTGCTGCTGTCAATGCTACCATGGCTATGTTGCTATTTCTACTCACTCTAGCTCTATGAGAGCTAGAATAGGTGTGGGTAAATGAGCAGGTAAATCAAGAGCAGGTAAATGTAGCCTAGCCTAAAGGATGTTTTTGTATGAATGAGCTTACAAAGCTCAAAATGAATGTATATTTTCAGACATAAGTTTGGAAAGCCCTTTGTACTTACACATATGAAATGTAATTGTGATGGGTTAGCCACCCTCCCTGGCCCCCGTCTGGAATGCCACCTGTTGTGCTGAGGTCCCACTCAGCCCACCGGCCCTACCAACCTGGGTTTCCATTGCACTAGGTTGCTGTGCCAGGCTCTCAAGCTCCTTTCCAGCACACACCCAGGCAAGACCACACCCAGCTGTAGACACAGACTGCAGTCAGATCTGTGTGAGAGGATTCACCCAACACTCACATGCACACCCACTGTAAACCCCAGATAATAATGTCTTGCACTGTATAGAAAGATCTGCATAGTGCAAACTCATAAAAACTTGCCCTCTCCCTCAATGTGGAGAGAGATATGCACAGCTTCTTACCTCCACCCCTCCCCCCATATGAATTACACAATCTGGGTTACGTTATAAACAAGAAATAAATGTATTAACTATAAAAGGTAGATTTTAAGTGATTATAAGGGATAGCAAACAGAACAAATCAGATTACCAAGCAAATAAAACCAAACATGAATACTAAGCTTAAGATCTTAAAGAGACTGGTTTCAAGAAGTAATTTCTCACCCTAAATGTTGTTTCAGGCAAGCTGCCGAGTTTCTGTAGCTTAGAGTTCCAGTTATTTCTCTTTACAGACTAGACTCCTGTCTTAGTCTGGACTCAGCCCTTGCCTTTCCCACTGCTCAGTTCCTTTGTCTCTGCAGGTACTTCCAGCAGTCTTTCCTCTTGGGCAGGACGGCATGGAGAAGAGTCCTGTTTGCCTTACTCCCCAGCCTTAAATAATATTTACATAAGGCGGGAATCTTTTGTTTCCCAGTCTTGACCTCCCGCTCCTTTTAGTGGAAAATTACTACAAGTCCAGGTGACAGGACCACCTGATCTAGTAAAGTCACAGCTACATCCCAGGATGCCTCTCAGGAAGGAGAGAGATTAGTATCTTCATTGTTTCTTCCTAATGGCCCATCAAAGCCTCATGTCTCTTGGGTGTCTCCCAAATACACACACAGTCGTAATTGTTATATTGTCAATATCCCTAACTTTAGATACAGAAATGATATATGCATACAACTTGGATAATCACATTCAGTAAATCATAACCTTTCCAATACCTTACAAGACCCATCTTGCATAACATATATCTGTTATGCCATACCCATATCATAAGCATATTTCCATAAAGAATATGAGATGTAATGTCACAGTAATAACTGGATTTTGTTTTATATGTATATGTATGTATATGTATATGTTTGTATATATATATATACAAATACACATAGGTGTTACAACAATGAAGTGTTGAGTCAGGATTTAGGAGATTTGTTTACATATGGTAATTAAATATACCTCAAGAGATCACTATGAAACACTTGTCCCTTGCATATTCTTCATATGATTCATGACCTAGCCAACAGCATATATTTCTGTGAACTGTGTATGGGCCTAAAGGTGTCAGGAGACAAGTAATTTTGTGAAGTCAACACAAATGCAGTCTGCTTCCAAGGGACTGGCAGTGTTAGAACTCTCTAAGATTACGAGTAAATCAGTCTAGTAACATGTATTAAGCTTGGGAGTCGGTGATTAAATGCACTTTTGTGGTGCTTGAAAGCTCAGATTGTCTTTAAAATCCGGCTGGTTTTAAAGGCAGTGAAAATGAGGCTAAGTAAAAGCTGTTTGGGTTGTTAATTGTACATTTCCACCATTGGTTCAAATATTAGGTTTTTTAATGTAGAGTGGAATCTTAATTTTGAGTTCCCAGGCTTTCTAACGTTTGTGACATTTGTTTTATATATTTATTGAACAATAACTACTTATTCTCGAACAGGAAGTACTTTTCCCCATGAAAGTTATACAACCTTTCAACTTTAATTCCAAGTTAACAAAGATTTTTGTTAGGAATTGTTGCAAACGTTTCAAAAATGCTCTGTGACAGACATCTGTATGGGGTTTGCAAGATAATCAAGGATGACTCCAGCTCCTTCATAGACCACATATCTGTTTCCCCATGCACCATTCTTCCCTATACTTACTGCCAGATCTACCTCTCAGCCCATTCATATATAAAATGTGTGTTGCACTCTAGCTCCCTGCAAGCCAGGCCCCCATTTTGTTTCCTGTCTGACTAACTACAACATGGCCATCTCACTGGGCCATGTGGTCTTTTGAAAATCATTCTGTTCTTTTTTTAATTCACCTCTGGCTTTGGGCTATCTAGCCTCTATGAAATACAGATGGGGGCCATATGGGTGTGATAATATGTGCCTCAGGAGTTGGGGTTGTGTATTTTTCCCAAGTTATGCATGGCACTTCATGTGTTTGCAATGTTTACATTGGGTTATCCCAATTTTATGGAGTCCCCATTGAGTTATGTGGGCTTGAAAAAGCCTGGGCCATGAAGACTTTATAAAGTTTGTCTCATTCACCAGGACTATGCAGACCTACAAAGCATGCAAGCATCAAGCTTTGAGGACTTTATAAGGTGTACAATGATTCATGTAACGTTTAGTGCACTACAGGGCTCCGTATGGGTATCTATTTACATAAGTATTTGCCTTCATCAGTGTAGTATCCCAGTGCACCATACAACATCTGTGTAGTATCCCAGTGCCCTCACAACATTCCTTCTTATGGTACATTAACTCTGCCCCAGCCTCCTAGTCTACTTAGCAAAACTACAATCATACAGCTAGCTGGTCTTGCTTCTCAGAGCCCTAAGATTATTTCTAGCTCTGTGGTATTTGGTTTTCAGCTAGCAGTGGCTGGACACATAAAAAGGATGACTGCAGTAATGTGAAGTTTAATTCTCCCATAACAGGTGCCATTTTGGCTGACGAGATCATGATGCATCTCTATTGGCTTGGTTCTTGGTGCAGTGCCCAACATCCAGTCAAACTTCTCATAAAATGGGAATGATGTCAGTGAGTTCACACTGAGGTGCAGTTCTGGTCTCTGGTTTTCCTATACTCAGTCTTGAGCCACCTAATCCACTCCTGTACTGATCACTGGTGCAGCAAATTTGCAGTGCTGTCAGCTTCTTTGCTATTTGCTGGTAAGCATGGGCATTCCTTTTACTCTTACTAAAGAGCACTGCTTTGCTGGCATCACACCAGAGAGTGACCAACATCTGGCTGTGCACCATTGACTATGAAGCAGCGTGGTTTGCAAACAATTTCTTCTGTTCCGTCTCTGTTGCAAACACAGAAGGTCTTCAGATAGTGTGTTTGCAGCTCTGTGTTCAGAAGACAATGGAAGGGTTAAACATTATCTCACTAAGGGTATGTCTACACTATGAAATTAGGTCGAATTTATAGAAGTCGTTTTTTTAGAAATCGGTTTTATATATTCGAGTGTGTGTGTCCCCACAGAAAATGCTCTAAGTGCATTAAGTGAATTAACTCGGCGGAGCACTTCCACAGTACCAAGGCTAGAGTCGACTTCCGGAGTGTTGCACTGTGGGTAGCTATCCCACAGTTCCCACAGTCTCCGCTACCCATTGGAATTCTGGGTTGAGATCCCAATGCCTGATGGGGCTAAAACATTGCCGCGGGTGGTTCTGGGTACATATCGTCAGGCCCCCGTTCCCTCGCTCCCTCCGTGAAAGCAAGAGCAGACAATCGTTTCACGCCTTTTTTCCTAAGTTACCTGTGCAGACGCCATACCACGGCAAGCATGGAGCCCGCTCAGGTAACCGTCACCGTATGTCTCCTGGGTGCTGGCAGACGCAGTACTGCATTGCTACACAGTAGCAGCAACCCATTGCTTTGTGGCAGCAGACAGTGCAATAGGACTGGTAGCCGTCATCGTCATGTCCGAGGTGCTCCTGGCCACGTCGGCCGGGAGCGCCTGGACAGACATGGGCGCAGGGACTAAATTTGGAGTGACTTGATCAAGTCATTCTCTTTAGTTCTGCAGTCAGTCCTATTGAACCGTCTTATGGTGAGCAGGCAGGCGATATGGATTGCTAGCAGTCCTATTGCATCATCTTCTGCTGGGCAGCCATGAGATGTGGATGGCATGCAGTCCTTCTGCACCGTCTGCTGTCAGCCAAAGATGTAAAAGATAGATGGAGTGGATCAAAACAAGAAATAGACCAGATTTGTTTTGTACTCATTTGCTTCCTCCCCTCCCCCGTCTACGGGACTCATTCCTCTAGGTCACACTGCAGTCACTCACAGGGAAGGTGCAGCGAGGTAAATCTAGCCACGTATCAATCAGAGGCCAGACTAAACTCCTTGTTCCAATAAGAACAATAACTTAGGTGCACCATTTCTTATTGGAACCCTCCATGAAGTCCTGCCTGAAATACTCCTTGATGTAAAGCCACCCCCTTTGTTGACTTTAGCTCCCTGAAGCCAACCCTGTAAGCCGTGTCGTCAGTTGCCCCTCCCTCCGTCAGAGCAATGGCAGACAATCGTTCCACACCTTTTTTATGAGAGGACGCCATACCAAGGCAAGCATGGAGGCCGCTCAGCTCACTTTGGCAATTAGGAGCACATTATACACCACACACATTATCCAGCAGTATATGCAGCACCAGAACCTGGCAGAGCGATACCAGGCGAGTAGGCGATGTCACCTCTGTCGTGTGAGTGATCAGGACATGGACACAGATTTCTCTGAAAGCATGGGCCCTGCCAATGCATGCATCATGGTGCTAATGGGGCAGGTTCATGCTGTGGAACGCCGATTCTGGGATCAGGAAACGAGCACAGACTGGTGGGACCGCATAGTGTTGCAGGTCTGGGACGATTTCCAGTGAAACTTTTGCATGCGTAAGGGCACTTTCATGGAACTTTGTGACTTGCTTTCCCCTGCCCTGAAGCACATGAATACCAAGATGAGAGCAGCCCTCACAGTTGAGAAGCGAGTGGCGATAGCCCTGTGGAAGCTTGCAATGCCAGACAGCTACCAGTCAGTTGGGAATCAATTTGGAGTGGGCAAATCTACTGTGGGGGCTGCTGTGATGCAAGTAGCCCACGCAATGAAAGATCTGCTGATATCAAGGGTAGTGACCCTGGGAAATGTGCAGGTCATAGTGGATGGCTTTGCTGCAATGGAATTCCTTAACTGTGGTGAGGCCATAGACGGAACCCATATCCCTATCTTGGCACCGGAGCACCAAGCCGCCGAGTACATAAACCGTAAGGGGTACTTTTCAGTAGTGCTGCAAGCTCTGGTGGATCACAAGGGACGTTTCACCAACATCAACGTGGGATGGCCGGGAAAGGTACATGACGCTCGCATCTTCAGAAACTCTGGTCTGTTTCAAAAGCTGCAGGAAGGGACTTTATTCCCAGACCAGAAAATAACCGTTGGGGATGTTGAAATGCCTATAGTTATATTTGGGGACCCAGCCTACCCCTTAATGCCATGGCTCATGAAGCCGTACACAGGCAGCCTGGACAGTAGTCAGGAGCTGTTCAACTACAGGCTGAGCAAGTGCAGAATGGTGGTAGAATGTGCATTTGGACGTTTAAAGGCACACTGGCGCAGTTTACTGACTCGCTTAGACCTCAGCGAAACCAATATTCCCACTGTTATTACTGCTTGCTGTGTGCTCCACAATATCTGTGAGAGTAAGGGGGAGACGTTTATGGCGGGGTGGGAGGTTGAGGCAAATCGCCTGGCTGCTGGTTACGCGCAGCCAGACACCAGGGCGGTTAGAAGAGCACAGGAGGGCGTGGTACGCATCAGAGAAGCTTTGAAAACCAGTTTCATGACTGGCCAGGCTACGGTGTGAAAGTTCTCTTTGTTTCTCCTTGATGAAACCCCCCGCCCCTTGGTTCACTCTACTTCCCTGTAAGCTAACCACCCTCCCCTCCTCTCTTCAATCACCGCTTGCAGAGGCAATAGAGTCATTGTTGCTTCACATTCATGCATTCTTTATTCATTCATCACACAAATACGGGGATGACTACCAAGGTAGCCCAGGAGGGCTGGTGGAGGAGGGAAGTAAAATGCCACACAGCACTTTAAGCACAGCACTTTAAAAGTTTACAACTTTAAAATTTATTGAATGCCAGCCTTCTTTTTTTTGGGCAATCCTCTGTGATGGAGTGGCTGGTTGGCCGGAGGCCCCCCCACCGCGTTCTTGGGCGTCTGGGTGTGGAGGCTATGGAACTTGGGGAGGAGGGCGGTTGGTTACACAGGGACTGTAGTGGCAGTCTGTGCTCCAGCTGCCTTTGCTGCAGCTCAACCATACACTGGAGCATACTGATTTGGTCCTCCAGCAGCCTCAGCATTGAATCCTGCCTCCTCTCATCATGCTGCCGCCACATTTGAGCTTCAGCCCTGTCTTCAGCCTGCCACTGATTCTATTCAGCCCACAACTTACTCTCTTCAGCCCGCCACCTCTCCTCCCGGTCATTTTGTGCTTTCCTGCACTCTGACATTATTTGCCTCCACGCATTCGTCTGTGCTCTGTCAGTGTGGGAGGACAGCAAGAGCTCAGAGAACATTTCATCACGAGTGTGTTTTTTTTCTTTCTAATCTTCACTAGCCTCTGGGAAGAAGAAGATCCTGTGATCATTGAAATATATGCAGCTGGTGGAGAGAAAAAAAGGGACAGCGGTATTTAAAAAGACACATTTTATAAAACAGTGGCTACACTCTTTCAGGGTAAACCTTGTTGTTAACATTACATACATAGCACATGTGCTTTCGATACAAGGTCGCATTTTGCCTCCCCCCACCGCGTGGCTACCCCCTCAACCCTCCCCTCTCCCCGCGGCTAACAGCAGGGAACATTTCTGTTCAGCCGCAGGCAAACAGCCCAGCAGGAACAGGCTCCTCTGAGTGTCCCCTAAAGAAAAGCACCCTATTTCAACCAGGTGACCATGAATGATACTCATTCTCCTGAGGATAACACAGAGAGATAAAGAACGGATGTTGTTTGAACGCCAGCAAACATACACTGCAATGCTTTGTTGTACAATGATTCCAGAGTACGTGTTACTGACCTTGAGTGGTAAAGTGTCCTACCATGAAGGACGCAATAAGGCTGCCCTCCCCTGAAACCTTTTGCAAAGGCTTTGGGAGTACATCCAGGAGAGCCACAAATGCCAGGGCAAATTAATCCTTTCACATGCTTGCTTTTAAACCATGTATAGTATTTTAAAAGGTACACTCACCGGAGGTCCCTTCTCCGCCTGCTCGGTCCAGGAGGCAGCCTTGGGTGGGTTCGGGGGGTACTGGCTCCAGGTCCAGGGTGACTGCCTGGCTGTCGGGAAAACTGGTTTCTCCGCTTGCTTGCTGTGAGCTATCTACAACCTCATCATCATCATCTTCTTCGTCCCCAAAACCTGCTTCCGTGTTGCCTCCATCTCCATTGAAGGAGTCAAACAACACAGCTGGGGTGGTGGTGGCTGAACCCCCTAAAATGGCATACAGCTCATCATAGAAGTGGCATGTTTGGGGCTCTGACCCGGAGCGGCCATTTGCCTCTCTGGTTTTCTGGTAGGCTTGCCTCAGCTCCTTAAGTTTCACGTGGCACTGCTTCGGAGCCCTGTTATGGCCTCTGTCCTTCATACCCTGGGAAATTTTGATAAAGGTTTTGGCATTTCGAAAACTGGAACGGAGTTCTGATAGCACGGATTCCTCTCCCCATACAGCGATCAGATCCTGTACCTCCCATTCAGTCCATGCTGGAGCTCTTTTGCGATTCTGGGACTCCATCATGGTCACCTCTGCTGATGAGCTCTGCATGGTCACCTGCAGCTTGCCACGCTGGCCAAACAGGAAACGAGATTCAAAAGTTCGCAGTTCTTTTCCTGTCTATCTAGCCAGTGCATCTGAGTTGAGAGTGCTGTCCAGAGCGGTCACAATGGAGCACTCTGGGATAGCTCCCGGAGGCCAATACTGTTGAATTGTGTCCACAGTACCCCAAATTTGACCTGGCAAGGCCAATTTAAGCACTAATCCACTTGTCAGGGGTGGAGTACGGAAATTGATTTTAAGAGCCCTTTAAGTCGAAATAAAGGGCTTCATCGTGTGGACGGGTGCAGGTTTACATCGATTTAACGCTGCTAAATTTGACCTAAAGTCCTAGTGTAGACCAGGGCTAAGCTGCTGCATTACACCAAGGGGGGGCTGCTTCCATTTGCCTGGAGATTCTTGGGATAGAGAGGACAAAGAAAGTTGGCTCATAGGATTGTGAGATACTTGTGGCAGACTCCCAAAGTGGCTGGGGAGAACTGCATTTACAAGGCAAAGCAATAGGGGTCAAACTAGGACCCTAAGTCTGAGCCCAAGTCTGACTGATATGTGTGTAGATAGCAGGAGGTTTGGGCTTACATTGCAGTGTAGCCATACTTTCTGTGCCCTCTTGTTTTCCAGGGTTCCAATTGCTCTTTCTGGCTACTTTTTATTTTCAACTTTATATACAAAACAAACCACATTTCAATAATAAATAGACATTTCAATTTTTTCAAGTATAAATCTTCAAACAATGTCACACAAAAAACCCCTCTGAAAAAGCTAAAATATCTTCCTTACCTTTGCTAGAGCAGGGGTGACCCAGCCTCTTGAGTCTCTAGCCCTTAGCATGCTAATATATCACTCATTTTCTTCCTGGAAAGTTGATATATATGAATGTAGGTTTTTATTTTAGTCCCTACAATTTGGAGTTAAGACATTTCCTTCCCTCAAGACAAAAAAAGGGGAAATGCTCACAAAGTATGATCTTCTAGTTCAGGGGTGGCCAACCTGTGGCTTCAGAAGTTAATATGTGGCTTCTTGTATAGGCACCGACTCCGGGGCTGAAGCTACAGGCACCAACCTTCCAATGGGCCAGGAGGTCCTCACTGCTCAACCCCGCCTCCGCCACAAGCCCTGCCTCCACTCCGCCACCTCCCCTGCCACACCCTCACTCCTCCTCCTCCCCCTCCCCGCCTCGAGCCTCCTGCACACTACAAAACAGCTGATTGGCAGGTATGGGGAGGGAGCAGGAAGCTCTGATTGGCAGGGCTGCCGGTGGGCAGGAGGTGCTGGGAGCGGGGGTTGGGAGAGCTGATGCGGGGGCTGCTGACATATTTCTGTGGCTCTTTGGCAATGTACATTGTTAAGTCTGGCTCCTTCTCAGGCTCAAGTTGGCCACCCCTGTTCTAGTTTCTGCACCCTCTTATCTCACTAATACCTTTACTGATTTACCACTTGTAGAAATGATGGGAGGCTAGCCTCATCCTCAGCTATGGAAAAGAGAAGCGTGATATCTCTCTATACTAATCCAATAGTCGTATTTGATATGCCCTCCACAAATAGTATTGTACTCACAATAAAGAGGGCTGAAGGCAGAGTGCCTAATTTGCAACCTGTCATCTGCCCAGAATTTTCAATTTCACCTGCCACAATAGCTCATTAAAATGATTTTCCAGCTGAAGCAAGATTTTATGATTAATGAAAAACCCCTCCCAACTCATCTGTGAGCGTGGTGCGGTGGGGTGTGTTTCATACCTCTCACTACCCTTTATATCTCTGTTTATGATCTGATAGGCTCTGTGAGTGGAAGGGAAATTGATATTTTAGCTGAAGTTTGCTCAGGAGCTCTTTGGACATTGTCTGGCCTTATGCCTGTGCAGTTTAGAGGGAAAATTGATTGTAATTTCCTTAGAGGTGTATGTTTTGCCTTGGTTGAAGCCCCATAGGTTGTTTTTTTTTTGCGTTTGCCTGAGCTGAAGCCATGTCCAGAGGCCAAAATCAAGACTAATGCAAGTTGAAGTCTTACACTGCCTAATTAAAGCATCTGCACTGTGCTCTTTCACCGTTGAATGCGTCTGACAAACAAGCTCCCAGAGCAACAAGGATCCAGTGCTTTGCAGATTTTGTAGGTATGGCATTCCTGATATGGTCTTAATTTAGTGCACAAAATGCTATTGTTTGTGATACTTTTGCTGATTCTGCTTAGTATCGATTAAAAAAAAAACCTACATAGCTGCCTACACGATATCAGAGAGGAGAATAAAAGAACGATCTAGCTGGCTGACTCTAATAAGCAAAGAGGGATATCACATCAGATGCCTGTTACATAATCATACCCCTTCATGGAATCAGGAGTTCCCTTAAGTCCCCTCCAAACCACACTTCAGGTCATTTATACTGTCGTTCCATCTTTGCCATATGAGGGATTCTCTGAGTAAACAAACAGGTCCTCTCCCCTCTCTTTCCCTCATGAGGAAGGGGAAGCTGAATGAAAGAAAAGCAAGGCAAAGGTGGCCTATCTCTCAGGCTTTCTGTCTGGATTCAGTTCTTTGGGCTTGGTCTGTCAGGGGTTATATTGTCTCTAATGTCTACTCTACGCAATTAGGTCGATTTTATAGAAGTCGATTTTTAGAAACCGATTTTATACAGTCGATTGCGTATGTCCACATGAAGAGCATTAAGTCGGCAGAGTGCGTCCTCACTACCATGGCTAGCTTCAACATACAGAGTGGTGCACTGTGGGTAGCTATCCCACAGTTCCTGCTGACTCTGCTGCCCACTGAAATTCTGGGTTAAGCTCCCAATGCCTGATGGGGCACAAACATTGTCGTGGGTGGTTTTGGGTTCATGTCATCAGGCCCCCCTCCCTCCGTCCCTCCTTGCATTAAAGCAACAGCAGACAATCATTTCTCCCCTTTTTTCCTGGGTTACCAGTGCAGACACCATACCATGGCAAGCATGGAGCCCACTCAGCTCACCGTCACCGTACGTCTCCTGGGTGCTGCTGGCAGACGTGGTACTGCATAGCTACACAGCAGCAGCTCCCCCTTGCATTCACAGCAGACTGTACACTAGGACTGATTGCCATCGTACGTCTCCTGGATGCTCCTGGCAGACCTCGGTGAGGTCAATCAGGGGCATCTGGACAGACATGGCTATTTTCCTCTTAGAGCACAGAATGGGAGCCAGAGACTCCAGGTCATTTTCTTCTTTAATTTTTGTCTCATGGAGATTCAGTCCTGCCTGAAATACCTTGCAAGCTGGAGGCTTCTGCCTCAGGCTGCTCTCCCAGCTGACAGCACCGCGTGCTCGCGCCTACCCCTTGCTCCCATGGCTCATGAAATCTGGACAGTAGTAAGGAGCAGTTCAACTATAGGCTGAGCAAGTGCAGAATGGTGGTAGAATGTGCCTTTGGATGTTTAAAAGCTCGCTGGCGCTGTTTGCTAACTAGGCCAGACCTCAGCGCAACCAACATTCCCATTTTATTGCTGCTTGCTGTGTGCTCCATAATATCTGTGAGAGTAAGGGGAAGACATTTATGACAAGGTGGGAGGTTGAGGCAAATTGCCTGGCATCCGATTTTGAGCAGTCAGACACCAGGGTGATTAGAAGAGCACGTGCATCGGAGAGGCTTTCAAAATCAGTTTCATGACTGGCCAGGATATGATGTGACAGTTGTGTGTGTTTCTCCTGGATGCAAACCCGCCCCCTTTGCTGATTTTAATTCCCTGTAAGCCAACCACCCTCCCCGCTATGAAATAAAGTAACTATTGTTTTGAAACCATGCATTCTTTCTTTCTTTATTTTAAAAAAAATGAGATAATGGACAAGGTAGCCCGGGTGGGGGAGGAGGGAAGGACAAGGCCACATTGCTTATTGTAGCCACACTAAAAATCAAACTGCTTGAATAACAGCCTTCTGTTGCTTAGGCCATCCTCTGGAGTGGAGTGGCTGGGTGCCCTGAGCCTCCCCCTCCTGCGTTCTTGGGCATCTGGGTGAGGAGGCTATCGAATATGGGGCGGAAGGTAGGCAGTTACACAGTGGATGCAGCGGGGGTCTGTGCTCTTGTTGGCTTTCCTGCACTTCCAACAGATGCTTTATCATGTCCGTTTGCTCCCCCAACAGATGCCTCATGAAGTCCATTTGCTCCCCCATTAGCCTCAGCATCGCTTCATGCCTCTGCTCTTTGCGCTCACTTAATTCTTTCCTGGCCTCTGCCACTGAATGCCTTCATGCATTAAGCTGTGCCCTATCGTGTCGGAGGACTGCATGAGCTTGAAAACATGTCATCACGGGTGGTGTTTTTTTCACTTTCTAATCTGCGATAATCTCAGGGATAGAGATGATAGGGGGAGCGTAGAAACATTCTACGCTCTATGATTCTGGGGGGACTGCATGGTCACCTGTGCTGCTAAGTTCGCCACGCTGACCAAACAGGAAATGAAATTCAAAAGTTCCCGGGGCTTTTCCTGTGTACCTGACTAGTGCATCGGAGTTCAAAGTGCAGTCCAGAGCAGTCACAATGGAGCACTCTGGGATAGCTCCTGGAGGCCAATACCATCGATTTGCGTCCGCACTACCCCAAATTCGACCAAGCAAGGTCGATTTTAGCGCTACTACCCTCGTCGGGGAGGAATACAAAGTTGATTTTAAAAGCCCTTTAGGTCGACAGAACAGGGTTGGTTGTGTGGACGCAGTCATTTTTAAATAAACCTAATGCGGCTAAGTTTGACCTAACCCCATAGTGTAGACCAGGCCTTAGCCCCTCCTCTTGGGACATACTGCTTTGCTGCTGGTTTGTGCATCTTTGAGAGCAGTGAGGCCTGCCGCTGTCTCCCTGTCTGCTGACCTGTGTTTATTGCCAGCAGTCTCTGAGGTGGAGCAGTTCTCCTCCTGTTCACCATCTCCTTCTGTGGCAAGTTTCCCTTCTTAAGACTACACACACACACACACACACATACACACACACACCCTGCTGCTCCCGCCCCCCTTCCAGGCAGAACAAGCTTTACAGTTGCTTTACAGGTTGCTGTACAGGCCCAGAAGAACTCATTAGTCTCCTTGCCACCTGAGTAAGGGTGTGTCCCCTCACACCAGGGTATATATATATCCTTTCATATATTCTCTTGTTACTGGCAGCTGAGCTTTCTTAGTGAAAATGTAAGGAAATTTCAGTTGGTGATGGATTAATCTTGGTAGGGGAGTGGTGAAATGGGTAAGGTATGCTAGGAAATTAGTGTCTCCATTTTAAAGATTTCAGGAGCCCTCAAAGCTGCAACAAAACTCATTCTAATGCTTTCAAGGGAGAAAATATGGAGACAGAAAGGCCTGTTTTCAATCCTTTGCTGATATTTTTCTTTCGGTCATGCTAACCTTCCAATAGAAAAATGGTTCTGTTCCAGGGCATCAGCAAGGTAAGTGACAGCTAGCTTACTGTGCTATAGGCTTAGTGTCAGTTGGTAACTATAAAAGATACTTGTGGTTCTCATTTTACATCCACCAATATGAATTTTGTGTACATTACATTTGAAATTTGGAGACAGAGAAGGGAAATGTGTTGGAAATCTGTGCAAAGTTTTCTCCCTTTGTACTATTTTTAATGCAAATAAGGTGGAAAAACATCTTCAGTCCTGGCTTCTTATAATTCCTCCTGCCCTATGGGATGAAATCCTCTGAATAACACTGAGTTTCTGTAAATAAATAAGATGCTATCTTCTTGCATGACAGGGGGAGTTTTAAATGACCAGGACTGTATAATGTCCACTTCAAGGCTAAAAAGCTCCCATTATAATAAATTAGGGAGCAGATTCTCAGCTGGCATAAACTGTCATAGCTCCATTGATTTCAAGGATTTAAAAGCTGATGACAATCATGCTATGCCAACTCACCCCAGCTGAGAATCTGTTCCTAGATTTTGATCCTATACAGTGCCTTTCAGATTTCAAGTGTCCCTAGGTCCTTGATAAAAAGATGAAAGTTGGTGCTGCAGTGACTGTATAAGCAAAAGGAGTCATGGCCCTGGGATGAGCAATAACTCAGACAGAGCCAGGAACCTTTGACCTTGTTTTGAGAGAGGGAAAGTTGGCCAGGACCATGTTCGCCAGGACAACAAGAAATTTTTCCTGCTGCTTCTTTGAGTTGTTTAACTTCCATTTGGCTGGCTGGCTGGCTAGCACACACAGGCAGAAGGGTCTTCAGTTTAACATTTCATGTAAAGGATTGCACATTTCCTATGATAGTCTCCCCCTCCCAGGTACTGCAATGTCATGTCAGCACTAGTTATGATGCAAACCTGGGTCCTTAGGGAGTTTGAAGTCAGGCACTCAAAATCACTAACCACTCCTTAAAAGAATGGTCTGTGCTCATGCAATGTATTCTAGATAGTTTCAAACAAGAGTATGTCAATAAGCAATGTGCTAGGCAATGTCCTTCCACATCTGCATGCTGCATTTTCGTTATCTTAGGGCACAGACGTGCGAAAAGCATGTCCAGCTTAATGTGATTTTGGAAAAGTGAAAAATCCCACTGGAGCAATAGTTCAGTGGAGCTACTACTGCTGGTCCCTCAAGCACATAGATTATTCCACTTGTAGTTGATACACATGCGTTGAACTGAGATCAGAGCTGAGCTCATTGTGAAAAGGCACTTTTGCATGAATAGAAAAGAGCATATTTCACAAATGAACAAGCTAAGTGTGTAGCTGATTTGCATATCTAAATAATACCCAAATGAGATTTAATTGAATATTCAGTTCACACAGTCTAACCAACTCAGTTATAAATGCATTGATCCCATGAGCAATGGGAAGAATATATACAGATAGTTAATGAATGAAATGACAATAGCCTCCACCACTATGTTGCATAAAGAGCAGAGGACCCAGGTTTACATCATAACCACTGCGGATGCTACATTGCAGTATCTGAGATGCAGGGCGGGGACAGGATGACTATCACGTGAAATGTGCCATCATTCATGTGAAATGTTAAACTGGTGACCCTTCTGCCTTAAAAACACCTGTTTCAAAACTCCTCAAAGGCACCTTCCCTCTAAAAATCAGATTCTTGTAAAGGTTCTCAGGTTGGGCACCCAAAAACTGAGGCATCCAAAATTATAAGTCATGTCTGAAAATCTTGGTCACAGTGTAAATTCCATACGTGTACAGTAACTCCCCACTTAACGTCCTCTCGCTTAACATTGTTTCGATCTTACATCCCTGCTCAATTACAGAATGTGCTCCATTTAAAGTCGTGCAATGCTTCGCTATAACGTCGTTTGGCTGCCTGCTTTGTCCACAACTGGCAGCCCCCCCATCAGCTCCCCTAGGCCCCCCCCAGCGCCTCCCACCCACCGGCAGACCCTGCGGATCAGCGCCTTCCTCCTCTTCCCCCCGCCTTCTGCCCACAGCAATCAGCTGGCTTGCGGCGTTCAGGAGGGAGCGGGGAGGAGTGAGGACTCGGCACGCAGGCTCCTCCTCCCTCCCCTGCCTCTTGAACACAGTAAACCAGCTGATTGCTGGAGGCAGGAGAGGGAGGGGGGAAGCTGCACACCGAGTCCTCACTCCTCCCTCCTGCCCCCTGAATGCTGCGAGCCAGCTGATTGCAGTGGGTAAGAGGAGGAAGGATGAGCGAGGACGCAGCGTGCAGCCTCCCTCCTCCCTCCCCTGCCTCCTGCCTGTGGCAATCAGCTGGCTTGCAGTGTTAAGGAGGCAGGGCAGGGGAGGGAGGGGGAGTCTGTGTGCTGTGTCCTCACTCCTCCCCCCTCCCTCCTGAACACCACAAGCCAGCTGATTGCCATGGGCGGGGTGAGGATGTAGTGTGCTGAGTAAAAGGGGAGGAGGAGGGGAAGAAGAGGCAGATTAAGGGTGGGGGCTTGGGGGAAGGGGTGGAGTGGGCAGGCCAAGGGTTGAGCCCCCCCCCGGTGCTTGCAGAGTAGGGGAAGCTGCCACTGCTGCTGTGCAACATGCTTCTGCTAGCCTACAGCACCTTCTGCCTCCTTGCCTGCCTCATTGTCTCCAGTGCTAGTGGGCTGTGCCTGTGTGGGGTAAGACTGGTGCACCCCCCAACTATAGTACTGTACTGTATAATATGGCCAAAAAAATTTCTCTGGAACCTACCCCCCCACATTTACATTCATTCTTGTGGGGAAATTGGCTTCGCTTAACATCGTTTCGCTTAAAGTCGCATTTTTCAGGAACATAACTACAATGTTAAGTGAGGAGTTACTGTACTGGAATAAGAAAAGAAGTACTTGTGGCACCTTAGAGACTAACAAATTTATTTGAGCATAAGCTTTCGTGAGCTACAGCTCACTTCATCGGATGCATTCAGCGGAAAATACTTCCAGTGAAGTGAGCTGTAGCTCACGAAAGCTTATGCTCAAATAAATTGGTTAGTCTCTAAGATGCCACAAGTACTCCTTTTCTTTTTGCGAATACAGACTAACACGGCTGCTACTCTGAAACCTGTACTGGAATAAACAAACTTCGGGTGAAATCCTGGTTCCACAGAAGTCCATGGGAGTTTTTCCATTGACTTCAATGGGACTAGGATTTCACCATGAGGCTGTTCATGGGCCTAGACAATAGAGAATGGTCTGCTTACATGTCTTTCACGTATCACAGCAATCCAATTGCTACAGCCAGAATTCTGATATCAAATGTATTTATGTGTGCAGTATAGTTGTAGCCATGTTGGTCCCAGGATATCAGAGAGACAAGGTGGGTTAGGTAATACCTTTTATCAGACCAACTTCTGTTGGTGAGAAAGAAAAATGAGTGTGGCTCGAAAGCATGTCCCTCTCACCAACAGAAGTTGGTCCAATAAAAGATATTACTTTGCCAACCTTGTTGTGAGCAAATGTATTGGACATTCCCAGGCAGTTGGATTGGGAAGAGACTCATTTATGTGTAATTTATAGGTAGTGTATTAAAATTGGAACAGCTACAGTGTGTGGATACCATTCTTCACCTAGAAAGTAATCCAAGTACAACTAGTATTAATCCAGTAATATAAATGTATTGTAACTGATTCAGACTATCCTGTGTAGTATGAGCACACAGCTGAGTGGATGATTAGTATTCTCAATGTCATAATTTTGTGGTATTTTTCTAAAGAGAAAGACAAGACGTATTCTAATTTTATGATTGAGAGATAACAGAGAGACAGGCCCAAACTAGATCCTGAATCCTTTCAGCTGTATCATATTCTCGTCCAAGTGTGATAGCTAAGGAAGCAGCCAGGCTTTCACTGAAGACAATGGGAGATTTGCTGTTGATTTCAGAGAGAGCAGGATCAGTGATAGGACTGATTAAAACACTTCACTTTAAAATCACAGGGCATGACGCACAGATTCATAGCTTTTCAGAAACAGAACAGACTATGGTGATTATCTAGTCTGACCTCTTCACAGTACAGGCCATAACTCCTGGTTGATTGAGAGCATGTCCAGGACCTCAGAATCAAATACAAATTTCCTTCTTAACACAGTCACCCCAAGGATTCCCCAGACCAGATTTTGGGCATTGCTGCTTTATCCTTACGCATAAGGATGAAGGCAATTTGCTAAGACAAAAACTTTTACTTGTACTGGGCTGGATCCTGCATTCCTGATGCACCCAACACTACTGCTGAAACCAGTAGGAGGTTTGGATGTGCATATGAAGCAGGAAGGGAAATTAGATGAGTTTTTACAACCTGCTGTTTCCTGGCTGTTTTTTCAGAGCCATCCACAGGCAAAGAGGCTGAGAGTGACTGGAAGTATAGGGGTGAAGTTTATGTAAACTGGGGATATTTTTGCCTATAAAAATGGGAACAAAGAAATCCTTACAAAATATTATTTTGTACCCAGAGAGAAAAATCCCCTCAACTAGCACTACTGGGGGAAAGAGCAAGAGTCCAGATTTATTGATCTATTTGTAAAAAAGAATCTGAGCAAATGAGAACAGAGCAGAGAAAGAGGATGGTCAGAAAAGAAACCTAAAGAGGGATCCAGCCATGTAAAATAACAAAGTTTTACCATCAGTCATTGTCACATTAGATAATTGAATATTTGGTTAGGATCAAGGCTGTATGAAACAGTTTCACAACGTTTGGGGGGGGGAAATCACACTAAGGGATTCTACAGTAATTATACCAAACCCTGTAACATTGCTATAATCATGTACCTTATTGTATAGAATACAGCGGCACCCTCTTACAAGTCAGGAGTCTAATCCCTCCTTCCTGACACCAGTGAGCAATTTCCCATTCCTCCGAAGGAAGAATTGGCTGTAGATTTCTGATCCCTATGCAGATGTATCTCAATAAGATGTTTACTGTAGAGTTTTATACACTGGACTTTTTTTTTCATGAGGAATATATTATATATATACTTTTAAAAAATCTTGCATGAAAAGTTATTGAAGGTTCTGAAATAAGGGCCAAGGAGTGAACAGATTTCTTTGTCCACCAACCAAGCACATTAAATTGATTATATAATTTAACTTCTCTGTTCTGTTTGATAGCCTCCTATTAATATTGCCCCCTCCTACCTCATAGTCAATTGTAAGCTCCAGTAATGGAAGAACATATTTATGTTCTTTTGAATTTGTAATTTTCTGCCATATGAACTAATAGTAATTTGCAATTTCCTTCACCAAGGGGAGCCTATTACCCCAGGAAAAATGATCATCCATGCTTCAAATATGTAGTCTGTTTATTTTATTTATTTATGTGTTGGCCTTGCACGGTTGTCATATCCTAAGAACTGTGAATCCAGGGCTGGAAACTACTGATAGGTTTAATATAAGCTTGAAGCACCAGGCAACCTGTTCCCTTCCCCAAAACTCTTCCCATAGGGAAAGTGTTAGACAGCCAACTGAGAAATAGAGACTGTACTTATGTAACTCAACACAGACTGCTGAGGGGAGGGCTGGCAGCAGCTGTAAAAGCTGGCTACTGTGCTTTAAATATCAACAGCAAGTAAAGGACACTGGAATGAGAGGGTTAATCAAAATTATACCATAAGAGTAGAATGCCAGCCAATAAAAATAAAATATCCCCTCAGCCATGACAGGCTGGCTGCAGCTCTCCAGTCACACTTTGTGTTTCCCACAGAAACACCACCTTGGGTCAATTATACTCTGGGGAAAACACAACCTTGACTACACAACAAATGAATAAACCTTTATAGCTGAGACCTGCATCCCGTATAGTAATGAGTCTCTAACCCTTAATCAGCATGTAGCCAGGTCCTCCGCTCAGTTATTTGTGATAGCCATGCCATAACATGAGTGCTGTTAAATGTTCACACAATCCCTACTTCTCAAAGTATAAAACAGGTAATGCATCCATCTCAAACCCAGCGAAGGCAAATATATTTTCTTTTCTGCCACTTTTCCCCTGAAGGGCTAACAATGAACCCACAAAAGGTATCTGCCATCTCCGGTGGAAAGTCCCAAAGGATGTAAGAGGTATTGTTCAGTGGTTTCTCGGGTTTGCCAATTTCTACAGGCATTTTAACAAAAGACTCTCTTACTTAGTTGCTCTGATCACTGCACTCCTTCGAAAGAGAGTCCTCTTTGTCTGGTTGCCAGAGGCGGGTCTTGTATTTGATTAGCTAAAGAGATCTTTTATCTCAGCTCCTGCCAAGCCCTTTACCACAGAGGTAGATGCTTCAAACTTTGCCATAAGAGCTATGCTATCACAACACAGGGTCTATGTAACCAGTTCCATCCCTGTGCCTTCTATTCCCAAAAACTAACACCCTCTCAGAATAATTATGATATCAGGGTCAAGGACTTTCTTGCTATAAAGGAAGCTATTGAATAATGGAGACATCTTTTAGCAGCAGTTTGGTTCCCAGTCCAGGTCCTTACTGATCACAAGAATTTGGAATATCTCCGAACAGCTCATAACCTTAACCAGCAACAGACCTTTGCCAGATTTGACTTTGTCATCACCTACCACTCTGGATCATGAAATGGGAGGGTACATGCCCTGTCCCACAAGGACTAATATGTCATGTCAGAACAGTTCCATAAGCAATCATTTTACATCCATCAAATTTTATTCAAGGGACAACAGACGTTCTTCATCCCGTCCTTGCTTCCTCAAGAACTCAAAACTACTACTACCTGTCAGATCCCAGATGCTCCTAATGTTCTTCCCAGCTCAGGGTTTCATTTGAAGGATGGTCTGCTTTATCGTGGAAAGTGCCTTTACATCCCAGAGGGCTATCTCAGACTTGCAGTATTAAAGATGTCATGATATGCCAGTTGCCAGCCACTTCACCTGCTTCAAAAACCAAGATGTGGTGTTACAGAATCTGTGGCGGCCAGGATGGATTACTGATATTAAGTGGTACATTACTTCTTGTGATATGTGCTGTCGGAGCAATTGCCTACATGCCAAACCAGTCAGTCTTCTCCAGCCTGTGACTACCCCTCTCAGCCCTGATCCTTGATATCCTTGGATTTCATTATAGAGTTACCTCACTCCCAGGAAGAAAAGGAGTACTTGTGGCACCTTAGAGACTAACCAATTTATTTGAGCATGAGCTTTCGTGAGCTACAGCTCACTTCATCAGATGTTTACCGTGGTTTCCACGGTAAACATCTGATGAAGTGAGCTGTAGCTCACGAAAGCTCATGCTCAAATAAATTGGTTAGTCTCTAAGGTGCCACAAGTACTCCTTTTCTTTTTGCGAATACAGACTAACACGGCTGTTCCTCTGAAACCTCACTCCCAGGGTTGCACTATCCTCCTAATCACCATCTGTCTGAGATTGTGCATTTTATTTCTGTTCAATCCCTCCCAACTACACAGGAAATGGCCTGTCTTTCTCTAGTTCATATTTTTTGGCTTCATGGGCTGCTGAACAGAATAGTCTCAGAATAAGGTTCATAATTCACTTCTTTTTTTTGGTGCAAACGCTGGAAATGCTTAGGAATGGAAGTGCTTACCTCCTCAGCCTTATAATCTGCAGACCAACAGGCAGACAGAATGAGTGAACCAGCTCCTTGAACAGTACCTCCATTGCTTTCTCAGTTATCATCAAAATAACTGATGGGGCATCATCCTGTCATATGCAGAGTTAGCATACAACTCCGTTCATGCATCCACTTGACAGCCTAGTTTATACAAACTATGGTTTCCACCCTTGCCTTTATTCAGCCTCACCTACTGATTCCTGCTGCAGCAGATCCAGTTGCCCACCTTCACTGGGTCAACCAAGACTTTGCCAAACAACTGAAAACCAGCAAAGAGGCATACAAAGTCATGCCAACCAAAAACACTGAGCTATACTGTTATCCAGGGGTTTCAGAACCCAAAACAATGGTAACTTAACTTTCTCTTCAGGCAATGTCAGGAATAAATCAAAGGTGAACAGAGATCTTCCATCTGATAAATGACTAGTACAAACCAGAGTGCTTTTACCTAAAACTAGTTTTTATTAGGTCTCCAACACACACACGTATGCTGTAACAATAGTTTCAGAGCACCCCAAATATTATAGTTACCCAAAGTGTGAGATGGTTTCAAGGGATCAGCAACTAGGCTTCCAGGGGCACTCCTTCCATCCAGCTAATGGGGAGTTTAGGTGTCAGTTCCTTGCCCAAAGAAATGCTTCCCTGGACTGCTCCAAAGTGTATTCTTTTGCTTAATCCCTGTGGCTAATTTAAAGAAAGCACATAACTCATAGTGATCCCTTCTCATAAATATAAAGGGAAGGGTAAACCCCTTTAAAATCCCTTTTGGCCAAAGGAAAACTCCTCTCACCTGTAAAGGGTTAAGAAGCTAAAGGTAACCTCGTGGCACCTGACCAAAATTACCAATGAGGAGACAAGATACTTTCAAAAGCTGGGAGGAGGGAGAGAAACAAAGGGTCTCTGTCTGTCTATATGCTGCTTTTGTCGGGGATAGAACAGGAATGGAGTCTTAGAACTTTTAGTAAGTAATCTAGCTAGGTATGCGTTAGATTATGATTTCTTTAAATGGCTGAGAAAAGAATTGTGCTGAATAGAATAGCTATTTCTGTCTGTGTATCTTTTTTGTAACTTAAGGTTTTGCCTAGAGGGATTCTCTATGTTTTGAATCTAATTACCCTGTAAGGTATCTACCATCCTGATTTTACAGAGGGGATTTCTTTACTTCTATTTATTCCTATTTCTATTAAAAGTCTTCTTGTAAGAAAACTGAATGGGTTTGGGTCTGTGGTCACCTATGCAAATTGGTGAGGCTTTTTATCCAACATTTCCCAGGAAAGGGGGGGTGCAAGTGTTGGGAGGATTGTTCATTGTTCTTAAGATCCAGGGGTCTGGGTCTGTAGTCACCTAGGCAAATTGGTGAGGCTTTTTACCACACCTTGTCCAGGAAGTGGGGTGCAAGGTTTTGGGAAGTATTTTGGGGGGAAAGACGTTTCCAAACACCTCTTCCCCAGTAACCAGTATTTGTTTGGTGGTGGTAGCGGCCAATCCAAGGACAAAGGGTGGAATATTTTGTACCTTGGGGAAGTTTTTGACCTAAGCTGGTAAAGATAAGCTTAGGAGGTTTTCATGCAGGTCCCCACATCTGTACCCTAGCGTTCAGAGTGGGGGAGGAACCTTGACACCCCTATTCTACCAATTCTCCTAATTTCAACAAATTGCTCATTATCTCTTATCAAAGCATTTCTAGTCATAACAGCAATAAAACTTATGTGTGAGGGCACTTAAAACCAAGGTTACCTATCCCCACGCTCCCTCCCGTTCTCATGGGACATTACCTCTGTCCTTTCCACTCATTGTGATTAGCAAAACTGCAGTCATGCTGTTTGGCCTGGCCTCTCAGAGCCCTAATGCTTATTTCTAGCTAAGTAATATTTGGCTTTCAGCTAGCAGTAGCTGGACGCACAAAATGGCTGCCTGCAGTAATGTCAAGTTCTGGGGTTATAACACCAACCCTGTAGGAGATAAGGTTTGGTTGTTCTCCAAACACCTCAAACAAACCACTCATACAAAATGGGCCACCACTACCTAGACCCATTTAAGATTACCAAACAAATTAATCTTGTAGCATTTAGATTCCAGTTGCTGGAATCCTTGAAGGTCCACCCAGTTTTCCATCTAACCCTTCTGGAACTTACAAGGAGAATCCCTTTCCTGCCCACTGAGCTTCACCACACTTCGCATAGATATCCATGGCCAAGAGGAGTACATGGTCTAGGAAATCCTAGACTCCAAGTACGTTCGAGGCAGACTATTATCTGGTGGACTGGGAGGGCTATGGATTAGAAGAGTGATTGTCAGAGCCAGCAGAAAACATCCATGCTCCAGAACTCATAAGAATGGCCATACTGGGTCAGACCAAAGGTCCATCTAGCCCAGTATCCTGTCTTCCAACAGTGGCAAATGCCAGGTGCCCCGGAGAGAATGAACAGAACAGGTAATCATCAAGTGATCCGTCCCATCACCTATTCCCAGCTTCTTGCAAATAGAGGCTAGGGACATTATCCCTGTCCATCCTGGCTAATATCCATTGATGGACCTATCCTCCATGAACTTATCTAGTTCTTTTTTGAACCCTGTTATAGTCTTGGCCTTCACAACATCCTCTAGCAAGGAGTTCCACAGGTTGAGTGTACGTTGTGTGAAAAAATCCTTCCTTCGGTTTGTTTTAAATCTGCTGCCTATTAACTCATATGTGCCTTCCATCAGAAATATCCTCTGAAGCCAGATCCCCTGGTCCCTGGTAGGTACCCTTGGGGACTAGGGTGGTTTCTGTCAGAGACCTAGCTAGCAGCAGAGCCAGTTTCCTGGCAACCTAATAAGCACAATTGGCTGGCTCTGATAGAAGCTGCCTGACTGTGTCACCTGAGTGGTTGAAGGAGTCAGCAGGCTGATGCTTAAGCTCATTATCAGCAGCAATCCCGGGGCAGCTCAGCACATTCCTAGCCCACAGTTGTGTCTGGGCCTTGTCCCTGCCTCTGTTGTCTCTAGACTTGCTCCAGATCCCAGCTTCTTTCTGACTCTTGGCTCTGACTGTCTGACTGAGACTTTGGTTTCTGACACCCAGCTATGATCCTTGGCTTTGCTCCTGGATCTGTTCCATCTGGATTCAGCTCTAACTGGTAGGCTAGACTCATGCACCTACTAATGGGCCAGACTGCCCACAAGGAATGGCACTTCCATTCCTTGCTATGGTCAAGGTACTATGTAACATCTCACAAACTTGGCTTTTATTCTTACCAACTGATTGGGGGGAGAGGGTGGGGGGGGGAATCTTTTGCTTTCTCACCTTTAGAGGTAAAGAGAAAACAAATTTTACAACATTCTAGAAACTGAAACCCCAGAGCACTAGAAGGTTCTTGATCATGGCAAAAGTTCTCCGGTCTGTAGTCCAAAGATCATTTTATTGAATCCCCTGTTTTCATTTAAAAAAATGTTTAACTCTTCATGAGAGTATTTTCAGAGGCTATCCACATAAGTTTTCTCTCCCTTTTTTGGGGACTAGTGGATCATGCAGCATTATCAGTGAAGTATCCATTGGTGAAATCAGAATTCAGCCAAACGCCTGCACTTTTTAAATGGATGGCTGAATACAGTGATCATTTGTCAATTTCCTCTACTGAATTGTTAGTGAGACAGACTTGTGCATGTTATTGGAGACAGAAAATGAATAGTTTGAGTTGCTGTAGATACAATTATGGTAAGGGATAAATGTTTGCAAGTTACTCTGTTTCTTGAATTTTTTTTTTCTCAAGACAGTGCAGTCGGCCAGGGTCAGATCTGAACTAAAGCTTTAAACGTGAATTTCATTATTTGGTTGGAGAGTGATGCATCAGTAAAAAATTCAACAAGTATTTAGCATTGTTACCTCCATAAAACTCCACTCATAGAAATATAGAAATGTAGGGCTAGAAGGGGTCATATAGTCTAGCCTCCTGTGCTGCTGCAGGACCAAGTATAGCTAGGTCCTGCCACAGTATCCTAATATACTTAATATCATCTAAACTTCTAGGGCCAAATTCTATTTTTGTTTGCAGGTATGTTGTCATTGTAACTGTGCTAGCGATTAATTTGTGACTACTTAGAAATGGAGATTTACAAGAAGCACATTAATAGGGCCTGGTTCTGATTTCATTTAGATGGGATTTATGCTGGGAAATGCCATTGATGGCAATGGATTTATTCCTGATTTACATTGTTGAAATGAGGTCTGAATCTGGCCCACGGTGTTTTAGAGCTAGTCAAATAAATCATTGTGAATATCTCATCTAACATATTTAGCTGTGTTTGCAAATTATTCATGAACTGATCCTGAGGGCTAATGATGTGTGTGTTATTTGTAGCTATTCACCCAATAGATTATTATGCAAACCAATTTCAGTCTATGGGTTATTTGCAAACTGTTCACTTCTGCTATTCATTATTCCTGCTGTCTGACCAGTTGCCTAAGTGATATAGGACTGTTGCTACTCCCTGACTGACTGGCTGAAACTTTAAGAAATAGGATAACATTTTCAAAAGCACCTCCGAGAATTAAGTCCCACTGAAAGTCAATAAGACTTGGGCACCTAAGTCACATAGGCCCTTCTGAAAGTTTTAGCAATAGCAAATAACTTTCTGCCAGCACAGAGTTTTGGACAAATAATTGGAGATTAAAAATTATGAAACTTATTGGATCCACTAACCTTTTGATGAGTAAACTGCATTCTTCCAAATACCCATAAACCATTAATAATATGACACCCTTCTGAATAAACAGTGGAGTCATGCCATTTTTATTCACAAAAAATATTCACAGATCAGTTATGGTATCATGCAACCATTTCTAGTAGTTACTTGTACAGGTGTGGACTATCATGCTGAAAAGAACAATACTTAGATTTTTGCAGACTTGCTTAAATCAGTTTTCATAGGAGTATTAGCGTCCAGAGCATGTGGGAAAAAAACTCCTAAGAACTAAATTAAAATTAACAAAAACCTTTGTTATAGGATGTGGGATTATGATGATCCCAATTTAAATTAAAATTTCAGAATCCCTTTTCCTGCCAGTACCAATGGTTTTAATTTATTTCTTGGAAGGGATTATGTCAGATATCAGGTAAGATTAGAATAGACACATTTCTTCTCACAGGTATAGCATGATAATAACATGGGTAAAAGTGATCCTCATTACAAGATCTTTTCCCACAGTAGAGCCAGTTCTTTCCCCCCACCTCTGCATGACATGAAAGGCTGAGTTACATCAATGGTAATCAATTATTATTGCCTATCATAAGGATTTTTTGTGGGTATAAAATTAACTTGTATCACTGCTGCTTATGTTATTAATACTCCACTGAAAATGCATCTTACTGGGGCTCTTCCAACCCTCCTGTCACAACTGATTTGATTTTGGGGGGAAACGTTAAAGTCCTTCATTATCACAACTGACAGTAGGATAGCAGTCTTACATTAACAACCTATCTTACCTAAATTAATATCGAACAGTAAGCCACAAAGTCAAGCTCTCAGTTAAATGTCTTCCTTTTCTGACAACACAGTCCCTCCTATAGTAAAATCTGGATTTAACATCCAAAATGCAACTTCATATATTTAACACCCATGCAATTACAAATTTATCTGCTGTGTATCCATTACAAACATCTGTTTTCAAAGATTAGTTCAACTAGTCATGAAACCTTGCCCCTTTCCAATACCGGGCAGACAAGATCCCAGAACCAGAGAGCAATGTAAACAAGTTTAATTTAATCTGTGTTGGGTTGTTTGCTTTTAAATTACAGGTGTGAAAATAAAGTCAAGATGCTGTAGTGTTTGATGACTTTGCACTCTTCTCATAAATCAAAAGTGGCATTAATATAATAATTATATTTTCCAAGCCACTGGTCCATAAAGAGGATTACTGCCCTTGGGTGTTTAATACAAATATAGAGAATTATTTACTTCTGATAGGTTGTAATTTCATCAGGGGGTTTTGGTGACATTTTAACAATAAGACCTGGGGACTGGATGTCTCAGGGTCTTGATTCTAGGGCAATGGAGCCTTTCATTCCTAGATCACAAGATGTAAGCATTAATGCACAGAACTTATTACTATCTGACAGCTGATGTGCAATGCTCTTAGTCTAGTTCCTGTTGGGCAAACATTCACATGAAAACAAACCATTAAAACACACTACCACAATTTTAAAGGACTAAGGATTGGAGTAGACATGAAGACTGATCTACTATTTCATGCCTAGCAGAGGTCCCTCTTCAGTTGGGCAGTGTGGGAAAGCTTGCGTTGTACAAAAATTGGACAAAAATTTCATTTCAAGTCAAACAGAACATTATTTTTGACCCAGAATGAACCCTTTCATTTTGTTTGACCAGGCACTTTTTAATATAAAAGCCAAGGAAACGAAGGAGCAGCCGCTGCCTCCCTTAAAACCTAGTGGTTAGAGCACTTACTTGGGATGTGGGATGCACAATTTCAATTTCCCCTTCTGGTTGAGGTGGTGTCTGCCTTTGCAGTTGGGTCTCCCACATGGGATATTCTGGTGTGGGGCTCTCTCAATCACTCTTATTGAAGCTCTTCCACTGTGGACAACTAACTAAACGGTCATTGGAACGCTGATATGAACTTAACCCTTTATGTTGCTTTACATTAATATAGTGCGTGTGGTGCAGCACAAAAACATGGCTATTAATTTGGACCCAGTCCTGCTCCCATTGAAGTCAATGGCAAAACTCCCATCAACTTCACTAGACACGCCAATGCAATTAAATAAAGGACCATTGTTTCTATTTCTGTTTGTGTTAGATGGTAATATACATCTTTGTTTCTTATTTATTTGTGTGGCACCTTGTTCCTATTTTCTTAATATTCTGATCTTGTGATAATTTGATGACAAGTGCATTACAAAACCAAGATGTGACTGGATGGACTATGTCCAGAGGCTCCTTGCTGGAGCACCAAGGTCCTGCCACACCCATCTCAGGAAAGGAGCAGTGGAGCTAAGTCCTCCAGGCATCCTAGAGAGACTATGCAGGAAAGCAGCCAGTCATGGGGAGGCTGCCAGGAGCTTGCCAAGCAGAGGGTTGTAGGCTAGTATAAAAGGAGCTGAAGTGCAGACCAGAGTCAGTTTCTTGCTGGAGTCAGGAACTGCAGATGGTGCTTCTGGATGGTCAAAGGGAGCTGCAGCACCATGGACAGCTCAGTGCGGGCAGGGACCAGGGGAGTGAGGCAAAGCTCTGGCTGGCTGCTGAGCCTGTATGTAGAACAGCTCTGATGTAAGGGTGAAGGCTTGGGACACAGAGAAGTGGCCCAGGGAACTGAAAGCAGTTTCATTAACGGGACCTGAAGCAGTGGGCGGGCCTGGGTCCCCCTGTAGGCAACCGGAGAAGTGGCCAACAATTGTACAGTGGGACAGGGCGGATCGGCCCCGCACTGGTACAGAGGGGGTTAATCTTTCCCTCCTAACAGAGGAAACCCCACCCCTGAGGCTCTGCTGGGCATGCTCCACCAGGAAGTCAGGTATAAAAACCTGAAGAGTTGCTCAGTCAGGACAGACTTCCAAGGAGGAAGGACACTCACCAGGGGCTCCAGCCCAGGAGCTGTTACAGCCCTTACCTATGAGATCTGAAGAGCCAGAATTAGATGCACTCTGGCCATTGGGCTGCACTGCTGTAGGGGCACATTGAATGGACTCTGGCTGCTAGGCTGCACTACCCAATTAGGGAAATGGGAATTAGGCAGGCTCTGGCCATTGGGCTGCACTTCCCTAGGAGCACATTGAATGGACTCTGGCCGTTAGGCCTCATTACCCTACTAGGGGAGGGGGAATTAGGTGGACTCTGGCCATTGGGCAGCACTTCCCTAGGGGCACATTGAATGGACTCTGGCCACTAGGCCTGCATTACCCCACTCGGGAAGAGGCAGTAGACAAACCCTGGCCATTGGGCCACACTGTGACTACCCGAGGGGGGGGGGGAGTTAGAAAATGGAAGTAGGTGTAGAGAGGCAGAGTTACCTCCTGCCCCCCTGACTTAAGGCATCAATAAGGTACAAAGCCCACCACAGACAGCAGTAGCTGCTCAGAAGGGGATCTGAACTACGAAGTGGCCCAGCTGAGACCAGAAAGACCCTAAGAGGACGAAACCATTGCCTCCAGGGAGGAAGCCCTTGGCGTACAGCCTGATACCAGGGCTGGGACAGTTTAAAGACTGCAGACACAACTGACCAGAAGGGGGCACTCATGAGAGGTGAGTGCCATGCCATTACACAAGATCATATATAAAACAGATTTCAGTGTGTTTGGCTTGATGTGAATCACTTTGGTTCTGACAGACACAAAGAGAGGATTTTACATATATATACAGAGATGGCTTATTTCAGTGCAGTGGGTTTCCCTCTCAGTTCAAAAATGATTCTAAAACAAACAAGCCCTGGTGAATGGAACCCTTTAATGCTGTTCTTATGTTTGTCAGCAGCTTGTTTTTAATAAGCGTAATTAATCAATCAAAGATGGAATGTTTGATCAAATCACATTTTTGCTCTTTAAAAAGAGTTTGAAAAAGACACCATGCTACATTCAGGTTCAGCCTCATCCCCCAGCTTGCACCCCCCACCACATTTTAATGTTTGTTTTTGTAACTCTCTGTTTAGACCATGACATTTCATTGTTTTTGTCTGGTTGCCTCCTATGCTTGGTTTTATTTTTCCATGGTATTTTACTATCTTGCACAGAGGCCAAATTCCGTATACTGGCCCAAACATGTATGAAGTTCAGAATTTGCCTCAGCTCTTGTATCAAAATCTAGAGGGAATGAATTGTGCAGAAGGAATAAGTGTAGTAAAGTGCTCACAATGGGGTAAACTAAATTACCCAGATTATTATGGTGTGGAGCCATACTTTCTGTTTTGTAGAAGAGGGTTCCCCTCCCCACCCACCTCCCCTCACCCCCACACTGTTTTGCCCTTGAATAAAGCTGCAAGTTGCCTGCTTGCAGTACTCTGGGTAGAAAAGGTTTTGTTGTTGTTGTTGCACTGACTGGACCCTCTACAAAAATAAAATAGAGAGACTATTTCCCCCCATAAAGAATAAAAAGCCTTGGAAGTGTGTATGTACTCACACTTGATATATCATAATTCTCATGAGGTATAGGGCCAGAACCTCCGCTGGTGTTAGTTGGCAATGATCCATTGAAATTATTAGACTATGCCAATTTATACCAGGATAAGGTATGAGGATCTGGCACTAAGAGCTCAAGAGTTAGTATGGCTTGTTTGGTTGTGGTGATGGTGTATTTCAAATTGTGCTGCTGAGGTTTTCATCAAGAAGAATTACTGACCTTGGGCTTGTTCTGAGAAGTTGCTCAAATTCCTCTGTGAACATACTGTAGTCCCACCTCTGGCTCTAATGGGAAAAAATGGCATGTACATGACACAGCTTTTGTTGTCGCTCTTTTGTTTCCATTTGATGAAAGATTAATTCACAGAAAATCCGAAGTAGTCCATTTTGCCTTAGGCAGAACTGGCTTTTCTTACTTGCATTGTTCCTGGAGGAAAATCTATTAACACTTAAATAACGTGGGCAGATGGAAGGCAGGTGTTAATGGAAAGGCATCAGCCTAAAGTGACTTTTTTGAAAGCCATCTGCAAGAAGTTATGTGCAACTAAGGCTATATCTACACTACAGCCTATGTCAGCATAATTTATGCCGCTCAGGGGGATGAAACCCCTGCCCTCCTGAACAACATAAGTTACACTGACATAAGCACTTGTGCGCACAGCACTATGTTGGCGCAAAAAGCTCTTCCTGCTGACATAGCTTCTGCCACCTGATGAGATAGTTTTATTATGCCAATGGAAGAGCTGTCTCCCATCGGCATAGAGCATCTTCACCAGATGCGCTGCAGTAGCTTAACTATATCAGTAGAGCCGTGCCGCTGTAGCACGGTATGTATAGACATAGCCTAAGATAAGAATTTTAAATTATCACTAGAACCAGAGAATACTACTACTACAAAAAAAAGACCATTGTATATTTGCTTGGGTTAATGAAATAAGTACTCTGAAGGCAACATCCTTTTTAAATTTCCTAGACTCCCCTCTACCAAGGTTCTTGGTTTATTTTCCAGGTGTTGGTTTTTTTAAGTGAGTATTTCTCTTGAACTGTAAGAGAGGGACCAATGAATGGCTGCTGTGGCTGATTAAACACCAAAGTGTTTAATCATTCACCAAAGGCCTTTTGGTTTCTTGTACACAACAAAGTAATGAAGAATATAGTTGTGCTGGTACAACACCCTATTCCAGGGGGGAAACAGAAGGAAAGTGAAGAGAGAAAGAGTCCAGTTTGCTCCCATTGAAGTCAAGGTGATCTTTGACATTGTCTTATTGGGAACAGGAGCGGGCAACTATTATAGTTAATGCTGTTAACTGGAGAATCATCAATGAGGTGGGATTTGCCAGGCATTCTGCTAGGGAAGGTACTTGCCCAGTGCCATTCAATAACTTTATCTACAGTAAGAAGACAATATAAATCATTGCTGATAAAGTCTGCAGCTGACACTAAGATTGGTGGGGCAGTAAATAAGAATGGGAACAGCTCACTGATATACAGTGTTCTGGATTGTTTAGCAATCTGGGAACAATAACAGAAAATGGGTTTAAATATTTTCAAATGCAGGGTCATACAGCTAATAAAAAGAAAGATATTCCTCTGGAGAATGGGGACTCTCTGAAAAGTACTTAGAAGTCATGGTGGATTACCAGCTGAGCATGAGCTCCCAGTCTGATGCTGCATCAACATACAAATGGGAATATCAAGTAAGAGTAATAGATGTTATCACTGTATACTGCATTGTTGAACCCACTGCTGGGAGACTGTGTCCATTTCTGGTGTCTCCATTTAAAAAAGGTTGTTGAAAAACTGGACAGGGTCCAGAGAAGAGCTATAGGAATTATTTGAAGTGTAGAAAATATGCCTTCTGAGAGACTGAAAGAATGCAAATGGTTTAGCTTTTTGAGGAGAAGATTAAAAGATTACTTGATCCATCTATAAAGACTTATGCAGTGAAAAGATGTTAAGAGTTCTGTTATCAGTCTTGTAGACAAATACACAAGATACAGTAACTAAAAGTTGGAGGTAGAAAAATTGAAACTGGAAATAAGCTGCAATTTTTTCAGTGGTGAGCGTAATGAACAATTGGAACAGATTACCATAGGATGCAGTAGATTCTCCATCACTTGGATTCTTTAAATCAATATTAGATATCTTCCTAAAATATATGATATAGTTCACTACACGTTATTGGGCTTGGTGCAGGACTTTGTGAGTGAAATAAAAACAGACTAGATTACCTTAAAAAAAATCTGTGAATCTATATAACAAGCCTTATGAATCTCTTCTCTAGGTATTACAAATACATAATTAGTAATGGATATTTCTTTTCCCATTGAAATTACTGGAAAAGCTCACGTTGACTTCAATAAGAGCAAATTTGGGCCCAGTATTTCTGTTCACTTCCTTCCATTACACCTCTGGAAAAAGGTGCTTTATCTACAACTGAATTCTGCACTACTCAAAAAGGTCAGAGTTAAGTACCACCTAAATGTTTAGACCTAAATGCTTAGCTGAACTACCTGAGTCTGCAAAATTGGAATGGAAACCAAGGTTTCTGGTAATTTTTACTTCCAGCTGGGCCAAAAATGCCAAGAGAACAGCCCCTCTGAGATTATCCCAGAGTTAGCTGAACTGGGACATGCAGATGTGCATGTTAAAATGAAATGGGGGTCAAATAGTGTCAGACATTGACTTGTGCTGGGATTTGTATGGAGCTGCACAATCCCAGGGGAATGTAGGGAAAGAACTTTCCTGTGCACAGTGTGACTACTCAGCTTGCTGCTTCTTGATGAAACCCCATTGACCTTGTGGGGCAATGTGAATTTCTGGGAACTGCACAGAGGGAACAGTTTGAACGTTGGGACTGGCTCTTCCCTGGTGGATGCAAGTAGAGAAAGGGCCAGTTAAAAATATGGTCCATATGAGGTTTTAAAAAATAGCATGTTTTACTCAAAATATAGTTAAATTATTATTTAACTAAATCCATTCACCAGTCTCTAAATCATGCTAGTAATATAGTACTTCAGGTTCTGAGGGAATATATGAGGACAAAGAGGAACTTGGCTCTGGGTTGCAGGTCAGTTGGACAATCATAACTGCAATGTCATGGCAAAGTATCTGCCCTCTTTTTATGAGAAACATGGGCATAATCCTGATCTCTTACTGAGATTCCTGAAGCAATCAAGGGTTTCACAGAAATGTAGGTGATTGCCTTCAGTGTACCTCCTTTGATCTCTGAATTTTCAGGTAAGTGGTGATGATCAGGGGTGTGTGTCTGGAACATGATTTTGGGAGGCTAAATAGGTAGCAGAGTCTTAATGTGAAGTGTATCATGCCTGGTCCCCAAAAGACGCACAGATAGTGAGTGATGAACCAGAGAATACTAAGGATAATGGGGAAGTGAGGTGCATGGATCAGACAAACTGTAGGACCTTCCTGTGACCCTGGTGGGTGTTAATTATCAGGGGTGCCATCTGATGAGTACTGGGCTGGAGGAGGAGAGGGATTTGTCAATAACCTCCACCAAATCAGGGATGCTCTTGCACTGAGTTGGACTGTTGTGAACCTGGCCAAAGTCTAAATCCATGAAATTGTCGGAGGCCCCCAAGTCCATGAGTGCCCTCGTCTTGACCTCTGATATGGATGTTGTACCTGGAGTAGCAGGGTGCTGGCACAGTGTCCATCCATAGCCGGGATGCCAGTACACTGGGTATGTCTTCACTACCCACCGGATCGGTGGGCAGCGATCGATCCAGCAGGGATCAATTTATCATGTCTAGTCTAGTGCTCTCCCGTCGACTCCTGTACTCCAGCGCCACGAGAGGTGCAGGCAGAGTTGACGGGGTAGCGGCAGCAGTCGACTCACCATGGTGAAGACATCACGGTAAGTCGATCTAAGTACGTCGACTTCAGCTACGTTATTTACGTAGCTGAAGTTGCGTAACTTAGATTGATTCTCCCCCCCGCCCCCCGCAGTGTAGACCAGGGCAAAGAGGGGTCAAGATCCTGGATCCTGGATTGAGAGGTAGGGGCGAACACAGGCTGAGCCCAGACCCCCTCATTGGGGCTGAGGCTTGGCGTCTTTCTGCTTGAGAAATGTCTTGGTTCTTAGAGGGATATCCCCACAATAGAGGCATAGGTCCGAACCATGAGGCCAGCCCTTCTCTGCATCAGAGAAGCAAGGCCAAACCCACCTGCTCTGCTCAGGCTCCTGTGTTGAAGATGTGAAAAGGGACCAGGGACTTGACTCTCTCCTGGTGGCATGCAGATAGGTGGTCATCAATTCTGATACACTGCTTGACCAAGGCATCTAGGTTGGGTGGCAGATCCACCCATGCCATGCCCATGCCAGTTCATCCAGAATTTCCTCGCATAGGCCATGTCAGAAATGGTAGCGCTGCACTGCCTCATTCCATTTAGTGTCTGCTGCCAGACATCAGAACTCTGGGGCAAGATTGGCAACCTGTTGCCCTGACGCAGCCCCAAAAGCATGCTTTTGGCAGACCATGTGCAATTCAGATTGTCAAACACAATTGTCTTGGCTCTGATCAACTCTTCGAGCTTCCGCAGGAGGGAGCTAGAAGTCTCCAGGAGGGGAGAACTGCAGGCCAGGGCCTCCCCACTTGACAGACTAAGAATAAGTCCTACTCGTGTCTCGTCAGTGGTGAATGACTGGGGCCAAACCATGGACAGGAGCCAGCATAGCTCATGATGGTCCCAGTCAAGCTATCTACACTGGAATCGCTGACTCCCTAGAAGATGGCAGGTAAGGGTGGAATGGCTTGAGCCTGTTTGCAGGGCCGCCCAGAGGTGGGGGGGAAAGTGGGGCAATTTCCCCCAGGCCCTGGGGCCTCACAGGGACCCCCACGAGAATATAGTATTCTATAGTATTGCAACTTTTTTTTATGGAAGGGCCAGTGACGTAGCCAGGTGGAACGAACAGGGGAAGTGATCACAAAAAAGGCGCCACCCGCTGTGGCGCTTTTACTCACCCGACAGCGCTTTTGCTGATGGGGCGGCGCTCCGGGTTTTCGGCAGTGGGTCCTTCACTTGCTCCGGGTCTTCAGCGGCACTTTGGCGGCGGGTCCTTCAGTGCCGCCAAATACACCCGGAGTGAGTGAAGGACATGCCACTGAAATGCCGTCAAAGACCCGGAGCGCCGCTGGGTGAGTAAAAATTAAAACGGCGCTTAATTAATTAAAGGGCCCCCGAAATTTCTTTGCCCCAGGCCCCCTGAATCCTTTGGGAGGCACTGCCTGTTTGTAACTGCAAGGCCATAATCTGGGCCTTTCAGGTATACAGGATTCCCACAGTGTCCAGCTGGGGCATGTCTATCTCCGCAGAATCCATCTGAAGGGCAATCTGGTTCCTTTCACACTCTCGTTCAATCTTTTGGGGCTGCTCAAATTGTAAGCTACCAAGTTATGGGTGGTCTGGCCTACTGATGGAAGCAAAAATCTGCGATTCGAAGTTGAATCCAGATGGGGCAGGTCCAGGAACAAAGCCCATAGCCAGGAGTCAGAAACCAAAGCCTAAGCCAAAGGGTTAACCAGAATCACAGTCAGAAGGCATAGTGGAAGGTTGGAGCCCAGAGTCAGCAAAGAGGTGGGGACTGGAGGAGGAGCAGGTACGGTATTGGGCTGGGGCTGTAGCAAGGCTAGAAATAACTGAGGCAGGGGGACAGGAACAAATGCAGCTGCAAGCTAGGAATGCTTTCAGCAGCCACTAGATTGCTGCTGCTACTGAGCTATAATATCAGCCTGCTGACTCCCGCAGTCAATCAGACAGCTTCCATCAGGACTTGCTAAGCTCATTAGGTTGCCTGGAGACTGGCTCTGCTGCAGACTAGGCCCCTGACAATTCCCCACATTGTCCCCATCTATGTAGTGCACCCCTGCCCTGGAGGGGACACATTTGCAATGGTGGCAAGACAGGAGAGGAAAGTTCAAGCTCCTTGCCCATTCAAATCTTGGCCTCTCTCCTGAGACTCAGGAGATGGTTCTGTGATGTGGGTCTCGGCTTGGGTTCCTAATTGACAAGGAACATCGCCTCATTTCATATAGGCCATTGAGTAGCCTTCAGCAAGTAACAACTTTCAGTCCCTGCAGATCTCTACTGGATTCTAACCAGTGACACAAAGGTGAAAGGCTCCGTATCTCAGAACTAGTCCATCCACCTAGCCAGGTAGTTCCTTGAATTCCATATTTGCTTTCAAAATGACATCAAGTTTCAGAAACACATTGTCTCTCTCTTAGTCCTTCCTACTCTCCTGACAGTTCATCTGTCGCAGGGAATGTGGAATATTGTCAACCCAGTGTACCCCTACCCATGCATGCACACAGACACACTTCAGCACTGGATGTGACCGCAGGTGTGAGGTGGAAAGAGTCATTAACTCTGCTGTGAATTTCCCCAGTAGCAGAATCCAGCGGTCATCTGGGGTTCACATCTGGTTTGCTGTCACGTGTGGGATTAGCCTTTTCTTTCCTACTCTGTATTACCTGCATAATGGCCATAACTCTGAGAAGGGGTTAAATGGTGACTTCAGCATGGCACAGCACAAGATGTTCATAAAGTTTGGATTAAACTATTTATTATAATTATAGATATTATAATCCAATAGTGTTGTTCGTGAAGCACCTAGCTCAGGATTATTAAAAAGACAAGGACCCTGTCCCAAGAAGTTCATAATCTACAATTCTAAGAGCTGACTGTTGCTAATTTGAGAACTAGGAAGGGATTGTAACTGGAAGAAGCTGTACTGAAAAGCTAACAAACACCACTTGGACCACTTAAGGCCCACAGATATTGTTGAGTAGAAATGAGAAATTCACCTATGTGGTGTGTGTGTGTTCTTTGTTCAGAGATAGAGAGCTAGCATAACTTTTTCAATGATAAAAGGGCTGGGGGTTTTTTTTAGAAGATTAAGGATCACTACCATGTTCCTGAAATGATAACCCTTAGTCTCCAGCAAAAAATTTCATCTCAAGGTGGGGCTATCATCAGAAAAGTGACTCAATAAAAAACTTGGTCTTTGTGTTTGACAGTCATTCTCCCTCTGTGGTTTCCATCTTCCATCTCAGTCCACATATCAATAGAACATGTCTCTAAGTGACACCAGTGAAAGCTCAATATGAAATCTGAAAAGGAAACAGTGTTTTTCTGGTTTGTACATCACAAAACCCAGAGATTAGCTTAACTGGCAATTTTGGCGGTGATGTATGATGCCAAGTAAAATGTAGATACATTGGTTCTTCTGCAAGAGTTAGGGATGGGCAAACTTTGTGTCTGAGAGCTGTGTGTGAGAGCATTTTGGTGGACAGGATTAGAAGTAAAAATAACCTTGACAAATTGGAGAATTGGTCTGAATACAAGAAGACAAAATTCAGTAAAAACAAGTGCAAAGGCACTTAGGAAGGAAAAAAACAAATGCACACCTACAAACTGGGGAATAACTGGGTAGGTAGTAGTACAACTGAAAAGGAACTGAGGCTTACAGTGGATCACAAGTTGTATATGAGTCAACAATGTGATGCAGCTGTGAAAAAAGCTAATATCATTTATGGGTGTATTAATAGTAGTGTTGTAAGTCACGGAGGTAATTGTCCCATTCTACTCAGTACTGGTGAGGCCTCAACTAGAGTACAGTGCCTGGTGTTGGGCGCCACATTTTAGGAAAGATATTAATTTGGAGAGTGTCCAGAGGAAAGCAACCATAATAAAAGGTTTAGAAAACCTGACCTATGAAAAAAGATTTTAAAAACTGGGCATGTTAGTCTTGAGGGGGGAAAAGATGGAGGAGGGGACCTGATAAGTCTTCAAGAATGTTAAGGGCTATTATAAAGATGACGGTGGTCAATAATTCTCCAGGTCCACTCTTCAGTAAGACAAGAAATAATAAGTTTATTCTTCAGCAAGGAGATCTAGGTTAAATATTAGGAAAAACGTTGTAGCTAAAAGGATAGTTAAGCACTGGAATAGGCTTCAAAAGGGGGTCGTGGAATCCTGTCACTGAAGGATTTTTAAAAATAGGTTGGACAAACACCTGCCAGGGATGATCTAGGTTTACTTGGTCCTATCTCAATGCAGGGGGCTGGTCTTGATGACTTCTCAATGTCCCTTCCAGCCTGTCAAGGTTCCTTCCCCACTCAGAACTCTAGGGTACAGATGAGGGGACCTACATGAAAAACCCCCTAAGCTTATTTTTACCAGGTTCAGTTAAAACTTCCCCAAGGTACAAACTATTTTACCTTTTGCCCCTGGATTTTATTGCTGCCACCACCAAGCGTCTAACGAATATAACCGGGAAAGAGCCCGCTTGGAAACATCTTTCCCCCAAAAAATCCCCCCAAGCCCTACACCCCCTTTCCTGAGGAAGGCTTGATAAAAATCCTCACCAATTTGCAATTTGCAAATCCTTGGATCTTAAGAACAAGGAAAAAGCAATCAGGTTCTTAAAAGAAGAATTTTAATTGAAGAAAAAGTAAAAGAATCACCTCTGTAAAATCAGGATGGTAAATACCTTACAGGGTAATCAGATTCAAAACATAGAGAATCCCTCTAGGCAAAACCTTAAGTTACAAAAAGACACAAAAACAGGAATATACATTCCATTCAGCACAACTTATTTTATCAGCCATTTAAACAAAACAGAATCTAACGCATATCTAACTAGATTGCTTATTAACCCTTTACAGGAGTTCTGACCTGCATTCCTGCTCTGGTCTTGGCAAAAGAAGAAACACGCAGACAGAGGGAACCCTTTGTCCGTCCAAACCCCCCCCCCCAGCAGCTTTGAAAGTATCTTGTCTCCTCATTGGTCATTTTGGTCAGGTGCCAACGAGGTTATCTTTAGCTTCTTAACCCTTTACAGGTGAAAAGGTTTTTCCTCTGGACAGGAGGGATTTAAAGGTGGTTAGCCTTCCCTTTATATTTATGACACAGCCCCACAATTTTGATTCAGACCTCCAGACAGAAACACTGGCCCCTATCCCTGTGTTTTATTGCCTTTCCAGGGAGCTTATTCCATGGACACTAAAACACAAAGTATGTGTCATCAATCCTCTATCCACGAGCGCATCCACCGGGTGAACAGTTGACCTGAGCTGATCACAAATTGTAGAGCTTGTTCCCACGCTCTACCCCCTGGGCTCTGAGATTTTGAAAGAAGCAGGTGGCCTCTGAGTGTGCATCTTATATCTGCATTTGAGTGCCCCACCCTGCTCTTGAACATCTGAACTGGGGAACAGCTTGAAGGATGTGCTGCTCCCTGATGTAGAATTGGCTCATCTCTCCCCTTCTGGACAGAGACCCGCAGAAGAAAAGGGCAAACAAATATTCATGATCCAAATAGCACAACAATTTGCAACATGTTGGGCAAATTAATTATTCAGTTCACCTAGGAAGTACTACTTCCATGCTGGCAAACATAGCAATTCAGACTCCAGATACATAGGGAACTCCAGTAGCATCTGGTGCTGTGCTTGCCCTGCTTTTGGCAACAGTCATGGAGGGGGGGGGGTGAGGGGAAGAGAGAGAAAATGAAGCCAAAGCAGAAAGAAAAGGGGGCCTGAGTCAAACAGCCTGGAGAAAAGCAGCACTATTTTCTAAGCAGTACTGTTTTTCACTCCTTTGGGTAGATGGGTTAAGGTCAGATCCCCTTTCCTTTTGAACTTTTGTCTCCCCACCACCCATCTACATGTCCTAAATCTTGCTTGCCAAAAGTATTAGTAAAGCACAATAGGGCAGACAAACTTACTCATATCACCTTTCCACTCTGCATAACAGAAGCCCAGTCCAGCTCTCCCTGCATACTTTCTTTACCCATCTCCCAGAAAGCTAAGCTCCTACCTCCTGAGGAGGAAGCTTCAGCTTAGTGCAGATGCTAGTTAGGTCTGAATCTCACTGCCCATCAGTCTTTGCTGGAGGAGGAAAAAAGGGGAAAGAAAGCTGGAGACAGGGAGTAAGAGGAAAGGAGATTTAAAGGGCAGAGAGGAGATTGATGATGAGACTCAGGACTGGGAGAGATGACTCAGGAGGAGGGGAAGAGGAAGAGTGAAAATTATGGCGTGTTCTTACATTCAGAAGGGGAAATGGGATAAAGAAGACTTGGCAAGAAAGATAGGAGAAAAAGTATATATATATCTGGAGAGGACATAGAGAAGAGGATGAAGAAATTATGATTGACTAATGTAATCTATCTAGGTATTTATATATTGTACTCACTACTATGGTGTCTGAATACCTTATAAAAATTACATTAAGCCAACAGAAAATTGGTGGCTTTCTGGTTGTGTCTTTAATCTTTCATGAGCCAATAGTTACAAATTGTTTAATTGTTTAAATAGTTATTTGATTAGTTCTAATGTATTTATTGTATGATGGCTATAATGAAGAATGGTGTTTTACATTTCATCCCAACTATGGTAAGATTTATGGTCATTCTGGGCTCTTCTGATCCCTAAGTTTCATAAGTTATCAGTCCACTGGTTTCGAGCTGCCTGCAGACTGAGAGAGACATCACTGTATATCAGTTATTCTTAAAAGCTGGGTCTCAGTGATGTGCTGTTCCCATCTCTTTCATGCGGCCCTCTGAGATACTCTGGCTCCTTTGAACATGGCTTGTAATGAAAAGTGAGTTTAACTAAATGAGAAAGTTGTGATACATACTCACCTCACCTACCTAGTCATGCTATTATTCTCTATCAGTTCATGCTCTGTATCCTCAGCGGTAGATAAGCAACTGATCTGACCCTCAACTGTGCAAAGTCAGATGTTCCATAGCATTGCCCAGGAAAACAGCATATCAGTGACACAGTATCAGTGGTGCAATTGACAGGAAGTTGCAGGCCAAATAGATGTAGCTCTCTCCTTTACCATGTGCTCACAATGATGCCAGTTCTGTAGTTAGCTAGTCCTAATGACCTATATAGCTGCACATATTGTCCATGCTTGTGGTAGGCCCTTCAGACCAAAGGCACAGAAACATACAAGATTCAAGAGTACAGTTCAGACAGGATAGAAGAACAGAAATAATTCCTCTCACTGTCTCCCCAGAGTACAGCTCTATATACCAAATTGGCATCTGTAAAAGAAACCCCAGCCCTAGTCTATGCCCAACTAAACAAGTCCCTGTCATACAGTAACATAATGTATACAGAAAGTCACAGAAATCTGCAGGTTACCAATGCTGCAAGGACACACAAAGTGGGTGTAATGGGCTAGACAAGATTTAATAGCTAGACTGCTGTTGCGATCACTTCGTCTCACTCACAGTTTTCTAGGGGTCATGGAGTTCTGTGTGCACTCCCGTGCCTCAAAATGTCAAAGGAGCATATGATGTTTGGGATGGGAAAGTCTACTTCACACAGGGGGCCCAATTACATCCTTAGTCCACTTGAATGAAGAGGAATTTGCCCCTTCCTTAGTTTCAGAATGCTCTTTCAAGGGACTATACTTCAAATCCTGGCCTACAAACTCCTAAGTTTAGTGGTTCCACAGCCCCCCTCAGTGGCCCCATGCCTTTCCTTTCTCAGACACTTTCTGCTCCCCAGGACCACTTTCATCTCTCCCAATTACTGCTTCAATTATTGTCTGCCTGGACAAATGGAATGGAGAAACTGGCCTCTCATTCTGGCCTTTAGGGCCCATACTCCCACTTAACAATAAGATTGTTAACAACAACAACAACTCTCCCCTCTTTGGCTCTTCAGGGAGAAGTGCTTTTTCATGGGATGCTGACAAGGAATGTAGCTATCAACTGTAATATTTGGGGCTTTATATGAAAGGAGCCCTGGGTCCTCTTTCTTGTATATTCCATGGACACTGGGTTGATTCTGTGAGAAATGGCTGACCCAAACTGACGTTGGCCAAGGAGAGTGCTTTTCTTTATTGCTTATGGTTATTTTGTGACCTGTAACTATGTCTGTGAGAACATATGTACTTCAATCTGGTGGCTCTACTTCTGAAGTGAATGTTACATGTCCTCAAAGGTGGTACAGCGTTTGTGTTTTCATTTCAGCCAGATTTGGACTGGGAGGAATTGGAACCGGGGTACTTTTTTTTTTTAAGTTAATCCATTCCCTCTGTTGAAGTGTTGAGGCCCATGCGTAAACATTATGCAACTGGGGCAAATCTCTTTCTAGTGCAGGGAAGCAACTGCAGAGAAACCATTTCTGCATTGAAACCAAGATGCATAATTTCTATTGTTGAGCGGACAGGACAACTTCAGTCTCAGTAAGGAAGTTGAGAAAAAGTGACAAGAATGAGTCTCTCAGGATAAAGAGAGAGGCTCAATGAGAATGGAATATATCAGTGTCTGAAATGAACAATTACAACTCTGGTAGCCTTTTAAGATGTATTTTAATTTTAATTCTCTTTATAGTCATGATGCATATTTTGCTTATTAAAAAAGGTTTATTCTTTAAAGTACAAAATGGATTGCACAACAGATCGCTGGAGGACATCTGAGAAAGAGCAAGTAGGTGTCTGCTAAAGCAAGTGTCCACGCAACATAGAAAGCTGTGACCATTTAAAGGTGATTTTAAACTGAAAAGGAAGGTTTGCAAAGTTTATATATGCATATAAGGGGAAAAAAGGCTTTAAAACTCATGCTCTTCCTTCTCATTTGTACACTTGCTGGTGTTAACACTCTTCAAAGTGCCTTTCCTACCTCAAAAGAGACTGGCAATGCCTCAGGATGCCCTGAGTGTGTCTGTTTTTGTGACCTCAATTTCTGCCTATTACAACTGATAAAATATCTAATGAAACTGAATCGATTTGTTTTGTGAAATCCATTTTTTGTCTGCAGTAATTACAGCAACCATTAGGCTGTAAGAAGTGTGCACTGTATTATAGTGCTCAGGTGTACTCAATGAGTTGAGAATAGGTAAAATATCTAAAACATTATTTAGCAGCTGCTGTCTCTGGAAAGTAGTCCTGGGTGCTAATCACCATTTAGGGATATTGCCAATGAGGCCGATGAGACACCAAAACCAAGCAAACCTGATTAGACAATAGAATGGTTCATGAATTGAAAAGAGCAGGGATTTAAAAGTTTATCTCTCTGTTTTGTGTAACTGTTTGCCAAAGACTACAAAATTGCAGAAGATGGGAGGGAGGAAGGGAAGGAAGGAAGGAAGGAAGGACAGAGAATACTTAGCCTTCACTTGGTCCATCTGGTCACTCATACTGTTGATCTGGTGTTTGAGAAAATTATAATATGTCAAAACTGTATCACCACAGAGATGCAGAATTGTTTTCTGTTACTTGGCACATTGATGGAAACTCTAGAAATAATGAAGATACATAAGGACATATCCTCAGATGCTATAAATCAGCATATATCTATGAAATTCTGGTTCTGTTGCTGACTGAGGCTCAGTTTGAGCAAGGTATGCGAACATTGGTCACATCCTCAAAGGTATTTAGGCTCCTAATTTCCATCGATTTCAATGTCTAAATATCTTTGAGGATCTAGGCTTATATCCCTAACTGTAAACCATTAAAGTTGATGGGACCACTCAGAGTTAAAATTAGGAGTGTGCTTAAATATATTGCTGAATTGGGGCTTGAATGACTGAAAGCTTCTCTGGTCTTCTCCAATACTTCTTGCAGCGTACATGGGGTTTGTCCTAGAAAAGCAACATCTTGGCAAGTGGGTTACTGATAAAGCTGAACTAGACAGAATATTTTACTAAAGAGAGATCCCGTCACCTGGGAGATGGAGAGAGATTTTAGGCTTGCATGAGTTCATCATTGTGCAAAGTAACTTAATGTTGATGATGCACTTTGGTGCCAAAACATCTGCAGCTGCTGGACTGGACCACAGTGCAATCTCCATTTCTTTATTCTTGGTATAATGTGATTAATTCATCATCTTTTATAGTGATGAGACTTTTTTCATATAAATTCTGCATTTAAATTGTACGGAGCTATTGGAGTATATTTAGTACTATAGACATATTTCAACAATATTAAGTGGAAGTGAAATATACTATAGTTTGCTTTTCTTTTATCCTGCTGACCTGCCCCATTTTGTCATTTCCCCGCTAGGACTTGTGTGTTATGACTGAATGATCTCATTTACAATTACTAGGCTTATTAAATATGAAACAAAATCATTACAATAATATGGTGCCCCTTGCTCAGTGTTTACTACAACTGAGGTCTTCATTAGACCTGAGTGGGAAATGGTTTTCCCATCTGTTGAATATTTTTAAGAGTTCAAAATTTTTGCTCATCTCAGATCAGGGTGGAAAGTCAATCTCAAATTTTCATGACATGAAAAACTGACTTAGGGTGGGGGTCAGGTCAATCAAATCATTTTGTTTAAAATACTACAGTGATTCTTTCAATGCTCGCTTTTTTCTTTTTAAAAAGTCTAATCAGCTTACATTTTGAAACAAAAAGTTGTTTCAAATCAGAAAACCCAAATTTGTCATTCTGAAAATGTCCACATAAAATATTTTGACAATTTTGAAACTTGTTCAACATTTTCTCAAGTCGGGAGCTTTGTTTAAGCCAACCTTGATTTTTCAACCAGTTTTGTCTTTCATCTGCATATTTCAATAATAATCAAAAAGATTGCTTGCCAAAAAATTCCCAATGAGCTCTAGACTTCATGTTTAATATCTTATCTAATTACTCTAGTGTATTCAAAAGCTGACTACCAAAAACAATACTGACCACATAACTTAAATGGGCACATAAGTAGTGGGTAAATATTTTCTTTTGTTTTGTTATTGATGGTGCCAGTTGCCCCTTATCTGTGTAGAACAAATCTCAGAAAATTGAAGGCTGTAAAAAGAACGATAAACTAGTGGACTAAAGAAGAATCTTCAAACACCCACAGTTAGGAAGTGATGGTTTAAATGTACTTGGATAGATGAGTTAAATGTACTTCCCCTCTGGATAGAAATCCTGTCAGTTTTGGTTGATTCAGCTTGGATATGGTAGATATTTGTTTCTCTCATTCCAAAATTTAAACAATTTGTTGTTGTTGTTTGTCTACTCTGGAAAGATTCAAGTTTTAAAAAAGCATATTGTTGGATATTTAAGGATTGAGGTTCATTGCCAGAGCACTCTAGCAAAATCTCTGCTAATGTAAGGGGGTAAACTCTGCAGGAAGCCTTTTATCCAATTCCTACAGCCATAACATCTTGTACTGTGATTTGCAACAATCTCACACACTACAGATTATGAAGTAAACAGGATTAGGCTGGGTCAGGACAGTACTTGGATGACAGATATTTAAGAAGCCCGGGGGAGATGACGGAAGTGGAGTTGGTGATTCAGTATGTGGCACTATCCTTTTAGTCTTTTCTGAGCCAATGTGGGCACTGCAGCTGCCTTCTTTCTCATAAAATACAAACCTGAGATCATCACAAATTGTGGCTATTCCATCCTCAGACTGGTAAAGATGCCCACCTGAAGGCAAGAGTGGAATAATGCAGAGTAAAGAGAGGAAGAAAGGGCCAAAATTTAGGCACCTCTGTCCATATCTTGGCACTTAAATGACATTGCATTAAGAGGTGATGACCACCCAAGGCTCCCATAAAATCTACGGGAGCTAGTGTGGCTCAGCATCTCTGACTATCAGCCAACTTCGTTACTGTAGGTGCTGGAGTAGGAATTCAGGTGCATAATATTAGACATCAATGTGATGTTTGAGGGATCATCCAGACCAGTAAGGGATTCTGTCACCTCCTGCCCTATAACCCTGAGGTGCCTTAATGCTGTGCTCAGATCCCTGACACCAGTAGCCTACCCAAGGTCTCTCCATGGCTCTCACTAGCCTAATTACACCTTGCAGGGTGACACCAACACCCCTTCCAGTCCCGAGTTTCCCCAAATCCGTCCTTCATGAGTCCTTCACCACCAGACACTTGGACTTTTTCCCTCTGGTTGATCACCTCTGAAGGTGTGAAACCAGCTTCCCCCAAGCCACCAGCTTACTTTGGCTCCCCACGCCACACAGTTTACATGACAGAGACCTGCTTGGGATAAAAATAAACAAAAAGTTTATTTAATAGAAAAAAAACACAGATTCAAAGATGAAATGGTAAGGAATAGCAAACATATGCAAGTTACACAGTAAATAAACATAATGATGTAACCTCAGACTTTACCCTTCCATATTAGATCAAATCCCTTCTCTAAGTTACGTATTGCCTTTGAACTGTTTTCCCGGCATACCCTCTAGCTACAAGTGGGATCCAGCATTTCCTAGACAGCTTCCCACCTAAAGGCTGTCTCTCAGTTTCTGGATACCTTTCATTTCAAATTCTGTCCATTTTAAAGGGGTTTGCAGGATTTTGTTTTTTTTTTCAGTCACTATAGATATTCAAAGTGGGAATGTGACACTGCATTCCATATTCTTCATAGTGATATTATTATGATATGATGATAGTATAATTATGATGCATTTTATACAAGATGGGTCATGTAAGATCTCATTGGAAAAGTTATGATTTGCTGAATATGATAATCCTATTTGTACGCATGTATCATTTTTGTATCTGAAGTTATGAATATTAACTAGGAATCTGTGTTTCAAATGGGCTTACTCTGGAAAACACCCACAGCCAGCCTTTCAGGTACAACAATGAAGAAGCCAGATAGTGTTGATAGCCCATCAGCAAAGACAATGGACCCTGGAAGAACGTAACCTTCCTGTGAACATTCCAGACAGTCGGTAAGTAATGGCTGCTATGACTCAGCAAGGTATGCAAGGGCATGTAACCAGGCCACATGACTCTGGACTCCATATTGGGATGTCAGTGTTTTTCCACAAGCTGAGATTTGGGACAAAGGGTTCCCGCCATATGCTAAAACTATATAAGGCAGGAGTGACATCATCGGTTGTTCTTCACTCCCTACAAAGAAGACTGCTGGAAACACTTGAGGAACAAAGACTGAACTGGGGGAAGTGCTGTACCCAGGCTAAAGGGATTTCTAGCCTGTGTACAAAAGACCTCAGAATTCCAAGCTGTTAAGCAAGTGCAGCTTGTCCCTTAAGAATCTTTAAGCCTGCTTGTACCATCTCTCAGGGTGAGAAACTTCTAATTCATATCCAATCTATCTAGTATGTTAAGCTTAGTTTGCGTTTTTGTTTATCAGGTAATCTGCTTTGATCTGTTTGCTATCACTTATAATCATTTAAAATCTAGTAAATAAACCTGTTTTATGTTTTAAATTAAACCCAGTGTACCTTTAAGTGAAGTGTCTGAGGAAAAATCTCAGCTTGGTTTAACACAGGTACAGTGTATTTCCTCTTCACATTGAGAGAGGGGCAAACTCTATGAGCTTACACTGTAAGCACAAGATGATCTAATTTTGGGTTTATGCTCCAGAGGGGGTGCGTGCCTGGGGAGCTGAGAGTTACCTTGGCTGTAGCCTTTCTATTGTTGGTTCATGAAGTGGCTGGTCAGAGAGCCTGCATGTAACTGCAGCTGGATGTGTTCCCACCTTTGTGAAGTGTAGGACCAGGAGCGGGGTACAGCTTGTCACAGCAGCACAATGTGAGGGGGAGACCAGGCTGGTGGGTCAGAGGACTCAGTGGTACCCCAGTTCCAGGTGGCACTCTGAGTGGAACCCGTCACAGGGAAATCGCCAGTTGTCTCAGTGTCTTTCCCTTAACTTTAGTTTCCCATTGATGTATTTTTCTGGGTTGTACAATGTATTATTACTTGGTTCTGATTTTGTGCAAACACCTGGCTTGAAGAGGTGCCTCTTCCTGTCTGATTGCTCACTGTCCTGCTGTGAGGTGGAGCTGAAGTTTATGAGCCCTGTTCTTTATGGATACAAATATATGAGTTTGTAACTATAGCCTGCATACATATCTCAATGTTTATAAAGTTTAGAACAGTAGAAGCTTTCATAAAAGACCTTACTTTATATGTTTCTTGGCACAATAACATTATATACAATTGGTTGATTCAACTGCTTATTCTTTGTGGTTCAAACACCCTGTTCTCCCATTCAGTGTCTGGACCCTGATTGTCACAATCAAACTTTAAAAATGTTGGTCTAAGAGTATATTTAAGAATTCTAAATCCTTTAAGCCAGATTGATGTGGCACATTTGACGTATCAGTTTGTTAATTTTGATTTAAAATTATTAGATCCAGTCAAAAAGGAATATACTGTAGCAGTATTTCCAATATCTGGGACTGCCCAATATTACTCTAGTGTTATAGAATAGCTCTGTTGTATCAATTTACCAATCTAATGCAAGACAGGGTTGTGCTAAACAGTAAAAAAATAAATTAGGGAATTCAAAACATTAGTATTTTATTTTAGGTGGGAATTCTAATTCTATCTTCTCTCAGCTCACACAAATTCTGATAAGTCACTTTGCACTCTTTTAGGATACCATAAGGGAAGTGAAATAGGGAGCACCTGGAAAAGAGGAATGCCCACCCCGACCTGAACTAAGCCTGGCAAATGAGGATAAACTAAGATTATCGCAGTTATCAAGTTCTTTTATAATCTGTTTTACCAGAGACAGGATGTTTAATTTAAAAAAGTTCAAAGGTTTGGCTAAGGATATGTATTCCTAAATATCTGATAGCAATAGAAACTCAGGTGAATGGATATTTACTGTTTTAATCATATTCAAAGCTTTTTTAGACAACTAATAATTATAATTGGATAAGCCTAAATCAGGGGTTCTCAAACCTGGGGTCATGACCCCTCAGGAAGTCGTGAGATTATTACTTGGGGGTCACAAGCTGTCAGCCTGGACCCACAAACCCCCTCTTGGATGCCAGCATTTATAACAGTGTTAAATATAAAAATGTGTTTTTAATTTATAATGGAAGTCACATTCAGAGGTTTGCTGCATGAAAGGGGGTCACCAACACAAAAGTTTGAGAGCCACTGGCCTAAATACTCTTCTATAAATGAGAAAACATAATTACATTTGCAGATTTAATTCCCATATTAACCATTTTAGCTGGGGAATAATTCCATGAGTTCTTTTACAATCTGTTTTACCAGAGAAGGGTTGTTTATGAGTTCATTGGGTATAGTATGTACACATGAGAGAGACGGTGTACTTTCACCATTCATGAAAAGGCTCACTTGACTAAAGTATACTTGTGTTTTTTATGAACACTATCCCCATGAACCAGCATAGACATCCAGAACTGAGCAACCAGCCTTTTAACACTCTATAATAGATCTTTAACAGTTCTTAGTGTACCATATTGATCTTCCCAAACATATACTTAGCTATACCTCCGAATTTAAAGTTATATCTAGGTGCAAGCCAAAGTATTAGTCAAAGAAATCTTTGTTCTCTATAAGCTTTGGAAACGACAAAAATGCTATGTTAATATTTCAGGTTAAGCAATCAAAAGTCAAGAAATACTGAAGTTAAGGTTACGCATGCAACCTACCTCAGTTCTGTCCTGTTTTGCATTTTGATTACTGTATTTAACTATATGATCACATACTGTTTATTACACTAAAATATAATTTCATACAATTTTTCTGTATGTCAGAGTCTGTGTAGCATCTTGTAATTTTTTATTCTTTTCTTCTAATTCTATTAGTTTTTCACAATGGCCCAGTGTATCACTATTGAATTACATTTTTACATCATAGCTTTGCTTTAATTTTAGTATTTTCTTTATTGTGTAACACTCATGGATTTTTCTTTTTCAACCTGTAATATGGCCCTCTGTAGGTGCAGTTCAAGGGATTAGGCAGTTAACTCTATCTGTCCCAGCAGATCTCAGCCAGTCAGGAATGACCCAAAAGTAGGTTGAAGGAGCTCCCAATGATCTATTCCTACTGGCTGCAAAATCATGCTGTTGCTAGGATCCATTGGAAGTATCGGCAGGGGAGTGAACGATTAGCATCTCTTGCTTGTGCTGTCCTTCCCCTGCTCTGCGTACTGTCCCAATCACTATCCCAGAGCATCTTCCTTCTCTCTCCCCACTCCCAGCCCTGGCCTGACAGAACTTAGCTCTAGGGCTGGGAAACACTGCTTCAAGAGTCTGGATCTGGCTTCACATCCCCTTGCAGTAGCATGTCCCTGTGCTCTGAGATGCATTCTGGATAGCCAAGAGGGAGAGAGGATAGAAGATTCTACAACCCTGTTCAGCACCAGCCTGACACACCATATCCACCACCTCCCTTTATCGAGCCACCACCTACAAAACGATTGAAAAATCATCCTATGATCCAAATCCATTATCTTTTGCACCTGCAGGGGCTAGGTGTATATCATGGGTCCCAGCTCAATTATTTTGACAAAATTATGTGCCATAGACTGAAAAAGGTTGAAACCACTGACCTTTATATCACACCAGGTTCTTATACAGACATCCATCACAGAGTGACATGCCCATGGATCTGACTGCAGGATTGCAGCCAAAATTACACTGATTGTACTATGCTGGCTATTTACTGAATAGAGCAGTGGTCTCAAACTTTTGTACTGGTGACCCCTTTCACATAGCAAGCCTCTGAGTGTGACACCCCCTCCCCCCCAATAAATTAAAAACACTTTTAAATATATCTAACACCATTATAATGCTAGAGGCAAAGCAGGGTTTGGGGTGCAGGCTGACAGCTTGCGATCCCCCATGTAATAACCTCGCGACCCCCTGAGGGGTCCCGACTCACAGTTTGAGAACCCCTGGAATAGAGGAAGGAGATGTCATATCAACATCTTGCCATACTTTGCCCTGCTTTTGTAAATTAGTTCAATATTTTCCCCCAAATAACAGAAAGTCATCCCATTCCCCGAGGGGCTCCTAAACTTATTCCATATATTTTCTTTGTGTTTTTCACAATACATTATCCAGTATGAGGAAGCATCTTCAGTGAGCAGCATCTTCCAGAGTTTGGGGTAATTTTGTATCAGTTATGCATTGTCTATCCTTGGCCGGTGTAAATTGACAAAGCTCCAATGAAGTCAAGAGATCTACACTGGTGTCAAGAATGATGGCCTGCACCTGTGCCTGCCCAGTCCTCAGGCAGCCAACAAGCACAGCTGGCTACAGCAGAACCCCCTGATTGGCTAAGGCAGTCAGGTGGCTAACTTGCTCTTAAGCCCAGTAGCTGCAGAGGCTCAGCAGCTGCTCAGTACACATGTCTGTAGATTCTCTGTCTCCTGGTGCTTGCCTTACTCCAAGCCCTGCTCTTGCTTTGTTCCTGTACTGCTCCAGCTCTGCACCCAGTCTTGCTCCTGCCTTCCCTGACTCCAGGTAGCCCAGTTCTGACCCTTGGCTCTGATTCCCATCTCAACCCTTAGCTCTAGCATTTGGACTCTTGACTTTGGTCCTTCCTTTCAGCTCTCATCTCTGACTCTGCTTTGACCGTGGTCTCTGGCATTTGGCCTCATCATTTGGCCTGACTCCTGCTGTGACCCACTAGGCATGACTGCCTATGATCTGGTCTCCTGACAACTGGTTTGCTTCAGCTGTGGATCTGGCCTAGAGCTGATCTTAAAATGGTAAAACAATTTTGCAAAATAGTTTGCCATTTGAAATAATTCCATTTTGCTGGGTTCATAGAGCTATTAAGGCAGGGGTTCTCAAACTGGGGGTCGGGACCCCTCAGGGGGTCGCAAGGTTATTAAATGGGGGGGGGTCACGAGCTGTCAACCTCCACCCCAAACCCCACTTTGCCTCCAGCGTTTATAATGGTGTTAAATATATAAACAAGTGTTTTTAATTTATGGGGGGGGGGTCATACTCAGAGGCTTGCTGTGTGAAAGGGATCACCAGTACAAAAGTTTGAGAGCCACTGTATTAAGGCTATGTCTACATGACAAGCTAGGGGTATGATTCTCAGCTTGTGTACATATACTCACGGTAGCTTTCACTGAGTAGGTAGTTGTACTTTGCATAAGCAGTGACAGCATGCCTTAGTTGTGCCAAGTGCAAACCCACCCGTTTCAAGCTTAGCCATGCCTCTACTGTCCCTGCCCATGATACCTTGGCTACACTACTGTTTTTTACTCACACTAGCTTGGTGAGAGCTACAGTGTGTATGCAAGCTGGGAATTACACCCTTCTTGTGTGGTGTAAATATAGCCTAAATGTTCATAATGGGCCAAATTCACTTCTCAGTTATGCCTGTGCAACACCATTAGCTTCAGTAAAATTACTGTAGGTTCACTGTAAGAGCCTGCAGGACCAGACAATGGGAGTTCCACACTGCTGATAGTACCACATTGCCACCAGGAGCTCAGGCTGGGGGACCCTGTGAAGCCAGATGCTGCAGGACGTACTGCCCAGTGGGGCCCAAGAGGCAGCCCCACTGCATCCCACTGATTGCCCCGTGTCAGTATATAAACCACAAAGTCCTCACAGGGAGCATTCTGAGCAATGATGCAGACTGTCTGCTTGTATCTGTCCCAGACCTTGCTATGCTGTGAACACTGATTTCCTGTCACCCTGACCTGGCTTGACTCTGACTCTGCTACACATCTCCTGACAGCAGCTTGGTAAGTAATGCAGGCTGCCCACTGCCTGCCCTGACACCAGACTTGGCATTTACATGGTATAGGTGATAGCACCATTTGGTCCAAGAGTAAGGATTTCTGCTTGGTATTTTGGCTATGATAAAGTGTAACATCAGAGATAGGCCTTAACTTGAATACTGAAAATCAAAGCTCAAATTCCAATGCAAACTTTGTTGTTGGCTCCTCTTATTTTATTATGGATGACACCAGAAGCCTAAATATGAACATCAACCAACTTTGAGGTGGTTCAAAATCTGAACTTTGCAGTTTAGACTCTTCTCTAACATCAGTTTAGTCTGTTATAGTCTCTTCTAGAGGACTACAATACATCCATCCCTTGCAGGGGAATGATCTAATTAGCTTTTCTTTCTGCTATGCTCTCAATAATAAGTGGCATAAATTGTAAAAGCATATTATAATGGCCTTAGTATGAGAAAACCATGAAGTAATTCATTCTTATTGGGCAAGAGTAAAGGGAATTACGCAAGTCAGCCTCTATGACAATACTTCTGAAATCTCAATGGCGGTTCCTACAAACAGGCTTTCCTGGAGGAATAACTTACCGCTCTCTCTGCAGGGAAAGAGAAATGGAGTAGGATAGCACTCTGAAAAGACTTTGCAAACCTTAAGGTAGCAGTAGATTTACAGAAACTATATTGTCCCTTTTAGTACATGATTAATCAAAATCATAGTACACACACATACTCAGCATTCAGATAAGCACATTTGATCCCCAGGCATAATTTAATGCCCCATATGCTTAATACAATTGAATGAAACAAAGATTCTTATGAGCCATAGCAATAGTGTAAAGATACAGCATTGGCAGCTGGATCCTCCTCAAGGACCTCTCCTTCATAGTAGTGGCCTCAAGCCCTCATAGCTCACCGATGGCAAACGTCTCCCACACTGATGAAAGCTATTACCCTATAAAAGGCACGCTCTACAATAATAAAAATTACTTATCCCCAAAGAGGATTGAGCATGTCCTCAAAGCATAACTTTAAACAGATGAAGCTCTGCAAATCTGCATGCCCGCTTCAGAGCAATAACAGTTAACTGAAATGCAAACCATCAAAAACACATCACTGAGCAGCCCAAGAAATAGCCATAGGCTACAATATTGCAGTGAGGAAGTTTATATATCAGTCTTTGATTCGGCTAATTTTTAGGCCAATACTTGGCTCTAGTTCCCCTAGGGAATGTGGGGCATTTTCCCTTGAACAAAGATTACAACATCCTCAGAAGGCCTTAAACATCTGAGGCCAGATTCTCAGCAGTTGTAAGTAAGGGTGACTGTTGATTTCAGTGGCACTACACCTATTTATATCAGCTGAGTTTCAGGACCATGGCTATCTTGAGTGGTGATGCCTAAAGTTTATAAGTTACACATTAGGAAATCAGCATAAGTAGATTGAAGGGAGAATAGGTAGCTGTAGACTAATTGGAGCCCAAAGAGAGGTGTGTAACAGGAAAAGTTACTAACAGGAGTATGTAAGAGGCGTAAGTCAAACTAGCCTCCTCACTAACTTGAATTTACATATTCTTCTGGATATTTGGTATATAAATTATATAAACTTCCTCATACACACTTACTTTTGATTTACTAATCAGTTCTCTGTTTTGCCTCTGAATTTGTCCTAGACTTACACTGTATCTCATAGTTAAGGCTACAATTTAGTAATAGAGGTCGCGGAAGTCATGGAGGTCACGGAAGGTTGCCTGAATCCGTGATTTCCAGCGACCTCCATGACTTCAGCCTGTGGTGGTCGGGAGCTGCAGGGTCCCCCTCTTCCAGAGGGGGCAGGGATCTTCAGGGTAGCCGCCAGTTGGAGAACCCTCCAGCCCCCGGCTGCTGCTGGCTTTAGGCAGTGTGTGGAGCCACAGATCTCCATTTTGTCATGGATATTTTTAGTAACAGTCACGGTCAGGTCACAACTTCTGTGAATTTTTCTCTTTTGCCCAGGACCTGTCCGTGACTTTTACTAAAAAATATCCATGACAAAATCTTAGCCTTACTGATAGGCCCCTTCCCCAACACCAAAACATCATGCATCCACACAGGACAGCTAACTGCAACAGTCAGTCCCCATTCTTGATGCATTTTTAATCAGCCCATTAGTTATCCAAGCATCATCAGGAAATGTTAATATTCTGGAAGCCAACACATTCGAAGATCTACTGTTAGCAATGGTACAATGTTATTTCCAGTACCTCATGAATCATACAGTTGACACTGATTTGAGGATGTCATTGGAGGATCTCGTTTTGTTGGAAAGCAGGCACATCTTTCACAGGGTTTGTGGTGCAATCCAGACCAGTAAAGGGTTGTGTCACTACTTGCCCTGCAACCCTTGGTGCCTTACAATACTTTCCTATAGTAGCTCCCAACCTGGGATGCTCACAGTAAGCCTTCAGGCATATAGGTTACACCCTGAGTGTCTGTGTGCTAGACACCCCTGATTCAGCAGTGCTGACCCCAGTAGCCTGTCTACAGCCCCACTCTGGCTTTCACCAGCCTTGGTTACAACCAACAAGGTTACCCCAATACACTCCTAGTCCCAAATTTCCCCAAAACCATGTGCCATGAAGTGTCCAATCATCTCCTGGACAGCTCAGAGAAATAAGAAGGTTCAATGTTTCATTAATGAGACAAAATCACATTACAGCTTATTAACTTAACTGGGTAAATGCATCCTTCCCTTCAAACACAGCACTGAGTTGGCATATAGTAAAAATAAAACAGATAACAGTAGAGATGGTTAGAAGCAAACAAAAGCTCACTCTAGCAAGGTACGTGTTCAAAATGGCTTCTTTCACCAATCATTCTTCTTCCCAGCCATGTCTACCTTTCCCTCAGTCAGGACCTTTCACAGACGTACAAGATGCTGGCTGGTGACAGATCATTGCTGAAGCAGGTTTCTCACCTACATTCATTTCGCAGAGACTTCAACCCCCCTCCTTTGTTGAAGGACCCATCTTTCTAAGCTTGCAAGAACTCTGTTCCCTTGTGTCTGTCTAGTAATGGATGCTAAAGATTGTTTCTGTCTTTGCTTATATCTTCCAAAGCTCTTGTTTCAAGAGGCAGGATGACCTCATATTGTTCTTCCCTTCCTATGGTCTCCCCCTCACCCCCCCTCCCCGAGGATTTCTATGTCAATGGAGCTTCCATTGTTTTTGATCACACCTTGTTTAATTTCACTGGAGACAAGTAGATAGCTGCCTTACCTCCTACATGGGAGAGACCTGTTTCTCCCTTTGTTTGGTAACAGACTGTAAAGTACAATATTAATAAGTATTAATCATTCCTTATGTAATGTTAATACATAAAATTCACAATTATATTAATCATCAGTGTATTATAGGCTTTCATAACACCTCACTCAATAAACTTTTATAATACAGTAATATTGTATACAATCAACTGATTCAATTGCTTATCACCTGAGATTAAGACCCCCATCTTTATAGCCCAGATAAAGTTTCTCTTTCCTGCTGGAAGCTGTCTCCTTCCGTGCTTGTTATCTTGATAGCTTTGTTTACCTAATATGTAAATAGACCTTTATTGTCTCTGCCTGATGACTGAGCTGCTCAGAAAAGCAAATAAACATTCCTTTGTCTAGTAGACTTGTTTACCAACTCCCCCTGGCATGCCTGGGTTAAACACACTTTAGTTATAATTCCAGCATATATCCATAACTCTTAATATACACCATATATAATATATATATCACTCAAGAATACTGATGATCAATGAGTTATTAGTTTTCAAATGATACCTCACAAGGCATAGTTTGTACAAAGATTATTACAATAATACAGGGTGTGAATACAGGGCTGTTTAGAGTTACAACAGTTCATCATGAAATCAAAGCAAATCAGAGAACAAATTGGCAAAATACATATCAAAATTATATGATTCCACAGTCTTAGAGGTTCCTACTAGAGCTGTCCAGAAGACACAAATTCTATTTCATTAAGGATTTTGATATTTGTCTTTATTCCAATTAGGAGCAAAAGCTGAAAATTTCAAAGTTCTCTGTGAAAGAAAGTTCCTTCCCTCCCCTGCCCAAAAAATTGTTCTGGGTTGATTGAAAGAATTTTGGTTTTACAAAAGCAAAACGTTTTCTCTGTAATAAAAAAAATATAATACAAAATAAAATTGAAGTGAAATGTTTCAAGTGAAAAATAAACATTTTGTTTCAAAACTGCAGAGATGAGTTGTTTTTACATTGTTAGCGTTCTTTTTCTTTGTTTTTTCTCCAAAACAAAATTTTGGCTAAAGCAACGTAATTTCATGTAGCGTTTTGATTTTGATGGAACTGCATTCTGTCTCAGAAAATCATTCCATTAAAGATTTTCCAACCAACACTTGTGCCTACTATGGATTATATAAGGAATCCTTAGTCATGCCCTTATTTGACTCATTTGGTGCAGAAAGCATAGTGCCATACTTTAGCAGTCACCAATCTTGTCACTCTCATGACTTCTGTAATTTATAAGAAACATTCTCTGGCATACAGAGTTTCCAAGTGGAATTTAATGTGTGTGAGCCAATATTAAAAGCCCTAAATTGGTTGGGTAGGGTTATTTGATAGACTACCCTTCTTTCTGTGCCAAATTTCCATAGATGTGCTTTAAGGTGTAACTTGAGTTGGAGTTCCATTGTTATAAACAGGAGGGATGTGCTGGCAAGATGTTCTGCATAAGGGGTTCTTATTTCTGTAAGTCACATCCACCATTGGACCACCAGAGCCCTACACTTCCTTTTTTCCTTGTTTGGGAAGCAGTTATGCAGAGGAACACTGGAGTGTTATGTTGTTGTTGTTTCGTCACTCTGGTGATTTTTGTATGAGGTGTAAGTTGTGGGGAGGTTGATTACTGAGGTGCTCAAGTAGTGTCATTGCACTTTGTTGCATTTGTAGTTAAAATTAATTATACATAACGGTGTTCTGAGTTACAAAATAGCAACCTACTTTTTAAAAGAGTAACTGCGTCTATATTACTGCCCTTCTCTCTTAAGAAATGTCCTAATTCCCTACAGAGTTGTTTGCAGAGTTGTAGCCAGGTTCATCCCAGGATATCAAAGAGAGAAGGTGGGTGAGATAATATCTTTTATTGGAACAACTTCTGTTGGTGAGAGAGACACGCTTTCGAGCTTTTACAGAGCTTTTCTTCAGATCTGGAAAATGTACTCAGAGTGTCACAGCTAAATAAAAGATGGAACAGATTGTTTAGCATAAGTAATTAATGCATATATCAAGAGACCATTCAGGGCAAAGTGACTAGTTAATGCCTCTCCAGTCATAGGGGGCAAGGGAGAGGAAAAACATCTGGAGGGGGGGAAGTTAGTGGTTGCAGTAAGCCATAAATCCAGTGTCTCTAATCAGTCCACCATATTTAGTATTTAGCAAAGTTATGAATTTAAGCTCCCAGGCTCATCTTTTGAAAGTGTTGTGCAGGCTTCCTTTTGAGGATGAGGACTGAGAGGTCAGATATAAAATAATCACTTTGTGAAAAGTGTTCACGCACTGGTGACAGAATGTTTTTGACTTTTATAATTTTTCTGTGTGGGTTCAATAAAGAGCATAGTGATTGCCTCATTTCACCCATGTAGTTTTTATTGGGGGCATTTAATGCACTGGATGAGATGCAGCACATGTTGCAATAGGCATATGTAAGACCCAGGGATCTTGACAGGGGTGTTGTGGGGGATGTTGATCATTGTAACTGTGGAGATATGTCTGCAGGTTTTGCACCTGTTCTGGCAGGGTCTTGTGCTGATTTAAATTGGTGTGTCCTTGTCTGTGGGGAGCTTACTTCTGAACATTCCATGATGTAAATTTTCTTCTCTGGTGGAGTATCCTTGTTTAGTGAAGGTGGTTCTAAGTGTGTTACGGTGTATTTTCTAGACTTTCTCATTGGAGTATATTCTGTGGTGTCTGAGTGCCTGGCTGTAGATAACTGATGTCTTGATGTGTTGGGGTAGTTACTAAATCTGTGAAGGTAAATGTGCTGATCTGTGGGTTTCTTTTATATAGTTGTCTGTAGGGTTCCATTGTTGAAGCTTACTGTGGTGTTCAGGAACTTGTTGCTAGTGTGGGAATATTCCAGAGAGAGTTTAATGGATGGGTGGTGGTTGTTGAAGTATTGGTGGAAATGTATGAGGGAGTTTAGATCATCTGTCCAGAGGATGAAAATATCTTTGATGCATCTCAGGTAAATAGTTGGTTTTGTGGTACATTTGTCCAGAAATTCTTCAAGTTGGGCCATGAAGAGGTCAGCATACCGGCGGGCCATCCTAATACTCATAGCTGTTCCCATAGTTTGGACAAAGCGTTGATTATAGAATGTTAAATTGTTATGGGTGAAGATGAAATGGATGAGTTTGGTGATGTATTTGGGGTGGATATGTAGGTTTTGTCTATTGTCCTGTAGATATTTGAGACAGGAAGTGACGTTGTCATTGTGAGAGATGCTGGTGTATAGAGAGAGAGATGACGTCCAAGGTGGCAAGGATGGTGTTCTGAGGCAGGTTGTTAATGTTGCAGAGTTTCTGGAGGACGTTGGTTGTGTCCTGGAGGAAGCTGGCCCTTTGTGTGGTGAGTGGTTTGAGGATAGTTTCTGTGAGTCCCAATATACCTTCAGTAGAGTGCCATGGCCAGATAGGATGGGTCTGCCTGGGTTACCCTGTTTGGATATCTTGGGAAGCATGCAGAAGGTCTCTGGGGATGAGGTTATAGAGTTTCTTTTGGATAAATCGTGGTGTGGAGTATTCTTTGAGTTCTTTATAGCAAGTGGTATCAGAGAGTTGTCAGTTGGCATAGTCATCACAGTTGAAGATTATGATGGCACTCCCTTAGTCTGCTGGTTTGATCATTATCTGGTGGTTGAACTTCAGAGGCTCTGCTGTACTCTGGGTGGTGGAGAGATTGTGGTGGATGTGATGTTTGTTAAGGATTTCACAGTCATTTTTTTTCCACTGAAGCAATCAATGTAATGAATAAGAGTGTGGTTTCATCCACTGTGGGGTTTCCAGTCAGAGATTCTTTTTTCTTATGGCTGTTAGTAGGGACGTGATTATCGTGGATAGCGTTGTCATTGCTGTGAAAATATTCTTTAAGGCAGAGTCAGCAGAACAATTCTTCTAGTTCTCCACGCGTTAGTATGGCGTCAGGTTCTGTGATGGGACAGAAGTTCAGATAATTCAGCTCCAGTTAAGGGTGGTCTTGATAAATTGATGTTTGGGTGTTATGTAGGATCCATATAGTGTGTCCTGGTGCCATGGTCACTCCCGGAGGTGGTGATGTGGAGTTGTTCTAGTTGGTTCCACTTTTAGTCTGTGTTGGATGGCTGTCATCAGGTTTTTTTAATAGTTGTTTTGGGGTTCTTGCATGTTTTCCAGGAAAGTTTCCTTTTTTTCCCCTTCCAGTGTGTGGGAACATGTGGAGATTTCTTGTTTGAGGTTCTCCTTTTTGGAGTATGTGAGGTACAGTAAGTGGTTCCTCAGATTTTCTGAAGTGCTTCTGCAGAGCTGTTCAGCATATTTCAAGTTTTATGTAGTGGTCAGAGGGTTATAGATGGTGAGACCTCTGGGAATGATGTTTTGCTTCTTGCATTTGCCCATGAAGTACATGTCACTGATAAGCTTTGCTTCCTTTTTTCTTCATTTCTCAAATGAACTCTCATAGAAAAATGATAAAATAAAAACACCGTATCACTTGGTGTGAACACTTTTCACAAAGTGATCACTCTATATCTGACCTTCTAGCCCTCACCTTCAAAGGAAACCTGCATAACTCCTTCAAAAGACAAGCCTGGGAGCTTAATTTCATAACCTTGCTAGACCCTAAAAATCATAGACATAATAGAGATACTGGATTTATCACTTATTACAACAATCTATAACCCACTAATCCTCCCACCCCCATCTTTTTTCCCTCTCCTTTCCCCCCTCTGACTGGAGAGGTGTTAACTGGTCTTGAATGGTCCCTTGAAATATGTGTTAGCTACTTATGCTGAACAATCTGTTCTACCTTGTATTTAGCTGTGACACTCTGAGTACATTTTTCAGACCTGAAGAAGAGCTATGTAAAAGTTCAAAAGCTTGTCTCTCTCACCAAGAGAAGTTGGTCCAATAAAAGATGTTATCTCACCCACATTTTCACTTTAATTCCCTGCAGTTTAATACAACACAAAATAACATATATGAATTATAAGTACATGCATTTATAAATGACCCATTCCAATAATGTATGGGTGCCCTCTACATTATTTTGAAGTACATTGACTACCCACAAAGGAAGGTGAGCACTCTTCAGGTCCTTTCTCAGAATCTGAGCCAATGAGATATAGGAGGTCAGACCAGATGATCTAATTGCCCCTTCCAGTCCTAAAATCTATTAATCACCTTCTTAAATTAGATCATCTCCAGTGGGTATTTGCTTGGCTCCACAAGTTAGTTATAAAAAGGTCTTCACTAATGGCTGGATCCAGTCCCAATAAGTGGGTCTCTTTCTGAAGACCTTAATTGGAAATGGATTGAGTCATGTGCCCGCAGTTTCAGCACCATGATCATTCTGCTCTCTGGTGGGAGGAAATTAAAATACATGCTTAACCTCAGGCACATGCTTAAAAGTAAGCATGTGCTTAAGTGCTTTATTGAGTAGTGGCCTGAGACTGAAGCATCCTGCTGATCACAACTGCCATTGTAGTTTGCAGAGGAAGACGCAGACTCTGGGGTTCTCAGTCCCCAGTCCTTGATTTGGACCACAATTTAATTGGCAGCCTTTAACTGGAGTAAGGAGCACTGTATTTGCATCAATTGTTTGGTTTTGCTTAATTTTCCCTTTATGACTTGTCTGTTCTCAGCTTGGAGGACAGAAATACAGCACCAGTGATTTTGAAATTGCTTACAGTACAAACTGGAAGTCCACATAATGGCCATGCAAATGGCCAGGTATAGTGTCAAGTTTAGGTAATCTGTACATTTGCAGTCTTGGAAATCAGGCTTTTTGAACAATAGTGTGTTCATGTGCTTTATAGAACTGAATACAGGCTACATTACCTTGAAACTTGTAAGGATATTTAAAAAAAAAATTACCCACAGGCTTCATTTGAAACTGGATTATTCACAGTCTCACATCCGTAGTTATAAATCCTGATCATGATCATAAATCAAGGTGCAATGTGGTTTAACAGCTGCAAACCCTCCTTGACAATGTATTGATGTCCTAAACTGTCAGTACTTGACCATTTGAGTGGAATGCACAGACCTGCTTGTTAAGCTGAAATTTAAATACAGTGCACAGACAGCCTGTGTTTCTGTGCATTTATTTCAGTTGAGAAGCAAGGCTAGGCAATGTAAGCCTTCTGATTTTTTATAATTTATGTAAATTCTTTAAACACTCATTCTGTTCTCAGAAATCAATTGATAACAGAAAATATTCCTTAGATTCCTAATTTATGTGCTAACAGGTTTCTTTCCTTCTTCCTATTAAGAGATTAGGTTTAGAAGTGGCTAGACTTTAGTCTTTGAAATTGATCTTCTAGTATTTTTCCTGAGATGATGTGTCACAATTCAATGAAAATTAAGCTGCTTCACATAGTGGAATCTGATGGTTCAAAACTCAGCACAAAATAATTTGTTCGTCTCTTGCAGGATTAATAAAAAGAATGCTATACACAGCTGTGCAAAATTTGAATAAACAAATGTAACTGCATAGCAAATGTCTTCAAAGAATCATAATAAGAGTACCTTCAGAAGGAGGCCATTAGGAGTGAAAGATAATTACTGGTCAAAATACATTCCTCAGCTTTGCTCTAGAGCTGTCATTTTTCTATCATTTTGGTAATTACCAGTAATATCCTCTCGTATCACATGCTATCATATTAAATGCTTTGTTGATTTAAAAGGCTCATTTTCAAAACTGCTTGAAACAGCAGGATGAATAACAGTTATTAAAATATCCTTTTTATTACTTTTTCATGCAGAAGGAAAAATAGAAAAACCACTGGTTTCAGATACAATACTGTCTCTTCATATAGGTAGATTGTGTGCGCACTCTATAACATCCATGCTCTTACTGTCTGGATTCTCCTTTTGCTGTCCCCTTGAAAATCTGCCCAAATTTACCCAGTCAGAGCCTCTGAAAATCTCAGTTCATCTCAGTAGAGACAGTTTTAGATCTTGGCAGTGAAATTCTCTAAAGTTTGCATCTGTGTTGAACATACTCCAGCTCAGGGCTACTGGGACTAAACAGGGTTTTCCTGACATTGTTGTCCCAGGAGCCACTGTGGTGCCAAGCATAGAAACTGGTTTTAGGGAGACTCTCTCTTCTGTGCTCTCAGGTAGCAAGGAGAAGAGCAGGAGCCAGGCCGACTAGAATGCAGAGGAGTGAGAGGAGCAGCACCTGAAGGTTGTGGCAATGAGGGAGAGTGCCACAATGACAGTTTGGAAGGGACAGAAAGGGGTCAGGCTTTGTGGAGACAGAAAGCAACAACTAGCCTACGCTCCCCTCAGAGCCTGGAATACAACCCAGGATGGCTCAACGTTCCTCTGCTCTCAGCAAATAGCCATGAAACCATTTGCAAAATGTGTGCCTCATCTCTCTCTAGTGACTGATGCACATAGATGCTGACAATCTACCTACTGCTATCAGTTGCGCTAATGGCAGAGCTGTGGATGTAAAGTTTCTAACCCTGCTGATGAGCTGTACCCATATATTATATATATACACACAGTTAAAAACGAAGAAACCTAAGTCAAATAACAATACAAGGCATGCTTTGGATTCATGTCTACTTTTGGAAATAAATCAAAACTTCTTCACTTGTGATTTATTCACCTGAATAAATGATAGGTTTCCTGAAAATAATCCATGTTAGCCTGAGGCTTGTGAGGATAATAGTCTCATTACTACTGATATTTAACTCCACGGCAAACCTCCCATTGATTGCAGCAGGTTCCAGATCAGGCCCAATGTCCATTCTGCTTCAGAAAGCATTGTCTACGTTTTCCAGTTTCTCACTATAATAGGTTTAGCTGTTGTTACTATTTTAATCTACATTTTATTTGTCATGGAAGTGTCAGGTGTTATCTCTGGTGTGATACACAAGGCCCAGAAGAATTAAAAATCCAGTCGTATGATCTCTTCTAGAGTATTTTCTCCCAAAATTCCTATATGATTTCACAGCTCGCCCATTTTATTTCTTTGTCTCTACTTAAAAATCCTCCTATCTGCTCAAGAGTTGTTAGCAATACCCACCAACAAGTCACCACGGTTTCTTTACCAGTGAAAAAACATATTCTTGGGGGAGGCACAAATCATCCTAGGATGAAATTCCCCTTTGTGCAGAAGGCTAACATCTCTCCTAGAATTTAAGCGGTACATAGAGTTTCATTCACTGATGTTCAACTTAGACTCTTTTTGTCTTCCTTAACCTTGATACCAAACCTTCTAAAAACAAAAACAACCTTTCCTCTTTCTAAAGCATCAAAATCATCTTCAATTCACAGCCCATAGGCCCCATCATATGAAGTCAATGGCACTGTTCATGTGCTCAAGTTCTGCACATACTTAAATGCTTTGCAGGATTGGCACCTTACTGGGAGAAATTCATTCCTATGCTAGTCAGCAGAAGACCTAAGCACCACTAAAGCCCTGATCCTCTGAAGATTAACACATGTTCTTAACTTTATACACTATGGTCAGTCTCACTGAAGTCAATGAACCACTTTCCAGCTAATTTTAAGCTTCTTGACTACAACAGGACTAGGCATGTGCTTATGTTTCTTGCTGAATAAAGTATGTAAAGTTAAACTTGCAGGGTCAGAAGCACAGGTCCCACATAAGCCTTATTTTGATGGATTAAGAGACTTGAATGCTGAATATGTTTTGTGCAAAAATGGATTAAGTGAATGTCGCACAGTTCTTATTTCCATTATATTATTCTTTATTTTATCATTATTAGCAATAACCAGATTAAAAGCATTTTGTAATCTGTTTGAATGAAAAACACTATCTATAGGTATTTATTCCAAAGTACTTTATAAATGTAAGAACCTTTTATACAATTTATGTGCAGAGAAGATAGGGTGGAACATGGGGTGTAACATAACTCTAATTAGCATACACAAGTTTAGGGCAGGAACAGAAAAAGAAAACTGTATCCACTTAAAACTGCAAGGTGGAATTTAGAGAGGAAGAATTCTAGCGCTTTTCATCTGAGTTTACTCAAAGATCAAGTATAAATATATACACACGTAAGGCATCTGAGGCCTGGTCTACACTACGAGTTTATGTCAGATTTAGCAGCGTTAAATCTGAATTAACCCTGCACACGTCCACACAACGAAGCCATTTTTTTGACATAAAGGGCTCTTAAAAACGATTTCTGTACTCCTCCCCAACGAGGGGATTAGCGCTGAAATCGACATCACCATTTCGAATTAGGGTTAGTGTGGATGCAATTCGAAGGTATTGGCCTCCGGGAGCTATCCCACAGTGCACCATTGTGACCGCTCTGGACAGCACTCTGAACTCGGATGCACTGGCCAGGTGTACAAGAAAAGCCTTGGGAACTTTTGAATCTCATTTCCTGTTTGGCCAGGCGAGCTCATCAGCACAGGTGACCATGCAGTCCCAGAATCAAAAAAGAGCTCCAGCATGGACCGAACGGGAGGTACTGGTTCGGATCGTTATATAGGGAGAGGAATCCATGCTATCAGAACTACATTCCAAGACGAAATGCCAAAGCATTTCAAAAAATCTCAGAGGCCATGAGGGACAGAGGCTACATCAGGGACGTGACACAGTGCCGCGTGAAACTTAAGGAGCTCAGACAAGCGTACCAGAAAACCAAAGAATCAAACGGACACTCTGGGACAGAACCCCAGACATGCCGCTTCTATGCTGAGCTGCATGCTTCTACGCCACCACTACCCCACCCCTGTCCATGGACTCCGATGATGGGGTACTCTCCGCAATGGCTGAGGATTTTGCAGATGGGGAAGATAAGGAGGAGGAGGACGAGCTTGGGGAGAGCACACAGCATACCGTTCTCCCCAACAGCCAGGATCTTTTTATCACCCTGAGTGAAATACCCTCCCAACACAACGAAGCCAGAGAAGGGACCTCTGGTGAGTGTACCTTTGTAAATATGATACATGTTATAAAAGCAAGCGTTTTTTAATGATTAAGTAGCCCTTAGGACTTGGGATGCATTCGTGGCCAGTACTGCTACTGGAAAAGTGTGTTAACGTGTCTGGGGATGGAGTGGAAATCCTCCAGGGACATCTCCATGAAGCTCTCCTGGAGGTACTCTAAAAGCCTTTGCAGAAGGTTTCTGGGGAGAGCAGCCTTATTCCGTCCTCCATGGTAGGACACTTTACCACGCCATGCTAGTGGCAAGTAATCTGGTATCATTGCATGACAAAGCCTCGCAGACCACATGGTCCTGGTGTTTGCTGGCATTCAAGCAACATCCGTTCTTTATCTCTCTGTGTTATCCTCAGGAGAGTGATATTGTTCATGGTAACCTGGTTGAAATAGGGGAATTTGATTAAGGGGACATTCAGAGGTGCCCGTTCCTACTGGGCTGTTTGCCTGTGGCTGAAAAGAAATCCTCCCCGCAGTTAGCCACGCAGTGGGAGCGGGGGCCATTGGCACTGAGCTGTTCGTGTTTGGCTAGCAGGGATCTTCCCTGATACCAGCCAGGCAGTGGGGAGGGGGAAAAAGCGATCATCCCAGAGAATTGAATGTGGAGAGGGGGTTAGTTTGGTTTCTGCTGCTGCACGTTAACAGGAAAACTGCAGCACTAAATGGCCAACTCAACAGACTTTGCTTGGTATGGGAAAGGAGGCTGCTGTTATGAGGGTTGCAGAAGCCAAAAGACTATGGCTTACCATGGCCACCTGCAAGCCGAATTCTGTTGCCTGGCCCTGCGTGTGTGATCTCTAACACCAAAGCCGCAGGCACTCAATATAAGATGCAAAATGCGACCTTGTACCAAAATCACATGTGCTATGTAATGTGAATAGCATTGTTCACTGTGAAAGAATATAACCATTGTTCTGTAAAATGTATCTTTTTAAATACTTCACTCCCTTTTTTTCCTCCAGCAGCTGCAAATGTTTCAAGCCTCCCTCCTCCGTCCCAAAGGCTATCTCAGATAAGGCGGCAAAAAAAACGCACGCGCGATGAAATGTTCTCTGAGCTAATGCAGTCGTCCAGAACTGACAGAGCTCTGTGGAGGGACACAATAGCAGAGTACAGGATGGTGGCCAATGAACATGAGGAGAGGTGGTGGCAGGAAGATCAGAGGAGGCATGAGGCAATGCTGGGGCTACTGCGGGATCAAATGGACATGCTCTGGCATCTGGTGGAGGTTCATGAATGGCAGCAGGATCACAGACTGCCACTGCAGCCCCTGCTTAACCGCCCTCCGTCCTCCCCAAGTTCCATAGCCTCCTCACCCAGACGCCCAAGAACGCGGTGGGGGAGGCTCCGGGCACCCAACCACTCCACCCCAGTGGACAGGCCAAACAACAGAAGGCTGGCATTCAAGAAGTTTTAAAGTGGCCTTTTCCTTCCCTCCTACCCTCCTCCCACACCCCACCTGGGCTACCTTGTGAGTTATCTCCCTATTTTTATAATCAATTAATAAAGAATACATGTTTTTAAAATGATAGTGACTTTATTTCCTTTGCAAGTAAGCTGTGATATCGAATGTGGGAGGGCGGGTGGCTTACAGGGAATTACAGTCAACCAAGGGGGTGGGTTTTCATCAAGGAGAAACAAACAGAAGTGTCACACAGTACCCTGGCCAGTTATGAAACTGGTTTTCAAAACTTCTCTGATGCGCACTGCTTCCTGCTGTGCTCTTCTAACTGCCCTGGTGTCTGGCTGCGCGTATTCAGCAATCAGGTGATTTGCATCAACCTCCCACCCCACCATAAATGTCTCCCCCTGACTCTCACAGAGATTGTGGAGCACGCAACAAGCAGCAATAACAATGGGAATATTGATTTGGCTGAGGTCTGAGCGAGTCAGTAAACTGTGCCAGCGACCCTTTAAACATCCAAATGCACATTCTACCACCATTCTGCACTTGCTCAGCCTGTAGTTGAACAGCTCCTGACTACTGTCCAGGCTGCCTGTGTACGGCTTCATGAGCCAGGGCATTAAGGGGTAGGCTGGGTCCCCAAGGATAACTATAGGCATTTCAACATCCCTAACAGTAATTTTCTGGTCTGGGAAGTAAATACCTTCCTGCAGCCATTTAACCAGACCAGAGTTCCTGAAGACGCAAGCGTCATAAACCTTTCCCGGCCATCCCACGTTGATGTTGGTGAAATGTCCCTTGTGATCCACCAAGGCTTGCAGCACCATTGAAAAGTACCCCTTGCAGTTTATGTACTGGCTGCCTTGGTGGTCCAGTCCCAAGATAGGGATATGCATTCCATCTATAGCCCCACCACAGTTAGGGAATCCCATTGCAGCAAAGCCATCTAGTATGATCTACACATTTCCCAGAGCAGCATTACCTTTGATAGCAGCAGCTCAATGATTTTGTTGGCTACTTGCATCACAGCAACGCCCACAGTAGATTTGCCCACTCCGAATTGATTACCGACTGACCGGTAGCTGTCTGGCATTGCAAGCTTCCACAGGGCTAGTGCCACTCACTTGTGAACTGTAAAGGCTGCTCTCATCTTGGTATTCTTGCACTTCAGGGCAGGGGAAAGCAAGTCACAAAGTTCCATGAAAGTGCCCTTACGCAAGCGAAAGTTTTGGAGCCACTGGGAATCATCCCAGACCCACAACATTATGCGGTCCCACCTCTCTGTGCTTGTTTCCCGGGCCCAGAATCGGTGTTCCATGGCATGATCCTGCCCCATAAACACCATGATCTCCAAATTGCGGGGGAACGTGGTTTTAGAGAAAAGGGTGTTCATGTCCTCATCACCGCGCTGCCGTCGCCTCCTCGCCTGGTTTTTCAGGTGCTGGTTCTGCATACACTGCACGATAATGCGCGAGTGTTTACAATGGTCATAACTGCTGTGGTGAGCTGAACGGGCTCCATGCTTGCTGTGCTATGGTGTCTGCTCCTGCTCGGGCAATCCAGGGAAAAGGGCACGAAACGATTGTTTGCCGTTGTTCTGAGGGAGGGAGGGAGGGGCGACTTACAAGGTTGGCTTACAGGGAATTAAAATCAACAGAGGGGGTGGCTTTGCGAGAAACAGAATGGCCCCCTCAAGGATAGAACTCAAAACCTCAAGGATAGAACTCAAAACTGGGTTTAGCAGGCCGTTGATTTCACGGAGGGAGGGAGGAGAAAATGAACACAAAACAAATCTGGTCTATTTCTTGTTTTGATCCACTTCATCTATCATTATACATCTTGCTGGCAGCAGACTGTGCAGTACGACTGCTAGCCATCGTCATCTCCTGGGTGCTCGGCAGAAGACGGTGCAGTATGACTGTTGGCCATCGTCTTCTGCTGGCTGCAGATTAAAAGACAGTGCACTGCCGGTAGGACTGAATCGCCATGAGACAAAACTTAAAAGGGAAATGACCTGGCTGAGTCACTCCCATGTTTGCCCAGGTGCTCCGACCTCATCGAAGTCGGTTAAAAGAGCACCCTGGACTACGTCAACGACGGCTACCAGTCATACTGCACTGTCTGCTGCCAAAAGGCAATAAACTGCTGCTGTGTAGCAATGCAGTACCACCTCTGCCAGCACCCAGGAGATGACGGTTAGCTGAGTGGGTTCCATGCTTCCTGTGGTATGGCGTCTGCACAGGTAACTCAAGAAAAAAGGTGCAAAACGATTGTCTGCCCTTGCTTTCACGGAGGGAGGGAGGGAGGGAAGGGGGGCCTGATGATATGTACCCAGAACCACCCGCGACAATGTTTTAGCCCCATTTCTACCCAGAATTCAAATGGGCGGTGGAGACTGCGGGAACTGTGAGATAGCTACCCACAGTGCAACGCTCCGGAAGTTGATGGTTGCCTTGGTACTGTGGACACACTCTGCCGACTACGTGCACTTAGAGCATTTGTGTGGGGACACACAGAATCGACAGTATAAAAACACTTTCTACAAAACCGACTTCTATAAATTCAACCTAACTTCGTAGCATAGACAAGGCCTAAGTGTTATACAGATGTTATTAAATAATTAGTATACCACTATGACGAGCTGGATCAGTGGAAAATATCTCCCATGAAGTGAGCTGTAGCTCACGAAAGCTCATGCTCAAATAAATTGGTTAGTCTCTAAGGTGCCACAAGTCCTCCTTTTCTTTTTGTGGATATAGACTAACACGGCTGCTACTCTGAAACCTATCATGATTGAGTTCACATTCGTTATTGATGTAATAGGAGGATGTTAAAGAAATTTAAGCCTAAATATTTAGGATTTTGAGTGTTTGTTTTCTTAAGTAACTATAAATGGAAATGTTTTCCTGACTTTCAAAACAAAATAAATCCTTTAAAAAATCTAAGCTGTCGTTTTGGAAATCCAAACATTGCAAGAGAACAGCAGGTACATGAGAATGGCAATGATCAAACTGAGACTATAAAGTACATGAGAACCAAACTGACTATAAGCAGAAAGTGCAACTATCTTTGCAATAAAAAGTCAAATTATAGTCAGTAGTGTTGGGAAACAAAAGGCTATTTTCTCCCCAAGATGTCTCCACTAGAAGCCCAGAGGTGAGGACATAAGCTCATTGCATGGTTTTCAAGATTAACCTAGTAGTGTTGACAGAACGCTGCTGTATGATTGCCATTGTTTCCAAGGTGTTACCACATATCAAAACACTATTACAAGAGCCTAATTTAAGTGAATACCCAAAAGAAATTGGGGCAGGTTTTGTTTCTTTGCATTTCTGGGAAAGGAAAAAGGACTCTACCCTGACACCTTGGTAATTCTGTTTAATTAGTTTTGCAAATTGCATTGAAATTATACCCCCTTCTCTCTTCCCTGCCCCCTACACTCACGTTTTCTCGTTTGGGTAGTATTAAGCAGCTCCTTTTAGCTGGCTTAGAAAACATTTAAAAATAAGGAATATGCTTCTGAAAAGCATACATGACTGTTACACACAGATGCATCCCAGAACAGCAATCCCAGCAACCACCACCAACAAAAAAGCAAGACGCGCAGGTAAACTGTCAATCAACACATGTAATAATCATGAACTGGTTAAGTCAGCAACAGTCTGAACAAAACATAACAGTCCAAAAGGCAGATATTTAGCAGCAGGTCCTAAGTAAATGAGCAATACCAATGCCACAGACTGACTCTCTCTCTCTCTCTCTCTCTCTCTGTTCTGGGAGCAGGAACCAGCAAACAAACAAGAACTGGAAGTAGGACAATTCACATACACCATTTGTCACAATGACAAAAGTCATCCAATGTTTTGATTGATTGTTGTTGTTATGATTTATATTAGCTAAGCATCTATAGGCTCAACCCACTGTGCTAAGCGTACATTCACACAGTAAGAGACAGTTCCTGTGTTGCACAGCTTTCAGCGTGTCGGGGCTGGAGAAAGTAAATATTATTTTTAAGGCTATTTTTAGTTTTGGGGGTTCTTTGTGTGTGTGTGTGGCAAACAGCAAACATTTGCCATAGGGGACAGGGGAATCTGACCAGTTCTAATTATTGTCCCCATTGAGCAGATGGATAACTGAGTCACAGAAGATTAAGTGAATTGTCTATAGCAGAACTGCGAACGGAATCCAGGTTCCCCTGAGTCCCAGACAGTGCCTTAACCACAAGACTGTGCTTCCTCTCAGTATAGTTCTATCTATGTCTCAAATTGTTTTTCACTTGCATGAAGAGTCTCTTAGGTATCCTGGGGTAAAATAAGCAACTTGATATAAATGGTTATCACAGTAACAATCACTGTGCTGCAGGCACTGTGAATAAATAAGAGACCATGTGATCTAGAGGACAGGAGCAGGGGGTGCCCTGACTGCAGTATGAGGACCACGCACAGTTTTAAAGCATATTCTTTGTATCCCTTGTGTTTGCAAAATGAGGACAAAGCTGGTCAACTGCACGATTTTAGTGCTCAAACAGCAAGCAACTTAATCTGCTGTGGTAGATACAAGTTCTCGCAAATATTCTGACTGGTTGCCTTTGTTTTTTTTAAAAAAAATTACGTGTCCCCTCAGATGCCAAGCAAACTGTCATTGTGACACTTAGGGCCACAGACTTTTAGGGAAGGGAAGCAGTGGTTCTAGGGTGGTGTCAGCCTTACTGCAAAACTATCCCTGTGGACATGTAGGCATGAGAATTCCCCTCTTCCCCACCACCCCTAGTGCCTGGCATTAAATCTGTAGAGACTCTTACTGGGTAATCTTGGTCAAAAAACTTAAATGTCTTGGGTCTCAGTCAAACCACACCGAAAAACTAGAGGAAAAACATTGTGCTTACTGACTATCAGATACTGTGACTGGGCTGAGATTTCCAGGGTAAATAAATTATATACTCCACTCCGTCACATGGAAACTAATGGGCAGCTTCAGAAAATGACTGATAATTAAAAATGATATTTTAGCACAGTAATAGAAGTCATTATCTTTTGTGCCAGGAGACGAAAAAAATGTACTAAGAGGCCATGATGAGTCCACAGAATCAGTCAATGAAGGACATTTTCTAGAGTTACTTGACCTGATTACAAAAGATGATGTTTTAGCAAATGTCTTTAGGATGTAGTACACTGTACAAAAAAATGAGCTGATATCATCAACAGGTCAAGCCTAAGACAGAGTGAAAATGAGTGTGGTGATGATAAATGAATTGATAATGAGATATTGGGAACAAAATCAGCAATTCTTATAAGCTGAGATCTAAGATACACTAAATTAAACTGGCATTTATAAGATCATTCTGAACCTTAGAAGTGCAGAAAGAAAGGTTATTGTGAAACTTGTACAGCGAGGACCTGTGGTTTGGATTTGACCCAAGTCAGTAATGATCAAAAGGTTTTAGTTACCACCTGACAGTTATTCACTGAGTTTGTGGTCTCAGTGCAATTCCTAATGAGGAGTGATCCCCATCAAGAGCTGTGCAAACTTAAAGATTTATGACTATGTACAGTAACTCACTTGTAAATGTCTGTCTTTTATTTGGGTGATTTTTCTGATTTCAGTCCTTGAATGATGGGTTAACTTTTTTTCTATGAAATGTCTTTCAGTAGCTAGTTTTATATCTCAAAATTTGTAAGCATATATTTATGCTTACGACGGTCCTTCCTCACCAGCCACTGATGGCCAACACCTCACACAATCTGCATCCACTTAACAGGTCACTTATTGTCTTCCCTATCTGTTTTTGTCCCTTTTGGATATGTTTTTGTCCCCTTTTGCCCACTTTCCCCATCCTGTGTCTTTGGGGTGGGGGAGAGCAAAAATGGGAAAATAGACTCTTTGAATAAGTAATAATGCTATGATATAATAACGTAGCATAAATCTGAGCTATATCTTTTTGAAATCAATGGAAGTCTTTCCATTGACTTCAGTTGGTGCTGGATCCGGTTGTTAGTTCATTACATTACCAGTACTCAGTATACTTCCACATTTCCCAATGCATTGTGGGTTTTTGTTCAAAGACTTTAAAAGCATGCTCTTATTTATGTAAGCTGTGACAATATCTTGATGTTTTAATTTAGAACTAAATTCCCAGAGATGTTTTAATGTAATTGTGGCCATTGCTGCGCCAAAAAGTCCCCGTGACTTAAACACTGTTGGTGAATCAGAGTTCCTGTTCAGTTCAACAGCATCATGAAGCTTTCTCTCGTAATGTAAAAAAGTCAAAGAGGTCTCAACCTGGAGCACATGTAATGTTGTTTCTGATGAGTACAATGGGCACAAAGCTGGTGTAGGAGAGTCCAAGGACATTCTCTTTTAGATATTTGCCTTTAAAGAAATAGTGATTTAAATAGTGACTGTGGTGCTACTTTGAGGCAAGTTATATTGTTTTTGTTTGACCTACAAAATGTCTATTTGTCTTTCCTAAATCACTTAATCTAAAATTTCATGTAGATTCTGTACTGCATTCATTTTGTTCCATGCAGACAAAATAACTCAGTTCTGCACTGTTTAATGATTCCAAAGAGATGGAAATAATCTTTTTAAATACCTTTTATTTTAATTTTGAAGGGTTCCCAGGAGACAGTGATTTCAGAATGCTGGCCACTTGGAAGGTATTAGGTGTGCACTTCAGTAAAACCTGTGCTATCTTTCAAGTAATCGTTAATAATGCTTATTGAGAAGTGGTCTCATTCTGGCTTTGACCTGTCATTGCCAAGCCAGTTATTTCTTTTTCCCAACCCAGTTTTTAATTCATACTGGGCAGTAGCTGGTCATGGTTGGCATCTTTTGTATGAGTAGTTATGTAGCCAATAGGAGGAAAGCCAGTTCTCTGTCAAAAGACACAGAAGAGCCTATTGGTGTCTCTTGAGTGTCTTGAAATTGCAGGGAGACAAGGTGAGTGAGGTAATATCTTTTATTGAACCAACTTCTGTTGGTGAGAGAGAGACATGCTTTCACGCCACACAGAACTCTTCTTCAGGTCTGGGAAAGGTACTTCCAGAGTCACAGCAAAATGCAGGGTGGAACAGATTGTTTAGTATAAGTAGTTAGCACATATTGTAAGAGACCATTCAATACAGAGTGGCACATTAACACCTCTGCAATCATAGGACTGTCAAGGTTCCTCCCCCACTCTGAACTCTAGGGTACAGATGTGGGGACCTGCATGAAAAACCTCCTAAGCTTATCTTTACCAGCTTAGGTCAAAACTTCCCCAAGGTACAAAATATTCCACCCGTTGTCCTTGGACTGGCCGCTACCACCACCAAACTAATACTGGTTACTGCGGAAGAGCTGTTTGGACGCGTCCTTCCCCCCAAAATACTTCCCAAAACCTTGCACCCCACTTCTTGGACAAGGTTTGGTAAAAAGCCTCACCAATTTGCCTAGGTGACTACAGACCCAGACCCTTGGATCTTAAGAACAATGAACGATCCTCCCAACACTTGCACCCCCCCTTTCCTGGGAAATGTTGGATAAAAAGCCTCACCAATTTGCATAGGTGACCACAGACCCAAACCCTTGGATCTGAGAACAATGAAAAAGCATTCAGTTTTCTTACAAGAAGACTTTTAATAAAAAATAGAAGTAAATAGAAATAAAGAAATCCCCCCTGTAAAATCAGGATGGTAGATATCTTACAGGGTAATTAGATTCAAAAACATAGAGAACCCCTCTAGGCAAAACCTTAAGTTACAAAAAAGATACACAGACAGAAATAGTTATTCTATTCAGCACAATTCTTTTCTCAGCCATTTAAAGAAATCATAATCTAACACATACCTAGCTAGATTACTTACTAAAAGTTCTAAGACTCCATTCCTGGTCTATCCCCGGCAAAGACCCAGCATACAGACAGACACAGACCCTTTGTTTCTCTCCCTCCTCCCAGCTTTTGAAAGTATCTTGTCTCCTCATTGGTCATTTTGGTCAGGTGCCAGCGAGGTTACCTTTAGCTTCTTAACCCTTTACAGGTGAGAGGAGCTTTCCCCTGGCCAGGAGGGATTTCAAAGGGGTTTACCCTTCCCTTTATATTTATGACACGCCCCCCAAATCTCAGCTAGGGTGAAACACTGGCTGGGATTTCTTCCTGGAGCTCTAGGAAAAACAGAGTTAATAAGACACATGCATCTCTAAATATACTACCAAGTACATAAAGACTAACAATATTTTCCACATCTCAAGGACGATTTTAACCAGTTGATTCTGGGAAACTTTCACGGGAGAGTGCATCAGCCACTTTGTTAGAAGCTCCTGAGATGTGTTGGATGTCGAAATCAAAATCTTGGAGAGCTAAACTCCACCGAAGAAGTTTTTTGTTAGTTTCTTTGACGGTGTGAAGCCACTTCAGTGCAACATGGTCGGTTTGCAGGTGGAAACGCCGTCCCCAAACATATGGGCGTAGCTTTTCCAGAGCGTAGACAATGGCGTAACATTCTTTTTCAGTGACTGACCAGTTGCTTTCCCTCTCAGACAGTTTTTTGCTGAGAAACACTACAGGGTGGAATTCTTGATCAGGGCCTTTCTGCATTAAAACTGTTCCCACACCACGCTCAGATGCATCTGTGGTTACTAGGAACGGTTTGTCAAAGTCTGGGGCCCTTAGTACAGGGTCAGACATGAGTGTCGCTTTAAGCTTGTTAAAGGCCTTCTGACACTTTCCGGTCCACTGAACAGCATTTGGCTGTTTCTTTTTGGTTAGGTCTGTCAGTGGGGCAGCGATTTGGCTGTAGTGCGGTACAAATTGTCTGTAATAACCAGCCAAGCCTAAGAAGGATTGAACCTGTTTCTTTGACTTTGGGACAGGCCACTTTTGGATAGCATCCACTTTGGCCTGTAGGGGGCTGATAGTTCCTTGACCCACCTGGTGTCCAAGGTAAGTCACTCTGTTTAGGCCTATTTGACACTTCTTAGCCTTAACAGTTAGTCCTGCCTCTCTTATGCGCTCAAGGACTTTTTGTAGATGTTTCAGGTGGTCTGCCCAGGAATCCGAAAATATGGCCACGTCGTCAAGGTAGGCGACTGCATATTCTCCTAATCCCGCTAGGAGACCATCTACAAGTCTTTGGAAAGTGGCGGGTGCATTTCGCAGCCCGAAAGGGAGTACATTAAATTCATACAGCCCGAGATGTGTGATGAAGGCTGACCTTTCCTTGGCAGATTCATCTAGCGGTACCTGCCAGTACCCCTTGGTTAAGTCCAAGGTAGAGATGAACTGGGCCCGTCCCAGTTTCTCTAATAGTTCATCTGTGCGTGGCATTGGATAGTTGTCTGGGCGAGTTACAGCATTTAGCTTACGGTAGTCCACGCAAAAACGTATTTCCCCATCTGGTTTGGGAACCAGAACCACTGGAGATGCCCATGCACTTTCAGAGGGGCGGATTACACCCATCTGTAACATATCCTGGATCTCCCGTTCTATAGCAGTTTTAGCTTGAGGAGACACCCGGTAAGGTTGGACCCTAATTGGGTGAGCATTACCTGTGTCAATGGAGTGGTATGCCCGTTCAGTCAGTCCTGGGGTGGCTGAGAACATTGGCGCGTAGCTAGTGCACAGCTCCTGGATCTGCTGTCGCTGCATACGCCCAAGGGTCGTGGAGAGGTTTACCTCTTCCACCCCACCAGCACATTTCCCTTCGTAGTAGACACCTTCAGGCCACTCAGCGTCGTCTCCTCCCTGGGCTGTAAACTGACAAACCTTTAATTCTCTGGAATAAAAGGGCTTTAGAGAATTAATATGGTACACCTTAGGCTTTCGGTTGGAGGTGGGGAATGCTATGAGATAATTAACAGCTCCCAGGCGCTCCTGGACCATGAATGGCCCTTCCCACGATGCTTCCATTTTATGGGCCTGGAGCGCCTTTAAGACCATGACCTGGTCTCCTACTTTGAAGGAACGCTCTCTGGCATGTTTATCATACCAGGCTTTTTGCTCTTTTTGAGCATCCTGTAAGTTTTCTCTAGCAAGGGCTAAAGAGGTTCGGAGGGTGTTTTGTAGGTTGGTTACAAAGTCCAGAATGTTAGTTCCTGGAGAAGGTGTAAATCCCTCCCATTGCTGCTTCACCAACTGCAATGGCCCCTTAACCTCACGGCCATATACAAGTTCAAATGGGGAAAACCCTAAACTGGGATGTGGTACAGCTCTGTAGGCAAAGAGCAACTGCTGCAATACTAGGTCCCAATCATTGGAGTGCTCATTTACGAATTTACGTATCATGGCCCCCAAAGTTCCATTAAACTTCTCCACCATGCCATTTGTTTGATGATGGTAAGGAGTGGCAACCAAGTGATTTACCCCATGAGCTTCCCAAAGGTTTTTCATAGTTCCTGCTAGGAAATTAGTCCCTGCATCTGTGAGGATGTCGGAGGGCCAACCTACCCTGGCAAAAATGTCTGCTAGTGCCTGGCACACACTTTTAGCCCTGGTGTTGCTTAGAGCTACTGCTTCCGGCCATCGGGTGGCAAAATCCATGAAAGTCAGTATGTACTGCTTTCCTCTGGGTGTCTTTTTCGGAAAAGGACCCAGAATATCCACAGCTACTCGCTGAAATGGAACTTCAATGATGGGGAGTGGCTGGAGAGGGGCTTTGACCTGGTCTTGGGGTTTTCCCACTCTTTGGCACACCTCACAAGACTGGACATAGGTAGAAACATCCTTGCCCATTCCCTCCCAGTGGAATGACCCCCCGAAACGGTCTTTGGTCCTGTTCACCCCAGCATGGCCACTAGGGTGATCGTGGGCTAAGCTCAAGAGCTTGGCCCGGTATTTAGTTGGAACTACCAACTGTCTCTGAGGATGCCAGTCTTCCTGGTGTCCACCAGAAAGAGTTTCCTTGTATAAAAGTCCTCTTTCTATAACAAACCTGGATCGATTAGAAGAGCTGAGAGGCGGTGGGTTGCTCCGTGCCGCCGTCCAAGCTCTCTGGAGGCTTTCATCTGCTTCCTGTTCGGTCTGGAACTGTTCCCTTGATGCTGGAGACATCAGTTCCTCATGGGATTGTGGACCTAGGCTTGGTCCCTCTGGAAGCGATATAGGGGATGGAGCTGTTTCTGTTGACTGTGAACCGCTCTCCGCTGGTGCACTATGTTGGGATTCAGGCTCCGGCTGAGCCTCTTGTGTAGGGTTATCGGCTGCTGCCAGTTCAGGTTCAGTGGGGCCCTCTGGTGTTGAGGTTGCAAGTACTGGATTCAGTGCTGACACGGGGTCTGGTGTTGGTTGTTCGGCTGGTTCCGGTTCTGGGACTGGTTCCGTCTGGGTCTCTGGGACTGGATCCACTACTGCTGTTGCAGACATTGGCCTGGGGTCCAGGTCCATCACCTCTGACCGGGTCCTGATAGAAGTTTCCGGAACAGAGCTAGGCCTCACGGCTTGTTTAGCCTGGCTGCGGGTGACCGTTCCCACCCTCTTGGCCTGCTTCACATGCTTGGCCAAGTCTTCCCCCAACAGCATGGGGATGGGATAATCATCATAGACTGCAAAAGTCCACATTCCTGACCAGCCCTTGTACTGGACAGGCAACTTGGCTGTAGGCAAATTGAAAGAGTTGGACTTGAAGGGTTGAATCGTCACTTGGATCTCTGGGTTGATTAAATTAGGGTCCACTAAGGAAGCATGGATAGCTGACACTTGTGCTCCGGTGTCCCTCCACGCGGTGACCTTCTTCCCACCCACACTCACAGTTTCCCTCCGCTCCAAGGGTATCTGGGAGGTATCTGGGCCTGTGGACCTCTGGTGTGATTCCGGTGCAATGAACTGTAATCTGTTGGGGTTCTTGGGGCAGTTGGCCTTTACATGCCCCAGCTCGTTACATTTAAAACATCGTCCAGCTGACGGGTCACTGGGGCGAGGAGGGTTGCTGGAGAACGGGGTGGTGGGACGATAAGGGGTCTGGAGGGTTCTTTGGGAGGTAGGTGGGGCTTTGGGCGGCCCCCGGTAATAGGGTGTGGTCTGGGGTGGTCCCTTCTGGTCTCCGCTCCAACTGCGACCAGTTTTCTTCTTCTCTGCCACCTCCACCCATCTGGCTCCAATCTCTCCTGCCTCGATTACAGTTTTGGGCTTCCCGTCTAGGATGTATCTTTCTATTTCCTCAGGAACACCCTCTAAGAATTGTTCCATTTGCATTAGGAAGGGCAAATTTACTGGAGAGTCAACACTTGCTCCTGATATCCAGGCATCCCAATGTTTCACAATGTGGTAGGCATGTCGGGTAAATGACATGTCTAGTTTCCACCTTAGGGCTCTGAACCTCCGACGAGACTGCTTGGGTGTTATCCCCATTCTGACTCTCGCCTTGGATTTAAACAGTTCATACTTGTTCATGTGTTCTTTAGGCATTTCAGCTGCCACCTCAGCTAAGGGTCCACTGAGCTGCGGCCTCAGCTCTACCATGTATTGGTCAGTAGAGATGTTGTACCCAAGGCAGGCCCTTTCGAAGTTTTCTAAGAAGGCCTCAGTATCATCACCTGCCTTGTAGTCGGGGAACTTTCTGGGATGGGAAGTGGTACTTGGAGGAGGATTGCTAGGGTTTGTTGGGATATTCCGCTGAGCCTTTATCTTCTCCACCTCCTCCACATGCTTCCTCTCTTTTTCCTTCTCCTCCAGTTCTTTGGCCCTTGCTTCCATTTCTTTGTCCCTTGCTTCCATTTTCAGCCGCATGAGTTCTATCTGTCTTTCATGTTCCCTTTGTTTTTCCGCAGCCTGAAATCTGGCTAATTCCAGCTTTTGTCGAGTCATGGATTTTGTCATTCTAACCTCTCTGTTTTTAACTAACTTTACACCCAAGGTTTAGAAATAAACAAACAAAACTTGGCTGTAAAATTTTGCTGTGCTGGAATAGAATACCTATTCTCTGATAGTGATTGTCAGCCTACAGAAAGAGACAATTCCCTTGTCTCTGCTCTGGGCCCAAATCAAAGCAAAAAACCTCCAACTACTTGGAAACCTGCTTACCAGCAGCCCAAAGGGAAAAAAAATTCCTTTTCAAACCTGTGCTCCTTGTAAAACAAAAAAATCAAAATCCTAAAAAAAAACCCCTGCCACTTTTGTCTCCAGGCAAATGGGTAGAACACACACCTCCTATTTACTTTTAGGAAGAAAAGAAAAAAAAACAACTCTGGGTTGGAAGACTGTGAATTTCCCTGCAGGAGTTAAGTACCCTGCCTCCAGGCAAAGAAAACCTGCAATTCACAAAGATAATCCCCTTTTGTCTCTGCTTGGCCACAAAGCAGAGAAAAACCAAGCTGCTTTCAGTTTCAGCTGCTTTCTGGACTTCCTTTCCAAAGGAAAAAAAAATTTCCTTTTTAAAATCTGTATTTCTAGTTCAAAAAATCTCAACTGGATCTCAAAATGATTTCAGGTTAATCCCACCACTATGCCACCATGTCAAGGTTCCTCCCCCACTCTGAACTCTAGGGTACAGATGTGGGGACCTGCATGAAAAACCTCCTAAGCTTATCTTTACCAGCTTAGGTCAAAACTTCCCCAAGGTACAAAATATTCCACCCGTTGTCCTTGGACTGGCCGCTACCACCACCAAACTAATACTGGTTACTGGGGAAGAGCTGTTTGGATGCGTCCTTCCCCCCAAAATACTTCCCAAAACCTTGCACCCCACTTCCTGGACAAGGTTTGGTAAAAAGCCTCACCAATTTGCCTAGGTGACTACAGACCCAGACCCTTGGATCTTAAGAACAATGAACGATCCTCCCAACACTTGCACCCCCCCTTTCCTGGGAAATGTTGGATAAAAAGCCTCACCAATTTGCATAGGTGACCACAGACCCAAACCCTTGGATCTGAGAACAATGAAAAAGCATTCAGTTTTCTTACAAGAAGACTTTTAATAAAAAATAGAAGTAAATAGAAATAAAGAAATCCCCCCTGTAAAATCAGGATGGTAGATATCTTACAGGGTAATTAGATTCAAAAACATAGAGAACCCCTCTAGGCAAAACCTTAAGTTACAAAAAAGATACACAGACAGAAATAGTTATTCTATTCAGCACAATTCTTTTCTCAGCCATTTAAAGAAATCATAATCTAACACATACCTAGCTAGATTACTTACTAAAAGTTCTAAGACTCCATTCCTGGTCTATCCCCGGCAAAGACCCAGCATACAGACAGACACAGACCCTTTGTTTCTCTCCCTCCTCCCAGCTTTTGAAAGTATCTTGTCTCCTCATTGGTCATTTTGGTCAGGTGCCAGCGAGGTTACCTTTAGCTTCTTAACCCTTTACAGGTGAGAGGAGCTTTCCCCTGGCCAGGAGGGATTTCAAAGGGGTTTACCCTTCCCTTTATATTTATGACAAGGACAAAAAAAAAGGAGTTAGTGGGTTACTTACTCAGATATAGAGTGATCGCTTTGTGAAAAGTGTTCACCCACGGATGACGGTGTGTTTTGTCTTTTATCATTTTCCTGTGTGAGTTCATTTGAGAGAGTAGGGATTGTCTGGTTTTACTCATATAGTTGTTATGGGGCAATTAGGGCACTTGATGAGGTACAGCACATATGGTAGGCATGCATAGGATCCATGGATCGTGAAAGGTCTGTGTGTGTGTTTGTGGGGGGTGGGTGTTGTAGCAGTGGAGATATGTCTCAGGTTTTGCATTTGATGTTCTGGCAGGGTCTGGTGCCACTTTGAGTTGGTGTGCCCTGGTCTGTGGAGAGCTTGCTTCTGGTGATGAGCTTGAAGATGCTGGGGGGTTGTTTGAGGCCAGAAGAGGGGGTTCAGGAAAGATTTCTTTCAGGATGGGGTCCTCATTGCATATGGGTTGTAATTGTTTACTGGGTTCCAGTGTGGTGTGATAGGTGACAACTAGGGGTGTGAGGTCAGAAGAGGTTTGATTTCCATATTGAAGCAGATTCTCTGGGAATTTGGGTGGCCCTTTTGATTATGTGATCTACTCCTCAGGTGGAGTGTCCTTGTTTGGTGAAAGCTGTTTTGAGTGTGTATACCGCAGCCTTCCTCCTCGAGGAATATTCTGTGGCATATGAGTGCCTGGCTGTAGATAACAAATTTCTTGGTGTGTTTTGTGTGGTTACTGAATCTGTGAAGGTAGGTGTGGAGATCTGTGGGGTTTTTGTATGTGGTTGTCTGTAGGTTCCACTGCATTGACACTGTAGTATCAGTAGTCTAGGATGCTGAAGTAACCACAGTTTCCAATTTAGAAGCAGAAATAGCAGAGACAAGATAAACTCTCTCTGCTATAGCTCCTGTCACTGATGCTTAACAGTCTGACTCCAAACTGGCTCTCTCTTTCAGGAAAGCAATCAGAGAAAGTTTTTAGATTTGCCCATTGTATTCATAGACTGGATTAACTTAATGCTATAAACACACAGGTGGTGATGGGGGCATACACCTAAAGGTGGTGGTCATAGTCCTTCTAAATACTATTATAATGGTAAACCGTGTGCTAAGAGAAACCCTATCAAGATGTAGTATTAGAAGAGTAAAACACTATGTGAGAAATGCTCCCGATGAGCCTTATGGAAGATTCACTAGGGAAAGGAAATATAACAATTTGCAGAAAACCTCTAGGACCCAAGTCCTGACTCTTCATTCATGGGCACAGAGGACCCCATTTTCATCAGAACTGGTCAAATTCTACTGCATGAGGAGGGTGTGTGTGCAGAATTTGGGGAACCCATGCAGTGGGTGCATGCCACCTACATGCTGCTGATTCCAGCTCTGCAAGGCTCCCTGTGCACTTCTAAATAGATTTAGGAGTGAAGGACATTGGTGGTGGCCTTCTAGTGTTAGGATCAAGAAACTCAGTCTATTTAGCTTAACAAAGAGAAAATTAATGGTGACCTGATTATAGTCTATAAGTACCTACATGGGGAACAAAAGTTTAATAATGGGCTCGTCAGTGTAGCAGAAGAGAAAGGTATAACATGATCCAGTGGCTGCAAGTGGAAGCTAGACAAATTCAGACTGGAAATAAAGTGTAAATTTTTAATGGTGAGAGTAATTAACCACTGGAACAATTTCCAAGGGTCATGGTGGATTCTCTATCACTGACAGTTTTTAAACCAAGTTTGGATGTTTTTCTAAAAGTTTAGGGCTCCCTTGGAAAAAAGGTGGCACAGAAGTCCCAGATGAAAGTTTTCCTTGACCCAATGCTATAGTGCTGCATATTATGCTCCAGTTGTCTGCTTCCTCTAAGCAAACTTGATGCCTTTTAATGATGCAGTATGTATATAGGGCCAGATCCTGCAGCCTGTACATGAGCCTCACTGATGCAAGTAGTTCATTGTCATCACGAGTGAGAACTACATATGTGAGTAAGGGCCTTCCAAGAACAGACCAGTAGGTCCTGGGGGTCCAAAGCCACTGACATATATGATAATACTTGTATTAATTTGAATGAACTTTGGATTAGGCCTGTAAGTACGTAACGTGCTTTGGTGTCCTTTGGGATGAAAGGCGCTACATGAATGTAGAACATTACAATGATTATTCATTCTATTGCTATTTTCCTCACTCATTATGCGTGATAGTACTGTCCTGGTCATAGGGCTATCCCAGCACTTTGCTTCTCTCTGTCTGATCTGGCATTCCCTGACCATGACATGTTTCTTGTTCCAGCAGCTGACAGCGGAGGCAGGCTCATGGGAAAAGCTTCTGTTTGTTTTGTCAAACATTCAGTAGAGATTTTATCAACAAAATGGAGCCTAAAGGGAAAACTGTTGGTGCCTGATCTGGCGGATTTAAACAAAAGGTAATTGGAAGGCAAGAGAAGGACAGTGATTCTGGGTGAAGCCAAGTACATCAAAAACATCCTTTGGCTGGCAGAGGATAGATCAGCTTGTGACTGGCAAGCAAACACCCAGTAACTAGTGATGGAAGAAGCAGGAACTTTTAAGTTTAGTTGCAAAATGTGATCAAAACAAAGCAGTGAAAAGTAAAACATTAAAGGCAGCTGCCTTGTGAAGAGTTCAGAGCACTGCCTGCATATGTGGTTTAAGCAAATCAGAAGTGAAGGTACTTCTCTATGTGGAATTTTAACGAGAGCAAAGCTGAATGCTTTGCTAAGCAGATTTATGGCCTGCATGGTAATTTGCCAGCCTCTGACAAGTGATTGTGCTGTTTCCAGAGATACCATGACAACCTCAAATTTAAAATTGTGAGAGGAAGAGAGATTTGCTGTTGATGAAGCAGCTAATGTGTTTGCATCTGAACTTTAAAAAGTTATGGGAGATTGAGATCTGTGTGTGCTTAGCAGGTTTACAATGCTGAGAATTTGGCTTGTGTGGGAAATTGTTTTCTGACCATAAATTAGCAGAGAGGAATGAGGAGGTAGCATTCGAGCTTTACAAGCAGATGAAAGACAGACTAGCTTTTTGATGTGCACCTATGCAACTGCTTACCAAAAATGTAAGCTTTTCTCTGTCAGCTACTAGGGAAACTCCTGGCGTTTTTAAGTGCATTAACATAGCTGGCTGTCTTCTGAAATAGAATCACTCTGCAAACAGCTTGGAGACATGAATGGTTTACAGATAGATATAAAACAATTCAACTTTCTGCTAAAATTTTGCCCTCCCACTACATTTTGCCTGCCAAAGCCTTCAGTTTGTAGACAGCTGTCCTACCCAGCAAATAATCCTTCCCAGGAAAACATGAGCTGGAGAAGTCAATATTCTTTCCTTACCCATCACAAGCATGTCCTGTATTCAGCCTGGGGCATCAAGTATCCTGATCTTTCATTTGGCAAAAAGCAACATTTTGGGAGAAATTTCATTCTGACAGTGTTGCAGAATGTTGAGTCTCTTCTTTTCGGTGGAAACGAGGGAAGAAATGTAAATTAATTCAGCAAATATGAAATGAATCATTGTACAGTGGAAAGAGTTGGATACAATGGTAAAAAGATTTGACATGAGTGAAAATGTATGTGAGGCAATCTATTTTGTTTGTTTTGTTTTTGTGAATAGTAAATTTGTCAAAAAATTCATTTTTCAGGAACCAAAACTTTGCACATTTGGGTTGAATTCAGCAAATAGTTTCAGCTGGGAAAAAAATGGACATTTATTTTTCAAAAAAGTCAAAATGGCTTGTTTCTAAATGATATTTTGCTTCCAAATTTAGATATATTTATTTTTTAAATATTTTTGTAAAACACCTAAAAATGAAACAACCCTCCCACCCCACCCAAAAAAAACCAACCTAACCCAATTTTTGTTTTGTTTCAGGCATTTTGTCATTGTTTCATTTTGGTGGTTTTTTAGATCCAAAATGAATTTTTTTTTCTTGTCCTTTCATTTCTGCAAGTAAAACTGAAAAAAAAAATCCACTTTAGTTCAAAACAAAACAATCACCCCCCCCCCCCAATTTTTAGCTTTGAGAGACGAACCAAAAAAATCATTTATTCATGCAGGTCTTCTCTGAGCTAACCTCAAGGAAACAGTTGTAGCACTCCCAAATACCAGTAAACCCACTAGCAAGAAAACTGATGAAGTGAAGGACAATGAAAAGCTACTATAACGCTACTCAGCACATTGGTTCTTACTAGTGATCTGGAAACTGGCTAGAAAGAGAGCATGCGTTTTTTTTAAATATAAATGGCTGAAGAGCAGTCAATGCACAAGTTTTCAGTGAGATGTTAAGAAAGGAAGACAAAGTCAAGTGAGCTGGGCAGCTTGCAGGTGCAGACAGCATCTCACCAGATCAGGTAAAATGACAAAGAAATGCTAGAGACTTCTTCAGAAACAAACATGAGCAGCCAGTAGTACAGCACTGGCCATAAATAAGAGGATTAGTTTAGTTTTTAACATTGTTTAATGTGTTCTATACCCATAGGGCAAACAAACAAAAATAAAGTTAATTTTTCTACGTTTTATATAACCGAGAATTAAAGATGTCACAAATGTACCCTACTGCTGGACAAGATTCCCTTGCTGTATCTTTTTGAGAAACAAAGCCGAATTGCTGTAATGCACAAAGAAATTCAACTTTTTTTATTAATTACATTAGAATTAAAGGCTCAAATACTGTTACAAACTAAACAGTCCATAGTAAAACTGAAATGGCATTTACATACTTCTGTCAGGCACACCATTATTTTGGACAAATGGGGATCTGAAACAAACAACTTACCACTGTGTTGTTATTACAATTATTACATCATGATTTTACACAAGGAATTTGAGATAGCATTCTGGACTGGCTTCTAGCTCAAGGGACTTATAGTAAGTGTAGAAAGAAAAGGAGTACTTGTGGCACCTTAGAGACTAACCAATTTATTTGAGCATAAGCTTTCGTGAGCTACAGCTCACTTCATCGGAAGCATAGTGTGGAAAGTATAGAAGATTTTTTATCCACACAAAGCATGAAAAAATGGGTGTTTTACCACTACAAAAGGTTTTCTCTCCCCCCACCCCACTCTCCTGCTGGTAATAGCTTATCTAAAGTGATCATTCTCCTTACAAAGTGTATGATAATCAAGGTGGGCCATTTCCAGCACAAATCCAGGGTTTAACAAGAACGTCTGAGGAGGGGGGTAGGAAAAACAAGGGGAAATAGGTTACCTTACATAATGACTTAGCCACTCCTAGTCTCTATTCAAGCCTAAGTTAATTGTATCCAATTTGCAAATGAATTCCAATTCAACAGTCTCTCGCTGGAGTCTGGTTTTGAAGTTTTTTTGTTGTAATATCGCAACTTTCATGTCTGTAATCACGTGACCAGAGAGATTGAAGTGTTCTCCGACTGGTTTATGAATGTTATAATTCTTGACATCTGATTTGTGTCCATTTATTCTCTTACGTAGAGACTGTCCAGTTTGACTAATGTACATGGCAGAAAGAAAAGGAGTACTTGTGGCACCTTAGAGACTAACCAATTTATTTGAGCACAAGCTTTCGTGAGCTACAGCTCACTTCATCAGATGCATACTGTGGAAACTGCAGAAGACATTATATACACAGAGACCATAAAACAATACCTCCTCCCACCCCACTCTCCTGCTGGTAATAGCTTATCTAAAGTGATCACTCTCTTTACAATGTGTATGATAATCAAGGTGGGCCATTTCCAGCACAAATCCAGGTTTTCAAACCCTCCCCCCTCCAAAAACCACACACACAAACTCACTCTCCTGCTGGTAATAGCTTATCCAAAGTGACCATTCTCCCCACAATGTGCATGATAATCAAGGTGGGCCATTTCCAGCAGAAATCCAGGTTTTCTCACCCCCGCACCCCCATACACACACAAACTCACTCTCCTGCTGGTAACAGCCCATCCAAAGCGACCACTCTCCCCACAATGTGCACGATAATCAAGGTGGGCCATTTCCAGCACAAATCCAGGTCTTCTCATTCCCCCCCCCCCAACACACACACAAACTCACTCTCCTGCTGGTAATAGCTCATCCAAACTGACCACTCTCCTTACAATGTGTATGATAATCAAGGAGGGTCATTTCCAGCATAAATCCAAGTTTAACCAGAACATCTGGGGGGGGGGGGTAGGAAAAAACAAGGGGAAATAGGCTACCTTGCATAATGACTTAGCCACTCCCAGTCTCTATTTAAGCCTAAATTAATAGTATCTAATTTGCAAATGAATTCCAATTCAGCAGTTTCTCGCTGGAGTCTGGATTTGAAGTTTTTTTGTTGTAAGATAGCGACCCATGGGTCCAGATGATGAAGATGTCATCAATATAGCGCAAGTAGAGTAGAGGCATTAGGGAACGAGAGCTGAGGAAGCGTTGTTCTAAATCAGCCATAAAAATGTTGGCATACTGTGGGGCCATGCGGGTACCCATAGCAGTGCTGCTGATCTGAAGGTATACATTGTCCCCAAATGTAAAATAGTTATGGGTAAGGACAAAGTCACAAAGTTCAGCCACCAGGTTAGCCGTGACATTATCGGGGATAGTGTTCTTGACAGCTTGTAGTCTACAACTACAGTACCCACCTGCAGAAGTGAAGAAACAGATTGATAGAGCCAGAAGAGTTCCCAGAAGTCACCTACTACAGGACAGGCCTAACAAAGAAAATAACAGAACACCACTAGCCGTCACCTTCAGCCCCCAACTAAAACCCCTCCAACGCATTATTAAGGATCTACAACCTATCCTGAAGGATGACCCAACACTCTCACAAATCTTGGGAGACAGGCCAGTCCTTGCCTACAGACAGCCCCGCAACCTGAAGCAAATACTCACCAACAACCACATACCACACAACAGAACCACTAACCCAGGAACTTATCCTTGCAACAAAGCCCGTTGCCAACTGTGCCCATATATCTATTCAGGGGACACCATCACAGGGCCTAATAACATCAGCCACACTATCAGAGGCTCGTTCACCTGCACATCCACCAATGTGATATATGCCATCATGTGCCAGCAATGCCCCTCTGCCATGTACGTTGGTCAAACTGGACAGTCTCTACGTAAAAGAATAAATGGACACAAATCAGATGTCAAGAATTATAACATTCATAAACCAGTCGGAGAAAACTTCAATCTCTCTGGTCATGCAATTACAGACATGAAGGTCGCTATCTTACAACAAAAAAAACTTCAAATCCAGACTCCAGCGAGAAACTGCTGAATTGGAATTCATTTGCAAACTGGATACTATTAATTTAGGCTTAAATAGAGACTGGGAGTGGCTAAGTCATTATGCAAGGTAGCCTATTTCCCCTTGTTTTTTCCTACCCTCCCCCCAGACGTTCTGGTTAAACTTGGATTTATGCTGGAAATGGCCCACCTTGATTATCATACACATTGTAAGGAGAGTGGTCAGTTTGGATGAGCTATTACCAGCAGGAGAGTGAGATTGTGTGTGTGTTGCGGGGGGAGGTGAGAAGACCTGGATTTGTGCTGGAAATGGCCCACCTTGATTATCATACACATTGTAAGGAGAGTGATCACTTTAGATAAGCTATTACCAGCAGGAGAGTGGGGTGGGAGGAGGTATTGTTTCATGGTCTCTGTGTATATAATGTCTTCTGCAGTTTCCACAGTATGCATCCGATGAAGTGAGCTGTAGCTCACGAAAGCTTGTGCTCAGATAAATTGGTTAGTCTCTAAGGTGCCACAAGTACTCCTTTTCTTTTTGCGAATACAGACTAACACGGCTGTTACTCTGGTACATGGCAGAGGGGCTTTGCTGGCACATGATTTCATATATTACATTGGTGGATGTGCAGGTGAACGAGCCTCTGATAGTGTGGCTGATGTTATTAGGCCCTGTGATGGCGTCCCCTGAATAGATATGTGGGCACAGTTGGCAACGGGCTTTGTTGCAAGGATAAGTTCCTGGGTTAGTGGTTCTGTTGTGTGGTATGTAGTTGCTGGTGAGTATTTGCTTCAGGTTGGGGGGCTGTCTGTAGGCAAGGACTGGCCTGTCTCCCAAGATTTGTGAGAGTGCTCGGTCATCCTTCAGGATAGGTTGTAGATCCTTAATAATGCGTTGGAGGGGTTTTAGTTGCGGGCTGAAGGTGACAGCTAGTGGCGTTCTGTTATTTTCTTTGTTAGACCTGTCCTGTAGTAGGTGACTTCTGGGAACTCTTCTGGCTCTATCAATCTGTTTCTTCACTTCCACAGGTGGGTATTGTAGTTGTAACAATGCTTGAAAGAGATCTTGTAGGTGTTTGTCTCTGTCTGAGGGGTTGGAGCAAATGCGGTTGTATCGCAGAGCTTGGCTGTAGATGATGGATCGTGTGGTGTGGTCAGGGTGAAAGCTGGAGCCATGTAGGTAGGAATAGCGGTCAGTAGGTTTCTGGTTTAGGGTGGTGTTTATGTGACCATCGTTTATTAGCACTGTAGTGTCCAGAAAGTGGATCTCTTGTGTGGACTGGACCAGGCTGAGGTTGATGGTGGGATGGAAGTTGTTGAAATCATGGTGGAATTCCTCAAGGGCTTCTTTTCCATGGGTCCAGATGATGAAGATGTCATCAATGTAGCGCAAGTAGAGTAGGGGCGTTAGGGGACGAGAGCTGAGGAAGCGTTGTTCTAAGTCAGCCATAAAAATATTGGCACACTGTGGGGCCATGCGGGTACCCATAGCAGTGCCACTGATTTGAAGGTATACATTGGCCCCAAATGTGAAATAGTTATGGGTAAGGACAAAGTCACAAAGTTCAGCCACCACGTTAGCCGTGACATTATCGGGGATAGTGTTCTTGACGCCTTGTAGTCCATTTTTGTGTGGAATGTTGGTGTAGAGGGCTTCTACATCCATAGTGGCCAGGATGGTGTTATCAGGAAGATCACCGATGGATTGTAGTTTCCTCAGGAAGTCAGTGGTGTCTCGAAGACAGCTGGGAGTGCTGGTAGCGTAGGGCCTGAGGAGGGAGTCTACATAGCCAGACAATCCTGCTGTCAGGGTGCCAATGCCTGAGATGATGGGGCGCCCAGGATTTCCAGGTTTGTGGATCTTGGGTAGTAGATAGGATATCCCAGGTTGGGGTTTCAGGGGTGTGTCTGGGCGGATTTGATCTTGTGCTTTTTTATGGAGTTTCTTGAGCAAATGCTGTAGTTTCTTTTGGTAACTCTCAGTGGGATCAGAGGGTAATGGCTTGTAGAAAGTGGTGTTGGAGAGCTGCCGAGCAGCCTCTTGTTCATATTCCGACCTATTCATGATGACAACAGCACCTCCTTTGTCAGCCTTTTTGATTATGATGTCAGAGTTGTTTCTGAGGCCGTGGATGGCATTGTGTTCTGCACAGCTGAGGTTGTGGGGCAAGTGATGCTGCTTTTCCACAATTTCAGCCCGTGCACGTCGGCGGAAGTACTCTATGTAGAAGTCCAGCCTGCTGTCTCGACCTTCAGGAGTCCACCTAGAATCCTTCTTTTAGTAGTGTTGGTAGGGAGGTCTCTGTGGATTAGCATGTTGTTCAGAGGTGTGTTGTAAATATTCCTTGAGTCGGAGACGTTGAAAATAGGATTCTAGGTCACCATAGAACTGTACCATGTTCATGGGGGTGGAAGGGCAGAAGGAGAGGCCCCGAGATAGGACAGCTGCTTCTGCTGGGCTAAGAGTATAGTTGGATAGGTTAACAATATTGCTGGGTGGGTTGAGGGAACCATTTCTGTGGCCCCTTGTGGCATGTAGTAGTTTAGAAAGTTTAGTGTCCTTTTTCTTTTGTAGAGAAGCAAAGTGTGTGTTGTAAATGTCTTGTCTAGTTTTAGTAAAGTCCAGCCATGGGGAAGTTTGTGTGGAAGGTTGGTTTTTTAAGAGAGTATCCATTTTTGAGAGCTCATTCTTTATCTTTCCCTGTTTGCTGTAGAGGATGTTGATCAGGTGGTTCCGCAGTTTCTTTGAGAGCGTGTGGCACAAGCTGTCAGCATAGTCTGTGTGGTATGTACATTGTAATGGATTTTTTACCTTCAGTCCTTTTGGTACAATGTCCATCTGTTTGCATTTGGAAAGGAAGATGATGACTGTCTGTGTCTGTACAAGTTTTTTCATGCAGTTGATAGATTCCCACTCCATACGGCTAAATGCAGTGCCTTGCATAATGACAGGTTTCAGAGTAACAGCCATGTTAGTCTGTATTCGCAAAAAGAAAAGGAGTACTTGTGGCACCTGAGAGACTAACCAATTTATTTGAGCATAAGCTTTCGTGAGCTACAGCTCACTTCATCGGATGCTGTAGCTCACGAAAGCTTATGCTCAAATAAATTGGTTAGTCTCTCAGGTGCCACAAGTCCTCCTTTTCTTTTTGCGAACACAGACTAACACGGCTGTTATTCTGAAACATGTAGTGTGTGCTGATTGATGGTATTAGACATTAGCAGTATTCTATCCTGTAGATATACTAAGGTAGATTAGATGCTTATTGAAACACCAAAGATGTATGATGACTTCAGATTGCATTCACTCACCTATGTCCTTCACCTTCAGTAGTCGGCTCCCTGATGACGCCTCGGCAGTACTTTCTTTTCAATACTGTATTTTTTTTCTTTTAAGCATATCATTTGCTTTCGAGAATAATAGGCTTTGTATTGGAAATTAGTTTGTACGACCTGTTTGGGATTTGGTTAGCTGAGCTTCTTAAGGGCTTTTCCTGTTTTTTGATTCATGGTAGTAGTATTGTCTATTTTGGTCAGAACAGAGAACTGAGAGTCAGGAAACCTGGCTTCATTTCCTAGCTCTGTCACCACATGCGATCTTGAGTATCTCAGTTTCTCTATTTTGAAAATGAGGACAATATTGACCCACTTGAAATCATTGGAGGAAAGACAGTATATACATGCCAGTTAATAAGTATTCTAATAAGTATAATGCACATGCTTTTTATAATACTTTTATTAAAAATACATATTGTGATTTGAGCTAGAGATTAAAGTTAAGGTAAATTTTCTTTATTTACATGTACATATTAGATATCTGCATATAATATGTAGATATGTGTATTTGAATGTCCATGATGTTCTGGTGTGTGTTTGCATGTGTGTGTACAATTATATGTATGATTTATAACATAAACCCTGACTTATACAGAAATATATCAAGTGTAGCCTACTGTTTCCAAATGTTCATCATTTTGCAAAATGTTCATCTAACAGGCTGATATTTTCCAGGCCTGCTCTGTTTCCTTAGGTGACTTTTGTTTGAAAGTTTGAGCAAAAAACAATTCAGCTGTTTTGAGCAGTTTGAGTGAATTTGAGTGAATACCATACAGTTTTCCTATTATAAAAAACTTGCCAGACTTTTTTGTTTGTTTTGATGGTTCCGACATTGAAATGTTTGAAAAATTCAATTCTTGTTAGCATCTTTTCGTCTGCAAGAGACTGTGGGAATTGCAAATTTCAATTCACCCTGTAAATATTTACCAACAATAACACTTCTTCAGCAACATTTGGAAGAACAATTTACAGGATAAACTACTCGGGGCAGGGTCTCCCTTCTCAGTATATAGGTAAGGTTCCCAGCAAAAGGGGCTCTGATCTCTGATTGGAGTCAATAGACACTACCACAGTATAAATAGTGAGCTGTGCGGAACATGTGTATCTGGATAATTTAGCTGCATAGTGCACACCTCTCATAAGGTGTACATAATCAGCCAGTTGCTGTGAATGAGCAAAGCTCCATTCACTAGCGGACAATGGGTGAAATCCCGGTGCACACTGAAGTCCATAAAATTTTTCCATCGACTTCACTGGGACTAAGATTTCAAATAATGGGACTACTGATGTGAATAATGCTACTCGTGCTTAAGAGTTTGCAGGATCCACGCCTTATTTGGGACAGTTGTGCACTATTCTTGGGTTGTTTTTTTAAAGTACATGCGAAGATGATTCACTGCAAATCAAATGTAAAATTCATGATCCGTTGAGTTACTTTCAGATGTGTTATTATAAAGTGGGGCAATGCTATCAAGGCCTGTTTTGCAAAGTCCATTAAATTAGCCACTAACAAATGGTAATATTCCCCAAATCAATATTTTTGCAGTATGTACACAATAACAAGCTGCAGAGTTTGAGGTCAAAATGCCAATAGTTTTATGTATTTTAAAATAATGGTCTCAGACTCACTTTCATGCTGAAAATGTTCCAGTCAGTGTAGAATTCCATCAGGTAGGAATGTACAGAATCCCAAAGCAAAATGGGAAACCCATACAAATGAAAAATATATCAGTCTCATCGTGCATGGCATTTCTGTTTGATCCACACAAAAAATTATGAGTTCATGTTGAAAATGTGAGCAAAAAAAACAACAAAAAATCAATAGAATTGTTGTGATTTATAAAGGCGTAGTCCCTTTATTTCATGAATACTTCATCAAGGCAACATTGAAATCATCAGATTATATCTGAGCTTATCCCTCAGTCGTGTGTGATTAATTCATAAATGGATAGATATGCATCATTAATGAAAATCATTCATCATAGGAACAGTACGAGTGCTAAACACAAACTCCTGGCTGCTCAGAGGTATTGAGGATAAAGGGCTGGGCAGATGGTTAGCACACAGGACCACTGTGAGGTTGGTAATGAGAAAAGAGGGCTAGAATAAATTGTTCCAACAAATAGTACCAAGCCGAATAAAAACTTCTCAGAAAATGTTGAAGTGACAAGACAAATGACCTCTATGGAAGCAGAGGAAGTCAGCCCCTTAGCTGTTTTCCCTCTGCCTGGTGTCCTGGCAGGCGTTCCAGTGGGACATCCACTCAAATGCATGGAACATGTCAGGGCCTGGTTGGCAGTTTTGCAGTAGTATTAAGCTCTGGGTACAACTTGCCTTTGTCTTGCAGCACTGAAAGAGCCCAAAGCCTTCTGTAAGGAAGAATTGAGCCAGCTCCAGGTCAAACAATAAAACAAAAACCAGTGGCACAATAAATATCCATTGATCATGGGCATACAGAGAGTAACACAAAGCACAAGTTAAATTAGAGCCAGGTGAAAAGAGAGGCCTATTCAATACATAGCTCATGCAGAATTTTAGGTAAATTCCATGTAAGCAAGCAGCCTGATATAGCTCATTTCCAAGGTGACATTCATGAGAAAATGAATCATGCGAACTGTGAGAGTTTTCTCAGTTTATAGCTTTAGAAAGGGCACATCACAATGGCCAATAAAACAATGTAGTTCAAAAGTTTTTGATGTTTATAGATGAAAAAAATCACATTAGACTTTTTGATAAGGATTCCAGATGGGTCAGAAGTTAATTTTCTAGCAGTAGCATTCAGTGAGCCAACGTGTTTATCTTCAGAGGAAATTAATCAAGGATCTGAAGGCAGCCTTTCCAGATGTCTCCTTCTCTCCCCCCACCCTGCCCCCCAAAAAACCTAGACAAAAGCTATGCAGGTGCTAATGTCTCCATCTGTGAACTCCTGAGCTGGAGTGAAAAAAGGGTTCTGTATGTTTTGACGTCAGAATGCCAGGCACAAAGGGCTAAAGACACAGGAAGAGAATAAATATGATTAGGAGGAATGAACAGAGCAACAGAATGAAAAGCCCTGTGTATATGGGGGGGAAATGTATATCTGAGTCATCTTCGTCTTTAACAGTTTGTTTGTTGGAGGTGGAGGAGGAGAAGGAGGAGGAGGAGGAGGAGTCAGGGACTGGTGAGCACTGGTTTTCTGAAATATGACCATTTTTCTCACAAAGGTCCTGCTCTTCAAGGATGCTGGGGTGTCCTTTGAATCTAAAGGTGGTGTTTTTAAAATCCCTGGCCCTGTTCTGTAAGTCTTTAAGAAAAAAAAAAGTGGGGGAGGCAAATACAAAATCCTTTGCTTTGATAAAAGCTGTCTCTGGCCCACTATTTTAACACAATTTGAGAGGGTTAGCAGAGCTCTTGGGGAGATATGAGCTGCAGACTTCCTGCAAATGTTAGTGACAACACAAATGCCATAAGCAGAGGTTTGAAAGACCTAGAGATGGGCCCAAAACTTTACCACCCACACCTTTGCAATGGTCAAAATGCAGATCTCCATTGAACCCTAGGAAAAACCCCATTCCTGTCTAACCCCATCCCCTGATTCTTTTTGTTTGTGGGATGTCATCAGTTCTGACAGAGGAACCAGAACTCTGAAGTTTCCTAATCTGGATATTTACAAACAAGTTTTTAGTTTAGAAAAAATTTTCTTGTTCACCATGAAAGGATAGCCACAAAGGCAAAATGTTTGGGGGCACTGAAAAAAATCCTGTCAAGTGCAGCTCGCTGTTAGGCTTTTCATGGCACTGAGGTCTTTTCAGTTTCTTATTTAGTAACCACCATTGATTATTTTCTCACATGACCCAAATCAGCCAACCCCACACAGTAACAGAGAAGACTAACAGAGCAGTTAAACACGTGAGGCTGGCCTGGTTCAGTTGCCTCAAGCTTGTGGGGCTCTGGCTGTGGGCCTATAAAATTGTGTTTGGGGCTTAAGCTGCAGCCCAAGGTCTAGGAATCGGCGAGGGGGAAAGAGCCCCGTACTTGGGGATCCAGCTCAAGCCCGAATGTCTACACTGCAATTTTATAGGCTTGCAGCCTGAGCACCACAAACCCAAGTTGCCATGAGCCAGCTGTGGGTGTTTAATTGCTGTGAAGACATACCCTAAGGATCTCTCAAAGGCTAAAAATGTTCCCACAGTAGATGTCCACATAATAAATGAATCAGTCCTCCCCTTCCCCTCATTTTTGACAGAGGGCCACTGAGTCTGCATTCTTTTCTAAAGGTATATCTACACTGTAGCTGGGAACGTGCTTCATGGGTGGTGGCTTGGACTAGCCATGCAAGTACAAACCTGTCCAACCCCCTGATACATATTTAGATGGCTGGCCCAAGGCTTGTCTCAGGCTACACTCAGGGGTGCTGGAACAATTTTTATAGTGATCATGGGAAACCATGTATTTGGTGTTTTGTTATTACTACTGCAAGCCAAGGGGTGTGGCAGCACGCCCAGCGCCCCTCGTTCCAGCACCACAGGCTACGCTGCTGCTGTTCGTGGGCTAAGTGAGTAGAGCTAGTGCATGTCTGTCTACCCATTCTGGGAAGCACTTTCCCAGCTGCAGTGTGGATGTGTACCTTAAGCCAGTGGAATTCTCTCTATGAGAAAATTGACCATGTGACTATGTAAGAGTGGATATAAAAATGTGAAAGATGACAGTAAGCAGCATGGTCTAGTGGACTGAGCGGGGGACTGGAAGAAAGAAATGCCTAAGTTCTATTTCTTGCTATGCCCATGACGCACTGTCATCATGCAAGTCATTTAGGCCAAAATTTTCAAATGTGAGTGTATAAAGTTAGACACCTACCTCCTATATTTAGGCACAAGTGGCTTTATTTTTAAGAGATACTGAGCAACTACAGCTCCCATTGGATTTAGTGGGATGTCTTAGTGCTGAGCATTTCTGAAATGGGAGCCACTTTTATTTAGGTGTTTAAATAGGGGCTTACATCCTGGGCTTTGCATGCCCAAATATGGTAAGTTGGACCTAAGCATCCTGTGTCAGTTCCACTTTCTGGCCTGTTTATCTGCATGCTGTCTTGGTGTGTTTAAAGGGTTCATAGGGCTGCTAAAATGCATATACACACATGTGAGCCATCTTGACCAGGCTGAGCCTTTGTTCCCCTCTAGCGGATGGCCCACACGTAGAGACTGATGTGCCTGCTACAGTTTAAAAGCTAAAGGAGCTGATCCCTTTGATGCTTTTAGATACAAAGGTCCAAGGTTCAATTCCCTGCAGACGACCAAGTCAGTGGTGTTGCTACAAATACATACGTGAGCCAAATGAAGCTCTGATCCTGCAGTGAGCTCTATGCAGGTGGATCCATGCACTTGTCACTTCATTAGGGCTATGTGCAGGTAAAGGTACTCATCTGCCTGTACAGATCTCATTGCAGGATTGGGATGTAAGTTATTTCTGCACCAGCTGGACAATACAGAGCTACTTCCTTGTAACATCTATAGCTTTGCACAACTGCCAAGGACATGTTCTGATGAACAGTCATCAATGGTCAACTCACTGCACAAACAAGCGCTTACATTTTTGTTTTGTTTTCTTTAATTGACTGCAGAAATACTCTGTGTATAAACATTGATGGGCAAAGTACAAAAGCACCTTTAAACAGACACAAAGGAAAGGCGTACTTGTGGCACCTTCGAGACTAACAAATTTATTTGAGCATCAGCTCTCGTGAGCTACAGCTCACTTCATCGGATGCATGCAGTGGATGCATGCATCCGATGAAGTGAGCTGTAGCTCACAAAAGCTGATGCTCAAATAAATTGGTTAGCCTCGAAGGTGCCACAAGTCCTCCTTTTCTTTTTTGCGGATACAGACTAATACGGCTGCTACTCTGAAACCTTTAAACAGACAGATTGTCCTATTTCATGTCATCCTTTTGTGTGCCTCTGCATGGCTGTGTATTCTCATTTGCTTCACCTATCAGATACCAAAGATCCATGTTAGTTTTTTCATTAGTAAAATCCATATTAAGGTCTCCAGGAGGTAAATTATTTTTAAAATTAGTTTTTATTTTATTAGTCGGGTTGCATAGTGTCAAAACTATGCTGGAGTCAGTGGCACTTCACTGAGCTTATTAATATTGATATAATCACTCTCTGCCTCAATGCAGTATGACCCTGTTAACCTTCTGAGATAGGTTTTTTTTTTTAAAGACAATAGCAATTTTTTTAACTAAATTACTCTAAAATAGATTTTGGGGCTTTTTAAAATTCCTGATGGTTTTATGCCAATGAGAAATAGGACATAAGCTGCAATTTTCAGACTGTTTACCAGCCAGGGATAGGAGGATGCATATTACTCTAGATGATTATCAAAACTTACATCATGCTGATGTGAAGATCCTTCCAGATGCATTGGCCATTGCTCTGGCCTGCATTACTGTCAGAATGGAGGAAAGAAGAGAGTAAATACGGGCAGTGAAGACATGTTCAAAGCAACCCTGCCTATTTTGGACTAGGGAGAGAGAGCTGAAGACTTGGGATAATTTTTTTTAAAGCATCTAACTACTTTATGAGTCTGTATCTAATTAGGTCCTTCTAAAAAATGTACTCCAGTCTCATGTCAACCTGCTCATAGACCTGTAAGTTGTTCGCATTCCAAGTTGATGTGTGGCATAAAATATCTAAAGAGAGTGCAAGGGGGACAGAGATTTATATTATTACTGTTCAATAGTACTAGTTTTCTGTTGCAAATCTGCCACTTTCCTGCTGCCTGTAGAACCAGATTGATGAAGGAGGTGATAATGACAGATAAATCAATTCTCATTCCCACTCTAGACACTGACAAATAAATACATTAGTAAGGTCGTTAATATCATTATTGTAGAAGTGTTATTCCTTCCCCCTTGCTGCAATTTCCGCATTCTTCTGTATCAGTCCCCAAAAAATGCTGGTGTGATGCTCACCTACAGAATTATGGTAACCTTTCTCCAGTCTCAGAATGCTGTGTGAGGTGGGCACTCTCAGGATGAGCAGTATTGGGTGACTTTGGCACACAGATTTATTTAACGGGGAGGTGGGATGTACTTCCCCAGGGTGCAACCTGGACCTGGGGTACTGCTGAGCTCTCTGGCATACCAGTCTGGGACCCCCTCACACTGTGAGGCTGTGATAAGCTGCAATCCTCTCCAGATCTTGCACTTATACACAAGAAGGGACACACCCAGCTGCAGTCACATGAATGCTTGCCCTGGTCAAAAGCCTGGCCAGTATATGTTTATTACCCAGTCCGCCCTTCCCTCAGTGTGGAAAGGACAATGCACCAGTCCCTGTTCCTGAGCAGATTTCCCTTTGCACTTCAAGCACCACACTGTTTTAGGTAAGAAATATAAAACAGATTTATTAACTACAGAAAGATAGATTTTGAGTGATTATAAATAATAAGTGTACAGACCAAAGTAGATTACCTAAGAAACAAAACACAATCAAGTTCTATAAACTAGACAGGATTTGAATCAAGTAGTGTCCCATCCTGATAGTACAAGCAGTTTGCAGGTTCACCTTTTGCCAAGGACCATACCCCCAGTTCAGTCTTTGTTCCTAAAGTATTTCCAGATGTTGAGTTGTAGTGGGAGTGAGGCCAAGTGATGATGTCGCTTCCCCCTTTTATAACTTCTGCCATGTGGAGAGACCTTCATTGTCCCAAACAAAAGCCCCCAGCAGAGTTAGTGGAAAAGTACAGGCACAAGATGGATTCCAGTATCACATGATCTAGTCACATGCCCTTGCATGCTTTGAGTCATAACAGGAGCCATAACCCATATTCTGTCTAGAACATTCACAGGAAAGTCCATCAGGTGGGAATAAGCTGCTTTCATGGCCTATTGTGTTTCTTAATGGGCCATTACCTTGAATGGTTCAACCACAATGTGCTGGGTAGACTGGTTGCAAACTACCTTGTGGATGCTACCCCAGGAGCAAACACATTTGAAATACTGGTACATAGTCAATATTCATAACGTCAGATGCAGTGACAGCACATACAATCCAACAGGATACTAATGTTCAAGAGATCAAGACCTTTAGAATGATACCTTACAAGACACACTTGGCATAAAACATATCATAATTATATCACCGTGGTAAATATAGGGGTGCCAGAGTGTTGCTTTGGGGTACAAAATGCCACAGGTGGACTAACTGGAGCAGGTGATCATATGATGATGATAGTGGTATATTTAAAATCCTGTGTACTCAATAGCAAGTTGGACCTAAATTCAGCAGCAAGGTCCCTAGATTCTGTGGCAATTCGGTGCGGCAGAGTGAAGAGAGACTGTGACGCTTTGTTTAATATCTAAAAGTGAAGCTATTATTGAATTTAAATAGGAAAATGAATGATACAGTCAGTACAGTGTTACTCATTTTGATATGGGGAGGTGTGGGATGCAGTTGGGGGAACGGCAGCAATAAGCATATTAACTGAATGTTCCTGCTAAAGTGATTAGCAGTGAACTAGTGAACAGTGTGGACAATTACATCTTTAGGGTTCAGAGTCAAAAGAGCTGGTTTACACGTCTTAGAACTGTTGTCTCAGGCTATCTACGGACTCAAGCAGTTACCATTGCATTGCATTTGATTCACAGTTTCAAACTTGTTTTCAAAAACATGAGGGCTAGAAATGTAATTGTTATATAAAAACTGAGAGCCTGGAACACAATTGTGTCTGGAGGAGTGGATTCTACAGCAAATGCTGCAGCCAGGGTGTTCTGAAATACACCTCCCCCTGGATAATTTGCTACGCCAATCCATTAGGCACAACTATGGTACATGATGCTTGAAGGTTCACTTACATGCAACTATGTCTCATGACATCCTCAAATATTGTTATCTTGTCCCCTATTCACAGAACATTACTTATCTTCATTTATCTGATGTATTTTATGATCTTCAGGTAGACTATCAGACATTTAGCTGTAACTGCTGTCAGAGCATTAGCCTTCTTACTCAATTTCAGTGTATAGTCAGTAGGTGTATAGTTCTCTTTCAAGTCACTCGTCTCTGAACAAATCTGGGTGTTGTGTTTGATACAATAATGGGCTTTCCCTATACCAGTAAAAGCATTGAACCATATTCTGCCCTTTAATATGCACACACAACTCCCACTGAAGTCAAAGGAGGTTGTGTGCATGTATCTGAAGGCAGAATTTATTTTGAAAAGTTTTTGAATAACTTTTTTCTCTGCATTGATAGTTTCATTGTGAATAGTATGTCAATCCCAGTGAAACTAGTAAAGGTTCTTTGGCTTTGTCTTCAAATTTGAATCATACCCTGAAGAAAATGCAAATTTAATATTCATATTCTGAATATTCAGGGTGTATTCACATACAGAGCTGAATACAGAACAGAGACCTAATTATTTACATTCAGAACATTCAAGGTAATAAACAAATCATATGTTATATAAATCTATTTGTTACTCAAATTTGAAAAAAAATTATTTTGCTCAAATAAATAATTACAAAAGCTCATTCTTAAAATCTAAGAGCTTGATTCACCTCTGATGCTGGAATTAGCTGTTTGATACCAGAATGACTCCACTGACCTCAACAGAATTACACCTACATGAAACTGGAATAACACAGGATTGAATCAGGCATGGACTTTGTAGGCACAGATCTGATTGAGTTAGATCTCTGAGATTTCATCAAGATATTTTGGGCTCTTGAATTTCTGTTCTTCAGATATTAATTTTTAATTATTTAAAAATAATTTACATAGTACAGTAGGTGAATAAAAATTTCTCTTTCACTGTTCTTTTTCTTTACATTTAGTAGGAAGTGTCAGCTCCCAGAGTGCAAGGTTAGATACTCTTACACCTTACTTCACAAGTAGCCCATTGACCTCAAGGTGCCCCTCAATGTGAGTAAGGAGATTAGAATCCGGCCCAAAGAATGTTAGCTGTACTTAACTGCTAATTTCCCCACCCCTCCACCAACACCCATGCAAATGCCAGATACCATTCAATGTGTCCTGTAATGGTATTTAAATTAGTAATAAAAGCAAACCACAGGAAGTTTGAATCAGATCCACTTGATGTGCGTGTACTCTTTGGAGTGCTACAGAACAGCCATATGCTTAACATGATCATGTACTTGAAGACTGTGTAAATGGCATATGAACAAGAGAACAGAGTTAAAGTATCAGATTAGCCCTTAACTTTGACATTTCCAGATTCCTGAGTGCTCATTTTACAACTTTAATGTTCTTTTAATGTAACATTTTATATGAAATATTAAGTAACGTAAGAGAATAAACTGTTAAGTGTTCATAAGAGAATAAACAACATATGAACCACTTTTAAAATTTATTGGCTTCCCATGTTCTTTTGGGCAAAATTATCATATTGTCCTGATGAAGGAAATTAAAACGAAATAAAGACTGACATTCAGGAAATATGAATTAATATCTGAAGTTAGCAATTGTGATACCACATGGATTTTTTTCCAGGTGTTTTTCTGTACAGCCTCCATGTAAGAAAAAGTATTTTTTACTCTCAGTGATGCTCAGTTCAGCTGGGGAAGATGTTATGTGAAGGAAGAGTTTCTGTATGGTTACCAATATGCCCCACTGGAGTGACTATCTGGAATAAAAGACTCTTGTGGGTTTTCTTAAATATCATGTGCATGAGCCACTGGTGCAAAGTGCCTGGAAATTTCTCTTAACCAACTATTTCAGGGTTCCTTCAATAGAGGAGATTTTTTTGTGGCACATATAACCAGTACACACTGGCTGTACAGCTCATCCTGACCCCCCAGGAAAATGGTTCAGTCATTCCCACGCGCAAGGCTACTGAAAACCAGATAGTTCTGCCAAAGTTATGCTTTATTTTTCCTGTTGTTTCTTGATACAACTCTAATACTTTTGTGCCAGACTTGAAATATGGTTGCAGAATGGTCCTTAGGTAAGAGAGAGACCTTTTTCTATCCCTATTAAAACCTATCTAGAGTAGATTTACTTAGAAGCATCTGAAAACCTCCATGTGCACATGCTCTTTAGAACTTGTGAGAGGTTTGCTAGTTAAAAAACTCTGAATAGTTCATCTGCACTGAGCATGAAGCAGACGGAGGCATGAAAATTTTCAGCCCAAATGGTTAAAGTCTGGCAAAGTTATAAGCATCTGAAAACTGGGACTTATAATGGGAAGTGTTAGGCAGCCTTAAGTATAGGTGTCATTACCAGTTCTGCCTGTTATAAAAACAAAAAGTTTGTAAACTATTGTACACCATTTTAAAAAAATCAATTATTTTTCTTGAACTGCTTCCACCTATACCTCTGCCTTCATTTTCTATATCCTTGCTTTTCTGATCTAAATAAATAAAAACATTAAACTGTCTCTGGCTGTTTTACGCCTCAGAATCAAGCAGAACAGTGGAAATGGAACACAGAGAGCTGTTCACATCCAAGACATTGTATTACAGCCAGAGCAGGTAGGAAGTGGCTGAAAGTTTGTGTCATGTTGTGGTTTCTTGATGTGTTACGTAAAAAAGCCCAAGTTACCTTAGTCTAGTGTAGAAAATTGGTGTCTGGATCTCTTGCAGGAGTTGGGCCGTTTCTAGTTCTGTGACTGGTAAATTTCATAAGCACTATAACAAATTTAGGTTCCACAGAATAGATGCTAGTATGCTGCACCATTTATAATTTTGGCTGATGCAAGAAGCATATGCTTGGTCAGCAGCTCTCTGCTGGAAGCATATGGGAAGTTGCATTTAAACTCTTTCTCTGAACTTACTTTCATACCAGAATTAGGGCAGTGATTTTTGTCACAAAGATTTCAGTTAAAAACCCAAAAACTGTTACAAGGTGCCTTCAACATGAAGGGGATGAGCGGAGGAAGCATGCAGAAGCCTGGTGTTCGATGCCTTTCTCTTACAATAATCCCTGAAGAAGAAAGCAATTATTGTTAAAACAGAGAGCTGCTTTTTCTGTTCAACAAAAACTTCACTTCTCCAGGAACCCTTCTCAAGTGTGCTTATTTTGAAGGCTCTTATTTATTTTGTGTCTTTGTAATTCAACATGATGGGAGGGAGAGAGGGCAGATCCCAGCCCCAGTTCAATCAGTCAGAGTTTGGCAATGGGCTTCAGTGTAATCAAAGGATCCAAATCCCGATCCCTGCCCCCAGCCCTTTCTCCCTAGATTGTGGAGTGGCTGACAGGCGCAACTAAAACCCAATGACTGGAGTAGTCTCTGTTGGCGTTTGTATGCCCTCTCATATGATTAGGGTGGCAAGATGAGTAGTGTAGCAAGATTGGGGGAGGGATAGCTCAGTGGTTTGAGCATTGGCCTGCTAAACTCAGGGATGTGAGTTCAATCCTTGAGGGGGCTATTTCGGGATCTGGGGAAAAAATTGGAGCTTGGTCCTGCTTTGAGCAGGGGGTTGGACTAGATGACCTCCCGAGGTCCTTTCCAACCCTGATATTCTATGACTTTCAAAGTGAAAACTAGGACTCCCCTGCTATCAGGAGGCAGAAGAGTAGGTAAAAGATGGTTTTGGTGATCATCAACAAGGTGCACCTAGGATGATATGGTCCACTTCTTCCATTTCTCAGACAAGTAATACCCCCTCTTCCCATGCCATCCTGCATGTTTGCTTTTACGCGTGAGCACTGTCGGATAAGCACATGTAAGGTGGCACAGGGGTCCCTGGATGGTAGAAGCAAGGTTTCTAGGATGAGGTAGGTCTTGAGATACACATGCACTCAACCTGCCTGTCATCAGTTTTACTGGTTCAGCTGGACGGCAGATCCTTAAAGTAGACATTCTGCAGTGTCGTGATAAAAAACAGCAACAAAACAGTTATTTTGTGTAACCAACAAAGGATCCTCACATAAACCCTGAATATACAGACATTCATGTTTTTCAGAGATCATAGGAGGGATAGGAAGATCTGCATGGCCCATCCCGTGCACTTTGTTTCCCCCCTGAAGCCCTACTCAACAGTCAGTTCAGAGTTTTAATCTGAACAACCTTATAGTATGGTCTATCTCAGACTCTGCAGTGGGCTAGCATTTGGTGTGACTGAATGAAATGTTCAATGCCAATTTATGCTCCTAGTCGCTGCAGTGTAAATCCAGAGAAGCTCCACAGATTAATCCCTAGATTAAGTATGATATCATGGGATGTACCATGACATCAGCTCCCTCTGTACTCACACCTTCTTCCCAATGCAAATATGCTCTTGAGAGCACATCTGCTACTTTTTAAACCCTTTCATGGCCTATAATCCATCTTGTAGCTGGTATTAGTGGGGTGTTAAGAAGCTATCTCTGTATACTTGGTGGAGCACTGCTTATCAGAAGGTTTCCAAAAAATAGCCCCAAGCAAATTCACTGCTGGAATAAATGGATGCAGAATGAGTGAAAGTTTACACCAGTAGTGAATTTGTTCCTGATCGCTTATTTTATGAAATCTGTGTCCAGTGGCAGGAAAACCTTTCTTTTATGTCAACGCACTTTAAAAACCAAGTATTTTTATCAGCACTTTCTGTTCAGAATGTGTCATTTCATGCACTGTCATCTTGATAAACTCTTGTTCTGACCCTAACAATTGTCACTGTGATGTAATTATGGTTGATGTATTTGTTATAAAATTTCCTCAGGGTGTTATCATTCCGAGAAACCTTTGCAAATCTGTCTTGCAAGTGGCAAAGTAATTTCAAAAGGTGGTTGCGATAGTGGTGGCATCTAATGTCAACCTTTCCTTTGTCAAAATGTGAGTAAAATGTTGAATCTCCATTTTCCCTTCAGTCTCCTGTAGCAGAGTGTGTAGTAGCTCCCCTGCACTAAAATGTAACTAATGTAGCATTCTTAGCTTTCAAAGTTCTTCTATACCATGATGTATTTCAAACCTTGAACTTATTAACCACATGGGATCTGGTGAACCTGAATCTTCTCTACGGTGTCTTTAACAGTCTAGTGATTCAAGTTTTTTTTCATCCAGATGACATTGCCAAATTCCACTTCTAGCATCTAACAATATTAATAATTCTCCATTTGCTTATTGGTTATTTCTTCAGCAATAGGTAGTTAAAAATGCTCATGCCTTATTACTCTAGTTATATTTCTATAGTCTAGACAAATTCTTACTTCACTCCTTCCAGATTTATGTCATTACTATTGTGTTTACTCAGGTTACAGCTTCTTGCACTTTTGCTATCACTTGCAATTCTCCTGTACAGTTAGTGTCTTTTCACTTTGCCTTGTAATGCCAGAATTACCTTCCTCAGTGGTCGCTCTCCTAATATAATATTTGAGTTCATTTTTATGGTGTGTTTTCCTGGAAAACACCCAAACCTTCAAATATACTCTGGTATTCTGTAAACGTGTCAGCATTCACTGCTTCCCGCTTTAAAATATTGACACTACATTTATGTTTGTTACTACTGGCAAACCCAGAACTTTTCATGAGTCAGACTCAACAATATAAAACTCAGTATTCTCTTCTATTCTTTCCTTATACAAAACACAGTTTAAGTTAAATTGCCCAGATAGTTGTAGTTATTATCCTAAATGAGGGCTCGAGCCTAAGAAGGGTTGAGCAGCAGTAACTCTTATTGATGTCAACATTTTGCTCTTCCTTTGAAGCCTCACACATCAGCATGTCTGTAACTAACACTGCTGTGTCTTAGGGAAAGTGCCTTGTCATGCTATAGCTCATTGAGAGAAATAATTGTATTTGCTACAATTCCAGTCATGTTGTTCAAACGATGGCAGACTATTGTCTTAGAGGATGGTTTTATTCACCAGCAGCTGAATTGTAATGCCACCTTTTCATGTTCCAGTTTGCTTGCTTTTCACTGAATTGAATATACAATTTCCTACCCTTATTTACTCTGTATTTGTCCTTCTCATAGGTTTGGGGCATCCTGTGTGTAATGAGTAATGGAGCTAAGTTATAGGATGTTTGTTCTTTCTGCTTGTTGATCATAAAATTAGTTCAAGACTGGCTGTGTGTATGTGCGGTCTCACTCTGCTATATTTCCCCAAGAAAGCCTTTTGTTGCACAGAATGTGCAGTTCCTTCTGTTCATGTGGTTACTCTTTCATTTTTGCATCCTCTGCAAATATCAAGGGCACGTTGGATCCCATTTCTCTTCATAATCTGGCATGCACTGGGTCTGATATAACTCCATATATCACAAAACGATTCACAAAACCTCCAAACTCCACATGACTTGGTAGCCAGTTTCAATGAGTTACAAATACATCAATAGGTGTACCATTTTTCTGATTTCTTGTGTGAGAAAAATCCTTTGTGCCTGTGCTATGCAGTGTTCTCTCTTTGTGCACAGTGTGCATCTAATTTATCCATGAGCAACATTACTTTTTAAAATCTGCTTCTCTATCAAACTCAAAACATCTTGAGCTCTAATTCTGCCACATGGAGAAATAATGCCCTTTACTTGCTAGCTGATGCTTTCCTGAAAACCTTACTTCTATTTTCTAATATTTTTTGTAGCATTTCATTCAGAGCTTGACTTTCCTGAAGGTTTGGTTGGACCATTTTTGTTTTAATCCTCTTCTACAATCATATAATTGCTGCTAGTTTCTATTGTGAAAGAAAGACAACACTGTAGATTTTTTTGTTTAATATATTTTGTCAGGAAAACTCCAGGAACACAACCTATGCTGTCTGCATATGGAGAGAAGCAGGCCATGTGCTCACTAGCCCAGTCGACTGTTCATGATAAAGTTTTAATCTTACTTCCAACTTTAAAGTTCTGTCCCTGCAGCTCTTTAATCACATGTGCAGAAGCTATCAATAAACAGCTACTTGGATGGCTCATGTTTAAAATATTGTTCTTGATACACATACACTGTGTCTTTTTCTAATGCATAGGGCCAGACAATGATAGATTTGGTTATATTCTTCCTGTATTGCATAAGTGCCAGGCAATGACTGATTCACATTGGCAGCATTCATAGCATTGCAACTGCCAGTCTCTACTGCATTCCTACTCTTGTATGTCAAAACCAAAAGCCACACTTTATGGACCCAAAATGCCTGAACAACAGAAGAAAGTAAGATATTGCATTTCCCGCCTCATCTGGCTTCAGAAACTGCACATTATGTTACAGTAGGTTTGGCTACTTCTATCTCATGTAAATGTATGGGATACAGGTTGGCTTGTTGCTCCACGCTAGCTGGGGGAAGGATGGGGTCATATCTGCGTGGGGGGGAACAAGCAAAAAACAAACAACCAAACAAAAACACTGATGTGTTTGACTAAATTTTACCATTATGATGTGCCAGACTAAATTTTACTATTGTCTTGATAAAAAGGGGCAGTCTTTTTGTATCATTCATGTAACGTTTTACCAGTGAATTTCTGTTAACATCCTATTCATTGGGCTACTCAGCGGAATGAAGTAATACAAGTATGGGACTTTGTGACATGAAATTTCAGTATATTTAAGTGCTTTAAAAGTCCTATGCAGTATATCACCAGTAAACTGCTGTATACCAAATGTGCCACTATTCAACTTCCCTTATATTTTATTAATCATTTTACTTTCAGTAAACCTATAAATGTTTCATTGTAGCTGAAATATACATTCATTATACAATAAATGATTAAAGCACTGTAATGCTTTTTTTCCTTAAGCATAATTTATGATTTGCCTTGGCAAGCTAATACCTGAAAACTGTTTGCTTCTTCTGCTGAAACAGCGCATCAGGACAAAAAACAGCACTACATGTGTTCAGGAGTGCAAGTGCTAAGTATTTAAAATGTTAAATTATAGCTTGAAGTGCACTAAGGAGAGTTTGAGAAAATAGGCTGTATTGGACATTTTAAAAAATTGATTGAAACAGCACCACTCAAATGGTGCTGCAATAGCAGGTGTCATGGGCTGAGCAGTGGCGTTCCAGAACAAGCGAAGGGAGTACAGTTTAAAATCCCAGAGGAGCAAGGGACAAACTACAACTATAGCTGGCGCTAATTGACACACTCTTTGGCAGTCACAGCAGGATTTTACATATCTGAAGACTTAAACACCCTTTCACCCTCATATAACGGTTCCTTCAGGTCATGGTTGAAACATGCTGTCAAAGTGACACCAAAGTGACGCTCTTTCTTTCCTACACAGGATCTAAGTCTGCCAGTCTGTGTCAGTCTGGCAACTTTGGCCAGCACTAATGTCACTTTATATATGAGACACGTGAAAGCGGTCTTGGGAAATCTGGAATGCTCTGACAATGTGAAGAATGGAGCCCTGAGGCAGCAGAAATGGTGTACAGCCTTCTGTGCCTTCAGATCTTTGTGGTGGATCCTGCCGAGATACTCAGTAACAACTTGGCCACATTAATTACTTAGATTGTAAACTCTTTGGGGCCAGGACTGTCTTTTTGTCTGTATTGGTACAGCATCTAGCACAGTGGAGTCCTGGTCTATGACTGTGGCTCCCAGGCACTACTACGGGATAACTAATAAATAGTTTTTATACCAGACATGTCCATGGAGTCATCTTGGGACAAAGCACTGTTTTGCTAATAGAGACTCAAAAGTCTGTCTTTAAGTTTTGGTTTTTAAAGGGAGGGGAAATCACTGCAGAAAAGAAGCTGGAGAAAATCCTTTCGCGCTACACAGTTTGGCTTCTGGACTTTTTTCTATTTTGTCCAGGTTCCCATACCACCCTCACCATAACATCTGAGTGTCTTCCTGAAGTGCGTTAACCAATGTGACTAATGTTCATCATACGTAGTTTAGTCTTTCTCTCATCCTCTTCCCATGGGGAGAAATGTGTTTTGATTGGGTAGGATTTGGGGTGACTGTTAAAAATGTGCACACTGCTATGTGCTTATGTTAGAGAACTCCGGTCAAAGAGTGGAGCTGGAGTGTAAGGTGTGAAGCTTGCGATTGTTTCAGTTCCTGTGGGAGTTCGTTCCACTGTCTCAGGCTGGATTCAGGTACCCATCTGCCAAGCTGCTCTAACCATTTAAAAAGGAAAGACTATAAAAGGAAAATAAGTCATACCAAATAGCTTCTGAGATCAAAAGAAAGCTCTATATGAGACATCTTTTCCAAGTTTTGTTATATTAAAATATTGTTTTCACTTTAAGAATTAATATAATTCCCTATATTTAGAACTTCTATCTGCAGTATTTCCCATCAGGTATGGTTCTGGAGTGTGAGTGAAATTGACCCCTTTGCTTATTGTCTTAAGTGAGGTGTTAGTGGTTGCATAGACTTTATGCTGGCGTGAATTTTAACCAGTGAGCACAAGGGTACTTCTCTCACTCTAACTTGGATAGGGCCACTCTTGTGACACAGCATAAGAAATTGAGATTGCCAAGGACCACATGAATTAATCTTGGAGCTAGACATGAAATTAAGCAACAACAACAAAAAAGGTAATAAACTACCTTCACAGCTCTTACTGAGGTCAGTGGGAGTTATAAAAAAGTACGAAGGGCAATGTTACAATGACCACTTTATTTATAATCAAAATAAAGTGTGTGTCTTCAAACAAATATTGGGCCCAATCCCACTCCCATTGAAGTCAATGGCAGTTTTGCCTCCGGGACAAATTTAGGCAATCCCTACATTTCCCCAAAATAGGGTATAGCTTTAAAACTAGGTTCAAAGGTTTGCATTAGAGCGTGCAGCTTTTTTTCAAAAACTGCAATCTCCTCACCAGACAAGACATACTATCTAATAGGCCATATTCTTTTCTCTTGATGTCAATGCTTTTGTACCAGCAAAACTGAGGAAAATCTGAAGTCTAACTGAGTACGGAATTTGGCCCATTGTGACTAACATAGGAAGCTACAAAATGATGCTTTGAGATGTGCAGGATTGGCTGTAGAGCATGTATTCAGCAAAATAAATAAATAGTTTTAATATCTCTATGGTATTTGTCCAACCGTTCTTTCTTTGTCTCTAAAAATAAAATGTACAAAGTCTTAACATTGTTTTTCAGTGTGACAAGGGAAGATAAAGTAAATGATGTTATCAGCACTCTACACATTCATTTTCTCATGATTTACAGGTTAAAAAAAGTCTCACTCACTCTCTGCTATTTATATAGCATCAAACACCCTAGTATAGGAGTGATCACTTGATGATGACCTGTTCTGTTCATTCCCTCTGGGGCACCTGGCATTGGCCACTGTCAGATGACAGGATACTGGGCTAGATGGACCTTTGGTCTGACCCAATATGGCTGTTCTTATGTATGTTCTTATGCTGAAATATAGTAAAATAAGAGACGCCCAGGATGGCCGTATCCTTTGTCCTCATGGAATGCCTCCCCTTTATGTGGGAGGAATCTGGTCAGGGCTGGATCTGTCTGGTTTAAACCTGCTTTGCGTCCCAGAATGGTGCAAAGTCACTGGCACAAGCTCAAGAATCAGGCCCACACTATATGTGGTTACCTCCAACTTCTAGTAAAGACTCAGAAATCTCAGAATTTACATTTTAAGTTACTGCTGCCAAACCATTTCAGATTGTGTGTGTTGGTTTTAGCACTTTCATGGGGGAACTGATTAATTTCACCCTTCAGTCCTAAACAATTGCCTAAAAATCAGTTACTAACGTGCCTTCTCTTAAAAAAAACAAACCTGCATGCTGTTTGGAAGCCTACTACGAAAATAGGAATCAGGCTTATTACACTGAAAATAACTCGTTCTGCTGCAGTATTTAACTACTGTCAAGATCTTTGTGGATAGTGAAACTTCAAAATGGCTCATTTTATGATGTTAAGTGGGAAAAAAAGTCAGAAGTACCAAATATGGTTGGCAGGTTAAAACATTTTTTAAGTAATACTTTTAAAAATGAAAAGGGCGCTTCTTATGGTTAGATAAGGAATTTGTCTGATGTCTATTTCAGTACCTAAAGTCATGTGGGGACGGTGTGCAAGCCTGTTCCCAGTGAAGTCAGTAGAAATGCTGCCTTTGACTTCAGGGTGGATTGGGCCTTTAATTGCCTTTCAGTAGGGGTACATAAACAAGTGATTCCCAAACTGTGGTCTGTGGACTACCCATAGGCAGCCGATAGTCTGCAGAGAGTTGGCTAGTGGTCACATGGTGCTTCCTCTCCTCCTAATTTCCAGCAGCGAAACTGCATTAACAGTAGCTGACAATGCATTAAATACTTCATTAGTATTCCTTTTCCATGTAATCAATTGCTTACGTTCGTTCATGGATGCCATTCAATTGCCAGTGGGAGGGAAGGTCCAACCGCAAGGCAATCCTTCTATTAAGATGTAGAACACAGTCTAAAATGGTTCCAGAACTTCCGCCATTGACTAAGCTATTGAGTGAACAGTCATGTTACTATTGGGAGGCAGTGTTGCCTAGTGGATAGAGCACTGGACTGGGTTCTATTCCTGGCTCTGCCACTAGCCCAGTTTGTGACCTTGAGCAAGTCACTTTAATCTGTTAGTGCCTCCGTTTCCCCAACTGTAAAATGGGGATAATACTGACGTCTTTTGCAAAGTGGTTTGAGATCTACTGATGAAAAGTGCTAAATAAGAAGTAGGTATTTATTGATTTGCTAGCAGTAGCTGGGGCCAAATGAAAGTGTGTGCACTCTCACGACTAGATGTGTTCTAATAACTGTTTTGCTTTGTTTTTTTGGTTCATTGGCCAAATCAAAAAAGAAAAGCATTTCAAGTTCAACAATAGGTTTAACCTTTTTTTAAAAAACTAAAACCCAAAAGTTGACTTGAATTGAAAAATTGAACCATTTCATTTAAAAAATGTTGACATATAATATTTTGATATTGTTTTCAGCAATTTTCCAGCCAAAACAATTGGGTGAAGTTGCCTGGAGTTTGCAAAATGTTTTCATTGACCTTAATCTGCATTTTAAAAAAAAGTTTCACCTGAAAAATATCATCCACTTGTACCACACTAATATTGTAGCATGCACCTTTTTAATCACTACTTTAATTAGTCTGGTTTTGTCTGCTGAAGAAATAACCCATAGTGAGAGAACTTTCGATCTCTGTTCTGCTTGGAACTTCTTCATTTGAACAAATATTGAGGGCCTAATTCTGCTTTCATTTGCATCATTGTAAACCCAGAATAATGCCAGTGGCTCTAGTGAAGTAACTCTGCATTTTATGTTAGTGTAGCTGAGAGAATAATGTAGTCCTCAGTATTTTGTTAAGGAAATCCAAGCAGGTGCTTTGTAATTATTCCCAATACAAATAGTTGTCTAAACCTTGTGCAGACTTTTAACAGGTTTCATTTTCCTTAATCTGCCTTGTTAGAGGCCTAGGACTATAGCATAATGTGTTCCATATGTTTTTACATCATCTTGACCCAGCTGAGAAGGGCATCGTACTGGTTTTTATTTCCTTTGCAAAAGTCAGAGCACTGCAGCAAAACCAATTCTTGTACAAAATTTGTTGCTTCACCCTACGCTTTATAACAAAAAATTGGCCAGTTTGGCTGGTGTGCAGAGGTCTGACGTAGGAGTACATTTTGGCACCATGCTATCCCACCACACATTTTTATCTGTCTGAACATTGTCTGTATTTTCCTTTCTACATGGCAGCAGGGAACCCATTAGAATTCGCAGCGAAAGCCTGCTCCATGCAACAAGTGGGCTCAAGGAAGCAAAACCCCCAGCCTCTGGGAGGCTGTCCTGGGAGGGGTGCTGCAGTATCAGGTGGTTGATGCTCAGACAATGGTCCACACTTGGAGCCAAAGATACCCCCCCCCATTCATCCCATGGAATGGGGGCTGTATCAGGAAACCTGGTAGAAAAAGCAGAAAAAGATCTCCCTCTTCTCCTTCCCTCTGCAATGGAAGACATAGCAGACTCACCCTTAAATGCACATGGAGCAGGGAGATACAGATGGAAAGCAGCACCATACAGATGATGCACACACAAGAGAAAGCAAAGGCACAGAAATCAATGATTGACATGTGGAGATAGGAGAAATAGAGAGTAGAGAATAAAGAAATGGAAAGCAGACATAAGAAAATGGACACAACTTTAAGCGTGGCACTTTTTGGCACCTTTTCTGGCAGAAGAGGGGGAGTTGAAAGGGGAAGGAATGGCCAGCTGGGATCCTAGAAAGGCACATTATAATGAGTTGAAGGTGTCTCAAGAGGAGGAGGAGTGGTCCTGGCAGTGGTAGCCTTCTAGGACTTTTACTTTTCCACTTGAAGCAACCAAAGGGAAATATAATTCTTCTGCTCTGAAAGCTCCTTAAAATGGTATTTTTAAGATTAATTTGTTTGAATGCCAGCTTTTCAAGTAATTGAGCATGTGTCATAAGGGGAAGCACTCCAAGAAAGTTCATGACATCCATTACATGCAGTGCATAGCCCATGCACATACCTGATTAGACAACTTCTGACCACAGAAGGAAGCATTAAAAAGCTGCCCAACTGAATGAGATGCTTTATTATGCCAATTTCAATCTGCTGTTCCCATCAGCCCTAATTATAGCCAACTAATTCCATTAGCTTCTTAAACACATTTCAAGATACAGTACTTACAAGAACCTACTACCCTGTAACAGAGTTATATTTTCTATGTCAACCATCTTGTTCTATCCAGAAAAGCACACAAAGCATTTGCAATTAATGTTCATATGGAAACTTAGGGTTTGTGTCTTTTTTTGCAAACAAAGATTAAATAGCATTTTATTTACCTGACAACCTTTGGGAAGCTTCATCAGACCAAAATAAGATGTGGAAAATACATTAGTTCAAAGCAGCAATGAAAAAGCAGGGATAGAAGTCAAGGTGGCAAGCTATTATAATTGCTGTGTTTTGCACAGTGTTAGACCAAGAGGACTTTGGGGATGTTTTTTAAATATTGCTCCACTTTTCAGAGATGCTGATATTCTCTGCTGTAGTCAATAACCAGGTAGGTCAGAATGAAATTCAATAATTTGTCCCTTTTTTTAGAAAGAGAATATGAAATTGAAACCATAAAGTAGAAATGAGCCTGAACCAAAAACCTTTATCTGAACAAGCCATAACTCTGGGGGAGTTCAGATCTGAATATGTCTCTTAAATTTGTAATTCAGGCACTTCTCTACTTAAAGGGGAGGGTGTGGGGGGAAGCTACATTCACCACAGTACTGTAGATTTCTCCCAGGAAATACAGGTTTGTGACAGTGCAACAGACTGGTCTTAAACTACTGAATAATAAATGCATTTACAAATATAATAGCACTGTACTTGTGCTATTTCTTAATATCCAAATTTTGATACCATTATTCATGTCGAATAGTACTCTACTCCTTAGATCTTATGGCATCTGATGGCACAATGAATTAGGTGTGGGGTAAGTGATGTGCCCACTATCACAGCAGCAACATCCAGAGATGTCAAGCTTGTCTGTTACATTGCCTGGAATGGTTCATGACCATGAGTGCCAATCTCAGGGCAGACTGTCAAGAAGTAGGGCAGAGACCCCAAAGTGCTTGTATGTTCTGTAACTAGATTTCACCAACCTAATATCGAGTATGAACTCCTAAAGCATGTCCTATAACAGTCTTACCACGGAGTCACAGACAGTCCCCTTGGGAATTCCAGTCTATCTTGCTACCCAAGCAAGGTGGACTTAGTGATAGTTGGTTGCAATTGAAAGATCACAAAAGATTCAGGTTGCTTCCAGTCCCAAGAGACCAGTCACTTACCCCAGGTCAATTTGTAATTCAGGTCTCACACCAAACACTTGTAATCAACCCTATAATAAACTAATTAAGGATTTATTAACTGAGAAAAGAAATAAGAGTTCTTTATAAGTTAAAACAGGCAATATATATAAACAAATATTGCAGCTGTGCCACTGAAAAGTCTCCCGTTTTGCTGCTTTATGCCAGCAAGAGAGAGCTCTCCTGCTGACATAGTTAAACAGTGAACAGCGATAGCGATGTTGGTGGGAGAGCGTCTCCCACTGACATAGCGCTGTCCACACTGGTACTTTGTTGCTCAGGGGTGTGGTTTTTTACACCCCTGAATGACAAAAGTGTTATCAATAAAAGTGCTAGTGCAGACAAAGCCTTAGACAGGAGCACAGTAGTTGAACCATGGTAGCCGTGGTGTACAGAAGGGGCAATGACTGGGAGAGGAGAGGCCAGAGAACTTTTTCCACTTATGCTAATATTTTGGTAACAGTTCCTTGTAGAATGAGGTCAGTGCTATCGTGCATTATATCCTCCTTTTGGAGCCCCTACTGAGAAATTATCAGAGCATTACAGGGTTATAAAAAAAAAACCATGAGGTCTGTTACAGAAGCTCACCATCGTGTAGACCAAGCATCACATTCAGAATATTCGAATGATCTATAGCTGAGACACAATGCCATGAGTTGCTGCATCTACAAGATGTGTGTTCCCACAAAGGCTGTGGTTCATTACACTGGCAAGGCAATTTGTGGGACCAATATTGGGGATGGCTATGCTGGTGGTGAGGCCATTCTGAAAAGTTCAGTGAAAGCCAGTTTTTAAGTGGAGATTTTGAAAGTTGGTGATAAAATAGTATGTAAAACCTGTCCGTTTTGTGGTGCCTGGTAGTGATTTAGGCACACTGCGTCCATTCTGTGGTGGATATTTAGAAGCTTCAGCAAATGATACTGTTAGGGTATTACATTGTTAATTCCTATATTCCCTTCTCTCCTCAGGCCTTTGCAGTGACTTGGAGCTCTTTCAATCCACTTCAGAAGCCAAGGAACAGAAACATGCCAATATAAATTCTGGGAAAAGTGAACCAAAGGTCAACCCAGAAAACAAATGGGAGAGCTAAGCAGTGAAGGTTTCCAAAGAAAACAAATGGGCATCCAGGAATGGAGGATTTGCAGACTTGGTTCCAGCAGTGAGCTGGCAATTAGTTGGGGATTAGCTACACAAGTCTGATGCCCTTTTCTGCTGCTGGCTGTACACCTTGCTGCTATTCTCTCCCTCGCTCACTCTCTATGACTCAGGTTTCTGTGTCTTCCTGGCTTGACCGTCCATGTTTTTCCCTTCAAGGGTATCAAAGGTTCTTCATCCAAGATGGCAGCCTTCCCTTCACTGCCCAAACTGTGCCACTTCCCCAATGGCTCATAGGGGAACCCGGGCCTATCCTCTACTCTGGGTTTCAGCTCAGGGACCCTTTAATCAGCAGCCAAGGTCTGCATGCTTTTAAATCTTGACACCTTTTCCCTGAGCCTTTTCCTATACCTTTCCACTTAGTTTCCCTTCTTTCCCTCTATACTATCCAGAGTGGCTACAGGCTCCCTCAGTGCAGCTCCCTTCTGTTACCAGGTTCCTGGCTTTATCCTAGCCCTGCCTGTTCCTAGCTGGGTCCTATTATTATTCATGAGTTAATTAGGCCAGCTAATTCCCCTCATCTGTGGCCTATCTGGTTAATTGGCCTCTCCTCAGTCTCATTAATCCCATCTAGGCTGGTGTGGGGTGAATACCCCATCATACGCTTGGTCAAACCAGTTTAACTTTCACTGACAAATTCAAATAGTTTTTGAACTTCCTTCTTTTTCTTTTACAACATTTCTGCTGTTTTCAAGAGATTGCTTTTCTCCCCATCATGACAGCTGAGAGTGGCAGAGGCTCTGAAGCTGAAGCCCTATTTAGTGTGTATGAAAAGGGACTGCCAGAAGAGCACTCTCTATTGGGGCCATGCAGCTTTGGAGTTTGTTCCTCAGGTTAGTCTGAAAATACCCTATCTTTTGACTTTCAGGAGACATTGCAAAGCTCTTCTTCCACAAGAATTTGAAAAGAGGGGTGAATTGTAATGGTAGGAGTTCTGGAGACAGATGGGGATTTGAGCTTTTGAGTTCCCTGGTTGTTGTTGGGTTTTATAGCCCTCTACTGATGCACTTTCATTATTTCTGCTATTAATTTTGTTATATTTTAAGTTGCCAAGGGTGACTAGAGTTTATTCGTGGTTGTCTTTTTTTAGTGCTTCTTTAAATAGAAACAAAGAAGTCAAGCTTTCTGGTGGAGTATTTCCCTAGAGACCTAAAGATTTTGGCGTAGGCATGAAAGTTTGCTTTCCCACTTTCAGATGCCACCAGCTTCTACTAATCTGTTGCAACGTCTTCTTACCAGTCAGCAAACAGAAGAGTATGTTATCCTATGAATCTTCTGAAACACACACAGGGCCTTTGTCTGAAGTCCTTACTTATTTTCAACTCTGGCAAACTCATGCCAGTTTACAGTGGGACTTTCAAAGTGTTCAGCATTGGTTAAACTCTGCTTTCATTGCTGTCAGTGGTAAAACTCCCATGGACTTCAATGGGAACAGAGTTAAACCAATAATAAGTGCAACTGAAAATCTCACCGTCTCAGTCTGCACTTACTCAGTGCATCAAGACTTAGTAAAATGTGAGTTAGGACCCCAGAATTTGTCTCCCTGAACATAAGGCAAGACTCTGAAAAGGACGGTAGTCTTTCAGTTTTGACATGGATAAGTATTCTCAGTTGTAAATGTAATAATGACATAAAATATTCCAGTATGAAATTACCTTTTCTCTACAATCACCTTACTTGAATCTGCTGGTCAGGTGGAGTGCTATCAGGCCCAAGGAAGGGATTAAGACAAGGAGGTACCCTATCATAACCTCAGAAGGTGAGGAGTCAGGTATCTTCTTTCTCTTCATGATTCTTCGTAATGACTTTTCTTCCAGCCTGTGTCGCTAAGGTGCAGATTTTGTTTGTTGTTGCCAAACTTTATCTACTAATTTAAACTTGCCAACTTCTCAGTGAAATACATGGGGGTGGAGGGGTGATGCCTGTGCTCCAGTCCTTAGGTCTCCAGGGAAGTGTTCCATCAGAAAGTTTGGCTTTTCTTTCTCTCTTGACTTCAGTGGGGCTCTGCACAGTCTGCCCACTCTCTATCAATTGTAGGATTGTGGACATTCACTGCTTTCTGAAATTAAAATTATCTATCTATTGGAAAACATTTGAGCTGTCACCAGGTCCGATGTCCTGGAGGATGATTTTAGCGCAACTGGGAATGTTGTTGCTATCTGACAGGTGAGGCTGAATATTGAGGCTTTGGGATAATTGATCTTCTTCCACAGGATCACTCAGAAGATGCTGACATTGATAAGTGCGAGTGGAATGTCAAATCGAAACAAAAGGCTACAGCATGGTGAAAAGGAGGAATCCTCTGAACAGGAAACCAAACTTGTATGTAACTTTTTAAATTCCATATTCATAAATCTGAATTGTTTTGGTAATTTACAAAGAAGGATCCCCCCTTTTTGCTTTAATCTCTGTCCCCTTTGGGACAGACATAAGCACACGCTCCAAATATCACCTATCTTTAGCGAGAAACCAGATCTGCCCTTTAATTCAATTACTTGCATGGTGAGGATACTGTGACTGATTGGCAGACAACTTCTAAGTAAAGCTATACGGTAATTGATAGGCATTGAGGAACATAAATTCAATGTGTGTTACATGACCAATTTTTTCCATGAAACTCTTGCAAAAAATTGGTATTACGTGAGGTATCAATTGCATTGAAATAGAACCCTCAGTGCACATCAAAAATATCCCAATTTATAACACACGGTCAGGCCTTTGTATCTGAAATTTTGTTGTGTGACAATGACATAATAAAGTTTGTAAAAGGAGATCTTGGCTGGAGGCTCTGTTCACAGAGCCTTGGTAGCTGTTCGTTTTCTGGTAGTGACAGAAAAGCATCACAGCTAGGACATTGTCCTGAACTAAGTATCACAAAGCTGGCAAATGCCAGAAAAAAAACAAAACAAATCCCAACCTCCCTGCTCCCTTTTTGTAATAAGAGTCTTTTACTTCAGAAGAGTCACAAAAATCCTCACCAATTTCTACTGTAGTCCCGCTAACAGCAGACTCCCTGAAAAGGGCCTGCTCAAAATAGAGGGAAGTCAATAAAAGTAAAGTGTAAGTGTACTGTTAATGGCAGGTTCTTGTAGGCATTTTCCCCCAAATTATACCATTCCTATTCAAATACCATCTCAAGAGTCTCAGACAGTGTCAAGTGTAATCATTGTTATTGCAGTTCCCAAGGTAATCAATTGAAATCATAATGAAGGGAACAGAAGGAAATCAATAGAGTCTGAAATTACAAATAAAGAGAAGCTATCGTTTAAAGCATTTGGCTGAAATCTTCCATATTAATGGAGTCAGAAATGGCTGTCATTCACAAGCAGTGTGGTGCATAATTCACTTGAGTGCATTATAACACCTAAAAGCTACAGCAACAATTAAGGCTGCCTACCAAGAAACTGTCCACCATAGAAGCATCAATGAGTTGTTTATTATGGTTCCAACACATTTTCATGTTTAAAAATTTTAATATTTTTTCCAAGACAGGAGGTAGGTATAATCTAAGACATCAATAACACATTTTAAGTCCAATTCAGTTTTTGTCAGAGATGTATATCTAATCATCTGTTTTGTTCTGGAGTTTTCTTTGCTTTGGGGAGCACTCCAGGCAGGGGACTCAGATACAGAGGGCAGAAGAAGCAGGCTGCATGGTTTCAAACATACAAAACAATAGGTGGGAACTTGGAAAGGCAACTATTTTGGTTTACACATCAAAAATAGGTTTTCTGAGCGTTGTTTCTGGAGCAATAATGAAGAAGTTCTACAACTGGATCCATTAAGAGTCAGAAGAAGGATAGTCCAGTTTGTAGGGTACTAGTCTCCAACTTGGGAGACTGGGTTTGATTCTCTGCTCTGCTGCAGATCTCCTGTGGGTTGTTGGATAAATCGCTTTGCTGTGCTTCATCTGTAAAATGGGATTAAAAGCACTTGCCTACCTCACAGGGGGTTGAGAAAGTGACTACATTAAAACATGTGAGATGCTCAGTTACTATGGTGATGGGGACTATGTACATTCTGTAGAATAGGGAAAGAAGTAGAAGAATAACAACTGAGTTTAATAAAAAATTAGCGGAACTGCAGATTACTGGAGAAAGCTGTCGCTGTCTGAGCAACTGCACCCAAGCTCTCAAACTAGCTGATAACAACACACAAAGCAAATGAAATGTCAGGTTAGAAGCGTCATATTGTCAGAAATATTATTACTGACTAATTCGTGAAGGGAAGTGAGCACTACCCAGTGTTTGGTCCATTAGAATTATCATTTCACCACAATTATTAAAATATCAGGGATGAAAGGCAATGTGCAGATATTTTTCAAAGGTCATGGTGGTTGATTATGATCTGAAACAGATGTAAGTCAGGAATAATTCAGTTAAAGTCAGCTGAGATAAATTGGTGTAAAAGTGGGGTAAGTGAGATCAGAATCAAGCTCACAGTCCTTGTCCAATATAGTTTACTGTATGAATTAGACAAACTTGAAACATGAAGATAGACAACAGAAATGGGTTAGAGGAGAGCAGAGATGCTGATTAAAACAAACCAAAATGTACCGAGTATGATCATATAACAAGCATGTCATCTAAGTTCTGATATTGAAAGTAGAGTCAGACGTAGAGCAAGAGGGAAGGAGCAGAGATCACAGGACTGGAAATCAGTGGTGAAAGCAAGGCAGACAAAGTATGGTTTGAAGAGGAATATGAAGGAGGAAAGGCCCAGATCCTCAAAAGTCTTTAGGCTCCTAATCTCCATTGAAATCTATGGAAGTTAGGATCCTAAACACCTTTCAGGATCTGAGCCACAGTGAAGATGTTTTGCACATTAGAAAAAGGAATGTAATTCAGGATGTAGGAAGCATCATGAAAGAGGCTGGCTAAGAAGAGACTGTTGGAGAAAAACAGTGAAAAGACAGTGCAGAGTGCCAGCAAGCCCTCCCAGATTGAATAATGCTGGAGTTGAATTTTCAACCCTCCCTTCCACTCTTAGTAGCCATCTAAAAATTCATATAATACTCAGCGTGGCCAAAGAGAGCTCTGTTTTCTCTCACAGTCTTCCTATCTTGCCAGCTTTAAAAATTCCACTCCAAGTGGCTAATCATTGCACAAATTCTTTTGATATTCACACTGGTTTATACTAAAGGGAGGCAGTCATGGTGCAAGAGTGAGAGCAAAGGACTGGAAGTGTGAAGATCTCAGTTCTCCTCCTGACTGCCCTTGATGTTGCTGTGTGGCCCTGGAAAAGGTGCATAAACTCTTAGATATATTTCCCATGTATTAAAAGTTGGATAATAATACTGTATTCATCTATATAAACTGCTTTGAGATCTTCTGCTGAAAGGCATTCTATGGCAAAGTTGCTACTATTTTTGCGTAGATTTGGTGTTATTGCTGATGTGTTAAGTAATGAAAAGAATTTCCTACTGAATTCATTCAGCCATCTTCTGATGTCATCTAGTTAATCTTCTGTCACTAGCATACATCAGCAGCATCATGACATAAGTCAGAATTGCAGAATGCTGCACAAGACCTCACAGTTTGAGATATCTGCTACCTAAAAAGCTGAGTGCCTTCATCCTTCCAAAACAATTCACTATCTTGTCAGTGTAGCATATCAACATTGTGGAAATGGCTCTTCCTTTCTTTAGTACTGATGCCTCCTATTTCCTCTAGAAAAAAACTCTCATTTGTTAGATTTTTGTAAATACAGAGGAAATTGTAGTTGGGGTTTATTTCTTTCTTCCCATCATACTTTTCTTGTATTTCTTATCTTTTTTGGCTTATGGATCTTTTCTTCCTTCCACTCATACATATGCGTAAAGGTGATATTAAGTAAAAATTTATTCTATTGATGCATTAACCAAGTCCTTGATTGCAATGATGCCCAAAGTGCTTAAATCCCATGATGATGAGCATGGCATCAATGACTAGATTCACCTGGTACGCCAAGCAATAGCATATGGATTCAGCATTGTTCCACTTTGTTTCACGCAATGAATATTGAATAACTAATGATTTTGGATAAAGGAGCATGGTCAGTACATGAAACTCTGAGGGAATACAAAGAATAACAGTGCAGTGAATTCCAATCTACATGGTATCCACAAGGGGAAGATTAGTATTTTTAAAGAGTCTGTGCATATTTGTCCAAGGGCTCCACCACACTGTATCTTGTTTGTAGTGCAGCCTTTGGTGCTTGAAGTCAAATTTCCTGAAGTCAGGAACTCCTTTTCTGGTAAAAGGACCAGGAGAACCTCCCACATCAGCAGAAGCACATGCAATTACTACACCAAAAGATTTCACTGAAGTTTGCCAGCAGAGACTTTTCATTCTCTGCACAGAAGTTTAAGGAAATTTATCCAGATGTGGCAGGGGCAGGGATAGAGCTAAGGGCTTGGAAACAAGGAGATTATGGGGCAGGAGAGGAGAATATCACCCACCTTGTAATTAGACTACTAAATAAGGGAGAGCACAGAGATTAAAACAAAGTTCCCACAGTTTACCACTAAAGCACTATGTAGAGTCCTTTATATGCTTTAAGGTTCTCATTGCTCTTGTACTCTTCCTTACCTCAGCACAATGCTACTTGCCCATGTTAAGCAAATTGGACCTTAAAGTAATAAAGCAGCTGGAATGGGAACAAAAATTAAAAGGTACTTCCCTGGCCTCTGAAATATTGTCAAAAAAATGCCTGAGGTCTAGGCAACAAAGGAGCTTTTCAACAAAGGAGATAATTCTCCAAATTATCGATTGGCTCTTGCATGACATTTAATAAAAACTTTCCATTACCAGTTACATAACAGCAATTAAAATCCTCATCAAATCTATCTTAACTGCTTAGAGTCTTCCACTGGGGAGCATTTTCCTTGGCAAACATCTGCAATAAAAGACTATTTAATCTTCATAACTGAAACAGTCAGTTATGCTAATTCATCTCTTTTATTGTCAGTTTACATTGGAATCTCACACAGATCTGGCCTTCTGCACAAGGTGCACTAAGGAACTCTCTGGCTTGCTCTGAGGGACAAAAAAAGCCCTTCACTTTTTTCCAAAAAGCAGCTGAGATTTAAGCTGGCCTCGCAGTGTGCAGCAGTGATGGATTTAAACTATTTTGCTCTGCAGCCTATAGCCTGCCATTTCAAGCACATTCTTTATCTTGGCTGAAATTCATTTTATGATTGAGCCCACTGAGTCACCCCAAATCTAGGCAATAAAATGAAAATACAAGATCATTTCCCTGAGACTAACTGTACAGTAGCTCGTATTTTAAAGCCATTCCCAGGTACAGTTTTAATGAAAAAGTTATTCAGATGCAGTATATAAAAAAGCCACCAAATCTTTCCCTGCTCCCTCTGACCTTTTACAAGACACGACAGAAGGGAAACATTCTTTCTCATCTTCATGCCCACATGCCACCATAGTTCTCCTCCACCCCATCACCACTTTCCAGACCCTTGGGTGGCTTACAGAATTCTGCTTTCCCTCGCATTGCACCAGGTCTGTGATCTCTAGGCTGTCCCTTTAAGAGCTTCCAAATGAATATTATCAAAGGGAGGATGTTGCAGACTTTGAAGATATGAGGCTTTGCCTTTTAGTGTCTCTGGCTTTGCCTTCTGGCATCTGGCTGCATATTTGAAGCTGTGAAGCTTCTCTCTCTGCCTTTCCTAGTTCTCAGTGTCAGCTTTTACAGGAACATCTGCCCTTCCCCCCTCCTCCTTCACTTTGCTCCCACAAGAAGATTTCAGCCTTTAATGTTGAAACAGGAATGACTCCATCTGTAAGAGGCCTGGGTGCCTTTCCTATTGTTAAAAGGAGCCTTGCTAAAAGGAAAAACAAAATTCTTACAAATGTCTGAATAAAGGTCAAAAATAAATCAAATAGGTATTTACACTTTAAATACTGAATGCTGAATGTTTCTCTACTGTAAACTCTTCATAGCGGATCAATACCGTTTACGCAATTCACTTGCAACAAGCAGTAAAAGTCTTTCACTTCACCAGTTTCCAGCCATTTAACATCATTAAAAAGACAGCTAAAAACATCAATTGGGGGTGTTTTCTCCTAAACTGAAAATGGATCAATTAGTCTTCGTGATGTTCGCTGTGGAGAAGCAGCATCTAGGACAAAATGAAACATACTTTTATAAGTTGATAAAATAAGTTGCATACTTGTGTTCAGCAAATCTAAATCCCGTCAGAAAAGATTGACTTGGTTACAATACTGTGTTAATAACTTGTTCACTTGTATGGATTGCCTTATGTATTGATTTAGTTGTAAGTATGCAAAAGGGAACAATGGCTTTGAGATTCTGGCCTGTGACATTTGTCTTGTCAAATCAGTTAAGCAGCTGTGTAAATTGGTGATCAATGCCATTTCAAAGGGAATAGGTATTCATTACTGGTAAACACTTTATAAGGTAATTAAATAGAAATAAATTGTTTTACTGATTTTTGGAAGTAAAAACCAGACTGATCACTAAATTCAGCTAATGAATGCCTCTGTGCAATCCCAAACCAACAGTGTTGTTAATAATGTATAGAAATAGGTGCTAAATTGGTGCTTATAGCCCACTTTACTAAGTAGCAGAAGGGTTTTAGGAAAAAAGATGCAAGTAAATTTAATTCCAAGGTCTTCTCCTTTTTTTTTTTTTGTCTTTATTTCTTCCCTTGCTAATTTTAAAAAAAATTTATTTTAAAACACTTTTAAAACAATTGCTTCTGGGGCTTTAAAGCCCTAGTTGAATATTTAATACTGGGTCAGTGTAAGTCTTGTTTTTGAATGTAATTTAGAAAATCATTTTTTTAACCACCACAAACAGTTATGTGGTGTTCTTGTGGCACTGTTAAGCAGCTTCTATGCACCACCCCACAGCTTGCTGCATTTGAGTTGTCAACAGAGAATTTCTTTATAGACAGAGGTATAGGTAGATCCTGATCTTGAGATACATAACTTCCATTGGCTGTTGAGGGTCCTCTGGGATTGAAGGAATTACACAGATGTCAGTATATGTCAACATGTTTCCATCAATCTGAAAAACAAAATTAAACCAGCCATCCAGAGTCAGGGACCTATATTCCAATAATGAGCAAACAGGTTAATTACAGAGACACAACAAGCTTTGCTTTCTTTTAGAGAAAAACACCCAATGAAATCCTGAGATAACACAGGTAATGAACTGTTTTGCATAACATTAAATTGTCATGCCTTGGCTCAAATCATTACTTTTCTTTAACCGCGATACATCTATCAAATTATATTCTACTCTCTGACAGTGTTAGTGAATTAGTTTATTCCCACCATATCCTATTGGTGCTGTCAAAAAAAGTGCCAGAATAAGTGACCTAGAAACTAAGGTTTCTTTTAGGGCTTGATCCTGCTCAGCATCCGGAGGGTGTTGAACATCACAAGGCAAAAGTGATGAGAAGGATGTGGAGCACAGGGGAATCTGATTCTACACTACTGAGAGGAAATAAAAGTGAATCCCCAAAAAGGCAAAGTTATAGCTAAAATGCCATCACCTAAAAATGTATCCTAATTGAGACTGTTCCTTGCTATTATAAAAATATGGAGCAAATTCACACCACAACCTCAACTTCACACCTCAACCTATCATCCAAAAGCCAACCTTCTTGTGAATTGCTTGAGACAGTGGATGTGGGATAAAGCAGAGGAGCACAATTTGGAGGATCAAAAAAGTCTATTGACCACATTCCCTGTTGTTGTACGGATGTTTCCTAATCTGCAGCCATCTCCGCAGATGCCAACAGCTTTGGTCCCAGCGGAGTGCTGCTTCCGTTTTCTGGAGATTGACTGGAAGTGCAGAGCATATTGACTGGAAGTGCTATAGCATATTGTTCTACGTACCTTTCAAATGTTGATAACAAGTATGCCCAAATACGGAGACAATGTATAATAAGTGCCTGAGGCTTGCAAGGTGTTTGCAAGGTTTTCGTAGTTTGTAACTAACAGTGGATCACAAGCCATTCATATGATTTGATAAACAATAAAGCCCGGGACAAGGTGCCTCTTGATGATCATGGATTTGATGACATTTAAAGCTATTGAAGAATGTGGACAAAGGATGAGCCTAACACTTTATCTGGGAGCACAAATGATCACCTCCAGAGGTTTGGGATGATGTAAAAGCACATGTGAGCACCATTTTGAGTGGCCTGACAGTTCCACCCCAGCAAATAGCCAGTAGTGTTAATACACAACTGTAACCTATGTGTAAGTTCACAAGGGCATGATAGGCCCAGTTGCTAATCAGGTGTCCCACACTCAGCTTCTGACTTCTGTACATTGAGAGGGAACTCTCAGAAACTGAAGATCTGATTAGCTCCAAATCTATAGTGTAGGAAGAATACTGAATAGTTCATGGGATCGATGATGGACTGGAGAGCCTTTCATATGAAGGTTACATGCAGTGACAATTCTGGATTTATGTATGTATGTATTTATTTAGGAACTGATCAGGTGCCCTTATGTGAAATTGGTTGATGATCTCATTCCAGCTCATGCTGCTTATTCTTGGATCTCTCCGCAAATGTAGTTACCCAAGTATCATCACATCAGGCTGTCACTGTACTGACCTCAGAGATGCAGAGACTGATCAGAGATGGTTAGCTTCTGCACAGCCACGTGGAGAACAAACGGAGAAACTTTAACCCCAGTTGGCCCCCCAGTTGGTCCTTATTGTCATTCTCAGAAGAAAAGCAAATACAGAACTCGTGGGCAAAAATTCCATCTCTCCCTCCTTCATTCAGCTCAGGATTGAAGCGCTAAGGAAAGGCCAGCGCTGGACTTTGGTTTCCATGGCTGTCAGTCTGGCATTGTTCAGAGGCATTAAGTTTGCTAAATGAAAGAACGCTAGTGGGCACCTTGGGCCTGAGCCAAAGCTCACTCAAATCAGTACATTGACTCCCATTGACCTCAGCGAGTCTTGAATCAGGTTCTTTATGTAGCCCGGCCAATATTTTAAAACTAACAGGAACATCTCAGGAGGAAACCAGGAATGCACCCTGTAGCAATATTGAAACATCATTCTATAAGTCACCTTTCACCAGGCTATCTAGGTGCATGGGGTTCAATGCATTTAACTAGGAAAGTTTCTTGTAGGGACAGTGTATGAAAGTGATAAATATTTTGCTGAAACTAGGGATTTCCTCTTCTAAAGAGGGACAATTGTCATAGTGCAGTGAGGGAGACAGTCTCTTCTCAGTGCACACATGAAGTTGTTATTGCATGTGTTTCACATGTGCATTGAAGTAGACTAGAGAATATACCCCTATGTAGTTACAGTGCCTTGGTTTAGCATCCAAACCAGTGAGATTATGTCCAGATGCTCATAAATCAAATAAACCACGGGAAAGAGGAAACTTTTGAGCTTGAATCCACTCCCATTGAAGTCAATAGCAAACATTGGACTCCAGTGAGAGCAGATAGAGGCTGTTTAGTGAGGGATAGTAGCTTGTGCTTTTATCATGCACTCTGTGGTACAAGTGAAAGGATCTGACTTGCCAGGTCAGCAGGAATACTCTGCTTCTTTGATTTTTCAGGCAGTGGAATATGTTTTCCAGAGGCGGTATATAAATAAAACCTTATCATTTCCATATTTGACATCTGAACCATTGCTGTGTAAAGGTGTAAATATGTCTTCACAACTGATTGTTAAAATGCACTTAAGAATGTGTAGATCTCCTCATCTGCAGACCTTCCAGTAAAATCAGTGAGAGCTTTGCCTACATAAGGAGTTGAGGATCAGATCCTAGCAGTGGAAGTTGTATTTGCACATAAAGATGACTGAGGTGCCTAGGAGATACAGGTATTCAGCATATCTAAGGATCAGGCCAGAGGCTGCAAAATACTTTTGCTATGTTCCATAGAGAAGTCTATAAGTGGATGCTATAATGAAACTTTCTGTAGTGTTAATCCCTGTCAGTGTTTACAGCAGAATGTTTTCTTCACCTGTATCAGCACTGGTTAGCATTCAGAAAGCACATCCCTTGGTTACAAAAATTTCTAAATAAGATTCCAAATCTCACTCGCTTTGTTGGTGGTGGTATGGGATTGGATAAGCATGCTATGAGAAAAGATATGCATACATTATTTTTTATCTAATTTTAGTTGAAATTAGATGCAGATTTCATGGATTTGGGTCAGGAGAGATCAATTAAAATGTGTTAACTGCTTCCTTCTAATGACTTTAAAGGGGAACTACTTCATTTTTCTTTGAGTTTATTTTAGGTTATTAGCATTGGGAGTACAATATGATAGCTGAGAATAATGCCACCAGATTATTGCTTCTCATACTTATATGTAAAAGGAAATGCCCCTTAACCTTTGCACAGAGTGCTACCCTAATTCAAAGTCTAACTTCAACAGAAAATCCCTCTTCATGAACTCAACCCTGGTATTTTAGCAAAGAGATGAGTAAAGGTCAAATCCTTTATCAATATAAGCTTTAGGACTATTGCTCAGCAAAGCGTTGCAAATATTCTTCTTGCATCTCTTTGCCCTCCCATCGCAGGAACATGCACACTCAGACATGGTGGCATTTCAATGATTTTGAAAGCCCTTAGTCTTTTCCTGCAAGTTCTTTGCAAACTTGGCCAGTATTTCAGGTTAAGTGTTAACGTCAATGAGCTCCTCTTTTAAGATGCATTGTTAGTCTATCACGGAAAACTGTGTGACAAAAATCAAAGGAGTAGACAAATAAGTAGCATACTATCATCCCAATGAGACACCCACATTAAAACAGACATTTTCACACAGATGAGTAGTCTCAAAATAACCCCTTGATAGGAAAAATCCCCAGCCTGGAATCTAAAGGTCTTTCACTGGCACCAATGCAAAACAGTTGAGAGTATAGAATGGTTTGTCTAAAATAATCCATAGTACTATCTTTAAGGATATGTTCTATATTTGTATGAAACAAGGGCAAAGTTCATCAAGAAAAAAATCCTTTTTTGTCTCTAAGGATTGTCAGATACTTATTAAAAATGCAAAATCTCTTATTCTATTTTTTAAAACCTTTTATAAATGCAGGTCACAATTATACTAAATATGGGCAGAGGCTATTATATGAAAATATAAAACAGACAAAAGGACACGCACAGGATAACAATTTTCTGTTACATTTAACCTCTCACAAATGCCAGCTCACCACTCCCCAAACTACCCTTTCAAAAAATAAAATGTTTTATTTTTATAACTCTGTGTGTGTGCGCGTGTGTGCAAGAGAGAGAACTTCTGCTAGATGCCAATTTCTAGCCTGGATTTCTCTTCAGTCTTCTTGCTTTTTTATTTGTCAAGAGGAGAGCCTGCAGTAAATGAAATATAAAACCAAGTTCCTGACCACTTTTTGGAAGAGGAGGGGTCTTTGATGAGTGTTCAGACGAAACTGTAGCTAGAGCAATTTCAATCCAAATACCTAAATTCTTGTTTGCTTTTACTGGATGAAGTATTCTTTGCTTCCTGCCCACCATTGCTGTGCAGTGGATATACTGTATTATTGTTTATCGATGGGGGTCTATGCAGATCCACCCATGCAGAGCTCAATAGCATCTCTAGCTTACTGCTGTATATAGTTTATAAAGCACTTTGGAATTCTTTGGGATGCAAGAAACAATATAAATGTAAACTATTATTATTGGTTGATTTTTATTTTGCAGGGTTGTGTGAAAAAGGTGAATACTTTGGCCAATAAAAGAAAATCTTTGTTGACGAATTATAAAAAAGTTTGTTTATATGTATGTTCAGTGCATGGCTTTATCACCAGTTATGGGATAATGGTAAGATAAGGTAGACTTTGGGAAACCTTATTGTGGTGTGTATGGCTATAAAAAATATCTTCTGTGTACCGCATCTTTTAATGTAAGGCATCTGCCCATCTGTGTGTCTTGCAGTGCTAGGATACCAGGCTGGATAGTGTCCCCCGCCATGCTCTCCTGCTGGTAATAGCTCACCTTACCTGATCACTCTCCTTACAGTGTGTATGGTAGCACCCATTGTTTCATGTTCTCTGTGTTTATAAATATCCCCACTGTATTTTCCACTGAATGCATCCAATGAAGTGAGCTGTAGCTCACAAAAGCTTATGCTCAAATAAATTGGTTAGTCTCTATGGTGCCACAAGTACTCCTGTTCTTTTTGCAGATACAGACTAACACGGCTGCTACTCTGAAACCTGTCTTAAAAATGAAGTGACTCAAATGTTAACCACAGTCTTATTTTCTTAACATGTATGTTTCTTTCACTAAAGTGTACGGAGTTTCTAAAGTATCGATACATACAAAATCCTTACATTGGTAAAGAAGACTGCTGTTTATTTCTCAGGCTTTCTGGGCTCTTGGTATAAGGCCCAGTTTTGCAGAGCATGGTCTAATGGACTAAACATGGCAGTGGTATCCAGAAACTTCTGTATTCTAATTCAGACTCTGCAACTAATTCATTGTGTGGTCTTGAGCAGTTTACTTAGGGCCAGATTTTCAAGAGTCCAGCTCCTATTGAATGCAATTGAAATGGCTAGATTTGCTCAGTGTTCAATACACAGAAGTTCCCATTATTCTAAATGGGAGCTGCAAAGTGATGGATTTTTTTTAAAATGTGGCCCATAATAACACTTACGGGCTTGATCACATGGGCAACTAAGTACTTCCACCTCCCTTGCCCCACCACCGCAGTCAGTGAGAGCTGAGGGTGCTCCGCAGAGCCCAGGAACAGCACCCTATATATCTGAGTTTCCCTAAATGTAAAATAAGGATAATACTCTTTAATTACCTAACTCACAGGGGTGTTGGCAGGATCAATTAGTTAATGTTTGTACAGCACTTTGCATATGTGAGTGCTATGTTAGCACTAATTATTATTATTGTGGTGATGTCTTTGATGTAGGTTCTTGTATCTTGAATTCCAGAAATGAAAATTAGACTGTGTGTGTGTGTGTGAGTGTGAGAGAGAGAGAGAGAATGAAAGTGCAGTTCAGTGAAGCACAGCAAATGGTTTTAAAACAGCCATCGCAAACCCATCACTGACATGGTCAGCAGGTAAGAATTAGCCAACTGACACTAAGTGGAGCTCCACTGAATTATGGTATCCTTGGAGATTTAGCAACGGATCATTGATGATTAATGAGACTTGGGAAGTTGCTTTAAAAAAAAACCCTTCCATTTTGATTGCTAATTACTCAAAGAAAGACTAAGAGCAGGAGTCTCGCACTGCAGCAGGACAACACATTTTAAGCAAAAACAAGAAAATTGATCACCCAGTTAGTATGCAAGCAGCTATGGAGAGCAGGGTCGACTGTGCTAATTCAAGAGACGAGTTGGGAGTTTGAGAGCTTTTGCCAGAGCCACATAGCTTATTTCAGACTTTCAATTAAAGATGAACTGAACCAGTTTGCAAAAGTTCAGATACCTCTGGACTGAGGTGTCCCCCCATTCACAGAGCACTATGATTGGTACAACTATCTGTTTTCACTGAACTGCAGGCTGTGCAATAAGGGCTTCATTAGTAGTAGTATTTTACTATTTGCATAGCATGCAAAAATGTGCTTTCCAGGGGTGAATGCTTTACAGACATAAAAAGATCTGACATTTTTTGAGTCTAAATAGACAATACAGACAAAAGAGGAAGCACTCATTTTTCATTCCTTTCCCATTTTTGTTCTTTTTTAAACCCTTGCCTAATATTTAGCCTCTCTCATTGACTAAGATACCTCACATCTCCTAAATCTTGTAACCACAAGACCATACTTACTCTACATATCAACTTCTTTGTATCAAAATGTACCTTCACATATGCACGCACAACTCCCATTGACTTCCTGTGGGGATCATGTGTGTGTATTTGACTGTAGAATTTGGCTGTAGGTTATTCTATCCTAGAATGGATATGTTCTACTGAGGAGAGCCCTGAGTGGACTGCTTTGCCCATTTGCAATGGGGTACTGGCTATTGAAAGTACGCCCTGTGAAGAGCAGCATTGATACTGGCTGCCAATCTAAAGATATTAGTGTGATTATAACAGTGCCAAAATTATCTTTTCATATTCTTACATTGCTTCTGATGAGACTATTAAAGGATCAATAAGAGCTGGCTGACTGATGACAAGAGCAAGAGGATGACCAGATCAGTGTTTAGTTGGCAATAGTAGCAGCACCAGGCCCAACAGCTAGAATTTTCAAAGGAGCCTAATAGAGTTAGGTGAAAGTCAATGGGATTTGGCGACCTCATTGCTTTTGTCTTCTATGAAAACCCCTGCCAGGGGATATCTTTAGCCCTCTAGTTCCATATACTGAATCGGTAGACTATATCCTAGATCTTTAGGTAATAGTTCTGTTCTCTGATCTGAACGTACGATTTCATTTATTATTTGGGAGTACAACAAGGAATGCCAGGTACTTCAGAAAAACAAGATATGGACCCTTCCTCAAAGAGCTTATAATGTATGTTCATTATGACACAAAAAGTAAGGATCATAAGTAAGCCTAAGGACAAAAGTCACACTAAACAGATCACAAAGTTATTCCTCACAGTTACTGCATCTTAATGCTTTTGTTTGACTCTGGGGGAGGAATGTGTTTGTTGGTTTGTATTGACTTCTTGGTGGGGAGGGCGGAAATGGCAGAATTGAGATTTAAGGAGGGATTTGAATCAGGAGAGAAAGAGCTTGGCAAACAGGTTTTGAGCCGTCATGAGCTGCATAGATGATGGTCTGGAAGAAGACATGCAGATAGGAGTAAGAGAAAGGAATGAAGGGGATGTTGGCATCTTGGTGGCTCAGAGGACTGATGCAAAAGGTTAAAGACCAAGGCTGCGGCTGAGTTTTACAGCTGAGGATTCTGTAAATTCAGCCATTGTAAATCCAGAATCTCAATGGCACATTTATGCTCAAAACGAAGAGCCTATCAGTAATATTTCAGACTACATCGGAGAGTTCAGAACCAGCAGGCCTTCTCAGATGGCACAAAGGAGTAGTAGAACCTATCTGTCACAACATCATTAAGCTACCAGGTGCCCAACTGAGACGAGCCAGAGGTAGAATTCAACAACAAAACCAAGACCCATCACTCTCCATTTCCCCTCCGTCCCTGAACAAAGTGAAAACACCAAGCCAGGAATCTGCTGCAGAATTAACAAGAAGTAAAGAACTTGCAGCATGCTACACTCAAAATCCCAGATCAATCACTCTGCCGCTTAGCTGAGGAAATGGGCATCAAAATTAGATTTGACTGTGACCAGGATTTAGGAGAAAAAGAGAAAGTGGCTTTACCAACTGAGCGTATTAGAAATATAGCCAGAGCCATCATGCATGGACAACTCTTTCTGCTTCTCTACTTGTGGATGATCATCCTTCTCCTGCAAGAACAAATGTGGCTACCAGAAGACTGGCTAGGAATAACAAGAAAATAGGTGCAGCTAAATGAGTGTAGGTTGCAATTCCACTGGAGCACATAGCATGTGGCAGTTGTTGGATTTAAGAGGGTTTAGAGGCAGCATCAACTGTTAGAAAGCATGAATGAGAAACTCCTTCTCATGGAAGGTTAGAAGACTGAATTCTGATCACTGTAAATCAGAAGAAACTCCACTCAATACAGTGAAACTATATTGGTGTAAAAATGATTTCATTGGGGTCAAAATCAGGCCCATAGTTCCTTTTTTCCCTTCTCCTTTTTTTCCAGATGTCAGTCTCTTTAATTTTCTTCTCCATGCTATGCTTGTGGTGCAGGATGCAGTGGAGACAATCCCTGGTTCAATCTCAGTTTATACATTTTTGAGTATTCAGCCACTGTCCTACACTTATTAGAGTATCAGTTTGCCTCAGAGCCCAGTTCACCCTGTGGAAGTATTTCTAAAGTACTGTACTTTTGCATTCCTTGTAACGAGGTGTATCAGCAAAGACTGGACATAAGACTCACCCACCTCTAGTTCTAGCCCATCATGTTGCTTTCAGTACAACAGGTCATTTGGGCTTAGAAAAAGAAGCTGTGATGTATGACACTGCGTAATAGAAATGTTTTTATGCTGAATGAGGGTTACAAAAGATCACCTTTTTTCCCGTCAAGCTATTCATTAGCATTTGGGAGAGCAGGCACAACAGACAGGATCGAACAACGCCAACTGATCGCAAGAGTGGTCTCTTGTACTCATAGCCTAACAAACTTTGCCATCTGCTGCCCTCTGACTATCAAATCTTCCTTGATCTATTTCAGTGTTTAAAGCAAACCTTACAGATAGTTGTCCCCCTACATTTAGGAGGGAACTAGTGGTGACCTTAAGTTCTAAGGCCATTATCACAGCTGTGGTCTTATTTGTTCTTCATTTGTTTAAATATTAATCTTACAGTAATCTAAAACTGAGGGGGAAACGTATGACACTAATTCAGCTAAGCCAAATCCCAGTTTGAAGAAAGGTGCTAGAATGCAACAGGAAAAATATATTTGCAAATAAGGACATTGGCCCTATGCATTACAGTGGTGCATTCTCTCTGCGAGAGGTGCATGAATCATAATAGTCTAGCTCCCTTCACCTCTTTATACAGTATTATACTTCACATACAGTTAGATGAGTTGTAATATAGGTTATATTTTTTTCTCTCAGCAAGTTGTTGTATGGTAGAACACTGATCAAAAGTGTCAAACATCATTATGCTGACAGATTACCAAAAATCAAGCAATTGGCAGTGAAAAGAATAAAAGGATATTATGCGCATTAAAATAAATATGGTCTCATGATGGCAAAAACACATTCCGTTTACTGTCAGTTAAATAATATAATTTTATAAACAGAATGCATTTTTAACATCACAGAACAGTACAACCTCATCAAAAAAGAGGCAAGACTTCAGGAATATATCTAGATGGCTAGCTCTATTATGCTAATCTAGCATGTCTATTGTTCTGTGCTGCTTGATCATTTTGTAAGACATTATAGCTCAAATATAGACCTGGAGATATAGAAAATGGATCCCTAAGCAGTTTGAATAAAATAGCTCAGTAAAAAAAATGTTGCAACGTCTGTACAGGGAATTTATCAAAATGAATAGAGAAGTTGTTGCAGAATTACAATTGCAATCTGCTTCTTACATTTAGGACTGCTTAATAAGTGGGCAGCCACATTTGGCACCCATAGAGGTTTCAAAGTGGTCGTCAGAGTGGTAATGTAAAATGTGGTAATCCAGTCTTGATTTACTAAAAATGTGGACAACCATGGAGAGGTCAGTATATGAACAGAAAGGATGCAGCATGTTTGTGAAGCACAGATGGGGAAAAACTTCTTTTGGCCACGGCTCTTACTGGACATCCCAGAGAAGGTAGCAGCATTTAAAAGGAATTAAGATATTTTATATGAGAGATTACATTCCCCCCCGTCATAAATATAAAGGGAAGGGTAAACCCCTTTAAAATCCCTCCTGGCCAGAGAAAAAATCCTCTCACCTGTAAAGGGTTAAGAAGCCAAAGGTAACCTCACTGGCACCTGACCAAAATGACCAATGAGGAGACAAGATACTTTCAAAAGCTGGGAGGAGGGAGAGAAACAAAGGGTCTGTGTCTGTTGGTACGCTGCTTTTGCCGGGGATAGAACAGGAATGGAGTCTTAGAACTTTTAGTAAGTAATCTAGCTAGGTATGTGTTAGATTATGATTTCTTTAAATGGCTGAGAAAAGAACTGTGCTGAATAGAATGACTATTTCTGTCTGTGTGTCTTTTTTGTAACTTAAGGTTTTGCCTAGAGGGATTCTCTATGTTTTGATTCTAATTACCCTGTAAGGTATCTACCATGCTGATTTTACAGGGGTGATTCCCTTACTTCTATTTCTATTAAAAGTCTTCTTGTAAGAAAACTGAATGCTTTTTCATTGTTCTCAGATCCAAGGGTTTGGGTCTGTGATCACCTATGCAAATTGGTGAAGACTTTTATCAAACCTTTCCCAGGAAGTGGGGTGCAAGGGTTGGGAGGATTTTGGGGGGAAAGACATGTCCAAACTACGTTTCCCAGTAAACCCAGTTAGTGTTTGGTGGTGGCAGTGGATATTCCAAGGACAAAGCATAAAATTAATTTGTACCTTGGGGAAGTTTTAACCTAAGCTGGTAAAAGTAAGCTTAGGAGGTTTTCATGCAGGTCCCCACATCTGTACCCTAGAGTTCAGAGTGGGGGAGGAACCTTGACATGGTGGCAGAGTGGTGGGATTAACCTGAAATCATTTTGAGATCAATTTGAGATTTTTTGAACTAGAAATACAGATTTTAAAAAGGATTTTTTTTTCCTTTGGAGCTGCTGGAAAGCAGCTTGTTTTTTCTCTGCTTTGGGGCCAGAGGAGAGGCAAAAGGGGATTATCTTTCTGAATTGCAGGTTTTCTTTGCCTGGAGGCAGGGTACTTAACTCCTGCAGGGAAATTCACAGTCTTCCAACCCAGAGTTTTTTTTCCCCTAAAATTAAATGGGGAGGGGGGTATTCTACCCATTTGCCTGGAGACAAAAGTGGCAGGGTTTTTTTTGGGGGGGGGGGGGGGATTTTGATTTTTTTACAAGGAGCACAAATTTGAAAAGGAATTTTTTTTTCCTTTGGGCTGCTGGTAAGCAGGTTTCCAAGTAGTTGGAGGTTTTTTGCTTTGATTTGGGCCCAGAGCAGAGACAAGGGAATTATCTTTTTCTGTAGGCTGACAATCACTATCAGAGAATAGGTATTCTATTCCAGCACAGCAAAATTTTACAGCCAAGTTTTGTTTGTTTATTTCTAAACCTCGGGTGTAAAGTTAGTTAAAAACAGAGAGGTTAGGATGACAAAATCCACTGCTCGACAAAAGCTGGAATTAGCCTGATTTCAGGCTGAGGAAAAACAAAGGGAACATGAAAGACAGATAGAACTCATTTCAGAGGAACAGCCGTGTTAGTCTGTATTCGCAAAAAGAAAAGGAGTACTTGTGGCACCTTAGAGACTAAGCAATTTATTTGAGCATGAGCTTTCGTGAGCTACAGCTCACTTCATCAGATGCATACCGTGGAAACTGCAGCAGACTTTATATATACACAGAGAATATGAAACAATACCTCCTCCCACCCCACTGTCCTGCTGGTAATAGCTTATCTAAAGTGATCAACAGGTGGGCCATTTCCAGCACAAATCCAGGTTTTCTCACCCTCCACCCCCCCACACAAATTCACTCTCCTGCTGGTGCTAGCCCATCCAAAGTGACAACTCTTTACATAATCAAGTCGGGCTATTTCCTGCATAAATCCAGGTTTTCTCACATCCCCCCCACCCCCATACACACACAAACTCACTCTCCTGCTGGTAATGGCTCATCTAAACTGACCACTCTCCAAGTTTAAATCCAAGTTAAACCAGAACATCTGTGGGGGGGGGGGGGGGTAGGAAAAAACAAGAGGAAACAGGCTACCTTGCATAATGACTTAGCCACTCCCAGTCTCTATTTAAGCCTAAATTAATAGTATCCAATTTGCAAATGAATTCCAATTCAGCAGTTTCTCGCTGGAGTCTGGATTTGAAGTTTTTTTGTTTTAAGATAGCGACCTTCATGTCTGTGATTGCGTGACCAGAGAGATTGAAGTGTTCTCCGACTGGTTTATGAATGTTATAATTCTTGACATCTGATTTGTGTCCATTTATTCTTTTACATAGAGACTGTCCAGTTTGACCAATGTACATGGCAGAGGGGCATTGCTGGCACATGATGGCATATATCACATTGGTGGATGTGCAGGTGAACGAGCCTCTGATAGTGTGGCTGATGTTATTAGGCCCTGTGATGGTGTCCCCTGAATAGATATGTGGGCACAATTGGCAACGGGCTTTGTTGCAAGGATAAGTTCCTGGGTTAGTGGTTCTGTTGTGTGGTATGTGGTTGTTGGTGAGTATTTGCTTCAGGTTGCAGGGCTGTCTGTAGGCAAGGACTGGCCTGTCTCCCAAGACTTGTGAGAGTGTTGGGTCATCCTTTAGGATAGGTTGTAGATCCTTAATAATGCGTTGGAGGGGTTTTAGTTGGGGGCTGAAGGTGACCGCTAGTGGCGTTCTGTTATTTTCTTTGTTAGGCCTGTCCTGTAGTAGGTAACTTCTGGGAACTCTTCTGGCTCTATCAATCTGTTTCTTTACTTCTGCAGGTGGGTATTGTAGTTGTAAGAAAGCTTGATAGAGATCTTGTAGGTGTTTGTCTCTGTCTGAGGGGTTGGAGCAAATGCGGTTGTATCGCAGAGCTTGGCTGAAGACGATGGATCGTGTGGTGTGGTCAGGGTGAAAGCTGGAGGCATGCAGGTAGGAATAGCGGTCAGTAGGTTTCCGGTATAGGGTGGTGTTTATGTGGCCATTGTTTATTAGCACTGTAGTGTCCAGGAAGTGGATCTCTTGTGTGGACTGGACCAGGCTGAGGTTGGTGGTGGGATGGAAATTGTTGAAATCATGGTGGAATTCCTCAAGGGCTTCTTTTCCATGGGTCCAGATGATGAAGATGTCATCAATATAGCGCAAGTAGAGTAGGGGCTTTAGGGGACGAGAGCTGAGGAAGCGTTGTTCTAAATCAGCCATAAAAATGTTGGCATACTGTGGGGCCATGCGGGTACCCATAACAGTGCCACTGATCTGAAGGTATACATTGCAAGGTAGCCTGTTTCCTCTTGTTTTTTCCTACCCCCTCCCCCCCCCACAGATGTTCTGGTTTAACTTGGATTTAAACTTGGAGAGTGGTCAGTTTAGATGAGCTATTATCAGCAGGAGAGTGAGTTTGTGTGTGTATGGGGGTGGGGGGGATGTGACAAAACCTGGATTTATGCAGGAAATAGCCCGACTTGATTACGTAAAGAGTTGTCACTTTGGATGGGCTAGCACCAGCAGGAGAATGAATTTGTGTGGGGGGGTGGAGGGTGAGAAAACCTGGATTTGTGCTGGAAATGGCCCACCTGTTGATCACTTTAGATAAGCTATTACCAGCAGGACAGTGGGGTGGGAGGAGGTATTGTTTCATATTCTCTGTGTATATATAAAGTCTGCTGCAGTTTCCACGGTATGCATCTGATGAAGTGAGCTGTAGCTCACGAAAGCTCATGCTCAAATAAATTGCTTAGTCTCTAAGGTGCCACAAGTACTCCTTTTCTTTTTAGATAGAACTCATGCGGCTGAAGAAGGAGGAGAAGGAAAAAGAGAGGAAGCATGTGGAGGAGGAGAGGGAAAAGGAGAGGAAGCATGCACTGGAGATGGAGAAGGTAAAGGCTCAGTGGAATATACCAACAAACCCTAGCAATCCTTCTCCAGGTACCACTCCCCATCCCAGAAAGTTCCCCACCTACAAGGCAGGCGATGATACTGAGGCCTTCTTAGAAAACTTCAAAAGGGCCTGCCTTGGGTACAACATCTCTACTGACCAATACGTGGTAGAGCTGAGGCCGCAGCTCAGTGGATCCTTAGCTGAGGTGGCAGCTGAAATGCCTAAAGAACACATGAACAAGTATGAACTGTTTAAATCCAAGGCGAGAGTCAGAATGGGGATAACACCCGAGCAGTCTCGTCGGAGGTTCAGAGCCCTAAGGTGGAAACCAGACGTGTCATTTACCTGACATGCCTACCACATTGTGAAACATTGGGATGCCTGGATATCAGGAGCAAGTGTTGAATCTCCAGTAAATTTGCCCTTCCTAATGCAAATGGAACAATTCTTAGAGGGTGTTCCTGAGGAAATAGAAAGATACATCCTAGATGGGAAGCCCAAAACTGTAATCGAGGCAGGAGAGATTGGAGCCAGATGGGTGGAGGGGGCAGAGAAGAAGAAAACTGGTTGCAGTTGGAGTGGAGACCAGAAGGGACCACCCCAGACCACACCCTATTCCCGGGGGCCGCCCAAAGCCCCACCTATCTCCCAAATAACCCTTCAGACCCCTTATCGTCCCACCACCCCGTTCTCCAGCAACCCACCTCGCCCCAGTGACCCGTCAGCTGGACGATGTTTTAAATGTAATGAGCTGGGGCATGTAAAGGCCAACTGCCCCAAGAACCCCAACAGATTACAGTTCATTGCACCGGAATCACACCAGAGGTCCGCAGGCCCAGATACCTCCCAGATACCCTTGGAGTGGAGGGAAACTGTGAGTGTGGGCGGGAAGAAGGTCACCGCATGGAGGGACACCAGAGCACAAGTGTCAGCTATCCATGCTTCCTTAGTGGACCCCAATTTAATCAACCCAGAGATCCAAGTGATGATTCAACCCTTCAAGTCCAACTCTTTCAATTTGCCTACAGCCAAGTTGCCTGTCCAGTACCAGGGCTGGTCAGGAACATGGACTTTTGCAGTCTATGATGATTATCCCATCCCCATGCTGTTGGGGGAAGACTTGGCCAATCATGTGAAGCAGGCCAAGAGGGTGGGAATGGTCACCCGCAGCCAGGCTAAACAAGCCGTGAGGCCTAGCTCTGTTCCGGAAACTTCTATCAGGACCTGGTCAGAGGTGATGGACCCGGACCCCAGGCCAATGTCTGCAACAGCAGCAGTGGATCCAGTCCCAGAGACCCAGATGGAACCAGTCCCAGAACCGGAACCAGCGGAACAACCAACACCAGACCCATTGCCAGCACTGAATCCAGTACTTGCAACCTCAACACCAGAGGGCCCCACCGAACCTGAACCAGCAGCAGCCCATAACCCTACACAAGAGGCTCAGCGGGGCCTGAATCCCAACATAGTGCCCCAGCGGAAAGCGGTTCACAGTCAACGGAAACAGCCTCATCCCCTACATCACTTCCAGAGGTACGAAGCATAGGTCCACAATCCAATGAGGAACTGATGTCTCCAGCATCAAGGGAACAGTTCCAGACCGAACAGGAAGCAGATGAAAGCCTCCAGAGAGCTTGGACGGCGGCATGGAGCAACCCACCACCTCTCAGCTCTTCAAATCGATCCAGGTTTGTTGTAGAAAGAGGACTTTTATACAAGGAAACTCTTTCTGGGGGACACCAAGAAGACTGGCATCCTCAGAGATAGTTGGTAGTTCCAAGCTCTTGAGCTTAGCCCATGATCACCCTAGTGGCCATGCTGCAGTGAACAGGACCAAAGACCGTTTGGGGGGGTCATTCCACTGGGAGGGAATGGCAAGGATGTTTCTACCTATGTCCGGTCTTGTGAAGTATGCCAAAGAGTGGGAAAACCCCAAGACCAGGTCAAAGCCCCTCTCCAGCCACTCCCCATCATTGAAGTTCCATTTCAGCGAGTAGCTGGGGATATTCTGGGTCCTTTTCCGAAAAAGACACCCAGAGGAAAGCAGTACATACTGACTTTCATGGATTTTGCCACCCGATGGCCGGAAGTAGTAGCTCTAAGCAACACCAGGGCTAAAAGTGTGTGCCAGGCACTAGCAGACATTTTTGCCAGGGTAGGTTGGCCCTCCTCACAGATGCAGGGACTAATTTCCTGGCAGGAACTATGGAAAACCTTTGGGAAGCTCATGGGGTAAATCACTTGGTTGCCACTCCTTACCACCATCAAACAAATGGCATGGTGGAGAAGTTTAATGGAACTTTGGGGGCCATGATACGTAAATTCGTAAATGAGCACTCCAATGATTGGGACCTAGTGTTGCAACAGTTGCTCTTTGCCTACAGAGCTGTACCACACCCCAGTTTAGGGTTTTCCCCATTTGAACCTGTATATGGCCGTGAGGTTAAGGGGCCATTACAGTTGGTGAAGCAGCAATGGGAGGGATTTACACCTTCTGCAGGAACTAACGTTCTGGACTTTGTTACCAATCTACAAAACACCCTCCGAACCTCTTTAGCCCTTGCTAAAGAAAACATACAGGATGCTCAAAAAGAGCAAAAAGCATGGAATGGTAAACATGCCAGAGAGCATTCCTTCAAAGTAGGGGACCAGGTCATGGTCTTAAAGGCGCTCCAGGCCCATAAAATGGAAGCATCGTGGGAAGGGCCATTCACGGTCCAGGAGCGCCTGGGAGCTGTTAATTATCTCATAGCATTCCCCACCTCCAACCGAAAGCCTAAGGTGTACCATATTAATTCTCTAAAGCCCTTTTATTCCAGAGAATTAAAGGTTTGTCAGTTTACAGCCCAGGGAGGAGACGACGCTGAGTGGCCTGAAGGTGTCTACTACGAAGGGAAAAGTGCTGGTGGTGTGAAAGAGGTGAACCTCTCCATGACCCTTGGGCATATGCAGCGACAGCAGATCCAGGAGCTGTGCACTAGCTACACACCAACGTTCTCAGCCACCCCAGGACTGACTGAACGGGCATACCACTCCATTGACACAGGTAATGCTTGCCCAATTAAAGTCCAACCTTACCGGGTGTCTCCTCAAGCTAAAACTGCTATAGAACAGGAGATCCAGGATATGTTACAGATGGGTGTAATCCGCCCCTCTGGAAGTGCATGGGCATCTCCAGTGGTTCTAGTTCCCAAACCAGATGGGGAGATACGTTTTTGCGTGGACTACCGTAAGCTAAATGCTGTAACTCGCCCAGACAACTATCCAATGCCACGCACAGATGACCTATTAGAGAAACTGGGATGGGCCCAGTTCATCTCTACCTTGGACTTAACCAAGGGGTACTGGCAGGTACTGCTAGATGAATCTGCCAAGGAAAGGTCAGCCTTCACCACACATCTCGGGCTGTATGAATTTAATGTACTCCCTTTCGGGCTGCGAAATGCAACCGCCACCTTCCAAAGACTTGTAGATGGTCTCCTAGCGGGATTAGGAGAATATGCAGTTGATACCTTGACGATGTGGCCATATTTTCGGATTCCTGGGCAGACCACCTGGAACATCTACAAAAAGTCCTTGAGCGCATAAGGGAGGCAGGACTAACTGTTAAGGCTAAGAAGTGTCAAATAGGCCTAAACAGAGTGACTTACCTTGGACACCAGGTGGGTCAAGGAACTATCAACCTCCTACAGGCCAAAGTGGATGCTATCCAAAAGTGGCCTGTCCCAAAGTCAAAGAAACAGGTTCAATCCTTCTTAGGCTTGGCCGATTATTACAGACGATTTGTACCGCAATACAGCCAAATCGCCACCCCACTGACAGACCTAACCAAAAAGAAACAGCCAAATGCCGTTCAGTGGACCGAAAAATGTCAGAAGGCCTTTAACAAGCCTAAAGCGACACTCATGTCTGACCCTGTACTAAGGGCCCCAGACTTACAGGGTAATTAGATTCAAAACATAGAGAATCCTTCTAGGCAAAACCTTAAGTTACAAAAAAGACACACAGACAGAAATAGTCATTCTATTCAGCACAGTTCTTTTCTCAGCCATTTAAAGAAATCATAATCTAACACATACCTAGCTAGATTACTTACTAAAAGTTCTAAGACTCCATTCCTGTTCTATCCCCAGCAAAAGCAGCGTACCGACAGACACAGACCCTTTGTTTCTCTCCCTCCTCCCAGCTTTTGAAAGTATCTTGTCTCCTCATTGGTCATTTTGGTCAGGTGCCAGCGAGGTTACCTTTAGCTTCTTAACCCTTTACAGGTGAGAGGATTTTTCCTCTGGCCAGGAGGGATTTTAAAGGGGTTTACACTTCTCTTTATATTTATGACACCCCCCCACAAGGTTATGAAACTGAGTAACAAATCGTGGGCATACTCCCTTATTTGAGGGAGCTGTCACAGTTTCCACCTCTTAATTTTGCATCTCCTAGTCCACCAGCATACCAATTTCTTCCAGATTGAGCCTCAGCCAATTAGTCTGTGCCACAGGGCAAATTGCATACTTGAAACTGACAGGACCTGATCAAATGAAAATGTATAGCTGGGTATTGTCTGCCTATGAAAAAAGCTTCAGCCCAAACCCTTTGCTAACCTTTTCCCTGCTGACCCCACAACAGCTCCATCCACACACTGAGGGGTGACCAATCAGAACCCTGGGAAACCCCATATGAGAGACTCCTTGATTCAGCTGAGTCATCTCCTGATAATGCACTCTAACTCTTCCACTGTATCCTCCTCCCCACAATTCTGAACCCAGCCCAAATTCCAGCTACCTCTCACCTCCATTGGATTGGAATGGTCACTATATCTGTGACATACCAGAGTACAATCTAGACTAGTGAGCACCCTGCCCTGCATCCTTGGGTGCTTTATTATGCTTTGCTGGAGTAGTTCCTACTTGGGTCACTCACAAACAACCTTCCAGCATGCAAGCCACACCCTGAGTGTGTGTGTGTAACTGCAGCCTGCCAGCTGTACTTGGGTTATACTCTGGCTCCCACAGTGTTGGTTATACTGCAGGGTGATCCGCAATCTTAGATTTCCCCCCAGAAAGGTATGTCCTGTATTGCCCAGCCCTTTCCTGGACAGTGCAAGTTTTATTAGGTCTGTTATTTCTTTAAAATAATAATATGCCAGTTTATTATTTCAAATAGTTATTCAGATACTTCAATTTAAATACGCAGGATTAGATAAAACAGTAAAACAAAGAGAGAGCTTTTAAGTGAATACAGTTAATGAGCCATAAAAGCCAGAAATGGTTACAAGAAAAATAAAGATGAAACACAACTGGTGCCTAACATAAACTATGTTAAATTCAAAGCAACATTTTCTTGCCACATGTTTTCAGCAGTCATACTGACCAAACTTCTTAGGTCAGGACCCCTTCTCCCAGATGCCAGTGAAGGCTTCCTTTGTTGTTTCAGGTGCAGGGAATGTGATGGACAGGAAGAGAAAGGGGGGGGGGGTCCAATGGGGTATTTGTCCCTTCTTTTATAGTTTCAGTTCTGCTCATGAAATACATTTCCAGCTGGGTACCAGGAGACAAAAATGTCTGTGGGGACGGATGTTCCCTGTTGCTTTTCCCTCACCTGTTTGAGCTTCCCTTGTGTCCATTCCTGCTTGATGACTCTGTTTACTGTTTAAATACAAATGAATCAGATCATACATGCCTTTGTTTAGGATTAGGACAGACCTTGTTTGCTAACCTCAGTTACTCTATGCAGTGGAATCTTCACACACATTTTATCAGGACAATACCCATCAGGAAATTATGAGTTTTCAAATGATATCTTACAAGGCATACTTTGTTACAAAGATTATTACAATAGTATATAGAATGTGAACACAGGGATATATTCTGTCATAATCTCCAGTGCTGCTCTCCCACTCAGGCCAATGAGATGGAGCATGGACTGCAAGGAAAACCACAAACCTCTATGAAAAGATATAAAGGCCCTTTCACAACAAACTGATTCTCCACCCTAAAAATCAATCTTCACAGCATAGACCAACTCCACAAACTGCTCCCCTCCTCTCAAGTCACACAACAAAAACTCTTCTCCCCCCTCCAAAAATATGAAAAGCCTTGCCCATCACCCAACAATGAAAGTGTTCCCTCACTCTATGATCGACCCTCCTTGTATCAGACACAAAATAGCTCTCCAGCTATCCTTCTCATAATCAGCCTCTGGAGCCTGCTGGGCTCTGCAGAGGGGCAGAGTATCCACTTAAGGAATGGTCTCCATCGTAATCATCATGCTGAGATAATGCTGTCACACAATGGAATCCAGACAACAACAACAACCTATTAAATAATAACCCTTTTGTAAATAACTTTGGCAAAGCTTCATCTCAGAACACTCCCAAATTTTGGCCCAGTTTAGATTACTGAATATAGAAAGTGTAATATCTTTAAAAGCTGGTTTTTTAGCTTTATCTTTTCAATTATTTTTGTCACAAGCGTTCATTATTTTCCTTTTCACATCATGTTTAGACAAACTTTTCAAACCTAGGCTCCTTAAATTGGCATCTAAAGCCAGATTTAAGCATCTATGTAACAGATTGTCAGCAGATCTCATTAAAAAGACGTAAATGGGAACTATGAATGCCCAGCAGCTCTGAAAATCAGGACACTTATTTATTTGGGAGTCTTGTTTGAGGCACCCAAGTCTGAGTGTTTCCATTGACCTCAATGGCCTTTGGATCAGGCTAGGAAGGAGGAGGCTTGAGAAGTTACACATAAGCAAATAACAATGGGACGTATGAGCAATACTCCCTTTCTTCCCACGATGACTTTGAAACTGCAGGTTATATTCACTCTTGCAAAATCCCAATTTGATTTTGGCCAAGTGGCTAATTTTTCATTTCCCCATATCTGACTGCAGGAAGAATGAGTTTGCGGAAGATGAAAAACATGCCTGGTGTGTTCCAAAAGCATTGAGGGATGTGATTTCAGACAGGAGATATCCAGCTGCTCACTTGTTATTTTCAGAGAGAATATCATGATGGTTGATGTTTTTACATTTTTTTATGATTGGATATCTATGCTACTTCAGAGCACCATTAACAAGGCATTTGAATTAATTATTCTCTTGCATCATGCTTTGATTTTTTTTGTAAACGTTCTGAGATAGCAACACCTTTCCTCAGTGCATTTTGCTAAGCTTTTCATTTTATTCTCTCCATTTGCTACTGTTCTGGTCTATAAGGATAGCAGTTCCCTCCTTCTCCTGTGAGGCTAGATCCCTTTGTTGCTTAGAATTTTGGTAGCACTGGAAACCATACCATCCCAAACCTCAAAAGCAAGTTTGATGATCGAAATGCACAGCAAAGCCTGTATGAAGTCCTATGGAATATTTGAACCTTAGGACCAAATTGTGATCACTTGTGGGAAGGCAGTGGGACTACCCATGTGAGGAACACATTAAGAATTTGCCCCTTTATGTGCACATACATGTTTTGGGTGGGCTGTCATTATAGGAATAAATTTCACCGTGTATTCAATCTCAGAGTTAAAGCTCAGAGTCAAAGGTCCACTTATGAATGACAACGGCACACAGCCCCTTGCTCTTGATCATGCAGAGATAAGGTAATTAACATGATGTAATTCAGATCAACAGGAGTTACATAATACGGTATTAGATAGTTTAATAAATACATGATTGATAACGCAGCTCTAATAAGATTAAATCCTTTGGGTTATCCTGGTTTGAGCATTGTTATTGGAGTACTCTGCGTGTATATATGTAAATAGTTAATAGAAAATGTTGTAGGTACATACAATTTTACACACAAGGCTAGACTTTGAACATTTGGACCAAAAGTACCTTCTGCTGCTGGTTCCATTAATATTATTGGGGGTACTTGCATTCTGGTGTGGGAGAAGAAAGTCCCAGGACAGGTAGTTACCATACCAGTCAGTAACTACAATTGTAATTTCTCCTGATCGGAATCTATCTTCCTAGCAGGATGTTTAGCCTCAAGAAGTGATTCCAGATCCCATTAGAAAGTATAGAAAATATACAATAATATTGTACATTAAGCTTCCCTTGTACAGCATAACCGCATCAATTTTACTGAAAGGTGTGCCCTGCAGACATGGACGAGGGGATTGGATTTACAAGCACAATTGACATTATCTGTGAAGTGAAAGAGACAGGAAAATTTACCATGCTTATGGAGAAGCTGTCTGGAATTTGATGAGTTTGTCTTTGGATTGTGGCCTGCAAGGCTGAATTCTCACTACATTTAATTATATATTTCTAGCACAATTGTCTATTTTCTCTATTACAGTGTGGCTATGTGGAGATTATCTTGTAATGTGAAATGTGTATGTATTTATTTATTTATTGTGCATTTTCATTTACTGACTTTGTTCTTGAAATAATAATTGCTACATTTGGTATAAAATTGTAACCCCAGGAAAGCCAGCTGTTTTGTTTTATATTGCTGATGTGGAATTCATAGAGTATTAGGGGTTTTTGCTTGTTCACGGATTTGTTTCTGGCATTCAGAATGGGGTTTTTTTTAATTAGTTTTCCTCCTAGTTTCAGCCTGGTTTTTTCTCTGCTCTGAATACATACGAGTTGCATGTGTAAATCTATTTTTGCTCGCTCTTTACGATCTGACTGGGCAACCTTTACTCCAGTGATCATTTATTCATAGAAGTAGTCCTACTGATTTCAATTCATTCACTGAGGGTGCAATCTGTACTCACTGTGGTGAGCACTTACTCACGTGAATAGCCCAAGGAGGAAGGGTCACACTATTCCTCCCGTAACATGTTAACTGCAGTGTGAAAATTCGGGAAATGTTATAAATGAGATTTTTTTCTAGAAAAAATAAAATCCCAGATGGAAAACAAGAAATCAGATTCAGCTTTTAACTCTCACAGGTGCCAATCCTGAAGCAATGAGCAAAGCCTGAGTAAAAGGGCTTTGCTCCCATGCAAAAAGCTGTAAACCACAGCACAGATAAGGGAAGGATTCCTCAGCTAACATTCACTTTAGCACCTGAGAACCTGTGTAACCATCCTGTAGGCCAGTGATTCCCAAACTTGTTCTGCTGCTTGTGCAGGGAAAGCCCCTGGCGGGCTGACCAATTTATTTACCTGCCGCGTCCGCAGGTTCGGCTGATCGCAGCTCCCAGTGGCCGTGGGAGCTGTTGGAAGCAGCGGCCATTACGTCCCTTGGCCCGTGCCGCTTCTAGCAGCTCCCATTGGCCTGGAGCAGCGAACCGTGGCCAGTGGGAGCCACAATCGGCCAAACGTGCGGACGCAGCAGGTAAACAAACTGACCCGGCCCACCAGGGGCTTTCCCTGCACAAGCGGCGGAACAAGTTCAGGAACCACTGGTGTAGGCAGTAGTGGTAGGGATGGGAGAGGTGAGTAGTTGGTTCTCTGCTTCCTCCCTACTCAGGGGTTTAGCATTGATCCTGATTCATCTGTGGGGATAGGCCTCATTTCTTATCCTCTGCATTCCCCTAGGAACAAATTTCACTTACAGAGTTTGGGTTTTCTTTTGATTTGCTCTCAACTGTAGTGGATGTGCTGCATTACACCTTATTAACCATTATAGGCACCCACAGCCTGGTTGAATTATTATTTTTTATTAACAGGTTTTTATGAAAAGCTGTTTTTAATCCAAAACTACATTTTTGATGGACAAAAATTGTTTTTTGTTAAAAAAATGAAACCCCAATTTTTTTTGTATTAAAAAAAATCAAAATTATAGGAAAATGCCCACCTTTTCTCAGTATTTTTACTCTTTCTTTTTATTTGTTTTAAATTAAAAAGTGAGAAAATATAACATAGAATAAAATTGAATGAAAACAAAATCTTTTCTTTTTTTTTTTTTGAGGAAAAAAACTCGTTTTGACCAGCTTTGTTGGGCCCATAGTCTGAAAGATGATCAAAGGTGAAATCCTGGCCCCATTGTAGTCAAAGGTAAAACTTCCCTTGACTTCAGTAGGCCCAAGATTTCACCCTAAATGTAGAACTGGCTGAAATTTTTCAAATGAAAAATTTTCCCATTGGCAACTGTGGTTTTGTTAAAATCAAAACATTTTGTTTTTGTTTTTTCTGTCCAGAACACTCCAAATTTCATTTTGAATCAACATTTGTTGTATTAAAAAGAAAGACATGCATATTGATAAGTCTCAATGCACAGATATAGCTGATTACTTGGGAGAAAATGAAGGATCTTCACATGGGAAAAGATTTCGAATAATCTTTCTGAAAACTGTAAAGCATCTGAAAGGTAAAAACAGACTCCAATGAGAGACTGCTGAATTGGAATTAATTTGCAAACTGGATACAATTAACTTAGGCTTGAATAAAGACTGGGAGTGGGTGGGTCATTACACAAAGTAAAACTATTTCCCCATGTTTATTCCCCCCACCCTACCCCCCACTGTTCCTCAGATGTTCTTGTCAACTGCTGGAAATGGCCCACCTTGATTATCACTGCAAAAGGCTTTTTCCCCCCCGCTCTCCTGCTGGTAATAGCGCACCTTAAGTGATCACTCTCTTGTTACAGTGTGTATGGTAACATCCATTGTTTCATGTTCTCTGTGTATATAAATCTCCCCACTGTATTTTCCACTGAATGCATCCGATGAAGTGAGCTGTAGCTCACGAAAGCTTATGCTCAGATACATTTGTTAGTCTCTAAGTGCCACAAGTCCTCCTTTTCTTTTTGAAAGGTAAATGTATTTCATATTATTTTTCTTACTCTGTTTCTTAATTACCAAAGCTATCTTTGTATAAAAAATGGCTTCCTCCCTCACAACAAGAATCGACCCTCAGTGCCTGAGTACAGATGGGAGATATCACTGACCATTTTGTCAACAGCAACAATAATAAAAACAAACTACTGCTGTTTTTAAAGTGCGGTTATACTCTTGAGGGCCGAATTCTGCATCAAATCACACCCAGAGCAATCCTTTTGACTTCACTAGGGGTTGCATGTCAGTGCAAAATTTGGCCCTAAAATGACTACTTAGAAATGACAATGTGAAGATCCATAGCTATTCTGTTTCATATTACTCTGAATCCACACTGGGAATAGATCTGTTGAGTGAGAAAGTGCTACTTTGCTAGTCATAACTTGACCTATAAATCTTGATGTAAGTTTGCATGAGATAAGAAATACATCTATAGTAAAAGCCAAATATTGTTTATTATTTGTTAAGCATGGAGAATATGTTCTGTGCTGCACAGATAACCTTTGGCCTGACAAGGTGAAGAATCGTAAGTACTTGCACATGCTCTATGTGTCTACCCAGCATTTAGACTACGTTGCTGATTTGGCCATAACATCATAAGTACGTTTTAACTGGTGCATAGGATCCTCCACATTGGTATGTATTACAACTCTAAAGCATTTATTTTTTTTCCCTTTTAAAAATTGTGGATGAATGAGAGCATTTTAAATGAGCTGCTTAGGCACCTGGCACTACTGGGCCACTTCTTCCTTATTCAGATGTTACTTAGTGGATGGGGAATGATTTAGGGCCTAATCCAAAGCCCAATGAAATGTATAAGAGCATTTACTCTAATGGGTTTGGATCAGGCCCTTAGTGGATGATCTTTCCCATTAATATTTTGAATAACATAACATGCCCAAACTAGGGAACCATTTATCTCATACAAATTTTCAAACCCTCATTAGTAATAAAGGTATTTGAGCCTAAATACCTTTAAATTTTACCTGACAACCAGGTTGCTTCTCTCCCCTTGACTTCCCTTCTGGAAGTTACTGGGTTGTTTATTAAAGTGGGAGTAAATAAATTTGCCAAAAGGAGGAGATTGTTTCCTTGCATGTTCTAAGCATGGGAGGAGGAAAAAGAAGCACAGGCAGAAGAACACTTGGAGTGGTGCCCTAATATAAAAAAAACAAAACAGAAAAACTGTGAGAAGAGTTTAAAAAATATTTGCATGCCCAGTGGAATAACATTTGTATATGTTTAAATGCCTCATAACGGGAGGAGGATTACATCAGAATGTATAGGAAAATCCCTCCTCTAAAATTGAATATGTTCGTTACTCCTTACAGTGGTAAAACTACAAGGACTTTGAGTGTTTAATTTTTTTTTAGAACTAGTTAGTTTGTGCTCAGGGAGCTAACCTTTAGCTCTATCATCTGATTTCAAATTAAAATGGAATGACTGCACTGAACAAATCCAGTATTCAGAAGTATCATTAAAAAGGATTATCCTCAGGACTATCCATTTTCAGCTAGGCTAAGAAAGGAACAAAGTGATGAAAGGTCCCCCGTCAGGGGAAAAAATGATTTACTGTTCTTAATAGCAATAGTCAGAGAACTTTCAAATCGCTTTATGGCAATTAATTAATTAATCCCTCGCAACTCCCCTATGTGGTAGGTAAACCTATATCATCTTCCCCAGTTTACAGTTAGCAAAACTGAGGCAGAGATAGATAAAGAAAAAAATTGTAAAGCGTCTTTGGATCTTGGGTGTCTCAAATTTTGAGTACCCAGTCCTAGCTACTGGAGCCCTTTTTAAAAATGTCCACTGATTTCAGTTCCTCAGTCTTTTGGTGCCCAACTTTAGATACAAATAGGTTGTTTAAAGTTGGACACTCAAAAGCTGATGCATGCTAACTCAAATGTCTGGTTGTAAATTGGTCCCTAAATGATTAAGGCAACTCCTCAGAGGATGAAAGTGTCAGCAGCAGGAGTAGAACCCTAGACTTTCTGATGCCTAGTCTTGTGTTAGACCACTAGATCACATAACCAGATGTTTTCTGTCTTGAAACAAGCTGCAGCTTCTAGCAATATAGATGCTGCAGAGCCATGAAAGAGAGCAATATATTACTGCTACTACTGCTAATGGCTAATAATTCCTCAGAACTGATGTCTTACCCCTCCTTCACTCACCAGCTGGATCAGAAAAAGGAATGAACATTTAATGTTTGTTTCAAGACTAACATGTCAGGTGTTATGCATAGTCTAACATGCTCATGGATGTTAATTATCAGAGTTCTTGAAATGACATTTAGGGCAGGTCTACACTACACATTTACATCAGCGCAGCTGCACCGGTGCTGCTGCACTGCTGTAGCATGTCTGTGAAGACGCTCTAAGCCTACGGGACAGAGCTCTCTCGTCTGCTTAATAACTCCACCTCCCCGAGAGGCAGTAGCTATGTTGGTGGGAGAAGCTCTTCCGTCAACACAGCACTGTCTACACAGTAGGTTAAGGTCAGTATAACTACGTTGCTCAGGGGTATGGATTTTTCACACCCCGAGCGATGTAGTAATACCAAAGTAAGTATGTAGTGTAGACCAAGCTTCAGTGTTCCAAGAGCATGTCTTCATAGTTCTCCAGAACCACAGACAAAATAGTTGGAGACAGGCCGCCAATCTTGCAATTTGTGTGGCTATGGTATATCATGGGAGATGAAGTCTTGTGAGAGAGCCCAGCATATAGTGGAGAATGGGTGCATGAGACACCCGAGCTACAACTCCTTTGATACGCTGCAGCCTCAAAATATTTTGGTTTTCAGCTTAGGGGTATTTATTTTTTTGACAAAAAATGACACTTTTTCCACAAAAAAATTCATTTCGTGAGAAAACCAATTTTCTGAGAAAAACAGTTTTAATGGAAAATCTTCAATAAGCCCTATTGCTGGGCTTAGTTGAAGACTTATACTTGGGTGATGCCACTGACTCACCATCTGAGGTTATTGGTGTACCTTCTCTAGCTCACTTACTCAGTGCCTGCAGCTTGCTAGACTTATATCAAAGTGTAGGCCCCTGTGAGCTTAATGCATCAGCACCTCTAATTTGTTGATCTTATTTGAAGGCCAAGACTTCTGTGAAGTCACTGGATCAGCACCCCCACTCCCCTCTGATTTCAAAGCAGGGGCCTCTATATCAGTTCATCAGTGCAGTTTTGCAAGCTGATATCAGTGCTCCAAACTCTGTGAGCTGGTAGGGTCAGGAGTTTTAGCTTGCTGGGCTGATCTCAAGCCTGTGCCTTGGTGAGGTTAGTGATTTACTTTTTATTGTTATTTAAATTCCAGCAGCACCTAGAACTGCTTGAAGGTTTTCATCTGAAACTTTTTTGAGACAGAAAATACAGATTTGGGTCAACTGCAATATTCCACTAATTTGTGTTGATTTTTGGCAAATTGTTGTGGTCAAAACACAGTATTTTGACATTTCTGAAACATCTAATTTTGATTTTTCAGGCTAGATTCACACACACCAAAAACAGTATCCCCCCATGACCCTTAGCCTAGTGGTTAGGGTACTCACATGGGATGTGGGAGCCCCAGTTAGACTTCGTACTCTGGAGCAGGGACTTGAATCTATGTTATCCTCCTCCCACATCAGTGTCTCAACCCCTCCCCCCCAATCGTATAGGTATTCTGGGATGGGTCTCTCCCCTATTGAAGCTCTTCCACTTTGTATGACATACTTTACCAGTTCTTGAGAGAGCAAGAGAGAAGGAATGATTCTATAGCCTGGTGATTAGGGCATTGGGATAGCATCTGGGTTCTAATCCCCATGCTGTTGGATATTTAAGCATTTCTACAAAGTGGAGCAGCTTCAACAAGCAGAGATTGAGAGAGGTCCATCCTAGAATATTCTATAGCCTTTTTTTTTTTGAGTTTCAAATAAACATGTGAAAGAGCATTGCCCCACATCCTAATATCATTATGAAATTCAATGATTCAGCTACCACTCCCTAATATACTAAAATTCACAAGATTTGGAGTCAGGTCTGAACTTGTGCCTAACATTCACTTCTCTCAGTTAATAATCCCTCCTGTTATTTTGAAGAAGGTAACATCACAGATTTATATGTAATTCTTTCTGGCCTGAAGTCCTTCGTTCTTGCTTCTTTAATCCTTCTCAGTATTACCAAGGAAGCTTATGTATAATGACACAGAGATGTTATCAGTTCTGTGGTGGGGAGTTATCTATGTCAGTCTCTCTCTCGTTCTAAGATAGTGTGAGACCCACATTAGAAATCATGATGAATCCTAATGTGTGTATCAAGGTGAGCTAGTGAGCATTTCTGTGTAGAAAGGGAATGTGTGTGCATATATATATATATATATATACCTATACATACATATATATATGTATGTATGTCAGCGTTTTTATGTACTTCAGGGAAAATATGTCTGTCTTCGTCACCATGTATCCCTAACTTTCCTCCATCTGAGTGTTTTTTGTACAGGACATTATTCAGCTAATGTATTTCACATTTTCCTGATAATAACTGGTTCTTCAGATAATGTGGCATTTCAATTAAATCTGAATGGAATAAATAACTACACACATACTGTTTGTTACTGGAATGTGATTAAGTGATAATAGTTAAGTTGCAATGTTTTATGGGACAATGATCCAGTTCCTGAGTGGATAAACTGTGAGCCTGAGGGCCAAGCAGTTTATCCCAGAAAGGGAATACGATTATTGCAGAGTAAAACAGAAAGAGAGTGGCATGAGCTGTTTTGTGCTTCAAAACGTAAAGGAGAGCTGAGATGCTTTTAATCTATCAAGTTATGAAGTTCAAGCATCAAGTTTTTTCTTGCAACAATTGATGGTGATAATTGTTCATTGCAGAATTGGTACAGGTGGTGGAAGGACATACAGTCACTCCCCCAATTCAATTCAAGCACTGATTCTTATGTATACTCAAAGTTTTGCCTGATTCAGCATCAGTAAACTAGGAACCCTACTGGAGGCAATTTTTTATTTCCTTCCCTTAAATCAAGCAGGCTGGGGAAGTAAACCTTTTTCTTCTCTATCTACATAATCATAAAATATTGATCCATCAATGGTTCAAATGCAAATTATGAGGGGGTGGGGAAAAAGAGTAACGTGTTATCTTATGATGTGGCATGGTACACTACAGTGCCAAGACTTACCTGCTTATTCAGTTTTGAGCTGTGGGTTTCATGATCTGCAGAGTGACATTGCATTTCCAACACAGATATTAATTGCAGGAAAAGGTGCAGAATGTTAGTAAGCAGAAGAAAAATGCTTCTGACTGTTACTGATGCTTGGATCTGAAAGGAACTGAGGCTCTCCACTCTCCCCGCCCCCGTTGTATAACATTTGGGCTCATGTATATTAATATGTTTGGTAAAGGTGGCCAGCAAACAGAATCTCCATTCTGTGAGAAATTCCAACAGAACAGAATCAGAACAAAAAGTCTCAATTTTGAAATTTACTGTGAAATGGAAATTCCAAGTAATATTGATTCGGAAGCATTAAGACATTTCATTTTTTATAATATTGAATTTTCAATAAGGTCAAAAATTTTCATTTTGACAGTGTTGAAATATTATTATATATCATTCATAATATTAAGATTCTTTTTTTATTGTATTATAAAAACCTAACTGAAACACAACAAAAGGAGAAAGTCAAAACAATTCGTTTGGACAATGTTCCTTCAAAAAATTGGTCAAAATCAAATGAAATATTTAGGTTCTGATGAAACTGCATTAGCCATGGAAATCTGTTTAGAAGAAAATGTTTCTATCAGCTCTACTGTTTATACAAATTAGGTTGACTTCTAATCTCAGATACCGCAACATATATCCCTAGGTAACTTACAGATTTCCGGTTGTGCACAAAAACAATAGCAAACACACAGTAGTAACATTTTTCTCTTTACATACATGTAATGATGTCAGAACAGAGCTCTTACTGTGGTGGCAGATTATAGGACAGATTTCAGAGTAGCAGCCGTGTTAGTCTGTATCCGCAAAAAGAACAGGAGTACTTGTGGCACCTTAGAGACTAACAAATTTATTAGAGCATAAGCTTGTGTGAGCTACAGCTCACTTCATCGGATGCATAGAATGGAACATACAGTAAGAGATAGATAGATAGATAAAGTTGGAAGTTACCATACAAACTGCGAGAGGCTAATTAGTTAAGAAAAGGAGTACTTGTGGCACCTTAGAGACTAACCATCTGGTACTTTACTTTTGAGCTATAGCTCACGAAAGCTTATGCTCAAATAAATTGGTTAGTCTCTAAGGTGCCACAAGTACTCCTTTTCTTTTTTGCAAATACAGACTAACACGGCTGTTACTCTGAAACCTGTAATTAGTTAAGATGAGCTATTATCAGCAGGAGAAAAAAACTTTTGTAGTGATAATCAAGATGACCCATTGAGACAGTTGATAAGAAGGTGTGAGGATACTTAACTGAAGGAAATAGATTCAATATGTGTAATGACCCAGCCACTCCCAGTCTCAGTGCATATCATTTTAGCTCCCCTGAAGCCAGTCTGCCCCTCTCTATTAGTGCAGACTAGTGGTACACGTTAATATGCTGTATTTTCAAAGAGAGAGGAGGAAGACAATTCATGGTGACTATTGCCATTGAAGCGTTTTGCCTACATTGTTTATAAGTCACACAAAATCCTGATGTAGAAATACAGATTTATACTCTAGCTTTGCATGGCCATATATAATAAACAGTGAAGAGTTTTTGGAGGAGGAAAAGTTTCAGAGTAACAGCCGTGTTAGTCTGTATTTGCAAAAAGAAAAGGAGTACTTGTGGCACCTTAGAGACTAACCAATTTATTTGAGCATAAGCTTTCGTGAGCTACAGCTCAAAAGTAAAGTACCAGATGGCAATAGGCACTAGCCACTGTACATTATAGTGGATGGGACAGTGGTTAATCTGATTGTGTATGAAAACTTGTATTTCAAATAGTGTCATAAACTACAAGGAGCATGCTTTACATTTTAGGAAACAATTTTATTTCAGCATGAACAGTCTTGGTCTTTTTGTGAATGTAGATAACACATTAGTGTACAGTGTTCTTCTTCTAGTGGATAATAAAGTTCCTTGATATTTATCCCCCTACTGTATAATGTTAGTTATTAGGGAAGCTGTTCCTTCCACTGATATAGTCAAGGGCCAGTTGTCCTGCTATTCCCATTATAAAATGACAGACCAAAACAAAATGGCTTTGGAATGGAACTTGGCAAAGTAATTCTTAGGCTGGTAACCAATTTTGAAAAATGTCAGGCCAATCACTGTACTTTTCACAAACACAATTTTGTTACTTTTGTTTAAAAGAGGAAAGTCTGCTGCTTGCATCTTCACCCTATAAATAGAGATCGGATTTGGGGCTGTATTGTGGTTGGCCTTAACTTGAGTGTGGGGGGGGGGAGGAGAAAGCTGCCCCCTTAAGAGGGATGTGGGCTCAGCTGCAACCGTGCAAAGTTTGGCCTGCCTTCCCAGGTAGAGGCAATGAGTCCACCTGACAAGGACTCAGGTGACCAGGAACTGAGCCTGCTGGGGGGATAAAAAGGGATTCCTGGGAGAGGAAAGAAGCTGGTTGTTGAAAGCTACCTGCTGAGTAGCTGCCTTTCTGCTCAAAGAAGAGTGTAGTAAGAAAGTGTACTGCTGAAAGAGGTTAAAGAAAGGTGCATTGCAGCTGAAGAAGTGCAGTGGCAGGAGAAGAGACAATACCTGGAAGGGTGTGCTGTTGCTGAAGGAGTGTCTGATAGAAGCAAGGTGAGTCTCCAAGAGAGAGAGCTAAGCAGAAAAGGACCCCAAGGAAATGAGCCCTAGCAGTTGGTGCTTGTCAGAGTGAGAGGCTAGCCAGGTCTGATAGTAATATAGGAAAAGGCCCTGGGGGATTGAGTCCTTATTTTTGGCTTGGCTATGGGAACAGTCTGTTCAGCTCTTTAGGAGTCCCAGGGCTGGGAATCCATAGAAACTGGTGGGTCTGTGTTCTTCCTCCTATGGTGCTACCTGGTGATGTGAAGCAGTGACCCCTCATATTAAAGGAAGGGGCCTGGAGACTGACAAAAGCCCAGAAAGACTATAGTGGAGCCCAGGTATGGAGTGGAAGACTTTTCCAACTTTGGTACCCTAGCAAGTGGTGGACTTAAGGGGCTTGGCTAAAGGACCAAGTCTCCATAGTCGCCTTGACTATGCTGACCATTGAGAGAATACAGTTCATGGGTGACTCCCAGGTGGAGTGTAATCCTGTAGGGAGCAGCCAGGAATTAGGGCCAAAAGCACTGCAAGGAAAAGGTTGATTGTAATAGATTGTGTCCAGAGCTAAGGTCCTGAGAAGAACTCAGTTGAAAGCTCCCTGGGCTGAGAGGAGTCCACCAGCTCAGCCCTCATACACATGTGTACACATCCTTCCGTGCATCAGCATTTGGTCAGTCACAGTGAGGCAGGTGGGGGCTGCTGGCCTCTTTTCCTCCTTATATAGGTGGATAGAGAGAGAGGGAAGAAGTAGGCGGAGCCATGGTTCTACCCATCCAACATGCCATCTACTATAGTTGGGCCATCTCAAAGGGGTAGAAGGATCCTATACCCAGTGAAGAGTTGTAACTAATTATTTCCTCCTGTAACTAATTACTTCCCTGCCTGTGAACGCGCACACAACACAAGGGAGCATGGGAGTTCTGAGTCACAAGTCCTCACCAGAGCTCCTCCTGAGTGGTGGTACAATCTAGCCCTTAATTATCTGTAAGTAGTGCATGCTACTATACATATAAAAACAATGAGCAAATTTCTGCAGCTCTCTTGACTACACTGAGGCTATGAGAGTTTAAACTAGCTGAGAACTTGGCCCAAACACTTCACTCTTTGACTAGCCCAAGTAGCAAAAATTAGATCTATGGAATTTTTGAAGATTCTTCTTTTTTTGCAAAATAAACAGAAAATGACACACTCTGTACAAGGCACCCCAGGATAACATTTGCAGCAAATCACTCCTCCTGAGACCTATGTCTCTATGTTACTATGTCTCTATTGGCTTTTAAAGCATAACCATCTTTAAATATGTGTAGGCACTGTTGGAAATAGCAGCTGAAATTCCTGTGTGCTAGGCAGGCAGTATCTGGCAGTATCAGGAAGTATCCTACTCCATCTGAAGTCAGTGGCAAAACTCCCATTGACGTCACATGGCAGAAATGTCAGGTATACAATCCAGCCAATTCCAGGTGATCTCTTCATGTACCAAATACCTGGTCCAAACAAATGTGCCACAGCTGGGACATCTGCAGAACATGCCACATGCCAGTTGTTTGATTTAATGTCAGTTGGGAAGATGATCCAGAAGAGAGAAAGCTCAGCACATTTAAGCCTGTTTCTTTCTCCCTTTCCTCCTTTTTTTTTTTTTTTTTTTTTTAAATCCTCTCCTGGTTTGTTTCTGTCCTCAATCATCACCCTTTTTTAGGCAATGACACCAATCCTGAATTCTCAGGAAGTATCCTACTCCATCTGAAGTCAGTGGCAAAACTCCCATTGACGTCACATGGCAGAAATGTCAGGTATACAATCCAGCCAATTCCAGGTGATCTCTTCATGTACCAAATACCTGGTCCAAACAAATGATGTTTGCTGCACTGGTGCACGTCAGATATTTCAGTTGTCACCATCTCTCTTAAATGTATCTGCCCACTGACATACAAGTGTCTTTGCTTAACGTGAACATCAGCTAGCTTCCATGCCTCATGGCCCATATGAGCACAGCTGTACAGAATAGTGTTCAATAGGGAAAATGAAGTAAGAAAAAAAAAATCAGACACCATCCACCATTCTGCCTACTGGGGTAATAAAGTTCAATAGCTATTTGTTTTGCCTTTATACTTAATAACATGTGTACGTGTGGTCCCTGGGGAAAGCAAGACGACACTTCCAGGGAGAGCCAGCCCTGTGATACCTTACACTGGTAAGAGCACCACACTTTCACAGGATCTAATGCTAGAGAGTGACTTTCTGTATAGTTCATATCCTCAATTATATCTATAGTGCTTCTGGCCCCTTTTGTTCCCCAGAGGAGTGTGGAAGCTGGGGATAGTGAAGAGCCAGCCTCTGCATCTGAAAGAGGGAGAAAGACTATGTTGCCATGGTTTGTAACTGCTTTTTCATAAATGTTTCAGTCAGGTCATGGCCTGCTTGATTAATTCCAAGAGTTCACATTCATCTACTGCTACACAGACAGCTTACAGCAGATGTTCACCGAAGCCATTTCATGCTGACTTAAATCCCTTTTCTTTTTCAAAACCTAATATATAGGGATGGCTGCAGTGTGGACATAGAAGTCACTTGAATAGTTGCTCACAAATCAGTTGCTGCTTTTCAGGATCCTAGAATTCCAGTAAAAAGAAAAGGAGTACTTGTGGCACCTTAGAGACTAACACAAGTACTCCTTTTCTTTTTGCGAATACAGACTAACACGGCTGCTACTCTGAAACCTAGAATTCCAGTGTTTGCAGTCATGGTACCAATTGCAAAGAACTGGTATTATGCTTCGACTGTCCTGCATAACAGTGGCCATCAATGTTATTGATGTGGTAGGTCATTAAATAACAGGTTTTGTTGTGCTCTTTATGCAGCATAAGCAAAATGTTTAGGGACAGATTGTGATGACTCTTGCATGGGTATGCAGGATGGGGGGTCAGGGGAAGGGCATGGCCTGCAATTGCTCAAAAGCAGCACACGATAGAAATCCCTGTACCCCCTCTTGCTCTGGGGAATGCAAGGACTGTCTGCTCCTATTCCCCCCAGGGACCAAGTGCCCCAAAATAGGGAAGAGGCAGCCTCTCGTCACGTGGAGTAGATTGGAATGCTGGAGGGAGAGCCAGACTGAATATTGGGAGTTGAGGAGGATTTGCAGGATCCTAGACCCCATCAGGAGATGATAAAAAAGACGATCGGGGTATGAATTTTGAGGAAACTGAGATCCGAGAGAAAAGTGTTCCAGGCTTAACATTTCCTCATGAAACCATGTGAAATTCTACTGTATGGCACAGTTGCTGCTTAAAATTATGTTAAAAACCTAGTGGTTTTTGGTTGAGTTTTGACCATTATTTTTTCTGATTGAAACTTTTCATTCAAACTCAAATTCTAGGGGTCTGAACCAAATCAAACTAAACTCATGCTTAACAGAACCACCCATGAGCTGAAATCAGTGCCTCACACAGTTCTAGTCACTAGTAATTACCTGCAGCAGGCAAAAGATACTCTCGGAGAGTCTGTAATTTTGATTGAACGGATAACAAAGGAAAGGACTGCTTTTCTTATCCTCTGCACAGCACTTCTGATGTCACTCTAAGCACTGCAAGAAGATAGAATGCCACTATGGAAAATGACACGATTGCTTGAAATCTGCATCTACCTCAGTCATTCCCTCTGATTTACTCCTTATTACAGTATTATGTTGTAAACACAAGACACACTTTTGCAAGTCCTGTTTTTCTGAATGCCAAAGCATCTCCTACATCAATAATACCTGTGCCTGCTGATTTCCTCTCACTGTAGCTCATCCCCACCTCAAAGCCAGATTGTGACTTGCCCTTGTGCATGAATACTAGCTGTGTGTGAGGGCCAAAGGGGCCATATTCTGCTCTCAGCTACACCAATATAAATCAGGAATAGTTCCACTAAAGTTACAGCAGTGTGAAAAGAGAATCAGGCCTGAGTGGCTCTCCTTTCCTCTCCCAGCCTTTGTACCTGCTGCACTGGGGACAGCCATAACTGCAGTCTCTGGTCTTCTGTGGGACTAACCATAAGAAATGGGGAAGGGAGAGTGGAGTGGTACCATGCCTTCACCCCGCTTCTGCCACAAGTGGATGGAAGCATGCGCTGGACACTCGGAAGAGTTGGTTGCAGAGTGATGCTCCCCAGCTCCCTACTGGAGCACCCATTGGGGCAGTCTGGGTTTCTTGACTTCTGGAGTATGTGTGTCAAGTAAAGAGAGAAAAGAATAGCTATAACTTCACAGGACTGCTGAGAAGCCCCTGACATCCCACCCTACCCTACCCCACAATGCAAACATCTTCAAGATTTAAGGATAACATAATCCAGATCTGAATCTAAATTGTATAGCTTTAAAAACATTTTAAAACATACATTTTTTACAAGTACATTATTAAAATGGAGAGCATTCTAACAACAAAGTTGACTTTTCACCACTCATGTTAGTTTTCTCTTTGCATTACACTGAGCTTTGGCACTGAAATGAAACTGGTGAATTTAGCTGTTGTTTGGCAGTTTCCTTAGCTGATTTTTCATGTTTTACTAACATGACGCTGTTGGGTTTGGGTTTTCACAGCACTGAGGATATGTCTTTTCAATGTGGCTGAGCATAGCAGGGCTAGGCTAACCTGGGTGCTCAGACTCACGTGGGAAGACCTACCCTAACTACCCAGAACAGAAAAAGGGGTGGGGGGGGAGAAAATACTAGTATCCTCATTTTACAGATAATTTCTCTCCCTCAGTTCTGCAAGTGACTTTCCCAAAGTCCCTCAGGGAGTGTGCAGGAGACCTGGGCACTGAATCCAGACATCCTGAGGCCTGATTTAGTGCCTTAACTACAAACTTATCCTTCCTTGTGTGCTCTAATCAAGTTCCTCTCTTCTTCCTTAAAGGGGTTGGTATATTTCTTTTGTTATCTTTTCTGCCTTTTCTTAGCTTCTTCCTTTGGGGTATTTTGGGGTATGCAACTGGAGAAATAAATCAAAGAATGGAGTTTTACATTTACAGGGTGAGTTTTGGGGTCATTCTGGTCTCCTGTTGCATGAATAACAAAGACCTGAACCAGCCACCATGAAAGTTTTGTCTCTTGCCTTCTCTTCATGGCTGATATGCTCCTGAGGGACTAACTATCAAGGCATGTCATGGATGTGTTACCTGAAGGTCTTAAACTCTTTAAATATGTAATAATTCTTCTGGAATCAAGTTTCAGTGTAACTTGAAGGAGGAGAATTAGCCCACTCCATTGCACGCTGGGCTTGTTTTTGTCAGCATGCGCTCCTAATCACTTGGCAATTTCTTATGCAAATTGGAGGAGCAGATGCTGAAGAATTGCTTTCGGGGTTAGCTTTTGGGGGCCTGCAAAGCCAGTAGCTGTAGATTTCTTCATTTTGGGGTGAGTTCCAGTAAGGCTTAGTAGAAAGGGCTCAATTCTTCAGTGCATCTGTGCACTGCTCAACTGTGGAATGAGTACCTCTGGGTGGGTGAGCCTGTTGTGTTAATTTTGATTAAATAAATGGGCCCTACAAGTCAAAGGTGTTAACATGACCCTGTCACTGTCCAACATTAAACAGTTTTAAACAAGGTTCAGGGTTTGGTATGCAGAGACTTCAGTCTGCTTTGTGCTATGGAAAACACACCAATAAAAATCCTTAACTTTTATTAAAGATACAGAAAGAAGGAAAAATAGTTAAAGCATTTAAAATGTTAAGTATTAAATAAAGCTTCTATTTTAATAATATCCTTTGCTTTCTTTGGCCATAGAGAATCTTTAAAAGAAAACCTCCCTGTTTGAAGCCTTTAAGATGGTGGTAACTGTACTCTTGGGGAAAAGAGGAGAAGCTAGTCAAGATAGCCAGATCTGCTGCTGTTGTTAAAGTGTGATCCTGTTTCCTAGAAGATAAAACAAGACAAGTGCACGCAAAGGGGAGAGGGAGAACAGCAAAGAGAAAATGCAGCTTCTGTCTTTGGTGGTGACTCTCACTTGCAAATTTACTGCTAGAAGAACTCAGGCCTGACATACTGTTTTACTATCGTCAGAGTAGCAGCCGTGCTAGTCTGTAGTTTAGTTCCACTGAATGCATCCGATGAAGTGAGCTGTAGCTCACGAAAGCTTATGCTCAAATAAATTTGTTAGTCTCTAAGATGCCACAAGTACTCCTTTTCTTTTTTTTTTGGTTTTGTTTTGTTTTGTTTTTTACTAGCCACTCCAAGATCTGGCAAGCTTGCACCAGCAAACAATGTGTTTAGGACATTGCTTTTAGCTGCCTCTTTGGTTATAGGTTTCAGAGTAGCAGCCGTGTTACTCTGTATCTCCAAAAAGAAACAGCTCACTTCATCCCATGCATTCAGTGGAAAATACAATAGGGAGATTTATATACACAGAGAACATGAAACAATGGGTGTTACCATACAGACTGTAACAAGAGAGTGATCACTTAAGGTGAGCTATTACCAGCAGGAGAGCAGGGGGGTGGGGGAGAACCTTTTGTAGTGATAATCAAGGTGGGCCATTTCCAGCAGTTGACAAGAACGTCTGAGGGGTGGAGGGGGGGAATAAACATGGGGAAATAGTTTTACTTTGTGTAATGACTCATCCACTCCCAGTCTCTATTCAAGCCTAAGTTAATTGTATCCACTTTGCAAATTAATTCCAATTCAGCAGTCTCTCATTGGAGTCTGTTTTTGAAGTTTTTTTGTTGAAGAATTGCCACTTTTAGATCTGTAATCGAGTGACCAAAGAGATTGAAGTGTTCTTCGACTGGTTTTTGAATGTTATAATTCTTGACATCTGATTTGTGTCCATTTATTCTTTTACGTAGAGACTGTCCAGTTTGACCAATGTACATGGCAGAGGGGCATTGCTGGCACATGATGGCATATATCACATTGGTGGATGTGCAGGTGAACGAGCCTCTGATAGTGTGGCTGATGTGATTAGGCCCTATGATGGTGTCCCTTGAATAGATATGTGGACACAGTTGGCAAGGGGCTTTGTTGCAAGGATAGGTTCCTGGGTTAGTGGTTCTGTTGTGTGTTGTGTGGTTGCTGGTGCGTATTTGCTTCAGGCTGTCTGTAGGCAAGGACTGGCCTGTCTCCCGAGATCTGTGAGAGTGATGGGTCATCCTTCAGGATAGGTTGTAGATCCTTGATGATGCATTGGAGAGGTTTTAGTTGGGGGCTGAAGGTGATGGCTAGTGGCGTTCTGTTATTTTCTGGTTATAGGCTTACAGCAATGTTGCAAAATATACAGCCTTGGCTGGGTAAGCCGGACTCCCCTTCGATAGAAGGTAAAAGGAGAGAGATAGTAAAGATGAGAAATAAGGGGTGAGGAGGGAGGTTAAGGGGGGAGTGACAAAGTCTCACATCCAAGGTGGTCATTTGGATTTAGTTAGAACTGATGGAAGTGTTGATGCCATCTGGGTCGCTCTCTCACGCTCTCTTTCTCTCTGACCCATTCTGATCAGGATATCTTTCAGAATCAGGATGACAAAAGTTTAATGATTCCATAAGAATGGCCATATTGGGTCAGACCAAAGGTCCAGCTAGCACAGTATCCTGTCTTCCGACAGTGGCCAATGTCAGGTGCCCCAGAGGGAATGAAGAGAAAAGATAATCATCAAGTGATCCATCCCCTGTTGCCCTTTCCCAGTTTCTGGCAAACAGAGGCTAGGCAAACACCATCCTTGTTCATCCTGGCTAACAGCCATTGATGGACCTATCCTCCATTACCTAGTTCTTTTTTTTTTTTTTAACCCTATTATTGTCTTGGCCTTCACAACATCCTTGGGCAAAGAGTTCCACAGGTTGACTGTGTGTGGATCCCAGGAAACTGTGGAGTTGGCAGCCATGATGGCTCATTCTTTCCTGTTCTCCTGTCTCTCAGCTTGCAGGCAGTCTTCCCCACAAGTTCTTTTTCCTTTAAAGATCCCAAAAGGAATTGATGGGTGGAATTGTCCATCCTCTCTTTATTTTGTTTGCCACTTAGGCTTAATTTTCAACAGGCCAACACTTCTCTTGTTTCCCAGGCATAAGCCTAACACCGTCCTTGAGTTATATCAGCAAGCCTCTTCCTTTGGACTAATTCAGTCTTTCTGCCTTCCTTTTTGCACCTTTTCCCATCAACATTATTGTTGTAGGTTATTGTGACTTTTTATGAACTTTCCCTCACTTCTTACAACTGAGTTCACAATTAGAGTAAATTTGTAGTTCCAGTTATTACAACAGTCCCCAAAGATTCCTTCTGCTCTGAAGGGCTAGCAGGCATCCAGAGCATGGATAAGGAGGAAGATGGAGTTTGCTGGTTGAATGGTGAAGTAACAATAAAATTGGGATCTTGAGGGGTCAAAACTAACCTCATTGGGGGTCCCCAAATATCTTGAATGGGATGTCTACAGACCCCTTTAATGGGATGTCTACTATCTTGCTATTACTCTGAAAATATTGAATGCAGCCCTTGCTGTTTTACCTGCTTTAGATTATGTAAAGTTATAATTATATACCATGACTCAGTGCTCCCTTTCACATACATGCCTATTCTGTAGTGTTATCTAGCACAGAAACACACTGTTAAGTAACTTTGATAATGGTTAATAGGTAGAGCAAAGGGTTGATTAAAGTACAACCATCTAAGTATGTTTCTTAACTTGCATAATTATCTTTAATTAAAGAGCACAGAATATAAACTCTACTTTGTGCCGTGATGACCACTGACAAGTGAAATTCCCTACGGAAAGGGTATTTGTGGATTCTGAGAGATCCTGTGGGGAAATCAATGACATTTTAATCTGCATTAGACATTATTCCTGCAGAGAGGTATCTAAGCAAGCCCATAGAAAACTACAGATTCTTACAGACAACAGAGCATCTTCTATCATATGTATCTCTTATTATGTAGAGATTTTTCTATAGGTGACTTGCAGCATAAACTTTTTTTATGGCCCCTTTTATTTTTTAGTCCCAAAAGTTGGCAGTTTACATTTTATATAAGGTTAAATACAAGCAGTCTAAAGATTAAAATTTTTCTATCTGATCTTCTAAAGATTAAAACCAATCCATGCATAATCCCTCACTGCTATCCAGAATGCATTTTAAAAATGTTCATTTAATTATCCAGACACTAAGACTTGCACTCTGTATTACATCATATGATCATATCTAAAGTATTATTAATGGATTACTGTGCTGAAAAATACAAAACATTCCCCTTTTGTAACTTTCATGGGTGCTTTACTGCCTCTCTGTGCTGCTCTTTGTGATTTCTATCTTGAGTTCCGAGAGGAAAATAAATAAGAACAGGGTATCAGAGTAGCAGGCGTGTTAGTCTCTATTCGCAAAAAGAAAAGGAGTACTTGTGGCACCTTAGAGACTAATCAATTTATTTGAGCATAAGCTTTCATGAGCTACAGCTCACTTCATCGGATACATTCTGTGGAAAATATAGTGAGGAGATTTATATACACACACAGCATGAAAAAATGGGTGTTGTCATACACACTGTAAGGAGAGTGAGCACTTAAGATGAGCTATTACCAGCAGGAGAGGGGGGGCTGTCTGTAGGCAAGGACTGGCCTGTCTCCCAAGATTTGTGAGAGTGATGGGTCGTCCTTCAGGATAGGTTGTAGATCCTTGATGATGCGTTGGAGAGGTTTTAGTTGGGGGCTGAAGGTGATGGCTAGTGGCATTCTGTTATGTTCTTTGTTGGGCCTGTCCTGTAGTAGGTGACTTCTGGGTACTCTTCTGGCTCTGTCAATCTGTTTCTTCACTTCAGCAGGTGGGTACTGTAGTTGTAAGAATGCTTGATAGAGATCTTGTAGGTGTTTGTCTCTGTCTGAGGGTTGGAGCAAATGCGGTTGTATCGTAGAGCTTGGCTGTAGACAATGGATCGTGTGGTGTGGTCTCGGTGAAAGCTGGAGGCATGTAGGTAGGAATAGTGGTCAGTAGGTTTCCGGTATAGGGTGTTGTTTATGTGACCATCGCTTATTAGCACCGTAGTGTCCAGGAAGTGGATCTCTTATGTGGACTGGTCCAGGCTGAGGTTGATGGTGGGATGGAAATTGTTGAAATCATGGTGGAATTCCTCAAGGGCTTCTTTTCCATGGGTCCAGATGATGAAGATGCCATCAATATAGCGCAAGTAGAGTAGGGGCATTAGGGGACAAGAGCTGCCGCTCTCCTGCTGGTAATAGCTCATCTTAAGTGCTCACTCTCCTTACAGTGTGTATGATAACACCCATTGTTTCATGTTCTCTGTGTATATAAATCTCCTCACTATATTTTCCACTGAATGCATCCGATGAAGTGAGCTGTAGCTCAAGAAAGCTTAGGCTCAAATAAATTGGTTAGTCTCTAAGGTGCCACAAGTACTCCTTTTCTTTTTAAGAACAGGGTACTTTCCACTTCTCTGTGAGGATCTGAAAGCCCTTAAGGCTCACAGAACTTTTGTGAGGTAGGTACTATTAATATCCTTATTTTGCAAATGTACACATTGAATATACTCTGGTAACAGCAATCAAACAAAGGCTGCCATAATGTCTTGTGCCATGAGTAGAGAGAGGTTAAATTTTCTGATGAATAGTTTACTCATTGAAACATGCAGTTTTGGGTCAACTGAAAGTATTCCTGAACTTGATATGAATTCATGAAATAGTTTTCACCAAAACATTGACTTTTTTGGTTTGGTGAAAACACTTCATTTCAATCCCAAACATTGTCTTTAGACTTTGCAGCATTTTGACAAAAGCAAAGGGTTCATAGAACTGGGGTAGGGGTGGTATTTACATCTCCTAAAGTCCACTGGCTAGAGCACTCTTCGGGGATGTCGGAGACCCAGATTCAATTCCCTTTTTCTCCCAGATGTGTAAAAAGGGATTTGAAGTTGCATCTGTTACTTTACAGGGCAGTACCTTAGCTCCTGGACTACTAAATATTCTGGTGTAATGCTTTCTTAATCTCACCTCTTGAAGCTGTTCCACTTTTTATAAAATAGTTAGTGACATAGGAACTTGAAGTTGGGTCTCTCACAGCCTAGGCAAGTGCCATAACTACAAGGCTATAGTTATTCTTTCTGCCCAATGACTATAGTCCTTGAGAGTGGCAATTCAGAGTGATTCATAATGACAATGTGGTCCAGGGAAAGAGTGATACTAGCAATTGTACATGTAAGTGGGTAATAGAATGCATAATTTTTGGATATGCTAATATTCAATTTGCATATGCAACCACAAAGTAAATGTATTTTTTGCACACACATTTTGTGAAGCATTTTTTTAAAAATTAGTCTCTATTTTTTTTTTAGGCTATCTCTAATCTGAGAGAGTCTGGCAGCTGTGTACAGTATAGATTTTGCTTTGTTTATGTACTATTGATTATACAGTTCTCTACAAGAAGTCCATAAATAATCCTCTTCAGAAATCAAGTTATAACGAGATTACACTGTAAAGAGAAATTTTAGCTAGACAAAATATAGTTCACTGAACCATAGCAACTTGTTATAAAATCTTTCATATTATTGTCCTTGTTCTTGCAATTCAATGTCAGACACTTTCTGTGCTCTTCATAAGGATTCCCTAACATTTTAGTGTATTATAAAGTGCAAAAAATATTGTTTTTTCAATCTAATTGGTACTGACTCAAACACATCAGCTCTGCCGCAGCCTACATGTAGCTTGGAAGCACTGTGACAGCCAGACTCAGCCATGGAAGCTCCTTGTTAGTTGCTCCCAGGCTTGACATCTATATGCAAGCTGGCCCAGGTCTTGGCAGTTCCATATCTGCTGGTCACAACTTTGGAAGCTTTGTGCTAACCAGTCCTAAGGTTGAACAAGCAGAAACCAAAGTAAATTCTGCCTCTAGCCTAGCCCATTGAGCAAGCCATATCTACTTAGGGCTTGTCTGCATAGTGCAAAACGTGCCCGAGGGTGTGATTTGTTAAGTTCACTAACTTGCTGCGCTCTATCAGCTACACACAGACCCTGCTGGCATGCTCTACAAGGTGCCTCCTTTGTGTGAACATAGTCCTTAAGTCTTCTGAGCTTTGTGGAAGGCACAGAGCTCAGAATATGTTGTGGTGTCACAGCTGGTGTATGTGTTTAAAAAATAATAATAATAATAATTTTGTGGGGGGATGGGGAGTCTATTTCAACCAAATAGAATTCTGTGAGGAAATTCGAAGGTTTCAGTTTTTCACTGCAAACAAAACAAAAATCCACAAATAAAGAAACCATTTTCATCTAAATTGTTTCACTGAAAAATACATTTTGTCCTGCTCTAATAATAGTAATTGGGAGCAAACAGTGTGATGTAATTGGAAATAGAATCCAGGGTTTCTTTCTCCCAGCCTTCAGCTCCGTTTCAAGGTATATTCCTGCTTCCTCACTCTTTACACTTCCAGGAACTCTTGTAATCGCTGTATGTTCTAATGAAGATATTTTTACTCCTTGCATCATATCAAACAGAGCAGTTTAAGGTTCACAAACTCCAGACTGAATAACTCTAAAGATACCCGACTAGCCTTTCCAAAATGGCACCAGTCCTCTAAGGTCAATTAAGTGAAACAAACCTGAAGTTTCTAGGACACAGAATTTTTTATTTGACATCCCTAAAATAAGTTAGAACAGCTATTAACTTGTAAAAAGAAAAGGAGTACTTGTGGCACCTTAGAGACTAAACCAATTTATTTGAGCATAAGCTTTCATGAGCTGCAGCTCACTTCATCGGATGCATTCAGTGGAAAATACAGTGGGGAGATGTATATACATAGAGAACATGAAACAATGGGTGTTACCATACACACTGTAACAAGAGAGTGATCACTTAAGGTGCGCTATTACCAGCAGGAGAGCGGGGGGAGAGGGGGAAAGAAAACCTTTTGTAGTGATAATCAAGGTGGGCCATTTCCAGTAGTCGGAGGAACAGTCGGGGGGAGGGGGAATAAACATGGGGAAATAGTTTTATTTTGTGTAATGACTCATCCACTCCCAGTCTCTATTCAAGCCTGAGTTAATTGTATCCAGTTTGCAAATTAATTCCAATTCAGCAGTCTCTCGTTAGTCTGTTTTTGAAGTTTTTTTGTTGAAGAATTGCCACTTTTAGGTCTGTAATCGAGTGACCAGAGAGATTGAAGTGTTCTCCGACTGGTTTATGAATGTTATAATTCTTGACGTCTGATTTGTGTCCATTTATTCTTTTACGTAGAGACTGTCCGGTTTGACCAATGTACATGGCAGAGGGGCATTGCTGGCACATGATGGCATATATCACATTGGTGGATGTGCAGGTGAACGAGCCTCTGATAGTGTGGCTGATGTTATTAGGCCCTGTGATGGTGTCCCCTGAATAGATATGTGGACACAGTTGGCAAGGGGCTTTGTTGCAAGGATAGGTTCCTGGGTTAGTGGTTCTGTTGTGTGTTGTGTGGTTGCTGGTGAGTATTTGCTTCAGGTTAGGGGGCTGTCTGTAAGCAAGGACTGGCCTGTCTCTTGCTGGTAATAGCTCACCTTAAGTGATCACTCTCGTTACTGTGTGTATGGTAACACCCATTGTTTCATATTTTCTATGTGTATAAATCTCCCCACTGTATTTTCCACTGAATGCATCCGATGAAGTGAGCTGTAGCTCATGAAAGCTTATGCTCAAATAAATTGGTTAGTCTCTAAAGTGCCACAAATACTCCTTTTCTTTTTGCGAATACAGACTAACACGGCTGCTACTCTGAAACCTATTAACTTGTGTAATTCTTCTTTTTCTTCATTTTTTTTCCAAACTAGTGCCTTGTCCTCCTTTCCACTTCTCCCACCTCAAACTATTAAATAAAATCACCAGAAGGATTGTTTTGGTCTGACTAAAGGTGTGCCTGTTGGCAAGGAATGTGAAGGTGAGAAGTCAGGTCAAAATGTTGATTCTAATGGAAAGCAAGTCTTAACTCCCGATTATGAAGCTACACATTTTGGACTAGGCCTTCAAAAAGGTGGCTTTCTACTTTTGACCCAATAAAATATATGCCTACATTTTGCAATCATATTTTGTACCCACAGAAAGAAGGATTGTAGGCAGAGTTCAGGCAACTAGAAGTGCAAGCATTTTAATGTGCACCCATAGTGCACTTCTGTGAGTGCAAATTGTACCTGCAAAAATGGAGGTTAGACCTCAGCACTTTGAAAATGTACTTCTTAGAGAAACATAGAAAGGAAAGTACTAGAACTTTACAAATTGGCCAATTTAATGTTGCTGTTGGAACTTTAACTTTTGCATAGACTTCTTATGTTGTTTAAAGTAGTCTCAATTAGTCTTTGACGTTCACACCTCATTAAGGCAAAGGGAGTAGGGGAGAGTTGATTTCCAGTTTTTGCTGCTGTTTGTTTTTTGCAACACTTGATTAAAAAGACGGCTGAAGCACATTGGAATGGCGGTAATTTCACAGCAAACAGCTTTAATTTTAAAAAAAAAGGCTTCATAATCGCAGGGTATTCCAGGGTGCACGTGCAGATTTGGGGGTTTTCCTCAAGCACATGATTTTCTTCTCTCCCTTATGTTAAGATAGACTTTCTTTTCTGGACAGTGTGGTGGGTTGGTGGGCACATGGAAACTGCCCCAAGAGTAGCCTCTGTCTTTTCCATCCCCTTGCTTGTGCCACCCAAGGAGAAGGAGCGTGATGTAGCTCCCACTGAAGTCAATGGGAGGTTTGCCCATGATCAGTCCATTTGTCAGACAAGGAAGCTGGACCTCATTAAGCTGTGCTGAATTCTGAGGTTTGTCTCTAATGTGCATATATACAGGGGAGAAATAAAATAAATACTCAAAAGTGGCTTTTCCCACAGCTTCTTGTGTATAATTTTTTAGCCAAACCAAACATAAGTCCTGCATGAGAAATGTCTCTACTAAGTTTCACATTTTAAGCTGTTTTTAGTTGTATGGTTGGTTCTGATTTTCTTTTATAGTGGCAGAAGTGTATTTTTGTCCCATAACCCTAGTTCAGCTGCAAAGAGGTTGCTCAACCATTTTGTAAAAAATTCATCATTAGTCAGTGCTCAAGCATGAAGCATTTCTGCCCAAGAGATGAATGTTTCAGGAAGTGATGACCGTGTAAAAACAGGTTTCAGAGTAACAGCCGTGTTTAGTCTGTATTCACAAAAAGAAAAGGAGGACTTGTGGCACCTTAGAGACTAACCAATTTATTTGAGCATAAGCTTTCGTGAGCTACAGCTCACTTCCAGAGGCTTACAATGCAAACATGTTCAAACTTTACTGATAACAGGTGTGATGAGCTCAAGTTATAATAAATTAATAGCACTGTTCACCCAAGACCTTCAATGTTCTTTTGCCCATTAATTCTCATAGTACCCCTGTCAAGTTGGTAAGAATTATTATAGACATTATTTTAAAAGTTAAAACTCTAATAAAATTGCTTTCTACTTTTGCCAGACCTGGCTTCCAACTCTGATTAGATGGCCAGACAGAAATAGTTTTAGTAGTTTAATCCTACATCACAGTTCAAAAAAACCCCACAAGTCCTGTGCAGTGGGCAGTTTCTGTTGCAAAGAGATCCAGGAGTAGAATAGCAGAGATACAGAATGCTGAGGCCGAAACAGAAGTGCATTCAAAGACCTGTATGTTTGACAATGGCTCCTGGTCACAGTCAGTGCCATTAGTCTCTCCACTGTCAAGCAACAAAGTCACCCACATTTTGAAAACAGGGTATAAATAAAAACCACGTTAATTACTATTTCAGTAAAGCCCAGGCCATGTTATAGCTCTTTCATATTAATCTCAAATAAACATGCATAATCCATTTGCAGTACCAGGCAGCTAACTCTCAGCTGTCTTACTATTCCTGTCTTAACTCTTTTGTTTTCTGTTATACTTAATTCCCAGGTAAGGATTAGTCATGGACTCGTTTGAGCAAAGAGCTCAGACATTCCCTTTCCAGTAAACCTGAGGTTAAGAGATGGCTAATTCTCTTTCCAGAGCAAGGAGCCTGATCAGGCACACCCTTATGTAGCCTTACTCACACATGTACTCCGATTGATTTCATGAAGGGTTTGCATAAACAACCCAAGATTCCAATCCCTCTTAGAGATTAGCTATGTTTGAGGGCGGGGAAAATTAGTCATAAAAATATCCACCCAAAACTTGAACCTCCTAATATGCCTGTTTGGGGATGTATCCAAATTTTTCATGCCCCCTTGGAGCAGCCAGATATTTTGTCACATTCCCTTTACTCTTTCTCCTATCAGCTGTGCAGCCCTCACTTATGCATTTACTCACATGAGTATTCCATTGACTTCACTCATGTAAATTCACAGCTATGAGAGTAAGGATTGTACAATTTGGTCCTAATGGAGGTGCTTTCCTTTATATGTTGCTGCTGCTGAAGGATGGAAATTTGAGCTTTGGGCTCTTTCTTATGTGGATTTTTTTGTTTTGTTTTTTTGGGGGGGGGGAGGGGGTTGTTTTTTTTATTTATAGTCACCTTGTTGTACAACAGGAGCTCTCACACACAATCTCTTAAAGAAGATCAACTGTAATGTAAGAAATTGTTCAGCAAGGTCAAATGTTTGGTGTTTGGTATTTCTTTTAAGAAATGTCATGCAGCAATGAAGTTTATAACACTTTAAAGGGCCAAGTTTTAGCGTAAAAGAGAAAAATCTTTCATTTTTTAAAAAAATGACAGAAAATATGGAAATAGCAAAACCTAATATCAAACTATTGTGACAGGGTCAGGCCAGCTGCCTACAGAAGAGTGATCCTATTGGGATCCAGGAAGTGCCACTGCCGAAGGATCCCCCCCAGCCTAAGAGGGGGATCCACAGAACCTGGAGACCAAACAATTAAGGGGACAACTAATGAAATAACAAGGGCAGGAGTGTGGTCAAAGGGTCAAATGAAGCGAAACAGACAGGGACACCAAGCAGAGAACCCCAGACAGTGCCCAATGCTCCTCAAAGGCATCAAGGGAGTCAGTGGACACTGCCCAGAGGAACTCTGCCCGGATAAGTGAACGAATGGAGGATTGGAAATAGGCCCCACAGTCACAGGAGACTCCATTGGCCAACTTCCTCACCCTGATTTTATAGATGGCCATTTTAGCCAGGGCCAGGAGAAGGTTGACAAGGAGGTCCCATGACTTTGTGGGGCTATGGATAGGGAGTGCATAAATAAAAAGGTGAAGGGAAAAGTGCAACCAAAATCTTAACAAAATGTCTAAGAGGAGCCGGAATAGAGGCTGCAGCCTGGCACCCTCGAAGTAAATGTGCGCCAGGGTTTCCCTCACACCGGAAAAGGGGCAGGTGTCCGGGATAGGGATAAACCGCGCCAAGTACACGCCCATGCTCACGGCCCCATGAAGGAGCTTCCAACTTATATCCCCAGTGGGCCTCGGGAGCAGGGTGAAGTATAGGCTGGCCCACCAGGGCTCCTCACCCTCTAGAGGTGGCAGGAGGTCCCGCCACTTTGTGTAGGGGCAGGACGCGAGGGTGAGGGCATGAAGGGTGTGGAGCACAAGCGTGTATGGATGTTTCCTTGGTGCGGTCTGGAAGCGGACTGGCTGCAGATCGTGCAGCCTGCTCACGGTGAAGGGGCGGGGGGGTCGGTCAGGTCCACGGCGCAGAGACCCAATAAAAAGGTCCAGGGGGTACAGAAGAGTGATAGAAGGCAGATATATTAGTCCCAGATTAAGTAGATCCCTTTTCCCTGGGTAAAGTAACAGGGCAGTTCCAGAACAAGCAGGAACTTGCTGGAACCAGTTAAGGCAGACAGGCTAATTAGGACACCTGGAGCCAATTAAGAAGCTGCTAGAATCAATTAGGACAGGCTGGCTAATCGGGGCACCTGGGTTTAAAAAGGACCTCCCTTCAGTTAGGGAGAGGCGTGTAAGGAGCTGGCAGTGAGAGGATGCTGGAGGACTGAAGAGTACAAGCGTTATCAGACACCAGGAGGAAGGTCCTGTGGTGAGGATAAAGAAGTTTGTTGGGAGGAGGCCATGGGGAAGTAGCCCAGAGAGTTGTAGCTGTCACACGGCTGTTACAGGAGGCACTCTAGACAGCTACAATCCACAGGGCCCTGGTCTGGAACCCGGAGTAGAGGGCGGGCCTGGGTTCCCCCCAAACCTCCCAACTCCTGATCAGACTCAGGAGGAGTTGACCTGGACTGTGGGTTCCACCAGAGGGGAATGTCTGGGCTGTTCCCTGACCCACATGGTGGATCAGCAGAGACTGCGTGGGTTGTTCTTCTCCTTTCCCTCATGCTGGCCAGTGATGAGGTTATCTGAGTGAATGGCAGATTTCAGCCATGAAAGCGGCCAAACTGAGGGCTGCTGTGAATCTCTGAGGCAAGCAAATCCACCAATAAGCGCAGGACCCACCAAGGTAGAGGAGGAACTTTGTCACACTATATAAACTGAATAGTTACAACATTTAAAACAGTCCTTTGCCATTGTCTGGGTAAGATCTATCACAACCTGAAAATTCCTTTAATGACTAACAATAATGCTGGTACTTTTCATGCTTAGATGGCCCGTTTCTGACATTGTTTCCCTCACATTACAGCTGACAATGGGCTCACAGGGACACACTATTATGCTCACAGAGAAACCAATGCACAATTAAGTGTAGGGACAAACATCTGCATCTTCATATCCACCAAAAGAGCAAAATATTAGCACCACTAACTTGATCTTTAAAAATGTATTCTATCCTTGTCATTAGCAGCCTTTTTGTTGAAGAAAGGGTGTGGAAAATCCACTCCTCCATGGGGATAAAATATAAGAACAGAAATCCCTTAAATGTATACCATTTCATGATTCCTTCCTTTTCTATATGAGCAGGATGGGGAGAGTCTCACTAGCATTTCTAGAATGGAAAATAATGAGACCAATATACATTTTGTTTCTTTCAGTCACCACTTAACTCACTTCTCCCTGATGTTGCTGAGTGACAACACAGAAAATAGTCATTCAAGTAGGGCTAGGTATTTCTTAACACACCAATATGACTTCATTCTTTGGTATGAAAACTATAGCACTCCAAAAATCTCATTGTTAAACTAAAGTGAGAAAATTATATGCTGTATTCAGGAGTGCTGTACAAATGATGCAGGGTATTTACCAATGTGGATGAAATAAGAATTGAAATCCGTCTGATGTTCAAGCATTAGTTATTACTTGCAGTCTAGTAGTTCTTAAAGGTCCCAGTTAGGATTGGAGCCCCATTGTTCTGGGCACCGTAGACTCATATTTAGCTTGTGATCCCCACTATGACACTCAGATTCCTTTCCATAGTACCTTTTCCTTGGCAGTCATTTTGTATGTGTGCTGATTGTTCCTTCCTAAATGGAGTACTTTGCATTTGTCCTTATTGAATTTCATCCTATTTACTTCAGACCATTTCTTCAGTTTGTCCAGATCATTTTCAATTTTAATCTTATCCTCCAAAGCACTTGCAACCCCTCCCAGCTTGGTATCGTCCGCAAACTTTATAAGTGTACTGAAGAAGGTTGTGGAAGATGCAGGTAAATGGACACTTCAGGCTCGTATCACTAGCAGACGTGAGGGATTGGAAACAATAAGAGAAAAGTGGTTAATCATGGAAGGTTATGTTGTGAAGGGCCTTGAAGATGGGTATAAAACTTGAATTTGATTCAATAGAAAATGAGAAGCCAGTGCAGAGGTTCAAAGGCGGTTAAACACAATCAGAGCGACAGGCAAGGAAGATTATCTGAGGAGCTGCATTTTCAGTGGATTGAAATGTCCCCAACTTGTATAATGACATGTTAGTGACAGGAGGTGCACTTTGAATGGCCTGGAATGTTCCTGACTTGCATAATGACATGTTAATGACAAGAACTTAGAGGGTCAGAGCAGCATTCTTATCTGTGAACCTTCTGACTTCCATGAATTTTCCCAAAACCAGTGAATTCACCAGGGTTAAAACTCCTCAAGGGCAGCAGATTCTGCAAATTGAGCAATATGCAGGCTTGTTTTGCTATTGTGACCTCAAATTAACAAAATCTATACTCTACAAGAGATTGTACATTTAGTGCTTTAGGTAAAAAAAATAATTTAGACTTTATTTAACCATGTAAAAAATAAAACCTGCTTTGATGTAGCAAATTACCTCCCAGATATTGTTACAAAAATGAGACACAAAGTGGTGAATTAAGGTTCCTGGATTTCCTTAACTCAACTTGGTTCCTTTGGCACTCACTATGACCACAGTGCAGATGGCTTTGATTGGGTCCTACAATATTTTATAACATAATCAGTTAAGTTCTGTAGGGCAGACCTGGCCTGCACTCTTTGTTGTAAACTTCTTTTCACATCAAATGTAGACTGAAAAATGTGCAGAACATCACTGTCCTGTTGTCAGACAACCCCTGGACATAAGCTATACATGGATCTCCTTGTTCCTTTGGAGAATGTTATTGTAAGTGCTAATTTCACCATTCCTACACATGCTTGATGAAATGATCTTCCTACACTTTAGCCAAGATAGACTTATTCTAGAAATTGTTCAGATTGCCTGGAGATAAGTTTGACCATGAAAGTCAGGGTCATGTTACTGGAAATGGAAACATGATTAAAAAAAAATTAAAGGACAAAATACTTATCATCCATGGGGTTGGATTTGTCAAAGGAATAAGGGGGAGATAATGTTCAGTTTGGGGAATTCTAGTAAATAAATGGAACGCTGACCCTCAGCAACACTCAAAAGTAGAGAAAGGTTAAATCTAGTGATTAAAACCCAAATTTCTGTCAGTCATACTCCCCTCCACTGGGCAGTGAAGGGAAGAGGGGTAGAAAAGGAGAGGAGACAGGGGAGGCAAGACCCTCAACACCAGCAATAGGACCAAAGATATCTGCAACATGATTTCTCCCCTTCCCCTCCAACACAAACAGAAACCACTTGGAAATTATTAAGTTGTAGGAGCTCTGTGGATTTGGACCTGAGCTGGGAAGGAGCCATGTGCCAGAACCTGGGTGGACAGAGCCAGGCACACAACTTGTCTATGTGGCATCCTTCTTTTCAAAATCTAGGTATGTAGTAGATTCTCCATCACTCGATGTCTTTACAACTTGATATCTCACTAAAAGATATGCTGTAGGTCAAACAGAAGTTATGGGCTTAATGTAGGAATTACTGGGTGAGGTTCTGTGGCCTGTGTTATGCAGATGGGCAGACTAAATGATCATAGTGGTCCTTCTGGTCTTAAGATCTATGAATCTCTGAAAACAAAAGGGAGTAAATTTTATTCTAAACAAAAGTAACTCCCCCTGTTCATTAGAGGGGATTAGAGTACAGTTACAGCAGAGGATAAACCTTAGTAGCCAGGCAGAGCCTAGGGAGCATCACAGTTGGTTTCTGATTTTCCAGAAGCTTCTCTGGCTCAGTGGGATTTGAAGGTTGCCTCAATTGAAGTTGCAGATTTCAGCCTTTGAGAGAAGAATGCAGCAACAAGCCTACAAATATCTGTTGGTGGAGTGTTTGATATTTTCCTTATCCTATGAACTTTCCCATGGAGAGGAGCATTTAGGTCTCATTGGGCCTGATGCACTTTCCATTAAAATTAATAGAAAACTCACACTGATTTCAGTGAGAGTTTCATCAGGCCCACATAGAGGAAAACCCACCTTTTGTGTATTCCCTAGTTTTCTATAAATGTAGGAGTTTTCATAACAAGCAGTGATTGTTTATCTCCATTCAAGTTTGTACATTGGAAACAATTATGGTAATATCTCACTATTATATAGTACATAATCTTCCATTCTCTTGCACCATAATCTCTAGCTTCATGCCAGGTACAGATGTAATAAATTCCAATTACTGAATCACCAGTACTATTTCTTGCATTACCTGAGTTTTCACGGTCTCTCTCCTGTCGATCTATGATTAGGCTTGATTTTGCTTGGTGTCTGAAAACTGATAACTTCATGGTCCAAACTACTATGGCTTCACAAACACTGTAGCCTACATGCACTAAACAGTAAACATTTTATTTGCCTGTAATCCTGTCAGAAACACTGGTCACGTAATTGATAGGAAATATTTTGGACTTCTTTTTCCATTTTTGTTCAACATCCCCCAAAATGCCCCACCAAGGGACACATTTTGTCATTGGGTATGTACACATTTTTCATTAAACTCAATGAGACCTCTGTGTGTGGGGGTAACTGATGCCAGAATTTGGAACTGTGAATAACTAGCCTGGGTTTCAGTCCTATGTGACTTTTTTTTAATGATTTAGCTCTGATCCTTACAGGAATCAAACCTTTCCATGTTAACTGTCTGCATCGTTAATCTATTTATAGTGTGTGAAACATTATTCAGCTATTACAATTATGCCAGCTATTTTTATCCTCAAAGTTCCTTTAAATGCTCTTTTACTATATGTAATTTTGCCTAAAATTTTAGGATATATTTTATTAGAATTACTAAAACAATTGTAAAACTTGAATTTTTTCTGTCCAACTATAGCTATTTTTTCCCTTGACAAAATTTCACATGGTTGCTGAGCTACATGGTATGTTTTCTAACTGTGCTTCTTTTCATACTAAAAAGAAACAAACGTGAATATGAAAGAAAGAAAGAAGATCCTGTACCATTCTTCCTTCCACACCTGCCTAGCTTTCTTTCCGTCTGGTCTTCCAATTCTCTCTCATGTCTTCTCTCTCCCTCTTCCATTTCATCTCCTCTCTTCTCAGCTCAGCCATCTTGGCCTCTGTAGTATCCTTTCAGCCATGATAATGACAATCTGTGTTCACGCGCTCTCTCTCACTCACACACATACACACACATTCTTTATTTCTTCAATATCAACTCCCTCCCAACATTTGTAATAAAGCTCATCTCACGTGATGAATAAAAAGATCAAATCTAATTATTCTCAGTTCAATTTATTTTTCTCTTGCCCTTGTCGTCTTCCCCTTTTCCTCTTCCTCTTTTAAATGAGGTTTAGTGTGGCACTATCCTGCCCTTTTTTTCCAGAGTACATTGATCGTTTAAGGAGATGTGTCACACACAGACATCCAAAAGTTTCAATTTAATTTTTATCAGGGGTTGGCCAGTCCAGTGCCAGACTGTGCACACAGTTAAACAACAAGAGCTCTCTCAGGGGAGTATAGAGTTGCAAGCTTAAACATCTATATGCAAATTAGATTTTATTTATTTGCTATCAGTTACAGCAGAAATTTTCCATTGAGGCAATTTTGAAACTGGCATCGTCTCACTGGCTGCAATGCATATAGAAACTTATTTTTAAATGCCAGCATATCCTAAGGCAAGGTTATATCATAACTGCATAATCATCCTAAAGAAATAACAGGTAGCACTGAAGTCCACTAAACAGAAGTGCAGGGAAAAGATTCACAGAGATATTTGTTGTATGACAAGTGGAGAAGAGGCATTGAAAACAAAGAATATCTCCCAGGCAGAGGACTGTAAAACCTATCTAAGTGCACTCTAATCCACACACTCTCCTAAACTTTGGCATATGTAAACCTGGAGCTTAATCGAGCAAAAAGAAAACATGTTTAACTGGTGACCCATAGAAACTTAGAAGGTATACTGTTACACAGCTGGGGGGACTAAGCCTGACACTTCAGAAGAGAGCCCCTCTTTGATGGTCCTGGAACACAATATTAAGTATATTCTGCTGCTCTTCTCTATGAAGAAGATGATTTACTCTTACTAAATACTATCTGTCAACTGGACTGTAGAGATTGACATCAATGGACCTCATAAAAGTTGCCCTAGCAATCTCTCAAGATACCCTAAGTGCAGGCAGAGTCTTCCTCTGAAATGTAAATGTCAGTAAACTACAGAAGGACTTCAAAAAAACACCACATCAGCTAGAGGTTTTGAGTGGACTTTTTTCTGCCTAATAGGTCTATTCTTCATGAGAGAATAGAGTGGTTGAACTCAGGAACAAATCTGCCCCCAGTGGAGAGTATTACACAGACTAAGTCTGACCTAAAGATGTATTTGTGCAAAAATATTGGTTTCCAGTTCCTGCTCCCCAGAAGAGTCAAACCTTTTAAAAATATAGTTTGTTTTTTGCAATACATTTAATCAAAAATGGCATTTAAGCCCCAACAACAACAACTTTCACCCCCACCCCCCCCATGGTCAAGCTGGGGTGGGGGTCTCACCATCCTATGCCTAAGGCAATTGCCGATTGCAGCATGGCCTCTAGCAAAGCTTTCTGAGATCTCACCTACAATGACACTTAGCCCCATTTTCAGCCTTCAATATAGCTGCACCAGTGCTGACCCACAGTGCAGGCAAGGGAAGCTATGAGTTGCACTGGTGGAGTTTATAGGCTTGGGAACAAATTGATAAAGTAAATAATATGTCATCAGGATCCGATAGTATTCACCCAAGACTTATGAAGGAACTCCAAATATAAAGTTACAGAACTACTAACTGTGGTATGTACCCTACCACTTAAACCAGCCTTTGTGTACCAGATGACAGGCGACATTGGCGCTGACTTCCCCTCTGCTCCGTGGGTGCTCAACAGCCCCGCCCCGCCCCACCCCTGCATCACCCTGCCGCAATTCCACCCCCTTCCCCACCCCTGCCCCACCTCTTTACCACCTCCTCCCCTAAGCGTGCCATGTCCCCACTTCTCCTCCTCCCTCCCAGAAAGTCCTAAGCACCACCAAACAGCTGTTAGGGGGTGAGCGGGAATCGCTGGGAGGGGGGAAGAGTGAGGATGTGGCGCACTCAGGGGAGAGAAGCGGATGGGGCAGGGGGAGCTTGATTGCTGGTGCGTGCCACACCCACTGATTTTTCCCCATGAGTGCTTCAGCCCCGCAGCACCCATGGAGTTGGCACCTATGACAGAAGGGTATCTAATGTAAGGCCTATTTTTTTAAAAAAAAGTCTCCAGAGGCAATCCTTGTAATTATGGGCCTGTAAGCCTAACTTCAGTACCAGGCAAACTGGCTGAAACTATACTAAAGAACAAAATTATCTGCCACCTAGATAAACGTGATATGTTGGGTTAATGTTGACATACCTCACCAATCTTTTAAAATTCTTTGAGGGAGTCAAGAAACATGTGGACAAGGGTGATCCAGTCAATAGTGTACTTGGACTGTCAGAATATCTTTGACAAAGTCCCACACCAAAGGCTCTTAAGCAAAGTAAGCTGTCATGGGATAAGAGGAAGGGTCTTTTCATGGATCAGTAACTGGTTAAAAGATAAGGAGTACTTGTGGCACCCTAGAGACTAACCAATTTATTTGAGCACAGGCTTTCGTGAGCTACAGCTCACTTCATCGGATGGCATACATCCAATGAAGTGCGCTGTAGTTCACGAAAGCTTATGCTCAGATAAATTTGTTAGTCTCTAAGGTGCCTCAAGTAATCCTTTTCTTTTTGTGGATACAGACTAACACGGTTGCTACTCTGAAACCTGGTTAAAAGATAGAAAATGAAGAGTAGGAATAAATGGTCAGTTTTCACAATGAAGGGAGATAAATAGCAAGGTCACCCAAGAATCTGTACTGGGACCAGTGCTGTTGAATATATTCATAAATGATCTGGAAAATGGGGTGAAGAGTGAGGTGGCAAAATTTTCAGATGATACAAAATTACTCGATAATCAAGTGCAAAGCTTATTGTGAAGAGTTACAAAGGGATCTCCCTAAACTGGGTGATTGGGTGACAAAAAGGCAGAGGAAATTCAGTATTAAGTGTAAAGTAATGTACATTGCAAAAAATAAACTCAACTATACATACAAAATGATGGGGGTCTAAATTAGCTGTTCTCATGCAAGATAGATCTTGTAGGCACCATGGATTGCGTTCTGAAAACATCCACTCAGTGTGCAGTGGCAGTCCAAAAAGCTATCAGGATATTAGGAACCATTACAAAAGGGACAGATTATAAATCAGAAAATATAATAATGCCACTATATAAATTCATGGAATGGCCACACCTTGAATATGGTGTCCAATTCTGGTTAGCCCGTCTGAAAGAAGATATATTAGAATTAGAAAAGATACAGAGAAGGGCAACAAAAATGATTAGGGGCATGGAACAGCTTCCAGACAAGGAAAGATTGAAAAGACTGGGAGTGCTCAGCTTGGAAAAGAGACCAATAAGGGGGCAACATGACAGAGGTCTATAAAATCAGGAATGGTATGAAGAAAGTAAATAGGAAAGTGTTATTTGCCCCTTCACATAACACAAGAACTAGGGGTCACCTGATGAAATTAATAGGCAGCAGGTTTAAAACGAAAGGAATTGCTTCACACAACGCACAATCATTGCTGTTGCAATGGGATGTTTTGAAGGCCAAAAGTATACATAGGTTCAGAAAAGAGTTAGCTAAGTTTATGGAGGATAGGTCCATCAATGGGCATAAACCAAGATGGCCCAGGGACACAATCCCATGCTCCAGGTATCCCTAAACGTCCAACTACCAGAAGCATCTGGCACTGGCCACTGTTGTAAGACAGGATACTGAGCTAGATGGACCCTTGGTCTGACCCAGTATGGCCCTTCTTATCCTGGAGTCAAACGGGAGTAAGTTCCACCAGTGCAAATTACAGCTTTCTTTGTCTACACATAGAGTTTATACTGGTACAAGGTCGCTGAAGGTTGTTCTTGTAGCTAATTTTATTCTTAAATTCTTGATGTCTTTCAGAAGTGGATGAAAAAATGTAGAAAGTCTAGTTGTCTCCTCCCAGTGGCTATCACTACAATGAGACTTATGGTAATATGGCTTTAAAAATAAATATAAAGGACAAATTCATTGGTTTATTTCCAACTACCACAGGAATATATGTGACTTTATTTTATTCTCTCGAACCATGTTGTGAATGAGTTTTAGAGCTTGTGAAAGGTGCCAGGTTGACAGTCCTGGAGACTGAAGTCCTTTATTTGTCCACACAATGCCAACTTGTCCACACTGTATTTATTACCAGTGCATAGCAACCTTGGTCTTGAAGGGCTACCCCTAGAGGTGAGTGTGACATTATTGACATGAACTGTGATGTATAGATCATTGTTGCAACCAGGGTCGTATGGTTGCACTAGGTCTTGTACAGAGGAGGTCAAATGGGTGTCTATGGAAAGGTTGTAGTTTGCTGCTTATGATTATGCTGTCTGTATGGGTGTATCATTTTTGTATTTGAAGTTATGAATATTGGGTATGTAATTGTATCTCAATGTGTTTGATTCTAAGTAGCATCAGTGAAGCATTTGGTAAGCTTCTTGAGAAAGGACTATTCTCAGTAAGTGCCCAATCAAGAAACACTTAACTGACAATGGACTTTGGGAGACACCACATCTCCACATCTGAGCTTTCCTGGGACTGTTCTAACTAACATGTAAACAATGGCGTTGGCCTGCAAAAAGCTGAATCATTCATGGACATGTGACTTGCCCAGGTGGCTACAAACTCCATCTTGTTGCTGTGATTTTGCACAGGAGAACAAAGGGGTTTCTGCCCATGAGAGAGAGAGAATATAAAAGGCCCTGGAAACCTCTCCATTTTGTCTTCAGCTGGCTTAAGAGATGGACTAGCCATCCCAAAGAGATGCCTGAAAGAAACTGGAACAGAGGACAGTAACTACGAGGGTGTGAGTGATTGCTGGACCCAGACTAGGAAGGAGTCCAGTCTGTGAAAGAAGCTTATTGGAACATCTCTGGGGGGTGAGATTTCATCTGTAATCAGTTTCTTACTGTATTACACTTAGACTTGCATGTTTTGCTTGGTAACTTACTTTGCTCTGTCTGTTATTACTTGGAACCATTTAATTCCTACTTTTTATACTTAAAAAAATCACTCTTGTTTATTATTGAACCCAGAGTAAGTAATTAGTACCTGGGGGAGCAAACAGCTGTGCGTATTTTTGTATCAGTGTTAAAGGGCGGACAACTTATCAGCTGTATCAACTGTATCAACAAGGCAGCGTTCTAAACGCCCAAACTGTCAGAGAAAATGGGCTCAGAGGTCATTCCAGCACATCAGGTGACAGTCCCAAGAGGGTCTCTGTGACCAAACCCATCACAGGGAGATGGTAGCTAAAGTGCCATAGCCCTGCATTTTTTTGGTTTCTCTTCTGAGATTAGCAGGTGAGGTGCCAATCAGCGCTGTGTAACTAACAACTGAATTCACTAAAATGATATTCTTGACTGAACTGGGTGGGATGTTTTGACAACTTTTTTTTAAGCCAATTTGTCAAAATTGAAACTATTTGCAGGGAAGGGTTGGTTTTGACAGATTTTAAAATGTCAAAATGTCCCATTTTGACAGTCTCGGAATGAAAAAGTTCAGAGTTTGGGGAGGGAGGGGGGAAGGAACTGCCAAAATGAGTTTTTGTTTGAAATCCAAGTTTATTTATAGCTTAAAAATCAAAATTAAAATGAAATGTTTAGAAATTGCCAGAACAAAACATTTTGACTGTTCCAATTCCCCTCCCCCCTTCCCCCAATTTTCTATTTGTAAATTAATTCAGGATATTGACTTTTAATCTGGATTTGAGATCGGGAAAATTTTTGATGTCTTCAAAATTCTTGCAGGAGGGGAAAGCTATACCCCACAACTCCCTGCAGAACCCTTTCTATTTATTTTTCTGCAAACATTCAAATTGACTATTTTTGCCCCTTATTCGTTTGCAAAAGTGTTTGTAGAAAACCATAGTTTCACAAATACATATGCAAATCCAGTTTTGTTTGAGTGATCACACCTAAAGTGTTTGCATGGCCAGGGTGTAATCTCTTTGATTTGTGCTGGCTCTCTGGACAGGGATGGATTTTGCCCTTGATGGGTGTTACAAGAGAACTATTTTAGTTAATAGAGCTAGATTTGTGTTTTTCTTTGTATAGTCTCTGCTTTGCCAACTTTTATGTTTTTGTTTTCCCCTTTTCATCTCCCTCCACCTTATGCAATAATACTGTAGAGCAGTCACATCTGGCTTTAAAATACAATTTGCTTTTTTCATGTGGGGGCACTGATGCACAAAAACAATCGTAATGCTAAGTAGGTACTAATTATGAACAATGAGTCACCAATGTACTTTGAAGCAAACGTGGTTTGATTGATGCGAAGTGCCTGAGCTAGGGAAAGAAATGGTAGGAATTTTTTTCCCCTCTCTCATTCATCCTTTTTTTAATTTTCAAAGTTTTTTTTTCCATTTCCTCCCCAACTGGCAGTCATGAGAAGTTGCCATGTTACATAACCACTTCTATCCTTACCAGATGGAGCATGATGCCATTAAATGTCTGACGTTGCACTCCTCAGCACTATTTTATTTTGCACGCTATTTGAGAATTAGTTCTACATTCTATTCAAAACTGGCCAATTTCTACCCTAGCTTAGGCATTGTGATGTTGGCTCTGTGTGTGTTTTCTTTCTGCATGCTGTACTGACTCTAGCCAGATCGCTCATACAGCAATCTCCGATCGAACTACCCAATAACTACAGACTCAGTTCATAGCGAAGGAACTTGGTCAGATTTATTGTCAATGAAGCACAGTCCTAATATCTTGGTTCCATGGTTACAGGTACACTACCACATGTATGCCCGTTGCACTGGACTAGCTCAGTTAATGGCGGGACTTTCCATTATCCCCTAGACCAGCCAAAGAAACTCCCTCTGACATACCTCTTTATACGCTGACACAAACAAGTTATCTATTACTCCTGACATATCTAGGTGCCACCCTCTGATGTATTTGGGTGCCACCCATTACCTTATACATGTTGGTTCAATCAAAACATCTCTATCCATCATGCTGTCATCCTGATCTCATCTTTAGGATGGGTCAGTATGTCCCTGTTATCTTTGGGGAATGTGTTTGGTATCGAGATGTTCCGGTACCACCTTTCTGAAATGTGTTTCCGTATATATTCTTATGCCTAACACTGTTTAGGAATGTGTGCTTCTGCAATATCAGCCCTGTTCTTGCCAGATTCTGTGAGCAGGGCCTGCCTCTTGCTTACAACTTAACTTTGCTTTATATCAGAAAAGTTTTGACTACTTTAGTCCAGGCTTCAGGCCTCATACCAGGCCTCTGATACATGGGCTTATGTTTCAAGCCCTCTTCCAACTACAGACACATACTTCCTTCCCTAGACGCTACCCCAAATGATCTATGGTTCATTTTATGCCTCTCTGCAGTGCTGTTTCCAACAGTTTCTACTCTAATATTTAGAAGGGCTCAAATCAAAACTTGGGATCCCAAAGTTGGGATCCCAAGCCAGTTGGTATATTTGAAATCTGGATCTGAATTTTTTGTAGTTTGGGTATCTCTGGGGGGGAAGAATAAGGTGCTGAAAATGTTGGCATGTCATTTGCTCTTATAGGTGCAATTCTTGCAATTAGAGAGAGGTCCAGACCACAGTATGTGGATCTGAATCTGTCTCCAGAGTTTCCCAATATTTGAGTGTATTAGGAAGCATACACTTCAACCCATTTTAAAGATAGGACACAGCCAAAAAAGTTCAGCTCCAGATCCAAATTCGCCTGTCTATTGTGTATATTTGGATAGAGGGTTTTGAGGTTGAGCCATCTCTAATTTCATTGCTGGGTATAAAACCTATTGTGCAATATTACTTCCAAAAAGACCCGTTTCTTTCAACTAGGGTTGCACGTGCTTGACTGACATTTTCTTCTTGATGCTGTCAGAATGTAGCTAATTAGGTGATATGCTAATCTACAGATCCCTTGTGTGTATCCTCCCAATTCCCCACCTGTGCCCTCACAGGGGCTCATGCAGCACCACTGTACATGCTACATCCTCTTGAAAAATGCCAGGTTCCATATATTATGCAACAAACAAACAGAAAAGGGTAGCAGGGCATTAATGTCACCAAAAGACACTGTTAAACCTGAGACCAAGCAAAACTATTGTAAGATGTTAATTTAAAAGTAAAGCTGGTTGAATTACTGATTTGGGGCAGTTTTCGGGGGGAAAAAAACAAAAAAAAAATCAGTTAAGCTTAAACCAAAACGATATGTTCTTTGAATGCTGGCATATTGACTATGTTGACAAAACCAGCATTTCAGCTTGAATTTTTCTTTTTGTTTCCAGTCACTTAAAAAACCTAAAACCAAAGGACTAGACTCACAAAATGAGGGAGGCAGTGGTGCTGCCTTCCTTATGACTTTTAGCCCCATGGTACTCACCTAGCTTCAATTCCCCGCTCTGCCTGATGTGATGTTAGCTTTGCTCACCCACATTATAGGATACTGCCTCAAGCCCCAGCACTATGGGGTGTTTTGGGAAACAGGCGTGTCTCAATCTCTCCTCTTGAAGCTGTTCCACTGTGTATAAAAAAATAAGAGGCATTGAAGCATGAACTCCGGCTCAGGTCCCTATCATTGTAGATGAGTCCCCAACCAAGGAGGCGAATAGAGTCATTTGCACTCACTTTCTTTGGTCCAATGACCAGAATGCCTGGTCAAAAAGGGACCCTGGCAGCTCCGGCCAGCTAACCGGGCCACTAAAAGTCTGGTTGGCAGCCGCAGGGCAGGCAGGCTCTGTGCCCGGCTCCGTGCGGATCCCAGAAAGTGGCTGGCATGTCCCTCTGGCTCCTAAGTGGAGGGGCAGCTAAGGGGGCTCCGTGTGCTGCCTCCATCTGCCAGCTCCACAGCTCCCATTGGCCAGCCCACCTGTGTTTAAATGTCTTAATTAAATATAAACTAAAGACGCTCTCAAAGTAGCACGGTGTAGTGGTTGGAGGACTGGCCTGTGAGTCAGGAGAACTAGAGTTTTTATCCCAGTTCTGCCAATTACCTGTTGTGTGGCCTTGGGCAAGTTGCTCTGCTTCTCTGTGCCTGTTTCCCCTCCCACATTTGTCTGTCTTGTCTATTTAGAATGTAAGTATGTGTCAAGGGACAGTCTCTCACTATGTTTGTACACTACCTAACACAATGGAGTCCTTGTCCTGGCCTCAGGTGTGGCACTACCAGAATATAAATAAGGTAATAACCATAAGGTGCATCAGGAAAAGAGCAGAAAGGCATAGAATTAAGTTCTCGGCTGTATTTACTCTGACTCTTGTGCCTGCCAGATGATGTCAAGATGCTAGAGTGGATTCAACTAGCCAATGTAATACCTCATCTGGAGAATGGACTTGCTGTAATGTATAATAAGCATTAGAACAAAGACTTAAACTAGGACCCTTATGATTCAAAACCAGGTGTTCTCCCCCTCTCCCTCCGGCAGAGCTAGTAGGTGATCTGCTAAACTTGTCTCAGCTGGAAGTCTCTGTTTGCTTATCTTACCCCCACTATTTTTTGCATGGTTCTTTGTTAGATTGTTATGTGCTCTTGTAACACTTGAAGTATTAGAAGGCATCCAGTACCTATGTTTGAGGTAAGACTTCTTTTTCAAAGTCTCAGTTAGGTAACTGTATCATGAGAGGAGGTAATTTGGCAGAAAAGCAAATGCATGCTGTCTTCTAGCGAGGTAGGTTGCTGGCTGAGTGCTCACAAGTGAATGTGGAGAGGGAGAGAGGAATCATTCTGTGATATTTCTGTCCTTGAAGACAGTTGGGGCTGATTCAAATTTTCTTCTGCACTTCTGGAGTTGTCAGTCCACAGCAGGAGGGTGGGGAAGGGGCACCCCAGGAAATCAAAGCAAACTCAATTATCTATCTGCTGACAATGACAAAACCATTTCATTCCTTAGCTCTTCACAGAATGTGAGGGTGAAAAATTAAAAGCGTGAACATTTTTAATGAGTGCAATTATTGAATCATCAGTCACACAGTCCATCTGCTTCAGAGTGTTCCAGTGACTAGAGAAATACTAAAATACTGCATTGCCTTTTTGCATTCATATAATCACATAAATGTTCTTTAAGGAAGAGCTAATGATATTCATATATCATACCCATCACTTTCAATAACTCACAGCTCTCCTTTTTTCTTCCTTCACTCTATTAATTACTAATTTTGCATTTTGACACCAACTTACTGCAAATATCCTGGCAAAAGCATGGATAACAGTTAGCCCTGTGACATTAAATACAGAGATATGTAATATTCAATTGAAGAGATAAACTAATGCAAAAATTATCTCAAAGGTACCATTCAGTCTGGAGGTTGTGAACAAAATGCACTTTACGCTGCAAAGAGGACTGGATTTTAAATTCCTGTTCCTACTACTATCAATCCACTTGGTGCACAGGTCTGGCTGTGACAGTATGTCAGTGAAGAGCCAAAGCTTTCTCAATAGAGTCAGAAAAACCTCTGCAAATAGTCAGGATAGATGTGGGAGGGGGAAAGGTTCCAACAAATATATGAACCTGAGGAATTGTGACCGAACTATAAATCTGGTTTGGCTCTGATAGCCTAAAATCCATCCCAGAATGGCAGGAAAGGTGGAGATTTGGATCTTGAAACTCTAACAGGCTTTGCTATGTATTAACTCATTATTCTGTTAGGATTTGTGTGAGAAGCATGTGGCTGAGTAAAAAGGAGAATGGCCGGAATTGCAAACAAATATAACAACACAATGTAATAGATCTGCATTGGGTAGGTCATGTTAGGCTCTCTCTACAATACCCAGCTGTGAACTGCCCAGATTCAGTAATCTGCATATCTGAAGTGTATTGCCTGAGAAACCAGTAATATTGCTACAAGCACCAATATCAAAATATTTAAGGTTTTATCTTAAACTTCTTTCATTCAGAGTCTGTAAACATTATAAGGTAACAGTTGTTTTTCTATAGATAATACAACAAAAACAACCACATTTCTGTCTCTCTTCTCAAGTCTGGAAATCCCTTTTCTTGTAGCATTGGATAGTCTTGTCATAGGATATGTAATTCATAGCAGCTGATGCCAAACTAATGAGCCCAAGAAATTAGACATTTTGAATTCTGCATCATGTCCATTCTGATCGTGCATTTGAGCTAAAACCAGCGAGACTGTATGTGTGTTGGTAAAAGCCCATTATTTGTTGTCAGAGATAAGGCAAGTTATTGTTTTTATTGTTACATTATCATACTTGCTCTATGAAGTAATTATTTATTCCATTTTCAAACAGTATGTTTTATTTGGGAAACCAAGATCAAAGAGGCAAACAGTTGGCTCAAATGTTATTGGCTGCATACAGGCTGTGGCTAGCTAATATACTCCTAACTTTTTCTCCCTCCCCCCAAGTTAACCCTTGCTGGGGCTACCGCAACAATTTTTGCTATCAGGATGGAGAAGTGTTAAGTCAAATAAATAATTAAGCAATGTATTGCTGAAGTTGTTCTGTTTGGAGGAATATTGGATTATTTTGTTTTTCAAAGTTCCAGATATGGATACTGACTCTTGCATAGAGCGGTGAAAAAAATATGGCCCCAGTTTCACAGACAGTTTCCTCAGTAGTAATCTAAAAGTAATCAGTAATCTCCTTCTCCTGTGAGAAAGTAATCACTGGTATGTGGGTGAAACCAATAAGTGGTGGTAGATTAATCCTCCCCTGAAACTTTAATAGCTATGGTTAAGGGCTATGTGCTGTGTCGGGTGTTCTGGAGAAGACTCACCCAACTCAGGTTTCGCTTATCCTTTTGCAAACTAAGGGTCTGATCCTGCCAACATTTACAAAAGTGAGGAACTTTACAAGTGAATTTGTGATAGAGAGAAAAGTGAGATTGCATACAGGTCAGGTGTGGAGAGGTAGGCGTGAGGGTCCCAAGATTTGAGAGGGCAGAGTACCCAGGACTATACCCTGCGATCACAAAACTCCCAAACTACTACTGAACTTTGGCTAGTTTTGATAAAATGGCTAAGTTATAGTTTGGCATTAATTGCCTAACAAAAGTAGAAATGATGACTGAACTTTGAGATTTTGGGGATCATTTGAACTCAGTATTTTAAGTGTGAATCTGGGAGCACTAAACCAATGCAAACCAAAATTGAATGACTGCAAAGCAAAAACACTGTTTCTCATAGCTTATATGGGGATTCTCTGATAAAGCTGAGATCTTCTACCTTACTTATTTCAGAGTAGCAGCCATATTAGTCTGTATCCGCAAAAAGAAAAGGAGGACTTGTGGCACCTTAGAGACTAACCAATTTATTTGAGCATAAGCTTTCGTGAGCTACAGCTCACTTCATCCGATGCATTCCGAAAGCTTATGCTCAAATAAATTTGTTCGTCTCTAAGGTGCCACAAGTCCTTCTTTTCTTTTTAACTTACTTATGTTTTTTACTGTTATAATTTAACATTTACATTGTGGATCAGGTTGGGCCAGGCAGTGTTAGGCACGGAATCACTATATAGTTAATTGAACAGGAGTACTTGTGGCACCTTAGAGACGAACAAATTTATTTGAGCATAAGCTTTCGTGAGCTACAGCTCACTTCATCCACTGAATGCATCGGATGAAGTGAGCTGTAGCTCACGAAAGCTTATGTTCAAATAAATTTGTTCATCTCTAAGGTGTCACAAGTACTCCTTTTCTTTTTGCGGATACAGACTAACATGGCTGCTACTCTGAAACCTGTTGTTATATAGTTAATTATAATCCCTGGACCAAAGATCTTACAACCTAAAAGACAACACAGAATGGGTGGGTGAAATAAACAAGTCAATGGACAGGTGGGACAGATGAAGTAACGGGGATGGAATCCTGGCCCCATTGAAATCAATGGCAAAACTCTATTTGAGTTCAGTGGGCCCAGGCTTTTACTCAGGAGATTTATAGTATGAAATATCTATGAATACAACTCTAACCTGCAGTAAGCCAATTGGGATAAGCAGTTACAGGAATCATAGTTCACCTCCAACTTTGCCATTATCAGAGGCCAAATTTCTCTAGTATTCATTGCAAAGGTAGGCTACAAGAACTTGAATATTTGGTCAGCTTAGCTTTCATCCCAGAACTTCAGCACACCCGACCAAATTCAGCCCTGACATAAATGGACACAACGTTCATTGATAGCAGGGCTCAATGTGGTCCATTATAAAACCAGGAGCTGACAAGAAATAAAGAGAGAGAAAAAAAAAGCTGTCTTAAAAATCTCCTGTTATCCAAAGTTAACTGCTAGGAATGGCCTATGGTAAAAGTCGTTTACAAAATACGGTGACAACCAATTTAGAGGGTCTTATTGCTACAGTAAACTTTAATACCAGCAATATTTTCAATCGACATTGGTGTCTGCAGCACATTTTGGACAGTCCTCATTGAAAAACTGGTCAAAATATTATGGCACTGAGCAAAACTGGGACCAGCCCCATTTTAAAATGTATTTAACCTTTCCCACCTTTACCTAATTACTGAACTTTACCACTTTCTTTACACACACAAAAAATAGTCCCTAATTCACCACTGCCATGCCAATCAGTTTAACTGTGCAGTAATACTAATGGAAGTGGGGGAGCGGGAAGAGAGAGATGGTGGGTGTGAGAGAGAACACATAATGGTTTCTTTGAACTGTAAGGAAAGGAATAGAGAACGTTAACAAAGAATGTAATTTAATACCTAATCAATTTACTGATTGGATTTTCCATGAGATTAACTTTGAGTCCAGAATGAATTGCACTGATCTCAGAAACAGCTTTAATGACCACAAGTGGTATGAGGCTGTAGTGGTATAAAAATGATAATGTCAGAGCTTTTAAACCACTACTATAGTTAATTAAATGTGCTCAGATAACATTACAGGTCAGACATAAACCCACAAAAGCAGGGAAATTCTGAGGTAAGGCTGCCAGAGAGTCTGTAATTCTGCCTGTTGTGCTTACATATTGCAGCACATACGGCCTTTTATCTGGGGTCCCAGAGCAGTGGATTATCTTACATATCAAAGGGGTGAAACCTGCCCTCAGATAAATATGCAAAATTCCCTTTGACTTCCATGCCTTTTGTGTATGTATTTCCAAGAGCAGTATTTAGCTTTATTCAATACCTCTGGGGCAGTTTAAGATTAAAAACAAACAAAAAACAACATAGCTGTGCTCCAAACAGGAAAGAGGGCGGGCAAAAGTGACCTTTATGCTCCACCTGATACTGGGGCCAATAGGTCATTTGGGCAGCCAGGTGTCAACCAGATATGCCTGTGTCCTGGCCAGGCACACGGAGGCATAGCCATCTCTCCTGCAGTGGGGGGCAGAAGATGCTATGGAGATGCTTGCAGTATCACTAGGCTTCTTATCACCTGGCTTTGGAGATTTCTTACTAACTGGCTTTGTGCTGCTGGAGCAGAGGATCTGACCACAAGACTTATTCTTAACTCCAGGACTACTGGACTAAATTCCACCCATGTGTGTTATTACTTTAATCTGTAATATGTTAACTTACTGTAGTTTTTAACATCTAATTAGTTTGTTTGTTGCTTTCCAATATTAGATCTCATTCAAGGAGTGTGGTCCTTCCCATTAACATGAATGAGACTTGCCGTGATGAGGATGCCACTGCTCTTACACTATAGAATGCAAAAAAAGATCCTGGCGAGGTGCCATGCTAATGGCCTGACTCAGACAAGGACCTTGACTCCCCCAGTGTGCTTAGCACTTCTTACAGGTTATGCTCTTCTCTTTGAAACCCCATACTTAGATCATAACACAGATTAATTATGGAACATGCAGCTGAAATGTTTGACCTCAGAATTTTATGATTAGTTTCATCCATAGGCAACCATCCCTCTTAATAGTACAGGTTTGAAAGACATGGATCATGCAGTTTTGTTTGCTGATTTTTCACTTTACAATCTAGCATTCACTAAAGCGGTATTCAGTCAGTCCAGACTGAAAGATACAATAACTTCTCAACTCCAGTCTCCTGTTGTTGGCTTGATTTTGGCTATGATATCCCAGAACCATATAGACTTCTTTCCATTTTTCTGAGCTTTTGGGATTCCCTTGCTGCCCTCCTCAAGAGTGGGGAAAAGTCCAGGAGATTGTAGAAGGGTCTCTCACAACCCCATTTCCAAACTTTTGAATCAGAGGTTACAGACGGGCTTCAGTATTTTTAAGGTTCCCACCTGGAAAATACAAAAAATGGAAGATCAGAAAGACATCCAGACTATAAATAAGCTAAAGGAGAATTACTAGCTGGAGAAATGTTTTCTGCCTTTTACCACTGATTCTGAGAGAACTAACTTGGTGTTTAAACTGAGATCATATGAATTATATTTATTTACAACCTAATGTAAACTGTGAACCATTCCCTAAAAATACAGATGTGAAGTCAAGTATAATTTCAGGGCTGCTGCTGTTCTGAAGCCAATTAACCATGGGCATTTTTTTCTTCAGAGATCCATGAGATGAGAGAATCCCTCCATTCCGTAAAGCAACTCCAAGAGTAAGCATCTCTAGTGGTAGATATCAATCAGATGTAATGTGCTGAAATGGTGTTTGTGGAAAATAATTGGAGGAGATACAAAAATAATGGAGAGGGTAAGGGAAGAATGGTTTTGTGTTTCATCTGGAGGCAAGGGAAATCTAAGGTCAATTCTTTGCTTGGCCAAAGACATCCTGTGTGACTTGCGTAAGTCATTAAGGTCCATTATTGAAAGTGCTTATTAATTTTGGATGCCTTGGAGAAAAAGAAAAAAATATACAATATGTGCAATTTTTCATCTGGATTTGAAACAAAATGGAGTCAATATGGTGGAAAGAGTCAGAAAGGCTGTTCTAGAAAGGAGTAGCTACAGGGAAGAAGGTTCTTATACCAACATTGTGAAACTGTGTAGAGGGCTAGAGAAGAGACTGTTTAAAGGCCAAAGTCAGGATGTACAGCACCAGTACAAGGTGTAAAGTTTCATACCCCCAAGTGGAGAATGGAAGAACATAATGGAAGAGGTGGAAAATGGAAAAACGAAAAAAAAAGTATTAGAAATGTTAGAAGGAAATTGTTTTAGTGAAAGAACATAGCAAATGGGAAAAATATTAAAACAGGAAAAAAAGTCGGGATATGATTTTCACATATAAGGTCAGTTAAACATTAAACAACATTCATTCATGACTTACGTTAATTTATGTAAATACATATGCAAATTAGCCATGGACTTAGGGCTCCTGAGAAGTTGTTAGTGTGGCTCTTGGTGCCACAGAGAATATGTATCACTGGTTTAGGCCATGGATAATATGTGGTCATTTTGGAAGCCCCAAGTCCACTGGTACAGTATTATTCTAATAGATAAATGGGGGTCTGGGCCAACACAGATTAGCTGTTTAGAGTTCATCTCTGGCGAACTATAGAGAATACAGGGTGTATATTACTCTATGAATAACTTCCTAAGAGATATGGTACTCAGGCCTAATTCTTTTAAACAGAATGGCAAGTAGTATAATAGGCTAGCCTCCATGTATGCTGCAAGTTACTTTGCAAGTGTTGATCATTTCAGTTCATAACGCTATGCCTGGAAACATGGACCAACTTTGGGTACAGGGCATGAATGAAATTTTCCTAGCAGGTGTAACTTAAAGTAGATAACATTTTGCTTTGATTCTGTTATGCTGGAGCTGGCGGGGGGGAGAAAATCTGTTTTTTGTGCACTTGAAATATGGATGTATTCTTTCATTCTGTTTTTGATGTGAAAGCAGTTCAGAATTGCCTCAGGTTATTCTTCTGAAATCTCTGTGATATCATCCAGCTAGAATTATGCGCACATATTTTCTAAATTCTGCAAGGAGAATAGCTGAATTCTCTGTGACATTTACCTTACAATATCTTTGCAAATTTTTTTTTCAAAAACCTATTTCCCATCTTAAACTCGATCTCCTGGAGTGTTTAATGCCTTTTAAAATCTTTATTACTGTGGCCAGTACAACCGCAGTATGCAATAATATACATAAATAAATTTCCCATAGGGTTGCCACATTTTCCAAACCACATAGGTCTTCATTTTCTGGAGAATCCTTTTATATGTTCTAGGATGCTGCTTTGTGAGGACCAAATTTTGCCCTGGGATATGTATGTGCAGCTCTCGTTGAATTTACTTGGAGATGAACGTGCATATCTGAGGGCAAAATTTGATCCTAATTATTTAGCTCAGTGTGACTTTTCCCATATAAATTCATTTGTACCCCCAATTCTTCAGACTGAGTCAGTTCAGTTGCCATTTTCTTCATCTGTCATTCCATTTTTAATCCTGCTCAAGGTATAAATACCATAATTCAATATCTTCAATTGCTCATAAATGTTTCTCCTCAGCTACATCCAGATCTTTAAAAGTGCTCGGTACTATGAATTCTCAGTGACCCAGCTGAGAACCTGAAGCCCCAAACGGGTCTCACAACAAAGCCTCTGCCGTTCTACTGATTATCCAGGCTGAGTCCTGCAAGATACCAAGCACTTTGGCCCCATTCTAGCAAAGGACTTATATGCTTTGTGTAACAAGGCTTTTGCTTGCCCTCGCAACAAATCAGCCAGAGACCTCTTCTGAGTGCAATCACCAGTGCTTTTTATTTTCAGTGTCAGCTCCCACCACCTTCTATTTACAGTCTGCTCCAACCTGGGGGATAGCTAGCTTCTCCAGCTAGCAGGGATGCACAGCCTTTGGCGGCTGCTCCTCCTCTCTTCCCTCCCCCTTTCATTTCCTTCCTGCCTGCTTGCTTGCCAGCCTTATATAGCCCCCTGGCTAATAAGACCCGCAGGTGCTTCTCTTCTGGCAATTAGGTGTGGCATACTCAGCCAGCCCCAATTAATGCTTCTTAATTGGAGCTGGGCTAACAGGGGCCTGGCTCAGGACCTCTTGGCCAGCACCCCGTTACACTTAGCTTTAAGCATGTGAGTATCCCCATTGAAGTCAATTGAACTGTTCACATACTTAAAGTTAAACACATGGTTAAAGTGTTTTACTGGATCAGGGCCAGAGTGCTCAGTATTTCACAGGATTGAGCTCTTTATGACTAATTCATGAATGATGAAATCTTGTCTCCCCTCCAAATTCCACACATGCTACTTGAGTGTTTTCAGTCCAGTGCACCATTTAACCATTTTTAAATAGCAGTTTGAGATGGACAAGGTATTCTAGGATGTTGCAAGACAAACACTAAAATTAAAAAAAAAAAAAAAACTACAAGGACATCTATGGGGCACAAGACATTGGTGAAGATAAAATCCTAACAGGTGTCAGTATCTTTGTGTTAGGCTTGATCTTGTAGGTGACGAAATGGAGGGTTATGCTCTAACAACAGTGGCATCTGTATTTTCCCCCCTCTGCTACTGGTATCAGTTTAGAATAAACAGAGTAAGACAGCCCCACTGGGTCCCCAAATAATCCCACCATTGCTTGTGTCCAGTGGATGTCATCGGTACTGAGGAACATGCTGGGCTTTCTCTAACGCCTCAAACATCATGTATTGTACATGTTATTAATCTGTATATAGGGCCAGGATCTATCTCACTCTTGCTGGTGTAAATCAGGAGTAACTCCATTAAAGTCAATAGGGTTACACTGGTGTAAAACTGGCATAGTTCTTAGGAACTGGCACATTTACAATTGCCCACATGACTGCTTTTGCTTGGCAATGCCTTGAGCTCGACAAATTCTGTGAATTTTGATGCAGGGCAATGTGTATGCTGGTACTAATGAACTGTGCAATTTCTGCCTTGTGGTGCAACCAGCAGAAAATTCCAGTGGAGATGAATCTACCAAGTCTTGCCTGGAATGACACTGAATGGCATCTATTAATGAATAACTCTGCATGAATCACCCCTATCTGAGTCTCCTGTGGGATATGATAGCCAGTTTTCCCAAGCACCGACAGCCTCTGAGGACTTGTCACACCTTTCTTGGCATGCAGTGTGAAAATAGATACAACTCCACCTACAGCTGTATATCAACTGGTGGAGAAGTAAAAGCTCAACCATCCTATTGCGGTGTAAGAATTTCCCGGTCAACCCTTCTTACATTAAGAAATTGTAAAAACTTGTCTTCAGTCTTTTTTTAATGCTGACTCTGCCTCCATCTAAGAGCAGAAGCAGAGCCTTTGACTTATATTTTATCAGAAAGTCTTTTTATGATGTCCTGAGGCAATGAAAATTTGATTCATATTTATAAATGGCAACAGTGGCCACTGAATTTGACATTAGTTGCCTGAAGGGGATAATAAAGTTTTATGACTTTTCGACGATATTTGCTTACTTGCAGATGTGATTAGACAAGGGCAAGTGCCTTCTTAGTACTGAGACTCTGTTGGGGGAAAACAATACTTTGAAGCTTACACCATATTAATAAAGGAAAAGCTTACAGAGATTTATGTACTTTAAAAAGGAGTATTTAAAATGCCAAGATTAAAAGTCTGTACTTGAAAGGTGCTTTGTTGGTGCACAGACTAAGATATAAGCCATTCTCAATAAACCCAATGGCTGATCACAAACCCCGGGGGGGTTATATCGGCTTTCTTTGTATATATCATTTGCTCCAGTGGAGCCATGAGCTCTGACATTCTCTTCCCACAAAGGAATAATAATCTGAGTGTGCTTGCCAGCATGTGTGTGTTTTGTAGACACGACCAAACAAGGACAAATCCTCGCTCCTATCCCCCACCTAGTTTGCAGTTAGACACCACTGAGGGGAAAGCAGTGCCCTAAAGGCTGCCAGCCAACTAGAGGATGCGAAAGTGCACGTGTAAGGACAACTCAGACAAGTTTATTTGCCAGAATTCCAGTTTTCAATTAAAAGAAATCACACTGTACTGTAACAGGTGGGCCATGTTTGCCTGCAACACATCACTCTGTCAGCAGGGAAGGATCCTGATGGAAGGGTGTTTCCAATTCACAGTGAAAGGTGACTTGACACCATCAAGATATGAGAGTTGCCCTCTGGAGATAGGTTTCAGAGTAGCAGCCGTGTTAGTCTGTATTCGCAAAAAGAAAAGGAGGACTTGTGGCACCTTAGAGACTAACAAATTTATTTGAGCTTAAGCTTTTGTGATTAAGTGAGCTGTAGCTCACGACAGCTTATGCTCAAATAAATTTGTTAGTCTCTAAGGTGCCACACGTATTCCTTTCCTCTGGAGATAGAAGACCTAGGCTGTGGGCTTATCCACCCTCACAGGGTGACCCTGGGAATAGGCAAACCAGTGGCGAAGGCTTGGGTTGAATTTGTATTATTTCACTTTCCTTTTTTGAAAGAAACCAAACCCCATTAAGGTGATATGTTTAGACCCAGCTTGTTTGGAGACAAGGAGGCAAACCGCCTTATTGTGTGTATGTTGAGTGAGACCGTACTGGCAAAAGGAAGGAACCTTCTTCTTGTAAGACTCAGTTCTTGTGGGTACAATTCATTTATTGTGATTCTGGTTTTTGGTCTTGAATTGTATCTAATTGTATATTGTGCTCCAAATTCTTTACCAGTCCTCCACTCTCCCACTGTGCTTGGTGGGGTTCTTGACTTTTTCTTGTCGGCTTTTCTGTTTTATTGGGATAGTTAGGGGCATTTTGCACTACTTCCCTCATCCCCCATCATCCATATTCTACGCCCTCCTTCAGTTCATCGCTGTTGTCCCATGCCCTCTGATTAATCATTCTGTGCTGCCCTTATTTTAAAGATGTCAATAGAAAATTGGGCCAGCTGTTCCCATATATGCCAGCTTTGATGAGGACTTGGGCAAATCAGTACGAATAAAATAAACACAAACCTGAACTTTCATGGAAAAACTGGATTGGAAACACTTTTAAATCCAAAAAAGATCTTTCTTCCCCCCGTTCTTTTTCATTTTCTTTTGTCTCTGTGCTTCCTTATTCCTGATAGGACTGGGCTGGAAGTGTCAAAATGCTGAGTAAAAGGCTGGCATTTCTGGTTTGAACTGAAGCAGGGAGTGCCTGAAATCTCACAAGAAATCCTGCTCTTGGGAAATGCCCAGCCCAGTTTAGCAGTGTCATAAATATAAAGGGAAGGGTAAACCCCTTTGAAATCCCTCCTGGCCAGGGGAAAGCTCCTCTCACCTGTAAAGGGTTAAGAAGCTAAAGGTAACCTCGCTGGCACTTGACCAAAATGACCAATGAGGAGACAAGATACTTTCAAAAGCTGGGAGGAGGGAGAGAAACAAAGGGTTTGTGTGTCTGTCTTATGCTGTTTTCTACTGGGGATAGACCAGGAATGGAGTCTTAGAACTTTTAGTAAGTAATCTAGCTAGGCATATGTTAGATTATGATTTCTTTAAATGGCTGAGAAAAGAATTGTGCTGAATAGAATAACTAATTCTGTCTGTGTATCTTTTTTGTAACTTAAGGTTTTGCCTAGAGGGGTTCTCTATGTTTTTGAATCTAATTACCCTGTAAGATATCTACCATCCTGATTTTACAGGGGGGATTTCTTTATTTCTATTTACTTCTATTTTTATTAAAAGTCTTCTTGTAAGAAAACTGAATGCTTTTTCATTGTTCTCAGATCCAAGGGTTTGGGTCTGTGGTCACCTATGCAAATTGGTGAGGCTTTTTATCCAACATTTCCCAGGAAAAAAGGGGGGTGCAAGTGTTAGGAGGATTGTTCATTGTTCTTAAGATCCAAGGGTCTGGGTCTGTAGTCACCTAGGCAAATTGGTGAGGCTTTTTACCAAACCTTGTCCAAGAAGTGGGGTGCAAGGTTTTGGGAAGTATTTTGGGGGGAACGACGCGTCCAAACAGCTCTTCCCCAGTAACCAGTATTAGTTTGGTGGTGGTAGCGGCCAATCCAAGGACGACGGGTGGAATATTTTGTACCTTGGGGAAGTTTTGACCTAAGCTGGTAAAGATAAGCTTAGGAGGTTTTTCATGCAGGTCCCCACATCTGTACCCTAGAGTTCAGAGTGGGGGAGGAACCTTGACAAGCAGACTCAAGGGGCCACATTTTAAAAAAGACACTGAGGTTTGCATACAATCACACACAACTTCATGTGCACATTTTGCAGGCAATAGGGGTTAATGAATGTACAAATCAGATGATTCTCTGTGAAATGAGCAATCAGATAATTTCATGTCACTGTCCTAGCTAGCCATTTGCATCTGAAACCACAGGGAGGGAGAGAGAGAGACAAACCAATACAGAACAGTTTGGCTTGTATTTACCTAAAGTGTCTCTTCTCCCCACGTGAAGGAGCTGTGGAGAGTCTTCCAGTTCACTGCCTGGTTCATAAAAAGCACAGTAGTGAAAAAATAAGTGCTACTATGGTACATTTTAGTTAGATTAAAAGGCAGGGCAGTTGTTGCATAATTTATTATTGATTTTGGGGGGGGAGGGGAGAAACGTTTTCAGTTTCTGAGCTTCAACAGGAGCACATGGTATATATCTAGTTGCCATGATTGCAAATTTAAAATAGGTCAGTGTGACGGTCTGGATCACAGAAACCCCCTGGGAGCCACCACCTAATGTGCCAAGACTACTTCTGCCCCTGCTTTCCTGCCCAGACAGCTTAGGACTTCAGTGCCCTGCCTGGTTTGAGCCAGACCCGCTAGCCTGCTGCAAACCCAGACCCAAGTCTGAACCACATCCCCTAACAGCTGTAGGCTTAACTGGAAGCAGCTTACAGAAGTGTGCCTGTCTTTAACACTCAGATGCCCAACTCCCAATGGGGTCCAAACCCTAAATAAATCTGGTTTTCCCTGAATAAAGCTTATACAGGGTAAACTCATAAATTGTTTGCCCTCTTTAACACTGATAGAGAGAGATGCACGGCTGTTTGCCCACCCCCCACCCCCCCCAAGTGTTAATACATACTCTGGGTTCATTAATAAGTTAAAAAGTCATTTTATTAAATACAGAAAGTAGGATTTAAGTGGTTCCAAGTAGTAACAGACAGAACAAAGTGAATTACCAAGCAAAATAAAATAAAACACACCAGTCTAAGTCTAGTACAGTAATAAAAACTGAATACAGATAAAATTTCACCCTTAGAGATGTTTCAATAAGTTTTTTTCACAGACTGGAGCTGGACACCTTCCTAGTCTGGGCACAATCCTTTGCTCTGGTACAGCCTTTGTTCCAGCTCAGGTGGTAGCTAGGGGATTCCTCGTGATGGCTGACCCCCTTGTTCTGTTCCACCCACTTATATATCTTTTGCATAAGGTGGGAATCCTTTGCCCCTCTGGGTTCCCCCCCGCCCCTCCTTCTCAGTGGAAAAAAACCAGGTTAAAAATGGATTCCAGTTCAAGTGACATGATCACATGTCCTGTGAGGCTCCAAGCCTTCATTCCTCCTAGCCTGACTCACAGGAAGGCCTGCCTGCAAACAGAGCCTTCCACAGTCAATTGTCCTGGTTGATGGGAGCCATCAAGATTCCAAACCACAATAGGCCCTCAGAGTTATATTTCATATTTCTAGTTTCGGATACAAGAGTGATACATTTATACAAATAGGATGACCACACTTTGTAGATTATAAGCTTTGTAATGAGACCTTACAAGAGACCTGTTGCATGAAGCATATGTTAGTTACATTATATTCACACTCTATATATAGAGTGTGTCACAGTCAGAATGATAAATAAAATCCAACCAGTCAATTGGTAACAAACAGCCCAACTCGACCCCACTGCCATCAGACTTGAAAAGAAATGTTTTTGTCTGTTCAGCATAACTATATATATATAGTTAGATATTTAAAACACTCATTTCAGCATTTAATGATATCTAACTTGTTTAGCTTGCAGTGCCAATTAGAGGTGAATGATGAGACAAATCATATTTAATAACAATCAAGTGCAATTGTACATTTATTACCAATGTAATTTTGAGTTAAAAAGTAACAAGATTTATCCTATAGCTGGTACTTCCTAAATCACAATGGGGCATTTGTAATAATCAATATTTAATTAACTTATAATTACTCACAATAACTGCCTTTTAAATGCAAATTAAATGCTTCTTTGAGACATTTTAAGTGTTACTCATTTCTCCTATTAGATCAGTTTACATAGTGCTTACTACTAAGATTTATCCTTATTGGTGGTAGAGGCATTTGGAGTCTCAGAAGATATGTTTTGCAGAACATTAGTGAAAACCCATGCATATCAGGGCTTACTAATTTCTCCTTTGTATTTGTCTTTAAAACATCTAATGATTTAACAATTATAATATTAAGCATATGCTGCGGGCGATCCTCTTTAACTTGCACACACACATGCCATGCCCTTGTTCTGCATTGATTCATTCCATTTAGTCAAAGTGAATTGACAAGAGATATGCAAGTTTTAATATAAAACCACATCCTCAGATCTTATTCAGTTTTAACTCAGGCAACGTTCTCATTGATTTCAGTGGGAATTTGCCTGAGTAAGAACCTCTGGAGTTGGCTCATCATCTCCTTAATATACAGTGTCACAAAGACTACTTTACAAAGCAAGTCAACCTTAAGCTCAAGAAAGAAAGAAAGTGAAAAGGAGTTGGTGATTCAGGGCCCAGGTAGATGGTTTTAAATAGATAGAGCAGCATCATAGCGTACTGTGGAAAGCTGTCTGTTTCAGTCCTTGTGGGGTTTGCTAAACTGAACAGCAGATTACATTTGCAGAGGTTGATAGATTTTCAGGTTCACTTTGAGTTTCAGCTTTGCACCAAACCTGAGACTTGAAATGAAGCCTGTGTAATGTATTAAACCAGTGAGTTCTCCCCACTCCTTACTTCCCGACAAGAAGTTCCCAGACTCCTCTTTTTTGAAGGAATATTTCCATCTCACTCCAAAATCTTTTGGGGAAAGATCAGCTGCCATCCACCACATTTGCAGGAGCTAGTACTGTAAGTCTCTTGCTCTCCCAGTCCCTGAAAAGTTCTCCTGGGTTGGGTGTGCAGGAGTCAGGAGGATTAGGGAAATTCAATTGAAAATTCTTATTCTGGTTCTGATTTTTGACATTTTAAGATTCCCTGAAGTTTCCTTAGTTACCATGTGTGATGGGATTTGGGGCATCTCAGGCCCCAGGCTCACCTAGGCATTAAGAGCAGGGGATTTTCCTGGTCTTCAGCACTCGGTTGGGGGGTCAAGCAAGGCCTTCAACCATACCAAAGAGTAATTTAGGGATTGGAGAGGTAGCCCTCCTAATCACTGCAGGAGGGAAGAGCAGGCCAATAGGCTGCCCCCTAGGAGGTATGGGAATATTAAGGAGAATGTTGCAGACCAACAGATCTATGCATCAGAAAACTCTTAGGAGGGTCCATATAGCTAATTTTCAAATAGGGGGTAGTTGTGGGGATAGAGGAAAGGAATGGGGTGGAGCAAAATAAGCGAAGTTGCCTCCGGTACTCCAAAGGCTAATGAGGCTGCCTTCAGAGGGCATTCACAAACTAGGATAGTTTAGCCTCCTTTAAGGTTGCCAACTTTCTATTGGCACAAAACTGAACACCCTACTCCCACCCCTTCCTTGATGCCCCACCCCCCACTCACCACATTCCCCTTCCCTTGATGGCTCGCTCTCCCCTACCGTCACTCACTTTCACTGGGCTGGAGCCAGGGGGGTTGTGTGCGGGAGCGAGGGGGGTGAGGGCTCTAAATGGACATGCAGGCTCTGGGGTGGGGCCAGAAATGAGGGGTTTGGAAGGGAGTTGGGGTACAGGAGGGGCTGAAGGCTCTGGCTGAGGATGCGGGGTTTGGGGTCCAGGAGGGGGCTCCCAGCTGGGGCCAAGGGATTCGGCATGTGGGAGTGGGCTATGGGCTGAGACAGGGGGTTGGGTGTGGGAGGGGTGAAGGCTCTGGGCTGGGGTTGCTGGCTCTGGGGTGGGGCCAGGGATAAGGAGTTTGTGGTGCAGGAGGGGGCTCCAGACTGGGGGGGTGGGGCTGAACAATTTGGAGTGTGGGAGGGGGCTGCGGGTTGAGGCAGGAGCTTGAGATGCGGGGGGGTGCAGGCTCTGGGGTGTAGGAAGGGGCTCTGGGCTTGGGAGGGACTCAGAATTGGGGTTCAGGAGGGGGGGTGGGCTCTGGGTTGTGGATGCAGGCTCTGGGGTGGGGCCATGGAGGAGGAGTGCAGGAGGGGGTTCTGGGTTGGGGCACGAGCTTACCTCGAGAGTCTCTGCTCCCCCCCCCCCGAATCAGATTGTCCAGGAATCAGCCAATGGGAGTGGGGAATTGGTGCTCGGGGTGGGGGCAGTGTGCAGAGCCCTGTGCCCCCCCCCCCCCCGCAGAGCCCTGTGCCCCCCCCCCCCCCCCCGGCCTAGGAGCTGGACCTGCTGGCCGTTTCTGGGGCTCAGCATGGTGCCCCAGGCCAGGTAGGGACTAGCCTGCCTTAGCACCGCCGACCACACCCGCCAGGGTCCCTTTTCAATTGGGTGTTCTGGTCGAAACCCAGACACCCAGTCACCCTAGCCTAGTTTGATATTTTGTTGTGAAGTTTTCATAGCTCATGAGGGATAAATGAAAGAATGTCATTAATAGCAGTGTCACAGGGAGGGGGCAGAAGTGATTGGCCAAGATTTGAAGATCAAATGAATGGGTGGAGGAGTAAATAGACAGCATGGAGCAAGTCCATGGAGTGTATTGGATATTGGGAGGGCAGTTTTGAATGGGATTCAGTGATTCATAGAAAGAGAAGGTGGGAAACAGAGACGGGCATGATCTGGTCTCCTTTTCTAGTAGGGTTAGAAAGCACTCTGGACTCAAAGTTTAGAGAGTCAGGGTTTAGGAAGCCTATAAAAGAGGGAAAAGCTGTCATTGAGATGGGAAATGATGAAGCATTTTAATGTTGGCTGCAGTTAAGCTTCAGTAAACCTGAGGGAGAGGGTGGGCCTCCTACTGACAGACAGGTTCTGTATAGCAGCTAAGCTGGGGACAAGCTGATTAAACTCCAAACCTCACCCCCTCCTGAAGGTCTTAAGGTAGAGTTATAGCCAGGTATCTGAACAAAACCTAGGTACTCTAAGGCCCTACCCGCCGTAGGAAAATGACTCATGGTTGATAATGGATGCCAGCTCCAGGCTCACCCAAACCCATCCTCATCTAGCATTGAAAATAGTCAGGATGTTCATGCACACACCTTTTTTTAGCGTCTGATGCAGAACGTGGTGTCAAGGTTCCTTCCGCACTCTGAACTCTAGGGTACAGATGTGGGGACCTACATGAAAGGCCCACTAAGCTTATTCTTACTAGCTTAGGTTAAAAACTTCCCCAGGGTACAAACTTTGCCTTGTCCTTGAACCGTATGCTACCACCACCAAGCATGTTAAACAAAGAACAGGGAAAAAGCCCACTTGGAGACGTCTTCCCCCAAAATATCCCCCCAAGCCCTACACACCCTTTCCTTGGGAAGGCTTGATAAGAATCCTCACTAATTGGTACAGGTGAACACAGACCCAAACCCTTGGATCTTAAGAATAATGAAAAATCAATCAGGTTCTTAAAAGAAGAATTTTAATTAAAGAAAAGGTAAAAGAATCACCTCTGTAAAAATCAGGATGGTAAATACCTTACAGGGTAATCAGATTCCAAACATAGAGAATCCCTCTAGGCAAAACCTTAAGTTACAAAAAGAGGAATATACATTCCCTCCAGCACAGTTTATTTTACCAGCCATTAAACAAAAGAAAATCTAACACATTTTCTAGCTAGATTACTTACTAACTTAACAGGAGTTGGAAGGCTGCATTCCTGATCTGTTCCCGGCAAAAGCATTACACAGACAGAGAGAACCCTTTGTCCCCCCGAAGATTTGAAAGTATCTTGCCCCCGCATTGGTCATTTTGGTCAGGTGCCAGCGAGGTTACCTTAGCTTCTTAACCCTTTACAGGTGAAAGGGTTTTGCCTCTGGCCAGGAGGGATTTTATAGCACTATATACAGAAAGGTGGTTACCCTTCCCTTTTTATTTATGACAGTACATTTAACTCCTTATCAACCACAGTCATTTTTGTCATGTAGATGGAGCCTTGGTTTTGATTATGCTGGAAAGGCAAAGGCTTAGTCTCAAGCAAAAATAAAACAAAATCCTTTCTGAGATCATTAATGACTCTTGTACAGGCTTAGTGAGCCAAACCAAAAATCCTTATGGAATAAGGCTATAGGATTTAATATTATCTTTTCTATAGCTTGTATTTTTATTCAATCAGTCTTTATCATTTAATAGAGAATTGTATCCCTGTATTGGTATTCTATAGGATGGTTCAAAAAAACCTATAGAAAGGATCATTCTCTATTAAAGAGATTTTAAAAATTATTTCTACAGCCTCCTGTACAGTGCTAAAACCCTATAGGATTCTTATTGTTTTATTCTATTGGACTCTTCTACAAAGAAAGGAGTAGTTAGTTGCAATTCTCAGAGTTGCTGAAGAGACTCTAACATGGGGCCATAGGAGAGGGAACGGCTGAGAACAGGTTATGTGGGCTGTAACTGCCTGAAGAATAAATATGAAGTCATTTTCCAGCACTGAAAAACCAATTAATTTCACATATGTGTATTCACTTTAAAATAACAAAAATGCAAAAGAAACATAACCACAAGTAATTTAAAATAAAAGGAGCCTAATAATCAATGCCAGTTTCAGATCCTGTGTACTGTTGACAGAATCAGTACACTTGGCAGCTATGCATTAATGGAAGCACCTGAGTGACATTTGCAAAAAATGATGAGCTGAAAAGCATGCTCCCTGCTGGGCCAGCAGGGTTTGTTTTGCTCTATTAGCCTGCATTATTTAAAACATGTGACTGCTGAAAGAGATCCACAACAGGTACATAATAGAAATTAGGTAGGGAATAATGAGGAGGAGGGGTTGTTTGTTGGCAGTTATATTTTTTAATAAGTCTTATCTTACCACAGCAACAAAAGATTTTTCACAGGGATTCAGTTAATTTGCAACTTTAATAAATGAGAGACTTGTGGAAGAGAGGTGTATGAAGACAGAAAGCATAGGTGACATCTGACTGTGAAAAGATAAGAGATTCCACCCATTTCCTTGATTGTAGGTTACACATGGTGTATGTGAACTGAAGTTTAAAAATCAATTAACTGCATCTTCCACAAGATTGTCCATATGAATTATGTACAAACACAGATAGACACATAAAGTAAGCTATAAAAACAGAAACAGCTTCATGCCTACTTACAACACAGACTACCCAAGTTTAAGGGAAATACAACCTTCCCTTAAATATTCCCCCCTCCCACCCAGCGTCTGCTGCGCTGTGAAATTTTAATATCTCATCAAGTACATAGCAGCCATAAACGACAGTCCCTTTTTATATTGTTTCAAATGCAAGAAGGAGAACATTCTTTGTAATGACCTAAACCTACCAAATGAAATAACTCTCTGGGATGCTGAATGCTAAATTATGAGTGATTATTTCTAAATTCATTGCAACTTTGTTTGGCATTTTTATTGCCTGCTTAATTTCTTCCAGCTAAGCCACAGAAGTCATTATCTGTGATATAAGCAATGCGCCCATTAGAAAAAAGAATTTCCAGATTTGCTTTCTAGCTGCTTGGCTTCCAATGCCAGGTGACTGGGCCACACAGTGGAATGTCATTACAGTAGACTCCAGCATCAAATATGCAGAAATAAAACAAAGGTCGCCATGTGCTTTGCATTCAAGAAACTCCAAAGCACTTTTCAGACATTAATCACTTAAACTCCACAACAACTTTCTGAGGGAGGGAGGGGAAACTGAATCAAAAAGTTTAAGGAACATGCTCAAGGTCACACAGTGAGTCATTAGCAAAGCATGAAATAGACCCCACAAGTTCTTATTCAATCTCCTAATATGACAGCTAGATATCACTCCACAATTATGTTAAGAAAGATATATTTGAAAGCATTTAGGAATGAATGTTTGTTCCAGGACTCTGTCTCACCTGGACTGAGGACACATCATCATCTTATACCATCATATGTTGGTGCATCAGTGGAAAGCTGTTTCTCCACAATAACAAGGGAGAACACATTTGCTTTGCTAGAAGAAAGAAACCTATTTTTCACTGAAGCCTAAGTCAGGTCCTAGGGTAGGATGAAGTCTGAGCTACATATATTCCCACTCAGCTACATGATGGCAAAGGTTTTGGGTTTTGTTTAGGGAGCATGCAATGGTGTGATATTCGTAGAACTGTAATCAAGTAAGCTATTGTAATCAGATCTTTGGTTTTAGGGCAGATGCCTGCTGGGGCCAGGAAAGTATCCATTGCCCCCCATGTTGAGCACTTCACAACTGACTAATGATATTATGTGGATTTTTTGGCCTTCCTATGAAGCATCAGGTATTGGCCATTACCAGAGGCAGGACACTGATCTGGTGTGGCAAATTCTCTATTCTACTGATCTCTGCCTCTGGCAGAACTGCAATTAAGAACTTCAGTTTCATTTTACAAACTGGAGCCAAATAAAAATCAAGATAACAAAGAGCCTTGAAAGAAGCAGGAGACGGAATAAGCAAACTTAGGGAACTGCTCTAAACATAAGCGTTGTAGTTAATAGAGATGGCCCAACAATAATCACCAACTACATTTAGCAAATATTCCCTTTTTAATCTAATTTATTCCATAGTTTTAATACTTTAAAAAAAGCCAGTCAGATTCTATTTCATGAATACATTTGTCATAAATATAAAGGGAAGGGTAAACCCCTTTGAAATCCCTCCTGGCCAGGGGAAAGCTCCTCTCACCTGTAAAGGGTTAAGAAGCTAAAGGTAACCTCGCTGGCACCTGACCAAAATGACCAATAAGGAGACAAGGTACTTTCAAAAGCTGGGAGGAGGGAGAGAAACAAAGGGTCTGTGTGTCTGTCTATATGCTGGTTTTCTGCCGGGGATAGACCAGGAATGGAGTCTTAGAACTTTTAGTAAGTAATCTTGCTAGGTATGTGTTAGATTATGATTTCTTTAAATGGCTGAGAAAAGAATTGTGCTGAATAGAATAACTAATTCTGTCTGTGTATCTTTTTTGTAACTTAAGGTTTTGCCTAGAGGGGTTCTCTATGTTTTTGAATCTAATTACCCTGTAGATATCTACCATCCTGATTTTACAGGGGGCATTTCTTTATTTCTATTTACTTCTATTTTTATTAAAAGTCTTCTTGTAAGAAAACTGAATGCTTTTTCATTGTTCTCAGATCCAAGGGTTTGGGTCTGTGGTCACCTATGCAAATTGGTGAGGCTTTTTATCCAACATTTCCCAGGAAAAAGGGGGGGTGCAAGTGTTGGGAGGATTGTTCATTGTTCTTAAGATCCAAGGGTCTGGGTCTGTAGTCACCTAGGCAAATTGGTGAGGCTTTTTACCAAACCTTGTCCAAGAAGTGGGGTGCAAGGTTTTGGGAAGTATTTTGGGGGGAACGACGCGTCCAAACAGCTCTTCCCCAGTAACCAGTATTAGTTTGGTGGTGGTAGCGGCCAGTCCAAGGACGACGGGTGGAATATTTTGTACCTTGGGGAAGTTTTGACCTAAGCTGGTAAAGATAAGCTTAGGAGGTTTTTCATGCAGGTCCCCACATCTGTACCCTAGAGTTCAGAGTGGGGGAGGAACCTTGACAACATTATTCCACAAATAAAGGCAATGTCAATCAAATAAAGACTTGGATTTTTTTCTTGTTGTGCAGCCTTCCTTTTTGGGCATTATGCTGGGCACTAGTATAACTTGCACTCATGTATCCAAGAGCAAGCACATGCTCAAATCTCTCTCTGTGTCTCAGGTCTTCAGTATCCTGGTGTTTTGCCTAAAGAGATGAAGGTGGATTACCTAATATGCCCATATAAGGTGACCATAGCATCATCCTGCCTTTATTGTAAAGCACATGAAGGGCCTTTACTTCACACACATACTCTGAACAGAGGGTAGAGGCGAGATCAAGAGACTAGCTTTATTGATCCACTACTTGTGACTTGGTCTCTAGCATGCTTTTCATTCCTGTGGAAGTGGATCCACAAATAGCTTTGCCTGGGCAAAGCTCGAGCTGTCACCTGACAACCACAAACTGTTACATGTTTCCTTGGCGTGTGCTGTCTGACAAGAAAGTGGACAGACGAGCTTCCTACCCTACCTTCTATTACGTGATCCCTATCCCCACAATGTGTGTGCACACACACACACGACTGCCTGCTGGGCAGCTAGTGTATACTGGCCTGGGCATGGTCCCGAGCAGTGTAGAATACCTGAAACTCCCATTTACTTCAGTAGTGTTCTTCCCACACTAAACTTTAGACAGACCAGCCACGAATAACTTTACCCCCTGAGTGTGCTTTTTCTGCAGAAAGAATACTGACATATCAGCTAACTCTTTGGTGGATTAAGTTCAATTTATAAAATATCAGCTCCCCTCTGTGCATTGTAAATTGGACACTCACCGTATGCCCTGCTTTTATTAATACATGATCATTGATCACACTGTGAAAGATCAATGTTCCATCTGTACTGTGCCATGTACTATAACTCAATGAAATATTTCTTTAAAGAAACTGTAAGGATCTAAAGTACCCTCCTAAAAAAATACGTGTGGCCAATGAAGCATTGCTCTGCTTCTGCTGATGTTGTGACTGGAAGTATTTCTTTCAATAAATATTAGCCCACCTAGTCTCTCTCTAAACTGTATCTCATTACAGATCCAAATTGTCTTCTGTTCAATATAAATCTAATGCCAAATTTTTGCCGTAGTATGAGCATTGCAACTCCATTAAAGTTGGTGGTGTTACAGTCACATAAACGAGGTCTATGATTTGGCTACTAAAAAGAACGGGAGTACTTGTGGCACCTGAGAAACTAACAAATTTATTAGAGCATAAGCTTTCATGGGCTACAGCCCACTTCATCGGATGCATAGACTGGAACATATAGTAAGAAGATATATATATACATACAGAGAAGGTGGAAGTTGCCATACAAACTGTAAGAGGCTAATTAATTAAGATGAGCTATTATCAGCGCTATAAAAGTTTTTTTTTTCTACTGCTGATAATAGCTCATCTTAATTAATTAGCCTCTTACAGTTTGTATGGCAACTTCTACCTTCTCTGTATGTATATATATATCTTCTTACTATATGTTCCAGTCTATGCATCCGATGAAGTGGGCTGTAGCCCATGAAAGCTTATGCTCTAATAAATTTGTTAGTTTCTCAGGTGCCATAAGTACTCCCGTTCTTTTTGCGGATACAGACTAACACGGCTGCTACTCTGAAACATGTTTTGGCTACTGGTAGCCAGGGAAAGCTGCTTTGTGCTCAGCACTATTAAAAATCAGATCATTTGTTCAGGTGCTAAAATACGGTATTAGGGGCCTATCATGTGACATCCATTACTGAAAAAAGCCCTTGAATCCAGGGGTGCTGGAACTAGAGGTGCTGAGGTGCTTGGCAGTATTCCCTGGCTTGAAGTGGTTTCCAGCATACATAGAGTTTACGGTTTGATTCAATGGCTTTCAGTACCCCCACTATACAAATTGTTCAAATGCCATTGCTTGCATCTAGAGATGGTCAGATCATTCATAGCAAACAATTTATACAACAAATTTCAGCCTTCTTTTCCGTTAAATAATTTTCTATCAACCTTTAATTTTTATGAATTTGTTTCCTATTAATAGTTAATCAAAATACTCCATGCTGTCAAATTTCAGTTTATGACTTGTTTATGACCTAAGCTTGCTCTGGGTATTCGCTATTCATTTTTTACACTGTATTATTAGTCAACTTAAGTCAGATGGTTTTCTAGCTGTTCCCTGAGTTGGGGAAATATTATAAAAACATATCAAGTCACTAGGCCTTTGAGTCTTTCAGGGAGAGGATGGAAGCCATTTGTGAAGCTATGAAGAGTTAGACTATTTAAGCCTCCTTCTGTTCTTAGCTATTTGTGTCAGGCCTTTTCTGGTGCATCACTTCATGCATCTGACATAGCATGGAAAAAATAGATTATTACAATGTCATGGGCATGATGAGGGAGATGTACAATTAATTTTCTTCTTGTCTTAGAAATTGTGTGTGATCTCAGCCACAGCTGATTACAGCCAGATCCCTGTTTGGGGCAGGATGCTGGTGCGGGATTTTGTACAGGTGCTGCTAAAGATGTAGTCGAACAGATTTATGTATCTTTCATTCTGCAGTGGAGTCTTTCTGGATGGTGGCAGACAACCATACAGCAGTACTATCAGCTGGCTAGTCAGAATGTCTGATCTACTTGTGGGCCTCCAAACATTCCTGTCCTTGACAGTACCTGGCAGCTCAAAATGTCTCTGCTTTTGACCAAATCTAAATGTTTGGCAACTACAGCAACTGTTGCTCACTACGCATCTGAAAAGACAGACCAAACTTTTCCAAGGTCTTCTTCAGGGTCTGTACCCCCCAATGGTTCTGCATGGGTGGTATTAAAGCAGAAAATGTTGACTGAATCGCGGTGTGTTTTTAAAAGTAGTTGACTCTGGAAATGGAAGGGCCACACCCTAACTGGATGATAAAGTTGCAAAGCTGGTATAGTCTATTAAGCACAGCACCAGAGTGTATTTAATAGACCCTCGCAGATTCACATACGGGAACATGGTAATTCTAAATACTAAGAAATAAAACAGTGGTTTTACTAATTTTCAGGAAAATTTATGGAAATATTTTGCAGTGAACTCTCACATTACTAAGGTTCCCTTATTTTTACAAAACACATTGCCAGTTATTGATGCTTAAGTCATATAGAATTCTATGACGCATCAGAAATATTTGATCAAATAGATGAATAAAAAAGGATATTCTGTGAATACTTATTCACTATTTAAAAATATATATATTTTATTTTATGTTTGCATATTTGCTTATTCACAAGGCCACATGCAAAAATCTTTATGCAAGGTCTTTACTCAGGCAAAACCCCCTTTGGGGATTTGGTCTAATATTTGCTAATTTGCAAGACATCTTTTAGCCATGAATATGGATTAGCAGGGACTCCGCTTTTAGGATTGAACAAATATGTGCATGTACTTGTGGTTGTGCCCAGCATTAAGGTGCAGATTCTGGTGCACGTAAACAAATATGGCACATGCAAACACGTGCAATCATCTTTGTATGAATGCTTTTAAAAATCTGGCCCTGTAATGCCGAAAATTGGAGTCAGACTGCTTGATGGTTAAAAGATTAGAGGGATGGTTTTGTAGTTCTTCCTGTGTTTCACAAGCACCTTTTTCATTGCTGCAGTAAATTTCTGCAGTCACAAGTGCTGACTACTGTGCATCATGTCAAACAGCTAGCTGCTCTGTGAAAAGGGATTACAGGGTGTGGTATGTGAAACTCCAGGTGGGTTAAACCACTCTGCCAATGTAATTTACGTAACATTCATCTGATTATCAGAAGCAAATAATCAAAGGTAAGGAATGTTGGAGGATGAAATATAGGGTAGGAATCCACAGTACAGTACCTACACTAAAGTTTAGACAAATCTTTAAAGGACTGTGTGAAAACAGCATTAATTTCTTTAAACTAAATTGATTTCAGCCAGTCTTTGCTGAAGCCTTGCAGATTACCATTGCATTAGGGATAAAAGGTGAACAGTCAGGTAGTCTTTTCTCTGTTTTGAGAATGACATTCCAGGCAGCTACAATTCAGTACTAGTAGGAGTGATTAGGCTGTGCCATCATCCAAACTGCCCAGGGCTGACAAAAGGATGAATCATTACAGCAGCAGCAGCAGACCCCCTCATTGCATTGAGAAAGGGAGGCTGGTGTTGGCAGATAAGTGACAGCAAGCTTGACTCATCGCCATGTATTATGAAAAGGCCAAACAAAGGGCCAAGCTGCAAATGTGCAGTTTTAAGACAATATTAGTGGAATAAAAATACACACACACACACACACACATACTGCAGCTCAGAATGAATGAAAGGAGAGCAGTGTTCTCTCAGCTTGAGTTACTGAAACTCCTATGTTTTGATATGAGTTTGGCTCACTAGACTACCATCATTTCAAATTGGTTTGGGGAAGATCCCAGGGCATCACCAATAATCCAGTTCCTCTAGAGGTCCAGCCCTCTAAACCTAGTATCTTTCTCATTGCCTCTGCTTTAGGGAGAGCTGCTGGAATGAAAGGTTCTCTTTGCCCTCCTGTTTCACATGGTGGCATTGTGGGACGATGTGTGTGCCTCAGTGCAAAGGCACAGTGGAAATGTTATCCCATGCTGGTGCAAGCTTTTTAATCTTGGAGGACAATAACTAAAAGATAGTAACAGTATTGGTAAGATGGTATACCTTCAGAACCACGCCTGTCATATTTGGCAGGCACAGCTTCACCAAACCCACATGGATAGTTTGCCAGGGTTTAGATTTCCACACAAAATCATGTGTCTGGCTAACACTAGTAGTTATTACTAATAAACAATAATATTTACATTTATACATTTGTTTTGACAAAATCAAGAGAGCTGTATGAAAAGTTTCACAGCAAAAATGAAACTGGTACATTTTGCCAACATTTGCAAAAAAGCAAAAAATACCCTGTCTTGCCGTAAGACGCTGCACTTAGAATCATAGAATATCAGGGTTGGAAGAGACCTCAGGAGCTCATCTGGTCCAACTCACTGCTCAAACTAAATCTTAGCAAATGTTGAGGAAAAAGAAGAATATTTTCAAAAAATCTCAAAATATGGGAACATTTTTAAAATTCTTTGAGTCTGGATGATATTGGGCAAACTGTTGTGGCTCAAATTGTCATACTATTTTGTATGCTTTTTCAGGTTCATATAAAACTGTCACAAAATGTAAGGCAGAAATTTCCCAATATGCGACAAAAAAGCAATGCACAACATGTTTATATTGGTGCTTACCTGGAAAATGAACTGACCTAGACCTATTTACTCAGACTCTCCAAAGATGCAAAAGTGGGCTCCCTTCAAAAGCTACCAGTTTACTTTAATAAATAAGAGCTTGACTACGTAGGGAATTATTCTGGATTAACTCTTTATATGGATGCTCTTATTCCAGAAAAAAGCGCTTTATTCCAAATTAGCCATTAAACTAATTTGGAATAAGGCACTCGTAATCCAAAATAAGAGCATCCACACATGGAGTTAATCACAAATAGTTAATCTGCTTTAAAGTAACATTCTAATTTACTCTGGATTAATTTTCATGTGTAAAAAGCGCTGGTATAACTTTACTTCAGTACTTTCAGTAGTCAAAATGTTCCCTACAAGTACAGGAAAGTTTGGGGTAATTTTATATATCTTAAAACTAGGAAAAACCTCTTGTGCATGTGGATAGGTTTGCTTTTCATTGGTTTGACTCAAGCCATCCTATCTATTGGTGCCTAAACCCCAGTAAGTCTAATTGGCCTGTACATTTAGGGCAGGGCTACACTGGCAGTTGTAGAGCGCTTTGAGTTAAACCCTTCAGAGAGCGCAGTAGCGAAAGTGCTGCAGTCTGTCCACACTGACAGGAACAAGCGCACTGGCATTTGCAGCGGCATTGGGAGCGGTGCATTATGGGCAGCTATCCCACAGAGCACCTCTTCCCATTCTGGTGCTGTTGGGCATAGTGGGTTGGAGGTGACATGGGGCACAAGGGCTGCACGGGGGGGCGGGCACGGTAGTGCTCCACCTGCATGGCTACGAGTGGCTGCATCGAGTCTGCTTGGCGCTCCATTATGCTTTTCAGCCGATCTGTGCTTTGCTGCCATCACTCCTCATTCTGCTGGTAGATCCTCCTTTCACTGTCCTGCCACTCCTGCACTTTTCAATACTTGAATGCTGCATTACTTCATGCAACATGTCTCCCTTGCTTCTATGTGCCCTCTTTCTGATTTTTTGGAGGCTTTTGGCCGGTGATAACACAGACCGCTGAGATCTCAAGGTTGCATCTATAAAGGCAAAATACAACACTTAACAGAGGCAGCATTGTTCACACCAGACAGAGCAATGATTCCCCCATACTTAAGGGCAAGCACAGTCTACACAATAGCATAATTTGCCCATCCCAAAGCGAGCGCACATAACCCACGGGAGCCCCAAAATGGTGACAGGTTTCAGAGTAGCAGCCATGTTAGTCTGTATCCGCAAAAAGAACAGGAGTACTTGTGGCACCTTAGGGACTAACAAATTTATTTGAGCATAAGCTTTCGTGAGCTACTGCATCCGATGAAGTGAGCTGTAGTTCACGAAAGCTTACACTCAAATAAATTTGTTAGTCTCTAAGGTGCCACCAGTACTCCTTTTTCTTTTTACCAAAATGGTGAGTAAGCAGAGGGTCAAGCGTGACTGATTGTTTCATGGCTGTACTGTCCTCTGGGTTTCTGTGCCTTGAGGAGAGCCAACAGTGGCAGGGGGCCCCTATACTGAACACTGTCCCCACATTTTCCACAGGAGTTCGTCCTGGAAGATATCTCGCTGCTGAGGGTGACCTGGGAAGCAAGGGAGGGTCTTCTACTGCATTGTGGATTCTGCCCTGGCCCATATGCAGCTTGCCTGTGTGCAGCAATGGTTCCCTCCGCCCCTCACAGCACAGGGGCGTGGACAAGTTAGCCTTACTGGGACAGAGAACACAGTGGTTCTCCCGAGAAACCTGCACAAGCGCATTACCCAAGTTCTGGATGAGACCTTTGAAGAGATCACAGAGGCCAATTACCACGATGTGAGAGAGCACCTCAATGCCCTATTCCGCATCTAGGTATGCATGCAGCCCCTCTTTGCCCCAAGAGCCTGCACCGAATAACTTCCTTCCCAAAATAAAAGCCGCTTACTGGGAAGCTCCTCTGGCATTTGTCCTTCCCCAAACATCGGCTGCCGCAACTGGCTACCTTCCTCCTGGCTTGAGAATAGCTCCTGGCTGCATGCATCTAGGGATTCCAGGGTGTCTTCCTCTGCCCCAACACCCTCACTCCCAGTTTGTTGCTCTTCCTCCTCTTCCCACCTTGTTGAACTGGGCTCTGAAGTGTCCATGGTGGTACTCGGAGTGGAGGTGGGGTCGGCCCCAAGTATAGCATCCAGCTCTTTGTAGAAACGGCAGGGGCATCACCAGAGTGGCTGTTTGCCTCGCGGGCTTTGCGGTAGGCATTCTGCAGCTCCTTCCCTTTAACCCTGCACTGCAGTGCATCGCGGACATGGCCCCTTTCCATCATGTCCCTTGATATCTTTCCGAAGGTATCATAATTCCCATGGCTGGAGCGCAGCTGGGATTAGACAGCTTCCTCCCCCCAAACACTGATGAGATCCAGCACCTCACCATTGCTCCACACTGGGGATCGCCTGGCGTGTAGAGGCATAGTCAGCTGGAAAGATTCGCTGAGAACACTCCATGGCTGGCTGAGCAAACAGGAAGGGCATTTTCAAAATTCCCAGAGAATTTAAAGGGTGGGTCTGACAGTTGGTCACCTGGGGGAAGGGCAGTAGAGTTCAAAGTGATGACCAGAGTGGCTAGAACAGGCATTGTGGGACACTTCTGGAGGCCAATCAGAGTGCACTAACAGACCAGGGCATCCACACTGGTGCCGCGGTGCCTGAGTGGGGGCGCACCAAACCTTATTCCACTCGCCGAGGTGGAGAACCAGGAGCAGCCCAGCCACGGAGTCAGAGAGCTCTACGTGTCTTGCCAGTGTAGACGGGTCGTGAGCTAGTGTGCCCGGGGCTCCTTTAATGTGCTGTAACTCGCAAGTGTAGCCAAGCCCTTACTAAGGAACCGAATGTAAACTGTATAAAATACAGGAGATGGTGCATGTACTATACAGCACATATGTGTTTTGTACTTCTTGTGATCTGAGTAAGAACGTACATGTTAAAAAAAATGTTCATAGTTATTTGCAAGCTCTCTTATATGAGCGTCCTTCAACTTGGGTCTCTTCTAGCATTTTTTTTTCTTGTCTTTTACTTGAATTTGCTTCTCACACACACACTCTCTCTCTCTCTCTTCCCCCTTAATTTTATTTTGGTTTTTTACATGTCCAGACCTTACCAATCCCAGAAATATTTTAAACAGAAATGAACTGGTGGGAGAACACCCACTACCTACTGTCACCTACAGGCAAAAAACTTGAAACCCATCAGTAATGGCCTATTTATTTTAAACCAACAGTTTTAAGTTGGGACATATTTAAAGAGGCCTTGTTTTAATTGTAGTTTTAATCAGTAATCTACAATGCTTCACAGTAAAAAATGGTCTCACTTCATTCATTTAAATATGGGTCCCTCAGAATTTCACAGGTATGGGAAGTAAACGATAAATGAGATGCTTTTGCTTACATGACCTATCAGGGACCCACCCTGGAACAGCCTTTCTTGTATCAATATACAGGAAACCCTGTTCCAAGGTGTCTCACTGATGTTCAGTGGCGTTATGTTATATGTAATTTGAAAGTAGAGATATTGTTAACTGCAAAATTTTTCACAAAATAAAAGGTGTGAAAATGTTTTGATATTTTTAGATGTGACATTTCTAAGTGAAATTGTGTCATTACAAATTGCAATTAAGAAAGAACAGAAAGCCTACACGGAGTGGAAGATGGGAGGGATCAGCAAGGAAAGCTACCTTATTGAGGTCAGAACATGTAGGGATAAAGTGAGAAAGGCCAAAAGCCATGTAGAGTTGGACCTGGCAAAGGGAATTAAAACCAATAGTAAAAGGTTCTATAGCCATATAAATAAGAAGAAAATAAAGAAAGAAGAAGTGAGACCGCTAAACACTGAGGATGGAGTGGACGTTAAGGATAATCTAGGCATGGCCCAATATCTAAACAAATACTTTGCCTCAGTCTTTAATGAGGCTAATGAGGAGCTTTGGGATAATGGTAGGAGGACAAATGGGAATGAAGATATGGAGGTAGACATTACCACATCTGAGGTAGAAGCCAAACTTGAACAGTTTAATGGGACTAAATCGGGGGGCCCAGATAATCTTAATCCAAGAATATTAAAGGAACTGGCACATTAAATTGCAAGCCTATTAGCAACATTTTTTTAATGACGCTGTAAACTCAGGGGGTGTACCATATGACTGGAGAATTACTAACATAGTTCCTATTTTTAAGAAAGGAAAAAAACGTGATCCGGGTAACTACAGGCCTGTTAGTTTGACATCTGTGGTATGCAAGGTCTTGGAAAACATTTTGAAGGAGAAAGTAGGTAAGGACATTGAGGTCAATGGTAATTGGGACAAAATACAACATGGTTTTACAAAAGGTAGATCGTGTCAAACCAACCTGATCTCCTTCTTTGAGAAGGTAACAGATTTTTTTAGATAAAGGAGAGGCACTGGATCTAATTTACCTCAATTTCAGTAAGGCATTTGATACGGTTCCACATGGGGAATTATTAGCTAAATTGGAAAAGATGGGAATCAATATGAAAACTGAAAGATGGATAAGGAACTGGTTAAAGGGGAGACTACAACGGGTCACACTGAAAGGTGAATTGTGAGGCTGGGAGGAGGTTACTAGTGAAGTTCCTCAGGGATCGGTTTTGGGACCAATCTTATTTAATCTTTTTATTACTGACCTTGGCACAAAAAGTGGGAATGTGCAAATAAAGTCTGCAGATGACACAAAGCTGGGAGATCTTTCCAATACAGAGAAGGACCGGGATATCATACAGGAAGACCTGGATGACCTTGTAAACTGGAGTAATAGGAATAGGATGAAATTTAATAGTGAAAAGTGCAAGGTCATGCGTTCAGGGTTTAATAACAAGAATTTTTGTTATAAACCGCGGATGCATCACTTGGAAGTAACAGAGGAGGAGAAGGACCTCAGAGTATTGGTTGATCACAGGATGACTATGAGCCACCAATGTGATATAGCCGTGAAAAAAGCTAATGTGGTCTTGGGATGTATCAGGCGAGGTATTTCCAGTGGAGATAAGGAGGCATTAGTACCATTATACAAGGCACAGGTGAGACCTCAGCTGGAATATTGTGTGCGGTTCTGGTCTCCCATGTTTAAGAAAGATGAATTCAAACTGGAACAGGTACGGAGAACGGCTACTAGGATGATCCGAGGAATGGAAAACCTGTCTTATGAAAGGAGACTCAAAGAGCTTGGCTTGTTTAGCCTAATCAAAAGAAGGCTAAGAAGTGATACGATTGCCCTGGGGTTTTTTCGCCTTCCTCTGCAGTGTGGGGCACGGGTTACTTGCTGGAGGATTCTCTGCACCTCAAAGTCTTTAAACCACAATTTGAGGACTTCAATAGCTCAGACATAGGTTAGAGGTTTGTTACAGGAGTGGGTGAGTGAGATTCTGTGGCCTGCGTTGTGCAGACGGTCAGACTAGACGATCATAATGGTCCCTGCTGACCTTAAAGTCTATGATGCTATGAATTCCAAATTCAATTATTCTCTCATTGTGTGTGTTTTGGTTGGTTGGTTTAACCTTTTCCTCTCTTTCTCCAGGGGGAGGTGGGAAAGGTTAAGGGAGAGTAAAAGGGGAGGCAAACTGAAAATTGGGGAGGCAATAAAAAAGGGGAGGCAAACTGAAAATTGATTTGAATGGAATCAAACCAAAGAGGGTTGTTTTTTTTAAATTTTGTTTCGCATTGTTTGGAAATTGCTCCCAAAAAATCAAAACAAAAAGCCTAGGTGGCATTTTTTAATGAAATGGTACTGCTGTGAATGACTTTATGGCATTGAGCAATGCTGCCTGGCTATGATATTTTCTGGAGTGACACAGCAGCATAACTCCCTCTGTTCACCAGACCTGCGGATACCGTACGACTGAAATTTGGTAGATATCTGCAAAGCTCTTTGTTTTGCCAGCTTTAGTTAAAACCATTGTAACTCATGGGAGGACACACAATGCCTAAAAATGACACAGATTGTGCCAAATTCTACTTTGATACTCCAATATAAATCTAGAGTAACTCTGCTGAGGCAACGCCCATAACCTGAAGGTTGTGGCTGTGCCTGACCTGGAAGAAAAAAGAGTAGTGGCTCCTTAAGAACCCCTCAGGAGTTGGGAGGGAGGAGATCTGGGGGGAAAAGGCATCACCTGAACTGGTGGGCAGGCTGATATGATGCAAGTAAACCATTGGGCCTGCACACATGAAGGAGGGTATATAAATTCTATCCACCAGCCTGATCTTCCCCCCTCATATCCAGATTAGCAGCTCCCAGCCCCACCTTTGGGATAAGCAGAGAGCTGGGGGTCTTTTTTTGTTCTGCTGTGAATTTGCACTAGTCACCCTCTGGGTTTCTTCAACTCCCCCACGGCAGCTTAGGGATCCGGTAGTGTACAGTTCAAGAAGTCACAACTTAACAGGTGGCAGGTGCCCATCCCTAGGGGAATCTGGGTCCCTGTTGAAGTAGAATCAGATTTAGGGGAAAGCATCCCTAAAGAAAATGGGAAACAAGGATGTGGCACCTAATGTCAGTACAGCGAGGAGACAATCCCCTTTTCCTAACTCCTTAACCCTCATAGGTGGAGAGAGTAATGGGATCCCAGCAGCGGGCTGGGGACCAGTTGTGGAGGGATGGGCAACTGCGAGCATCCCTCTAGCAGACAGAAGGGATTAATAAAGGAATCATCATCTGCACTGGAGTTATTGCCATTTAGTACCCAGATGAGTTAAATAATAAAGTTGTGGCTTAATTAAACCACATCTTGTCCGTCCCCCCCCTTTTTTTTATGTTGCAGACAAGGTAAACAAAGTTTAATGTACATCCTTAGTTTAAGGTTATACGATTGTAAGGGATTAAACACATTTATGATGGAGCAGTCCATATTGAGATCCCATAGTGCACAAAATCTATATTTTTTTCTTTCTGTATGACAAAAGTTAATATAAAAATTGACTTTGTGCAAAATCTGTTGGCGAATGAAGCTGTTTTGGTGGCGCAGCAGGGAAACATCAAGTATTTGTTTTGGGTCAGACACTGCCACTTGCACTCACATCGAGGTCGTCCCTTATTCATAGAGCTGGTGAGCTCATTGAGACTACTTGAGTACAGTATTCAGCATTATTAAAGGCAGCAGATCTGGTGCTTAGTATTTAATGTGCAGCATTCTTAAAAGTCATGTTTCACTTCATACCTTGTGATGCTGCTTATGTTTTGAGGTATCAAACAATGGTGTATGGCATTAGGCTATTTGATAACAATGTCAATAAGATATCCATGTACTCTGTTTAATTTCTACTTTTATCATCGTTGCAAAAAGCTTGTGTATCAGCTGCTTAATAATTCAAACATACACATATACAGCAAAGGCAATCTTGCTCACAGTTCCTGGTCCATAAGTCATCTGTCACTTTCAGTAAAGCTGGCTCTTGTTGAAATGTACCAAAGTATCCAGGCCTAATTCAGGTAGTCAGCAAACTTCAACATCTGCCAGCTGGAGGACATGGCATTGTCTGCTATTCCCTCTTCCACCATCTTCATTTCAGATCTGATGTCAACTGAGGATCCAGGGGGCAAGTGTGTGATAAGAGTGTGGCAGTCGTCACATTCTGATTAACACACGTTATTACTGAGTGAATTCCATGAAGTTACAAAGAAACTACACTATTCTCCGACACATATCTCAAGGTGTCAGCTTTGCTTCTCTACTAGTTACCATGCAGTTGGTGAAATATAAAAGTTCCCAATACAATACGAAATCTGGATTACTAATGGATATATTAGCAGTATAATTTTTCTATGTATCATGAGTCAAAATCAGGTTATGATTTAAGAAAAATCAAATATGGCCTCAGGCCAATCGGCAGCGCTGTTACTGTTCTCTGGCTTGATGTTGTGACTAGATGTCCACCCATATGGAAGATAACCTAGTGATAATTAGTGCTTTTTAAATGTTTATTGTAGGGCTCAAAGCCATAGCTTTGTGAATAACACGGATTCACTGTGAAAAATGAATGAAAGTGGAAATGAGCAATTCAAAGTCTAAAATGTATTCCAGACTGATATAATCATGTCTTTGATCCTCAGAGTTATTTATAACACTGTTGCTTTTATGATCTCAATTACACAAGTTAAGGAAATACAGGATTTGCTGGCATGAGAAATCTTGGCTTTAATCTACCCCAAAGCACTGGGTCTGATTCTAATTTACACTAAGTCCTTTTTCACCACTCTTGCCAGTCTATGTAATATAATTTGTAATGCAATGTAAATGTCATTTAACCCTTATTTAAGGCTGCATTACATTACCAAAGTTTTGTGAAGGGACCTTAGCATTAATGATAATTAGGCCCTAAATCCACATACATAAATGTGGCTACATAAGCGATATGGTGAGAGAGTGATTTCAGTGCTCTCAGGGTGGAGACATGATAAGGGTTGATGCTGAGCTGCACTGCGCCCAGAGAACAGTGGAGGTATTCTGACTGAGGCACAGCACCTCCTTGAGTTCCCCATTAGCCTTTTTAATGTGTGCAGCATATTGTCGTCCCCCCACCCTTCCAGAGGCCCAGCGAGCTCCAATTCGATAGCACGTGGTGTGGGGTATCTCCTGCTCTCTTTTTAGTGAGTTGATCCAACAGCTTGGCAGCAGCCCCTGTGCCCCTCTGAGGCCTGTTGTTCTGGGTGGCCCTTACACAGGCTCCTTCCCCACCACTGCATGGCCATATAAGGGTGGAGGAGCTGTATCTTGCCCACACTGTTCATAAACCCCCAAAAGGTTCAGAGATTCAGTTCAGACAAGTACATGCCTTGAAACTGCAGAATCAGGTTGAAAAATCCCACATCAAGAGCCTGAATCATGGGATTTCATGCTCGACCTATCACAGAAGTATGACGTTATCTGATTAGAATATGACCATGCAAATCATTGTTGCTACCACTGTTATATAATTTCAACAAATCTTATACAAAGTGTGATGCTTGGGTTAAGCAGCTTGCAAGCTAAATGACCCAGAGCCAACCTTTAGAGACATGTTAGAAAAGTATGCAAATGGTAATTAGGGCCATTCCATGGTAGATAGGCTAGAACTTTGAAATGCAAGCCTATATTGTTAGAAATTAGCAGTGATAGTAATTGTATGTGTGTAGTCCTATCTTGTTAGATGTTAGCCATGTTAACAGACAGTTCCTGTCTGTCACTATAGCTATTGATTCAGAGATCAAAAGGGAATATTAACATTTAAATGAACCGTAAACATAGGATATCACTGTGTTCATCTCTCTTTGAAATGTCTCAGAATAGCAGCCATGTTAGTCTATATTTGCAAAAAGAAAAGGAGTACTTGTGGCACCTTAGAGACTAACAAATTTATTTGAGCATAAGCTTTCATGAGCTACAGCTCACTTCATCGGATGCATTCCTGAAGTTGATAGATTTCTACTCCATAAGGCTAAATGCAGTGCCTTGCATAATGACAGGCTTCAGAGTAGCAGCCGTGTTAGTCTGTATTCGCAAAAAGAAAAGGAGTACTTGTGGCACTTTAGAGACTAACCAATTTATTTGAGTATAAGCTTTCGTGAGCTACAGCTCACTTCAACCTGTCATCTCTACTATGAATCTGATCTCAGAACTGTACTCATGTCTCTATGTATATTGATCTTTTTACCAATACTTTCTTTTTTCTTTCTTAATAACTTTTAGTTTAGTTAATAAGAATTGGCTGCAAGCGTGTATTTGGGTAAACTCTGGAATATTCATTAATCTGGAAGGTAATGTGTCCAATCCTTTGGGATTGGTAGAACATTTTTTATATGATGAATAAGATTTTCAGTAATCCTTATCATATTTGATTTGGGTGTCTGGGTGGAGGCTTAAAGCTGGGTTGCTTTAAGGGAACTGTGTTGTTGGCTTCTGGGTGCCCAGTGAGGTCTTATAGAAGCTGTTTTGTGCTGGTTTGGTAAATTTAAGTATCGGAATATCCACCAGCTTTGGGGGTTATCTGCCCCTTTCTTTGCAGTTCACCCTAATTGAGTGACCTCAGCATGGCTCACCTAGGACTTCAGTCACAAGAAGTAAATACTTTAACAGCCTTTATCGTAGTATTTCAGCACTTTGATCCATTTCCATCCAAGTCTGGAATCTCAGAGGTGTGAACATACAATCTTTATAAAAGGTTAAGTAACTTTTTCAAACTTCATTTCTGGTTCTGTCTAATATGCCTAACAGTTCTATACTATTGCCTGTCACTATAGTACTGAGCACATTCCATGTAAAATAAATAACAATAGCAAAGTCCCGAGTGACTCTTCCTTTTTTGGAGTCAAACCTTTGCTAAGGGTAAGGGGTTTTTTTTTGGTAGAGGTTTAGGGACAGAAAGGGGTGTATGGTATTGAGAGTGTTGTTATGGTAGAAAGACTTTTCTGATCCAATGCACATATAAACATACCTACTTACACTAGAAAGCCTGAGGTATCAAACAGAGCACCTTATTCTCATACATTTTCCTATTTGGTGATTCTGATTGTTCCAGTTTGGTCATTTCATATTCCCTTTGACCATATATGCCAGGAGTCAGATGTAACTCAGAACAACCTCTTCAAGAAGCTCCCTTTGGGAAGTGAGAGTTCTTTGCCTAGTGGAATGAATTTGGCCCGCATCCCTACAAACAACAACTTTACACCTTTATTAACTTCCCTTTTTGTTCCTTGTGTAGGAGCTGCCACACACTTCTTTAATGTAACTCTTGATACTGCAGTAAAAATGCAGTGGGGTAATTTATTTAATCCATGTGTAGTTGCAGGCAACTGGGGATCATCATGGCCTCTTTTTCTGCTGATTCACTGGTGAGCAAAAAATATGATGAATCCCAGATGTTTGCACACAATAGACTCAACAGGCCTGAAAGAGTGCAGTGGGCATCAGTGACAGGTGTTTCTTTCTCACAATCGCAAGAGCTAACCTAGGGAAAGGAGGACATATTTTAAAATAAATGGGCTGTTATGGCAATTTCTGAAATAATTGCAGAATTTTTGTTCTCAAGTCTGGAGACCCGGAGTTAGTGAAATGTGAGTTTGCACAGCTTTTACCACAGGATTAACTACATCTGTGTGTGTATTACAGCATCTCGAAATTCTATTAGTTAACAAAAGCCAAACAACCCCTTCTGTAATGTATACAGGATGGTGCTGAACACTGATATGTTGTGCTGGTAGGGGATGGGGAGGAGGGAGAGAGATGAATAATAATTGCATCCAGACAACTGAACTTTGAGTTAATTGAGAGAATTTTCAAGGTAACAGATAGCAGTTCTCAATCAGTGAGCCATGTACCGCTCTTGGTATGTGGGTGCAGACAGGTGGTAAATGGGTTGGTTTAAAAAAAAAAAGACTCCATTATAATTGCAATGTACTTTTTAGTTTTAGAAGTGGAACACTAGATCTTAAGACTGAGAATCGCTTTAATGGGTGTTAGGACACAGTCTGGGATACTTGCAGGTCATTTATACCAAATGATTCTATCAGCTACTGACGACAACATTGGATGGAAAGGATATCATTTTCTACTAGGTTTCAGAGTAGCAGCCATGTTAGTCTGTATTCGCAAAAAGAAAAGGAGTACTTTTGGCACCTAGAGACTAACCAATTTATTTGAGCATAAGCTTTCGTGAGCTACAGCTCACTTCATCGGATGCTGTAGCTCACAAAAGCTTATGCTCAAATAAATTGGTTAGTCTCTAAGGTGCCACTAGTACTCCTTTTCTGTTTTCTACTAGGACAGCCAAGTACAGTTCTCAACATACACAGCCATAGGATCATAAGTTAGAAATCAGAAAGACCAAATACATCAGTCCAGCTCCCTGCAAGGGCAGGATAGTGTCCCCCCTGATATTTACTGATCCTATCACACTCCTGATCTGGTTGAAAAGGACAAGTGATGTATCAAAGACAGGTTTGCTGAGACTTAGGTTTACACTGTGATATGAGGGTACTGTCATCACAACTTGGGTGTCTATATCCTGCATCACTGTAATGTGGCAGTATCACTAGGGCCTGCAATGCAAACGTTTAGGGCTTCATTGGGTCATCAAGCCAAGACTTGTAGGAGGGGGCAGTACGGTGTTGGTCCACCTGTGAGGCAACTCCCAGGAGCATTGTACTTCAGGCAAGCACACAGCCGCCAGGCTGCGCAGGAAGCCCTGCCCCACATGCAGGATCGGGCAGCAGGAATATGGTCCTGTTTCCTCCTTGCCGCCTGTGAAGGATAGTGCTGGCAGTGGGAGTAGCCTGTTCTCAGAGAAGTGCAGGGCCAGGTAGACATGAGGCTCCTTGGTCCTGTCCCTTCATTGCACGCTTGAACACCCCAGTCCCTTTGCCCTCACCTTACATGTATTAAACTGGTTGGGTTTTTTTTAAAAGTGGGAACATTATTTTCAAGCCATTTTCAGAGCCTGTGCTCAAAATGCCTTTCATGTGAGGTGTATTTTTTTTCACTGTCATTGATGATGACCTTTAAACAAAGTGTGTTTTTCCTTCTTATTTTGTCTTCTGAAGATAATTACTTACATAGCTATTAAACATTGTTTGGCATTGCTTTGATTGAACTCTGCTATACGGTATATCCCTTTGTTCAGCTGTCACTGTGACACTGAGCTGTCTACAGCAACTGGTTAGCATTATCCTCACCTTGTGAGCGCTAAGTGGATATGCTGTATTTTACTGTGACAGCTGGACCTTTTTACTTGAGCCTTATTGGATTTGATAGTTACCGTTAGAGGATGTCTTCTTCACACACACACACACACACACACACACCCGCCCCCAATTGTTTATTTCCAGGGTCTCCTGTCAGTTCAGAATGTGAAAGACAAAAGGAAGCCCTGAAGTTGTGGATCATGATGCACCCACACTGGATACCAAATGTTGGGGCAATATTGTTTTTTGGCATGGTATTTCGGAAAGCTTATCTGTGTCATCTCAGAGGTGTGGTGAGACAAGAGAGGGAAACCTCTTCAAGCTTTTGTCTGGCCAAAGATTTATCTTAGCTATATTTAGCTATTTTATCTTTATCAATAATTCCTTGTTTAGTGCTGAACAAGCCAGTGGAAAAAACAGTCTCCCCCGAAATGGAACTCAGACTTATTATGTCATTGACACTGCCCAAAGTAAGAGTCAATGCATCGACAGAATATCCCAGTAGAGTTCCAGGCGGACTTGCACAATTCCTTCAGTTTGTGCAAATCTAACCAGACGGGCCAATATAACCCCCTCTCTTTGATCAGCTATGTCCCCTCCACTGACTCTTTGGGGTGGCCTGCACCTTCTTTCTTCCCCGCCCCCTACCCCGGGGCATGAGAAGGTAGCAGTCCTCATACATCTTTACTGTAGCTTTTGAAAGTAAAATATCCCCCTAAATGTGGGGACTGTGGCTGTGCCTATCCTTGGTGTGCAAAGTGCATGGCCAAAGAATGTACCCCCATTGAATGCTGTCCAAGGTCAGACAAATGTCTAGCCCTCATTTATAACATTTTAGGATTAACTACCTGTTAGTAATTGTCAGACAGATATGTGGATAGATACTCTAGGACCAAATTCCGCCCTCAATTACACAGGTGTAACTCTAGAGAAATTCCACTGACTTCAATGGGATTACTCTGGATTTACACCTGCGTAACTGGGTACAGAATTTGGCCGTCTCTTATATAAGGTCACGTAACTTTAAGAATATGAGCTAAACTGACACAAAATTGTCAGAATTGAATATGAATGTGAGAGTTCATTCTATATAGACAAAAACCTGAAAGCATGTTCAAGGACTGTTCAGTCTCACCACCCAGATGGGGAAGGGAGGGGTCATTCAAATTGACTCAAGCAGAGGAGAATTTGCATATTACATTTTATACAGTCACTCAAGACAGGAGGCAACAAACCAAAACCTAAATGGAAAAAGAGAGAATTTCTTGGACATTTCTCTACTGCCTCCTATTAGGTTCATAAGTCTGGCAAACACAGAAGCCGTTTCCAAATTAAATAAGTGAGCAAATAAACTAACTTACTCACCAGATGGCTTTTCCCAGGATCATCTACTTCTAGTTCATATGCAGACACACACATAAACAAGAAACTTCCAAAATTAGGCCTTCAATTCTATTCTTAACTGTAGGGAATGCAAAAGTCAGAGGACAGTGGGATTTTAGCACAAGTAGTACAGTACCCCACAGAATGTATAAATGAGTGAGTGAGAGGCTTACCTCCACATTTTGTTGTTCATACCTGATGCAATTTTAAAATCTGAAGCAGCATCCTTTTCTCTTCCTTTCTGCAGGATACTTTAGTACAATGGAACGCAATGTGGCCTAGTAAATAGAGCACTGGACTGGGACTCCATACATTCCCTGCTCTATCACTGGCCTGCTGGGTGATCTTGGGCAAGTCACTTCCCTTCTCTATGCCTCAGTTTACCCATTTGTAAAATGGTGGTAGTGATACTGACTTCCTTTTGGAAAGCACTTTGAGATCTACTGATGAAAAGCACCTACAAGAGCTAGATATTATTATTATTATTATTGCTACTACACACATTAACAGAATGCAGATGCCTGTGGTTTTCCCACCTTTTGGGAAGTATGAGTGAGAGTATGTCAAATTGTTTGGTTAAATGAGAAGTGTCTCCAACCTTTGCCCAAGATCCACACTGAACCTTTTTTCAGGGTTGAAAAATGTGGTTATTTCTCATTTTTTGTGTGCCCAGTTAAAGAGTTAGGACAAACATTTTAAGCAGCCCAAATAAGCCACATTCGGTCCTGCTTCACCAACTCTTTAACAGTGCACATCTTGTATAAGCAGACACCATATCACAATGCAAGCCCTAAGATCCAGGAGGACGCGCTCCTAGAACACTGAATTAAGTTTGGGTTTAGGATTCAAATTCATCTCAGTATTTAAGATATTGGTTTTAACTTAGGCCCCAAGCCATTTAATACTTTTTCTCTTTGAGAGACGCGTCTCTCCTCAAGCCATTCAGGCACAATTGTGATAAGAGGAGGCTCTCAAGCTGGTTTGAAAGAGATGAAGCTGGCTGTGTAGAGCCTTCTCCACGAGAGGCACTCAGCTCTGGAAAAAGCTCACTTCCCAGTATGAAATAGTCTTGGTCTGTTGGCTTTCAGAGCATGCTGCAAGGAACACTTATATGTGTGAGCTACTGTGGAGCATAAGGTTTCAGGCGGTTATAGCTATGTGGGGAGGGAAGTTTTGTATTTGGTAGGTGGTTCAGTGCTGTTGGTTGGTCCCATTTCATTATATTTTTGTAGTTTGTGACAAGGGAACCTAAAGCTCTGAGTAGCTGGCCCTTTTTATTGTACAAATCCAAAAGAACAATTAATGCTAATTTTGTGATTAAAACTAGAGCTGCAATAAATGTTTGGAATGGAACCCAAAATCCTGTGAAACTTGCCTCACTTGGGGTTTGCTTAGCAACTGGAAACTCAGCTCAGCTTTCTGGAAAGGCTTTTGGAGATGCTGAAGTTTGAGAACATTTGGCAAAAACACAGACACAGTTTTAGTGAACCTGATTTCCCCCCCCCCCCCATTAAATCCATGTGAAACTTACAACTTTGCATGGTTTCAATTTTAAACCATGTAAGACTTGTTTTGACCTGAGTTTCACTTTGAGTATTTGCATTGGTTTGAGCCCCTAGAAGCCAATGGGTGTGAGCCTGTGTGATCTGAAAATGGAGAAAATACTTGCATGATGTACTGTGAATGGAAAATGAAAAGCTTTACACAGCACCTAAATGTCTATGTGCTTTTCTACTCCTATTAATAATTAGAGGTGGGCCCAACTTGCCTAGTTAGGACCCAATTTCAAATCAGAACCCAAAGTTTGTGGAGGGGAGTGGATCCTGGATTCTGTTTCAAACCAGTTCTTTTAAGAACTGTACGTATACTAAGAAATGTGCACCTATAGCATCTTTCATGGTGTGCATCCCAAAGGGCTTTAAAATCCCTGTGAACTATCCCAGAAGACACTACTCCTGTTCATCTAACAAGCTGCAGAAAACAAGCCAACATTTACTGTCTGTTTCAATCATATATAACCCAGTACAGTAGCATTTAATAACGTGGGGAATGGGAAACAGGAGGGCAACACTGGGCTCTCAACAGATGGAGAGAGCAGCAGGAGAGGCAATATTAGCATTCTACAAATCAACTTGGCAAGAGTAAGTTAATACCAGTAAGTCAATCGATCAACAGGGACCAGAAGGGCGTCAAATCCTGCAACAATATAATTTGCAACTGTAACTTCAATTATTGCAATTTAGAGCATTTCCCACTTTAAACATTGTGGCTGTATTTAGAACCTATGAATTCTTGGGACTAAGGGAATTTGCTTCAATCTGGCTTAAGGTGGGGAAACGTCTCACAATTCCACACACAGCTCTGCCAATACAGCTCCACCTTAACCTGCAACAACCCCTTGCCATTCTTTTCCTGCCACTATCCCGAACAAAGAATACCACTTGATGCAAGGATATCATTTAAAAAATTACATATCTATCCAAGGTAAACTTATGTCCAGGAGTCTCAAAAACAAGAATTGGGTCTGAACAGGTATCCTGCCCTGGATAAATTAGTCAACCTGACATATATTATTAGGTATATCTTGGCTATGAGGAAATGCAGTATTTATCAATGTTTGTTTTGGACAGAAATATCTAAACTTTTTTGATGCCTGTGGAGATGTGGACGATAGTACTAGGATTGGAATAAGTGATTATCTGATGATGCGTGTGCATGCACACATACCCTTATCCCACCCTGGCAGCTGGTTGAATAAAGGTAAAATGTTGAATAAAAAGGAGGAAAGAGATTTGGAACTTAGCATCACCTTTTCCTTCCTTTGGAGCTCTACATATGGGCACTTTTAGTGGACGGTACTGGGGGTGAGCGGGAAGAGAGTCGCAAAGATACCTGGCTTTCTAACAAGTGTGGAATTGCTGAGGAAGATTCAGATCTTTCTTTACTTTGTGATGTTCTCATGCCAAGTGTTTAAATTCTCTCACAGAGAGAATTGGCATCAGACCTAAAACTAGGGCAGGAAAATGATCAAAGGTAAACATGTCAGCTTTGTTATAAATCACATCTAGTGTCCTGTGGCTGTGACTAAAACTAAATGAACCTTTGAATTACCCAGGACTGTCACTAGCTATTGATGATGTTGTAGAAATACCAGTGTGTTCTTATTTCACCTTTGCGGTTTCACCTTCCAGACCATAAGTAAATCTTTTCCTTATGATTTCACATGGACACAGTTGACTTTTAACCTCAAATGCTCCATTTAGTGATAATATAGAGAATGTTTATCTTCGTACTCTAAGAAGATTGTAAGATCATACTCTGAGATCAAGCACTGAAGTCAGGAAATTCCAAAAGTCAAGGTTTCTCCAGCAGCATTAATTCAGCCCTGGTGCACATATAATATATTTGCATAGCATATACGTTTTGATTTCCTAGGGAAAGGGTAAACGAAAAGTGGGGGGCACCACTGAGAATTTCATACCCCCATCCAGTACATGTTCATATTTAAGGATTTTCAACACAAGTGCCCTAGTCTACCTCTTTCCTTCTGTGCCACTGTGACAGCTGAGGTCAACTGGGGCACATCTGGTGATGATTACTAAATGTAATAATCAGAGAGTTGGAGTTAGGGCATTCTCAGTGGAGGGCTGTCATCTGTGCTATTAGTTATACCACTGGTTTGTACAGCCCACTTGTGTTGGTTATCAGGTCATGGTGTCTGATGACGATGAGTTCAGTGGTATGTAGGTTAATTGTGGATGAATTTCTTCCAGTGTTGAAGTTTATCAATGAGATTATTTATATCTATCTATATATACACACACACAGCACACACACACAGAATTTTAATATGGTTTGGGGTTTAGAAATATTGTGATGCTTTCTTTATAATAATTAAAACTTCCTTAAAATTTCATAGGAAAGTCATTGTGATGGTGAGAAGGAAGCCATGCATGGAAGAGTCCTACCCGTTGGATGGGTGGTGGTACAAAGAAGTGTTTTGGCCACTGCAGTGGGGAGACGTATATTTCCGAAGGAGTGCGGGTGAGGAGTTGAGGGCACATATTACATATCTCCACTTCTTCCCTACTTTGAAGCTGATTTTTGGACCCATATTTTAAAAAAAATATGTATTTTTTTCCAGTTTGACAAAATGTGAGGGCCCCTTACCAAATTAATCTGATGCCATGCTGTGCTATGTTTGAGAGCTAGCACAACAGTTTATGCTAAACAGGTAACATCTGGACTAACAACAAAACTCTTGAAAAACAATAGTGTGTGACACAGGACAATTAAAATGAAACACAGCCACATAAACACTTACTGCACGTGGGGAAATTTGATAACTTCAACCTCTTCACAACATATGGTGTCCACATATGTGTGTATTAACTCTATATGGTAAAATTCAGCAGGAGAGTTTAAGCACAGCTGCAATTCTAATCCACAGTTATCCTTACTTTTAAGGATTGATTGTTAAAGATTTGAATGTGAGAATCCCATGGGCAAGCACTTAAGCCTAAGTCATTTGCATCACCCTTATTGTGTGAGGTTTACTACATTAGCAGAAAAGACGGCCATTAACTTCTTGGGTATGAGGACTTTTAGATAACTAGGGCAAGATCCACCAAGGTACTAACTCCAACATTAAGGCACCACTGGCTTTCTCAAAACCACCACTCAGCTAATGCCTAACCCAAGTTTCGCTTGGCAGACATGTGCAAAGCCACCTAAATCCTGACACACCAATAGCTAACTTGTTGCTCATGCCTAAGCCTAGACAGGCTTCTCAAACTAGGTGTTCCCCTGCCTGCTCTGCTGTGCTCCGCCCCAAGGCCCCACCCGCTGCTGGCTCCGCTCTGCCGCCTTCCTCAGCATTTCACTCCAGGCTAGTTTAGACAGCTCCCCACTCAGCTGGTTGACTTCTGCGGATCCTTTTCTTAGCTGCCTAATTCTCCCCACTCATTGAGCCTGGAAGCCTAGCTCCGGGTGGAGGATTCCACTATGTGACAGGGTGCCTAGGAGTTAGGCATTGCAATGAATCATAGAATATCAGGGTTGGAAGGGACCCCAGAAGGTCATCTAGTCCAACCCCCTGCTCAAAGCAGGACCAATCCCCCACTAAATCATCCCAGCCAGGGCTTTGTCTAAAATGCCTAAAAGCCCTTTGTGAGAGGCTAACACCTGAGTGAGGCGCTGCCGATTCAACCTTCAACAACGTCAGAAACTGACAGGAAAGAGTTAATATAGTTTTTAGTTAAAAATATATATTTAATTTTTTTTTCTGATGGGTCTCACTACTAGTCTAATGTGATATTGGGATAGAGAGGGGAGCTGAAGTGGGTTAGTTTTTGTGTGGCTCATGGAACCTTGCATACAAGGACTGTCCTGAAGCAATATAAACCAGCATATGCACATTTGTAATTGAGGCTTGCATAAGCAATAAACTGAGAAAAGGAGCCTGGTTATTTTCTGGAGGCTCAGAAAATCTGGGCATTTTTACTGTGGGAGAAGCATGACAGAAATGTGAGATGACTGACAAGTGAAGGACAGGCATATTTAAGGAAGGGACGTTCTTTATACCAACCATCAGTACTGTTGGGTATCAGTTATTGAGTATCAGTTACCAGCAGAAGTGTGTGACAAGTATTCGTGCACATAATAAAACCATACTACCAAAATGATGCCATCTCGTTGATATTTTTCAGTGATGTTCTCACTTTCCCGAGCTATTACTGTCACCAACATTGCCACAAGCAACAAACCCAATTTTTTCTATCTTTCCTCATAGATCATGTTTTCTACACCTTTAGTCATTTTTGTTGCTCTCCTCTGGACATTCTCCAAATCTTTCCTAAAATGTGGCACCCAGAACTGTACACAACATTTCAGCACAGAGTGGAGCAGAAGAATTATTTCTTGTGTACAACACTCCTGCTAATACATCCATGAATGCTGTTTGCTTTTTTTTTTTGCAACAGTGTTACACTGTTGACTCATATTTAGCTTGTGGTCCACTGTGACCCCCAGATTTCTTTCTGCAATATGTCTTCCTAGACAGTCATTTCCCATTTTCTATGTGTGCAACTGATTATTCCTTCTTAAGGAGAGTACTTTGCACTTGTCCTGTGTACTTCAGACCATTGCTCCAGAGCATTTTGAATTTTAATCCTATCCTTCAAAGCACTTGCAATCCCTCCTAGCTTGGTATTGTCTGCAAAGTGTACTCTCTATGCAATTATCTAAATTATTGATGAAGATATTGAACAGAAACAAACTCAGGACCTGTCCCTGCTGGACCCCACTTAATTTGCCTTTCCAGCTTGACTGTCAATCACTGATAACTACTCTCTGGAAACAGTTTTCCAACCAGTTATGCGTCCACCTTATAGTAGCACCATATAGGATGTATTTCCCTAGTTTGTTAATGAGAAGGTAATCCAAGACAGGATCAAAAGTCTTACTAAAAGTCAAGATATACCACATCTTGGTATATCTCTCTTGCTACACACACACACAGCTTGTTACCCTGTCAAAGAAAGCTATTAGGTTGGTTTGACATGATTTGTTCTTGTACCTGTAATTCCCCAGGTTGTCTTTATTCCCCTTTTTATACGTTGGCACTATGGCCTTTTCTTTTTCCAGTCCTCTGGAAGTTCTCCCGTCTTCCATGAGTTTTCAAAGACAGATAATCACTAATGGCTCAGATATCTCTTCAGTCAGCTCCTTGAGTGTTCTAGGATGTATTTCATCAGCCCTGGCAATGAAGACATTTAACTTGTTCTTATCCTATTTTAGCCTCAGATCCTAGCCGACCCACAGCTCCAGCTCTAGCCCTGATCCCAGGCTCTGGCCATGCAGTGGCGGGAGCTGGCCTGGGGTACCAACTCCTGGCCCTGGCCACGCAGCAGTGAGCACTGGCTCCAGCCATGCAAGGGTGGGCGCTAACTCCTGGCTTCAGCCACGCTCTGGCCCTATGGCAGAAGGCACTGGCCCAGAGTGCTGACCCATAGCTCCAGCTGCGTGGCAGTGAGCTCTGATCCCTGGCTTCTGCCACACAGTTCCTGTCCCCAGCTCTTGGCTCTGGCTGCAGGCACTGAGCCCTGGTCCTGGCCACAGTGCAGCAGAAACCAGGTCCTGGCCCTGGCCATGTGACAGGTCCTAGCCCAGTGGAGCTCATCACTCCCCCCATCGACCCTGCTGCCTCCTCAACCCCGCATCCATCACACCATCACCTCCCCCGGTCCCACATCCATCCCATCATCGCCTCTTGTCCCTGCTGCCTCCCCCATCCAGGGCTTAATGGGTCCTGGGGCTTGCTGAGAAAAGTAATATTAACAAACATGCAAGTATCACTTTTTTCAGCAGACTTACTAGCTATCTGTGAAAAGTGATACTTGTATGGTTAAGATCACTTATCGCTTTTCATAGCCTCCCATGTAACTACTAAGCGTGCTGTGAAATTAACAAATACACAAATATCACTCGTGAAGGGGGAGGTAGCATTATTTTTATAACTGAGTCAGCCAAAAAACCCTACAAATCTAAATTACAATGATTTGGATGTGTATCTGTGCCTATTTTATTGTTTTTCCTAAAGTTAATTAAGCATTTTAGAAAAAGAATGGCAGTGCGGCCATCAGAGAGAGTTGGTGGCCACACTGAGGCCATCAAAAAATTTGTTGTGAGAACCCCCATTTTATATTCATCTTTTGTAATTTGACCTAGTTTCTACTTTTTGTTGTACTCTTTTTTGAGGTTCAAATCACTGAAGATCTGGTTAAGCCAGGGTAGTCTCTTGCCATACTTACTATCTTTCCCATGCAGCTGGACAGTTTGCTCTTGTGCCCTTAATAATGGGTCTTTGAAAAACTGACAATGCTCTTGAACCGCTTTTCTCCTTAGACTTGCTTCTCATGGGCTCTTACCCATCTGCTCCCTGAGTTTGCTGAAGTCTGCCATCTTGAAATCATAGATTCATAGATATTAAGGTCAGAAGGGACCATTATGATCATTTAGTCTGACCTCCTGCACAATGCAAGCCACCGAATCTCACCCACCAACTCCTGCAATAAACCTCTCACCTATGTCTGAGCTACTGAAGTCCTCAAATCATGGTTTAAAGACTTCAAGGTACAGAGAATCCTCCAGCAAGTGACCCGTGCCCCATGCTGCAGAGGAAGGCGAAAAACCCCCAGGGCCTCTTCCAATCTGCCCTGGAGGAAAACTCCTTTCCAACCCCAAATATGGCAATCAGCTGAACCCTGAGCATGTGGGCAAGATTCACCAACCAGATACCCAGGAAAGAATTCTCTGTAGTAACTCAGATCCCACCCCATCTAACATCCCATCACAGGCTATTGGGCCTATTTAAAATGAATAGTTAAAGATCAATTAATTGCCAAAATCATGTTATCCCATCATACCTTCTCCTCCATAAAATTATTGAGTTTAATCTTGAAGCCAGATAGGTCTTTTGCCCCCACCGCTTCCCTTGGAAGGCTGTTCCAGAACTTCACTCCTCTGAGGGTTAGAAACCTTTGTCTAATTTCAAGTCTAAATCCATTATCTTTATTGCGCTGTTTTCCCTCCAATCATTCCTTAGAATCATGAACTCTACCATTTCATGATCACTTTCATGCAGGCTACCTTCCACTTTCAAATTCTCAACCAGTTCCTCCATATTTGTAAAAATCCAATCTAGAACAGCCTCTCCACAGTACACTTCTTATATGACCTTAAACTAGTCATCCAAATTGTGTGTGTCATTTTTTCCCATCTATAGAATGGAGACTTTGATACTTTCCTACCTCACAGGTTTGTTGAGAGGTTCCGTTTGTTAGTACTTGTAAAGTGGTTTCAACATTGCATGCAACGATTTCCAAGAATTATAGTCTGATTCTTGCAGACTGTCTAGTCACCGGGTACTTTGGATCATCCTAGCCTCCCTTTTCTCCTGTCACTGTTTCTTATTCATTGCATTTGCACTTACCCTGACTCTTCCAACTGTCACTCCTCCATGAAGCAATTGCAGCAGAAAACATCCCTCCACAGCAAAATAGTGTGTCTGGATGGTGCACTTGATCTTGACCTCACTCCCCCATACATCCATAATTTAAGGCACCTGCAGATGACTGCGCTAACAACCTGTTGATTTGTTTTCAATACGATTATGTCTGCATGACGCTTATCTGCAGTTGCTTGAAAGTGGAGCACTGCTGGGGATGCACAGAGCTATGTGAGCTTGACAAAAATGAGCTTGAGATCAGAACCTGCCTGACAGAGAGGAGAAAGATGTTGCTGTTTGCAAGCAGAAGTGGGTGAATCCCATGTCTAAACTGCTCTCTAAAATGTTGAGGCAAATACTGCTCTTTCAAACCCATTTTACCTGGGAATGCCAAAGGAGAAATTCTGCATATATTTAATGCGTATATTTAATTGCATATACTGCACAGGACAGTCTGAAAACAGGTTGCCTCAGTGAGGGGATAGTGAGCATTTCCCGTCAGTTCCCTGACAAAATCCTCTGATGCAAAATCCAAGCACAATCCAGACCTACTGCTCTCTTGAGGGTTAAGATTCTGGGCCAGCTAGCAAACTCCATAGCCTTAATAGGATATTGTCAGCTTAGCTGGAGGGACACAGTCCAGGGCCCCACCACATCTATACATTTGATAACCTCTGCCAGCAGGCCCTGAGATGAGGACATGCTGCTTCTTTCAAAGTCAGGGAAAAGGAGTGCTATCCATAAGGCTCCCCTGCCAATTAGGGATTCGGGATGCATCTGCCTCAGAGCCTCTCCACTCTCACACTGTAGTTGCACATTCCCTCCTTGAGTTCCACAGAGAAGAATGGCAAAAGTACAGTCTTTAAATGTAATGCCTACAAGAAGATTCAACAGTTTATAATAGATAAAGCCATTCTTTTATATAATATTTCCAATATTCTGTAATGAAATAGATATTACAGTATTGTTCCATTTCAGAATATTATTCTTACATATTTATAGTCCCAGAAAAAATAAATACTTTGAGATGGAGTTAAGGTTGAAATTACATATCAATAACTGAAGGGAAAATAAAGCTTTACAGTTAATTGTCCACAAAACAAGTATTTGAAACCTTGGAAAGTCAGAGTTAAACTTAAAAGATATCCAAACATGCTAAGTAAGGTATGGAAATACAAGTTAAGGCACCCAAAGAACTTTAACTTTGCTCTCTAATGGCACCATACAAGGATTTTTAGTGTATAACGTGTTTGTTCTACATTAAGTGAAACTGATTTTAGAAAAACACTAAATTTCTCTCCCCTCCCCTGCCATGGTTATTTTAGTGCCTTAACTGTGGATTTCTAAGTTTTTCTTAAACTATTATTTAAATTTTTGAAATTTCAAATATTGAAGTCAAAAACGTCATTTTCCAATGAGAAATTTTAACTAAACAAGGTTTTGGGGGTTTTTTGGCGGGACATTTTTTCTGTTGAATCATTTTGACTTGTACAACCACTACTACACGTTTCAACGTGTGAGAAATACTGGATGTGCCAAATTAGAATATGCTAGTATATTTCTAAGGCATGGAATTCAACAACAAATCATACAATAATCCACACATCGTAGAAATGGTAAGCCAGTTTTATTGATTTTAGTTTGCTCTTTGCCAGTGTAGGCCCAGAAATGGTATAAGTCTACAAAACCCATCAAGTGTTAAATATTTAGATACACCATGACTGTATAGTCATGAAGTCATCTGCTCCATTTTTTCCTGTGCTTGTAAACTGATAGTGAACTTTTATCAAAGCCATATTTGCCAATTTTATTGACATAATTGCAGTGTCACTTTGTAAACAAAAAATGAGGTTTTTTTCCTCTTAGATATCAAGTCTATGCTCATTAGTTTCCAGCCCAGTTTGATAGATCCTAGAGGCACAATCTGAATAATTCTTGAGGTTTATCTAAAAATGAAACAAACATACTGGCCTTTTAAGGTTCTGTCAATATCACATTCTACACTAATGACAGGTTTCAGAGTAACAGCCGTGTTAGTCTGTATTCGCAAAAAGAAAAGGAGTACTTGTGGCACCTTAGAGACTAACCAATTTATTTGAGCATAAGCTTCCGTGAGCTACAGCTCACTTCATCGGATGCATACAGTGGAAAATATAGTGGGGAGATTTTATATACACAGAGAACATGAAACAATGGGTGTTACCTTACCTTTCCCTTGCATCTGATGATGTGAGCTGTACCTCACGAAAGCTTATGCTCAAATAAATGTGTTAATCTCTAAGGTGCCACAAGTCCTCCTTTTCTTTTTGCGGATACAGACTAATACAGCTGCTACTCTGAAACTTTTCCCTTGGGAGACCATCAGTGTTCAGGAAGGTAGGCAGTGTCTGCTGCCTCGTTCAGCGCCTTACGTGTTGCACTGCTTCTCACTCCCCTTGAGCTTGGAGAAAATGGCACCCACAAGAGCAGATCCTGCTCTTTTTACAACTTGTTGTTCCCTTTGTCAGGTGATCTCCTGCCAAGCTTCCTCAGGTGATCAGAGGCCCCTGTCAGGTGACTTCATTGCCCAGGTGACCTCTTCTCTGCTAAATCAGATTACCTGGTTGAGAGCCAGTCTATGAATAAAAGCATTCCATTTTGATAGGAGAGCACTTAATGTCGGTGCCCCTTTTCTTATTCCTTTACCCTTTGGAACTTCAGCCCAACAAACAGACAATAGAGAAGGCAAAAGGCTGCATTTTCAAAATGGAGTTTGAAGCTTGGTAAAGCTACATACAGAGAATTTATATTCTCTCACAGAATTCAAAAACTGTATAGACAGATCCCAAAGTGTCACACCTTGCTCTCTCTCCAGAAAACTCAGAGTTCAGTTGTTTCTCTTCCCCAAATACCAGTCACATAAACCAAATCAGTTTCACGCTAACCAAAGCCATTTTTAAACTGGAGTTTTATAGAAACCAAGAAAAAACAGAAGCAAAAAGTATAACATAATATGTACGTGCCTACCTGAATGTTAGACATGCACTGACCTTCAGATTACAATATATTGTAAGATTATCTGGCTCTAAAGATTGGCAACAACTTGTCAACGCCCTTGACTCCAGTCAAAGAAGACAGGACCAGGAACGTGAGCATACTTCCTGTCATAGACCATTCCAGTGTAACTGACACATGTAGATGAGTTTAATCATACCCTCCCTCCCTTCACACAGTGTCACAATTACCACATTAGCTGCCCTTCTGGTCTCACTTGGACTCTTCAAGCACACACTCCCTCAGGGCTCTAGCTGTTAGCCCGGTTCAGGGTGGAATCACATGATTTGCCCACTTTCAGAGTAGGGCCTGGGCTGCAGGCCCCTCTGATCAACCATGTTTACCTTGGCACGTCTAACTTATGTTCAGTACCTGCAGTTCTCTGGGAGCAGTGACAGTGGTATCTAGTTACCAGTCTTCTTAAAGGCAGAGTATTATTTATTTAGAATAAAAGCATTCTAGAGAAAACAGATTTTAACATACACTTTATGCATGTCTACTTTATGAGGTGTCTATCCATCTGCCACAGGGGGATCCTGGTAGGTCTAAGCTCCCTACAGGACCATCCTCTCCCCCTGAATGCTAAGTCCTCTTCCCTTAACCCACCAAGATGTTTTGTGTCAGCATGTTTCCCTGTCAGAGCTCACCAACAACCCTTGCCCTCCTCCACCGTGCTTCAGGGAACGTCATTCTAAATCTTGCCCAATCCTTTGATAACTCTCCTTCCCAGGATCAAGTCACCATTGAACTGTTTATAACCCTCTGATCTGGTAACTCCCAACTCTGACAAAACAAAGCTTGGCGCTTGTTGTAGACAGGAGGCAGGATTCTTGGAATGAACAGACTTCCTCGTTGTCTTTCAAGTTTGTGCCTGGTTGTTCTTATCTGGGAAGCCATTGTGTTGCCTTCCTGAATTGAAGCATTATAGGTGTATAATAAACATTCCACTAAACCCCAATGTAAGTCAGATCAATAGGGTCATACAGGGAAGTCTAATAATAACCAACCATAGTTATAGTAACTTGATCTCACCATCCAGGGTCACATTCACTGTTCATAAAATTACAACATTTCAGTATTCTTCAACTATTATATAACATTTCCAGACCCATCACACAGACTTGTTACCTCCTTGGTATGATGTAAGTTCATTGTGTCAACGAATATTGCATTTCTGGCATCACCATATACTCATACATAGATTTTAAGACCAAAGAAGGCTAGTAAGACCCTCTATTCTCACCACCTGTATAACACAGGTCATAGAATTTCACTGAGCTATTCCTGCATCAGTTTGAATTAGATCTTCCAATCCACTCCAAGTGATGAAGAATTGACCTCTCCCCAAACATGAGGTAAGGTGTTCTTATGACTTAGTGCCCTCACCATTAAAAAAGTGCATTTTTTTTTCAGTTTCAATTTTTGGGCTTCAACTTCCAAGACATCACAACTTGTAACAGCTTTGTTACATTAAGGATCTCTTCAGTATCAGATGCCTTCTTGTGTAAATACTTAGAGATAATGATTAAGTCACCTCTTAATCTTCTAAATTGGTTGAACTCTTTAAGCTAAATAATATCTTTTCCAGTGGCCAACATAACTAGCCATTTGAATAGATTAAGTTGTCGGGAAACATTTGTTCCATCCAATCTTCTATACATGTTCATTAGCTGGTCCTCTGTTAGAAAATCTAAACAACATAAATTAATATTTGCTGAGCATATTAACAGACAGTTTCTTCCAGGCATTCAGAAAATCATTGATTACAATGTTGTTTATTCAGATAAATACCAGACAGAACAACAACCTAGGCTAACTTGGACAAACTTGTCACAGGTTCATCTATCACTACTATCGCACCTATTACAGCAAAAATAACTTTTTTGGGTGTTTTCATACACAGCTATGCAGTTCAACATTACCTTCAATGTGACACAGATGACCTATTTAGGGAGAGATTTATAGCTAAAATACTTCTATTTCATCATCTTCTCCTTACATTTTTTTTTTGTTTGCTGAAGAAGTGAAACAGTAGATGACATTTGATTTGCATTAAATTTTGCATGCCCATAAATCTTGTTTTGAACAAAAACTAGTGTGTTTGAACTCTGGGACCTGTATATATTTTATAAATGTTTGACATATAATAATCACTACATTCATATTATATTTAGGGAACAATATGAAAGCCTTCCTGTAGATAATTTAACATACACAAGTGGAAAACAACCACGGATAATGTACTGGGTAAAAGGTATACTTTATAATGTAAGGATAGGAGTACTTGTGGCACCTTAGAGACTAACAAATGCTCAAATAAATGTGTTAGTCTCTAAGGTGCCACAAGTACTCCTGTTCTTTTTGAGGATACAGACTAACACAGCCGCTACTCTGAAAACTGTAAGGATCGTTTTCAAGTGCAAACCCTGAGGGCTTGTAGATCAGGTGAGGGATTCCCTTTCTTTTTGTTCCTCTCAGTATGAAAAATATCACCCAGCTTTCAATGCTTCAGGCTAAACCAAGAGCAAAGGGGCTGGGGAGACAGGCTAAAGGAAGCCTGCTCTTGACCCATTCGAGAGCAAGACAGAATGTTGGTACAGCACTTCTTGAGCCTGGAGACAGGAATGGGGGCTGTCTCTCTGTCATGGTCATAGGAGCTGTACACTCAACAGGGGATTTGGCTGAGCTAGGACTTGGTCAGGGAAACTGCTTCCCCTACACACTGGCTATCAACTAGTGGCAATGCTGGGAGTATGTCCTACATCTCTAAAAAGGTGTGTGCAGTAAAAGCTGTTTCTAAGTGCCTTTCCTCTAGTCCCCACCATGAGGCTTTCTTCCTGCCTCAGTACTTCTCAGGCAGAATACTGCTATCCACCAATGCTGGTGCTGTACAGCTCCACAACGCTCTTCCCATGGCTCTGGCTGTAAAAGCAACCATAATGGAGACCTTTTATGGAACAAAAACAAACTGCTTTTAAATAAAACACTTAAACAACTCTTTGGGTTCAAGAAACAAATTACAATAGAATGTACTATTATTCAAACTAATTTTCATTACAATTTTCCATGCATGCAGACTTTAGTATGAACTAGGGCACACCAGTTTTTTAGCTATTTATTCTGTACTCACTTTTTATCTATCTTTTCCTTGCAGTTATCCATATGTTTCTATTTCAACCAGCTACCTGTAGGAATGCCCTCAATAACTAATGAACACCTGTACATGCTCTGGGCTTGTACATCCTGTGTACACAGTGGCTGAGGTGTCTGTATCACATTTCAAAGGTGGTGAATTCAATTAAGGACATATTTTTTTATTAACAGTTCTGTTAGCTTTTTCCACCAGTGTAATTTAAAACTGAATAATCTTTAACTGCTCTTATTAAACACTAGACTGTAAACTCTACATAAAGTGCTTTGGGGCAGTGGTACTTTGTTGTACAAAATCTGTCTAGAACCATGGGATCCCAATCCCTGGCTGGACCTTCTATATGCTATGTCAATACAAATATTAGAAAGATGTGACACCTAAATTTCAAATGTTAAAAAAGCAAAATTTAAAAGGATTTCAGCCAAATAAAGATTCCAAATTCTACCTCAACCCACTACTGCTCTAAAAACATGGGTAAGTGTTCAATTGTGTTGGTATGGGCATATGATCTCTGTGAAAACACAGCCATATTTGAAAACAGTCCAGTCAAACGAGATCTACCAGCACAGATTTTTCACTACCTTGCATGTAAAAATGCACATGCCTAAATTTCACAGTCACTGCAATTTCACATGCACTCACTTTGTGTGCATAATTAGTGCACACATGGGGTCAGAAAGATCTGGTTGATTGGTCCTGTTTCTGCTCCAGCTGAAGTTTGGTCATGGACTTCAATGAGACAACTGGATGGGGCCTTTTCTCCTCTGCTTAGGAGTTACAAAGCCACATGTGTACAGTTTGCACAAAGGAAGGGGAGTGTGATCAAGTTACCCCATATTGTGCCTTAGTTCACTGATTGGTTTAAAATACATGTTTTCTAATATGGCTTCACACTGGCATATGTGCAAGTTCATGTGCAAAATCCTGATGGCTTTACTCAGTATTTGTCTAGTTAGGTAAAACTTATTGAAGTCAAATGGGAATTTTGCTGAGCAAGGACTGGTCTAAAAAGGAGTAACACCTTCAGGGATCCGGACCCATATTGTTACATGGCTGAAGTTCTGTTTTAAATCAGATTGTATCAGCCTGACTCTTATTTTGCAAAGTAGCCTTTTTATTCAGCCTGGGTTTTTTTGCTATGCTGTTATAAAGATCAGTTTCACATAAACATCCCCGAATGGTGCATATAGATAGCCAATACATTTTGTTGACAATGGGGAGCTCTCTTAGAAGTGCTCAAACTTGTCCACATTTGGACATGCACAAAGTGAAACAGCAGTGGACTATTTGTGTTCTCCTCATCATCATCATTCTGAGTTTGTTTTTAAGCACTATACATTATTCCTTGTGAAGACATTAGTGCACATTTAGAGTAGTTGCATTAATGTCAGGATAAATTACCATGCAGTCCTCTGAACTCTACCATCCAGCTGCAGCACTCAAAACAGCAAAAGTTGAGGGTGCCATTATACTTCCTCTCCCAGCCACCTTTCTTTTCATCATGATTTTCATTTTCTTTTTTGAACTGACAGACATGAGGCGTAGCATACCCACAGGTACATCCATCTAATTCAAGCACTTCCCAGGGCCCATGAGCATGTCTGTGGACAAGCTGGGAACAAATCACATTTAAGCCATTTTAGTCTTCATGTTTTGTTTAGAGTACAGATTAATGTGAACATTAAATACAAACTAGAACAAACATCAAGATTTGATAATGTTATTTAATGAACCATCACATTCTTTAATTAAAATCATTTGCCATATTGGTGTGAGGAGAGGCCTCGTTAAGGCAGAAGCTTCAGAAATAGTTCTGGATGACTAGCCAAATCCCTCCAGGGGCACTAAGGAAATGGGTACTGGAGTAGGAGCTCCACCATCCTCTGAAAAGGTGCAGCATGCGATCCGTGCACTAAACCATTGAATCAGAGCAATTCACAAAGATTATCTTAACCTGGGACTTGAATTGGTAATATGATGTATCAGCACCTCTCCTGAGCAACACTCTTGTTATGCAGAATCTCTGGGTTTTCGGCTTCTTCTTTTTCTTTAAATAATCCTATGAGCCTGTCTGCACTTAAAACACAGGCTGAACAAATCCTTCCTGTGTTCCAGAGACAGAATCCTGTAACAGAGTTAACTGGGTCTCGTTTGGGAGCTGGCCACAGGGATCTTACGGGCATCTCTGTATCCCTGTGCTCAAGATTCTGTAGCACAGGGCTCTGGCACAGTACAGTGACATGATGCAAAACGATAAAGTGAATACATCTGCCATCTTGAACTCCAAGAAATGTCTAGGTTCAGTTTCACAGATTTAAATGGTTCCTCCTGAACCACTTGTCCTAGTAATAAGCAGAGATGCAAGAAATGGTTCAGACAGATGTTGTCATAAATATAAAGGGAAGGGTAAACCCCTTTGAAATCCCTCCTGGCCAGGGGAAAGCTCCTCTCACCTGTAAAGGGTTAAGAAGCTAAAGGTAACCTCGCTGGCACCTGACCAAAATGACCAATGAGGAGACAAGATACTTTCAAAAGCTGGGAGGAGGGAGAGAAACAAAGGGGTCTGTGTCTGTCTGTATGCTGCTCTTGCCAGAGACAGAACAGGAATGGAGTCTTAGAACTTTTAGTAAGTAATCTAGCTAGGTATGTGTTAGATTATGATTCCTTTAAATGGCTGAGAAAAGCATTGTGCTGAATAGAATAACTATTTCTGTCTGTGCATCTTTTTTGTAACTTAAGGTTTTGCCTAGAGGGGTTCTCTATGTTTTTGAATCTAATTACCCTGTAAGATATCTACCATCCTGATTTTACAGGGGGGATTTCTTTATTTCTATTTACTTCTATTTTTTATTAAAAGTCTTCTTGTAAAAACTGAATGCTTTTTCATTGTTCTCAGATCCAAGGGTTTGGGTCTGTGGTCACCTATGCAAATTGGTGAGGCTTTTTATCCAACATTTCCCAGGAAAGGGGGGGTGCAAGTGTTGGGAGGATTGTTCATTGCCCTTAAGATCCAAGGGTCTGGGTCTGTAGTCACCTAGGCAAATTGGTGAGGCTTTTTACCAAACCTTGTCCAGGAAGTGGGGTGCAAGGTTTTGGGAAGTATTTTGGGGGGAAAGACGCGTCCAAACAGCTCTTCCCCAGTAACCAGTATTAGTTTGGTGGTGGTAGCGGCCATTCCAAGGATAACGGGTGTAATATTTTGTACCTTGGGGAAGTTTTGACCTAAGTTGGTAAAGATAAGCTTAGGGGGTTTTTTCATGCAGGTCCCCACATCTGTACCCTAGAGTTCAGAGTGGGGGAGGAACCGTGACAGATGTGACCTGAACTTCCACCCAAACCTTGAAGTGAATCTGAACCTTTCAAACAGTGGTATAGAGGGAGACTGGATGGTCTAATAGGAGATTTCCCATCTCTAATGTTTGATGTTTGTTCAGACATGTTTGGTTAACTGTCTTTCATTTTTGGTCTTCTCTGTTTTCCTTGGGTTTGGTTGGGCACAGAAATAGAAAAATACAGTGAGACAGGCTAGTCTAGTTTTTGACCTGGCTGATTCCCAGATGCCCTGGAAAGCTTGCAGGAGCCCATTCTTGTGAATTCTAAAGCTAAGAGGTTCATATGAATTGGATAACTATCCCCACTTTGGATGCTTATGATACCCAAATCACCAATGATAATTGAGGCATCTGAACAATACCTGCAAGAAGAAAGAATAGCATATGTCACAGCCGTTTTTGAAGAGAGGCCTGGGTGAGGTCTGAGTTGTACTTTATCCTTATCCAGGTAGGGAGGGTTGGAGGTTAGCGCTTTTAACTCTGACACCCTCCTAGCCAATGTGATGGCAACCAGGAATGCCACCTTCCACAAGAGATACCGAAGGGAGCATGTCACGAGTGGTTCGAATGGGGGCCCCATTAGTCTTGAGAGGACCAGATTGAGACCCCAAGCAGGTACAGGTGGTCGTGAATGTGGATATAGCCTTTCCATGCCCTTCAGGAAATGCTGTACCATGGGGTTGGTGAATACAGAGTGCCACAACTCTCCTGGGTGGAACGCCAAGATGTCAGCAAGGTGTATCCTTATGGATGATCCTGCCAATCCCTGCTGCTTTAGATGCAGTAGATACTCCAGGATGAGTATCGATGCCTAAAGCGGAGGTGTGCGACACTGCTCACACCACAAGAGAACCTTTTCCACATAGCTGGTTAAGTGGCCCTGGTGGAAAGTTTCCTGTTACCAAGCAGCACCTCCCTCACTGATTCTGAGCATTGGCGCTCCATTGGGTTTAACCATAAAGCTTCCAAGCCATGAGATGGAGGGACTGGAGGTCTGGGTGAAGGAGGCGACCATGGTTCTGTGTGATCAGATTGGGGTAGAGCGGCAGTGCGATCGGGGTGTCCACTGACAGCTCTAAAAGCGTGGTGTACCAGTGTTGGCGTGGCCACACTGGGGCCAGCAGAATTGCCTCCGCGGATCTTGAGCAGCATCTTGTGGATGAATGGGACTGACGGGAAGGCATACATGATGCTGTCTCCCCAGAGTAGCATGAATGCGTCCGAGATGGAGCCCAGACTGTGTTTTTGGAAAGAGCAGAACATTGGACACTTCCTGTTGCTCCTCGTGGCAAATAGACCGACCTGATGGAATAGAACATGGAAGATGGAATGTATGATGTCCAGATGGATGGACCACTCATGGTTGTGAATCGACCTGCTGCTGCAAGCTTGTTCTGTACTCCTGGGAGATAGGATGCCTCCAGGTGAATGGAGTGGGTTATACAAAAATCCCAAAGCTGGAGAGCTTCCCGACAGAGAGGGGAGGAGTGGGCTTTGCCCTGCTTGTTTATGTAAAATATGGCAGTGGTGTTGTTGGTCATCACCGCTACGCACTGGCCCTGCATTCTGGACTGGAAGATCTGGCAGGCCTAGTCGCATAGCTCTGAGCTCCTTGATGTTGATGTGGAGTAAGAGCTCAGTCTGCAACCACAGACACTATGTCTGGAGATCTCCTAGGTAGGCCCCCCAACCCAGTGCTGACGTGTCCATTACTAGGGTCATGGAGGGTTGAGGGGTATTGAAGGGGACTCCTTCACGGACCATGTGAGTGTCTAGCCGCCAACCGAGGGATTCTAGAACCTGCTATGGCACTGTCACTACCGAGTCCAAGCTGTCTCATCCTGGGTGATAGGTTGAAGCGAGCCATGCCTGGGGTGGTCTGAGCCTCAGTCTGGCATGCCTGACCATGTAGGTGCAGGCTGCCATGTGGCCGAGGAGACTCAGGCATCCCCTTGCAGTTGTGGTGGGGTATCGCCTGAGAGTCTGGATGATGTCGGTCATTGCTTGGAATCGGGACTCCAGCAGGATTGCTCTCGCCTGTACTGAGTCCAGCACCGTCCCGCTGAATTCCATTCTTTGGGTCAGTGACAGCGTCAACTTGTTCACGTTGAGGAGGAATCCTAGTCTCTGGAAGGTAGCTCTGACTAACTGGACTTGAGACTCCACCTGCTCCCTGGAGTGCCCCCACAGCAGCCAGTCATTGAGGTAGGGATACACCAGTACCTGCTTCTTGCGGAGAAAGGCTGCGACCACCGACATGCACTTGGTGAACACTCAGGAGGCCACTGATAGACTGAATGGGAGGATTGTGATCTGATAGTGTTTGTGGTCGACCACAAACCTCAGGAAATATCTGTGCGCAGGTCAAATGGCTATGTGAAAGTACGCATCTTTCATGTTGAGGGTAGCTTACCAGTCTCCCAGATCCAGGGAAGGTATGATCGTGCTCAGAGAGACCATGTGGAACTTGAACTTCACCATGAACTGGTTGAGTCCTCGCAGGTCTAGAATGGGTCTGAGACCCCCTCCCCTTTTCCTGGGGGATAAGGAAATAATGGGAGTAGAATCCCTTGCTCCTTAGCTCCTAAGGAACCTCCTCCACTGCCCCTATGGTGAGGAGCAGTGGATAAAAACTGGATAAGAAGTTTCTCATGAGAAGGGTCCCTGAAGAGGGATAGGGAAGGGAGATGGGAGGGAGGGAAGGAGCAGAACTGGAGAGAATATCCCACATCTACCACGAGGAGCACCCAGCGGTCTGATGTTATTTGCGACCAAGCAAGGTAGAAGTGGGACAGATGATTCATGAAGCACAGGGAAGGATCCAGAATCATGGCAGGTACGCCATCTTCAGGTGTCCTTTCAAAAGCCTTGTTTGGAGCCCAACAATGGCTTGGTCAGGACCTGTCCCTGCCCTGAAGGCAGGTTTGAAGGCTTGTGCTTGTTATTTCTGCCCCTAAAGTGGTAGAAGTCCTGCCTTGGGCTGCTGCTGCTGTGGCTGTGGCTGGGGCTTGAAATGCTTGCACTGGGTAGCCAGTGTGTGCATCCCCAGCAACTTCATAGTTGCCATAGAGTCTTTCAAGCTGTGTAGCCTTGAGTCAGTCTGGTCTGAGAATAGCTCTGCACCCTTGAAGGGAAGGTCCCGCAAGGTCTGTTGAACTTCCGGAGGTAACCCAGATGCTTGGAGCCAGGAAGTTCTTCTCATCACCATCCCCGAGGAGAGGGCATGGGCAGCTGAATCAGCTGAGTCAAGGGAGGCCTGTAAGGAGGTCCTCGCTACTGCCTTCCCCTCCTCAACTATGGCAGAAAATTCCACTCTTGACTCTGCCAGAAGCAACTCCTTATACTTAGACATAGAAGTCCAAGAATTAAAGTTGTACCTGCTGAGGATAGCCTGCTGGTTGGCTATGCTCAGCTGGAGGCACTCTGTGGCATAGATCTTCCTGCCGAAGAGGTTCATGCATTTAGCCTCTTTAGACTTGGGGGCCGGTGCCTGTTGCCCCTGACGCTCCTTTTCATTTACTGCCGAGACCACCAGGGAGCAAGGCTATGGGTGTGAGAATTGGTACACGTAGCCCTTGAAAGGGACAAAGCACTTCCTCTCTATGTCCCTGGCGGTGGGTGGAATGGAGGCTAGAGTCTGCCACAGGGTTTTATTACTGTTTTGAATGGTCTTAGCAGTAGTGCCACAGTGGAAGGACTTTCTGGAGCAAGAATGTCTATCATAGGGTCCTCTGCCTCAACCACTTCCTCCGCCTGCAGGCCCACGTTGCGGGCAATGCGACAGAGCAAGTCTTGGTGTGCCCTGTGGTCAATAGGCGGTGGTCCTGAAGCCGATGCCCCTGCTACCACCTCATTGGGCAAGGAAGATGAGGTGGCAAGTGGTGGTACAGGGTCCTCCTGGCCCTCAAACTGCCTAGGTTGCTCCTGGACTGTACCAGGCTCTGCCACTGGCTCAGCAGGAGCGGCTGTCTCGTGAACTAGCGGCAGGTCCTGAGCTGGTTCCGGCCCACCTCTACAGTCTGAGGGGGCGGCCTGGAGAGGGCAGCTTCAGTTTCCCAAGGGGCAGGTCCATCTCTAGATAACTGGGGGGAGGGGCGGCGTCCTGAGGTCACAGACCTACGGGGTCCAAAAGGGCCATTGTGTGTGGGGGGGGGGTTGCCACTGTAGCTGCCAGGCTACATGCACATCCCTCTGGTGCCTGCCCAATCTATGCCAACCACGCCTCGAATAATATGAGTTGGCATCAGTCTCTGAAGAGCCCAAAGGCAATGACCACAGTGGTGCCAAAGCCCCTTGTGCCAGCCACCAGTGTTGTGTGGAAAAGGCAGGGGATTGGTGCCATGACGATCTCGCTGAGGATCGGTGCCACCGGTCTGGTGACAGCGACCAGTGCTGTGGGTCCGGTGCCAGCAATCGGCTGCTGGGCTCCAGTGCCGCTTGTCGGTACCAGTCCTTTGAGGGTATTGTGGAGCAATCCATCCTCAGTGTCGGGGAGATAGATCGCCATGTCCCCAGTGCCGAGCATGTTCTCGCTGGACTTGGTGCCAGGGAATGACGTTGCAGCGATAGGGATCGGGAATGGTGCTGGGCGCAGTGCTGGTTCGGTGACTGGGTGTGTCATATCATGGCGGGTTTGCCTCTGGATGGTACCAGTCTCAACGGTACAGGAGGCTTGTCCTTAATAAACGGGGGCTGAGCCACAGTCATCTCTATGAGATCTCTTGCGGTTTCAAGAGTGTCCGGGGTGGAGGGTGGCTCCAACACCTCCACCTGGCACTGCTCTGCTGGAGAGTCAGTGTGTGCCAGACTCAACGGTGCCTTCTGAGGTGCCAGAGTGGATGGTATTGACTCTTGCTGTCTGGGAGCCGGGTCCTTCCTCGGGTGCAGCAAAGCATCCCCTGGCAATCCTGCAGCTCTTTGAGGAGAGTGCCCTCTCTGTCTTTTTATGTCACCTGTGGGACACTGGGGAAGTAGAGAGGTGCCGGGATGCTGCTCCCTGTTGTGGTGCTAGGGATCACCAGTGACGAGGGTCTCTCGTAGTTTCCTGAGTCGCGGACCGACGCCAGAGCGCTCCTCACCGACGTGCTCGGCCCTGAGTTGCGAACCGATGCCGGAGTGCTCCGCACTGATGCGCTCAGGCCCGAGCCTTGGCCGTCCAAAGCTGCTGGACAAAGTGTGGATTCCATGAGCAGCTGCTTCAAATGGAAATCCCATTCCTTTTTCGTGCTAGGTTTAAAAGCCCTGCAGATTTTGCAGCGCTCGGTCTGATGTGCCTCGCTCAGACACCTCAGGCAAGAGACGTGGGGGTCAATATTAGGCATAGGCTTGTGGCATGCACTGCACAACTGAAAGCCTTGGGCTCATGGCATGCCCCAGAGCCCAAAAAGGGGTAAGGGGACAGGGAAAGATCCCGCTCACAAAGACTTATATTAACTATAACTATACTAACAACTAACAACTACAAAACAAGAAAACAAGAAGAATTAGACTAGGTAACTACACTAAGGGAGCACTTGCAAAGCAAGTAAGTCACAGTTCCAATGGCACCACAGACGGTGAGAAGGAACTGAAGGGGAGTTGGCTTGGCAGGGTCATATATTGAGCGCCATGAAAGCACCACTCTAGGGGGCTCCCCAGCCGACCCGACGGGAGCTGCTAAGGGAAAAAGTTTCCGACAACGGTGCATGCAGCATGTGCACACCTGACTGGAATTGACGTGAACAAGCACTAGAAGAAGATCTGGTTGCCTCCATGACATTTCCCTTTGATGGGCTGCAATTTATGAAATTGAACCTCATTTAAAAAAAAAAAAAAAAAAGGTCTTTTTTCAGTGTTACATAGTGCACACATAACAATCATCCTCCTCCCTCCCCATTTGATGTCATTTTTACTCCATCTTTGATCCATATAATGTGTCAGAGCAGACAAGACATCAGATGTTATTTTTGACACAATATTGGCATTGGCATGTTAAAATCTTTACGTGATTAAATGGACAAGAAGAGATGAGACATGGAAATCCTGACAATTGTGTGGTTTCACAGATCAATTGTTGTACATAAGTCTTTGTTTGCAAGATGCCCTAAGGGCTCCTTTGCACTAGCTGTGATTTATTCAGAATGCAGCTGCCTGAGTTTAAACAGGGAGCAGGCTTTCCTGAAATATCACTTCTACCCTGAAATCCCTCCACTGGGTCCTAGTAAATATTTGAACTGCACATCCTGTTTTTCATTTATAAGAAGGACCTCTGTGGAAAGAGTATTTTTCTTCCTCACCTAGTACTACTAGCAGCAAAACATGTCTTAAGTGACCATCCAGTGGATCAAGAAAACATCCTCCACACCACAGTTGCTTGGTAGAAATCGTCTAACTAGAGATCAGATGAAACTGTATTGGAAACCTTAGGGACATTTTAAAATAGTTGTTTCAGACAGGGGTTGCCTAGTGTTTGGCCTTAAGTGCCACACTGTTGCTTGCACAGTAGTTGTTTAGCATTCCTTTTTCAAGCGCTCTGGGACCTCATTTAAAGAGAACTATTATATAGAAATGTCTGCATCTTATATATTGTATTGTACTTTGTATTGCATTTTGTTCCAGCTGCTGCCACTACAACCACAGTGCAGTGCTCTGGGACTGATCTGAATTTGATCATATTAAGGGTGCCTGTCCTTATTCTCCAAGAATTCAGTAGGCCACATATTTCAAAAGGTACAGAGTGTATATAACCATATTGGAGAGGAAAATACAGAAAAGAATTTGCAGTAGAGAATTCATAAATTGTAAATATTTGGTGTTACTTCCCCCCGAACCCAAATATCCGTATAAGCATCCCAGTTTCCTGGTAAAGTTCAATATTACATGCATTTGTATAATGTCAAGATTAAATAGTAAACATATCTGACTTCTCATCTGTATAATCTTTATTATATATAATAACTAAATTGGTAGCTTAGGAGGTTGAAGAACGGTAAGACTCAGAGTTTAAGGCTAGAAAAGACCACCAGATCATCTAGTCCAGGGATCGGCAACCTTTGGCCCGCGGCCCACCAATGGGGGCCGCGGGAAGCGGCAAGGGCCAAGGGATGTGCCAGCTGCCCTTTCCGCAGCCCCCCATTAGCCTGGGACAGCGAAGCGCAGCCAGTGGGAGCTGCAATCGGCCGAACCACGGACGCTGCAGATAAACAAACTGGCCCAGCCCACCAGCAGTTTTCCCTGGCAGGCTGCATGCCAAAGGTTGCTGATCCCTGATCTACTCTGACCTCACAGGCCACTAACACCACCCAGCCACAAGCATACCAAAGCCAACAACCCAAATTAGATCAAGGTATTACAGCCCTCAGGAGACTAAACCAGTGTGTGCCACAGGCAGAGAACAGGAGGGACCAAGGTGCACCAATGCCCAAGGCCACTGTAATGGTATGGAAATGATTAACTAAGATTTACCCAGATCCTGGCAAGAGACCTGCACCCCACACTGCAGAAGAAGGGGAAAAAAAACAATCCCAGGTCGCTGCCAGCCTGACGTGGGGGACAATTCATTCCTGATGTCAAAAATATCAAATCAAGCTACACCTTGAGTATGAGCAAGACCAAGGACCTGTGAAAAATTCTCAGCGCCACCTCCGAGCACCAGCCCATCCCGTACTGTGCCATCTCCAATCAGATCATCTCTGGTGCTTCAGAGGAAGGAAACAAAATAAACTCCAGAATACATAGGGATTCCCCATCCCATTCTGACCCGCAGGTAACCAGATGAAGCCCAGAAGTGTGAGTGTTTAGGAACATAAGACATGAACTGGAAGGGACCCCCTAGAACTGCTGAGACCGGCCCTCCCCCAACACAACCCAGTGATAAATTCCCACTCAAATTTATCAAGCTCTATCTACAGGTTGTTTGCCTGTACAACTCCTATTGGAAGGCCATTCCAGAACCTAAAAACCTAGAAAATAATGCATTTTCCACATCAAATATTAAAATAGAGAGAGAAATACAATGACTCCATTTTAAATGAATACCTTATAGAGGAACCATTCAAAGAATAATTGTTGGTGCCTATTATGATATAGCCTCCTTACAGTTGCTGTATGGAAAGATTCAGAACATTAGAATGATGGTCTGGAATACAGTGATTCATTTCACACCAGTGCAACCCTCCTAATGGAAATACTCCTACTGATTTCAGTGGGCTTTGGATCAGGCCCAAGACGAGCCACCTTAAGAGCCCTAGTAGCCTTTTTAAGGAATGGATTTATAGGGCACACAAATCCACTGACAGAGAATCTCAAAACCAGTGGACGTTTGTCTTGCTTCAGAGAAGGATTGAAAAAGTTGCTAAATCTAATCTAGAAAATAAGTTCAACAATATCCCTACCACTTTATATTGAAATATAGTGCCTTTCCCCTGGCATGCTTTAGAGAGAACCTTACATACTGCAGGGGTCACCATTAAAATACAGTCTTCTTTGATGTGAGACAAAGTGTCCTAGGCAGGTAGGCTGCAGCCTGTTTCCAACTCTCCCCAAACTCAATACTTTTCCCAGTTGATTGTCTCCTCTCCTCTTCCTTCTGACCCATTTAGTTCAAGTAGAGCTCTACTTGAGTTTCCATGGGCAAGTCAGAATAGCTTTGTAATTGAAACTGCAGGTGGATTTTAAGTTAGGAGAATGCAATTTCTTGGTTCTGAATTTGGCCAGGACACCAGACTCAATGACGTAACTCTTGCAGAAAGTGCCAGGGGACTTTTAACGATCACGAGGGGTCAGGCGCTTGGTTTTATTCCTAAATTAAAAAGTTAAATGCTTCCATCAACACAAATCCTAAGACAACGCTGAAGCACGAGTTCAATAAAGACTCAAATGAACAAGTGTACATTCTGAATTTTCACCATTTTCTGCACTGGATGGGTTTTTTCTTGCATATTCCTCTTTCCCATCCAAGTATATAGCAGGCGTGACTATGTTTAGCTTCTGTTATCTGATGAGAGCACAGCCCAGTGTAGCATAGGCAGATAAAACACGTGATAATCAATTCTTGCTTCCCACACCTTACTAAACTAATACATCATAAGTGCACACCCTCCCTTCAGAATGAGAAAAAGTTATTAGCAAGGGACCAGAAAAGAACACTAGACTCCAGATTTTGTTAATCAGAACCACCATAAACAAAGTACCAGTGCAGTCAGGCACAGAAGAACTTAGATAGCAAATGCAGTTTAATGCTGACAAATAACACAATATTTCTTAGGGCGAAGAATAAAAAGAGGAAGTATTTGACAAATGGAAAAGCTCTTCAGAATACTGATCAGGAAACAGGTTTTGCAGTAATGGAAGCAGAGACCCCCAAGCCTTCAGCACAATGTGCAGCTGCAGCGATGAAGGGAAACAGGCGGCTGAGTTGGACTGCTGGAGGAATACATTATCAATCAAAGCAAGGCACACCCAGAATGATTTCTAGGGAAATGCAAGTGCATAGCAAACTGTTCTCTTTTCCCCTTCTCTTCTTGCACCCCCACCTCCCTTCTAACCACTAGCTGCCTCATAAAACTTTCACCCAGATCCATCTTTTGCTTCTGGCTGATTGGGGTCCATCTATGTCACTACTCCAGCTGTGCCTCTGCTGCTGGCTACTGGGTGATCTAGCTTTCCATATGTGCCTATAGGCCTGTCTACCCTGGGAAACCTTTCTAATCCGTCTTAAAATTGGCTCAGCTAAGTACATTTCAAAACCAGTTAGCCACAGTGTAGACTTGTTTTTAGGCATCCTGACTCATTTTAACTGAACTGGGACACAGGAAGGGGGCAAAAATGTGTACCACCCAAATGACAGTGGGGTTGTGTCATGCTGATGGCTTGATCTTGTGCCCTGGGAAAGTCAGGAGACTTTGATGTGACCTAATTCATGTGCTGAAAGAAACAGCTGACATTGGGCCAAGAAAAATCTACTTAGGTCAAGAGCATGACATGACAGCATGCAAATATAAGACAACCGAGGAATAATAATTTCTGTAGCAAAGAGTAATAAACCTAAACATATGGAAGAGATTATCATAATGGTGACAGGGAGGCAATGATGAGCTTCTGAATGAGAGGAAGCTAAAACGAGGTAAATTAAAATGTGATAAAGCAAACGGAGTTAGACATCAAGGCCTGGTCACCTCCTCCAACAAGCCAGATATTCATTTACTTTGAACATATTTAATCCTATTTCCAGAGATGCTAAGAGAGAAAAACTGCAAAATTTTCAAGTGTTTAGGTCCCTACTGGTGACTGTAGGACAAAAAAAATACCCATTTTTCATGCTGGAGCTCAGGAGTGCTGCAGACAGGAGTTGTGGAAGGGGATTGGGAAGAGAATGATTGCATGCTCTTCCTGACAGCTGATCCATGAAGTGACAGGGAGCAAGTCAAGAGGCACTTTGGCCTCATTTGCAGTAACAAGGATGAGCACTGCATATGCAGTTATCTTGAAGGGAACAGAGATCCATAAAGAAAAATGATCATTTCAAATCAGAATGAGTTAGAAGACTTGTCCTCTGGATCCAATCTGTATCAGTTTTCCTTCTGCCAAACATAGTGAGGAGGAAATGATTGGGGATCTGAGGGTAAAAGCATTTTGTTTGACCCAGCAAAAGTACCATTTATTTTATAATATGGGTCCCATTTTAAATTATGGGGAAGATATTAAGCTCCCTCTCAAGTAACATTTAGGCAGAGCCCTGTTACTCCACAGGAGCCAGCCTGAGGATACAGTAGGAATAGGCATGCCTTATATTAAGCCCCAAAAACAATGAGAGGAAGTGTATAGGCAGGGTTTGTCTGTAAAGAACAGCCAGTATATGTGCTGATAGGCACTGTAACTAAGAGGAGTTACAGTGCTGTTCAGACCTGCACAGTGGATAAATATGTTGTGCTAGCAGGAAGATGGGGGAGGGAAATGGCTGGTCTAAGTTGGGAAAGAAGAGAGGCAGCCCATGGACCAGTGGATTCTCACCAGCCTCAAAGATAATCACGAGCAGATAATCATGAAAGTGACTTGGCCCTACAGCTAAGCCCCAAATCTGGAATCATCAAAGGTGATCAAGCTGTTTCCTGGTGGGCCATGATGAGCTGCTCATAACAGGAAGAATGGGTGGGAGGGATGGATAACAGAGAGAAGATAAAAAGAAAAGGAGTACTTGTGGCACCTTAGAGACTAACCAATTTATTTGAGCATGAGCTTTCGTGAGCTACAGCTCACTTCATCAGATGTTTACCGTGGAAACTGCAGCAGACTTTATATACACACAGAAATCATGAGACCCCTCCAACGCATTATTAAGGATCTACAACCTATCCTAAAGGATGACCCAACACTCTCACAAGTCTTGGGAGACAGGCCAGTCCTTGCCTACAGACAGCCCCGCAACCTGAAGCAAATACTCACCAACAACCACATACCACACAACAGAACCACTAACCCAGGAACTTATCCTTGCAACAAAGCCCGTTGCCAATTGTGCCCACATATCTATTCAGGGGACACCATCACAGGGCCTAATAACATCAGCCACACTATCAGAGGCTCGTTCACCTGCACATCCACCAATGTGATATATGCCATCATGTGCCAGCAATGCCCCTCTGCCATGTACATTGGTCAAACTGGACAGTCTCTACGTAAAAGAATAAATGGACACAAATCAGATGTCAAGAATTATAACATTCATAAACCAGTCGGAGAACACTTCAATCTCTCTGGTCACGCAATCACAGACATGAAGGTCGCTATCTTAAAACAAAAAAACTTCAAATCCAGACTCCAGCGAGAAACTGCTGAATTGGAATTCATTTGCAAATTGGATACTATTAATTTAGGCTTAAATAGAGACTGGGAGTGGCTAAGTCATTATGCAAGGTAGCCTGTTTCCTCTTGTTTTTTCCTACCCCCCCCCCCCCCAGATGTTCTGGTTTAACTTGGATTTAAACCTGGAGAATGGTCAGTTTAGATGAGCTATTACCAGCAGGAGAGTGAGTTTGTGTGTGTATGGGGGTGGGGGGGATGTGAGAAAACCTTGATCTATGCAGGAAATAGCCCGACTTGATTATGTAAAGAGTTGTCACTTTGGATGGGCTAGCACCAGCAGGAGAGTGAATTTGTGTGGGGGGGTGGAGGGTGAGAAAACCTGGATTTGTGCTGGAAATGGCCCACCTGTTGATCACTTTAGATAAGCTATTACCAGCAGGACAGTGGGGTGGGAGGAGGTATTGTTTCATGATTTCTGTGTGTATATAAAGTCTGCTGCAGTTTCCACGGTAAACATCTGATGAAGTGAGCTGTAGCTCACGAAAGCTCATGCTCAAATAAATTGGTTAGTCTCTAAGGTGCCACAAGTACTCCTTTTCTTTTTGCGAATACAGACTAACACGGCTGTTCCTCTGAAACCTGTCAGAGAGAAGATAGGAATACTTATACAAAGAATGTATTAGTATTTAGTTTATCATCATTTGCACCCAAAGTCTTTAGTGCCATTTCCCCATACATTCTCTTCCCTCTCAGGCAAGTCCAAAGTGTCTTGGCAGCTAGGCTGCAGCCTGTTCCCAACTCTCCCCAAACTCAATACCTGTTTCCCAGTTGATTGTCTCCTCTCCTCCTCCTGACCCGTTTTAGAGCTGGATTTCCCATGTAGCTTTCCTTCAGCCTCCAGTCTTCTTGGGTGTTGTAACTGTTCCTCCTCTCCTATAGGATGATGTGGGTCTGTCCTATATACACCTCAGACCCCTCCTACTCCCAGCAGCCTCTGGGAGGACTAGTTAAGTGGAGTCATCTGTTTGTTTTTTCCTCCTACATGACCATTCATACTGTCACACATCCAAGGTGCTGTCAGGAGTTTTCTATGCTGTGTACCCCTCTGGATCCTTAGTTTTTAACTTTTAACCTTACTCCTGACCCTGTTTTTTCATCTGTTGTCCTCAGTACTCATTCGCAGCCTGGGTCCATGGCTCCTCCCCTCATTGGAGGGGGCAAGTCTCTAGCTTTGGGCAAGCCTAGACCTGCCTGTCCCAGTACCTGCAAATAGTACAGTCTCACATCCAAAGGAAATGTTGCAAAGATACTTTAGCATTGCTTTGTTCCTACCACACTGCAACTATTTGATATGAGTTTCTTCTGACATGGCACTTCACAATACATTGAGTGTGTAGGGTTATGAATGGGGAGAGGAGGAATTAAAAAAAAAAAAGGTTAAGGACCCTGCATTCATGTGCCAAAATGGGCATTTATTTGCTGAAGTATTCATGTGAGAACTCAAAAGTGTTGTTTGAAAATAGATCGTATACCCTCCTTCTAGGAACCTGACATAGTGCATTAGGCAGGGACAAAACTGAGGAAATGCAAAACATTTACAGAAGACATTCAAAGAAATTGCTTTTTATGTGCATTAGCACTTGTGAAAAAATAGTCCAATTAAATTGAATGCAGCAGACTACTGACTGGAAGGACATTGTTGGATAGCTTGCCCAAAGGAGCAGTAATAGATGACCTATTGTACCAAAGAAAGCAGGATAGAACCAAAAGGTCTCAAAACTAAATTTACATAAAAACTCCTTTCATGAAGAATAACTATAGTGTTGTAAAGCTCTAGTTCTCAATTTAAACAATAACGTAATGAACATTTCATGACTGTATTAGGAAGGGAGAGGAGAAGTAATTCCCCACCTACCTCAAATGCTTTATCCCTTTATTCAGACAAATCCTCATTCCTGGCACAAAGTCTATATAAATGGGTTCTCTGAGAGTCCGCTCCTAGCCCTGCTTTCCCAGTGCCATCAGAGGCACCAAGAGCTAATATATATGTGGATGTGGGTTGACTGGTACATCCATCTAGTTGCAGATTCATGGCCATGCTCCCATCTCTGTCCTCGAAGCCCCTTCTGCACTACTGCACGTGGACCCACCACAGACCCAAACTCTAAGGTGTATAAGAGGCCCTACAGCTCTTCATGGTAGGTCCTGTGGAACGGAGATGACTCCTTTACTTTTAGGAACCCTTTCACCCACATAAATACATGGGAAAGATTAAGGGTCAAAGGGCATCTAATAGGATCCCAGATATCAAGGCATGGAAGATTTTTCCTCCAGTTGCTGCTTTGGTTCTTTAAAAAGTTCCTTTTGCAGGGATGCTAGAGGATTTGACATTGTTACAGATGCAGAGACATAATTGAATGGGTGATAACAGGTCGAACTCGCCTTGAGATCTTAAACATTATTTTCACTGCCCCACTATTGGAATACAAGGAATAGCTGGTTTTTATTTCCTATTTAAGACCAGCTTTCTGAGGATACCTTAAACAGATGTATTGCAGGCCTTACCACTGTTTAGCACTTCAGTATTAGTGGTCAGTCACCATAACAAATTCACTTGGTATTAGTGGATGTAATACTGTGTGCAATGCCACAGGAATTCCCATTAATCTCGCTGACACCTTTGAAATTCTCTGTATTGTGCATGTAGTGTCTTTTTATGGGAGTGAGGGTGGGGAGGGGGTATAAAAGAATGTTGTCTACTTTTAATTCCCAGACATGGTTTCTTTGTGCAGTCAGTCTCAACAATGGGCTCTACTCCACTACATTTCCTTTGTGAATCAGAAAGGGGAAGGGACAAGTACAGAAACCAGATAGTACTCCACTGTCACTCTGTGCCTTGGCCTATTGCCTCAGACTTTGCTCAGGGTGGGATGATTTGTCGCTGAGTAAAGTGGTGGCTCGTGATTAATTTATGAAATGTGGGGAACAGATTCACACATGTTGACATTATCATAATGTATACAAGACATGGTTAATGTCACAAACAGAAGTCAGCAAAACTGTATATTTTCTTCATGAACTCTCCTGGTAATGAAATCATTTTTGCATGCTGTGTGTTTTGTATGTTTGGAAGTTCTTCCTCATTTGGAGGCTGACTGTGCCCAGCACCAAGTAAAGGGAGAGCATAGGCCAAGTAAAAACATTAGACCCAGCCTTGGCACTCTATTGATCACAGGGACTGCTACCTCCTATCACCCTCCGAAGTGCAGGGCACCTAAGAAGAGACAGGAAGAGGCAGAGCTAGCCATGAACACAGGCAGATATGCTGCACTTCTTGAATGGCTGTAGCAGTAGGTATACTCTTCTATTAGGCTAGGGAGCTACAGGAGGAAATTTGCCTGCCTGAAGTTTGTGGACTAACGCATGGAATACTGTGCCTTTGAACCACTCTGGGACCAGGCCAGTATTGAAATACTGGCCAGTATTTCAAAAAATTTACCAGAAATACAGTTAATTTAGGACTTGTGTGTGTTTCTAATCTGCAAAGTAGCTCTGTAGAAACTATTGTCTCTCACTGATTTGCAGATCAAATCTGCTCAGTTTGCAAATAAAAAGAAGTACCTGTCACCCCTGTAAATCCAGCCCAGGATTTCAAAGTCAAGCTAGGTGATTTCTTTCTTATGCATTATCAACAGGAATAAAGGAACTGTGGGGTAAATTATGCCTCAAATTACACCTGTGTTGCATGATGGCAGATATCTACACGAGAAAAATCAGCCAGGTTAGTTTAGGGTGTGTTAACTGACCTCAACCTAATCACAACAGGGTTCCTCGTGCTGGTACATTGCAATACCTTTCGATGGATGGCACAGACCATGGTGTGAGCTTGGTAAAAGATGTTGAAATGTGTCCATACTAAGAAAAAGGTTGTGGTTAGGTTGAAGTTACTTACCACACCTTGACCTTACTTTGACCAATTTTTCTAGTGTAGACAAGCCAGAGCCTTCAGTCGGGTTCCACAAGTGTAATTTATTGGATCTGAGGGTGATGCGCAAGCAAGATTAAAATCCAACAGTCTTTCAGCTGTGTTGGCTCTGCAGAGCTAACAGGAGTGGACTGTTATAAAAACATATTTTTGTCACCAAAATCAACAGACAGGACTCAGAATACACACAGGGAGCTGACCTGCTGAGTAAGAATTTGCCATTTTAACATAGTCACTTTTCAAAACAGAATTGCACACATTACTGGAAGAGTATGTCCTATTGATCTACTACAGTATATCATCATTTGCATATAGTTTCTGGAGATGAGAACAGGAAAGATTAATATCTGCTGTAGAAATTAAAAGGTGCTCTAAGAAAGCATTTTTCTGTGACAAAACTTGAAATCTGTAATTAATTAGCAACATACTAATGTCACTTTTTTAAACTATTGTCAATATTCTGAAACATCTTTTATAGATTTGTGATTAACTGCTAATTATAGACTAATTACATTGTTCATTATAACAGAAGATCTTGTGGGCTGACACAGAATCCATAAACGATGCCCATGAGACAACAGCAGATTTAATAAATTCTAATCCAGCCGTCTCCTTTTACTAACCAACAAAGCAGAGAGAGAGACCGCAGCACACCCAGTGCTCAAACTGGAGGCTATTCTTGCCAACATTAAGAAACTGTGGAAAGATTTCAGCAGCTAGAAAATGACACAGGTGAACTTTGCAATACCTTCTTTGACAGAAATGTAAGTAGACTGATAAGAGACAGAAGTGGGCTACACTGACAGATAGCAGTAGCCTGAATGAGTCACTACAGTATCTGCTATGGAACAGATTGTGTGTCTGTGCTTGAGAGAAACTCACCTGTTTCCAAAGAAAATGAAAGTGAAGGTCCAACAGAATTGGAGATAATGGTAATTCTAACAGAGATCATATTTTATATGCTATTTTCTGCTTACTTACATGTACTTACTAGATTTAACCTATCTACCAAGGTGTTCCCTTTTCTATTGTCAATAATACCATCTACTGTTGCTCACCCATATTTCTATAGTTTTACTATTTCTATAATTTTATAAGTTGCTCCTTGTTTCACTTGGCTTGACAATAAAGGCTGCAGTTCATCATCACTCTTCAGTTTGATCAGAATGCAAAATAATTGCCACAGTTGCCTAAGAGCCATTTGTCACTGGAGGCCCCACAGATGCAGGGAGATGTTTTCGTGTTCCTGCCACTAGCTGTGCAGGGTGTTAGGTCAGTAAATCCCTGATCAAGATGACACTATACAGTGTTTCACATGGTTGTGATTATCAAAGGGTTGATTCAGGAAAAGACATTACAGTGGGGGCTAGTGGTCTTTTAAAGTGAATAGACAAAGCTCACATTCTCAGAACAGGCCCAGATGAATCCTCTGGCTGACTAGGCAATAGCTATGGAACTATGTTCCGTGGACTAGAGTGCATGTACACTGATGCAATGACTGTGAGTGACTGCCTCTGGCTACTACTGGTCCTTGGGGGGTTGAATTGAAAGGAAAAAAAGTGATATTTTCCCAAGCTTAATCTACAACCCAAGCTATGCCCACAAAATAAGCTTTGCCCACTTGAGATGTCCTACTGAGATACCATGCACAATAGATTATGCGGATGATCAAAATACAATTATTCATGCACCACTGACCAGAATCAAACTCTTTTAGCTTGCCCTCCCGCACCATCAGTGGGATTCAAATACCCCCACTCTGGGTCCTCACACTTAGTTCGCCTTCTCTGAACCTCTGTTGCCCCATTGAACTAATTGATTTGGCTACCCCTAGCGTGGGGCTCAGATGCCTTGCTGGACTCTTGCTCCTTGGGATTGGCTGCTTCATGACTGGAGGAAAATGTGGTGATCCTTGTGGTACCATAATGCCATACCAATCAGAGCAGATTGTGCAGATAGTTATAATATGATTCATCCTCTCCTTTCTTACATGCTTTGACCAGCAGGAAAATAGTTAATGTGAAGATTTAAACTGTCATAGTTGGGCATCTGAGTTAACACATCACTGAGATGAACAGTCACAGTCCACACCTCTCTGTGGTAACGTTTCAGCCCTCTCAAAACTCAGGCAGCTATGCTGCATCAGTTCAACATGTGAACCAAGTGTAAGCTTTTCTTTGCAACTATCAGTCTCAATCTTTTTAAATGAAGGTTTCAATTCTACAGCAAAAGACGGCACCAGGAAGAGGTGGTGGTATGCAATGGCCCTGTGGAACTCTTCAACATGAACCTTGCAGTTGCTCTCAGCACAAAGAGCGTCTACTACTGGTATCTGCTAGTGGCTGCTCCAGACTAGAGTAGAGCTCTCATACTGCAGCATTGATTCATTCTGGCTCTTCTCCCAGCTCAAAGCCCAAGGCAAGCACTTGGAGAAGGAAAACAAGGAGATATAGACAGTGTGAATTTTTTCCTCCTCAAGAATAGGGCTGCAACCAGAAAGAGGAAGTCAGTGAGTGATTTTTTCTGAGCAGACTGCCCAGCAGCTTGCAGCCTAAACTTACTTTTCTGTGGGCCAGGGCCAACCCTCAGCTCTTCCTAACTCCCTAGCCCCAGATCCGTTTCCATCAGAAATGGTACTTTGAGGATGAGCGGCCACGGACAAGATGGAGAACAGAGAGGAAAGATGGAATTCATGTAACCGAATGGATTTATTTTGGAGGTGAGAGGAAAAGATGAATTGATATTGGGAGAGTGAGATGCTAGGGTGGGTTTTACTTTAAGGCAGGGGAGTTATATCAATATTCAGGGAGGGGGGAAGAATTTATTTTGTTGCAGCAGAAAACATGGCTCATAATTAAAAATGCTTCTGAAGAATAGGTTTGGCTCTTTTTTTGGCCTTTGGAAACAACTGGGTGCCTTAAATAGAGGCATTTTAAAAAAGCATTATAGGGAAGAATATCCATACACCATCCACAAAGGCATCATCATACCTTTCAAAAATACTGTATATCCCTCCTTACACTGAGTTTATTTATCCCCATTCTGCAAATTATTCATTATTTAGAGAGGTGATCAACAGTAACTTTGCATGTGCTCTGGCCCAGAACCAATTTACCACAGCAGGTAGAGATCAGATTGTGTCTGATACAAACCTCAAACACTCAAATGAGACTGAGTGCCATATCGTTGATGTGAGATGATGTCTTAAAGTAATTGTCAAGAAAATCAAACTCATAAGTCACTCCACAATCCTATACAGACTTTATCCTCCTCCTGCAACCAGAGGAAACAAAGGGTCCTAAACCATGATCAGTAGATGGCATAGAGCATGTATTAAGGCACAAGGAACCATTCCACCTAAGAATGTTAAGGCTTATTCCCACACAGGTTTGGCAGCATTTGAGCAAAAGATCATATGCTTCCTATGACAAACTGGACCTTCTCAAGGCACTACAAACTCAACCTTCAGTCATCACTTGATGCCTCATTTAATGTGAGTGTTTTGGACTGCGGTGTCTCAGTAACTAAACTTTAACTCCTGAGAAATCTGTTTAAAATTCTCCATAGATTTCAAAATGATTTTTCCTCCTAGGAGTAATTACAATCTGGTGCATCCCACTGTGAGGATGTTATGCACAACTGTGGAACAGAAGGGAAATTTGTGGTTACCAGATAATTCCATTGATAATTCATGCTTGTAAATCTGACCTACCTGGGGAGTTTACCTGCAAAGTCTGAACTTCAGTCTTATTAGCAATTACTTTAAGAGGCTCTTTTCAAAAGGACCATAGTGTATTTGTTACTACTGTACTGTTTAATATGTTTCAAAATGGGAATACTTCAGTTTTGGGAGCTGTTCTCCCCAGGGGACAGTCCTTAGTAATTCCCACCAGCATCCGAAAGCTCTGGTCTCTGACCTCACACAGTATGAAAGGGGAGGATCCACTGTGAGGCAGGAATAGTCAAAATAAGGGAACTAGCAGATAAATACACATTTTTCAACCTTACAAAATTCATTCAAACTGGCTGTTATAGGAACACTCACATGAATTAAAAACAGGCTGAAGGGCAAAGTATTGCAATGTAGTCAGGTGTGGGGGAATGCTGTAGGGTCAGTGTTAAGTCCAGAAGTAATTCAAGATCTCGAAATGGGTTGGGGATAAATACTACATTAATGAAACATGCAGAAGATACAAAACCAGTAATACTGTAAACAATGGTATGGAAAGAGATCCAGTTCAGAGAAAAAATGAAAGAGAATTGTGGGGGGACACTCATTTGGATCACAGATATACAGTGGCAAAAGAAACGTGGAAGACAGTCAGCCAAACTATCTATCTATCTATCACCCCCTTAGTACCTAGCTGATAACGATAGGCATCAACAAATGTTAAAAGTGGTTAATCATCTCTAGGTATCTGAAGACGAGTTTCTTAGGGCATACAATCAAGACTAATGTGATGAAACTAAAAGAAAAAATAAAATGAAAAATTAGGAATACTTCCAAACACTGAGGTTTATTGGATTGTAGAATCATCTCCTGGCCTATTGCTTGGAACATTTAAAAAGTAGATTGGAAAACACATTTGAAAACATACTGGAGGGTACAATACTGTGCTTTCAGGGGAGGGGAACTCTATTAGGATCATTTTATTAGATCTGATTATCTGTTATGAGCTCTTTTCACTCTGCATGGCTCCAGAAAGCAGGAGGTGGATCTGCCTTGTCCAAATTCCTAAGCACATGGACAAGCTCTCAGAGAAACATTCATATGCTAAAAGGGTGATAAATGTTAAATGCATCTTTCAGGCTAGGTGGAGAGACGGAAGAGTGAACCTTTACTTATGTCCTCTGAGAAAGATTTTGGGGGGATAGGAGCTGTAGAAATATACACTCAGAACAAATGGGGCCATGAGTTTCCCCACGCTTCAGTCACATATATGCACTGGATGGTAAGGATAACAGCTCCTGCGACAAAGCTCTGGCTAAGATCGAAAGGCATGGATGTTTGTAAAATTTGTCTTTTGTCTTATTCTGGAACCAAAAATCCTTTCAACAGCATGAACAAATCTATTAGCTTGTTTCCAGCCTTATGTGGTCCTAGGAACATCCAAACCTGGCAAGGAGGCTTGAGGTGGAGTATATATTGTTCTTTTTTGAGTCACCTTATTAATAAAGCCAAAACTCAGGAAAGGTTGATCTTAGACCCTATATAAAATATGTGTATACTTGTTTTGGAGCAGAATGGGAATCCCACCTAGTCTCATGGTCAATTTGTCATAACAATCATGGAGTTGGAAGCGTAACTTACTATACACTATTTTGGGAAAACATCACCTTCCTTAAAGTGTTCCACCAACTAAGTAGGTCAATTGTAAAGGAAATGCCTTGGCCCACATTTACTGCTAATAGTGTCCTCCTCATTATGCTTAGAGAACAATAATGTTAGCTTTTGACAATTACATCTACTCAATTCACTGATCCATTATCTGGCACAGTGTCCATCTGCTTTCTTGGTTGGTTTAAAATAAACAAGCCAAACCACAAATTTACTAAGCACAAAGTAGCCTCTCTTGGTACCTTATGGTGATTAACTCTTACAATCTTCATCCCCAGACATCCTCATCTATGACAGAAAAAAACTGCTTTCATAATCGCCTACTTATAAAACAACTTAAGACATTACCAGTTAAGCCAAAAGAAAAATGTACTTGTAATAGGGTGACTGATTTAAGGATAGGGTTTTTGGTTTGTGCTTTCTCTTTTTATTTTATATATATCCCTGGATTACGCCATCTGTTAGTTCAACCCATTCTAGAACAATTTTAGAAATCATTTCATGATTCTCATTAGTAGATTAACCAGGCTTTAGGTTGATTACATTGGTTAAATACATTTATGTCTCATTTTATAAACAAGTTTTTGAACTATATATAAAGTTATTCTCTGGGAATAACTAGGGGTAATAAGGTGGAATGAGGATAGAGAAAATTCTGCTAAATATCAGGAAACACTTCCTGGCATAACTATTACAATGGGGAATATTCTCCCAGGGATATAGTGGACACTCCATTGTTTGGAACATATAAAAATAGACCAGACTGAGCACTAGAAAAATCTACTGACAGAAATAATTCAGTGATGGAAGGAAGATATATGAGATATTAATGAAATAAACATTTAATTCATATTCATACAATTAGTTATTTCTACAGCCCCCTCCCCCCCCCAAATATACATGGAGCTTTACAGAGAAGAAACTTCAATTTAAGGGCCAAATTGTGCTTATCTGCTCTGTGGGTGCACAAGAGGGGAAGGTGCAAGGATCCTCCCACCCTTTTATGCCTCTGTGCAGCAGCTGGGTATCTTTGCAGTCCTGGAGCCCCCTGTAGCACTGGTCACAGCCGTAGTAATCAACTGGCTAATCTGGTCCCATTGAATCCAATGACAGTCTTCTCACTGGTTTAAATATAAACTCTTAGGGGTGAGGACTGTCTACTACTCTGTGTTTGTACAGCGCCTTACATAATGGGGCCCTGTTCTTGGTTGGCCTTTATCATAATAATTAATACATAGAGGCAAGATTATGCCAGATCCTACATCCCTCCTTCAGGAATAAATTCTGTTAACTTTAGTGGGACTTTTGCCTCAGCGAGTTCTGGGCCCTTAGGGAAGTCAAAAGGTGAGTCTTCCAGTGCAGTGTGGGTTTTATTAACCAGTGCCATTGCCCAGAACCATTCCAGTTCTTTACAATGTTAAGCCCCAGTGAGCCTTATTTACAATAAAGATCTTATACTTCAACTCCAGAATCAATTGGACTTTTATGGCTTTCACAGTAATAGTGTGAGCTGGTTGTGTTACCCGTCAATCAGAGCCTCTCCTCACAGGAACAGCAGCTGTAAAGACCAGACTGAGTCCCTTATTTATATGTTTTGACAAGGCAACACTACTCTTCTCCCTTTGATGCACACACACACACTTAGCCTGGGTTATGCTCCATTTTAGGTGAAACCGAGTCATCCACAGTATAATGGTTCTCTTATATTGGATATCAAGAGGGAAAACTGCTATTTAATGTTGTTGTGATTTTGTCTTTTGTGTCAGGGGCACCCTGCTATTCGCTCCTTTTCTTTTTTGTATAAATCCAAAGAAATAATAGATAAATAAATTGTAATTATTTAAAGGAACATTTTCTTTTAAAATTAATTCCAGATTTTTCTAACTACATCAGAAAAATGTATAGGTAACTTTATAATAAAAAGCTTGTACACACACACACATAAGAGACAAAGAACTTCATTATTTTTAAGTTAAGGTTGTTAGTTAGTATTCAATTTTAAATATATCTCATTTTTTATTCTCCATCACTAACCAATTTGTTAGTCTATGAGGAGGCAGAAAGACAAAGCTATCATAGCTGTGCTCCCTATACAGCCTGGAAATCCAGCTACACAGTACCTTCCTTATTCATCTTCTAAGTGTGTGTCAGAGATTTCACCTTCCAAACACAGACCACATATTCACCTACACATAATCCAGTGTGCACATATACTGGTAGGCTGAGAACGTCAGAGAGGTTCATCATACCAGGTTAATGCATTACTTATTTGCCAAGGATGATAGAAAAGAGTCTAAATATCTGCAGAATGTGTTATATTTTTGGGTGCAGTAATTGAGTTCAAAGCATTCTCAGGTATAATTATAATATAAGCTATTTTCTATTGTGTAGATGGCTTGACCATTTATGAGAGAAGAGACTAACAGGTTAAGAGTATTTTTTGACTGTGTAATGCAATATTTTATGTTGCATTTTATTTATGAGAAGGGATTATTTAGAGAGAAGTAAAACTCCCATTCCAGGAATATAAAGCTCCTGATTCAAGCCCTGAGGGGTCATAAGATATTGGAACTCAAAGCTGTTTCTGGTCCAGTACTAGCAATTGTCCATCCTAGGCCTTAGGCCAGTTTAATTTTGAGGAGAAAGAAGAAACCATTCTGCTAGCAAGTTTATTTAAAAAGTGGCAGCCTTTTGAAGATGCTTAGCTGTTAAGGAATGTCAGTATAAATCCTAAGGGAGATGGATTTGGGGTAGAGAGCAGAGGTGAGAAAGCCATAAAATAAAATATACTTGTCATGCGCTTTTGGCTTTGTAATCTATTACATAGATATCACCCACATATATGTGCTGTATACACACACAGATACATTTAGGTTGTGAACATTCATCTCATTTGTCATCTTTTAGGCATATTTTCAGTAAAAAAGTTACCTTGCTCCCCTCTGTGAAATTCCAGAAAAATAAATCTGTTACTGATGTCCAGATCAACCGGGGAATCTTTTCACAATCCTAAATGGCCCTTGTCCAATTGATCTTTTAACATGTGACTTTCACAGGTGGATATCACGTTTACGTATACATCAATGTTTTTTGATAGGTTTAGTTGGGGGGATTTCCCACACACAAAAAAAATCCAGTTAGAGATTAATGGCTGTGAATTTTCTACTGCGGTTTATAACTGTGTAATCCCAATTCCATTTTTCAATGTATTTTTTTTTCATGAGGTAGCCCACTGAAATCCAACATAAGCAAAAAAATTGCTTCTATTATATGGGGACTAGAGCTGGGAGAATATTGTGAAAAAAAGTTTTAACAAACACTAATGTAAGTAAAAATGTCAGTTTGCTTTAGTAGTATTCATGATGCTTTTTGTGTGCTTTCTGAAAACATTCCTAGGAGCGATTTTTTTTTAAAAATTTCCAAGGCTTTATTGGAAAGCAAAATTGCACAAATAGTTATGTGAACAGCTGTAAATGCAAAAGGCAAGATTCTCATTTATACTAGGGCTCCTTTACACTGCTTTGTACATTACATTTACACTCTTTTATGCTGTCAGAAGAGTGTAAACTGGCCTTAGTTTAAATGAAATGAAAATCAGTCCCAAAGTTTGTTCATGAAAGTTTTTGCAGTCATCTTAACATCTCTTTGTTAAGAGATCTTAACATCTTTCCCTTCTGTTTATAAAAGTTTTAGTCATCCAGCCAAAGAATGGAAACAAAACCACGTGACCATCAACCATCGCACACTTTATATAGCAAATACAATATAATAAAAATCAATCATTCATGAATAACCCATTGCCTGAAACAAATATTCAAACAATTTCAAATAATAAACAAATTTGTAAAAATCAAAGTCTGTTCAGCAGTAATTTGTGAATAGAGGTAAATTCATCAAATAAATTATTTGCTGCAAATGGGAAATAATTTTCCCCCCTCGTGTCTATTTGTCAATATAGTGGCCACAAATAAAAATTCAGCATTTGTCAGCAATAACCACACAGTTGTGTCTGTGGCACTATTGATTCCATTATATGTAGAACAGGAAATAACTGTGAAACAAATCTTGAAGTCCTTACTGTAGTCAGTAGGACTTCTGATTGAGTAAGGGATTCAAGATTTGGTAACTATATGGTATGGCTGGCAAACAAAGTCAATTGCTACACGTTTAATAAAAAAAAAAAAACCACTGATGCTCACAGGTAGTGGAGGTCTGAATAAAACTGTGCCCTTTTGCGAACAGGAGTGGCTAACATGGGAGTTTTGTGAGGGAGTTCTCCAGGTGAAGGAGGAGCGATTACGTGACAACAACAAAGGAACCAGCTGCAGGAGTAATTGTCAGACATATAGATGAATATAATTTGTGAGGAAGAGTCAACATGGTTTTAGTAAATCACCA